>NC_136464.1:80242781-82673319 GCF_902686455.1 Sciurus vulgaris
CAGTCTTCACAACATCTTCTTCTCTGACTCTGACTCCCAATGTGTCCCTTTTAAAAGTACCACTGTGATACTTAAGACCAATCTGAATCACCCGCAAACGTCTCCAGACTTTTAAGATTCTTATCTTCATCACAACTTCTGTCCTTTTTACTACACAATACAATATCCACAGGTTACTTTCTATATTTTTGAAAAACAAAATAGAATTTTTAACATAATGCTAGGTTTAGTTCCATTGACTCCCCACATTGTATCCTGTGTGAGAAATTTTCACATCTGTTGATATTAAAATCAATAATAAAACTCTAACCTGCAGTTTCTCACCTTATTACATAATTTTCCTTTTTTAAAAGTGGAAAAAGAAGAAGAAAGAGGGAAGGAATGAGTTAATAAAGATGAGTTAAATATTGTCACCAATGTTCCATAAATGTTCAGGATTTATCGCAGGATCCTAGTCTGTTACTCTGGTTGATGTGTATGTTTGTATGCTAAAAAAAAAAAAAATCTATCTTGATTACTGTATCTTTGTAGAAGATATTAATGGAGATGGGGTGATGCCTTCAAGTTATTTCCTTTTATTCAAGATAACTTTGGCAATTGTGCATAGGAATTTCAGGGTTTTTTTTTTCTATTTAATCAAATATATAAACAACTTTGATAGAAATTTTATTAAATCTTTCTATAGCTTTGAGCAGTATGTACATTTTAACAACATTAATTCCTATGATCCATAAACATGGCATATCTTACCATTTTTTTCTGTTTTGCTCTATTTCTTTCATTAGTGTTTTATAGCTTTTAGTTTACGTAGATCTTTCACTCATGTGGTTAAATTCTTGACTAACAATGTTTTGTTGCTTTTGTTGCTTTTCTTGCTAATTCTAATGGAAATATTTTCATAATTTATCATTTGAATAGATTTTTTGGTATTGTAGAAAGTCACAACTGCTTTTTGTATGGTAATTTTGTATTCCGTAACTTTACTGAATTTATTATTTAACAACATTGGTGTGGAGTATTTAGAATTCTCTATATTTAAGATTAGAGTTTAATGTTAACAAAGACATTTTCATTTTCTCCTTTCCTATCAGGATTCCCTTATTTTTTGTTCCCTTGTTTTGGCTAAAACTTCTACTTCTATGTTGAAAAGATACGGTGGTAGTGGCCATTCCTGCATTATTCCTGATCTTTGCTGAAAGTCTTTAATTTTTCATCACTAGATTGTAAGTTTAACATTTATGACTTGCATTTTTTAAGTGGAATTTTTTACTGAGATTTTTGCTAAGTAATTAAAAAAACAATAAATTACAAAAACAGTTGAATTTATAGATTGTCATTACAGGTTCTGCTCATAGTGCTTTGAACTCCCTACCATTTATTTTGCATGTAAATATTCTTGTTGAGAGGACCTAGCCCTAACATTTTTTCCCTTTTTTTTTTCCTTTTATTTCACATTTCTTATTGGTGCATTATAGATATACATAATTATGGGATTTGTTATTACATATTCATACACACAAATTTAACAATTTAATTTGACCGATAACTCTCCATCTCCCCCACTTCCCTCCCTACTGCCTACTCTCTGGTCCCTTACCTCCTGATCTTCCTCTGATTTTCATGAGATCTGTCCCCATCTTTTGTTTCCTTTTTCTTCTCTAGGTCTCACATATGAGAGACATATGAGTTGTATTGTATTAAGGCATGTTCATTCTATACTTGCCCTGTTGAATAATTTTTCTCATGAAGGAATATTGAATTTTATCAAAAAATTTTTTGCACATACTGAGAAAATGACACTAATTTTCAAGAAAATACAAAGAATACTTAATTGGGAAAGAACAGACGCTTCAAAAAGTACTATTGAGAAAACTGAATATCCTTATCCCATACAATATAAAATATAACTTACAGCTGATTAAAGATTTTAATATGATACCTGAAAACATAAAGTAACTAGAAGAAAACACGGGGGAAAAAATGTCACCATAATTTCTTGGAAATTTAGTTTGGATTTGACCCCAAAACTTCAGGCAACAATAGGAAAAATAAGGAAATGAGATCCCAGAAAGCTAAAAAGCTCTGTACAGCAGAGAAAACAATTGAATGATGTAAAACACAATTCACACCAAGAACACAAATAATCCAATCAACAAATGGGCTAAGGAAATGAACAGACACTTCACAGAAGAAGATGTACAAGCAATCAACAGATATATGAAAAAATGTTCAACATCTCTAGTAATAAGAGAAATGCAAATCAAAACTACCCTAAGATTTCATCTCACCCCAATTAGAATGGTGATTATCAAGAACACAAGCAACAATAGGTGTTGGCGAGGATGTGGGGAAAAAGGTACACTCATACATTGCTGGTGGGATTGCAAATTAGTGCAGCCACTCTGGAAAGAAGTATGGAGATTCCTCAGAAAGCTTGGAATGGAACCACCATTCGACCCAGCTATCCCACTCCTTGGCCTATACCCAAAGGACTTAAAATCAGCATACTACAGAGATACAGCCACATCTATGTTCATAGCTGCTCAATTCACCATAGCCAGATTGTGGAACCAACCTAGATGCCCTTCAGTTGATGAATGGATAAAGAAACTGTGGCATATATATCCAATGGAATATTACTCTGCCATGAAGAATGATAAAATTATGGCATTTGCAGGCAAATGGATGAAATTGGAGGATATCATGCTAAGTGAGATAAGCCAATCTCAAAAAACTAAAGGACGAATGATCTCGCTGATAAGCGGATGAGGGCATATAATGGGGGGTAGGAGGGGTTAGCATTAGGGTTAGGGTTAGGTTTAGGGTTAGGGATAAGGAGGGTGGTAAGAATGGAGGAAGGAAGGACTGTATAGAGGGAAAAGAGGGGGGGGAGGGGGAGGGGGAGGGAAAAAATAACAGAATGAATCAAACAGCATTGCTCTATGTAATTTTATGATTTTCAATAAAAACAACACAATTCAGTAAGTGAAAGTATCTGCCACCCATACATTCTGCCAGCAGTGAAGATTAAAATATATAAGCAACTCAAATGACTTAGTGTCAAGAAATTTAATGACCTGAGTAAAGCATTATCAAAGTCCTCAACAACATTTCTGCAAAAAAGACAAGCAAATGACCAATAAGCATATGGAAAATGTTCCATATCACTGTAAGGGAAATGACAATTAAGACCAATATTAGATATATTCTCATACATGTTAGAACTGCTTTCATCAAAAATATGAAATATACATGTTAGTGAGTATGCATAGAAAAGAGAACCCTTATTCACTGGTGGGAATGTGGACTAGTGCAGATACTATGAAAAATGGTAAAAATAAAATGGAAAAGACTAGAAAAAGAAATAAATAGTAATTTTGTTGAAGTGACACGTGCATTCACAACGTTACACAAATATAAAAATATTATTTAATATAGTTTGCATATAAAAGTGTAAAACTCATGTGTTATGGCTTAGATATAAGGTGTACCCCAAATGCTCATGCATGAGACAATCCAAGAAAACTTAGAGGCGAAATGATTGAACTGTGAGAGCCTTAACCTATTTGGAGCATTTATCTCCTGATAGGAAAACTATATGGTGGTAGGAAGTGACTGGAAGAGGAGGTCATTGGGGGATGTATTTTTGGAGTATATATTCCATTCTTGGTGAGTGGAGTGCTGTTCCATTCTCTCTCTCTCTCTCTCTCTCTCTCTCTCTCTCTCTCTCCCCCCCCTCCCTCCTTCCTGTTTTCATGTCCTGAGTTACTTTCCTCCATTACATCTTTCCACCATGATGTTCTACCTTACCTCAAACCCTGAGCAATGGAGTCAGCCATCTATAGACAGGGACCTCTGAAACCATGAGCTCCAAAATAAACTTTTACTCCTCTAATTATTCTTATCATATCTTTTGTGAAATGGTTGACTAAATCACTGTGGATCTGAACTATAATATAGTTTTGGTTTAGAACTGAAATTGCCCCCAAAGCATCATGTATTTGAGCCTTGGTCTTCAATGCAATAATGTTCAAAGGTGGGGTACTTGGGCATTGATTAGATAGTGAGGCTTTGAAATGATCTATTTATCAATCCATTAATAGGTTCATAGCTGAGGGCTTTATTATGAGGTGGTGGAAATTCTAAGATATGGGACCTATTTGGAGGAAGTAATTCACTGGAGCTTGCCTTTAAAGGGCATTTTGTTCCTAGCATTCTCCAGTTCTTTCTTTCTTTCTTTCTTTCTTTCTTTCTTTCTTTCTTTCTTTCTTTCTTTCTTTCTTTCTTTCTTTCTTTCTTTTCTCTCTCTCTCTCTCTCTCTCTCTCTCTCTCTCTCTCTCTCTCTCTCTCTCTCTCTCCTCCCTCCCTCCCTCCCTCCCTCCCTTTTCTTTCTTTCTACTTCCTGGCTATCATGAGGTCAGCTCCTCTGTTCCATCACACCCTGTTTGCCTATATTAGTAAAACCAGCCAAACTTGTACTGGACCTTCTGAAACCACAAACCAAAATAAATCTTTCCATCATTAAGTTGATTTTCTCAGGTATTTCATCAAAGCAATAAAAAAAGAATTCAAATATGAAAGCCCTCTGACCACAACCACAGATCCTTCATGATCAGGCTTATGACTAAATAGTCAACATTATCTTTTGAGAAACCCTGCACTTACTGTGCTATTCTAAGATTCTAAACAATCCATAATTCCTTCAACTAATTATGATTTATAGATTGATTCCAGATTCTCATTAATATCTTAACATGGAAATTTTCTGCATCGATAATGTTAAGTGTATTTCTCATACTTTAGCATTTATCAAGATTACATTGCTGGGTTTGCTCTAACAAAGTATTTTTCAACATAAAATCCCAGAATACTGAATTCAGTTTATCTGAGGTTAGGCCTGAACATTTTCAGGTGATGTTAGTAAAAAGTTTTCACTTGAGTTTCATTACTGTATCCCTGTCTGCTCTCTCACTTTAAGCATATTTTTCTTATAGGAAAATCATGTTTTACAAAACCATCTCTTATAATACAGTTGTTTGGTTTTAATGGCCATTTCCTTAGATAGCAGGAAAAATATTAAATCTCTTTTTGGGGAAGAAATATTAAATTCCTTCTTTTAACTAGAACACCTAGTTAACAAAGAGCATAAGAGTAGGTGTTAAATATCTGTAATAAATGCCTTAATTGAAAATTTAATTTTGAAGGCTACACCATACTTTTTTTTTTTTTTTTTTTTTTATATTTTGCCTTCATGTATTTAAAATTTTCAGCAGGAAAAGAACATGATGGTACATTGAGTGGAATTACAACTTGCAAACATTTCAGGTGGTAATGAAATAACACAGTGATAAAGATGAGAGCACAGAGAGCTATTTCTCAGTCCCTACTTAAATTTATAATAATGAGAGTCATCATGAAGACATTTTCAGAAGATATTATAGAAGCCAGTCTAAATGTCAGACAAAAGTTTTAAAGACCTACTGTTCAATAAGTGAAGAAATGTTTGGAATAAACTTAATGTCACAATAAGTTTCAGTAATGTCACAAACTTCATTCAAATGAACACAGTTTTGTAATGCCTGCACAAAAGTATTTTGAAAGGAAGTAGATCGTGAATCAAATTTTTTAACTTAAGATTTTGAAACAGGTTGTTGCATTTGTCATACCATGTCCTATCATTGTGACAACTCTAAAAACATAGTTATAAATCAGACTAAAAGTTTAAAATATATGAAACCCACTTAGATGTCATTTATACTTATATGTATATGTTTATATGTATACATATATGTATATGAACTATAATTTGTAAAATATGAAGTTGATGGTAAAAACAAAAATTCAATTAGGCAACCAAAATAGAATGAGCATTCAAAATTCTGTTCAAACTAAGGAAAACAAAGGCAATTATCATATAATTACATAAGAGAATGTGTTAGAAAATACAACATAGTTATATAATTTACTAATATGGGAAATTGAAAATATCAAACTTTTTTTCATATCTACCCAAATGAACTACTTTCTCTATTTTTCGTCAGGATCACTTATAGCCATATCCATAATGTAGTTTTCTATGCCTTCTCTATAAATCTACTACTGGATACTAATGCTGAAATTTCAGAATCGGCCTTTTGATTATCTAAAGATACCCTAACTGGTATAAATTTATTGGATTACAGAACAAGAGTCTTAACTCTTCCTGTTTCCTGGACTTCCCCGGTAACATTACTTTACTATGGACTTATATGCCAAAATGTGGCATAGTTGGCTTCTAAAATACCCTCAAAATGTGATTCATTATCTTTCTCATGGATAAAAATCGAAGGTATAATTCTTATTTTTTACATCACACTAAGCGTTCCAAAAGATGTTGTACTTTTGGAATCCAGGAAGCTCATCAAATGTTAAATAGTAAACTTTTATGAATTGACTATTCAACAGTCTCTGGCAGGTTTTTACCTAAGCATGGTATCCAGGTATCTTCTACATGTGCCTTCGACATTCCTATCAGCATGATGTAAACAATGTAGCCAAGATTTCTAAAAGAAGAATGGATTAAGCAATGACCCTGAATAATATTTTAGGGCATAAAGCCTGTGGTACCTAACAGATGTGACAAACAAATAATGAAAATCCTGAAGGCAGAATTTAACCAAATCATACAGTTATAGGTTGGAACTTAGATATCTCCCAAGGGGTCACATGTTTGCTTACTGGGAGCTAATGGTTCTGTCTGGGGGAGTAGTTAGTGAGGGTGGAGGCCATTGGGAGGCAGTGAGTTCACTGTGGATGTACCCTTGAAAGTAATATGAGAACCTCATTTCCTTCCTCTCTTTTTCTACCTGACCTCCTTGAGGTTAGCAACTTTGCTACGTGAAATGCTCCCCACAAAGATTTTCCACTTTGCCACAGACCCAAGGTGGCTGGAAAATGTAACCATGGACTGAAACCTATGAAGCTAGGAGTTAAAATAAATTGTTCCTCATTCTAACTTGTTTATTTCAGGCATTTTGTCACAGTAATACGATTCTAACAGACATATGGCTATTACCTAAAGTGTAAACATTTTAATTCAGAGATCAGCAATGTTTTCTGTAAAAGGTCAGATAGGAAATATGTTTGTGTGTCTTACCGTCTTTCTCATAATGCTCCTATGTTATTGTGGTGTGAAAATAACAGTAGAAAATACATTTTAAAGAGGTGCAGCAATATAGCTGTATTTGCAAGAAGAGGGACAAGAGGGATTTTCCATGTTTAATGACTTAGTTTATGTACCACAAGTAAAAGATATATGTTATCAAAATGATTGAAAAAAACTATAAAGTTTGAAAAGTTTAATTTGCATTTAAAAACACAAAACATTTGAAAATAATAATGTAGTAAAAGACCGTCTTGCAAAGTATAAGAAAAATAAAGTGTGCATGATTCCATTAAGAATAGAAAAATAAATTTTAAGGCAATTACTATTAAGAGTCAGAGATATTTCCTAAACATTATGTATTAAGTTAAAGCAATATATATTAATAAAAACACATACAAACTGTTAGCATAATGTTGAAATAGAAACAATTAACCCAATGAGGTATTACATCTAGTTTGACACATTTACCAGAAAAATGGAATATATAGTTAAGAAAATTCACTTGATCATAAACAATCATCTGATTGATAATAGATGAGATAGCCTACTACAATTCATTAAATGAGGGAACTATATTCAATAAACAGTGCTCAACCAATTAGATACCTACATTCAAAATTAAAGAAGTAAACTCTAACCAGTTCTTCACTCTATATACAATAAATAATCTGAGGTTGATCATAGACCTGAACATGAATGATGAAGCTATCAAAAAAGCAAAATGAAACAAAAAAATAAAATTTCTCTTCTTGAAAAAACTAAGATAATAATGTCTTGACCATGAATAGTATTTTTAAATGAGATAAATGTCCTTAAAATATGAATAAAATCGATTTCATTAAAATTAAGCATTATTTTTTATCCAGGAGCTACATTAAAGAAGTGAAAGGCAGAGTCGGTGCTGCCAGCCGCCGCCCGCCGCCATCCAGGCCGCAGCACGTTGCCTCGGCCCCCTCTGGGCGGTCGCCTGCTCTCCGCAGCCGCCACCCATGCGGTGCTGGCCCCCAACCAGCAGCCCGAGGTCTTCTGCAACCAGATCTTCATAAACAATGAGTGGCATGATGCCGTCAGCAAGAAAACATTCCCCACTGTCAGTCCCTCCACTGGAGAGGTCATCTGTCAGGTAGCAGAAGGGAATAAGGAAGATGTGGACAAGGCCCTGAAGGCTGCCCGGGCCGCCTTCCAGCTGGGCTCGCCCTGGCGACGCGTGGACGCCTCTGACCGGGGCCGGCCGCTCTACCGCCTGGCTGATCTGATCGAAGGGGACCGGACCTACCTGGCGGCCTTGGAGACCCTGGACAATGGCAAGCCCTATGTCATCGCCTACCTGGTAGATTTGGACATGGTCTTGAAATGTTTCCGGTATTATGCCGGCTGGGCTGACAAGTACCACGGGAAAACCTTTCCTATGAATGGCGACTTCTTCAGCTACACCCGCCATGAGCCCGTGGGAGTGTGCGGGCAGATCATTCCCTGGAACTTCCTGCTCCTGATGCCAGCGTGGAAGCTGGACCCTGCCTTGGCGACTGGAAATGTGGTCGTGATGAAGGTTGCTGAGCAGACGCCACTCACCGCCCTCTATGCGGCCAACTTGATCTAGGAGGCCGGCTTCCCCCCTGGTGTGGTCAATATTGTTCCTGGATTTGGCCCCATGGCTGGGGCTGCCATCGCCTCCCACGAGGATGTGGACAAAGTGGCATTCACAGGGTCCACTGAGGTTGGCTACCTCATCCAGGTTGCTGCGGGGAACAGCAACCTCAAGAGAGTGACCCTGGAGCGGGGGTGAAAGAGCCCCAACATCATCATGTTGGACGCTGACATGGACTGGGCCGTGGAACAGGCCCACTTTGCCCTGTTCTTCAAGCAGGGCCAGTGCTGTTGCGCCAGCTCCCAGACCTTCGTGCAGGAGGACGTTTACTCAGTTCGTGGAGTGCAGCGTTGCCCCGGCCAAGTCTCCGGTGGTGGGGAACCTTTTTGACAGCCAGACGGAGCAGGGGCTGCAGGTGGATGAAACTCAGTTCAAGAAGATCCTCGGCTATATCCAATCAGGGAAGCAAGAGGGGGCGAAGCTGCTGTGTGGTGGGGGGCTGCTGCGCAGCGTGGCTACTTCATTCAGCCCGCCGTGTTTGGAGCTGTGCAAGACAGCGTGACCATTGCCAAGGAAGAAACCTTTGGGCCGGTGATGCAGATCCTGAAGTTCAAGACCATAGAGGAAGTCGTCGGGAGAGCCAACAATTCCAAGTATGGACTGGCTGCAGCTGTCTTCACAAAAGACCCGGACAAGGCCAATTACCTGTCCCAAGCCCCTCAGGCTGGCACTGTGTGGGTCAACTGCTATGATGTGTTTGGGGCCCAGTCCCCCTTTGGCGGCTACAAGATGTCAGGCAGTGGCCGGGAACTGGGCGAGTACGGCCTGCAGGCGTACACCGAAGTGAAGACTGTCACAGTCAAAGTTTCTCAGAAGAATTCATGAAGAACCATCCAGCTTCCTTCCTCATCCAGTGCCTGAGAGTCCCGAGATCAGCAAGATTTCCAAGAACGACCTATGCACATGAAAGGCTCAAAGGAGAAACGCCTCCCAGGAAATCTCTCTGGTCAAAAAAGTCCCAGAATTCCAACTGATAAACAGGGTGGACTGGTGGGGTGAAGCATCTGCAGAAAGCCTGATTTAAACTGTAACAGTACTGCTGGCTTTGAGGGTGATTGCTTACAAAACCTGGTTCATGTTTTTCCAATAAAATTTCTATTTAATTCTCAAGATTTAGATAAAAAAAAAAAATTCCAGTCCTTCAAAAATTTCTCTGTTTCAAAGAGAGTCTTAAACAATCTGTGATTTCCAGAACATTACAATGATAGGCAAAATTATAATGTATACACTAGAAAAATCATGAACTTTAGATTCAGAAATCCTAGATTTAAATTCCAGTTGTCTAACTTACTTGTATACAATATTGCACAGCCAAATTTCCCCATGTTAACTCTAGTCTCTACAAATCATTTATGCCCATTCTTTTATTTGTTCTAATTAGTTATACATGACTGTAGAATGCGTTTTGACACATCATACAGAAATGGAGTATAACTTCTCATTCTTCTGGTCATACATGTTGTAGAATCACACCAATCATGTAATCATATATGTACATAGGGTAATAATATCTGATTCATTCTACTATCTTTCTTGCCCCCATACTCTCTCCCCTCCCTTCACTACCCTCTGCCTAATCCAAAGTACCTCTATTTTTCCCTAGTCACCACCTGTTAATGTGAATTAGCATCAACATATCAGAAAAAACATTAAGCCTTTGTTTTCTTTGGGTTGGATTATTTCACTTAGCATGATATTCTCCAGCTCCATCTATATACCTGCAAATACCATGATTTAATTCTTCTTTAAGGCTAAGTAATATTTAATTTTGTGTATATACCACATTTAAATTCAAAGTAGATCAAAGAGTTAGGCATTAGAACAGAGACCCTGCACTTAAAAGAAGAAAAAGTAGGCCCAAATCTTCACTGTGCTGGCTTGGAACCTGACTTCCTTAACAAAATTCCTAGAGCACAAGAAGTAAAATCAAGAATCAATAAAAGGTATGGATTCAAACTAGAAAACTTCTTAACAAAGGAAACAATGAATAACCTGAAAAGAGAGCCTACAGAATGGGAGAAAATCTTTACCGCAGGTACCTGAGATAGAGCACTAATCTCCAGAATATATAAAGAACCCAAAAAACTCAACACCCAAAAAACAAATAACTCAATCAAAAAATGGTCTAAGGAACTGAACACTTAGCAGAAGAAATACAACTTATCAACAAATATATGAAAAAATGTTCACTATCTCTAGCAATTAGGGAAATGCAAATCAAAACTAAGATTTCATCTCACTTCAGTCTGAATGGCAATTATCAAGAACATAAGCAACAATAAATTTTGGCGGGGATGTGGGGAAAAAAGGCACTCATACATTCCTAGTGGGAATGCAAATTGGTGCAACCATTATGGAAAGCAGTATGGAGATTGCTCAAAAAACTTGGAATATAACCACCATTTGACTTAGCTATCCCATTCCTTGGTTTACACCCAAAGGACTTAAAATCATCATACAACAGTAACACAACCACATCGATGTTGATAGCAACTGAATTCACATTTATGCCCATTCTTGACATCTAGGCATTTCATAATTCACATGAAAGTCAATCATGCTATTAGAAGCCAATTGCTTTTATCTTTATTTCTTTTACAATAACCACCATTCATGTTAAACTATATAAACATTTGTATAGAAGTTAAGAAAATTGATAAATAACTACAATCATCAATTTTGGATATGAGAAACCCTACTAGATTTGGTAAAAGGACATTGAAGAGACTGTATTTCCTACATGGACCTAAGTGGGAACAAAGATCCTTTGAAGGTTTGTGCTAGAACAACAGAAAGGAAAATGATTTTTAGGTGGAGTCTAGAAAGAAAGTAGACTTAGCTAAGATCACATGAGGAAGGGAATCCTACTATTTACAGGTTTTCTAATTTAGCCCTGTCATACCTATTTCTGTTGCAATAATAGAGCTGTCTTTCAGAGAATCAGCCTTCTCATCTATGGTCTTATAGCTCCTCCGTCGAGAAATTTGACAACACTGTCGCTTTTTAAAATAATTTTGTCTTTTCAGCTGACACATAATTATTCATACTTATGGAGAACAGAGTGATAATTCATTTCATATATGTGGCATGTAATGATCAAAGCAAGGTAATTGGCATTCCCATCTCATCATTTTTATTGTCATATGCCTGCACCAATAGTCATCAAAGTACATTTAAGATTTTTGTCTAGAACTTGAAGCATAGGAGGATGAAGCCATCTCAGCAATATGAATAATGTTCTAGATAACTCATATGACAAAAAAACTATCAAATCTTTATTTTCATACTTTGTAAGATAAATAAATAAATATCCAGTAATTAAATCCAAAGAGAGAACACAACAAAACTAATAAGAGTTAAATGTTAGCTTCTTGACACACCTTCAGGGACCAAGCTTTTATCAGCATTCTAATCAATTATGATACTAAATAAGGTTATATTATAAGGCTAATTGATTTTAATTTGAAAATCATTGTGTTACTCTCACTGGCTTCCCTTTTTCTGCTCTACAGAAATATCCAATCTGCTGTAATTCTCTAGAGAATCACTGTGACCTGCTCGCAATCTCTGTTTGCACATTTGTTGATCCAGAAGGAACTCGCCAGGCTCATTTGGCATTGTAGGCCAACATAATGCCACAAAGATTGTTGCGAAAGCTCTCTCTGATGTGGAATAAAATATTCATCCCAACAAATATTCCTTGGGTCATGCTTAGATATATCACAGCAGTATAATGATAGGACCACAATCAACACTCAGTTCAGGCAAACTAATTTTCTTAGGAAGACTTCAAAGACCAACAGACAAGACCAAAGGTACTGGTGAAGTCAATTAAGTTGCAATATATATTCATTCTGATTAGTGTGTTTATATATGACAGCAGTATCCTCTGGATAATTCTTCATTTACATATATACATGCACAATCTAAGATTCAATAAAACTTGTTACTTGTACATCTGCAAATATAAACATAATTTCTACAAGTAATTTTTGAAGCTGAAATACTAGCTTGTGTATGACTTCTCATGAGTGGCCATGGCTTTGCAGTTTCAATGCAAATTTCTTGTGATTATATTCACAATTAAGTCTTTTTCTAACTAATAGGAAGTAGAATTTTGTAGTGATTATTAATTCTTTAAATTATAATTATATGTCCACATTAAATAACAGGAAGAGTACATGAATAAATTAATCAAGGATAGTTAAATACAAAACATACATTATTTTCTTTATTAGAAGGATTTATTTCACAATCAAGTATTTTCTCAAAGTTCATGTTGTGCTTTCAATGAAATAATTATGACCTATGTGCTTTATTTCTCTTCTTTCAAATCTGTAATTTTCATATACCTCTTGATTAAGTTTTCTGCTTACCTAAATATGAAACTCATAATTTCTCTTAAGAAGGACTGAAATGTAATTCAAGAAAACCACATTATATTTCCCAATTTTTCCTTAAGAAAAATGTAGGTAAATGAAAAATTGATATATATGTATATTTTTTAAAACTTTCTTAATTAAACATAATGAAAGTAATGAAAATATTAAATAGTTTATTTGAACAAGAGACAATTTATGAATTGGGAAGAACAAAAAAAATATGTAAAGAAAGAGAAGGAAAAATGTGGTTTTGGACTCCATTGAAGCACAAGGGACAGGCTTTTTAAAAATGATTGCTTCTGATTAGATGAACTTAACTTTAATTTTTTTCTAATGTAAGTGTTTACAAGAAATAGTCCAAGTTATGTTTCACTTATGTTTGCAATTCAAATAAGGTTAAAATTATCTTCATGGACTAATTTACTTTGCTCAGGGATTTTTCAGATCTGATCTCCATTTCAATTTACTTTGATGGATACATTGATTAGTGGATAGATAGAAAATGCGTGGTAAATATACTTCTTGAATATTATAAAAATCTATAATAAAGAACAGCAGTCAGGAAATATGTTCTGTAAAATGAAGAACAGAAAATATAGAGACTTTTCAAAACTAAATTATCTTATTCACCAATAATCAACTGCCATGTATAACTAAACAGAACAAAGAAAAAAATGTCAACCCATCATCCTTAGAGCGAGCCATGGAAACTATCAGTGGAAGTAAGTGTATACCATTAAACTCTATGAGAGCATGTATTTTACATATATATTTATTTATATGAATGTTTATATATATATACATGTATATGTTTATATATGGATATGATGCAATGTATATTTAGATATGCAAATGTGATTAAAATATGCAAATTTAAATTATAGATGAATATGCATGCATGATTAAAATCATGCTAATTGGGTCAATGCATACCAATTGATATATACTAATAGAGAAGGTTAATGGGACCAATAGATAAGTTAGGTATTGTCATTCATTCAAAGTAAATATTACATTCATTTAGCAGAAGATATTTTAGCCACTGAAATTCTATGAAAGATAAGGACTTCAAATTTGTTTTGAAATAGCAATAGAAACAATAAAAATGGACTTCAAATACCAAATGATCAACAGCCCACATAGTACAGTTTTGATTTGGTTGATCAGATATAGCAGATTTTTGTTTTCCTTTGAGAATGAAGAAGCACTGCAAATGTGCAAAGATAAAATAGGTGATAACATTTATGCCATATTTAGTAGTTGGAAAGAACTGATTTTCTTTATGTTCAAAACAAGAATGAGGATACAGACAATGTAGAAACAAATGCATTTCAGATATATTAGGGCTTTATTATATTTCATTAACAGTCTTAATTTCTCTCATTATAATGGCTTGTGTTTTATATGCTCCCTTAGTTGTTTAAACTTCTTAGTATCTACCTTATTGTGCTTTAAATTTTATTTAAACATCTGCATTAGAATAGATAACTTATTATGAAGAAAATATTTACAAATAACATTTTTTTAGATATCACGTTATATCTTTGTAATATAAGCTGTGCTTAGAATTGTGGTTGCTTGACATTTAAAGAATGTTATTTTAGTACAATCACTTCCAAGTAAATACAAAAAAAAATTCAAATTTATCTTTAATTCTTAGAAAATACACAGTATTTCTTAGTATTTTTACACTTTAAATGTACATGGTGGCCTGATACTAAAAGAAATTTAGACCTGGAATCCATAAACCATAACATAAATTGCTAAAAAAACTCAATTAAAAAATGAATGATCGGCAGTGGAAAGGGGTTCGGGCGCGGGGGTGGGGGGACACGGAGCGATGGCCCGCGACGGCAGCAGGGGAGGATAAAAAGCCATCACGCCGCGGGTGTGGGTGGGAGGGTGCGGTGGGCGCCCGAGCGCCACAAGAGTATGACGGGGCTGTACGAGCTGGTGTGGCGGGTGCTACACGCGCTGCTCTGTCCTGCACCGCAGGCTCACCTCCTGGCTCCGCGTTCGGTTTGGCACCTGGAGCTGGATCTGGAGGCGCTGCTACCGTGCAGCCTCCGCTGCGGTCCTAGCGCCGCTCGGCTTTACGCTCCGTGAGCCCGCGGCAGTAGGCAGGAACCGCCGTCACCACCGGCACCCGCTCCAGGGCCCGGGTCCGGCCGCCGCCCACCCCAGGCTGCGCTGGCGCGCGGACGGCCGTTCCCTGGAGAAGTTGCCTGTACTCATGGGCCTGGTGATCACCGCGGACGAGCAGGAACCCAGCTTCTCGGACATCGCGAGCATCGTGGTGTGGTGTATGGCCGTGGGTATCTCCTACATTAGCGTCTACGACCACCAAGGTATTTTCAAAAGAAATAATTCCAGATTGATGGATGAAATTTTAAAACAACAGCAGGAACTTCTGGGCCTAGATTGTTCCAAATACTCACCAGGGTTTGCAAATAGTAATGACAAAGATGATCAAGTTTTAAATTGCCATTCGGTAGTGAAGGTGCTGTCCCCAGAAGATGGAAAAGCAGATATTGTGAGAGCTGCTCAGGACTTTTGGCAGTTAGTTGCCCAGCAGCAAAAGAGAGCTACAGATTTGGATGTAGATATGTTAGACCGTTTACTTAGTTCAAATGGTTTCCCTGATCCTGATTTAGTATTGAAGTTTGGTCCTGTGGACAGCACATTAGGCTTTCTTCCCTGGCAAATCAGATTGACTGAGATTGTTTCTTTGCCTTCCCACCTAAACATCAGTTATGAGGACTTTTTCTCTGCCCTTCGTCAATATGCAGCCTGCGAAAAGCGTCTGGGAAAGTAGTGATCCCTGGTTGCATAATTTGATTTCAGGCTTTTGCAGAAAAGGACCCAAGTGACTCTGATGTTTACAAAGCACCTATGAAATCCTGTGCACACCTAGTTCATATTCCTCATAGTTTATCAACAAACACAAAAATGTGTCTTACTTGAAAGTGAGTGTATGAGTGTGTGCGAGTGTGTGTGCGTGTGTGTGTATGGAAATAAACTTACAAATGGGGGAAGTATTGGAGAATGAAATATATATATATATATATTTTTTTTTTTTTTTCTTTTCTTTGTAGGGAGAGGTACCATGGATTTAACTCAGGGGCACTTGGCCACTGAGCCACATCCCCAGCCCTATTTTATACTTTATTTAGAGACAGGATCTCACTGAGTTGCTTAGTGCCTCAATTTTGCTGAGGCTGACTTTGTTCTCGAAATCCTCCTGCCTCAGCCTCCCAAGCCACTGGGATTACAGGCATGCACCACCTTGCCCAGCTAAACCTACATATTTTAATGATAGTTCTTATAAATTCCATGATGTCGGGCTGTGGTTGTAGCTCAGTGGTAGAGAGAACTTGCCTGGCATGTGGGAGACACTAGGTTCAATCCCCAATACTACATTTTTTAAAAAGTATTGGTGTCTGAAACACAAGCCTTCTTAAGCATGCAGTATGTTCACTTATAGAAGTATCTCTCACTTAAATTTTCTAAATTATGATCAAAAGCAGCATTGTTGACATACTTTTTCTAAATCAGATTTCAAATTTATTTCTCATTTTAAGGTCATGTTTAAATTTAATTTTCTCTATTCTTGCCTTGATAATATTTGGAGGAAATTTTATTTGACAACTACTTATCTCTTTAAAAAAAACCTTAAATTTATCGATTAATTTTTCTTAATTTCTAAATAATTTTCTTGAGAGAGTAGGATCCTAGGAACAGCAGTGAGTCGCCCCATTCACAGGAGATGTTCATCAAATTTTCTTGGTTTTCCTGAGGATAACTTCTGGATCTCTAGCACTTCAGGCAAAATAATCTATGTTATATCAAAAGTACTGCCCTCAGCAGTCTGTTTCACCCATAGCTTTTCATTCCAGGGCAGAGCTTTTCAGGATATACTATGTCGCAAGCAATACTCAATAACTGCTGACCAGGCATTGTCTGCAATTTTGAGGCTGCATACACAATACATTAGTGAAGACATATTTGTGAAGATAAAGTGAGGACAGAGGCATTGTCCCAATTTATAGCAGAGCATTCAAGTGGCAGATAGCGATAGGGCTCCTGCTTTTTGATTACTGCAGTCCTTGGTAATTTCCAAAATCAACGTCATGATGATGTTATTCCAAGCTATCTCTATTTCAAGTAATAAAGCCAGGTAATACCAAAAGCAGAGGGGTGAATGGGCTCTAGTCTCAGTTCGGCTCCATAATTAGCAGCAATTACTTTTATCTCTGAGTGTTTTCCTTCAAAGCTCTTTTGTGTTTCTGTCTTTCAGTGCCACCCTGGATGATCCAGCGTGGATTTTGAATGAATGCCACTGGAGATCACCGGGCAGATCCACTTTGAATGCAGAAATCAACAATTGTCTGGCACGGTGGTGCACGCCTCTAATCCCAGCATCTCCAGAAGCTGAGGCAGAAGAACCCCAGGTTCAAGGTCAACCCCAGCAATTTAGTGAAATCCTAAGCGATTTAGCAAGACCCTGACCAGTCTGATTGGCCTGTTGGCGACTTCATCTTCCTCACACGGGAAGGGCACCAGTTGTTGCTCCCTGTCGGGCAACAAGGTCCAATGTACCTCCTCAGAGCCCACCTGAGGAGAATACCGGGCGAGCAGGATGATGAGTGTCGGCGGCAAAGGAAACACACCAGAGCTGGGAGGTCTGTCAACGCACGAGGCACAGCAGGGATCTCTGGAGATTGAAATAAGTAGACCTACAACTTTTGAGCAAACAGCAGCAATGTTTTAGGAGCTGAGATTTCACATGTAAAGCTTTGGGCCCCTACTACTTTCCTGTTTTTGTGGGGAGTAAAGGGAGGGAATGACTAAAACTGTTTGGGTTGTTGTTTGGGGAGAAGGGAGTAATTTTTGTTCTGTCTTTCCTAGTGACCAAACTTTAATTTTTTAAAATAATATATTATTAAATGGAGGTATTCTTAGTTTGAGGGAGTTGCAGAGAATGGAGTTCTGTTGCTCACTTGTTAAAAGTTTGCTCCTCTTCAGAGGAGAGAGAATACCTATCTTAAGATATCCGTCCATTTTCATTTCTTACTTCATTGTAAACAGTGTGACTTGAGAACGTTGCTCTGGAGTCTGTGTTCTGTGTTGTAAAGAACATTTGAAAAAGAACTCTTGATACACTGAGATGCAGAATTAAAAAAAAATATTAAATTAGGCAGTCAGAAGGGAAAAAAAAAGGTGAATAAATTGTATTCTTTAAAGTAAAGGTGGACAATTTACTAGAAAAGAGAAGTTTTGATTTTCTATTTCATGTAATGTTGCATAGTACCCAAAATTGGTTTAAAAATATTCCCATTAGCTATTTTTATTTAAAATGAGCATTTGAGAGAAACTACCAGGGCAGCTCTTTTCCTTAGAAGTAACCTGTTCTTCCTTGAAATAACACCTGGGATTTTTTTTTTTTTTTTCTCAGTAAATTCCACTGGTGACTTCGCATAAAAAATTAAGTAGGATTGAGGCTTGTGTGGGGGAAAATATTACCAACGTCTACAAAAATAATTTAGATTAATTTGATAGAACAGAGAACTCACTGGTTCTGTTTTTTTTTTTAATAAATAAATGATTTCTTGAAAGATGTTTAATATTTTCCCCTCACTACTGATCCTTGGACAGAAACAATTCTTTATATTTGATGGACTGTTCTCAGAAAACTCTTTCCAACAAGTGTACAGTAGTTATCTAAAATTGTACATTTAGAATGGAGTATTATAAATACTAGGTCTCAGAAGTCTGGAAAACAGCAAAAAAGACTGAATTTGGAAAGCATGGTCTGGAATTGCTTGGCAGATTCTAAAGCAATGAATAAATGTTTCAGCTTTGGATTATAAAACCCCATTTATGATTTTTAAAATACACTTGAAATAAAAATGATTAAACTAAATTTTGGTCCAGTGACATTACTTTGCACTTCATAGTTCTTTATATAACCTTTTTTAAAGTCTTAATTTATTGCCATAAGTTTTGTGTAAAGCTACAGCATAGCTAAACTTTGAGAATTTTTCATTTATTTCCCTGTGCTGTGATTCATGTTTTATTGAGAGTTTGTGTTTTTGTTTTTGGCTAATTTAAGACTGAATTTTTGCCTTTTGCAGATACGATAGATATAAATGTTATTTATAACCATTCTGGAGTATGTTCAGCTTTAATGAATTAAATTAATCGGCCAATTAAAGTGAAGGGATATAATGTTTGTTAAAATGAAGTTAGTCAAATTATCCATTGGCTTATAGCTCAGGTCCCTAAAGAGTTAATATTGAGTTATTGTGGTGTGAAAATAACAGTAGAAAATACATTTTAAAGAGGTGCAGCAATATAGCTGTATTTGCAAGAAGAGGGACAAGAGGGATTTTCCATGTTTAATGACTTAGTTTATGTACCACAAGTAAAAGATATATGTTATCAAAATGATTGAAAAAAACTATAAAGTTTGAAAAGTTTAATTTGCATTTAAAAACACAAAACATTTGAAAATAATAATGTAGTAAAAGACCGTCTTGCAAAGTATAAGAAAAATAAAGTGTGCATGATTCCATTAAGAATAGAAAAATAAATTTTAAGGCAATTACTATTAAGAGTCAGAGATATTTCCTAAACATTATGTATTAAGTTAAAGCAATATATATTAATAAAAACACATACAAACTGTTAGCATAATGTTGAAATAGAAACAATTAACCCAATGAGGTATTACATCTAGTTTGACACATTTACCAGAAAAATGGAATATATAGTTAAGAAAATTCACTTGATCATAAACAATCATCTGATTGATAATAGATGAGATAGCCTACTACAATTCATTAAATGAGGGAACTATATTCAATAAACAGTGCTCAACCAATTAGATACCTACATTCAAAATTAAATAAGTAAACTCTAACCAGTTCTTCACTCTATACACAATAAATAATCTGAGGTTGATCACAGACCTGAACATGAATGATGAAGCTATCAAAAAAGCAAAATGAAACAAAAAAATAAAATTTCTCTTCTTGAAAAAACTAAGATAATAATGTCTTGACCATGAATAGTATTTTTAAATGAGATAAATGTCCTTAAAATATGAATAAAATCGATTTCATTAAAATTAAGCATTATTTTTTATCCAGGAGCTACATTAAAGAAGTGAAAGGCAGAGTCGGTGCTGCCAGCCGCCGCCCGCCGCCATCCAGGCCGCAGCACGTTGCCTCGGCCCCCTCTGGGCGGTCGCCTGCTCTCCGCAGCCGCCACCCATGCGGTGCTGGCCCCCAACCAGCAGCCCGAGGTCTTCTGCAACCAGATCTTCATAAACAATGAGTGGCATGATGCCGTCAGCAAGAAAACATTCCCCACTGTCAGTCCCTCCACTGGAGAGGTCATCTGTCAGGTAGCAGAAGGGAATAAGGAAGATGTGGACAAGGCCCTGATGGCTGCCCGGGCCGCCTTCCAGCTGGGCTCGCCCTGGCGACGCGTGGACGCCTCTGACGGGGGCCGGCCGCTCTACCGCCTGGCTGATCTGATCGAAGGGGACCGGACCTACCTGGCGGCCTTGGAGACCCTGGACAATGGCAAGCCCTATGTCATCGCCTACCTGGTAGATTTGGACATGGTCTTGAAATGTTTCCGGTATTATGCCGGCTGGGCTGACAAGTACCACGGGAAAACCTTTCCTATGAATGGCGACTTCTTCAGCTACACCCGCCATGAGCCCGTGGAGTGTGCGGGCAGATCATTCCCTGGAACTTCCTGCTCCTGATGCCAGCGTGGAAGCTGGACCCTGCCTTGGCGACTGGAAATGTGGTCGTGATGAAGGTTGCTGAGCAGACGCCACTCACCGCCCTCTATGCGGCCAACTTGATCTAGGAGGCCGGCTTCCCCCCTGGTGTGGTCAATATTGTTCCTGGATTTGGCCCCATGGCTGGGGCTGCCATCGCCTCCCACGAGGATGTGGACAAAGTGGCATTCACAGGGTCCACTGAGGTTGGCTACCTCATCCAGGTTGCTGCGGGGAACAGCAACCTCAAGAGAGTGACCCTGGAGCGGGGGTGAAAGAGCCCCAACATCATCATGTTGGACGCTGACATGGACTGGGCCGTGGAACAGGCCCACTTTGCCCTGTTCTTCAAGCAGGGCCAGTGCTGTTGCGCCAGCTCCCAGACCTTCGTGCAGGAGGACATTTACTCAGTTCGTGGAGTGCAGCGTTGCCCCGGCCAAGTCTCCGGTGGTGGGGAACCTTTTTGACAGCCAGACGGAGCAGGGGCTACAGGTGGATGAAACTCAGTTCAAGAAGATCCTCGGCTATATCCAGTCAGGGAAGCAAGAGGGGGCGAAGCTGCTGTGTGGTGGGGGGCTGGCTGCGCAGCGTGGCTACTTCATTCAGCCCGCCGTGTTTGGAGCTGTGCAAGACAGCGTGACCATTGCCAAGGAAGAGACCTTTGGGCCGGTGATGCAGATCCTGAAGTTCAAGACCATAGAGGAAGTCGTCGGGAGAGCCAACAATTCCAAGTATGGACTGGCTGCAGCTGTCTTCACAAAAGACCCGGACAAGGCCAATTACCTGTCCCAAGCCCCTCAGGCTGGCACTGTGTGGGTCAACTGCTATGCTGTGTTTGGGGCCCAGTCCCCCTTTGGCGGCTACAAGATGTCAGGCAGTGGCCGGGAACTGGGCGAGTACGGCCTGCAGGCGTACACCGAAGTGAAGACTGTCACAGTCAAAGTTTCTCAGAAGAATTCATGAAGAACCATCCAGCTTCCTTCCTCATCCAGTGCCTGAGAGTCCCGAGATCAGCAAGATTTCCAAGAACGACCTATGCACATGAAAGGCTCAAAGGAGAAACGCCTCCCAGGAAATCTCTCTGGTCAAAAAAGTCCCAGAATTCCAACTGATAAACAGGGTGGACTGGTGGGGTGAAGCATCTGCAGAAAGCCTGATTTAAACTGTAACAGTACTGCTGGCTTTGAGGGTGATTGCTTACAAAACCTGGTTCATGTTTTTCCAATAAAATTTCTATTTAATTCTCAAGATTTAGATAAAAAAAAAAAATTCCAGTCCTTCAAAAATTTCTCGGTTTCAAAGAGAGTCTTAAACAATCTGTGATTTCCAGAACATTACAATGATAGGCAAAATTATAATGTATACACTAGAAAAATCATGAACTTTAGATTCAGAAATCCTAGATTTAAATTCCAGTTGTCTAACTTACTTGTATACAATATTGCACAGCCAAATTTCCCCATGTTAACTCTAGTCTCTACAAATCATTTATGCCCATTCTTTTCTTTTATTTGTTCTAATTGGTTATACATGACTGTAGAATGCGTTTTGACACATCATACAGAAATGGAGTATACCTTCTCATTCTTCTGGTCATACATGTTGTAGAATCACACCAATCATGTAATCATATATGTACATAGGGTAATAATATCTGATTCATTCTACTATCTTTCTTGCCCCCATACTCTCTCCCCTCCCTTCACTACCCTCTGCCTAATCCAAAGTACCTCTATTTTTCCCTAGTCACCACCTGTTAATGTGAATTAGCATCAACATATCAGAAAAAACATTAAGCCTTTGTTTTCTTTGGGTTGGATTATTTCACTTAGCATGATATTCTCCAGCTCCATCTATATACCTGCAAATACCATGATTTAATTCTTCTTTAAGGCTAAGTAATATTTAATTTTGTGTATATACCACATTTAAATTCAAAGTAGATCAAAGAGTTAGGCATTAGAACAGAGACCCTGCACTTAAAAGAAGAAAAAGTAGGCCCAAATCTTCACTGTGCTGGCTTGGAACCTGACTTCCTTAACAAAATTCCTAGAGCACAAGAAGTAAAATCAAGAATCAATAAAAGGTATGGATTCAAACTAGAAAACTTCTTAACAAAGGAAACAATGAATAACCTGAAAAGAGAGCCTACAGAATGGGAGAAAATCTTTACCGCAGGTACCTGAGATAGAGCACTAATCTCCAGAATATATAAAGAACCCAAAAAACTCAACACCCAAAAAACAAATAACTCAATCAAAAAATGGTCTAAGGAACTGAACACTTAGCAGAAGAAATACAACTTATCAACAAATATATGAAAAAATGTTCACTATCTCTAGCAATTAGGGAAATGCAAATCAAAACTAAGATTTCATCTCACTTCAGTCTGAATGGCAATTATCAAGAACATAAGCAACAATAAATTTTGGCGGGGATGTGGGGAAAAAAGGCACTCATACATTCCTAGTGGGAATGCAAATTGGTGCAACCATTACGGGAAGCAGTATGGAGATTGCTCAAAAAACTTGGAATATAACCACCATTTGACTTAGCTATCCCATTCCTTGGTTTACACCCAAAGGACTTAAAATCATCATACAACAGTAACACAACCACATCGATGTTGATAGCAACTGAATTCACATTTATGCCCATTCTTGACATCTAGGCATTTCATAATTCACATGAAAGTCAATCATGCTATTAGAAGCCAATTGCTTTTATCTTTATTTCTTTTACAATAACCACCATTCATGTTAAACTCTATAAACATTTGTATAGAAGTTAAGAAAATTGATAAATAACTACAATCATCAATTTTGGATATGAGAAACCCTACTAGATTTGGTAAAAGGACATTGAAGAGACTGTATTTCCTACATGGACCTAAGTGGGAACAAAGATCCTTTGAAGGTTTGTGCTAGAACAACAGAAAGGAAAATGATTTTTAGGTGGAGTCTAGAAAGAAAGTAGACTTAGCTAAGATCACATGAGGAAGGGAATCCTACTATTTACAGGTTTTCTAATTTAGCCCTGTCATACCTATTTCTGTTGCAATAATAGAGCTGTCTTTCAGAGAATCAGCCTTCTCATCTATGGTCTTATAGCTCCTCCGTCGAGAAATTTGACAACACTGTCGCTTTTTAAAATAATTTTGTCTTTTCAGCTGACACATAATTATTCATACTTATGGAGAACAGAGTGATAATTCATTTCATATATGTGGCATGTAATGATCAAAGCAAGGTAATTGGCGTTCCCATCTCATCATTTTTATTGTCATATGCCTGCACCAATAGTCATCAAAGTACATTTAAGATTTTTGTCTAGAACTTGAAGCATAGGAGGATGAAGCCATCTCAGCAATATGAATAATGTTCTAGATAACTCATATGACAAAAAAACTATCAAATCTTTATTTTCATACTTTGTAAGATAAATAAATAAATATCCAGTAATTAAATCCAAAGAGAGAACACAACAAAACTAATAAGAGTTAAATGTTAGCTTCTTGACACACCTTCAGGGACCAAGCTTTTATCAGCATTCTAATCAATTATGATACTAAATAAGGTTATATTATAAGGCTAATTGATTTTAATTTGAAAATCATTGTGTTACTCTCACTGGCTTCCCTTTTTCTGCTCTACAGAAATATCCAATCTGCTGTAATTCTCTAGAGAATCACTGTGACCTGCTCGCAATCTCTGTTTGCACATTTGTTGATCCAGAAGGAACTCGCCAGGCTCATTTGGCATTGTAGGCCAACATAATGCCACAAAGATTGTTGCGAAAGCTCTCTCTGATGTGGAATAAAATATTCATCCCAACAAATATTCCTTGGGTCATGCTTAGATATATCACAGCAGTATAATGATAGGACCACAATCAACACTCAGTTCAGGCAAACTAATTTTCTTAGGAAGACTTCAAAGACCAACAGACAAGACCAAAGGTACTGGTGAAGTCAATTAAGTTGCAATATATATTCATTCTGATTAGTGTGTTTATATATGACAGCAGTATCCTCTGGATAATTCTTCATTTACATATATACATGCACAATCTAAGATTCAATAAAACTTGTTACTTGTACATCTGCAAATATAAACATAATTTCTACAAGTAATTTTTGAAGCTGAAATACTAGCTTGTGTATGACTTCTCATGAGTGGCCATGGCTTTGCAGTTTCAATGCAAATTTCTTGTGATTATATTCACAATTAAGTCTTTTTCTAACTAATAGGAAGTAGAATTTTGTAGTGATTATTAATTCTTTAAATTATAATTATATGTCCACATTAAATAACAGGAAGAGTACATGAATAAATTAATCAAGGATAGTTAAATACAAAACATACATTATTTTCTTTATTAGAAGGATTTATTTCACAATCAAGTATTTTCTCAAAGTTCATGTTGTGCTTTCAATGAAATAATTATGACCTATGTGCTTTATTTCTCTTCTTTCAAATCTGTAATTTTCATATACCTCTTGATTAAGTTTTCTGCTTACCTAAATATGAAACTCATAATTTCTCTTAAGAAGGACTGAAATGTAATTCAAGAAAACCACATTATATTTCCCAATTTTTCCTTAAGAAAAATGTAGGTAAATGAAAAATTGATATATATGTATATTTTTTAAAACTTTCTTAATTAAACATAATGAAAGTAATGAAAATATTAAATAGTTTATTTGAACAAGAGACAATTTATGAATTGGGAAGAACAAAAAAAATATGTAAAGAAAGAGAAGGAAAAATGTGGTTTTGGACTCCATTGAAGCACAAGGGACAGGCTTTTTAAAAATGATTGCTTCTGATTAGATGAACTTAACTTTAATTTTTTTCTAATGTAAGTGTTTACAAGAAATAGTCCAAGTTATGTTTCACTTATGTTTGCAATTCAAATAAGGTTAAAATTATCTTCATGGACTAATTTACTTTGCTCAGGGATTTTTCAGATCTGATCTCCATTTCAATTTACTTTGATGGATACATTGATTAGTGGATAGATAGAAAATGCGTGGTAAATATACTTCTTGAATATTATAAAAATCTATAATAAAGAACAGCAGTCAGGAAATATGTTCTGTAAAATGAAGAACAGAAAATATAGAGACTTTTCAAAACTAAATTATCTTATTCACCAATAATCAACTGCCATGTATAACTAAACAGAACAAAGAAAAAAATGTCAACCCATCATCCTTAGAGCGAGCCATGGAAACTATCAGTGGAAGTAAGTGTATACCATTAAACTCTATGAGAGCATGTATTTTACATATATATTTATTTATATGAATGTTTATATATATATACATGTATATGTTTATATATGGATATGATGCAATGTATATTTAGATATGCAAATGTGATTAAAATATGCAAATTTAAATTATAGATGAATATGCATGCATGATTAAAATCATGCTAATTGGGTCAATGCATACCAATTGATATATACTAATAGAGAAGGTTAATGGGACCAATAGATAAGTTAGGTATTGTCATTCATTCAAAGTAAATATTACATTCATTTAGCAGAAGATATTTTAGCCACTGAAATTCTATGAAAGATAAGGACTTCAAATTTGTTTTGAAATAGCAATAGAAACAATAAAAATGGACTTCAAATACCAAATGATCAACAGCCCACATAGTACAGTTTTGATTTGGTTGATCAGATATAGCAGATTTTTGTTTTCCTTTGAGAATGAAGAAGCACTGCAAATGTGCAAAGATAAAATAGGTGATAACATTTATGCCATATTTAGTAGTTGGAAAGAACTGATTTTCTTTATGTTCAAAACAAGAATGAGGATACAGACAATGTAGAAACAAATGCATTTCAGATATATTAGGGCTTTATTATATTTCATTAACAGTCTTAATTTCTCTCATTATAATGGCTTGTGTTTTATATGCTCCCTTAGTTGTTTAAACTTCTTAGTATCTACCTTATTGTGCTTTAAATTTTATTTAAACATCTGCATTAGAATAGATAACTTATTATGAAGAAAATATTTACAAATAACATTTTTTTAGATATCACGTTATATCTTTGTAATATAAGCTGTGCTTAGAATTGTGGTTGCTTGACATTTAAAGAATGTTATTTTAGTACAATCACTTCCAAGTAAATACAAAAAAAAAATTCAAATTTATCTTTAATTCTTAGAAAATACACAGTATTTCTTAGTATTTTTACACTTTAAATGTACATGGTGGCCTGATACTAAAAGAAATTTAGACCTGGAATCCATAAACCATAACATAAATTGCTAAAAAAACTCAATTAGAAAATGAATGATCGGCAGTGGAAAGGGGTTCGGGCGCGGGGGTGGGGGGACACGGAGCGATGGCCCGCGACGGCAGCAGGGGAGGATAAAAAGCCATCACGCCGCGGGTGTGGGTGGGAGGGTGCGGTGGGCGCCCGAGCGCCACAAGAGTATGACGGGGCTGTACGAGCTGGTGTGGCGGGTGCTACACGCGCTGCTCTGTCTGCACCGCAGGCTCACCTCCTGGCTCCGCGTTCGGTTTGGCACCTGGAGCTGGATCTGGAGGCGCTGCTACCGTGCAGCCTCCGCTGCGGTCCTAGCGCCGCTCGGCTTTACGCTCCGTGAGCCCGCGGCAGTAGGCAGGAACCGCCGTCACCACCGGCACCCGCTCCAGGGCCCGGGTCCGGCCGCCGCCCACCCCAGGCTGCGCTGGCGCGCGGACGGCCGTTCCCTGGAGAAGTTGCCTGTACTCATGGGCCTGGTGATCACCGCGGACGAGCAGGAACCCAGCTTCTCGGACATCGCGAGCATCGTGGTGTGGTGTATGGCCGTGGGTATCTCCTACATTAGCGTCTACGACCACCAAGGTATTTTCAAAAGAAATAATTCCAGATTGATGGATGAAATTTTAAAACAACAGCAGGAACTTCTGGGCCTAGATTGTTCCAAATACTCACCAGGGTTTGCAAATAGTAATGACAAAGATGATCAAGTTTTAAATTGCCATTCGGTAGTGAAGGTGCTGTCCCCAGAAGATGGAAAAGCAGATATTGTGAGAGCTGCTCAGGACTTTTGGCAGTTAGTTGCCCAGCAGCAAAAGAGATTTGGATGTAGATATGTTAGACCGTTTACTTAGTTCAAATGGTTTCCCTGATCCTGATTTAGTATTGAAGTTTGGTCCTGTGGACAGCACATTAGGCTTTCTTCCCTGGCAAATCAGATTGACTGAGATTGTTTCTTTGCCTTCCCACCTAAACATCAGTTATGAGGACTTTTTCTCTGCCCTTCGTCAATATGCAGCCTGCGAAAAGCGTCTGGGAAAGTAGTGATCCCTGGTTGCATAATTTGATTTCAGGCTTTTGCAGAAAAGGACCCAAGTGACTCTGATGTTTACAAAGCACCTATGAAATCCTGTGCACACCTAGTTCATATTCCTCATAGTTTATCAACAAACACAAAAATGTGTCTTACTTGAAAGTGAGTGTATGAGTGTGTGCGAGTGTGTGTGCGCGTGTGTGTATGAAAATAAACTTACAAATGGGGGAAGTATTGGAGAATGAAATATATATATATATATATTTTTTTTTTCTTTTTTTTCTTTTCTTTGTAGGGAGAGGTACCATGGATTTAACTCAGGGGCACTTGGCCACTGAGCCACATCCCCAGCCCTATTTTATACTTTATTTAGAGACAGGATCTCACTGAGTTGCTTAGTGCCTCAATTTTGCTGAGGCTGACTTTGTTCTCGAAATCCTCCTGCCTCAGCCTCCCAAGCCACTGGGATTACAGGCATGCACCACCTTGCCCAGCTAAACCTACATATTTTAATGATAGTTCTTATAAATTCCATGATGTCGGGCTGTGGTTGTAGCTCAGTGGTAGAGAGAACTTGCCTGGCATGTGGGAGACACTAGGTTCAATCCCCAATACTACATTTTTTAAAAAGTATTGGTGTCTGAAACACAAGCCTTCTTAAGCATGCAGTATGTTCACTTATAGAAGTATCTCTCACTTAAATTTTCTAAATTATGATCAAAAGCAGCATTGTTGACATACTTTTTCTAAATCAGATTTCAAATTTATTTCTCATTTTAAGGTCATGTTTAAATTTAATTTTCTCTATTCTTGCCTTGATAATATTTGGAGGAAATTTTATTTGACAACTACTTATCTCTTCAAAAAAAACCTTAAATTTATCGATTAATTTTTCTTAATTTCTAAATAATTTTCTTGAGAGAGTGGGATCCTAGGAACAGCAGTGAGTCGCCCCATTCACAGGAGATGTTCATCAAATTTTCTTGGTTTTCCTGAGGATAACTTCTGGATCTCTAGCACTTCAGGCAAAATAATCTATGTTATATCAAAAGTACTGCCCTCAGCAGTCTGTTTCACCCATAGCTTTTCATTCCAGGGCAGAGCTTTTCAGGATATACTATGTCGCAAGCAATACTCAATAACTGCTGACCAGGCATTGTCTGCAATTTTGAGGCTGCATACACAATACATTAGTGAAGACATATTTGTGAAGATAAAGTGAGGACAGAGGCATTGTCCCAATTTATAGCAGAGCATTCAAGTGGCAGATAGCGATAGGGCTCCTGCTTTTTGATTACTGCAGTCCTTGGTAATTTCCAAAATCAACGTCATGATGATGTTATTCCAAGCTATCTCTATTTCAAGTAATAAAGCCAGGTAATACCAAAAGCAGAGGGGTAAATGGGCTCTAGTCTCAGTTCGGCTCCATAATTAGCAGCAATTACTTTTATCTCTGAGTGTTTTCCTTCAAAGCTCTTTTGTGTTTCTGTCTTTCAGTGCCACCCTGGATGATCCAGCGTGGATTTTGAATGAATGCCACTGGAGATCACCGGGCAGATCCACTTTGAATGCAGAAATCAACAATTGTCTGGCACGGTGGTGCACGCCTCTAATCCCAGCATCTCCAGAAGCTGAGGCAGAAGAACCCCAGGTTCAAGGTCAACCCCAGCAATTTAGTGAAATCCTAAGCGATTTAGCAAGACCCTGACCAGTCTGATTGGCCTGTTGGCGACTTCATCTTCCTCACACGGGAAGGGCACCAGTTGTTGCTCCCTGTCGGGCAACAAGGTCCAATGTACCTCCTCAGAGCCCACCTGAGGAGAATACCGGGCGAGCAGGATGATGAGTGTCGGCGGCAAAGGAAACACACCAGAGCTGGGAGGTCTGTCAACGCACGAGGCACAGCAGGGATCTCTGGAGATTGAAATAAGTAGACCTACAACTTTTGAGCAAACAGCAGCAATGTTTTAGGAGCTGAGATTTCACATGTAAAGCTTTGGGCCCCTACTACTTTCCTGTTTTTGTGGGGAGTAAAGGGAGGGAATGACTAAAACTGTTTGGGTTGTTGTTTGGGGAGAAGGGAGTAATTTTTGTTCTGTCTTTCCTAGTGACCAAACTTTAATTTTTTAAAATAATATATTATTAAATGGAGGTATTCTTAGTTTGAGGGAGTTGCAGAGAATGGAGTTCTGTTGCTCACTTGTTAAAAGTTTGCTCCTCTTCAGAGGAGAGAGAATACCTATCTTAAGATATCCGTCCATTTTCATTTCTTACTTCATTGTAAACAGTGTGACTTGAGAACGTTGCTCTGGAGTCTGTGTTCTGTGTTGTAAAGAACATTTGAAAAAGAACTCTTGATACACTGAGATGCAGAATTAAAAAAAATATTAAATTAGGCAGTCAGAAGGGGAAAAAAAAAGGTGAATAAATTGTATTCTTTAAAGTAAAGGTGGACAATTTACTAGAAAAGAGAAGTTTTGATTTTCTATTTCAGTGTAATGTTGCATAGTACCCAAAATTGGTTTAAAAATATTCCCATTAGCTATTTTTATTTAAAATGAGCATTTGAGAGAAACTACCAGGGCAGCTCTTTTCCTTAGAAGTAACCTGTTCTTCCTTGAAATAACACCTGGGATTTTTTTTTTTTTTCTCAGTAAATTCCACTGGTGACTTCGCATAAAAAATTAAGTAGGATTGAGGCTTGTGTGGGGGAAAATATTACCAACGTCTACAAAAATAATTTAGATTAATTTGATAGAACAGAGAACTCACTGGTTCTGTTTTTTTTTTTAATAAATAAATGATTTCTTGAAAGATGTTTAATATTTTCCCCTCACTACTGATCCTTGGACAGAAACAATTCTTTATATTTGATGGACTGTTCTCAGAAAACTCTTTCCAACAAGTGTACAGTAGTTATCTAAAATTGTACATTTAGAATGGAGTATTATAAATACTAGGTCTCAGAAGTCTGGAAAACAGCAAAAAAGACTGAATTTGGAAAGCATGGTCTGGAATTGCTTGGCAGATTCTAAAGCAATGAATAAATGTTTCAGCTTTGGATTATAAAACCCCATTTATGATTTTTAAAATACACTTGAAATAAAAATGATTAAACTAAATTTTGGTCCAGTGACATTACTTTGCACTTCATAGTTCTTTATATAACCTTTTTTAAAGTCTTAATTTATTGCCATAAGTTTTGTGTAAAGCTACAGCATATCTAAACTTTGAGAATTTTTCATTTATTTCCCTGTGCTGTGATTCATGTTTTATTGAGAGTTTGTGTTTTTGTTTTTGGCTAATTTAAGACTGAATTTTTGCCTTTTGCAGATACGATAGATATAAATGTTATTTATAACCATTCTGGAGTATGTTCAGCTTTAATGAATTAAATTAATCGGCCAATTAAAGTGAAGGGATATAATGTTTGTTAAAATGAAGTTAGTCAAATTATCCATTGGCTTATAGCTCAGGTCCCTAAAGAGTTAATATTGAGTTTTTACACTTCTCTCCTATTTCATAATAGTGTATGTACATCAAAATAAATCAATAGCCATGACCTGAGTCTAGGAAGAAATACTTGAAACATGTTGCTAAGGGTTCTGAATTTGGATATACACATTTCAGAACCTTCTCAAATGAATTTGACTGCTTGTACAGTCTGTACAATTTGAATAATATTGGTCATTATATCATTCCTGCCAAAATTATCACAAGTTCTGTATCATCAGGGCTCCCTTTGCACTCCTGCCAAAAGAACTGATAGCTGTAAAGAAAAATGTGTCTATGTGTATTGAAGGTTATTTTCTTTAAATTTTTCTCAACACTCCCCACAATGGAAAAAAATTATCAAATTAAAACTACTTTATGGATGACAGCTTGTAGTATAGCAAGAAGTTGGAGAGTTTGAATTCCATTCCCAATTCTGGTTGTGCTTTGCTTCTTAAAACTAATTGGTTCTGTTATAAAGTTTAAAAGCTAGTTTTAATGTGAATAGCAAATTCTGGTATATTGTGACAGAGGCTTGAGATTGCCTGTCTCTGAGAAGATGTCATATTAGTGAGCAGTGCCAAATACACTGTGCTATCTATAATTTAATCTTTGAATGTATTTTACTTAACAAGCTCCCTCCTGTGTGATGGTACCATGCATAGAGTCAATTAAATCCTTGTGATGTTTTTGTATGGCTGTAGACTTTGAAGAAACATGTATATAATGTGTACAGCAAGTTTTTATGATTAAGGAATCAAACTTTTTGAATTTTATTATTGAGAACAACATGTATGAACAAAACCCAATAAAAGAATATACTCTTTTCATGGACTGTAAAAAAATGAATGATCATTTCTAATCATTGGTAATATGCTAATAGTGCCAAAACAAGAATTGTATTTCCTGTTTTCTATTTAAATTAACTTATTTTTCCAACATTTGGAAACTACTGTGATATTTAATAGATGTATAAAACATAATGAAAAGTTATTAAAAAAAGAAGACATTGATTATAATTGAACACTCCTAATTTTTTTAGTGATAATCAATTGTCTTCTTAACTGATAGGGAAGAAAGGCAATTTTTATTGTCATTTTCTCAATATCATGTTCTTGATTACAACCCTTATTTTAAATGTGCCTCTGAAAGATTCTAAAAAAGAGCAAGTTCTTTACATCAAATAATTATGTGCATGAAAAATATTGTCATAACACCTTAAAAATGGTGCAGTTGGAAGAGTGTTTTCTTCAGCAACAGGGCAAACAACCTTGGCTCCTCACTTCATATTGCTAGGTTTAATATCTCTCATTTTTTTTTGTAAGTGGAATTGAGGATAATAATATCTAGTCTGTAAGTAGATGTAGATGCACTGACATTTAAACAATATTTAAACAAATTCTAAAAGAAATTGAAGCTGCAAAATTTTACACAGTTATATTGTGTATAGCACACCTTCAGCACAAATAAGCACTTGAAATTCAAAATAATTGAAAATATCACTCACGCATATTTCCAAATCAAAATTTCATTTCTCCCTGGGCATTATGGTGCGTGCCTATAATCCCAACGGCTCAGGAGTCTGAGGTATCAAGATAGTGAGTTCAAAGACAGCCTCAGAAAAAGTGAGGCTATAAGCAACTCAGTAAGACCTTGTCTCTAAATAAAATACAAAATAGGAGTGGGGATATGACTCAGTGGTTGAGGCCCCTAAGTTCAATTGTTGGTAAGAAAGAAAGAGAGAGAGAGAGAGAGAGAGAGAGAGAGAGAGAGAGAGAGAGAGAAAGAGAAAGAAAAAGAAAAGATAAATTCATTTCTCATGTAACTCTACTTAAATCTACCCTTACAATTAATTCCTACAAAAGATTTTACTATATTTAACACAACACTGAATTAATCAGTGAACTTTTGACTTAGGATTTAAAAATCTGAAATAGCTTCCAAAGGGTCAAAATGTAAAAATGATTATCTCCTGAAGTTACTTTTAAAATTTTACTAAACAATCAAATATCCACTCTATATATCAGAAAGTGAAATGTTTTATTATTTTGTGTCAAATAACATTAATTGTATTAAAATAATATTATTTAATAAATTAACAAGATGAGGAAGTCAACCATAAAAAAGAGAATAGCAAATAGAAAAGTGATAGATGTACTTTCTACAGCTGATAGAGCCAGCAATATCAGTGAATGCCAACATCTAAAAGTAAGTGATCTCAAATTTAGACTTTTAGATAATGTTTAAAATGGTTCTTAATATATTTCATATTCCAGTAGAACAGCCCGAGGTTCTTACTGGACTTACATACATTCTAGGCTTTTTATATAAGACACTGAATGTTTGGTCATGTTACTTTTCTTTTCTCTCTGCCTACTCCATTAGACAAAAGAGAGATTGGAATCATTGGAGGTGTGTGATCTTTAGGACTAATCTAAGCAGCAATACCAACATCTGTCAATTTTTCTGTTGCCTGCAGCCTAGAAGCAGCCTCACATGCCCCTGTTTCCTAGAGGGTATCCAAAACAGACTTGAGTGTCTTAGGAACAGTTGGTGCTTTATTTTGAGATTACTTTCCAAGTTCAGAATCCTTATTAATGAAAAAAGTCATCTAAGAAAACAGATGTTCAGTTGAGAGGAAAAACAAATAAAAAACACCCACCACAGATAACAGACATACTCTTGAATCATAATGAATATTTGCCAGAAAATAAAGGATGCATTTCATTGCATTTAATGTAATATTCTTCTCAAACAAGCCAAAATTACACCACATTTTAGCCATGACAAAACCATGTAGCCAATATATATTTTTTAATTTTTAATAAAATTTTATAATTATAGAGTTACATGTTTTCAATTTGACTTACTATAAGAGGATTTGAGTAATGTTTAATATCTGAATGGTGTTTCTCTGAAATTTGTGTAAATTTTATGAATTAGTCAATTCACAGTGGTCACAAATCATTGCTATATTTAACTTCCTTCCTTCTCTTTGTCCAAGAAAATTAATGTTTGAATAAAGTCTCCCCAAAACAGCTCCTTTACTGGAATCTCACAAAATTGTTTCCAGAATAGTGTCCAAAATAGCTTATCAGGTTTTGCTGTTTCAAGTTTGGGGTAACTTTGAGAAATTTCTTATATTACACTTCCCTTTAAAGAAAGGAAAAATGTGAATTATGCAATTTTCTTAAGTAGGTAAGTCATTTTATTGTTGACATGAACACTTAAATTATACTGGAAAAGAAAATGTGATAGGTAATGAATCATGTTATATTTTAGAATTTGTGTTTAAAATGTTACTACTTTTAATACAATGAATTTTTTTGCTTAACTTTAAAAATGTTTATGTGTTAGTTATCAAATTAGCTCATGAATTTTCCTTGGTTTTTATGTAACTTATATAAATGATTTTTATTTCTCCAAAAATATAAAGCAAAGAAGCATGGAAATTATTCAGTGATGCTGCATGGAAATTATTCAGTTTTTTAAAGGAAAGGTTGAAAACCTTACATATTAAAAAAGAAATCAATGCTTATATTAGGAATATACTAAATTATTTTTATTGTGGTGAATTTATATTGAATAATAAATCAAAAACATCAATCCTAAAAATTAAATATAAAAAATTTCTAGCCAGGCATGGTGGCACACACTTGTAATCCCAGCTGCTCGGGAGGCTGAGACAGGAGGATCCAGAGTTCAAAGACAGCCTCAGCAAAAGGGAGGCTTAAGCAACTTAGTGAGACCCTGTCTCTAAATAAAATATACAAAATAAGACTGGGGATGAGGCTCAGTGGTCAAGTGCCCCTGAGTTCAATCCCTAGTAATGCCCGCAAAAGAAAATTTTTTTCCTCTTTTTACAGAGTTCTCTCCAGGGGAAATCACTAACTTGATATTCATTATTCTCACATATTAATTTAAACTCTGATTTTATATTGTTGTATTTAGAAACAATGTGTAATAACTTTAGATGTTTTAATAAATAATATAAACACTATTAATTTGCTTTCAACAGTACATTTTATGCATACTGAACATCCTACTTCCACAATGTTCTATCTCTTGATGATTGAAATTGATGTTGGTCCTAATTTTTATCTCTTACAAACTTTGTATCTACTACTATTCTTTTTCAGGTCTTCATACGCATATTTGAAAAAGTTCCACAAGAGTATACGTTTGATGACAGAATTGCTGTATCATGTTTTTGGTACTGCTTTATATTCAGTACTGTGTAAATAGCAGTACATATTCATGCCAACAGGAAATAAGATATTATAGAATTTGCCACCTTTATAATACTGTATTGTCAGAATTTAAAGTTTTGCTCATCTAAGGTGTGTGAAATGATATGCAATGGTAGTTTCATTTTGCATTTTTCTCATTTCATATTTGAAAATCATTTCATATGTTCATTTATAACTGAGTATACGATTTAGTTAATATCAAAACAGATCATGTAAAAACTCTTTATACTTAATGATATATTATGCCTTAATGTCAGTCTTGCCTAGTATTCTTTAGTTATCTTACATCAGTGTTTGCCTGTGTTAATTTATTTTTAATTTTAAAAATTAGCCTGGTCTAAGGGTTTGATCATATATTTCATAAACTACATTAACCTGATTTTTGAAAATGTAATCTCAGTATATTCTTAATTATCTGACAAATTTAATTCTCATGCATTTTTTTTGTACTGGTTAGCAAGTTTGAATTATATTCTTCCATATTAATAATTGAATAATATTCAATTCACTTTTCTCATGAACATAAAGTTTATAGCTTACTTTTAATACTAAAAAGTCTAAATATTGTGCAAAAGACACAAGGCAAAGATTTTTGCTGTTACACTTCAATATAGTCCAAATTTGGTTGATAATTTGTTCATTTCAAAATATAAATTTAAAATTGAAACTATTCTCTTCAATTATTCCTGGGAAAATATTAAGTATTTACTGATTTACAGTGTGCATGTGATTTAGAAGTAGTGATCATACAGCAAATTTTGGGAAAAATAAGCTTATATAAGTGAAAATAAACCCTATGGAAATAAAAAGGTTTATCTTAGTTGTATGTTCACATTTTAAGAAGTAGTGAATCATTTTTTTCCTCAATTAAAGGGATGCCATAAGTTAATATTTTACATAAAATTTCTTAAAGGACAAAAATAAATAAAAGAACACTCTCATTAGAAAACTGCATTTGCATAATTACTATAAAATGCCAATTTTACACAAGAAAATAGGAACCAGAAAGGTTTCAAAATCTCTTTTGAATAATATATGCATATGCAGAGGTTCTGCATGGCTACGTCAGTCACCCCATCAATGAAAATATTTACCTTAGAATGTTAACTTTAAAATAAAAATTTTCAATATGAAAACAGAAGCCTTCAGTATAGAATGTACATTTTCTTCAGTCATGTCTCCCTTTCCACCATTATAGGTAAGCTAAATAATTCATTTGTTCTCTATTTACAAAGCAATAAAACTTATGTAAAATATCAGGGACCTATAAATATTTAATATATAAGACCTGCCCAATTCTGTACATTCAAGCCAGGTAAGAACATGTAAAATTCACAAATTAAGTTATTTTTGAGACATTGGTCTAGTGACCATATATTAAAGTATTAATCCCCAGATTACAATGCTATTTGAAGGTGGGGGAATCTTTAGAAGGTGGGGCCCACTGGAAGCAAGTCAGTTCACTGAGGTCATCCCATTGAAGGGTCCAAGCCCCTCCTCTTCTATCCTTGCTTTCTAGCTGCTCTGAGTATCTCCCTCCACCATGTGCACATGCCATCATATAGTGCCTCACTACCTGCTCAAACCAAAACAGGTACAAGCAATTAGTTATTGGAACCTCTGAAACCATCTACCGAAATACACCTTTTCTCCTTATAAGTTAATTAGCTCAGACATTTTTCATAGTAATGGAAAGCAGACTAAAACAGAAGTGATTTTCCATAGATTAAAATGCATAGGTTTTAAATTCTCATTTACTTTCAGTTTTTATTGAGATAATATTTTCATCTCTTTATGAAGTATAGTAAAATAATTTGATACATGTATAGAATATGTAATGATCAAAATATCACAATTAGCACTTTTAACTCCTTTAACAGTAATCCGGTCATTTTGAAATATGTCATAGATTGTAAAATATAGTTGTTTTACTATATTTCAGAAAAATATAACCAATTTCTCCCACTTAGCAGTGTTTTGGTAACATCTTAGTCTCTTCTCTCATCACCCTTTCCAAGTCTCTAATGACAATTATTCTATGCCATTCTTCTGTGAAATTAGACTTTTAGTTTCTACAAGCGAGTTAGAACATGCGATATTTTTCTTTCAATATTTGACTGGTTTATTTGACTGGTTTCACTTAACATGATGACCTCCAATTCTACCCATGTTGCTGCAAATGACTTTAGGATCTCATTCTTCTTTTAGGGATGAAAAATATCCTGTTGGTCATACACACCACATTTACTTTGTCCATTTAACCACTGATGAACATATCAGTTGATCCCATGTCTTGTCTATCATGAATGCTCCTACAAAAACACGAGAGTGCAGATGTTGCCATGAGATACTGATTTCATTTCCTTTGGATGTATAACAAGTAGTGGGATTGCTGGATCCTGTGGCACTTCCATTTTAGTTCATTAAGGAATCTCTAGTGTCGTTTTCCACAATGACTTAGGTGCCACCAACAGTATGTAAAATGTCTCATTTCTTTGTGACCTTGCATTTTTCTGTTTATTTTGGCTTTTTTATAATAGCTACTTTAACTGGGATAGCATGATATCTCTATATTGTTTTGATTTGCATTTTCTTGATGAATAATGATATTGACTATTTTTTCATTTATTTGTTGAACATTTGTGTCTTTTATGAGAAATGTCTATTCAGGCCTTAAGTACATTATTTAATTGGATTATATGTTTTAGATGAGATTGCCAGTTGCAGGAAGCCACATTTCACCACACCAAATAAGATTTAGAGAATTCTGTAATCTGAAAAAATTGTTTCATGCCCTATTCTAGTTAATTCTGTAATGGCAAATAATCTCTAGTTCTGACTAGAATGTATTTAGGTAGAATCACATAACACAAATATTTTGTGTGTCTGATGTTTTCATTCATTATACATGTGAAATTCTCCGTGTTGTTGCATGTATGATTATTGTCTCCCCTTTTATTGATGATAAAATACATTTGCATACATACACCTAAAATTGATTTACTCATTTTGCCTTCCACCATGGGATGATGTAGCACAAAAACCCTTCCAGATACTGACCCTGTATGGACTTCTTAGCCTCCAGAACTATGAACTTAACATTTCCTAGTTATTAAAAACTACCCATTTTGTGGTATTCTGTTATCATAACACAGAACAGACTAAGAAAGAAAATTTGGTCTGTTAAGTGGGGTAATTGCTATAAAAGATAGCTGGAAAAGAAATAGATTTAGAAATGAATAATGATTAGAGAACGGAAGAATTTGAAGGACTAGGTGAGGAAAAGTCTATGTCATCATAAATGGAGCATTAAGGGTGATCCTAGTGAGGGTTCAGAAAAAAGAATATATGAAATTTTTAGCAATTGTTTAATTAGCTTAGATCAAAATTTTGAGAGATGTGGATTTTGAAAGCAATTCTGATGAAATATCAGATGGAAATGAGGAATAAGATATTGGAAACTAGAGTAAAGAACATCCTTGTGACACAGAACTTGACTGAATTGTGTCAACAGAATTTAAAAGTAATAAACTAGAATGTATCTCAGAAAAAAATAAGCAAGCAGCAAATCATTTAGAGCTCCACATAGCTCTTTTAACTGCATAGAGTAAAATGTGAAAATTAAAAATATGGAATTTATAATGAATAGAAAAACAACTTTTAGATTTGATGATATCTCAGTCTGGTTTGATAGAGAATGAAAGAGTATTTTCAGGAAGTGAAACCAAAGGTATAGACAAGCAGGTGATAGGAAGACTACTATTAATAGTACAAAATCAGAGTCTATCCTGACACACGCATAATGAGAGAATGACATCAAAGTCACTTTGGAGGTTACTGATTCCCTTCCTTTCATCTCAGGTCCAAGGGGACCAAGGCCTAGGGGAAGGACACTGGCCAAAAATGAGTCCTAGGACCCACTCGGAAGCCTGGAGTTTGCTGTCCAGGACTGACTCCAGTCCTGCTTCCCACATTCTGGCACAGCACTCCAGTTACCCTAACTGTGGCTCAAGTAGGCTCACAAATGGGTTTGCACATTGCTATTGAAGGTGCAATGGGAATGTCTTGCAGCATCTATTAAGTATGAAGACACAGAACTCAAGAGCTGTTGGGAAACATTTTTTTCCACCTAGATCTCAAAGGACATCAGTGTCCTGGGGGCCCACACAAACATATGTTACACAATCAAAGTCACCAAAGAGAGTCCTCAATAGGGCAATACTCTGCAGAACTACAGGATCAGATATACTATAAAGAGTGTAGGGTCACCACTGTGATCCCAGAACAATAAAACCACCAGTGTGTAATGGCACCATGGAGAGCTGCAGGCATGAGACCCTAAACTATGAGAACTGCTTTATGGGCTAAGTCCATTAAAGCCAGAGCATGTGAAGGCAGCAGGACCCAGAGTGGGACAACATCAGGGTCCCCAGATGGTGGGACACAGAGTCAAACAAAATTTTCTTCAGGTTTACAATTTAATTTGTTTCCTCTGTGGGATTTGGATTACTTGGACCATTTATCACTTCTTTTCTTTCCTATTTCCCATTTTGGAATAGAAATGTCTGTACTATGCCAGTCCCATCATTATATTTTAGAAACATGCAACTTGGTTTGATTTCACAGGCTCACAGCTGGAAGATAATTTAGCTCAGAATAAACCATGCCTTTGAGTCTCATGCACAAATGATTTGCACGAGTCTCTGGACTTTAGATTTTGATTGATGTGAGATAGAGTTAATACTTTTGGGGCTATTGAAATAAAGTCATTGAATTTTGCATGTGAAGAAGACATGAGTTTTTGGATCAGAGGAAGAATGTTAGGTTTTTAATGAAGTCCCTTATAGAACTCATGTTGAAATTTAACTGTCACTATTACTAAGTACTAACAGTACTAAGCTGTGAGACCATCAAGAGGTAATTAAGCCAAGGGATCTTAACCAGTGAGGTATTGGAAAGGGTCAGGCAGTCAGTGGAGGTAAGAATGATGAGGGTCTGGTAATGAAAAAAATGAAAAAATTGTTTGACTCATGTATTTCAAGTCAGGCAGTCAATATGGATAAAATAATGAGGGTTTCAAGAGAAACTGATTTTTCAAGGGAAGAAAAAAGGGTAGTTGATGGTTATTTTTCAAGAATATAAAAAAAAATCTTCCATGTTCTTGCTCCTAGGCACACATATGGGGGAGAAAGGAAAAACAATGATTAATGAAAGAGAGATGTTCTGAGGATTATAAAAAAGGCAAGTGAGGCCAATACCATGCCATTTTTGTTACTATGGCTTTGTAGTATAGTTTAAGGTTTGGTATACCCAAAGGACTTAAAATCAGCATATTAAATTGATGCAGCTACATTAATGTTTATAACAGCTCAACTCACAATAGTTAGAGTATGAAACCAACCCAAGTGCCCTTTAACATATGAATGGATAAGGAAAATGTGATATATATATAATATATATATAATATATAGGAAAAGGATTATATACATATATATATTCCATATATACATATATGGAATATTACTCAGCCTTAAAGACGAATGAAATAATGGCATTTGCTGGTAAATGGATGGAGCTGGAGAACACCATGCTTAGTAAAATAAACCAATCCCCAAAATCAAAGGCTGAATGTTTTTTTCTGATATGCAGATGCTAATTCATAAAATGGGTGGGGGTGGCTAAGGAAGAATACAGTTATTTTAGATTAGATAGAGGGGAATAAAGGAAGGGGTGGAGGTATGGGGGCAAGAAAGATAGTAGAATGAATCAGACATTTTTACCCTACGTACATATATGACTATATGACTGGTGAGATTCTACATTACGTACCACCAGAAGAATGAGAAGCTATACTGGATTTATGTATGATGTATCAAAGTGCATTCTACTGTCATGTATAACTAATAGAACAATAACAACAAAAATAAATCTATCAGAACATCTGGTGAAAAATTTCATTATCCTGATATAATGTATCAATAAAAAAAGTGAAAATTTCATTAAAAGAAAAAAGGCAAGTGACAACTCTCCCAAGGGCTTTTGGCTCCCTTCCTCTCCAGAGGATTCTGTCTCTATCACTTTCTTAAATACCTAAATCTTGCTTACTGTGCTTGCTTGCTTTGGATGTTTGCAGTGTTCATTCTTGGACTCCATAGAACACAAGCTCAGTCCTGATCACCAATAAGCCTGGTATCACCATCATGGGTGTTACTGCTGTTATAAAAGGATGAGTTTGTCTTTATCTTGCACTGCCTTGTCCTTTCTGTTTCTTCCATGGTTTTGTAAAGTAAGAAGGCTATTTCCAGATATACTCTCCTTGATCTTAGAATCCTCAGCTTCCAGTTTTATAAGAGAATATGTATGTTTTTCTTGAATACCTACTCTGTGGTATTTGTTATAGCAGCACACAAGAGACTAAGACACCATACATGGTGATGCTGACCTGAATAAGGTTTCGTTATGCTGATTTCTATTTTCAGAAAGAAAAGGGACGTGGTTAAAATTATGATTGCTTGAAAGATGGAGTAACAGTTTCCTTCCTGTCTGGAGGGAGAAATCTAAAAGAAAATGACTCAAAATCATACACCTATCCTTTAGCTGCTGTTACAGCAATGCTCATGTTATGATACCCATGATGTATTAAGGATATTTTATTCCCCTTCTTCACTAAACCCCAAAATCTATCTGTGAAGCTTTCGCATTGCTGCTAGCTGAGCAGATCTGTTTCTTAACTGTTAGTAATGATGCTGTGGTCACATTCTATATTTCCTTAGGAGGAGAGTTATTAATGGTAGTAAATATTAATATATATTATTCTTTGTCAAAATGCAATTCTTCAGAGTGTTGAGTCATTCTTATATAATGTCTTCTTCAGAGAGAATTAATGTAGTGTCCCAAGAGATTCTTGGAATTCCTAATGACAGATTTTGTGGATCAATTAGTTTCACTTATCGTCAGTAAGTCTAAACAACAAATCGACACTTTTAATTGTCTTTTTGACAGAAATAACTGAGGGCAATACTCTCCCTTGAATGGAGGAGAGTAAGAGTGGAGATAGTAAGGTGAATGGAGAATGCTTGGTTGTAGGGATCCATTTTCTGTGGCTACAGAGCAGTGGGGTTTCTCCAGAAGAGTAACGGAGTGACAGCTAATCTAGACAGAACAATGAGTAAAATTTATTTTTTTGGAGACACGTTAGAAATCTTACACCGTACTTATTCACGCAAACCCTACTAACATTGTCTCACTATTGATCTAAGTATGTGAAAACTTTTGCTGTGGTTGTTTTAAATATGCCACTATTAAATAGTGTCTACCCACTGGGCCATGTCATGAATAATTTTAAATCACTAAAGACAAACGAGCAAATTTGTAATAACATTTTATGTATACTTTTAATTATTAATCACGTGTATTCCAACTTGGAAAAAAGACTCAATAGATAGTTGTTGAATCATATTTTTCATTTGTGGCAAAAGTTTTCAAGGTTAGAGAGTTCTGGAGATTCACTGCACAATAATTTGCATATACTTAATAATGCAGACTATGATCTTAAAAGACTATAAAAGATGGTAAATTCAATATTCTTGTATTTGCCACAATTAATTATGAAAAATAAAAAATTCTAATTAAAATATTTCTCTGAATGTAGGGTAAGAATTCCTGGGTCAGAGTATGTTTATTTTCAGGAAGTATCAGTACAATATCCTGCTTGAAACATTTGCTTTCAAAGTGCCTCCTGGCCTCAAATTTTTGTCCCCCACTTTCCATACATTGATCACTCACATGCTCTCCATGGAAGACATCCCCCGTCCTGTTCAATCACTGAGTCCAGCTCAAGGTCTGGAATCCCCTGAGGTAGAGCTCTCTAAACATTTGTTCTTATATGTGAACTAAAGACAACTTGCCTTCTCCTGCCATGGCCAAAGGCTCCATGCCCCATTATCTGTGACCATTATTCTCTTTGTTTCTTTCCAGAACTTTTGAACTCTGAAAACTGTCTTTAGCTCTGAGAAGTTTAATCATCCAGAACTTAAACATTCAAAGACTTCTTAGTACAAAATTGGTGTTTATTAAGCATTATTTTTTACTCAAAATCCAAAATGTTTTTGAACTACCTGTTTGCTTCAGTTTCTTGTGCCAGTGAGCACATTTCAAGTCCTTTTATGAACATCCCTCTTAAGTTTGACCTACTTCCTTCACACTTTCTTTATTTTCCTCCTTACATTTCCCTCCTGCCTTCCTCCTCCTCCTTCTTCTACTTTTTCACCTTTTGTCTTCTTTCCTTGCTCTCCTCCTCCTTCTTTCTTCTCTTTCCTTCTTCTTTTCCTTCTTCTCCTCTATTCTCTGTCTGAAGGAAGGAAGTTTTCCTTGGGAACTTAGGAACTGAGTGAAAATGCTACACCATGAATCTAGCCTTTCCCTGAGTGAGTCATTCAACTGAAAGGATCCATTGGTCTATTATCATTAAAAGTGTAACCACATGCAATTGTGGGTTCTGTTTGTGTTTATTTCTTGTGATAATTCTCAAAGCAGTGTCTCCCCAACAAAGAAAGCAAGGGGGTTTGATTGGAGAAACATACATATATTGATAAAGGAAAGAATCATCACTGTATTTAGAAACAGGCACATTCCTGAGCATGCTCAGTTTGAGGATATATATTGTGTGATTAAAAAGTGCAGAAGAGACTGCCTCTGAGTGGAGAATTTAATATCATAATGTGCAAAGTTTAGGTCACTTAAGAGAGTCCATCATAATGAATGAGTGAATTTGGCTAGTTCCTTGCAAATTTCTTTTAAGGGCTTTGTCTGAAACAAAAGAGAAAAAATAAAAAAGAAAGAAAGACACAACTCTCAAAGAGCATTGACAGTCGTTTAAATCAGTAGCAGCTTCAAACATACCCCATAAGCAAAGGTGCTTGCTTCTAAATATACCTGAGTAGCAGATAACAAAAGTTATTTATGAATCTTGTATTTTTGTCTTTAGTACCTAATCAATTATCATTTTCAATCCTGAACCCCAGGACATTTATTTTCTTTCTTTTTTGCTATAAAATTTGCAATTCTTTTCTGACATCATGTTTTTCTTGTAATACTTTAACGCCATCAGTAATAACTAACAAACAAAAATATCCCATTGTTCAAACACTTTTTCAGGAGCTCAGAATTTGGACAGCATGTGATCTACCTTACAGTTTACTACAATTTTGTTGAAAATATTTATTCAATGTTTGAGCCTTCCTCAAAAGGACATTGAACCATCTAGACTTCATTATCTCATCTTTATGCCAATGCCATACATTCATTTTAATGAAACTTAAGTTCAAAGTACTGATTTCTGAATCTGTCAGTGCAACAGTTGGACCTGCTGAAAAAAATAAATCTGTACATCTCAGAGATGTAGTAATATCACACTCTAGTACTGCAGGTTGGTTGGATTTCTTATTAATTCTTCACTAAGCAGTAACATGAGTATTTTGGACTCTTCCGCCTTGAGGCTTTGATATTTCCAAGCAGTTTGTTTCCAGCTGTATGAATGATATTTGCATACCAGCATAAAGAGTAGTATCAGCACACATAAAGGACTAGGCCTACCATGTGCAACATTTTAACATTTTTGTCCAGATTCTTCTGGCCAAAGCTGTTGATAGGGCAAAGCTATCATTATGACTTGGATCTTCAATGTCCCCCAAAGTTTCAAGTTCAGTGGTAGGGTTTTGGGGAAGTGATTGGATCTCATGGATTCTGAATGAACTACTGAGATGTGGGACCTGGTTAAAGGAGGAACGTCACTGGGTATGTGCCCTGGAAGGATTGATCTTCTTTCTGACCTCTTCTTCTTTCTGCTTCCTGGTTGCCAAGAGCTGACAGATCTTCTCCACGTCACCCTTCCACCTAGTGTTCTTCCTTACCTCAGGCCAGAGCTATAAAACCAGCTGACAGTGAACCTGAACTAGCAACCAAGATGAATCTTTTCTCTTGTAAGTTGTCCTTGTTAGTAATTTCATCACAGGGATGAAAAGTTGACTAGCACACCTGTCTTGAAGGAACCCTGTGAAATGGAAAAGAACACACAGATAGGGGGGTGCATCATTAGTCTTTGCCTACACACTTTTCTTATGAATTCTTATGTATGATGTTCTTATGTATTTATGTTGTTACACCTCACTGTACAAATTGCTTTCATAACATGCCATTTATTTTCATTACTCTATCTTACTTGAAAGTGCACATCCCCTTAACATTGATTTACATTTAAAATTTTTTAAAAATTATTTATTTATTTTTTATTTTTATAGACTGCATTTTGATTCATTGTACACTAATGGGGTACATCATTTCATTTCTGTGGTCGTGCATGGTTTAGATTCATACCATTCGTGAAACCATACATGTTCATAGGGTAATGATGTCTCACTCATTCCACCATTTTTCGTACGCCCCTCCCTCTCATTTCCTTCTACAAAATCTAAAGTTCCTTCATTCTTCTCTCACTCCTGACCTCTGCCACCCCCATTATATATCAACATGCACTTATTGGGGAAAACATTTGGCCTTTGTTTTTTTGGGATTGGCTTATTTCACTTAGCATGATATTCTCCAATTCCATCAATTTATCTGCAAATGCCATAATATTATTCTTCTTTATGGTTGATTAATATTCCATTGTGCATATATACCACAGTTTCTTTATGAAATATAAGTTGAAGTTATGTAAAATACATCTGATTAGAAACTTTAAGAAACTTTACATGGTTTGTCTAATAATTTGTTTCACTCTTTTGGAAAGTTCATATATTTCGTAGAGGGGCATGGGAAACTACATTCTATAAATTGAAATAAAGAGGCATGGTACAGCACTACTGCTAAACTATAGCTGATATAAGTTTTAGCTGAAAATGAACTTTGATGCTTAAATTATAAGAATATTGAGGTTATTATGACCAAAAATTCATGAAAATTAAATTTATTTTTTTCTTCAAAATGAATATGAATTTGTGATTTTATAACAGTATTATCTCATTTGTTCTTTCTGAACTTATATCTACCTGAGATAGATAGGCAGGCAGGCAGATTGGTAGATGGACAGATAGAAGATAGATATCATCAAAATGGCGGTGCAACCGAAGGAGACGCTGCAGCTGGAAAGCGCAGCCGAGGTCGGCTTCGTGCGCTTCTTCCAGAGCATGCCGGAGAAGCCAACCACCACCGTGCGCCTCTTCGACCGGGGCGACTTCTACACTGCTCACGGCGAGGACGCGCTGCTGGCCGCCGGCGAGGTGTTCAAGACCCAGGGGGTGATCAAGTACTTGGGACCAGAGCAAAGACTCTGCAGAGTGTTGTGCTTACTAAAATGAATTTTGGATCTTTTGTAAAAGATCTTCTTCTGGTTCGTCAATATAGAGTTGAAGTTTATAAAAACAGACCTGGAAATAAGGCATCCAAGGAGAATGATTGGTATTTGGCATTTAAGGCTTCTCCTGGCAATCTTTGTCAGTTTGAAGACATTCTGTTTGGTAACAATGATATGTCAGCTCCCATTGGTGTTGTGGGTGTTAAAATGTCCACAGTTGATGGTCAAAGGCAGGTTGGAGTTGGGTATGTTGATAACATACAGAGGAAGCTAGGACTGTGTGAATTCTCTGATAACTATCAGTTTTCCAATCTGGAGGCTCTCCTAATTCAGATTGGACCAAAGGAATGTGTGTTACCAGGAGGAAAGAATGCTGGAGATATGGGGAAACTGAGCAGGTTATTCAGAGAGGAGGAATTCTGATCAAAAAGAGCTGACTTTTCCACAAAAGACATTTATCAGGATCTAAATCAGTTGTTGAAAGGCAAAAAGGGAGAACAGATGAATAGTGCTCTCTTGCTGGAAATGGAGAATCAGGTTGCAGTTTCATCACTGTCTGCAGTAATTAAGTTTTTAGAACTCTTATCAGATGCTTCAAATTTTGGACAGTTTGAATTGACCACTTTTGACTTCAGCCAGTACATGAAACTGGATATTGCAGTAGTTAGAGCTCTCAACCTTTTCCAGGGTTCAGTTGAAGACACTACTGGCTCTCAGTCTCTGGCTACATTACTGACTAAGTGCAAAACCCCTCAAGGACAAAAACTGGTTAACCAGTGTATTAAGCAGCCTCTCGTGGATAAGAACAGACTAGAAGAAAGATTAAATTTAGTGGAAGCTTTGGTAGAAGATGCAGAATTGAGGCAGAGTTTACAAGAAGATTTACTTTGTCAATTCCCAGATCTTAATTGATTTGCCAAGAAATTTCAAAGACAAGCAGCAAACCTTCAAGATTGTTACCAACTCTATCAGGGCATAAACCAACTCCCTAATGTTATACAGGCTCTGGAAAAATATGAAGAGAAGGTCATCGTCTTCCACTGAGCACACACAGCTTTGCTTCAGATATACGTGAAACAGTGAGAAAGAAAATACCTGCCTAAGCCAACCAGATTAACCAAACTGACTGACTATCAGCGAGGTGGTAGATGTTGCAGCCAGATCACCCTCACATCCAGAAATAGCTATTTGAAAAGATATAGACCTTTATTCATCATTTCCCTTTCCTACCCCACTCTGGAGATTAAACCTAGGCCTTGCACATGCTAGGAAAACACCAGGTATTGATGTTGGCAGTTTTTGTGACTCGTCTTATTGATCTTCGTTCTGATTTCTCAAAGTTTCAGGAGATGATAGAAACAACTTTAGATATGGATCAGGTGGAAAACCACGAATTCCCTGTAAAACTTTCATTTGATCCTAATCTGAGTGAATTAAGAGAAATAATGGATGACTTAGAAAAGAAGATGCAGTCCACATTAATAAGTGCAGCCTGAGATCTTGGTTTGGACCCTGGCAAACAGATTAAATTGGATTCCAGTGCACAGTTTGGCTATTACTTTCGTGTAACCTGTAAGGAAGAAAAGGTTCTTCGAAACAATAAAAACTTGAGTACAGTAGATATCCAGAAGAATGGTGTTAAATTTACTAACAGTAAGTTGTCTGCTTTAAATGAAGAATACACTAAAAATAAAGCTGAATACGAAGAGGCCCAAGATGCCATTGTCAAAGAAATTGTCAATATTTCTTCAGGCTATGTAGAGCCAATGCAGACACTAAATGATGTGTTAGCTCAGCTAGATGCTGTTGTCAGCTTTGCTCACGTGTCAAATGGACCATCTGTTCCATATGTACGACCCGTCATTTTGGAGAAAGGACAAGGAAGAATTATATTAAAAGCATCCAGACACGCTTGTGTTGAAATTCAAGATGAAGTTGCATTTATTCCTAATGATGTACACTTTGAAAAAGATAAACAGATGTTCCACATCATTACTGGTCCCAATATGGGAGGTAAATCAACATATATTCGCCAAACTGGGGTAATAGTATTCATGGCCCAAATTGGATGTTTTGTACCATGTGAATCAGCAGAAGTATCTGCTGATTGCATCTTGTGGACTGCATCTTGGCTCGGGTCAGGGCTGGTGACAGTCAGTTAAAAGGAGTCTCCACATTCATGGCTGAAATGCTGGAAACTGCTTCTATCCTCAAGTCTGCAACCAAAGATTCTTTAATAATCATAGATGAATTGGGAAGAGGAACCTCTACCTATGATAGATTTGGACTAGCATGGGCTATATCCTATTACATTGCAACAAAGATTGGTGCTTTCTGCATGTTTCCAACCCATTTTTATGAACTTACTGCCTTGGCCAATCAGATACCAACTGTTAATAACCTACATGTCACAGCACTAACCACTGAAGAGACCCTAACTATGCTTTATCAGGTGAAAAAAAGGTGTCAGTGATCAGAGTTTTGGAATTGACGTTGCAGAGCTTGCTAATTTCCTTAGGCATGTAATAGAGTGTGCCAAACAAAAAGCCCTGGAACTTGAGGAGTTTCAGAGTATTGGAGCCTCACAAGGACATGATGAAACAGAACCAGCCAAAGAAGTGCTGTCTGGAAAGAGAGAAAGGTGAAAAAATTATTCTGGAGTTTCTATCCAAGGTGAAGCAAGTGCCTTTTACTGAAATGTTGGAAGAAAACATTACAATAAAATTAAAACAACTGAAAGCTGAGGTGATAGCAAAGAATAATAGTTTTGTAAATGAAACCATTTCATGAATAAAGGTTACTACATAAAAAAAAACAATGGAATGAAGATAGTGTTGATAAACTGTAGTCTGTAAGACTTTTGTTTTATATTAACCCCTTTTCCACAGTATTTGAGTGGTTGACTAATGATGCCCATAGGATATCAATTTAATAAAATACGTAGTGATAGTACATTTTCAAAAATCTTTATTTTAGAAATTGAGAGCTGTAACTAAGGACTATTTAAATGGACACAAGCAATAGTAAGCAATGTGCCGAATTTTATAAATAAAATCATGTTAAAAAAAAAAGAAGATAGATATCATCACTATACTTAAACACATATTAAGACCTGCACAGAGTGCACAGAATTAAATGACTGACAATCCTATTTGGCAGATTTATAATTTTTCATGCTTTGACCATATTTTAATTTATTAAATAATATTTTTCAAAAATTCTAATTACATTTTATTTTTAGAACCATTTAGATTTAGAGGAAAAAAATGCAAAGATGTACAGAGAATTTCAACATGTCCACAACCAGTTTCTCCAACTATAAAAATCTTTGAAGATTATGGTATGCTTGCAACCAGTAAACCAACATAGCCATGTTATTGGCTACATATTCTATTGTGTGTTCTCTTGGAGGTCATCTTTACCTTAATGGCAAAATACGCTTTTGGAAGAGTTAGAGTCAGGGCCATAGTTTTCAACCATTTCCATAAGTTTAAATGGACAGGAGGAAGTAAATATCAGGAAGAGTGAGCCTCTGTTGGCCGTGTTCCTTCAAGCCTGGCTATTGAACTCCAAAGGTTCTATGCTTTCCACAAGAGGGAGTTATAGTTTTAGCTTCAAAGCACTGTGGGTAAATATTAGGGAAAAGCAATATATGATAGTTTAAAATTTTTCTTTCTTTATTTTTGCTATATTTATTTTGGATTTAGCAACAATGTGGTAGCTAATTAGTTATTTTCATCTTGTAAGAAAATAAGTGGTATCATGAAGAATAAATATGCCATGTTTTTATTTTAATTTGTCTGCTTGCAGAGACCACTGATGCTACTGAGCTTCCATGGTGGGAGCCTCAAGAATCAGTAAGGGGCGTAAATTCTAAGCACAATAAAAGAGAGCCAGCAGATAAAATCTCTGTCTGCTCCCCACACAACCCCATGTGGTCTTACCTGAAAGTTTACTTACCCTAATATCTTCAGCTTCTCTGATGACATTCACTGAGGAAGAGCACTGAGCTACTCTTATTGCAAAAAGGTGTTAATTTTGACCTTTCCTTTATTTTTGAAAACCCTCTTTTTAAAAAATCTTATGTTTTCATCGTTTCTGCTTTCTTGGAAATAGTAGTATTTATCTAAAGTAGTCTTAGCCTAAATGTTCTCTTGTCACAGGCTATGCCCCACCACCCCTGGGAAGCTGAGCTAAATTAGTTTCTAAATGAAAATTGCAATATATATTTAAAATAAAAATTATATATAAATATAAAATTATTTATGTAAAAGTTACTATATGACCATATGGCTGAGAGCATCTAAAAATTAAAGAAAATGTTTCCAAACAGCTAAAATTAGGGTTCAGTGGTTGAAATACTAGAAGGTGGTTGCATATTCTAATAATAATGATAATAGAATTTCAATCTCAAGAAAATAAAGCAGAATGAGCCAAAGGAAAGTTTTATAAGCTAAGAGAATTTATTCATTCATTTAGCAAAACAATTTCCAAATGTTGGCTTGTGCTAGTACTGGGGAATACAAAAGTAAAAAGAAACAAACCACATCAAGTAAATAGAATTTCTGACAGTAGGAAGATTATCTTTTGACACAGGGTTGCTATAAATGGATCAAGAAAGTATACTGTCCTGTATGTAAAATTTAGATCTATCTGTGGCCTAAAAGTGGTAATTTATCATTATTCTTTTTCATGTCTCAAATCATATAAAGGTATTTTATTCCACAAACCCCTTTAGATAGTTTGTTATGAGAGTAAATAGTAACATATAAAGAAAAAAGACTACAGTACAATATTAGAACATTCTTGTGAATGTTCTTGTGAACATTCCAGAAAGAAAGCTGAGTTTAACAGCTAAAACATTTATTTTTGTTTTGTTTTGTTTTTTTCTCAGTTAAAAGGTAAGTTGGACTCAAATTCTCCCCCCACCCCCTTGGTACTATTTCTTCTGCAGTGGGACTACTTTTAGTAACAGGAACTTGACATCAACTGAGTATTTGCAATAGTATGAATCTTGGACCTTCATTTTCTGTGACTCACCCTTTGACTTGCTTTCCCAGAAGGAATCCCTGGATACCCATTTTGCTTCCTCCTTAGAGTGGGGTCCAGGGCTGAGAACCTGCAGGCCAATGAGCCAGGATCACAGCTCTGAGTTCTGTGCAACTAACTCCAGCTTCTTTCCAAATAGTGCCCTATGCTGACCTTCTCTTCCTGGTTTTCCAGAGCCTTGTAAATTTACCCAAACGTGTCTATTAACACCTAGAGTGTTGTCCTTAAACTCTTTTTGGAGGTCTTTTCTTAGATTGTGTTGATTTTCTCCTCTTTCCCTTTCTCTATTTTTTTTTTTTTTAGATTTCTGAATCTGTTCCCCTTCCTTGATTAACCTTTTATTAATATCTATCATCTATTAATTTATTTAATCCTTAAAAAAACAGTTGTGTGATTTTACTGAATAGACAACCATATTGGAAAGGTTAATAAATATTCATGATGGCAAAATAATTGTGTCTAAATTATTTTCATTTTAAAATTCAGAGATACATTGCCATTATACTTATAGTTCCTGAATTTGTGTTTGACCTTTATTTATATTTTTAAAATTTTTTATTTGGATTATTAAATATATAAAATCATCAATAATATAAAAATGAAGCAATATCCATTTGATAATCTTTATCAATAATTTTGTCAAAAATGGAGTTTTAGTCAAAAGTGGGAGAACATTTATTTGATGACAATTTTAGATACTAAAACTATCAGTTTTTCTAAAATATAGGAGATACAAAAATGGAGGAACAGCTGCATGAAGAAACTTGTTCTCTGATATAAAAAGGTATGTGAGAGTCACTCCATCTTAGCTAATCATTAATGCTAAATTAGAAATCATCATAAATAAAGATGATACTTCTATCAGAAAAAAATGTTCTCCTATTTTCTTTCCATATATTATGATAAATATAAGAGTCAACAACTTAGAAAATGTTAAAACCACTGGCTAATCTGTTAGTTAGGAATGATATGTGCTTACACTATTTTAAAATTTATCTCAGCAAAATTTTTATTCTGGTCTCTATAATGTTAATATCTCATAATTTGTACATTTAACAAGTATGAACGGGGCAGGAGTTTTTCCAAGTCTTTAAAACAAACCTTAAAGTTCAATGTATTTTTAAGTATAGATAAAATAAAATTATCAATATTGCACAAGATGAGTTAGTCAGGTTCCTATTGTTTTAGGATATTGTCAAAAATGGAGATGAGCAAATATCATAATAGAGCCTAAATCATAATTTTAAAATACTTTTTTCAATTTGTATTTTCCCATTGTAGAAAAAGTGTTCTCAAGACTGTCACTGTGTTTTAACAGTTTACTCTGTAGCCAGGTGTGGTGAGGAGGAGTTACTGTTTGAGGATTTCTATGCTGGGTAATAACAGGTGAGCAGGGGATGAACTGTGTATTCTGCCAGCACAGTTTAAACCAGTAGAATTGTTTTCCTTTAATTTCAGTTTAATGTCTCTGAAAGGTATTTATGGAGTTTGTATTCTTTTATAAATATGTTTGCATCCTCACCATTAACACAAATCCTTGAATTTGATTTTTCTGTTCAGGACAATGTAACTAAATTCTTTTCTCCTAAATAACTGCATAGGAATTAACAGCAAAAGTCCACCAGTTTATTTTCATTGGAGATAAAGGACTGGAAATATTCAGTAGCAGAGTATGGTATGGAATAGAATCTGTTTATCCCTTTTGTGATTCTTCATTTAGTAAAAGAATTATGGTTTGGTTTGTAGATATTTTGGAAAAGACACTGTAAGACTAGAACATGTTTATGAACTTGTCATTACTAGACAGACATCAAACTAGATTTTGTTCATCAATAAGAAATACATGGAATAAATCAACAAGAAGTAGTTTGAAACAGGTTAATACAGTTACTAAAATCTTTTGTTATTTCATTTTGGGATATTTACCTGAAAACGTGGCAGAAGATGGCAGTATAGATCCTTTTAATTTAGACAAAGTTTAACATTCAATTTATTTAGACAGTATTGACATATACAAAAACTTTTCATTAAAATAATTTATAATTTTGTCATTACTTAAATGTCATTTGATTGAAGTCATGGTTTATATTATTACTATTATCAGATGGTTTATTACATAAAATGTCATTTCTTATATATAAACGTATCAACTGATAAACTATAAGACTGTTTAAAAAAGTAAAATTTAAACAAACACTGCCTAATGTAATTAGTTTTCATTTGTAATGTCACTTTCCATGGCGTTAGATACATACTTTAATGATAAATACATAACATTTCAACAATAATACAATCATTAAACTCAATCTGGAAATTTTTAAAAAATATGGAAAAGGTGAAAAAAATCAAAGATTATTTTCTTGGTAGTAGTTTACTTCCTCATGTGTTCAGAAACTTTGCTGAGATTTTTCTGGCAAAGCGAATTAAAATAATCAAATGGAAGATATACCAGAACTAACATAAACCAATAGAGAAGGTAAATTAACCAACAAACATGGAATACCATAAATTGATTTCAATAGAAAAAAAAAAACAGTTGCTATATTGTAATGATTGTTTGAATTGACTTACTTGAATTGAATTCCTTAAGTAACTTTTTAAATAAACTGTGACCTATGTTGAATTTACAAGTATATTGTAACTTTAGACTTAAGCCTGACTTTAGCAGCTCATCACCTAATTTTTTAAGTTCATTTTGTTTAATTGAACTCTTCATTTTTCAAATGCCTCATAAGATAATATAAAGCAAAATATATTGGAGAGTTCATTTTAAAAAGTTAGTATTGAAGCTAAGAAAATAGGGTTTATGTGTACTCTCCTGATTCCAAATACTTCCCATTTCAACAGCATATTTTTTAACCAGTGCAATAAAGTAATAGTGCATGGATAAACTTATATAGAAATACTTTTATCTTCTGAAATGTACAGAATGACTTTAGGTAGAATCAATATTTGATTTTTAACCCAGTATGTTAATATTTAAACCTGTGAAAACAAAAATAAAACAATGTTACCTTACCAATATTCCTTTAATCCTTGATAACTCACAATTAAAAGAGATAGGAACAATATAAACAATGATTTTGAGAAGGGAAGAAAGCTCTTTCTAAATTATTAAGACATCTAATAGTTTTTCACCAGAACATATTTTGACATGGTTCTTTTTAGTATGCTGAGTTGTGCTTTAGGGAGAATTGGTAGCTTAAAATTGCATACTCTCAAATGCTGACCCAGTCTTAACATCTATCAAAAAAATATGAAAATAGTAATACCATGTTAAAACACAAAATTATAATAGCATTCGTTTTACCCATCTACACACTCAACCGCATGGTCAAGGAAAAATTAAGCCAAAGTGAACAGGAGTTGTTATTTCAAATGCATCATCTGTTTTGTTCTTTAAAAATCCATTTTTTTCTTTTCACAATCTCTAAATACAAGCATACAAAGAAAACATTATTAATAAGCATTGCAATATGTGAAATACTAGCTAATATCTTGTGTATCTGAAATGTATAAACTAGAAAAATTTAATAATATATTTTCATGTGTGTCTAAGTATAATAAAGAGTAGTGAGTTGTGGATAATAAATAAGTTAGCTGGATAGTAGAAATCAATGAAAGAATAAATTCAAGTCTCCTGTGTGGCCCATAGGATTGTCTAACACAAAATATGAATGTCAAAGGAAGCACTAGAGAAGAGAGACTCACTGGCATATAATAGAAGGAGCACATTTGTCTTCCACAGGCTGCAGGGGAAACTGTCTTCTTAGGAGAGTGAAAAACTTTAAGACTAGAGAGTAGATAGGAAATGATAGAAGTTAAATTTAAATGAAGAAAGATATCCTAAGAATTGATATTGGTGTACGGTGTAACCATGGAATGCTGGAACAGAAGAGGGAAATGGGTAAAATGATAAGGAAGCAGAGAATGTGCATGCATTTTCCTTTATGATTAGCAATGCCAGGTATGTTGGATTTAGTAGGCAAAACGTAGTTCTGAAGAAATAATTTAGGAATTTACCTGGCAGATGGTGGATTTGCAGTAATTCTTTTTGTCCTTATAATATAATAGGAGATACGATTTAGAGCCAGTTGAGATATATTTTTTAACTTTAAATTTCATATTCTCTGATATTTAATATACTGTTATCATCTTTCCCAAAACTATCAACGGCATAATTTTTAAACAATGTTGATAGATTTTTTTAAGAAAGATTGATAAATTAACTCCTTTAATTGTGCTATTTTTCATATTGTTACCAAAGAACTTAAAAAGGGATGGAGGAAAAGAAAGAAGATGATTTTCCAATAAATGCAATTCATTTATTTTCAATAAATTCTGTAATCTAACTTATTTGCTTTTTCAGATTCCTATTGACTGGGGGAAAATATGTCTATAACATGTACAATTGTTCTGTATGTCATCTGGGTAATCTATTAATAAATCAAATTTTTGATGATTGCCATACTTATATGGCAAGATTTTAAAAAGAAAGTTAAGAGAAAATACATTAACTGTTCAAATCCCACATTGCCTGTTCCATGCCACTGCAGTGTAATAAGTGTTGGCAAGATTAGAAGGCAGATTCTGATGAAGGAAACTTGATGCTTGAACTGCAAAAGTTTGTAATTTCATTATTGGCCTCTAACCTCAGTGTGATAGGGGTTGGGTCCAAGAGCCTTATGATGCAGTTAGACCTTGGCTTTACCTAAAACTAACCAACTATGGTGGATGAAAATAAAGCAAAGCCAGCAAAAGTCTCTATGAAGAAAGTAAAGAGAGCCAACAGAAGAAAAACAGAAAGTAGTCCCGACAGGGTATTGTTAAAAATCAATTTGACAAATGATACTAATAAATAGGCTGAGTACTTGAGAACTGAGAAGGACTCATTGAATCTTAAAATAGATAAATTACTGACAACCTCAGTGACTACTGGAGAAAAAAAATCAGAAGGTATACAGAAAATCTGAAAAAAAAAATATATGTGAGGAACATGCAGTCTACTTTCAAAGAACACTATTCCATTCTTAGCATATAAAAGTATAATTTTAATGTACTATAATTGCATGTATGTTTCTGTCTTACAAGAAAATTGAATTTATTTTTAAATTTTATTTATTTATTTATTTACATTTAAGTAGACAATTATTGTACTGCTCAAGAATAACATTATTTTCCGACTAACCTTTGTCATGAAAGAGAACTATCTAAATCACAAAGTGCAGTGTTTTCTTTCCCAATGTACACAAATGTAGTACAACTTTTCATTCCTCTGCTTGTACACGATGTAGAGTCACACCATTTGTGTTATCATACATGTACATAGGGTAGTGATGTTTGTCTCATTCCACTGTCTTTCCTTCTCCCTGCACCCTCCCTTCCCCTCATTTTCCTCTACACAATCCAAAGTTCCTCCATTATTCCTTACTCTCAAACTCCGTTGTGTATCAGCATCCATTTATCAGAAAGAAATTTGGCCCTTCGGTTTTTTGGGATCAGCTTATCTCACTTAGCATGACATTCTCCAGCTCCTTCCATTTACCTGCATGTGCCATAATTTTATTATTTTTATGGCTGAGTAATATTCTGTTGTGTATATTTACCACAGTTTCTTTATCCATTCATTTACTGAAGGGCATCTAGGTTGGTTCCACAATCTAGCTATTGTAAATTGAGCTGCTATAAACATTGATGTAGCTGCTTTACTGTAATTTGCTAACTTTAAGTCCTTTGGGTATAAGCCAAGGAGTGGGATATTTGGGTCAAATAGTGGGTCCATTCCAAGTTTTCTAAGAAAGTGCCGTACTGTTTTCCAGAGTGGCTGCACTAATTTGGATCCCACCAGCAAGGTATGAGTGTACCTTTTTCCCCATATCCTTGCCAACATCTATTGTTGCTTGTATTGTTGATAATAACCATTCTAATTGGAGTGAGATGAAATCTTAGGGTAGTTTTGATTTGCATTTCTCTAATTACCAGAGATGTTGAATATTTTTTTCATATATTTGTTGATCAATTGTATATCTTCTTATATGAAGTGTCTGCTCAGTTCTTTCGTCCATTTATTGATTGAGCTATTTGTATTTTTAGTGTTAAGTTTTTTGAGTGCTTTATAAATTCTGGAGATTAGTGCTATATCTGAAGAGCATGTGGTAAAGATTTTCTCCCACTCTATAGACTCTCTCTTCACATTATTGATTGTTTTTTAGTTTGAATCCATCCCATTTGTTGATTCTTTTTTTTATTTCTTGTACTTTGGGAGTTTATTAAGGAAGTCAAGTACTAAGCCGACATAATGAAGATTTGGTCCTATTTTTCTTCTATTTGGTACAAGGCCTCTGGTCTAATTCTGAGGTCCTTCATTCATTTTGAGTTGAGTTTTCTGCAGGGTGAGAGATAAGGGTCTAATTCTATTTTGCTACATCTGGATTTCCAGTTTTCCTAGCACCATTTGTTGAAGAGGTTAACTTTTCTCCATTGTGTTTTTGGCACCTTTGTCTAATATGAGATAAATTTATTCATGTGGATTTGTCTCTGTGTCTTCTGTTCTGTACGATTAGTCTATTTGTTTATTTCGGTGCCAATATCATGCTGTTTTTGTTACAGTTGCTCTGTAGTACAATTTAAGGTCTGGTATTGTGATGCCTCCTGCTTCACTCTTTTTGCTAAGTATTGCTTTGGCTATTCTCGATCTCTTATTTTTCCAAATGAATTTCATGATTCCTTTCTCTATTTCTATGGAAAGAGACATTAGGATTTTAATTGGAAATACATTGAATCTGTATAGCACTTTTGGTAGTATGACCATTTTGACAATATTAATTCTGCCTATCCAAGAACATGGGAGATCTTTCCATCTTCTAAGGTTTTGGTTAATTTCTTTATTCAGTGTTCTGCAGTTTTCATTACAGAGGTCTTTCACCTCTTTTGTTAGATTGATTCCCAATTGTTTTATTTATTTTTTTTTTTTTTGGCACTACTGTGAATGAGGTAGTTTTTCCTAATTTCTCTTTCAGAGGATTCATCACTTATGAATAGAAATGCATTAGATTTATGACTGTTGATTTCATACCCTGCTACTTTGTGGAATTCATTTATTAGTTCCAGAATTTTCTGGTGGAATTTTTTGAATCCTCTAATTATACAATCATGTCATTGGCAAATAGTGATTGTGTGAGTTTTCCTTTTTCTATTAATATCCCTTTAATTTCTTTCAACTAATTGCTCTGGCTAGAGGGTAATGTGTCTTATTCTCCATGAAGAAAATTCTTCAGGCCTTGTGCTTTCTTCAGAAGAATTTTTGTATCTTGTTCTTTGATTTTTTTCTTCTACATTTATTTAGTATATCCCATAAGAATTTTTTGATACTTACATCTCTTTGATATTATGACAATATATAAAATCTCTAGGGGAACAGGTAACTGTGCTTTATTATATTTTCCAATGCATTTTAACAGATACAGTGGATTTTTCAAAGAGCATAAGCACATTTCTCTTTGACTTATTAGCAATTGTTATTATCAAATGTGGAATTTCATAATATGGAAAATTTAAAGAGCTTAGTCTTTTGTGTATGTTTGTGTGGTTGCATGTATGAAAATTTACAACTTGGTGGAAATAGGAAGGACCAAAAATAATAGAAAATCATAAGGAGAAGTACTGAGTTGGAGAACTTCCATTGCCATCTACCAAGACTTTGCAATTATAATCCATAACCCTGCATAAGACTGGACCCAAAAGAAACAAGTAGACCACTGGAACATTACAGAGATTCAATAAACATACTAATAGGTAGAGGATCTCTAGAATTTTTTTTTTACATAAAATTAACACTAAAATATAGTCTGGGAAATATATTCTCTTTCATTGATTGAGTTGACTCAATTTGTTCACTATGGAATCATTGAGACTCATGGTACTCAATCTATAAAATCAATGTTTTACAGATTGTAAAACCATGGCTACTGGTACACTTGAAAAACACTAAACTAAAACATAAATTTTGATGAACTTTACATTTAAATTCGAGAGTTTAAAAAATACCAAGACACTGCTGATATTGTGAAATTGCAGCTCATGAAATAGAATAAAATATTTATGTATATCTGGCAAAATACTAGCATACAGAATACATTAGGTAAGCTAAAACATGAATAGGAAAAAAGACAATGTAATAAAATTTTGCATGTGTTAAACCATCCTTGTATGCCATGGGTAAGTCTTGCTTCTCACAGTGTATGATACTTTTAATGTGCCATTGAATATTTTTTCTCAAATTTTCTTGCACATTGTGCATCATTGAATATCAGGGATATTGGTCTGTAACTGTTTTCTTGTAATTTCTTTGTGTATATCAGGTATTGACATAATTCTATTCTAGTGTGAGGAAATTTAAATGTTCTTTGATTCAATTTTGGGGATAGTTTGAGAAAAAATGCAATTAATTCTTCTTTAGTGTCTGGTAAAATTTATTGTTGGGCCATATAGTCCTTCTACAGATTTACAATACCAGATCTTCAACTCTATTACAAAGCAATAGTAACAAAAAGGGAATGGTATTGGTACCAAAATAGACAGGTAGATCAATGGTACAGAATAGAGGACATGGACACAAACCCAAATAAATACAATTTTCTCATACTAGACAAAGGGGCCAAAAATATGCAATGGAGAAAAGGTAGCCTCTTCAACAAATGGTGCTGGGAAAACTGGAGAACCATATGCAACAGAATGAAATTAAACCCCTATCTCTCACCCTGCACAAAACTCAACTCACAATGGATCAAGGACCTCGGAATCAGACCAGAGACCCTGCATCTTATAGAAGAAAAAGTAGGCCCAAACCTTCAACTTGTTGGCTTAGGAGCAGACTTCCTTAACAGGACTCCCATAGCACAAGAAATAAAAGCAAGAATCAACAAGTGGGATAGATTCAAGCTAAAAAGCTTTCTCTCAGCAAAGGAAACAATCAGTAATGTGAAGAGAGAGCCTACAGAGTGGGAGAATATCTTTGCCACTCATACTTCAGATGGAGCGCTAATATCCCGAATCTATAAAGAACTCAAAAAACTCTACACCAAGAATACAAATAATCCAATCAACAAATGGGCTAAGGAAATGAACAGACACTTCACAGAAGAAGATGGACAAGCAATCAACAGATATATGAAAAAATGTTCAACATCTCTAGTAATAAGAGAAATGCAAATCAAAACTACCCTAAGATTTCATCTCACCCCAATTAGAATGGCGATTATCAAGAACATAAGCAACAATAGGTGTTGGTGAGGATGTGGGGAAAATGGTACACTCATACATTGCTGGTGGGGTTGCAAAGTAGTGCAGCCACTCTGGAAAGCAGTATGGAGATTCCTCAGAAAGCTTGGAATGGAACCACCATTTGACCCAGCTATCCCACTCCTTGGCCTATACCCAACGGACTTAAAATCAGCATACTATAGAGATACAGCCACATCCATGTTCATAGCTGCTCAATTCACTATAGCCAGATTGTGGAACCAACCCAGATGCCCTTCAGTTGATGAATGGATAAAGAAACTGTGGCATATATATACAATGGAATATTACTCTGCATGAGGAATGACAAAATTATGGCATTCGCAGGCAAATGGATGAAATTGGAGGGTATCATGCTAAGTGAGATAAGCAATCTCAAAAAACTAAAGGACGAATGATCTCGCTGATAAGCGGATGAGGACATACGTGGGTAGGGAGTAGGAGGGGTTAGTGTTAGGGTTAGGGTTAGGTTTAGGGTTAGGGATAAGGAGGGTGGTAAGAATGAGGAAGAAAGGAATGTATAGAGGGAAAAGAGGGGTGGGAGGGGAGGGGGGAAGGGGAAAAATAACAAAATGAATCAAACAACATTGCCCTATGTAAATTTATCATTTTTAATTAAAATTAAAAATTAAAAAAAAAACAAAAAAAAAACTTAAGTACAATGATGCAAAAAAAAAAAAAAGTGCTTTGCTCAATATTACAGCATTGCAAGAACATTAGTTCGTAAATGTTCAATGAAAACACGGTGGGAGACACAGGCATAGAACAAAGAGCATGATTAGAGCATGTGATCTTCATATTCCATACCAGGAAGAAAATATGCAATACCCGAAATAAAAAAATTAAGAAATATGAGCTGGAGTAGATATATATAAAAATTGTACTAGAAGAAATAGTATAAAGTTTCAAAAAAGTTGTTTCTGGGAGGAGAATTCACAGATGGTTTAGGATGTCACACATAGCTGTCTTTTGGTTTTTCATCTTATTTGTGTGTTTTCTTTAGGACAGAAGAGTCATAAACTTTGAGGTACAGTTTTATTTTGTAAAGTTTTATGTACTGTTTTAATAAAAGGAAGTATTACATAAAGTATTTGACTTTGGATTTACTTTTGAAAATTGATTTTGTGGTATTGTTTCATCTTGCCGAACTTTAAAGAGATCAAGCATATTAGCTATTTTTTCTAGTTTTTTTTTTTTTTAACTTCTGTGGATGTATAAAGAATGATTTCTATACTTTTATAATTTGTTATTTTCCCTCTTAGGTCTTTGTCAAAATCTTGGTTCTATGACTTTCACTTATTCACTCATTCAAGTCATTTAGTCTTTATTTATTTAGTCAGCTGCTAGTCTACGTATCAAGGACATATCAGGGGACATAGAGACAAAACTCTGGTGACAACAAGTTTGTATATTGGGTGTGTTGGGATAGAATGATGATAGAATATTGGATGAGTCACTTTATCTATTTGACCCTTGACTTCCTCATCTAAAAAATGGGCACAGTATTATGTCCCATTATTTAAAACTTAGTTCTGAGGACTGGTGCAGATTAACTTTTTTTTCAGGTAGACAAAGCATATCACAAAGCAGAACTTTAGTATACCAAAAATTCATTTCACAACCACTGCTAGCAGTCACTATTAGGATGAGGACATCAATACCACAAAGTAACCACCGCATTCCTCTTTAGCATTAAAAGGTGGATTGTTTCTAGTCACTTGCTTTGTCTAAGTATTTCAGGGGTTTTTTGATGGTGCATTAGCAGAAGATGCACTCCACTTCTATTCCATTATTTCCTCTGCCTATGCAAAAACCAAAAATGAAATGAAACTATTACAAATCAAAATGCCCTCAACTGTTTATGAAGCAAAGAATGATTCTGCTAAACACAGGTACTACATAATGCACCCTATTCTCTGCCCATCATATTGGATACAGACACTGTTTTGTAAATCTGTATACAAGTCTTTTTTTACACTTATAGGAAGGTCAAGAGGAGTAAGAATATAGCATCATATTTATTAAACAATATAATGGAAACAAAACACTGTAGGCATTTTGCAAAATACAAAGTGATTACTGCCTGGTTTTATCACCATCACTTCCTGTCTTGGTAACAGAAGTCTCCAAATGGTGTTTAGTGCTCCTTCCTTCCTCCTTCTCTCATGAAGAGATGAGCATGAATAATGCATTGAAAATACAAGCCATCTCATGACTCCCTTCTACCTCTAACTTTCACTGTTTTCCCCCAAAGACATATTCTTTGCAACAACATTCAGGAAGTATTTGTTGAATGAAAAAAACTCAGGTTAACAATCACAAGTGAAACTTGGGTCACCCAAGTCTTGCAACTCATCAGGTATTAAAATTGTCATAAATAACAATTAGAACATTGGAAAAAATTACACTACTGGGATCCAGGACACGTGGTAGAAATATGAACTCTTTGGAAAGTTGGAAGTTAGGGGTCCTAGTGGTTTGTGTTCCTTGTGTAGTAGAACTGGAGATTTTAATACCCTGGTAATTATGTTATCTAATTAAACACAGAAAAATAAAATAACACACAAGTTTGTATACTCCAAGCTCATAGCTATCATCTCCTTGATTTTATAAAATGTATTTAATAATTTCTGGAATAGCTTAAACTATTTTAACACAAACTAGTTACTTCCATTGATGTAGTCACTGATGCAGAGACACAGAGGAGACACTCAAGAGGACTGATTTAATTCCAATATCAGATTAGGAGCAGTGATAGTCTCACTGTGAAAGTAGTAGACAAACTTGACCTCAAGTAATCCCTGAAATTTGGAATCCAATAAACTGTGAACTGATTAAGTGGCATCTTGGCACATAGATGGCACATGTTCAATAAATATTCACAGTAGTCTTTCAGACTGAATTCACATATGGTTCAACAAGTGGAGATTTCATGCTGCAGAGCATCAGGATAGTGTGGGATTTCTCTGATTGCTTTCTGATGCTTTGGAAATTGATAATTCATGCACATATAACAACTTTCTATCGATCTAAATATTGGATGAAGTGAAACACCCTGGCATTGCCAACTGAATTAATTGCACCTAATGAATGAAATGTGCAAATATCTATGAGATTTTCATTATGGTCTGCAATCTTTCTGCAGATTCCTTGGCAGTAGAAGAAAAGACAAAATGCTATTATGGAGAGGTTTTCATGCTGCTCCCGACACTCTCACCAGCAATCCTTCAGTTCTAGACCATTATATATTGTTTGTTCAGATAACTTCTATTGTAGGTTGGTTGATTCCAGCTGACAGATGCTGTTATCAAAAAAACATGAAACACTTCAAAGATCTTTTCTTAATATCAGAGAAGTTTTCATAAGTAAAAGACCTTAGTTTAGTAAAACTTAGCACGTTTCCCAAATTTCATTTACTCACATAATCACTTTTAATAGTTCTACCAAATCTATTTTACTTATACTATTATGTTAGTTTTATTAAAGGAATTCATTAATCTTAAATATAATATTTTTAAAGTTGGATATCACTACCAAATTGTAAATAGGCATCATTTATTATACAAAGGTAACATAAATATGAATATGATGAAATGATATTTTTCCAATTTTAGACCTGAGTTCAGAACTATGATATCTTTAGGAAAAGAATAATAAACTATGTTTTTCTAAATTGTCAAAGACTGGCATGAAAAGAATACTGTCTCCTTTCTAAAATCCAGGTATTGAACTAGGATTAGAAAGAATCTAAATACCTTGTTATTGATATAATATTAGAAATGATTGTTTATGTACCATCTAAGAGCCTCATAATACTTTTCTCAAATTTTAGGAAACCATATTTTAAAGAAATGAATTTCATTTACTTATTTAACTACAACTCACTGTTCATACATTGAAACAACCCATTCATAAACATTTTAAATGAAAGGTTCATGAAAAAATATTTACTTTAATACATAAGTCACCCTGAAATTGTTTCTTTCATGAAAAATGCTGATCAGGACCCATGTAAATTATTTGCCAAATCAATCCTGTCATATCACCAACAGTTTGTAAAATATCAACTTGGAGCAACACAGTAAAGTGTTGTCTCTATTTTAATATTTGGGATGTTAAAATAAGCCTGTTCGGCCCAATGGATATGTGAATTAGCAATCTTATGAGAAAATGAAGAGCTACATTATTTTTATTTAATTGTGGTAAGAATACATGACCCAAGATGTAAACATTTTTTTAAAAAATCTAAGTTCACAGTACATTATTGTTGGTTGTGGTTTTAATGTTACACAGCAGATCTTTAGAGCTTGTACATCTTTGTAGTTAAAACTTCATGACTGTTGATTAGCAATCCACATGTCCCTTGCCCCTCTTTTGGTAACTGTTATTCTACTTCTACATTCTATGAATTTGACTATTTTAGATACTTCATATAAGTGGAATCATGGAGCTTTTGTCTTCCTGGGACTGGCTTGTTTTACTTAGTAAAACATCCTCTATATTCAGTCCTATATTACAGAATCTCCTTTTTTAAAGGCTGCATAGTATTTCACTGTATGACACTGACTTTTGAAATGTTCACATTATGCTTTTTATAATCCCTTCTGATCTTCAAGGTAAGAAACTGGCAGGTTTCTCTTCAGATCCATTGTACCAAGTTCACCCATAGAACATTTTAAAATCATGAGACATTAATAATGTTAATAAATCAATTCTGTGGGTAGTGTATGTGCTTATGTGCATGAAAATCTCTGGATTAAACAAAACATAATCTTTAAATATATTTCAAAAATTGATATTTTTGTTTCAAGACTTCTCAGAATATTTCAAATGCTGATGAGAACTTTTATTATCTCATGGGGTATGCATAACATTCAGTAAGGCACAAAATATTTTAAGCATCAAATATTCTCTAGATCAATCATATTAGCAGATATACATTTCTCTCAATGTGCACTGGCAAATTATGTTGTTGGTTTTGCCATGTTTCCTATTTCTCCATGCCTCTATGATACCCTCTGCTTTGGCTAATCACTCTTGAACATAACATAAATTTTCATCTTCATTCTTCACTCACAGTATTTACTTTACTGCTAGCTCATATTCGGCTGTGAAAACACATCCTGCAAACAAATTTTTGCACACAAAACAGCCAAAAATGCATACAATCCAAAATTCTATCAACTAGTGAATGGTTAAACAAAATATGGTATATAATGGAGTTTTAAAAATGGAATTACTCATCGCTGCTATTCTATGAATGGATTACAAATGTAAAGAGAAAACACACATATTGTATAAATGCATTTGTATGAAATGACCTAAACAGGAAAATCTGTCAAGACAGGAAGGAAATTAGTGGTTTCCTGGAGCTGAGTGTGGGAATGGAGATGAACTGTAAATGAGAACAATTGATCAAAAACTGTGGATATAATGACAGTGCTACTTGAAAATATACTAAAATTCATTGAATCAAAAATTTAAAATCGTGAATTTTGTAGAAAATTAATAATTCTTAGTAAAATCCTCTAAAAATTCTAGTTGGGGACCTAATTATCTATCCATTAACCTATTCTTCCTTCCCTTGATTTTTTTCTCTCATGTATTAATCTGAAGGTGACCTTTCCCTGTCTTGGAAAAACATGCCACTTTGTTTTTATGTATCTTTGAAATTTTCATATGCCACAGCACCCTTTCTTGTTAATATTTGAGTATTTGTCTAGTATCTTTACTAGATTGAAAGCTTTTGAAGAAATAAACTACTCATCAATTCAAAGAATAATAATAATAGAAACACCAAAAGACAGCAATAACAGAAGCTGAGGAATTACCACAAGTCCTTGATTTCCTTTTTTATCAGACATAAAATCATAAAGGCAAGTGTACTTTGATGTTAGGAAGCAGCTGATGAGCCAAGCGTCTGTCACGGGAAAACAATGTTAAGAAACTATCATCTTAAAAGTAAGGAAAGATTGAGGTGCACTATCTTTTTAATATATTTTTGTATGCGATTTGCTAAAATTTTGTTGAGAATTTTTGCGTCAATGTTCATTAAGGATATTGGTCTGAAATTTTCTTTCCTTGATGTGTCTCTGTCTGGTTTAGGTATCAGGGTGATATTGGCTTCACAGAATGAGTTTGGGAGGGTTCCCTCCTCTTCTATTTTATGGAATACTTTGAGAAGTATTGGAATAAGCTCTTCTTTAAAGGTTTTGTAGAACTCGGCTGAGAACCCATCTAGTCCCGGACTTTTCTTTGTTGGTAGGCTTTTGATGACCTCTTCTATTTCATTGCTTGAAATTGATTTATTCAAGTTGTGTATGTCCTCCTCATTCAGTTTAGGTAATTCATATGTCTCTAGAAACCTGTTGATGTCTTCGAGGTTTTCTGTTTTGTTGGAGTATAGATTTTCAAAATAGCTTCTAATTATGTTTTGTATTTCACTCGTGTCTGTTGTGACATTTCCTTGTTCATTCCCGAATTTTAGTAATTTGAGTTTTCTCCCTGTTTCTCTTTGTTAGTATGGCTAAGGGTTTATCAATTTTGTTTATTTTTTCAAAGAACCAACTATTTATTTTGTTAATTTTTCCGATTGTTTCTTTTGTTTCAATTTCATTGATTTCGGCTCTGATTTTAACTATTTCCTGTGTTCTACTACTTTTGGTGTTGGTCTGCTCTTCTTTTTCTAGGGCTTTGAGCTGTAGTGTTAAGTCGTTTATTTGTTGATTTCTACTTCTTGGTTTTATCCCAGGGATGCAAGGTTGGTTCAACATCCGGAAATCAATAAATGTCATTCATCATATCAACAGACTAAAACTTAAGAATCACATGATTATTTCAATAGATGCAGAAAAGGCATTTGATAAAATACAGCATCCCTTCATGCTCAAAACACTAGAAAAAATCGGGGTAGGGGGAACATTCCTTAACATTGTAAAGGCCATCTATGCTAAGCCCATGGCCAATATCATTCTAAATGGTGAAAAACTGAAAGCGTTCCTCCTAAAAACTGGAACAAGGCAGGGATGCCCTCTTTCACCACTTCTATTCAACATCGTTCTTGAGACTCTAGCCAGAGCAATTAGACAAACCAAAAAAGTTAAAGGGATATGAATTGGAAAAGAAGAACTCAAACTATCCCTGTTCGCTGAGGACATGATTATATATTTAGAGGAACCCAGAAATTCCACCAGAAAACTTTTAGAACTCATAAGTGAATTCAGTGAAGTAGCAGGTTACAAGATCAATGCTCATAAATCCAACACATTTTTATACATAAAGGATGAATCTTCAGAAAGAGAAATTAGGAAAACTACCCCATTCACAATAGCATCGAAAAAAATAAAATACTTGGGAATCAATCTCACAGAAGAGGTGAAAGACCTCTACAATGAGAACTACAGAACACTAAAGAAAGAAATTAAAGAAAACCTTAGAAGATGGAAAGATCTTCCATGTTCTTGGATAGGCAGAATTAATATTGTCAAAATGGCCATACTACCAAAAGTGCTATACAGATTCAATGCAATTCCAATTAAAATCCCAATGATGTACCTTACAGAAATAGAGCAAGCAATTATGAAATTCATCTGGAAGAATAAGAAACCCAGAAGAGCTAAAGCAATCCTCAGTAGAAAGAGCAAAGCAGGGGGTATCGCAATATGAGATCTTCAACTCCACTACAAAGCAATAGTAACAAAAACGGCATGATATTGGTACCAAAATAGACAGGTAGATCAATGGTACAGAATAGAGGACATGGACACAAACCCAAATAAATACAATTTTCTCATACTAGACAAAGGGGTCAAAAATATGCAATGGAGAAAAGATAGCATCTTCAACAAATGGTGCTGGGAAAACTGGAAAACCATATGCAACAGAATGAAATTAAACCCCTATCTCCCACCCTGCACAAAACTCAACTCAAAATGGTTCAAGGACCTCGGAATCAGACCAGAGACCCTGCATCTTATAGAAGAAAAAATAGGTCCAAACCTTCAACTTGTTGGCTTAGGATCAGACTTCCTTAACAGGACTCCCATAGCACAAGAAATAAAAGCAAGAATCAACAACTGGGATAGATTCAAACTAAAAAGCTTTCTCTCAGCAAAGGAAACTATCAGTAATGTGAAGAAAAGCCGACAGAGTGGGAGAATATCTTTGCCACTCATACTTCAGATAGAGCACTAATTTCCAGAATCTATAAAGAACTCAAAAAACTCTACACCAAGAATACAAATAATCCAATCAACAAATGGGCTAAGGAAATGAACAGACACTTCACAGAAGAAGATGGACAAGCAATCAACAGATATATGAAAAAATGTTCAACATCTCTAGTAATAAGAGAAATGCAAATCAAAACCACCCAAGATTTCATCTCACCCTAATTAGAATGGCAATTATCAAGAACACAAGCAACAATAGGTGTTGGTGAGGATGTGGGGAAAAAGGTACACTCATACATTGCTGGTGGGGTTGCAAATTAGTGTAGCCACTCTGGAAAGCAGTATGGAGATTCCTCAGAAAGCTTGGAATGGAACCACCATTTGACCCAGCTATCCCACTCCTTGGCCTATACCCAAAGGACTTAAAATCAGCATACTACAGAGACACAGCCACAACAATGTTCATAGCTGCTCAATTCACAATAGCCAGATTGTGGAACCAACCTAGATGCCCTTCAGTTGATGAATGGATAAAGAAACTGTGGCATATATATACAATGGAATATTACTCTGCATGAGGAATGATAAAATTATGGCATTTGCAGGCAAATGGATGAAGTTGGAGGATATCATGCTAAGTGAGATAAGCCAATCTCAAAAAACTAAAGGGCGAATGATCTCGCTGATAAGCGGATGAGGACATATAATGGGGGGTAGGAGGGATTAGCATTAGGGTTAGGGTTAGGTTTAGGGTTAGGGATAAGGAGGGTGGTAAGAATGGAGGAAGGAAGGACTGTATAGAGGGAAAAGAGGAGTGGGAGGGGTGGGGGGAAAGGGAAAAAAATAAAAGAATGAATCAAACAACATTGCCCTATGTAAATTTATGATTTTTAATAAAAAAAGAATCAATAACTGGGATAGATTCAAACTAAAAAGCTTTCTCTCAGCAAAGAAATTAAATGTTGATAATTACTTAGAACTTCTGAAGGAAAATTAGCCTCACCCAGGAAGACCAGGTTTCTGTAGTTCTCCAACATCACATCTCTATATAAATTCTGCTGAGCAGGCTCCGGGCATTCCCATTCCTCTTCAGAGAAATCAATGGCCACATCACTGAATGTCGGAAGTTCCTGAAATAAGAATGGGTAAATAAATATATTGTGCATTGATCATATGATCATTTATATTTATGATTTGAACGAAGTAGAAATGAGAGTCAGTAGAGTTGGCTCTCATGTAGAGGGATGACTTTAATATTTTGATTATATACTTCAGTAACACTGTCTATTATCTATTTCAAAGGACAGTGACATAAGTCCAAAAAAGGGGTATATACTCCACTTTTATAAAATCAAATGTAAAATTGAGGCATCAACATAAGAATATACATTTTAATTACTATTTTATATTTCATAAGATAAATTTGTATATTTCTCAGATGAAAAAGATATGGTAAGAAGGTTGATTCCCAAATTTTAATTCTTTAACCACAAATTGAAGATATTACTAAAATATAGACTGATCCAGTAGTTCTGAGATGGAGCCTGATTTTCTGAATATGTAGCAAGTTCTCTAGTGATTATAAGAAAGTGGTATGAGAGAAACTATTGAACACTACTAGAAAAATTCATTGATAAATTTGAGTTCAAATATTTTAAGGAAGTTTAAAAATTTTTAAAGTAGTAAGTAGCAACATTTAAATAATCTAATGTAACATGAACTTTTGTTTTTAAATTCACTTTCATTCTGTTGCTTTGTACGTATTTTCTTATGTTTGAAATTCTACTAAGAAAATACAGTTAACACTTAGGTAAAGTTTGTATTGAAATAAGTAAACAAATATTTTCAGGGTAACAAACCCAGGGAAAAGCAGTCTTGACTATAAAGCAGACACACAAGACCCAAGATTAAAGTCAAGACATTCTGACACCTTGGAAATTCTCCCTCCCCTAGTTTTACTTATTGAAGGATATTGTGAACTCCTTTTCATCCTAATAAGTGTGGGTTTTTCTTGAAGAAAATCCAGAGACAAGAATGGATTCTGTGTTTCCCTCTCAACACCATTATCCAATTTGTGAGCCACCAAATATCTTTCTCTGTGAAATGGAGGCTGTGGGGGAACTATTCATGTCCCAAGATGTTACATATGTAGATCAAATGGATAGTTGGAGATACTGCTAAGCCCCAGATTTCCTCAAATCTCCACTCCAATCATGTGTCTCTCCTCTAGGAAGAATGATGAGGAGGCTGATGGTCTACAGACAATCCAAGCTAAATGGTTCCCCTAGGCAGTTGTCAAATCCAGCACCAGGAAAAAAAAAATAGGACAGTTGATGCAAACATGCCAGCTACTAAAGTTTCTGCTATAGTTTTTCATTTTTGTGACTTAAATAACTAAAAATAGCAACTTAGAGGTAGAAACATATTTTAGCTCAGAGTTTCAGAGGATTCAGTCCATGGTAGGCTCACTCCAAGGCATAAACATTATTGAAGAAGGACTGGAGACAAGCTGTTCAACATATGGCAGTCAGGCAGCACAGAAATTGAAAGGTTCTGGGAGGAGACAATCAGGTTCAGGGTAAATTCCAGTAGACATTCTTCTTCTAACTAGAGACCCCCTTCCACTATCCATTCAGTTCTCAATGAACTAATTAACTGAAGATGTCACAACTCTCATGATCCAATCAGTATTTAAAAGCCCATCTCTTGATCTTGCTGCAATTGAGGACAATGCTTTAAACATGTGCAATCTAAGAGACATCTGTAATCCTATAGACTTGCTGTGAGAAAACCACTGAGGATGCAGACTACTAGAGGTGGGACAAATTTTGCATGTGGGCTGCTGGTATAATTCCTTCCAAATTAAACATTTTGTTCAATGAAGTTCAAAAACAGCTCCTTTTATAAACTATGTGAAATGTTCTTCCTGTTTAAAGTGTATCTAAAAGAAAGTTGATTGCACCCTCCAAAATTAATACAAAGCTAAAAGAAATGGAAATTCATTGTGTTCTGTTCCAAGCACAGTACCAGCAGATGATTCACACACACTTCTTGGTGTTTCATTTTGGCTTTCCTTTTAATTTTTTAAGAAATGTTTTCCACAGATCAGTTCATAGACAAGAAGCATGGTTCATGGCAGTTTGTTTTGCAGCTCCAGTTTTTTCTCTGGGAATATCTCACTTCATTCCCTGAAATTCATTCTTTTTGGTTCAGATTTCCAAAGCCTGGGATGAAGCCTATGGGCTCTTCCTGGCATAGGACGATCTGCATCTCAGGAATCCTGTCAGATCCCTGCTCTTACCCAGAGGCACAGTTTCAACTCTTCTTCAGGCTTTTACTTAGAAGTCATCAAGTGTGTAAGAACCTTGTTTGTTATTTTGGAAGGTTGCTTCAATGAGGCATTGTATTCATCCTATGGTCAGCTTGAAACTTGTGTGAATTCCCTTTCTCAGAGTCTGTCAGCAGAAAGGGATCTGAATATTGTGGGTTATCTGTTATCATCACCATTCACCCCACTGGAGAGGTGCTTTAATTTGATGTTGATTTGAAACACATTCTTTGTGCAGCCTTAAAAAGCTGGTGGTAGAGTAAAAAATAATTCTAACATTATACATGTTAAACACTAAAAAATTATCATGCTGAAATATCAATATTGTCACCCATGATGACTCCCTATGGCTGGGAAAAGGGTAATTCAATTAGCCAGAAAAATAAAAACTGTAGTTGTAACATCTTCTCAGGAAAGATTAGCGTGATAATTTAAGTTGTGGGAGTTTCTTTGGGAGGGGGAAAAGGGGTTTGTTTTGTTTGGGATGAGGAGATCTTTTTCAACATTAAACTTCTCGATCAAATACAGTTTGGGAAATGTTATGTCCTGCAGGAAGTACGAAGGTCACATGTTCACATACCAGTTTTAAACAGTTTTAGAAAACATGGTTGTGTCTATCTGGGATTACCACTTAGCATTCTGCAAACTCATTGTTGGACCTTAGAGCTGCTTAGTAAAGAACTCAAATCATAAAGTAAAAAAGTTAAGTACTTGGACAAACTGGAATTATATGGCAGCAAAACATTATAAAAGACACTAGAAAGACAAATCAAATGGGCAGACTGCTTTACTCAAGTTCACAAGGAAACAGATACATCAGAATAAATATATTCCCAAAGTTAGAAAGTACTCTCACTGTAAGACTGGAATTCTACATTGTTTATTCCTAAATGAATGTGAGAAAGTTCTGAGCAGCTCAGAGAAATAAATTCTGTGAGGTCCAAATACCTGAGATTCCTTTTTCCCACTGTGAAATGCTTCTTCCTTTAGGGTCACAATTCTCACCAGTGAACAAACTCATAGTTATCATTCTTTTAAGGTACTGACCTCTCATGTCTTTTTCTGCAACCACTTGTAATAACAAGCATGTGAATTTGCAAATGTCAGCCCATTTCCTAACAAGTGGTGAGCTAATAAATCAATTTTGCAACTGGTTCGTAGATATGTGATACGTTTTAGGCTCAAACCTGCAGCATTTTGCCCAATTGAGATGACAGATACAAGGCCTAGGGTGTTGACTACAATTTTCATCAACTTCCTATAAACTGGAGGATGCTACAACTAACCATGTTCAATAATTTAATAGAACTACTGAGAATGAATAAAAACACTTTACTTATATTTGCCAGCATCTCAAAAGAATATAATTCAGGAAGTTAACACATAGAAGAGATGCACAGAGCATGGAAAGTGGCAGAGGAAAATGTGGCAGGTAGATAATCCTAGGAAAGACCTGACTGAAAACATTCCCCTCACACTTGTGTTCTTCCACACAATGAGTAAAGTGCCCGTTATAACTTAGATTGCCCTCCCCATTTTGACTACAAAAACCCACACTAATATAACATATTCCCAGTTTTTCCTTCATAAACAATTAACTAAGTTTCTTTTACGTAAATTGTCAGATCGAAATATTTGTTAACCAAACATGGCTTAAATTTATCTCCCTCATACTGCCTCACTCTGCAAATTCATTGTTGGACCTTAGAGTTGCTTAGTAAAGAACTCAAATCATAAAGAAAAATTTAACCCTCCTCAGCCTAAGCCAACATACATCGTGTTCATAGCACCTCCTAACTATATACTTCATGGTAAAGGATTCTTTAATCTTATATTTGAAATTTTTTCCTGGAGCTCTATCTGCCACCACAGGGATGAAGTATGCAGTCTTTAAGGTTGGCACCTAAAGATCTAAGAAAATGCCATCTCTCCAGACTACAAGTGAATTAAAATTCCTGACAGGGCACAGCCTTTGAATCCACCCTTTTAAAGCCTACCTTTCTTCTGCAGTTAGAATTTCAGTTTTTGAAACAGGAATGCCCTTTATTTTGTCTTTCTTAGCAAGCAATAAAAACTCTTTTTCAATTTTTTTTTCAAAAATTTTTTTTTTTTTTTTTTTTTTTTTTTTTGTCATTTGATCAGCCCTGGGACGAGAACAAAGCTTTTGGTGTCAAACTTGGTGACCATGAAGGGACAGAAAAGTGCAGCCTTCTTGGGCATGTCCAACACTCTAAGTAGCCCTGCTTTCACGCTGAGGAGGCAAGGTGACTGATGAGCTTGTAGATAGCTGACCCCTGAAGAATTATGAGATGGGGGAATCTGCCTCAGGATGTACTAGAGGACCTGTTCCTGTAAGTAAAGAGAGGGACTGACAGACCTTTCTAGCAGCTCCCAAGACTCCTTTTGCTTTATGAAATTCCTACCTTCTCTCCCTGGATGTTATAGGGTGCTCTGCCACATCATTCAGGGAGACTTTCAGAAAAAGGAAATGGAATCCAATAAAGTCTTGACAACTTGGCTATCTGGTGAGTTATTCCAGCATTCATGCCAAGACCTTTGATTCCATATATCTGGTCACCTTCACAGAGACATCTTGTTTCCCTTCAGAGGAATGTCTGGTTCTTCTTTGTGTGTATATTTGTAGCCATTGGTGGAGGAGTCAAATTTATGTGGGAACCTAGGGGATTTCCCACTATCCAGTCTGTTTCAAAGGTTTCCTTCTGTTGCACTGGTTTGGGGATCCCTCTGGTTACCTGTCTCTATGTTTTGGTGTGAATGTAACTGGCCCTTTCAGAGGTGGACAATGATGCATTGATCCCACCTGAGTCTCTTGAGAAAAATCTTGGCTGAGAGGACCACACACAGGTCTAACTCTAAGGAAACCATGAAGTTTTACTGTAAAACCTGATCATTGAATGACTTTTTAAATTATTACACAATGTTGCAATTGAAGTTGGAATGTTAGAGGTCAGGCATATGAAAGATATTGTACATATGCAGGTATTTACTGAGTTGCATTATTAGGAAATAGTCTGAACAGCCTGAAACTAAATTGATGGTATAAAAAAAGGTACTGCCTCTTTTGTGCAAGAATATCAATACATCAGAAAAAAAAAGTTTTAAAAGATTTAAATTCTTTCAACCCAATTCTGGCATGGACAGCACTGCTTCTCAGCCCAGTCCTAGGCAGTTGTAGATTACTATCAGGAAAATCAGCCCTCTTCTGGAAGAAAAATACCAGAAAAGATGCTTTGTTAGTAGAGAAATTAGTGAAGAGGACCTAGCCTCAGCCTTAACTTTCAGTCTCCTTTGCCCATAATGGGGACAAATGTGGGCCCACAGCCTCTTTCTTAACTGTGTCCAGTCTGTTGGTAAGATCATCAAAGGTGTTCCTTATTTCTGTTACAATTGTTTTTGACATTTCGATTCTTTAAAATGTACATTTTTCTGTGGACGTCATCATCTGTTCTTATGTATTTTCTGCTTTTCCATTGGAATCCTTAACATACTAAATGGACTTGTTTTAAATTCTCTGTTTAATAAGTCCAATATTTGTGCTGTATCTGAGCTTCATACTGATACTTGGTTTGTCTCTTCAGTTTTTTTTTTTTTTTTCTTTTCAACATACTTCATACTTTTTTGTTGAAAGCTGGACACTACATATGGATGAGAAAAACTCCTGGGCCTTCATTGTGAGGGTTTATATCAATTTGGGTAGGAACTGGGTTGGGCTTAATGGTTACTCTAGTTATAGGTGCTAGTTCCTTTAATATCCTTGTTTTTATGCCCCTAGTTGTCTTAGGTCTCCTCAGGTTCCCTTGATCTCCACTAAATACTTCTTAAATTGGTACAAATAAATATGGTACAAAACCCTGACACTAGGGAGGCAAGGAGTGGGGAAACTCTAAGATCAACTCTCACTCTGCTGGTGGGTCTTTGCATGTCATCTGTGACTGTCACAATTGTATCTTACTTTCCATTCCTACTCTCTCAGTTGAAACTGGAAGGCCATCTTAATGTGGAATTGGGTAACTGCCCTTCTGACTATGTAAGCTGAGGTTTGGGTAAAAGTTTCTTGCACTGGTGGTTACGTCTTTGTCACAGAGAACAAACTGTTCAGATTTTTAAATGGTTACTTTTCACCATTTGCCAAAGACACAAGTTTTTTCTTGGCATTTTAACCTTGAGAACCTAGTGTGGTTCCTGATAGCAAAAACCCTTTCTGAATCTGTGACTCTCTCCTTCCTTATTCTCAAAGAAGTGTACCCTCAGCCTCCCGCAACTTATCAACCTCAACCACTAGATGATGGTGTATGTGTCTGTCCCATGTGAACTGTTAACAGGGTATTTCCCTGTATCCACATGTTTCTACACATTTCAAGTTTTCTGGAACCCATTAGAGATTTGCCACTTCAATTCTGTAATGGGTTTGAGAAAAGCTGTTGATTTTCAGTGTGTTCAACTTTTCTACTGTTGCTATCAGGATGGGGATTAATGTCTTCAAACTCCTTATATATCAGAGATGAAACCTGGTGTCCAAAGATGTCCAAAGAATTTCTGAGCTTCACTTAGAATAAAATTTAGAGGAAATAATAGCAAATTATTTTACTAGAAATGATATATAATCTTTTTCACATTAGAGATAATATATAGAGAATTAGGTTTTGTTTTACTGTTTCTGAAAAAGCAGGGGTGTGAAGAAATTAATAGCACTAACAAGTTTATATGGGGTATATTTTATTTTCATGATTTAAAAAGCAAAAAATAAATAAATGAATAAAACTCTTTTAGAACTTTTCCATAATAAATCTAATTATCAAAACCACTACTTTATTACATACAATTATTTACATTCTGTCATTTTGTAGAAAACAAGGACAATGTAGTTTGCTCAAAGCATTTCTCCAGCCAAAATAAATGAGCTGTCATCCTCTATAAGAACCCCAACATGCCCATCTATAAAGAATAAACACATGATTCAGAGATAAAATGCTCATGATTTGACTAGCATAGAGTACTTTTCCAAGGTAAATTTCTAAAATCCTTCACCTCCTATCATTTTTCGAAAGATTCATTTATATACAAAGAATGCAAATTAAACTGGTGTTTTCATGAACTTACTATTCCTTAAATGCAGAACATTTAGAGGTTTTAAATGTAAGTAAGCCCTAAAAATAATACTATTTTTTCTCACTGTTGCTACATATTTACTTTGGCTATTCCATTCAGTTCCTCCACATCATCTGTATTAACGGAATGAAATTGTAGTTATTGAAATTCAAAGATTACATCTAATGTTTAATCTATAAATGTTTTGAATAGTAGTATGAATTATAATGGAGTTATTTTACTAAACAAAGTTATTTAGTCTTTGACTAAAAATTGACACATTATCTGTGTTTCTCCTACTATTTATTGGAAAATAAGTTGTCATGATGTATGTGGGAATACACACAGATAGAAACACATACAAATAAAATTTGTGTAGAATCATGAAGAAATTTATACTGCTATATTTCATAGCCTTCATAACAAAACATTGTTATTTATCAGTTTTTTGACAGAATAATACATCAACAGAATAATTTAATTAGGCATTAAGAAATCATTTATTGTTACATATGTGTGATAGGGGAATACAGATAAATTGGAAAAGAATGGTCATAAAAATGACATTAACTTTTTTCATAGAGATAGAAGTTTACTGTTGCAGTCATCTATTAGGAATATTATATATCTGAGATAAATAAATTTATTCTGTACTACAATAAAGGGAAATTGAAAGTCCTATTCTTTTGTAAGATACAAAATTATTTCTCATATATAAATGATTCTTTCATGTAAGTTTCCCACTTCAGCACAAATTATTTATTGCTAAAAAAAAGTATTTTAGTAATACCATAGGAAACACAATTACCTCTTTAATACCCTTTTAAGTAAAAGTGGAATGAAACCTACCAAGTACATTTAGTCATATAAGGAAGGTGGGAAATTTGACTAACTTGCCATCTTCTTATGAAAGTTTTGTTAAAGGGAATTTTCTAAAGTAACTCTGATCTTTATGAAATCTGTTTTTCTAGAAAGAAAGCCTAATTGAAATGGCAAGGTAAAACTTTACCTTCTACTTACATTTTCTATGCACAAAGATAAAACAAAGAATAAAAGTAGAGGTAAAACATGAAATTATATTGTGATCACCTAGTAGCATTATGCACACAGAGATCTCCAGAAATTTGATTTGATGAAATAAAGTAGCATGTTCATCTGTTGCTAGATTTATGATATGCTATAATTTTCAAAAAGCATTTTTTCCAAATGATGCAAGAATTTTTATTAGGCATGCATTCCTGAGACTTCAAATTATGAAAATAGTTGTTGTAAATCTGGAATGGGGCCTTAGAAATCCTAGTTCACAAGCACTTCCTCAATTTCGCACATCAGGAAACTAAGTCACAGGAAGGACAAAGATAGGAAAAGAAATGATGGCAAGTCCTCACCTCCTGGCTTTGAACATCAGTGCTCTTTCCAAGTCCAATATTGGTTTGCAACTCTTTAATACGATGATCCCAAAGCCACTATTGACAACCACCACTAATACTGTCCTGATCTGTCTCCTTGAATAGGAATCAGAAAATCTAGAATAAAATAGCTGATTGCAGTGTCCAATAGAGAAAATATAAGACACACTTGAGATATCTTGTTGTGTAAGAAACACAGATAGTACTCAAAGATGAATGGCAAAGCATGAAAAGTTGTGCATGCAGCTTGAAGTGGCTACAACTGCTCAAATCTGGGGCATGTGAGTACCAACATGATAAACTTTACTTTCTCTCCCATTTGTTTATGGCTTAAAGACTGAATGAAAGAACAAGAATATCACATCATCATTTGGCAAACACCAAGTATTACCATCAGGAGTTGGAATCAGGTTTGTATTCCACAGAGTTTAAGAATTAACACTGAGAATGCCAAGATAGGCATGCCTTGAAATATATTTTAATATATATCTAATATATGCATTTTTACTTATATATTTTATATACCTATATGTATATAATGTTACTCTATGTCAACAGAGTAAACATTTCCATTCCACATGGGAGAATTAAGGTCATAGAAGGAAGGGATGGGTCCAAGGAATGACCAAAATCTAGCTGGGAAAATAAATCCTGTAGGTTCATATCTACCTTTTGAAGTAAGTGTCATCATAACATTCTCTCTAAAGAGCTTGTGGCCAGATCTTGGGAGTATGGATGCCTGCTGCAGGAGTCTGCTGCATGCACTGTTGTAGCCCAGAATCTGCAAGTATAGACTGTTCAACTACCTCAACTTCCTTCTTCCTGACCTGTGGTGAGAAAATGGAAGTGGGCAAACCTGAATGAAGGTTGTCACTTAAAGTTGACCAATAGTGTTAGCACTTTTCCAAACCTTAACTAGCAGAAATTTGTACCAATAACATTATTACTTTCTACAAGCACTAATTAGCATAAGTGTGGACCAACAACATTGACCCAAGTGCTATATAAAGTCATGTACCAGCAGACTTGTATGGAAAGCCTGCTGTCAGGCTCCTCCTGGTCTGTGGCTTTCATTCTTTGAATTCATGAGGCAAGTATCCAAAATAAAGAATAAATTGATGGTGAGTTGCTGGGATCTGCTTCAACCCTGGAGGGCACAGTCCACTAGGAAGAGCTGCAACACGTCTCAGGGTAGAGGACTGCAAACTTACACAGACCCCACCTGCCAGAAGTGAACAAACTCCAATGTCACTTGCCAGCAGAAACAGGTTTTATCTCAAAATTTGGTTTCAATATATTTGATTTTTACTATAATCTTGATTGCATTAGTGATTAAGGACACTGAATATGGTGTTACAGATAGTACAATATATGTTCAACACAATTACTCAATAGACTTTACCAAAATATTTGTCTCAATCCCTAAGAAGCTGGACTACATTTGTGCACCACTGTCTACACCTCCAATAAAGATATTAAGACATTGGAAAAAACTTATAATAATAATAAAGTGAATCTCTGAAAAGTGTCATATTTCAATAGGGGAAATTAAACATAGAAATTATTGAGACAGATCTTATATTTTTAAAGCATTTTTCTTATGCTTATAAATTTATTTTTGTTAAAAGATAAGTGCCAACATTGTGTGTGTGTGCATTGTGTGTGTGTGTGTGTGTGTGTGTGTGTGTGTGTCTATTTCTCCAAATTTGGGGAAAAAATGAATTAGGAATAGGAAGACTACATGCTTCTATTCAGAGAACTTGTATTGCAAATTTTACCTGATTTAAGTATTCTTGCATCATTCATCTCTCATGCTTTAGGTGGAGGAGAATTTTTCATTTCAATGGTAGTCTAGAGGGGTTTGAAATAAATGTTGAAAATGAATATACATTTCACACAGCACACAGTAAATAATTTAATAAAAATAATAGAAGTGTAATTATCTGATGGGGTACTAAAAAAAGGGGGATATGTAATCAGTATAAATGTGACAAAACAAACATACATTCTTGCTGAATCAACATGGAGTTAAATCACTGCATTTAACTTTGACAATTGTTATTTTAGTTTTGGGGTGTGTTTGCTTGTTTGTGGTTAGTACAGTCACATCACTGAAATATACTGAAGAACACCAGAAACATAGGTTTAAGAAAACATGCAGTTAAGTTTCCAAAAGTAACATTATGTTTCCAATGACCACCAATAGAGTAGGAGCTGGGTGTGGTGGCACATGCCTGTAATCCCTGCAGCTCAAGAGGCTGAAGTAGGAGGAATGAGAGTTCAAAGTCAGCCTCAGAAATTTAGCAAGGTTCTAAAGCAACCCAGTGAGACACTATATCTAAATAAACTATTTGAAAAGGGCTGTGGAAGTGGTTCAATGGTTAAGCATCACTGGGTTCAAACCCAGTACCAAGGGGGGAAAAAAAAAAAAAAAAAAAACAGGTAATGTGGAATGTGTACAAATTCCCATGTAAACATACAGAATAACAGAAAGAAATGTGATCGCTAATCAGAGAACTAAAGCAGGTCTTCAGAGTATACATGTCAAAGCTGATAGGCATCAGAGTTTAACAGCACATGTCTTTAAAGAAATATATAAGAACTATTTAATCCATCATATTATGTATTTTGTTCTTCCATTTGTTCTGCAAGTTAATACTTACAAAGTTGTGATAATGGTCCAGTTGATTATATAACTCATTTCTTTTGCAAAGAAATTGTTTTTCACACTGATCAGCTTAGATATATGCTTTTGGAACAACAGCTGATAAAAATATTCTAGCTAATAAAAATTTTCTAAAACCATATGTGACACTGGTGCACTGAAACTTCTTGTATCCTCTGGTTTAACTAACTTAAAATTTCTTGATTCACTCATGTGAGAAGATTTAAGAACCACATCTTAGAAATCATGTATACTTTGTTATTTCCACAATCCCACAGTGCTCGGGGACGAATGATCTCGCTGATAAGTGGATGATGACACATAAGGGGGACGGTGGGAGGAGTTAGTGTTAGGGTTAGGGTTAGGGTTAGGGTTAGGGAGGGGGGCAAAAATGGAGGAAGAAAGGACTGTTTAGAGAGAAAAGAAGGGTGGTAGGGGTGGGGGGGGGAAGGGAAAAAATAATAGAATGAATCAAACAACATTACCATATGTAAATTTATGATTATACAAATGATATGCCTTTAACCCATGTACAAACAGACAAACAACATGTATCCCATTTGTTTACAATAAAAAAAAGAAATCATGTATACTGAGCTTAAAATATTCAAATATGGTAATATGAAGAGAGAAATCACAATTATCAAATGTCAATCTTTTATATTTCACAAATGTTGTGGGTGCAGTGGCACTTGTCTATAATCTCAGTGACACGAGAAGATAAGGAAGGAAAATCATGAATCTAAAGCCAGACTCAGCAATTTAGCAAGGCCCAAAGTAATTCAGAGAGACCCTGTCTATAACTAGAATACAGAAAAGTGTTGGGGATATGGTTCAGTGGGTAAGTCCTTGATTTTGATCTTTAGTAACAAATAAAAATGATGATGATGATAATAAAATAATGTATGCTTAAAATAAAAATTGGCATGTTCAAGGAACAACATGGGTGTTCAAAACTCATGAAGTCTTCTGATTCTAAAATGAGTATAGTTTGGTATTAGTCTTTCAAGTATTTTTATGGAATTAGTCTCATCAGAAAATTAGTTCCCTAAGGATGAGGATGTGATTCCCTATAAATAAAAGTGTATTTCTAGCGTGCCCAAGACCACGAATCCAATCTCTAGAATGGCCAAAAAGAAAAAAAGTGAAAAACTTAACTATCTTTAATAAAATGCCCAATGCTTCTGAAATCATATATATATATAATTTGAACAACTAATACCAAAGCAACAAACATACCCCCTTCCTGGTGATTATGGAAAGGAGACCTGAATAGTTGCAAAATAGCCAACTGTCCCCTTTACCCCCTGCTTCCATTAATCTCTGAATAAGTAATAGTCTTTGGTTTGAATGCAAACATAATGTAGCCAGCTGAAATGCATTCTCTCAGCTTCACCATAATTACCTCCAAAATCCTCTAGCTGACATCTTCCTTTCCTTCCTAATTTTCCTATCCTTCTGCCCTAGAAAATGGTCTTTATTCTTTGCCTTCTGCTTTCTTCATATGGATTAATTCCAATAAAAATTTCCACACAATTGAGCAATATTGTCTTAGAATTGCATTTTTTTGTCTCCAATATTTTTGTGCTTCATCCTTGTCAAGAGACATGCTCTGAATAAAAAGATTTATGTTTTGCTTTGATATGGATATGTCCTGAAATATGATCAAATGACTCCTCCTCATTGAGATGTCTCTAAGGGGAAGTCCATTTCCTTGTTATTCAGATTGTGTTCTGAGGCCCAGGAACACTAGAAGAACATTAGAGTGTACTAGAAATGTAGAATCAATTCCATTGTATCAGATGTGCATTGTAAACATGGTCCCCAACAGATGATTCATTAAAATTCAAGAGTCCTTGCCTGTAATGAATACACTTACAATTTCTATACTTTAACTTACCAGTTTGGAATCTAGTTACTGGCTACTCCTAATCATTTTCCTTATCTTGAAGCTGTGTAAACAGTCAATCTTTCAAATGGACATTTCATCAAGCAATGTCAAGACTGACCACAATCTTTTCTTTTTTCTACATTCTCTGTTTCTGCTTGATAGTGACTGTTCTGTAAAGTAGCAACATTATAGATGACATAAAATTATATATACCTACATGGTTAGCTATATGGGTTTATATTTACTTTTGGTAAATACAATGAAGATCTGCATTATTGGGTATTTCAATTTTTAATGTCTTTCTAACATTAGGGAAGACAGAAAGACTAGGAAATTTTTATTCTAATTCTGAGACCAGTTTTGGTCCTGGAAACTCACATATTTTTCCTTCACTCATTTCAATATCCAATATCTTGTGTTTTCTGTTTCAATTGTATGGTATGATTTTCCTTCCCTTCACTGTATATGCCTGCTTCTCTTTCTTTGGTTTACTACCTGAATTCTCTTCCTTTCTAATTCTTCATTCCCTCTCCTCCTCGCCTCTTGCTTATTTCCCAGCTTTCCTCTGATCTAAGCATATCTTGATATGGAACTAAAATTTAGCTCCTTCAGCAACACACCAATTTAAGCTGTTGCTGTAACTTTATTAGATATACCATGTCTTACCATTTCACTCTTTTTCACTAATGCATTTTAGTAATTACATCTCTTCAACTATTAAAATATGCTTATGCTCATGTTTTAAACAATCGTTCCCTCCTACAAATTCTTTATCCTCTGTGGTTCTAACCTTTGTCCTCCCTCTTTACTCTGTGCTTTGTTCTTTGATATTCACTACCACATCCATGATCAACACACTTTTAGTGAAGATTCTCAGAAACACTCTGAAAAAATTAATATCAGTAATGTGTTGCATAAAGATTTCTTACTCTGTGACCAAGAAGACACTCCAGTTCCAGTTTTGAAATCCATGAGAATTAAAAATTGAAAAGTACATCATATTGAGAACTGACATTATTCAAAAGATATATATACACTCTCCAGATTATGCCAGACTCATATATTCATATGGCTAGCAATACTGAAAGCAAATGAATGATGCACCTAGCCCTACTTAGCATTCCTCACCAAAAAAAAACAAATAAGGGGACATATTTTTAAAACATTAGATAAATGTTTATAAATACACATGCTATAATGCAGCATTAAACATTTAAAAACTTTTAACAAAGGACTTCACAATTGAAATTAGATACTTTGTAAGATAAAGGAGTTTGGATTATGTCATACTGATAAGAAATTTATTAAAATAATAGACTTGAAAATCATAGGTACAGACAAAGGAGTACAGGCTAATGTTGTAGCAAACTTATTCAGCTAATTAAAGAAGAATATTACCCAGATCTTGGAAAAGATGCAGCTATCAGGTATATAAGGCTTTCAGACTCCCTAATAAGTACAAGCACAAAAAGGAACTCTCCACCTCATGTTGCCTGAAATTTCCAAAAGTAGAAAAGAAGAAAGAACATTGAAAGCTCTAAGTGAAAAAAGTCACCTCACTTCTAAATGCAAAACCATCAGAACAGCAGCAGATTTCTCAGTAGAATCTCTATAGGCCTGAAGAATGTGCAATAATATATTTAAAGTCCTAAAAAACAAATTCTGCCAACCCAGATAATTATATTTAGTAGTGTGATCCTTCAGATTCAAGAAGAAATAATGCATTCTCCAAATGCATAAATTAAAATAATTCATAAGCACTAAACCAGCATTAGAGTAATTAGAGGTGTTCTATAGACAAAAGAGGAAGTGATACAAACACAATTGTGACAACATAGGAAAGAATAAATCTGCTCAAAAGAGGTGAGGAAAAAAATGAAAATTTAGAAAGCATACAAAGTTGTTAATTCAGTTATACCATCAAATGAATATGATAAATAAAGGTGAATATATTATTCAAGAAAACCTGAAGATGGGCACAGTGATGCACACCTGTCATCCCAGCTACTAAATGAGACAGCACTTTGAGACCATCCTCAACAATGTAGCAAGACCCTCTTCAGGTTAGACTCTGACTCAAAATTAAAATGAATAAAAAGGACTAGGAGTGTACTTCGGTGATAAAATACTCCTGGGTTCAATCCCCAGTACCAAAAACAAACAAACAAATGTGTAAAAATGTCAGAAGAGAAATGAAAAATTGATAAGAAGAAGTGCATACTGTTTAACAATCATCCTAAAGGTAAATGTTCCTAATATTTTCTAAGAATTCTTTGTACTTGTTACAAATCTTTTAATAAGTCTGAATTTATCAAAATAGAATATTTCTAAGGGAAAAATAAGTTTTTATAATTATATCAATAAGTAACATTAAACTTAATAAAATAAGTCATCTATTTAGATTTTATTAAATGAATAAAGAGAAAGTTGGATGAGGCATAGGGATATATGTAATAGTCTCAAATTATCTCTGTATAAAATGCTAAATGATTACAAAGGGGAACAAGGACATCACCTTTGGTGATTAATGCTAGCATCATCAGTATTGGGATTTGAAGAGAAAGTCACAGAATCACTTCTGTGATACTCTTGCCAAATAACACGTAATTTGGTTCCAATCATAAAGAAACCAGAAGGAACAAAAACAAACAACTGAGGCACATTATATGAGCATTCTTCCTTAAGGTCAAAGAGAGACTGAGGAATTTTTGTCCCTGAAGGAGTCAACAAAATACAGCAATTAGGTGTATTGCATGAATCTGAATGGAATAATATTGTTGTACAGGACATTAGAAAAGTAGTAAATTTTGAAAGAATCTGATGATAGTAGAATATATTCAAAGGTATTAGTATTAACTTATCAGGGGCTGGGGAGATAGCTCAGCTGGTAGAGTGCTTGCCTTGCAAGCACAAGGCCCTGAGTTCAATCCCCAGTACAAAAAAAAAAAAAAAAAAAAATCTATTTGAGTATTAACTTATCAGTTATGAAGGTTGTACTGTAGTTTGTATCTTGTTCTGAATTGTAGAAAATACTATAGTAATCATGAATGATGGTGTATGTCAACCATTTACTTCCAAATGGTTTGGGGGGAAATGTTCCTTTTATTAGGGAACTTTTCTGTAATGCTAAGATTATTTCCAAAATGTCCAATTGTACAAAAGAACAAAGAGAAAAAGTGAAAAGTCTTAAACAAATTTTGTTTCTCACCAAAAAAGGAATATAAGTTAGTGCTTAAACTTAAAATTATAAAAAAATTAAGAGTATGTAAGTTTGATGACAGTATAATAATTGTAATACTTTAAACATTGGTAGTTAATACACTACTGGCCCACCAACATATTGTCTGCCTAAATCTCTAGGTCTATACACAGTGATACAATTTGTATAATACAAATAATCCATCATTGATGCTATTTTTACATCCACCAAGGTAATATGGATCACTGGATCATTTAGGTGCTTCTTAAATATCCAGCACTTAGACAGTTTGGGAACGTTGCACTCTGAAATACTGATTTGCACTTGCACTTCAAATTTGGTTATACATACAAAGAAACAGTTTCAAATATTGTATGAAGTCCCTCACATATATATGTGATACAAACATATTTTCATTAAGTTTCCACAACATACATTTAGTGGGAAACAATTAAATGTCATGTCAAAGGTCTGATAAATATAATGTTATCATTAATATCATATATTCTTCCCCTAAAACTTCTGTGTATTCTTGTGATTCTTCCAAAAGTAGATGTTTTCTTGGTTTATTAGTAGATTTAGGCAGAAGTTCTAGTGGGTCAAGATACATATTCTGTAGCAAGTGAAAAGAAAAATAATTATATTCTTTACATGAAACATTTCATGGTTCACTAAGCAAGAAGCAGTAAACAAAAAGTTAATAACTTATTAGTGTTAATAAGAGTGAAAACCATGTGTGTATGACTATAAGATTACTATGAAAAATAATGTTCCCAGAGTTGCACATTGAATTATCAATGTGACTGAGGATCAGAACTTCAGGTTTTCCACCCTGCATTCATGAATTCAACAACCTTATGTTAAATCATATGACAACTTCTCAGTGATAAGATGAAGATGATAAAAGCCACCCCTCAACAATCAGATCTCATAAGTTCAAAAACACAAAGACAGGCCATTTTCTCAGAGTCATGGGTGATATGACAGATATAAATTTAACAGGGCACTACTGGAACACAGAAGGGATTTCTGTTCCAGTTTTATGTCTAGGTTATTGGGTTGAAGTGCTCTAAGAGTTGACGCCTAAAGAATGAGGAGGAAGTATGACAGAGAGAGAGAGAGAGAGAGAGAGAGAGAGAGAGAGAGAAGAGGTGCATGCAAAGAATGAGAGGTGAGGTGTACAAGTGTTCCAGCATGACTTAAAGCTAGAGAAGAGGGGCAGAGTAGGGTGTGTGCAACAACTTGATGAGGATCCAGTTAATTTGGATATTTTAATTCCTTACTAGGAAATTTGAAACTTTTCTTAAAAGCAAAACCAATGACAAAGTCAATGTCAGTGTATTTGAAATGCTTGACCAAGTTTTACTAGATGACTCTGGGTTTTGGCAATAGACCAGAGAGAAGTGGGTGAAGTCTTTGTTTTCATAGTGGTAGCAGAAGTAAAAAAAAGTGTCAATCCAGAAAAAAGGTATTATGGACAGTCTGAGCCTTTATAAGCATGAAAGATGAATGAGTGTGTTCTTCATTAGTAATTTTTTCAAAACTTTCATTTGATTTTTGCAAGAAAAACAACTTAATTCATGTAGAAATCTATTCACTGATCTGAGGAAAGGCATGCCATCTGCTATTTGTATTTTATTTCAGAAATCAATGAATCCAAATTTAACCATGGTTTGGCAACATACCTTCTTTAGCTTTTCTAGATAAAGCCTCTGTTCTTATCATCCATCTGAAATAAGGCAAATATGATATTGCTTAGTTTAAACAAGAGAGATTATCATAGAAATGATATATTACTCAGAAAATGTGACTTTTTAAATAAAACTTTAAGGGACTAGACCCAACTTGAAGATGGCTTAAAAGAATCACATACACAAAACAAAAGTCCTACTTATTTTAAGTTTAGATAGAGAATATATATGTATAATGACCTAAACTGTTCAAACAATATTGGTTTATTAAATATAGGTCATTTCAGATGGGTGCTGCTTTAGCTTACAATTGCAAAGGTTAAACAATTCAACTCCTAGTTTATACTGACTGTAATACAGTATGATTCTTAGCAAAACTCTACCCTTTAGAATTTTCTAATCAGTTTTTTTCACTTTCATATAGTTTTCCTTAAAATAAACTATGCATCTCTACCTTCAGAAATTAGATATTTAACATGTATTTGATGCTATCAATTTTTCAATCCATTAAATTAAACACACAAAAGAAGAAAGAAGTATTATAATAGTGTCATAAGAAAATTCTTCTGGCAAGTTTGAAAAGTTAGGTGGAATATGACCAAACATTTCTTTATTAGCATGGATACACAAAGATTCCAGAAAACTCCCTCTCCAGACAATAATGCCAGGTGCTTTCGCACATTCCTATAATCCTAGTGACTTGGGAGGCTGAAGCAGGAGGAAGGCAATTTTGAGGCCAGCCTAGAACTTGATAAGACCCTGCCACAAAACAAAAAATATAGAGGAATAGGGATGCAGCTCAGTGGAAGAGCACCCGAGTTCAACCACTAATACCACACACACACACACACACACACACACACACACACACACACACACACACAATATAAATATTACAGTCAGTTTAAACTTATGTTTCTTTGTGACTTTCCAGATTCATAAACAATATATAGCTCTTTAGTAGTAACTGATTTCTTCTCAGTAGTTGGGAGCAAAGTTTTTGAAACTTATTGCTAATTACACTTATGAATATGTTTACAAATGTGTGGAAAATGTTCAAACTCTATTGCAAGTATGCCATCTAGAGTGCTTTTCATGTAAAAGCTATTCTCTTACTGATTCTTCAAAGGTGGTCTAAAAAGAATACTGAACATAATAAGTACTTTGAGGTGATAAAAATACTGTGATATCCAAAGTCCCTATACAGTTTAAATGTGAAGGTGAATTTCTTGGAATGATGGGGTTTCCAGGCCTGAGTTTTCTTTTGTTTTTCAAAATGAAATTATTTTAAAATATATCTTTTGGTGCATTATAATCATACATATTACTGGAATACATTATGACATAGTCAAACATGCACATAAAGTAGTTTGATCATTATTCTTCACCAGTAGCTTTCTTTTCTCTCTCCTCCTCCCTTCCCCTTTGAAGGTATTCTGCAGTGATTACAGAGACCCATATTTGCATCTTGATAGAAGAGTACTCTTAAGACTGTTAAAGTTTTCCTGCTTTGGCAAACTAATGCCCTGTAAGGCAATCTAGGAAGGACTAGAGTAAGTTTCAAGTTATTCTTCAGTCTACGTATAAGCACTTAAAGTAAACACATCTTTCTTTCAGGAAATTAATGGGAAAAAAAGCTTCCTTTGCATTGTGTCTCCATTTATACATTCATTCATCATTGTCTTGTTAAATGATACTCTCCCTGATATTTTCTGGTAAGAATGAAGGAGAACATCTTGTATTTGCATTGTCTTTAACAATTTACAGAAATATTTTTATTTTACTTTTTTACTTTCTTCTTTTTTTTTTTTTTTTTTTTTTTTTTTTAGTGCACAGTCATCTAATTTTATGACTGAGAGACACTTCAATCCTGGGCCTTTCATGTTTTTCAGAAAAATATGCATGTCAGCTAACAAACTGATGGACAAAAAATATCAGATAGTTAGGATCTTATAATTATGCATTAAAAGTTATTTAATTTGTTCCCTTTTTCAGTACATTTGACTGCATTGATATTTTGTAAATCTCAGATTTGCTCTTCTCTTTATTTGGTTAGGATACAAAGTCAAAAGAAAACATAAGATTGTGGTCTCATTTAAAACAGCCCTGCACTATATTTCTGTGAGTTAAGAAGATCATTAAAATTCCATCAAAACTCTAAACCAATGTTTATTCATTTTAAACATTTAATTCATTCAAAAATCTAATTTAAATTAAGAATTAAAGAACAGTTAAAATATCATTTCATGACTAAAGTTAATGTCTCTTGAAAATAAGACCTCCAGAAACATTATAAAATTGTAAAATTTGAAATTCTTTATAATTATAGATTATTGTGATCTTTACTTCACATTCATAAGAGAACTAAATAACTCGGTATTTCAACAAAGTCAAAGCAAGACAAATCAGAAATCTGACTCCCAAAAGATAAATGAAGCATAGCGTACCTCAGCCAGATAGTCCTCAATGCTTTGACATGAAGGCTGTGGGTTGGAAGAAGAGCTTGCTATGTTTTCTTCCTGGTGAGACCTTCTGTTGCATAACCAGTTGTCATTTTTAAGTTTAACACAAGGACACCCTGAGACAGGCCTTCTACAGTGAGGACAGGGTAAAGAATCTGTCTGATTTTCCATTGGGAGTCCAGTATTAACTTCCTGAAGGCTCTTACTGATTCTGTGAGGACCACAAAAGGCAAATACTTGGTATTTTATTATTTTTCCCTAAATCACTTGCATTATAAAACAAACAAACAAAAGCCATGAAAATAAATGGAAATTCACAGTGATAAGAGTCTTAACATCAGAAATCCATCATAATAGAGTAGGGCATACCATCACAGGTTTTAAATTGTTCTAAAGATGTGCATATATTTCCAGGGGCCTCCTAATCCACAAGAAATTCAAACCTACCAGTGGGAGAGTAATGGCAGGCAGAGAGGTATGACAACAGAAAACACTGCTGCCTTCTTGAAAGGCTCTCCTTATGGGATTTTTGAGGACACCATTAGAAATACTTGTATTTAGAGAGTAACTATGTGAGAGGATGGATACCTTAGTTTACTTTACTACAAAGACATTTCATTATACTAAAGTATATTAAAGCATCATGGAATCCTTAAACATATACAATTAGAAAGTAAGAGTAAAGCTAAGCTAGAATTACTTGTATTTCTAAAGCAGGTGAAGAATTTAAAAAACATCCTTTGAAGACATTTTCAAGCACTTTCTTTCACCATCTACACATTCTTATCAAAACTGGAGAAATTAAGCACTGGGAACTGAGAAATAATTCAGAACAACTACCACTGGAGCAGAACAAGATAGCTAAGTTGGTGATTAAGAATTAAAGCAGCTTCCCAGTATGGAGATTCCTTAGAACACTTGGAATGGAATCATTCAACCCAGTTATCCCACTCCTCAGCATATACCCAAAGGACTTAAAATCAGCATACTACAGTGACACAGCTACATTGATATTTATAGCAACTTAATTCACAATAGCTAAGCTATGCAACCCACCTAGGTGTCCTTCAATAGATGAATGGATAAAGAAATTGTGATATATATGTACACAATGGAATATTACTCAGCCTTAAAGAAGAATGAAATTATGGCATTTGCTGGTAAATGGATGGAACTAGAGAATATCATGCTAAGTGAAATAAGCCAATTCCAAAAAAATAAAGTCTAAATGTTCTCTCTGATATGTGGATGCTGACTCACAATAGGCAGGGAGGGGGAACGAGGAGGGGAGGTTCACCAAATGGATAGAGGGGAGTGGGGGGATGGGAATGGGAAAGACAGTAGAATGAATCGGATATAACATTCCTAAGCTCATATATGAATATATAATGAGTGTAACTCTACAACATGGACAACCACAAAAATGGGAAGTTATACTCCGTGTATATATGGTATGTCAAAATATATTCTATCATTATGTAACTAAAAAGAACAAACAAAAAAGAAAAAAAAAAAAAAGAATTAAAACAACTTCCAAGTCAGCTCATAATTTTGTTACCAAGGCATCAGAGGTGGGATCTGTCAATTCCATTTTTAATTCCCCCAACATTGACCATGGAATTCTTTTTGAGCACACTGCAAAGTATACTTCCTTTCAGTCCTGTGATAATCTTTCCCTATATCAAAAGTAGGCCTTAGGTAGAGGGGAAAAACTCCAAAAGTCAGTTTTTCTCTAAACACCATCTAGAGGTAACATCAAATATCACGATCAAAAATGGTTAATTCATGTTCCTAGGGGAAGAACCACCAATACTCTACACTTAGGGTTTAGTTTCTATTCTTTCAAAACATAATTAAACTTGTTAATTTTTCAATGTAAAGAAATGACTGTAAGTAATTTGGTCACCATGTAGCTGTCTGAATTATAAAATTTCAAAAGTATGTACCTGAAAGTCTAGTAGACTAGTTTAAGAAAACAAATAAGAGAAAGTTATATAAATGCAAAAAAAAGGGGAGAAATATAAAATTCCTGGCCCAATATTTCAACACTTAAGTTCATTTACTTCCAAAAATTGTATTGTCTGATTAGCTTTTGCATTCTACTAATCTCATAAACCTCTCTCACTATACAAGTTATGCAATGGAGACAAATTATGAAGATTAAGCTCTTTTCTTAGTATACATTTTGACATACTTCTGGACTTTATATTCTTCTACATGGAATTCATCATGTTCTTCCATTTGTATTTCATATGTAGCTTGTCAATTCTGCATTGCATCAAATTTATCATTGAAACCTCATTATACTTTAACTCCTCTAAAACTTTTGAAGTTGCTGTATGTGTCTAAAGAAAATTGAAAGGACTTTTAAAATATAATTATAATAATTATAACCCAAATAATTATTGTATAGTTACTTTAGTTTAGAATCAATAATTCAGGGAGCAATTTTAAATACATGGGGAAAAGATGGAGTTTAAATAGTTAAGTTCAATTGCTTTTTTTCTGTTGTTCTATTGAGGTTGGAATCCAGGGCCTTGCACAGGCTACACAAGTTATCTCCCACTGAACTATGACCTCAGTCATGAATCATACTCAAGTTAGTATTTGTAATGTGAAAATTCAAAGAATTGTAAGATCAATTTAAAGGTGAAGAAAGTCATTTAACAATTCAGGTGTATGGTAAATTGAACTTCACAGTTTTTTTTTAATTTCCTCCTTAAAGTCTTATTTATTACAACTATTCTTCAATAGCAAATGATTCTCTGATGAAGTCATTATTCTGAAAGATGAAGTCAGTTTTTACAGTAATGAAAAATGAAATATTTAAAGATGTCATCTTGCTCTAAAAACATACAAAAGAAATTTTCTCAAGGAACATAGTGGAGACACATAAAATGCACATATCCAAAATAAAATTTTCAGTGAAATGAATTAAAGCAAATTAGAGATAAATAAAATAACCTCTGAAAATAGAGATATTTCTCCTTGATTTTCCTCTAACTGTTGTCTTGTTCTTTGTTCAGTCTCCCATTTTTGCTGCACTCCTTGCCCATGCTCTATTAGATTGTTTGGCATATATCTTTTGAGGTTTGCCACATCCTCTTCTAAATTCTTTTGATTGCTCTCTAATTTTTCATATACATTTTTCAGGCTTTTAAAATATGATTCATATTTTTCATCTTGCTGCAAATATTTTGAAAATGTAGCTCCTAGATTTACATTGAGATCATCAACCTGCATAATAAAGGAAGCATGTTTAGAATATTTGAGCACAAAACCCATTCACAAATTTTACATGATTTTAATTGCAGTAAATTATAATCTACAGCAGCACTCTGATGAGTAGGTTAAGGTAATGTGGTATGACATATTAGAAGTGGTAAGGCCAATTTTCAGTATAAATTCCTATTCTGGCTATTTAACAAAGGAAGGGGAAATCTAGATTCATTCTCATAGTGAGAAAATTATGAACATTCAATGAATGTTTGGATTAGGTGTATTCAATTTTAAACTTAATTGTTTAATAAAGTTAGAATAAAGCCTCAAGAGGTCAATATCTAAAAAAATTGTATAATATAAAACACCCAATTTTAACAAAACAAATTTTAATCAAAATATTTTCTATTTATGTAAGAATAGGTACCATGAATGATATACTTCTCATCTTAGTTGAATTTATACTTCAACAAGATAATACACAATGCCAAAAAAAAAAAAAAAAAAAAAGTGCACTGTGGAATAGTGCTAAATAGTTCTAAGAAGAATAAGGTCAGTGAGAATCAGAAAAGACAGAAATCTTCATGAATAAAGGAAAAATTATTTTTGTGCCAGTTCTGAACAACTGAGGTCAATGAATGAAAACAGAAAAGACAAGAGATGTAAGGTCAACAGATGGTGAAATCAGTTTGAGTGCAGTGGACAAAAATCAAATGGCAGAGGAATAAGAATATGCCCAGAAAATAACTTATAAATATATGTTCCCGGCCACATCAGCACAAACAGTCAAAGAGTAGAGGCATCATCCTAAGGCCCATCAACTGCTGAATGGATAAGTGGTACAAATTAAAAAACATTGTTGGACAACAAAAACAAATGATACTTGAAACAACAAAGATGAACTCTGAAAACAGTATGCTAAGTGGAAAAAAAAATGGTTAAAAAGGACTAGACATTATATAAATCTATTTGTATGAATGTCCACAACAGACAAATTGGAGAGATAAAAAGTATCTTCCTAAGATTGGAAAGATGGAGGGAGGAGGGCAGTGATAGCTAAGAGATGTCGGGTTTATTTTCAAGGTCATGAAAATTTTCTAAATTGACTGTGGTGATGGGTACATGACTCTGCTAATAGACTAAGAGACACTGAGCTTTATGTGTTAAATGAGTGAAATGTATGTCTCTGCAATATGTCCCAATAAGGTTGCCTTTTAAATGATCCACTAGATGAAACTGGATAATTTCTTCACTCTCTTTTTCAGATAGAGGTACCTGACATAATTTAAATATTTGTATGCTTTTATAATACATTTAAATGGGAAAAAAAGCCTGACATTCAATTATTTAAAAATTAACCTGAAATTTAAGGAAAATATAATAGCCTTTCTGCACAAGTTATCTTGAAATACATTCAACCATTACCCACAGATTCTGTAACCAATCACAATAAATGAAGGTATGAAATAACTCAATTCTCTGGAACAGTCTATGGAATGGGATCCTCTGATTTAATCTACCTTGATAAACCATGACAATTAAGGTAGCACTGAAAAATACTGGTTAACAGGAAAAAAAAAAATTTTTTTTCTCAACTCATGTGAGAATTGATGCAAAATCTTGATTTTCCTGAAGGTAGTTGTGTAGTTTTTTTAATTTTTTTTTAAACCATCAATTGAACCGAGGGGTGCTTAACCATTGAGATGTATTCCCAATTCCTTTTACTTTATATTTTTTACTTTGAGTCAGGGATTTGCTCAGTTGTTTAGAGCCTCACTATTTTGCTGAGACTGGCCTCAAACTTGTGATCCTCTTGCCTCAGTCCTTCACATTACTGGGATTAGAGATTTGCACCATAACGCCTGGCCCTAAGGGTAGCTATTTTGAGAAAAGATGTATGATTTTATAAGAAAAAAATGTAAGAATGAAATTCAGAATTTAAGGACAAGAGCACCATATAGATAACTAAATTAGGATAAAATCAATTATCATAAAAATCCAAAAAAGTTGTCTGCTGAAAATTGGATCCTAAAATATTTATTATTATTATTTATTATTATTATTTTATTATTATTATTTTATATTATATATATTTATATATTTATTTTATATATATTTTTATATTTATATTATTTTATATTATTATTTTATTATTATTATTTATTATTATTATTAAGCAGGTTCAGATCAACTATTGACAAGTACAATTTAAGACATACTTGAGGGCTGGGGAGATAGCTCAGTTGGCAAAGTGCTTGCCTTGCAAGCACAGAGTCCTGGGTTCGATCCCTAGCACCGCAAAAAAAAAAAAAAAAAAAAAACAAATAAGACATATTTGACATACAACTTGATCTAGTATCTTCTTCAAATTCTGTGTCTCATCTTCTGTATTAAGGTGATAACGTGATGAATGTTTGGATAAAACTTCTGACCGAGATTGTTCTGTCTGGTTATCAGTCAGTTCTTATTGAGGTTGTCTCAAAACTACCTGAGGAAATATGTCTGTTAAATATTTTCTACATCACTTCATGTTAATAATATTTATAACTTAATTTGACTCTGAGAAATATTATCATCAGTTCATCATCTTTCCCTCCTGTGTATAAAATCCTGTTTATTTCTGAATGCTACCAAGGACATAGAAGTGCTTTCTTCCTGCCTAATCACTGTCATATTCCTTAGACAACAGATCCAGCCCTCTAGTCACTTCTCATTTGATGAAATTACAATGCTTCACAACCTACCAAATTCTCAAACAGAACAGGTTATGCAGGTCTGACTAGTAGCAGTGAATACCATACCTTAGTCAAAAGCATACCTTTTTTATGAGAGGCTTAACTTAAAAACTGAGTTCTAAAGTATTCAATCTTCTGCTCAAATCCTTCCAGATTTTCATCTTATAAAAAAGTAAGACCCTTCAACAAATGGTGCTGGGAAAACTGGAAACCCATATGCAGGAAAATAAAACTGAAACCTATCTCTCACCCTTCACAAAACTCAACTCAAAATGGATCAAGGACCTAGGAATTAGACCAGAGACCCTGCACCTAATAGAAGAAAAAGTAGGTCCAAATCTTCATCATGTTGGCTTAGGATAAGACTTCCTTAACATGACTCCCAAAGCACAAGAAATAAAAGCAGGAATCAATAAATGGGATAAATACAAAGCAAAAAACTTTTTCTCAGCAAGGGAAACAATAAACAATGTGAAGAGAGTGCCTACAGAGTAAGAGAAAATATTTTCCACACACACCTCAGAGAGAGCACAAATCTCCAGAATTTATAAGGAACTCAAAACATTTTAAACCAAGATTACAAACAACGCAGTCAATAAATGGGCTAAGGAAATGAGTAGACACTTCACAGAAGAAGCACACAATCAACAGATACTTGAAAAAGTGTTCAACATTTCAACATCTCTAGTAATAAGAGAAATGCATATCAAAAATACCCTAAGATTTCATCTCACCTCAATTAGAATGGCGATTATCAAGAATACAAGCGGGGACTCGGAGCAACCACTGGGGCTCTGGCAGCTGCCCAGGGGAGGAGTGGCGAGGAGAGCTGTGTGGACTCAGGACACCAGGGCCTGCCCTGAGGAGGAGGAGGAGGAGCGTGGCCGCTTGGATTCGGAGTGACAGCACCAGAGCTACAGGCGGTTGCCAGAGGAGAAGCTGCGCGGCGAGCTGTTTGGACTCAGAACGACGCTTCTGAACACTGGGGCCTGCCCTGAGGACGAGGAGGAGGAGGAGCGCGGCCGCTTGGATTCGGGGTGACTACACCAGAGCTACGGGCGGTTGCCAGAGGAGGGGCTGCGTGGCGAGCTGTTTGGACTCAGACCACTTCTGAACCCCGGGGCCTGCCCGGAGGGTAGGAGGAGGAGGAGGAGGAGCACGGCAGGGTGTTTGGACTCGCAGTGACTGCATTGGAGCTCCAGGCGGCTGCTCAGAGGAGAAGGCGAGTGGTGAGTTGTTTGGACTTAAAGTGACAGCTCCTGAACACAGGGGGGCTGCCTGGAGAAGAAGCGCGGTGGGTCGCTTGGTCTCCAGTGGCGGCACCAGAGCTCCGGGCGGTTGCCAGAGGACGCTTGCAGTGGGACACGTGGATTCAGAGCCACTCAGAGTGACCTGAACACCCGGGGGGTTACCTGGAGGAGGAGGAGGAACAGGGAGGGTCATTTTGACTCGGAGTGATTGATTGCCCCGGGCTATGGGTGGTCAGTGGGAGGAGGAGGCACGCAGTGAGTTGCTTGGACTCCTAGTGACCACACGGGAATACTGGGCGGCTGTCTGGAGGAAGAGGCGTGTGGCGGGTCTCTGGGTCTCAGAGCGATTATACAGGGCCCCAGGTGGCTGCTCAGAGGAGGGGCTGCATAGCCAGGCGATTAGGTGCAGAGCAAGGTCCCAGGATCTAGGAGGCTTCTTGGTGGAAGAGCCGCACAGAGACAGGCTCAGGGGCGGAGCAAAGGTTCCAGGCCTGCGGGCAGATTCTCTGAGGAGGGGCAGCCTAAGGAGATTCATCTGCAAAGGGTGAGGCTCCCAGGCTCAGGAGGTAGGGCCGGGCCCCTGGGAACTTTGCAGTGGAAGGCAGCCCAGCCCAGGTGGTAGCTGTAAATTGAGGGGAACCTCTAGGAGGGAACTGACCAGCAAGACCTCCCCACTGGGTGAGTCTTCCCTGCCGGGTGAGGTTTCCACACAAGGACGGTAAAACCAGAGACACAGGCCCAAACAGGCCTTGCCTCAGCCCACAGCCTAGTTCCCCTTTGGATGACCATTGGTCAACAAGTGGAGACACCTCTGCCCACTAGCAGGGAATATACCCCACCTGAAGGCCACCACTCCTAGAGAGGCAGATTCCTTGTGGAACACCGCATTATCAACTTCCTCCAAGACTTCAGCCTACTGAAGGCTAAGAGGGGATATATATAGAAATCTTCAGGGACATTGTAAGTCAATAAAGGAAATCTGCAAAATCTCAGAGGTCCACTGATACCTGAACAATATGAGAAAACAAGGAAAGAAAATGCCACAAACAAATCTAGATGTTACATCAATAAAACCCAATGACAGCATGGCAGAAGAAATGACAGAAAAGGAGTTCAGAATGTACATAATTAAAATGATCAGGGAAGCAAACAATGAGATGAAAGAGCAAATGCAGGCATTGAATGATCGCACCAATCGACAGTTAAAAGAGCAAATACAGGAAGCAAAAGATCATTTCAATAAAGAGTTAGAGATATTGAAAAAAAACCAAACAGAAATCCTTGACATGAAGGAAACAATAAACCAAATTAAGAACTCCATAGAAAGTATATCCAGTAGGATAGAACACCTGGAAGACAGAACCTCAGACATTGAAGACAAAATATTTAACCTTGAAAACAAAGTTGAACAAACAGAGAAGATGGTAAGAAATCATGAACAGAATCTACAAGAACTATGGGATATCATGAAAAGGTCAAATTGAAGAATTATTGGGATTGAGGAATGCTAAGAGAAACAAAGCAAAGGAATGAACAATCTATTCAATGAAATAATAGATAAAAATTTCCCAAATCTGAAGAATGAAATGGAAAATCAAGTTCAAGAGGCTTATAGGACTCCAAATACACAAAATTACAACAGACCCACACCAAGGCACATTATAATGAAAATGCCTAACATACAAAATAAAGACAGAATTTTAAAGGCTGTGAGAGAAAAGAACTCAATTACATTCAGGGGGAAACCAATACGGATATCAGCAGATTTTTCAATCCAGACCCTAAAAGCTAGAGGGCCTGGAACAACATTTTTCAAGCCCTGAAAGAAAATGGATGCCAACCAAGAATCTTATACCCAGCAAAACTTACCTTCAAATTTGACGATGAAATAAAATCCTTCCATGATAAACAAAAGCTAAAAGAATTTACAAAAAGAGAGCCAGCATTACAGAACATTCTCAGCAAAATATTCCATGAGGAAGAGATGAAAAACAAAGAAGCAAATCAGCAAAGGGAGGAATTATCCTAAAGGAATTGTCAAATAAAGGAGGAGCCAAGTTGTGTCAAACAAATAAATAAATAAAATTTTAAAAATGAACCAAAAGACCGGGAAACCAAATCATATCTCAATAATAACCCTGAATGTTAATGGCCTGAATTCATCAATCAAAAGACATAGACTGGCAGATTGGATTAAAAAGAAAGATCCAACAATATGTTGCCTGCAAGAGACTCACCTCATAGAAAGAGATACCTATAGACTAAAGGTGAAAGGATGGGGAAAAACATACCATGCACATGGACTCAGCAAAAAAGCTGGAGTATCCATCCTCATTTCCGATAATGTGGACTTCAAGCCAAAGTTAGTCAGAAGGGATAAAGAAGGTCATTTCATACTGCTTACAGGAAGCATAAATCAGCAAGATATAACAATCATAAACATCTATGCCCCAAACAGTGGCTCATCCATGTATGTCAAACAAATCCTTCTCAATTTCAGAAACCAAATAGACCACAACACAATAAAACTAGGTGATTTTAACACGCCTCTCTCACCACTGGACAGATCTTCCAGACAAAAATTGAACAAAGAAACCATAGATCTCAATAACACAATCAATAATTTAGACATAACGGACATTTATAGAATATACCATCCAACCAAGAGTGAATACACTTTCTTCTCAGCAGCACATGGATCCTTCTCTAAAATAGACCATATATTATGCCACAAAGCTAATGTTAGCAAATACAAGAAGATAGAGACACTACCATGTATTCTATCAGATCATAATGGATTGAAGTTAGAAATAAATGAAAGAGTAAAACACAGAAACTATTCCAACATCTGGACATTAAACAATATGCTATTATATGATGAATGGATAACAGAAGATATTAGGAAGGAAATTAAAAAATTCTTAGAGGTAAATGAGAACAAAGAAACATCATATCAAAATCTCTGGGACACTATGAAAGCAGTACTTAGAGGGAAATTTATTTCATGGAGCGCATTTAATAAAAGAAGTAAAACTCAACAAATAAACGACCTAACACTACAGCTCAAAGCCCTAGAAAAAGAAGAACAGAACAGCACCAAAAGTAGTAGAAGACAGGAAATAGTTAAACTCAGAGCTGAAATCAATGGAATTGAAACAAAAGAAACAATACAAAAAATTGACAAAATAAATAGCTGGTTCTTTGAAAAAATAAACAAAATTGATAAACCTTTAGCCACACTAACAAAGAGAAGACGAGAGAAAACCCAAATCACTAAAATTCGGAATGAACAAGGAAATATCACAACAGATAGGATTGAAATACAAAACATAATTAGAAGCTATTTTGAAAATCTATACTTCATCAAAACAGAAAACCTCGAAGACATCAACAGGTTTCTAGAGACATATGAATTGCCTAAACTGAACGAGGAGGACATACACAATTTAAATAGACCAATTTCAAGTACTGAAATAGAAGAAGTCATCAAAAGCCTACCAACAAAGAAAAGTCTGGGACCAGATGAGTTCTCAGCCGAGTTCTACAAAACCTTTAAAGAAGAGCTCATTCCAATACTTCTCAAAGTATTCCATAAAATAGAAGAGGAGGGAACCCTCCCAAACTCATTCTATGAAGCCAATATCACACTGACACCTAAACCAGACAGAGACTCATCAAGGAAAGAAAATTTCAGACCAATATCCTTAATGAACATCGACGCAAAAATTCTCAACAAAATTTTAGCAAATCGCATACAAAAACATATTAAAAAGATAGTGCACCATGATCAAGTGGGTTTCATCCCAGGCATGCAAGGTTGGTTCAACATCAGGAAATCAATAAACGTAATTCACCATATCAATAGACTTAAAGTCAAGAATCACATGATTATTTCAATAGATGCACAAAAAGCATTTGATAAAATACAGCACCCCTTCATGCTCAAAACACTAGAAAAAATAGGGATAGTGGGAACATTCTTTAACATTGTGAAGACCATTTATTGTAAGCCCATGGCTAATATCATTCTAAATGGTGAAAAACTGAAAGCATTCCCCCTAAAAACTGGAACAAGGCAGGGATGCCCTCTTTCACCACTTCTATTCAACATCGTTCTTGAGACTGTAGCCAGAGCAATCAGACAAACCAAAGAAATTAAATGGATCTGAATTGGAAAAGAAGAACTCAAACTATCCCTGTTCGCTGATGACATGATTATATATTTAGAGGAACCTGGAAATTCCACCAGAAAACTCTTAGAACTCATAAGTGAATTCAGTAAAGTAGCAGGTTACAAGATCAATGCTCATAAATCCAATGCATTTTTATACATAAGTGATGAATCTTCAGAAAGAGAAATTAGGAAAACTACCCCATTCACAATAGCATCGAAAAAAATAAAATACTTGGGAATCAATCTCACAAAAGAGGTGAAAGACCTCTACAATGAGAACTATACAACACTAAAGAAAGAAATTAAAGAACACCTTAGAAGATGGAAAGATCTTCCATGTTCTTGGATAGGAAGAATTAATATTGTCAAAATGGCCATACTACCTAAAGTGTATACAAATTCAATGCAATTCCAATTAAAATACCAACGACATACCTTACAGAAATGGAGCAAGGAATTATGAAATTCATCTGGAAGAATAAGAAACCCAGAATAGCTAAAGCAATCCTTAGCAGGAAAAGTGAAACAGGGGGTATTGCAATACCAGATCTTCAACTCTACTACAAAGCAATAGAAACAAAAACGGCATGGTATTGGTACCAAAATAGAAAGGTAGATCAATGGTACAGAATAGAGGACACGGACACAAACCCAAATAAATACAATTTTCTCATACTAGACAAAGGTGCCAAAAATATGCAATGGAGAAAAGATAGCCTCTTCAACAAATGGTGCTGGGAGAATTGGAAATCCATATGCAACAGAATGAAACTAAACTCATATCTCTCACCATGCACAAAACTAAACTCAAAATGGATTAAGGACCTTGGAATCAGACCAGAGACCCTGCAGATTATAGAAGAAAAAGTAGGTCCAGATCTTCAACATGTCGGCTTAGGACCAGACTTCCTTAACAGGACTCCCATAGCCCAAGAAATAAAAGCAAGAATCAACAACTGGGATAGAGTCAAACTAAAAAGCTTTCTCTCAGCAAAGGAAACTATCAGCAATGTGAACAAAGAGCCTACAGAGTGGGAGAAAATCTTTGCGAATCATACTTCAGATAGAGCACTAATCTCCAGAATCTATAAAGAACTCAAAAAACTCTACTCCAAGAATTCAAATAATCCAGTCGACAAATGGGCTAAAGAAATGAATAGACACTTCACAGAAGAAGATCTACAAGCAATCGACAAACATGGAAAAATGCTCAACATCTCTAGTAATAAGAGAAATGCAAATCAAAACCACCCTAACATTCCATCTCACCCCAATTAGTATATCGATTATCAAGAATATGAGCAACAACAGGTGTTGGCGAGGATGTGAGGAGAAAGGTACACTCATACATTGCTGGTGGGACTGCAAATTAGTGCAGCCACTCTGGAAAGCAGTGTGGAGATTCCTTAGAAAACTTGGAATGGACCCTCCATTTGACCCAGCTATCCCACTCCTTGGCCTATACCCAAAGGACTTAAAATCAGCATACTACAGAGATACAGCCACATCAATGTTCATAGCTGCTCAATTCACAATAGCCAGACTGTGGAACCAACCCAGATGCCCTTCAATTGATGAGTGGATAAAGAAACCGTGGTATATATATACAATGGAATATTACTCAGCCATAAAGAATGATAAAATTATGGCATTTGCAGGCAAATGGATGAAATTGGAGAATATCATGCTAAGTGAGATAAGCCAATCTCAAAAAGCCAAAGGAAGAATGATATCGCTAATAAGTGGATGATGACACATAGTGGGGGGAGGGAAGTGTTAGTGTTAGGGTTAGAGTTAGGGTTAGGGCTGGGGGCAAGTATGAAGGAAGGAAGCTCTGTATAGAAGGAAAGGAGGGGTGGGAGGGGTGGGGGGAAGGGAAAAAATAACAGAATGAATCAAACAACATTACTCTATGTAAATTTATGATTACACAAATGGTATGCCTTTATGCCATGTACAGAGAAACAACATGTAGCCCATTTGTTTACAATAAAAAAAAAATCCGTGTACATTTATGATTACATGAATGGTATGAATCTACCTTGTGTATAACCATAGAAATGAAATTATGTACTCCATTTGTGTACAATGAATCAAAATGCAGGCTGTAAAAAATTAAAAGCTAAATAAAAGAATAATAAAAAAAAAAAAAACTGCCTCTCTAAAAAAAAAAAAAAAAAAGAATACAAACAACAATAGGTGTTGGCAAGGATGTGGGGAAAAAGGTACACTCATACATTGCTGGTGAGGTTACAAATTGGTGCAGCCACTTTGGAAAGGAGTATGGAACTTCCTTAGGAAACATGTAATGGAAACACCATTTGACCCAGTATCCCACTCCTAGGCCTAGATCCAAAGGATTTAAAATCGGCATACTACAGTGATGCAGCCACATTAATGTTCTTAGCTGCTCAATTCACAATAGCTAGATTGTGGAACCAATCTAGATGCTCTTCAATAGATGAATGGATAAAGAAACTGTGATATATATATATATATACACAATAGAATATTATTCAACCATAAAGAAGGATAAAATTATGGCATTTCCAGGTAAATGGACATAGTTGGAGAATATCATGCTAAATGAAGTAAGCCAATCCCAAAAAACCAAAGAACAAATTATTTCTCTGATAAGTGGATGATGATACATAATGGGGTGAGGGAGGCAAGAATGGAGGAAGAATGAATTGTGCAGAGGAAAATGAGGGTTGTGGAGGGGGTGGGGTGAAGGAAAGATAATGGAAGGAGACAAATATCATTACCCTATGTACATGTAACTCTACTTTGTGTACAACCAGAGAAACAAAAGTTGTACCCCATTTGTGTGCCATGAATCTAAATTTTTAAAATTTAATAAATGTTGGGAAGGATGTGACTAAAAAGGTAGTCATACATTGCTGGTTGGAATACAAAATGGTGCAACTATTGTGGAAAGCAGTATGGAGATTACTCAGAAAACTTGGAATGAAACCACCATTTGTCCCAGTTATCCCAGTGAAGGGAAGTGAAGGGGCATGGGAATAGGAAGGATAGTAAAGTAAAACCGACATTAATACCTCATGTACATATATGACTGCATAATCTATATTATCCTACAATATGTACAACCAGAAAAATGATAACTTATACTCAATTTATGTATGATCTATCAATATGTATAAATGCATTCTACTGGTATGTATAACTAATTAGAACAAATAAAAATTTTTTAAAAGTAGCACCTAGGCAACCTGGCCTTCATCTCTCTCCATCTCTTCCCTCCTCACCACACTGTACAAAAATCTGGCACCTACATTTGTTAAAAATTAAGATTCAATGCCAAATTAATGAATCAGAGAACTACAATTATCTTTTCTTATTATTTAAACAAATGGGATACATGTTGTTTCTCTATTTGTAAATGAAGTCAAGGCATACCATTTGTGTAATCATAAATTTACATAGGTTAATGTTGTTTGATTCATTCTCCAATACTCCTCAAAGTATTCCATGAAATAGAAGAGGAGGGAACCCTCCCAAACTCATTCTATGAAGCCAATATCACCCTGACAGAGAAACATCGAGGAAAGAAAATTTCAGACCAATATCCTTAATGAACATCGATGCAAAAATTCTCAACAGAATTTTAGCAAATCACATACAAAAATATATTAAAAAGATAGTGCACCACAATCAAGTGGGTTTTATCCCAGGTATGCAAGGTTGGTTCAACATCCGGAAATCAATAAATGTCATTCACCATACAATTATCTTTTGACTAGAATAGTTTGTATCCTTCACATCGTAGTAATTGAAACTTGCAAGGAAAATTTTAGGAAGTTATCTGTGAAGATATACAATAAATTCCAGATACAGCAAGAAAATTAAATCAACATTGGTTTTGCTGCAATTCACTGCATTTGTCCTAAATTATGACTTAATAACAAACAAATTCTTTTTTGTGTTGGGAGAAGATAAAGATGAAAAAAATTTAAATGGTTATATTCAGAATTAAGTCACATTTACATGAATAAAATAAAATTACAAAATAGAAATATATAAAATGCTAGTGAAGGAAATCTATTAAAAATATGGCAACTATTTTTCAATTCAGCTAAGAATCTAAAATGAATTCTCAAAGTACCCACTCAATTTAATCTGTTTCATCATGGTCTTAAAGTATGGCAACATGAAGGCATAAATTTAGGACTCAGGGCTGGAGTGTAGGTCCAGTGGTAGAACATGGGCATAGCATGCACAAGGCCTCATATTCAATCCCCAACACCAAAAAGAGATATTGTTCCAGCAATATTAATTCTACATTATTAATATCAACATATCTCTCTAAAAATCTGTAACTTAATCTTTTGAAATGTTATTCTTATGTAAAGACACAATGCCTAGCAAAGACACAATGTCTTTACTCAAAATAAAGCATCTGTCAGGTCCAAGGTTTAAATATCTTCCATTTTTTAAATGTTAAAATCAGTTTCATGTAATGCTAAACTTTCTTTTTGTTTTTGGTTGGCCCATAATATTACATGTTCATCAGATAGGGCGTGTTACTTCAAAACATGTACACAAATTTAACCATCATTAGCAGACTTATTAATTTAAACATGAATCATTTCATTATATTGGAAATCAGGTTTGCCATCATCAAGTGTCACTAAATTCTGCTTTAAAAACAATCCGTATATCTGGCCTGATACTTACTTCTCTTTTAGATTTCTTCTTTTTATATTGATTTGATCTTTCTTTGAAATGATGGTTTTCATTCATTAACTCCACATATCTGTTTTCAGCATCATCCTGAATTATTTTCATAATATTACATTGCTCTTGGATATAATTGAGCAAGTCATTTTTATCATCACAATTTTTGTGAATGTCCTGGATCTGTTGTAGTAGCCATGTAATTTCACTTTCCATTTGAGATAATGTCTCATGTATAGATTTCTCTTCTTCCATGCAATTGTAGTTTTGGCTTTGTTTATTTTGATTCATGTGTTTCATTTCATTTATTTGGCACTGGTTTTGTTTTAGTTCTCTTTGTACCTGTTTTAAGTCACAGTCACTTTCCTAAGATCACGTCTCATATGACTACAGAGTTCTTTTTCTCAGAGAATGGTTTTTATTCCAGACTTGGAAAACTTTTGGGAAAGAATCTCACTACCAACATTTAGTTTTGATATTTTGAAATTCTCCTTGACCTTTAAACCCGGGCATCCATCTCTTGCTCTCTGAGAAGGAAGTTCTAGTTCTCTTTTGGATGTCTGATTTTCATCACAGGATGTGCAGCAACAGCCTGACTGGCAGGGTATGATTTGACTTCTGTTTCCTACCTTTCTGTGTTCTGCTCTTTATTTTCCAGTTTAAACTTTAGCTTTGTAATCTCAGTTTTCAGAATATGAATCTGTTCATTATATTGGAATGTTGTTTTTGTAAGCATTTCCTCATTCAATTTGATTGTCCTTTGAAGGTCATCATTCTTTTCTCTTAAAATGTCAATGACCTCTAGATATTCCTTTTTATCTTCCTGATTTTGGTGTTTCATTTTGTCCATTTCCAATCTTATCACAGCAAATTCATCCTCCAATATGTGGTATTTATGCAACAGTTCTTTTTCTGTTTCATTTCTAGTAGAAACCTAAAACTGAGACATGCATTCAATAAAATAATGCCTGATTTCCTAAAACTAAAGTTTTAACATGTACATTTATTCAAGGAAAAGATTTACAATAAAAGGACATTCAACTGCAGAGAAATTAGATGTAAACTTCAGAGCTTAGAGTAGCAAAAATTTCCAAAAGTTCGAAAAGTGTATTGAACGAAATGAATCCAGGAGTGTAAAAACAAACAAACAAACAAAAAACTGCTAAGAATTTTAGAACTGAAAAAGACTTTCTCTGAATTACAACAGATTCAAGGCATAACATAAGTGATTAGTAAGTACATAAGTGATTAGTAAGTCTGAATATGCTAAAAAAAGTGTGCAGTCTGAAGCTCATATAGTCAACCCATAATAAGGGTCTTACTCTACACACATTTGGACAGATGAAACGTATTTTAGTTCCATGTTACTGAAAATATTCATGTGTATTTTCAACATTTTTATAGTCAGTTATAGGAATTACAAGTATTGATAAATGATAAGTGTAGGCACTAAAGCACTTTTACATATGCCAACAAACTTTTTATCACAATCTGAAAGAGAATGATATAAATATAAGCAAGTTAGTGGTCTTCCATTAAACTAGTTATTTCCCTATTGTAAAAAATTAGGTCACAAAAGAAGGCTTGTGTTCCAGAATGCTAATTGTGAATTAGGTTATATTTGTTAGGCTCTTTTCAGGAAATCCTGAGATTGTTTTCTGCTCAGTAAGATTTCATTTTTTGTAAAGTCTGAAATGTGAGAAAATGTAAAATAGGCAAAATAAACTGACCTCATTTATCAGGAATGACATCCTTAGTGATAAATCATTACTAAGTAAAATATCATTGTATGTCATTGTCTCTAAAAGCTTTTTGTACTGAAATAGGAGATTACTTGGAGAAAACTGTTTCTCTTCTCCTAAGTGAAGAAATGATACCCAACTAGGGTTTCTTCTGGCTCCACTTTGCCTGCTTACTTAATGGTAGGAGTAATAAACTTATCCACATTAATGTACCAGGAGGGTGAAAACACTGTCTCAAACTAAAACAGGTATGTTAGTTACAAGGGTTTTGAGACCATGGGAAAGTTATAATTTTCTATGAAAAATATTAAAAGCCTTTTCTCTGGATGTTGCCAATGTGACAGTCCCCACTGGGACCAGATGCAATGGGACCTAATGCCACCCTCACTCATAAAATACATATATTAAAGATATACTTCTATGACTTTATAACTCTCCATGTTTTTCCATGATGCATCTAGTTATTGTTTAATATGTGTTCACACACACACACACACACACACACACACACACACAACACATACACACACAGAGACAAGCATTTGCAAACAAAATAATTCAAGAAACTTTTTTGGGGGGTCATATCTCTCTCTTTTGGTTTGCAAAGAAAATTTGATAGAATCCCATCTTGTAAATTCTGGAATATATTCACAAGAAAGTTGCCTCTGGGTGTCCTTTTGTTCAGCTAACACATAAAGATTCACTTCAGTAAGGTATTGGTCTTATATGAGCAGTGGCAAGAGTCTAAAAGCCTAATCAAGAGCAGTAATAACTGCAAAAATTAAAAACAACCTACTAAAAACAATTAGTTTATAAAGTATACTGATCTTTATCCCATATGAATTACTCAGATTTTATCTGCAGAAGTGACAGGTAAATTTATCAAACAGTACAAACTTTTCTTAACTTCATAAACAGAAATATGAAAAACAATTTTTAAAACTTACTTACATAGTCCCATGATAGTTTCAAAGCTCTTTATCTTGTATCTGAACATAAAAATCCCTAAATTAACATTTATGTTTCTGAGTAAACTCAATTCACCTTGTATTCCCCCATTCAGAAAACACATGCTGAACATCTATAAGATGCCAAGATAAGCAATACATAAATTTAGCCATAAATATTATGATTTCACTTTAGGGAGAGATTACATTTTGTTTTAAATCCAAATAATAGAGTCACATACTGTGTAACAATGCTTTGTGAGATCACAGAGTACATATGTCAATATTGCCCCAGAAGGTTGTGGGAGGTGTGTGACATTTGTGTAAGCACATGCTTACAATGATTGCGTAATGAATGCCAACAACAATATTTCTCAGATTGTCTCCATCATTAAGTGAAACATAACCATATATATTAAGTTAAAGGGATATTATAAATAAAGTAAGAAATTTGAAGCTATATTTAAGACTAATATACCTTATTCAAGTTACTTCTTGTAGTCTCTAATTCTGTTTTTAGCGTCCCTGAAAAGAGTTGAAGTTCTTTGTTCAATTCAACTTCCTTCTCTTATTTTTCTTCTGTTTCTCTTAACTGGTTGTTCATTTTTTCACAAAGCTGATCAAAATCTCTTAACTTCTTCTCTTTTTCTTTTAAGTCATGCCTGCATTTAAATATGGTTATCTTAAAATTCACTTTGTCAGAGAACAAATTTTATGTTCTGGCCCTTCATATGTTGATTCATTAGGCTAATAGAAATTCTGTTTTAAGATTCTTTTCCTTTCTAGTTCTCACCTTTTTAATTTCTCCTTCAATCTTTTAAAAAACATATATACTTGAAAGGTAATAATGAAAGATCTTTCTGTCAATTGGGAAGTTTCTGTTAAGAGTAACTCTGGTAGATATTATGGAAAAGTAATTTTGAAATGGATCAGTAAATTGATACAACAAAATGATTTGGGGTGGGGAATCTGGAACATGGCTCAATGGCAGAGTGCCCCTGCCTAGCATGTGAGAGGACCTGTGTTCCATTCCCAGCATTGCCAAAACAGAAAACAAAGATCATTTTTGCACTGTTATAATTCTTCATTAGATAAATAAGTTTTAAGACTTATTATTTGCAAGCAAGTTTATAAATACATTATCAGTTTTCTTTTATATTCTTGAAATAAGACAACAGCCACCACAACAGCCAGTGCAACATACCACCTTCAGAAGTTGTTTACACACCATACATCTGTGCACATTAGCATAACCCAAGACCAGGCTAGGGAATCAAGTGCCTATTGTTATGCCTTTTAATGTTTCTTTTAGGTAAGACTTTCAATTTAGTAGCTTGTTTGTCATTCTGTATTTTATAAAAAACTCAAAAACCCCTTTAGAACAAGGCATGACCTCATATTTAGTCCAGCAGTAAAGAATAATATGTCCTTTCAACACAGAAATTTGACCAAATTTTATTTATGTATGAGGGAAAATTTAAATAAAATAATTATTATTTTCCATTTTACTTTTTGTTTAATGGATGATGGGATTAAAACCCTAGCTGGGGGTGTAATTCAGCAACAGCATACTTGCCTAGTTTCACCAACCCTTGGGTTTGATCCCAAGCAACAGAAAAAAAATTGCAATAAAAATTTTAAAACACAGTTTGGGGTACACAAAGATGGTGATTTCATCCTCTTTGGGGGAATTGTAAATTAGCATAAACTGTCCTGAGTCCAATTTAGAAATATTGATCAAATGCCTTTTCATGATGTTTCTCTATTTTAAACAAATGATTCTATATTAAATAATTTATTCAAACTAAACAGAACTATAAATTAATTTCCATGAAGTTATGTCACTTGCAGGAAAGGGATGGAACCTGAGACTTTTTTTAAGCAAAATAAGTCAAATTTGTAAGGTTAGGAGTCATGTTTTCCCTCACATGTGGAAACTAGAAAAGAAAAAGAAAAAAAAAGTGTGGGCTGGTCCCATGGAGATTAAAGGGAGCTCACAAGAGTAGAGTAAAGTAACCATGGAGAGGGAGAAAGGGAAGAAAAAGAGAAAAAGCAGAGAATGATAAAGACTAAATTATACTGTTATATTGTGTGCATACCTAAATATGTAACAAAAAAATCCTACCATTATATACAACTGTAGCGCATCAATAAATATATGGAAATAATAATTTTTCTAAATGATGTTCTGGGAAGCATTGATTGTAATAAAAAATAAAAATATACATGAAAAACAATCCCAAATTCTACTTATTAAGCAAATAGATTCCTCTGATAGTGAGATTTCTATATAGCCACTGAAATGATTGGAAATAGCATGCATTTACTAATTCTTGGTTAGCAATATGTCACCTTTTTCTAAGCAGTTTTCTCCCTTGCAAAATGCCAGCAATTACAAAAATTCACTATGTACCTTTAGTGTAAAGGAAAGAGTTCAAGCGTTTTTTTTTCAATCTAGGGTATCATACCTCAAGTTGCAGAGTTCTTGTTTCCATTTTATTTCTTTCTGCTGTAACTTAGACTTTGCATTTTCCACTTCTGATAATTCCTCTTTTAGTACACAAAGTTTATTTTCCAGTTTTGCCACTTCTTTCATAGGTAATGAACCCTGTGAAGGATGACTTTTTTCAAGTTCTACTATTCTTTGACATGAATCAACTGCTTTTTTGATTTTTGGTAGGCTATGAGAATCTGTATAATGGAGAAAACAAGAGAGAAATAAAATATTTAGGTAATATTATCTGTGAAGGACTCCATGATTTTACATGCACTCTCTCAAACACAGAACAAATGTGTAGAGAGTACCTGTAACATGTTCCACATTATACTAAGGTCTACAGATTAAATGGATGAGAACCCTGCTCTTCTTTAAAGTGTAGTGAAGAAGACTAACAGAAAACATGACCACTATAAATTCAGATAAAGGATACAATGAAATAATGAATTCTGTGATCATATGAGGGAATCTGATCTACAGGAAGATTCTCCTGAGGATGAATGACTACACTGAAAACTGAAGAATGAACAGGAAGCAGCTGGGCAGAGGGTGAAGATTTTCCAACATACAGCATGTGCTGAGATGCTAATGCAATCTGCTTCAAGGCTGGCTGGAGGAACAAATATCGCTTCAGGTTCCTAACAACTAGTAAAACTAAAACAAAATAAAATACATTAAATAACATTTTTCAAGAAAGTAGACTTCAGGCAATGATGACACTAGTTCCTGATGGAAAGTAAACTAAGTAAGACTTGCAATTGTGTTAACTCCTTGCTGTGAGAGCTTTTCCAGCTGATGAATCAAGGAGAAGGAACCCATTTAGTTTCTACCAGATTCCCTGAGCTGAGGTGATGAAGCTGAATCTGGTACAACCAAGGCAGAGAGATCACAAGATGGAACAATGATGAGAAAGCAGTGGAAAGAAAGAAACATGGAGACCTTCAAAAGTTCCAATTGAATATTTAGCAGAGTAATTAACATAAATGTGTGCCAGGAAAGGATTTTAGACCTAGGGATAAAACATTTCAAAACATTGGAGGAAGCCACCTGGTGCTCACATAGTGCCAGAGAGAGTCATCAGTCAGTCTGGATAAAGGACAATGGATAAATTCATTAGATAGATCTTTCCCAGCAGTGGACAATTCAACCTACACAGATCACCTAACAAAGCATAAATACAAGAACACCAATGATCAAGCTTATTATAAGTAACCTAACTGAACACAAAATATATTCCAAAAGCAGAAGAGGCCTGAAAGATATCTTTAAAAAAAAAATCACACTTACAGGAGGCAAACTGAAAGAAACCAAAGAGCATGGTGACAAACATCACACCTAAATACAGTTGACACATGCATAATACACATTTGAACTCTGTGGATTTTTACACAGAAAAGCAATCAACTACTGACAGAATTAAACATAGCAAAGAAAAAGACAGAAGATAGCAAACATTCATTCATAATAACACTGGATGTAATTGTTCTCAACTCCCCAATTAAAAGACACACATTGGTAAAATGGATTCAAAAACAAGATTCAACTAGATGTTGTTTACAAGAAACTCATCTCATAGGCAAATGTGCTGAATTAGTCAGCTTTTTCACTGCTGTGACTAAATGACCTGACCAGCACAACTATAGAGGAGGAAGAGTTTATTTGAGGGCTCATGGATTCAGAGCTCTTAGTTCATAGAAGGCTGGCTCCATTCCTCAGGACTCAGGGCAAGGCTGAATATTATGGTGGAAAGTGTGGCAGAGGGAAGCAGTTCGTGCCATGATCAGGAAACAGAAAGAGAATCCACTGGCCAGATACAAATATATACCCAAAGTAATACCCAAATCCCTCCTCCTCCAGCCACACCCTACCACTTCAGTTACCACTCAGCTAATCCCTATCAGGTGATTAAATCTCTGATTGGGTTAATACTTTTACAACCCAATCATTTCTCCTCTGAACTTTCTTGCATTTTTTCACACATGAGCTTTTGAGGAACACTTCACATCCAAACCATGAAAGATGCTCACAGACTGAGTATAAAATCCTGGAAGAATTTTTCATTTGTATATTCCAAAAACAAGCAGTAGCTATTTTCATCTGACAAAGCAGATTTGAAGGAAAATTTAATGAATAGAGATAAGGAATGCCACTACATAGTAATAAAGGAAACAATCCAACAAGAAAATATAACAATAGGAAGTATATATACCTTAAATATCAGTGAACCTAATTATATTAAAACAATGCTTTTGACATTAAATCCCAGATAAACCCCCAAAATAATAACACTGGAGGATTTCAAATCACCCTTGTCACCAATAGGACACACAAGGGGAAAAATGGATACTTTGACTTAAACAATACTATAATTCAAATATACCTAATAACTACAGAATATTTCACCATAAAATAGCTGAATTCACTTTCTTCCCTACAGTGCTTGGAACTTTTTTCAAAATAAACCACTATTCTAGGTCACAATGTAAGTTATAGCAAGTACAAAAAAAAAAAAAAAAAAAAACTGATACAGTTCTATGCATTCTATCAGAACATAGTAGAATGAAACAAGAAATCAACAGGGAAAAATATTAGAAATCACATAAACATAACAAAATCAAACAGTACTCTTTTAAATGAAGAGTGGATCATAGAAGAAATGAGAGAATAAAACAAGAAATATTTGGAATAAAATTAAAACAGAAATAAAACATATCAAAATCTCTAGACACTATGAACTCAGTTTTAAGAAGAAAATTTATAGCTCTGTGTGCCTTCACAAAAAAAAATAGCATGGTTCCAAATAAATAATCTAATATTCCACCTCTCAAGGTCTTAGAAAAAGAACATTAAACTAATTCCCAAATCAGTAGAATACAGGAAATAATCAAGAATAGAGCTGAAATTAATAAAATTGAATTAAACTATACATAAAATGAAAGACAAAGAGTCAGCTAGAGTCAGCTATTTAATCCTGATATGAAAACCAAACAAAGATATATCCAGGAAAGAAATCTAGAGGCCAAAATACCTGATGAACATTGATGTAAAAATCCTTAATGAAATATTAGCAAACTGCATTTAAAAACACATCAAGAAGTTAATATACCAAGAACAAGTTGGTTTCATCTCAGGGATGCAAGATTGGTTCAATAGAGGCAAATCAATAAATGTAATTCACCACATAAATCAAATGAAGGACAAAAATCTTATGATCATCTCAACAGGCAGAAAAGACTTTAATAAAAATATATCATGCATTCATATTAAAAAATGATGGAGAAACTAGGGAGAGAGGGAACTTACCTCAACATTATAAAGGCTATACATCACACAAAAAAAGCCAACATTATACTGAAATAAAAAGCATTTCAGGAACAAAACAAAGATGTCCAATTTTATCTCTCCTATTCAATATAGTTCTTGAAACTCAAGGCACAGCAATCAGACAAGAGAAGCACTGGGTTATTAATAGGAAAACAAGAATCAAATTATCTCTTTTTGTTATTGACATCAAGAAAACTAGAAAACTCAAAACTCTCCACCATTAGACTTCTAGAGCTGATAATGAATTCAGTAAAGCGGCTGGAAACAAGTCCAATATTCATTAATTAATAGGTTTTCTGTACACCAAAAGTACTTCTGCTAAGAAAGAAATCAGGAAAACTATCTCGTTATAAATAACACCAAAAAATCAAAATGCTTGGGAATTGTTTTATTTAGTTTTCTTTACTGTGATAAAAAGATCTGACAAGAACAATGTAGAGAAGGGAAAATTAATTTGGAGCTCAGGGTTTTAGAAATCTCAGTCCACAGACAGCTGATTCCATAGCTCTGGGCCCAAGGTAAGGCAGAACATCTTGGCAGGAAGACATGGCAAAGGAAAGCAGTTCAGGACTTCACCACCTACCAGGAAGCAGTGAGAGCTCTACTCAACATGGAGTCCCCAGTAACCTACCTTCTCCAAGCATACACTACCTGACTATGATTACCACCCAGTTAATCCATGTTGATGAGCATGGAAAATGGTACAAATATTTTGAAAAATAATTTGGCAGTTTTTTTTATTAAGGGAATATAAAGGAACATGTGGAAACTTTTATGGGAGTTCTTAACTATCTTGATTATGGTGATGAAACATTTTTAATGTTTAATACATATGTCAAAACTTGTCAAGTTTCACACTTTTTATATGTGCAGTTTACCTTATGTCAATAATACCTCATTAAATCTTTTGAAAACAAAAATCTGTATTGTAAGAAGAACCACGTTAGACAGTGATTGGGATACAGAGAGACACAGGATAAAGCTAGAGTCTTGAGTTCTTTAATCTTATAGCAAAGAGAAGTAATACTTGGGTTTTAAGGAAAGGGTAAGCATAACAATTGAATTTTTAAAAATATATGATTATGGTTGCAGAACAGAGCATAGTTTGAGGAGGGCAGTGGCAGGGAAAACAGGTCTAAGGTTACTACAGAATTCAGGTAGACACACTGATAACCTAAAAATCCTTAAGGCACAAGGGAACAACAGAGCCAACAAAAGGAGGTGGGTGCCATTCACAAAGATTAGTGCAGTGGGAATGATCCAGATTTTTACTTGAGAGTGTACCACACTTCTCATTACATTTTAATGCAAAGCACATTTCTGAAATGAAGAATATTGTAAAACATCAGTGTTCTACAGTGTAGTGCCAAGCAATGTGTGTATCTAGTACTATAGTATACATCAAAAGGCCTCATGTGTATGCAAAAAGGTCCTACCTTTATATGACATGCTTGGTTGTTCAAACAGCATCCAAATATCCCTATAATTAGGGTAAGCCACTTCAGAAACCTGTAAGGCTGTTAAAGGTGACTGTGATTCATCAAGGTCTTCCATAGCATTTATTTGATTTTTGACCTATAAAACAATAATTAAATATCAAAAAGTACCCCAAATTTATATACTACATACTAAATACATAAATGTGGCAATTATCTACCTTTTATATAAGCAAAAGCACAGGTAGCTCAAAGAACTGATTTCTGTCAAAAGGAGACCTTTATCAATGGTTGTTTCTTTCTCATTTTTTTTTGAGATGCAGAAACATTTATTTTATTTTTTGAACAATTACACAGCTAGAAAGCTTTACTCAATGTCATCAGCAATCGAATTACACAATATGTGTAGGTGGGTTTAACAGGTTACCACTGACAGTGGTCCTGTGTGAAGTGCAGCTTTTAAAACTTAAATTCTTTGCAGTATCATTCTCATTATGTCAAGCTGCCACTCTCAAAAACTCTTTTTTCTTCTCTATTTGTTCTACAATATAAAATTCTGCTTTCAAAATAGACCCAAAGTGGATCCAGAAGAGTTTCAAGGTATGGTCAAGGACAAAGTTACTACCAATAGAACCCTTGGTTAAGAACAATTATCCTGAATAATAAGAATCTTAAAACATGTATTTAAACCTAATATTCATAACTTCATGGTAATAGAGTTTTTTTTTTTTTTTTCCTAAAACTTTTCATCAGTAAAGGATTCAGTTTATATGAACATACTCTAAGGATTCTTCTTTTGTTTACTGGCAACATAATCTTTTCTGAGCTTTCTCATTATATCCCCATGGCTGAACCTTGCTGTCCCTTGAAACCCCATTTGACAATTCTCCCGCATGTATTTGGCAAATGGACTCACATGGGGCTCAATGGGGGTTCTATCTTTCCTAGTTAATGGCAGCATGACCAAAGGCCCTCTGCATCTGGCACAGATAAAGCATTCAGTGTTCAACCTGTGCAAAATATAACAATATAATTTGACCAATATTGCTCCCCAGCACTTCTCCCCTCCCTCCTCATCATCCTCCTTTCCTCTATGGATCTCTCTTTAATTTCCATGAGATTTGCCCCCACATTTCTTTTCTTTTTTTCTCTCTAGATTTCACATATGAAAAATATGCCCCTTGACCCTTGGAGAGTGACTTATTTCCCCTAATATATTCATCACTAGGTCACCAATTTTCCTGCAAATGACAATTTCATTTGTCTTTATGGCTGAATAAAACTCCATTGTGTATACATGCCATGTTTTCTTCACCCATTCATTCATTGATGGAAACCTAGACTGGTTCCATTGTTTGGCTATTGTGAATTGTGCTGCTATAAACATGGCATGCATGTATCATTGTAGTGTGAAGACTTTAATTCTTTAGGATAAATACCAACGAGTGGTATAGCTGAGTGGCTCCAGGCCTAGTCTTTTGAAGAGCCTCCATACTGATTTCCACTGTGTTCATATATGTATTCTTTATGCATTCATCTGTTGGCAGCTACCTATGCTGTTTTCATAATGTGACTATTATGATGATCATGGGTTTGCATGTAACACTATAGTATGATATCTTTATATCTTTAGGAAAAATACCCAGGAGTGGTATAGCTTTGTTATGTGGTGGTTCTATACCTAGACTGTTTTAGGAACCTTCATACTGATTTTATAAAGGTATTAATAATTTACAATCCCCCCCAAAGATGTTCCTTTTCCTTCACATCCTTTCCAGCATTTATGATTATTTTTATTCTTGATGGCTGCCACTCTGACAAGTATGAAATAAAATCTCAGTGTCATTTTGATTTGCATTTCCCTAATTCCTATGACATTTTTTCATATATTTGTTGATAATTTTAATTTCTTCTTTGGAGAAACATCTAGTTCATTTGCCCACTTATTAATTGGGATATTGTACTTTGTGGTATAAAATCTTTGAGTTTGTTTCTATGTTCTGGGTATTACTCCTCTGACAGAAGAGTAGATAGCAAAATATTCTCCCATTCTATAGGTTCTCTTTCACATTACTCATTGTTTGCTTTGCTGTGGAGAAGTTTTTTAATTTGATGCCATCTCATTGAAATCATTGCCTGAGATTTAGGAGTCCTAGAGAGAAAGTGTTGCCTGTGCCTAAATGTTGGAGTGGCAACCTGATGTTTTCCTCTAGGAGTTGCATAGGTTCTGTTTTACTTTCTAGGTCTTTGATCCACTTTGATTTGGGGTCAAATTATGAGATACATCAGAAGTCTGTGTTCTAGTCTAGGATCAAATACAAAATTTGGTCTGCAATTTTATGCTACTTATTTGATACAATCATATATGTCAAAACCTAACACATTTTCTAAAACAACATAATTTAAAGGCCTTATTTAACAGAAACATTTGAGAGTACTGCTGAGACACCTTGAAGAATTAATTTGGTCAAAAATATTTCAAGTACTCATATTGGGGTCATACATATTCCTATATTTTTCATGTTTTCTGGTCTAATTCCTAAGTTTTCTTGCATTTTGAGTTGACTTTTGCACAAGGTGAAAGATAGGGATCTACCTTCATTCTTTGAGTTATGGATATTCAGTTTGCCCAGCACCATTTCTTCTTGGATCTATTTTTTATTTAAAAGAGTATTGTTGAATCTCTGTGTGCTTGTATTGTTTCTGTTATTTTCCTAGTTTCCTTCTATTGTGGTCTGATACGATGTATGGGATTATATCAGTTTTTTTTTTTTCTTTTGTATTTGCTGAGACTTACACTGTGACATCTTACATCTATTTTGAAGACAATTCCATCAGCTGCTAAGAAGGTAAATTCAGCTGTTTGGGGGTGAAAATATCTGTAGATGTCTATTAGGTCTATTTGAGTATTATTAGTTTGGATATATCTTGGATAGAACTTGGATTATTAGTATTATTAGAGTATTATTTAGTTTGGACATATCTTGATTGAATTTATTTTTTGGTGACTGTTTTATGGTTATAAAGGTGTATTGAAACCTGTCAGTACTACTTTATTGGGGTCTATCTGGGATTTAATGCCAAAGTATAGTTTATCAAATGTATTGGGTGTGTTGACATTTAGAAAATATATATTAATTATCATTATTTCTTCTTATTGACTTGTTCCCTTTACTAGTTTGTAATGGCCTTCTTGGTCTCTCTTGACCAATTTTTGCTTAAAATCTGCTTTGTTAGATATGACAATGTCTTCTCTGGCTTATTTTTGGAGACCGCATGAAATATTTTTCCCCATTCTTTTATCTTCAGTCTGTGAGTGTTCTTACCTATGAGATGAGTCTCCTGTAAATGGAGACTCTTTTTTCATTTATTCTGCTAATCTATGTCTTTTAATGGGACAGTTGAGACCTTTTGCATTCAATGTCTTTATGGATGCGTGTTTCTGTTTTTTTTCATTTGATTCTGTCTTTGTTCTCATTTAGATGATTTGTCTTCTATTGATCTCCATATATTTGGAAATATGGGGTTTTGCTTTTGGGTTTCTCTATGTGCAGTTTATCTTTGTAGTGCTGACTTGGTTGTTATATATTCCTTTAGTTTATCCTTCTCACAAAAGTTTTTTTTTTTTTTTTTTTTTTCTTTAATTCCCCATTGAATATGAAGGAGAGCTTTGCTGGATACAGCGATTTTTGTTGACTTTTTTTTTTTATTTTAGAGCTCAAAATCTCTTTCCATGCCCCCTTTTATTTTAGGGGTTTAGTTGAGAAATCTGAAGCAAGATTTATTGGTTTACCTCTAATGTGACCTGCAGTTTCTCTCTTACAGATTCTAATATTCTTTCCTTATTTTCTATATTAGATATTTTGATTATGATGTGACTTGGAAAACTTCTTTTCTGGTTATGTCTATATACTTTCCTGTGTAACTTCTGTGTATCTATTCTTTTCTGAGATGGTGAAAGTTTTTGTGTCTATATCATTGCAAATAGTCTTAATGTCTTTAACTTGGATCTCCATGTTCTCAAATACCCATCCATAGAATCTCAAAGTTGCATCAAGTATAAACCCCAATTACTGAAATCTCCAATTTAGAACTCTACACCACACTCTGTCACAGAAATACACAATTTTCAACACCCAATTTGTGCCAATTCACCATACACCAGGTAATTAGAAACTGAGATCTACTACAACCTGCTGTGCCACCTAGCCACAAAGGTTGGCAACTAAGTGAAAACCACAAAGTTGTCAGGCCTTACAATCTCTAACCATCAGCTCAAGGGTCATGAGGCAAAAGAAAATATGAAGAATGAGCAGCCATCAGTGTCAACAATTTTGATCTCTGCAATGACAAGAAGCTCTTTATTTCTCATCAAGATATTTTGTTCCTTTTTTGTTAATTTTCTTCTTTTGTTCTACCGTTCTTCCACTTTTAAATCTTTTTTATCTTCTATTGAATTAGACGATCTTTAACATTAGAAATATTTTCTCTCATAAAAGATTTTTCTTCACCATATCTTAAAAAAGAAATAACAGCATACTTTTGTCTTTTAAAATGAATATCAATACCTTAGAGAAGGTAAAATGTAAATTATTAATGGCCAAATCAACATACCCCTACCAAGAATTGTTTTGAAATTTTTACTGAAATGATACATTATGATGTTGTTATGCATGTGTATTGACAATCTGCAATAAGTCCAGTTCTATTTTTATTCTTATATCAAGTATAAATGGGCAAAAAATGTGGATTGATATGTATTGATTTCTTGCCTTAAAGTAAAGCTAGTTGGAAAGGTTTACTTGCATCAACACTCTGAAGGTCCCATTATGAATGGTTTGACTCTATTAAACAGGCAGTTGGATTTCTATTTTGATCCAACTATTGATCATGAAACAGACACTAAAGCCAAAGCAGAATGAATTTTCAATCTTGGACTTACTTATTAGTCATATAAAACTAAAAACTATGATCCCCTGAGAATGATTACTCATTAACATGAATAAAATTCAGTGGTAATCACTGTAATATTTGTTGATAATTTTAACTGCTTATTTGTAAGACCCAAATTTGATCTTCTCCTCTTCATCATTTAAAGAGATTATGCAAATTAAAGTAAAAACAATATTCAGAAAAATGTTTGCCTCAATTCCACATTTAAAGTTTGTTAACAAATGTACCATGGATTCTACGCATTTTCAGATGCATAGCCATTTAGAAGTTGTTAAAATTAAAAAATAAATTAAGATCTTAAGATACTAAAAGACTATTCTGAAAGACAATTTCATTTGGATTAATCTAAATTATTGAAGCAAGAAAAATAGCATGAAAAAAGGGTTTTAAGTTTACATGATTTCATACCTGTGGTTCTTTATTTTAGGTCCACCAAACACTTTTTTCTTTTCTTCTTTTTTCACTTTTAAAGATGGTTCTGCAAACAAATGAATATGTCTATTTACACTACTTAAAATAGTTAGAAAAACAATCAGAGTAAAATAAAAATGCACTGTATTAATAATATTTATTTTGTCAATTAGGAATTTAAGTTTAAACATTACCAGCATATTTACTATTTATAATGTGGTTCTTTGTGTTAAAATCAATGCCTTGTGCATTATTTTATTGGTTCATTTGAGTTATATATGACAGTAGGATGTATTTTGGTATCGTTATATAATTATATGGAATATATCTTATTCTAATTAGGACCCCATTTTTGTGGATTTACATGATGGTGGGATCTGTGGTGTTTTCATATATATACATAGGAAAATTATGTGAGATTTATTCCACTGCATCTGAGCACACACTCAACAGCTGAGCTTCAGTACTTTTGATTTTATTTTGAGACAGGATCTCACTAAGGTGCCCAGGAGAGTCTGAAACCAGCTATCCACTTTACCTTAGCCACCTGAACAGCTGGGCCTATATAGATGTGCTCCACTGAGCCGGTGAGTCTTGACTTCATCTCCACTTGGGGAGACAATAGATGTTGTTGGCTTCAGAGCAAACAAATATCTCAAGATATTTGTAGTGAAGAAAAAATTTATTAGAGGGCTCATGGTTTCAGAGATCTTAGATATATAGAAAGCCTGCTCCATTCCTTGGGGCTGGAGGTGAGGCTGAACATCATGGTGGGAGAGGATGGAGGAAGGAAGCAGCTCACCTTCAGGAATCACAGAGAGTCCACTCTCCAGATACAAAATATATACCCCAAAGCCATGACCCAGTTCTCACCTACTCCAGTCACTTCAATTACCACTCAGTTAATCCCTATCAGGGAATTAATTCACCCATTGGGTAGAGACTCTTATAACTCAATCATTTCTCCTCTGAACTTTCTTGCATTGTATCACATGTGAGCATTTTGGGGACACCACATCTAAACTATAACACGTAGGAAGTAGTAAAGTTTTAGATTATGTTAAATTATATACATACATGACTGACCATATGAGTTTATATGTACTTATGTACATTGCTCTGTATGATCAGAATCAATTCAATGGTTTTCCAACAGTGAGAAGGACAACAGGAGTATGAAAAATCCCCCTACCTCTCAGACAAGATTTGGTTGTGGAAACTCATAAGTTTTTCCCATAATTCAAATTCCCTGCTTTTCCTCTAGTCAATGTTTGCCTTCAATGTCCCTCCCTCCATTGTACACACCTGCTTTTCCCCCATCATTTATTTTCCATTCTCTTTGTCTTCTTATTCCTCATGCCGTCTTATCCTCCCCCCTTATTTCCCAAATTTCCTTAGATCTGAGCATGTCTTTAAATAGAATTAATAATTCACTCAATAGAAATACTCCCTATTAAACCTGCTATTGAAAATTGATGCTATAAAACTTATTAACTTTTTACTTTTTTTCTCAATGACATTTTAGTAAGTACATTTCTTGAACTATTAGGATATACTAGTGCTCAGGTATCAAATAAACTTCTGGTCTCATGAATTATTTTCATATATACCTCTTACCTTTTACATGTCCTTTTACTTTCTGTTCTCTTTGATTTTCATCACCATGTAAATTTTTTGATGAATGTATATGCAACATCTTCAAAAGACTCTCAAAACAACCCTGGTAAAGTTAATATCAATAATGAGTGGCATAAAGATTCCTATTTACAATCTAATAAGACATGTAAATTTATAGTTTTGAGATCAATGAGTAAAAATTAGCCAAGTGCCAAATTGAAAATTAAAATATTTTAAGCCAGAACCTCATGTATGCTTTCCATATTAAGCTGCACTTTTATCTTCATATGGATACTGACAATGCAAAACCAGGATAAAGCACAAAGATACATATTCACTGACAACATACTAAGTGATGCGCATATTTCTACAAGGAACCAACTTCAGTGTACCTGACTCTACTTTTCATTTCCTGTCAAAAGAGCATATTTAATAAAAACTGATTTAAAAAAATTCCTACAACACACATGCTAATATACAGCATTGAATATTGAAATCATTCCAATAACTGAATTATTTTGGTGTGTAGGTTATGATAAAAGAGTTTAGATTACATCATGTTAAACAGAACTAGAATAGTTGTTTTTGCTTGTTTTAGATCAGCAAGAGTTTACAAAGTCTAGCAATCTTTTGTTAAAAAATTTCCTGATAAAAAATTAGTTGAATAAGTGGCAAAGTATTAAGGGGTAGGTTTCTATATTTTCGCTTTACCTAATAGTGCATACCCATCAGGTAGAGCATGGAATGATTTCCAGCTAAGAAAGAACAACAAGAAGGACACCGAGGAAGAAAAGAGGCACCATAGATGGACACAAGTTACTGACTGCTCCTAGAGTGGTGCACAGCTGCACCAAGATATAACATGGCCGTGGGATAGCTCTAGAGTGCAATTTCAGAGAACCAGTGAATAACAGAAGCATTCATGAGAGGAATGGATGGCAGCAGTGCTGGAAAAACTGGCTGAGTTGAAAAGGGAAGGTTGCCCTCTGGTGGGCTCAATGAGAATCGCAGCAATCTAAACCAAACCCAAGTCCACTACTGTCAGTCAGTTTTCAGCCAAGGGAGAGACTTAGATTCTACCCCAATGTGTCAAGGGAAGATAGGTGCACTGGGACTTTTACCTGTGGCATCTCTTAGTGCCTGGCCAGGAGACTTTTTCACTAGGACTCTCTTTTCTCAGATTTCTTCATGAGAGATCAGAAATTGCCAACTTCTATTTTGTGTCCACGGCTCAACTCTGACATGAATTCACTGTGTCATGAGGCAGCCACAGCAAGAATCACACTGGGTCTAGGAGAGAACCTAAAGCACAGATATGCTGTGAACTCTGGGCAACTGAAGAAATGCACCTCTGGTCTACCCTAACAAAAAATAGACAGGGACATTTATTTCAAGGTCTTGTTTGAAGCTCTGTGACATTGAGTGCCAGGACTGGTCTGGTAAGAATCTTTGTGCACACTAATTCCATACAGGTGAGCAGATATCCAAATTATGGACACACATAAATTCTCAGAGGCATCTGGAGTAATTACCCTCACTTCTACCACTGATACTGGTTCAGGGACTACTCTGGGGCTTCTGATAGATCTCAAAGAGGGAAAACCCATTAACAATTCTGTTTAGCTGAGATTGTCTGTGCCAGAGATCAGGAACATTTGCATGTCTTTATCTCCAACACTAAGCAGCCGTCTCTTTTCAATTGTTTTGTGGGGGACCAATCTGATTGTCTGGCCTTAGAAGAAAGAATGACTGGGATGTGCTGAAAACTAAGGGCAGCAATAGTTTTAGTCTGCTAGTAGGCCCATATGTGGATTACAGGTCAGTGGGGCCTCTGCACATTTCAATTTGGTGCTTTGAGTTCAGTGACAGGGAAAACAGCTTTGCTTGCTTTGAAGTGGAAGAAGGTTCCAGGAGTGCTGGGAAAGGGTCTGGTAGAAAGCATCATTCCTGCAGTAAGTACCCCTAGCTAAGCATGGACCTGCAAGACAAGCCAACTTTGTCATGGTCAGAGAGAGAGGGAGGAAACCTGATAAGGACGAGAATTGCAAAGTCCTGAGTGCACTTGCTAAAAGGACTCCAGAAGTGAGGATTGCAATATAGATCAGTCCCCTGGTTTCCATGTGTGGCAGGGTTTGTTCAGGCAGCTCAAGTTTTTGCCACACACATCTCTGAGTACAAAAAAAAATACAAGCATGAATATTCCTCTGCAAATGAAAAATTTCCCTCAGCACACTGTGAGTGGAGGAGAGAAGGTCTGTCTTCATATTTCACTACCAAGATTGTTCTATCTGGATTTGAACTCAGAAAGAATAAGTAGAACAATGTTTCCTTACAAGAATCCCCCATAGTTACTGGATTCTAAAATTAGAATCCCTGGAAAGAGGCAGGTCTATGTGAATTATGGCAGCAAGTTGAAATCTAAAATATTTGTTCTCTTCAGTTACTACAGGCATGGAGATAACTTTGCATAAGCATTTCATTCTTAGTTGATACTTTTTTCTAAGTTGTTCCTGTTGTTGGTGGTTATTTTCTCCTCTTAAACAGATGTTGATGAATAAATTTAGCACTTTAGGAATTTTCAGTGTGGCTTTGACACTGAGGTGGTATAACCCCTGCCCAGGTCAGGATCCACAGAGAAATCACCTCACTAAAATGACCCACCATATTACTTATAAGAGAATCCATCCAAATTCACACACAAACCTCACCATAGCAATGCAAATCATGAGAGAAAACAGGGCAATAACACACCTCCGAAATGTCAGAGTTTCCCAAAAACTATATCCATAGAATGGTATTCTCCCATTTACTAAGAGGTTGAAAGCAACCACTTAATCATGGTTACTGATTTCCTATGTGGAAAGGAAATGAGCTGGGAAGTTATTTTAAGTTCCTTAATAGCAAATTTGAATTCTGGAATGCAACACCTATAATAGCAGTTGTTTCTATAAGGAGCCTCAGTCCTACCTTGATGCCGACACTGAAGACAAGACACAATAAAATCTTTGACCTTGGTGATATTGACTGGTAATATGGGACTAAAATTTTGAGCCACTGGGAGTAACCCTCCCCTTTAACAAATGAATTCACTGGCCATGGCTGTTATATTTGTTCAAAATTTCAACCAGTTGTTAATAATTTTTATATTTAATGTTATCTCATCAACAGTATAAGGAGGTTATCCAAAAGGCAGCACCAAGCAATCATCAGAAAAAAAAATTGCCTCAATTCCAAGGATAAAGTTGACCTTTCAGTTATCATGAATTCTAAAGTTTTTGTAAATTCATAAGCAATTCAAAAGTTTTTAGTCTTAAGTATCAAATGATGAATTTTGGATTCACACTCACCACTGAAGCTATGCCACAGATGACCCTGGTAATTCTTAGAGATCCCTGAGGGGACACCAGTTTAAACAAGCTTTCCTCCTAGAACTGACTGTGAGAAATCAGGAAACCTTGCATTTCTCATATCTACAAAACTGAGTGGCCAGCTATCCACAAGGGAATGGAGGTTGAGTGGCTTCATAGCCTAGTCTCAGCAGTGAGAATGACAGAAACTTGCCAAATGCTCAGGACAACAGGAGCTTGAGTCTGAGACTTGGCCATCAATTCAATGGAGGGCAGTGGGGCAACAACCCATTTCAAACAAGTGCATTAAGTTTAGTAACACAGAGAAAAACTGTGTGTAATTCTAAGAGGGAGAAAGACATAGGCCTGCTGGATGGGGTCTGGTAAAATACTGCAAGCTAACAGTACTCCTACCAAGCACACATCTTGCAATCCAGGCAACTGTGAATGCTCAGAGTGTGAGGAAAACCCAAAGTGAATTGGAGCACTGCATGCTCATAACTCATTTGTTAAAGAACTCCAGGTGTAGAGACTGTAGTACAACTCAGTCCCCAGACTCCCAGTTTGGCACAGTTTGACAGGAAGTTCCATTGATTCCCTCAATTATATCCATAGGTTCAAGAAGAGCACTGAACATGGATATTCCTCTGCAATTGATCACATTCCCTCAGCACACCCTGGACATAGGAGCAGAGGGAATGAGGCTCCACTCTGTACTCCCAGGGTGGAACTATTTGGGCTCAAGTGAAGAAAAAAAGAGGAACAACAATTCTTTCCCAAAAACAGTTCAATCCCCAAAGCTATTGGATTATAAAACAGAATGCCTATGCATATGGGTGTCTACTTGAAATACATCAGCCAGGGGACATTTACAATTGTGGTTGATGTTGCTCCTGGATTCTTGACAGGTAAGGTCTCTATGTTCGTAACATTATTTTTCTTCCCCAGTTCAGGATTACAATGATTGTTTGGTGTCCTTTCTTGTTTTTGCTTTTCTCTTTGGCTTTCCTCAAGTCTCTTTTTGATACTTTTTCTCCACTTTTCTATCTCTGTGTGTCTTCTGTCCCCCCAACATTCTCCTTGTTACCTTTGTTCCCTCTGTCTTGGAATTTAACTAAACTCCTACCCCATTCTGCAGTCACTTGCTCACTGATTTTTTATTTCTCTATTTCAGTGAATGGAGGCACGATGGTCCTTTGAAGTAAACATTTACTTTGAAGTTGAAGAATGCTTTACTTCTATGTAGCAACAGGTGATGGTGGTGATTATCTCCACATAAAAATATACTGGTGAGTAACCCAGGAACTTTGGTCATGCTCACTTGACATTTTTTCACTGGCATATAACCCCTGCTCCTGGGACATCCAACAGTTAAAGAAGCTGTCTGAAAAGACCCAAATATAACAGTGGAAGGAAAAGCTATCCTAATGCACGCACAATCTTGAGAATAACCATAAACACAACAAGACAACAAAAGGCCTTAACACACATCAAAAATATCAATACCTCCTTCCATAGATTCATAGCCTTACATCTCCTGAAGGGTTGTGATAAATAATATTTGCACAATTACTTTACATTTCTACCTGGGATGAAATGAATGGGGGAATTACTGTTAGTGCATCAGAGCAAGTGTCCCATCCTGGAAGCTGATTTTCCAAAGGGCAGGTGGGTATGTGTAAGGAGCCTCTGCCCTACCTTGACCTGGACACTGAAGTCAAGGCACAGTGGCATCTGAGACTTTGGCATTAGTGACTAAAAATATGAAACTCACCCTTTTAGCAACTGGGATCAACCAGCCTTTACCATGAATGCATTCATTGGCCATTACTACACTATTTGTTCAAAATTCCATCTGGATTTCAAACTCTTATATATATTGTTAACACAATGAAAATAGAAAGAGCTTATCCACTGCAAGTAGGAGAAATCATCAGAAAACTGTGCCTCAACACAACATTGATCTCTAAAATACCATGGATCCTGAAAGCAATTGTACTGGTAAACACAGTTGAAATACATTCTGACTTAGGTATGAAATGATGATCCATGGATTGAAAGATTATTCTGAAAGTGAATTCCACTATTAAAGGAAGGAAGACTATAGAAAACCAAGAACTTAAACAGACATGTTTACAAAACTTTGCCCACTTCTTCTTAGAAACATGAAGACTTTTTGTCCCATTCTCTGGTGTCACATCTGAATGAGGTTCTGGTAACAAATATAGATATTTACTTAGGCTCCTTATAGAAGTTATAAAAGGGGATACTCTATGAGATTGGAAAGGAAACCCTTTACTAATAATTTCTTTATACATTCCCAAAGAAGCATTCACAATAAGCCTAAATTTTAGAAGAATATTCATGTAAAAATTTATATTTCTGCTGATTAGGGCAGGGAAGAGACCTGGAATTGAATGCAGGGCTTTTACACACCTGGAAAAAGCCCTGCAACTGAGTTTCATTCCTAGGTCTTTTATAGTATTTTGAGACCCTGTCTCTGTACTGTACCTAGGCTGGCTTGAATTGCCCCCTGTCATAACTGGGATTGCAGAAGTGTTCAATGTTCCAAGCATTTATTGACTTTGGAGAAAATACTTCTACTGAGCCAGAACTTCCCCAAACCACTTGGGAAGACAATGGCCATCACTGGATTCAATGGACATAAGGATTTCAGAAGATTTAGCACTCAAGGTAATCAAAATACCCTCAGAAAAGAATTTTTAAAATACCACAGACACATGACAATTCACACTTTTCACTCATCTCTATCTCAGAATAGAAAATCTAAACAAACCATGTTCATCAATATGATTAAATTGATATTTTTACAAGTTTATAAATGAAGACCTTATCTCTTATATTTAACATGCTTTTTTATCCTTCTGAAAAATATCTTCCCTAAAGACTCCTTCTGCTGAATGAAGGCTCTTTCCCTGTTTCTGTCTTTCTGTGACTCATTCTCTGAGCTTCTTAAAGCTTTCAAGCTTTTCTACTGAGGGAGAGACATGTGACCATAATTGAAGGAAAAAAGCAGGAACCTGCATGGACAAAAAAAAGCTAAAGTCAGAATGCAAGAGAACATAGCTCTGAAGTACTGTATAAGAATCATGTCATCCACCATATAATGTTTCTGTGTCCCTTCCTCTATTTGCACTGCAAATTCAGATGTAAACTGTTTCAATCATGGTCCCAGGAATTGTACAATTCTTTTCTCATCAAAAGAACTTGTGTGCACTCATCAGATGAGATATGCAATTGTACAATGACAGTTCAAAAAACATTTTCCTCTGCCCATACCTTTGGGGGACATGGGCACACTGCCAAATTCTATATCCTGTGGTTTAGCCATGTTGTCATTTCTTGATTCAGTCTTATGAAGACATAAGACTCACATCTACCAAACAATGTATCAGAAGATAAATAGTGAGATGGGGTACTCACAAGGGAAAAGAAAATGAACTGAATTGGAACAGATTCATCATATATCACTGAACACTTAGGGTTAAAGAACATTGAGGTGTTTACCAAAATGACTATTTTGGTGTTCGAGAGTAAAGTTAGCAATGCCTTCTGTTGAAAAAGGACCCCAGTTTAACAAGTGTGAGTTTCTAAATACTTTTCCTGAAATGTCTGTCTTACATAAAAATTAGCTCTCAGACAAGGAGAATGGTGCTCAGTAAATCATATACCTAGTGGAAACCCAGGACCCTAGTCTAAATAGCAAACACTACCAAAGCAAAAATTCAAAAATAGCTATCTTTAATAAAACAGTCAATGGTCCTAGAATAATATGAACCTTGTGTCAATAACTAGTGTGATGTAACACAGAGGCCAAAAGCCTGGTACTTCTGGGGAAGAGAAACAAGTAGCTGCAGTCATGTAATGCTACCAGTCCCCATTCCTCCAGTAAAATCATGACGACTATAAACTCATCTCTCTACCTAATGCAAATACACAGAAGCAAGATGAGATGCTTTCTGTTTCTTCCACAATACCCTCTTCATTTGTCAAGAAATGTGCTCAGTTTGAATGCAAGACTAATGCTTCCCTTTGATCAACCACTGTCCTGAAATATGATCCAGGAGCTACTCACTGAAATTTCTCTAAAGGGAAGTCCATTGTCTAGCTACTCCTAATGTACCCTGGGGAATAGGAGCATAGGAATCACCTGAGAAAACATTAGAAATGTAGAAACAAAGACTTGCTGAACCAGAATGTGCTTCCTGGACTTGGTCCCCAACAGATGGCTCACTCACATGTTGGCATGTTATAGTCTCTATTGACTGTCTTCCAGTTCCTCTACCTTAATGTACTACTTAAAATATCACCGCAGATAACTCTGGTTCATGTCCCTCCATGTGTAGCTCTATAATGAGTTAACAACTTTCCAAAAGACTTTTTCATCAAATTCTGGCTTTGAGAATCCCTCCACAAACAATCTTTTTCTCTTACCCTCTGCTATTTACTGATCCAGACAGTATCATATCTCATAAGTTCAATGCAATGCACACAGATTGATCATATGGGTTTGTATTATGGTCAACACACTATTTCTCTGTGTGATCAGAATTGATTCAAAGATTCTCTAACCATGACAAAGAGAGAAAAATTATATAAAAAAATTCCTCTACACCCCCCCCCCCAAATTTTGGTGCTTGAAACTCTTAAACTCAATGTTTTCTCACGACTTCAATGTCATGCTCTTCCTCTTTCCAATATTTGCCTTCAATGCCCCTCCCTCCACTGTACATACTGACTTTCTACCACAACATTAATTTTTTGTTTCTTTCTTCCCTTCATCACCTGTTTTACACTCCTCTTTCTTATTCTCCAAATTTTTTTTCTTCTGAGCATCTCTTGGAGAACAACTGATAAGCTACATTGTATACCAATAACCCTCATTTAACCTGATGGTTAAAACTACTACTTTAAAATTTATTTTAGATAATTTCAATTATCTAATTCTAGAAAATTTCAATTCAAGACATTATCATATTTCCATTTCATCAACAATTAGAATATACTAGGAGACAGGTTTTAACAGTGGTCCCACAAAATAAATGCTTATCCTGTAAATTTCTTACCTTCTATATATGTATTTATCTTCTCTGCTTCAAGATTAGCATCACCAGAGGAATGCTGAAATCAAGAACATGAAGCTTTTTCAGATGACTCACAGAGACAAATATTTCTGAATCACAATTTAAAGAGCCATACAAATATATTTCTTTTAAAATCTGTGGGATAAAAGCAAGCAAAGCCCCTATGAAAAACTGAAACATCTCAGAACAGAGCCTCATCCATGCTCACCAGTTTCTGGGGAACTCTTATTATCATATGGAAACTGAGAGTTTCAATCCAGGATGAAGCACAAAGAGACATATTAATTGACAACCTAATAAGTGATGTTCATATTTCCACAAGGACCTCACCTCAAAAACCCTGAAACTCTTTACCATCTCTCACCAATAGAAAATATTTAATCAAAACTGATTTCAACAATTTCTTATGACTGCAACAACTATTATGCATTATTACATATTGAAGACAATTGAATGAAAGAATGATTTTAGAATCCAAGTGAGATATGTGGTGAGACATGACAAATTGTGATACATTGTGCTAGACAGAAAGGGAACAGTGTGACTGTTGGTTTATTTTGATTCTCTAGGGCTTAGGAGGTCAAAACATATCCTGTGAATCAGATGAACAAAATTCAAAGTGCGCAAAATATGTTTGTAAATATTCCCATTATATGACTCTTCATACCCGTGGGGTACAACATGCAAGTAGTTCCATTAAATAAAAAATAATTAAGTTAAATTGAGGAAGGAAACAGGTGGCACAGAAGAACATAGGGAGTGCTCCTGAGTGGTGTGCAGCTGCACCATGAAGTAGTGAATACAGCCATAGATAGAACCCTAGGGGACAACTGCAGAGTCAGTGACAAAATGAAGTCCTGGATATTGCCTTTTAGAATAACCAAAGCATCAGTTGTGGAAATGATCTGCTCACTGCCAGGGAAAACTGTCTGAATTGCTTAGGAAAAGCTACCCTCTGGGGTGCTCAGTTGGAGAATCCCAAAATTCTCAACCAATCCTTATTCCACTGAAGTCCATCAGTTGCAGCAAGAGGAGACTTGAACTCTGCTAGAATGTGAAGAATGTGATGTGCACTGACATCCTTCTGAGCAGTTTCTCATAGCGCAGGTCAGGAGATATCACTAGAATTTCTGTTTCCATGCATTCCTTCCTGGGATTACAGGAATAATGATTCTTTTTTTTTTTTTTTTTTATCTCCAAAGCCCAACTGTATCCAGAATTCAATGAGTCATGATGCATCTAGAAAAGGAGTCAATCTGGGACTAAGAAAGTAATGAAGATACAAATATCTTCAGAGCTTTGAATAGTTGAAGAAAAGGACAACTGTCAAATTTGGGAGAAAAGGGTCATTCACATAAGTTTCTCAGAGTATATGAAGATTGGTTACAGACACCCAATGTTGGTCCAGGAGGAATGCTGGTGCAAAAAGCTGTGAACAGGTAAATATATCAACACATGTATGAACTAACAAACACCATTCTCACATGCAGCTGGCACAATTACCTTCACACTTACAACTGAATCTATGACAAAGATATCCCTGGTAATTCTGAGAAGTCCTGAGTGGAAACCAGCTGAAACAGGCTCTCCTCCTAGGACTGATTCTGTGAGAAATCAAGAACCCTTGCATGTCTAATCTACAAAACTCAGTGACCACCTATCCTCAAAGGAATGGAGGTTGAGCAGCTTCATAGTCTAGTCCCAGCAGTGAGAATGACAGAAACTTGCCAAATGCTCAGGACAGCAGGAGCTTGAGTCTGAGAGTTGGCCATCAATTGAATGGAGGGTGGTGGGGCAACATCCCATTTCAAACTAGGGCATTGAGTTTAGTAACACAGACAAAAATTGTGTGTACATATGCAGGGGAGAAAGACAGAGACCTGCTCAAATGGGGTCTGGTAAAATACTGCAAGTTTACAGTATTCCTACCAAGCACACATCTTGCAGGACCAGGCACCCGTGTATGCTCAGACACAGTGGGAGGAAAACCCAAAGTGAACTGGAGGACTGCATGCTCCTATCCCACTTCCTAAAGGTCTCCAGGTGTAGAGACTGTAGTACAACTCAGCCCCAGGTTCCCAATGTGACACAGTTTGTCAGGAAGCTCCATTGATTCCCTCAATCATTACCACAAGTACAAGAAGAAGTACTGAGCATGGATATTCCTCTGCAACTGCCCACATTCCCTCACCACACCCTGGACATAGGAGCAGAGGGACTGAGGCTCACTCTGTACTTTCAGGGTTGCCCTATTGGGCTTGAATGAATAAGGAACAAGAGGAACCACAATTCTTTCACAGAAGACCCCAAATTGACTGGATTATAAAGCAGAATTCCTATGCAGATGGGTGTCTATTGAAACACATCAGCAAGGGGACATCTGAAAAGATGGTTGATGTTGCTCCTGGTAAGGTCTCTGTGTTGGTCACTTTATTTGTCTTCTCTTGTTCTGGATTACTATGATTGTTTGGTGTCCTTTCTTCTTTTTGCTTTTCTCTTTGGTTTCCTGGAGTCTCTGTTTGATTCTTTTTCTCCATTTCTCATCTCTGTGTGTCTTCTCTCCCCACAACAGTCTTCTTGTTACCTTGTTCCCTCTGTCTTGAAATTTAACTAAACTCCTAATCCATTTTGCAGTCACTTGCTCACTGAGTTTCCTTTCTCTTTTTCAGTGAGTGGAGGAATGGTGGTCAATTGAAATAAACATTTACTTGGAAGTTGAAGAATGATTTACTTCTAAGTAGTGGCAGATGCTGGTGGTGATTATCTCCACATATTGATGTGCTAGTGAGGGATCCTGGAACTTTGGTCATGTCCATATGACATTTTTTCACTGGTATATAACCCCTGCTACCAGGATATCCAACAGAGAAAGCAGCTGGCTGAAAGGACCCAAATATAACAGTGGAAGACAAAGAAATTCTAATGCATGCACAATCCTGAGAATAACTATAAACACCACAAGACAAAACAAGGCCTTAACACATGTCCAAAATATCAAAATTCACCAATACCTCCTTCCACAGATTCATAGTCTTGCATCTCCTGCAGGGTTGTGATAAATAATATTTACACAAATACATTACTTCCTTACCTGGGAGGAAATTAATGGGGGAGTTACTGTTAGTGCCCTCAGAGCAAGTGTCCCATCCTGGAGGCTGATTTTTCCAAAGAGCCTGTGGGTATGTGTGAGGAGCCTCTGCCCTACTTTGACCTACACACTGTAGTCAAGGCACAATGACATCTGCTACCTTAACATTAGTGAGTGGTAATATGAAACTCACCCTGTGAACCACTGGGATTGACCAGGCACTACCATGAATGCATTCAATGGCCATTATTACACTGTTTGTTCAAAATTTCCTCCAGATTATAAGCTCTTATATTTGTTGTTAATACAATGCTAATAAAATGAGACTATCCACTGCAACCAAAAGAAATCATCATAAACCTGCTTCAACACAAAGACAACATTGATTTCTAAAATACCATGAATTCTGAAAGCAATTGTAGTGGTAAACATAGTTGAAATACATCCTGACCTAGGTATGAAATGATGATCTATGTATTCTAAGACTCTTCAGAAAGTGAATTTCATTATTAAAGCAAAGAAGACTATAGAAAACCAGGAAGTTAAACAGAAAAGTTTACAAACCTTTGCATGCTTCTTTTCAGCACCATGAAGAATTTTTGACCCATTCTCTGGTGTCATATCTGAATGAGGTTCTGGTGACAAATATACACATTTACTTAGGCTCCTTAGAACAGTTATAAAAGGAAGTACTCTATCAGAATGGAAAGAAAAACTCTACTACTGATTTGATTTCATGTTTTCAAATCCACATTTGCAAGAGGCCTAAATTTCAATGAATATTCATGTCAAAATTGATATTGCTCTTGCATATGGCTGGGTATAGACCTGGGATTGAATGCAGGGCTTGTGCACACCTGGATAAAGCCCTGCAACTGAGTTTCACTCCTAGGCCTTTTATAGTATTTTGAGACCCTGCTTCTGTACTGAGCCTAAGCTGGCTTAAATCTCCCCACATTTGTAACTGGAATTGCAGAAGTGTTCAATGCTCCTAGCATTTATTGACTTTGGTGGAAATACTTCTACTGAGCCAGAATTTTCCCAAACCACTTGGGAAGACAATGGCCATCACTGGATTCAATAGACATAAGTTTTGCAGAAGATTCAGCCCCCAGGTAAATGAAAAACCCTCAGAAATGAATTTTAAAAATACCCATAGACACATGACAATTCAGACTTTTCACTCCTATCTCAGAATAGAAATTTTGAATCAAACCCTGTTCTTCAATAGGACTTTAAAATTGATATTTTTACAACTTTATAAGTGAAAACTGTGTCCCTTATATCTGACATGCTTTTTTATCCCTTCAGAAAAATGTCTTCTCTAATGACTTTCTCTAGCGAATGGAGACTCTTGCCCTGTGTCTGTCATTCTGTGATTCTTTCCTTGGCTTCTATAAGTTTTCAAGCTTTTCTACCAATGTAAATCTACACTGAGGGAGGGAAATGTGACCATTGAATTGAAGGAAAAAAGCAGGAACCTGCATAGACGAAAACAAAGCTGACATCCGAATGTAAGAGCACATAGCTCTAAAGTATGGTATGAGAATCATGTCATCCATCATGTTGTATTTGTATGTCCCTTCCTGTATTTGCACTGCAGGTTCAGATATAAACTGCTTCAATCATGGTCCCAGGAACTGTACAGTTCTTTTCTCATTAAAAGAACTTCTGTGCACTCATCAAATCAAATATGCAATTGTAGAATGACAGTTCAAAAATATTTTTATTTGTCCATACCTTTGGGGGAGATAGGCATACTGTCGATTTCTGTGTCCTCTCGTTTAGCCATGTTGTCATTTCTTGATTCAGCCAAAGGAGAAGACATAAGACCCACATCTACCAAACGATGTATGAGAAGATAGTGAGATGTGGTACTCACAAGGGAAAAGAAAATGAACTGAACTGGAACATATTTATCAGATATCAGTGAACATTTCAGGATCAAGAACATTGAGGTGTTTACCAAAATGACTATTTTGGTGTTCAAGGGTAAAGTTAGCATGCCTTCTGTTTAAAAAGGAGCCAGGGTTAGGGTTAGGGTTAGGTTTAGGGTTAGGGATAAGGAGGGTGGTAAGAATGGAGGAAAGAAGGACTGTCTAGAGGGAGGAGAGGGTTGGGAGGGGTGGGGGTGAAGGGAAAAAATAACAGAATGAATCAAACAACATTGCCCTATGTAAATTTATGATTACACAAATGGTATGCCTTGACTCCATGTACAAATAGAGAAACAACATGTAACCCATTTTTTTAAGTAATAAAAAAAAAGGAGCCCAGTTTGACATATGTGAGTTTCTAAAGACTTTCCTGAGATGACTGTCTTATGTTTAATAGCTCTGAAACAAGGAGAATGGAGCTTTGTTAAAGCACACACCTAGGGCAAACCCAAGACCCTAGGCTAAATAACAAGCACCACCAACCAAAAATGCAAAAATAGCTCCCTTAATAAAACTGCCAATGTTCCTAGAATAGTATGCACTTTGGATCAATAACTAACTTGATGTAGCACACAGACCAAATGCCTGATACTTGTGGGGAGGACAAACATGTAGCTGCAGTTATCAAATGCTACCATTCCACATTTCGCCAGTAAAATTAGGACCAATATAAACTCAATTCTCTACTGAATGCAAATACATGGAAGCAAGATAAAATGCTTTCTGTTTCTTCCTCAATACCCTCTTCCATTTGTCAAGAGATGTACTTAGCTTGAAGCAAGACTAATGTTTCTCATTGATCAACCTCAGTCCTGAATTATGATCCAATGGCTCCTCCCTGAGATTTCTCTAAAGGGAGGTTCATTGTCTGGCTGAGCCTATTTGTACTCTGGGGAACAGGAGCATTGGAATCACCTGAGAATACATTAGAAATGTAGAAACAAAGACTTGCTGAACCAGAATGTGCTTCCTGGACTTGGTCCCCAAAAGATGGTTCAATCACATCTTGGCATGTTATAGTCTCTATTGACTGTCTTCCAGTTTCTCTACCTTAATGTACTACTTAAAATATCACCACAGATAACTCTGGTTCATGTCCCTACATGTGAATGAGTTAACAACTTTCCAAACAACTTTCTAAACAACTTTCTAAACAACTTTCTAAAATAAGTTAACAACTTTCCAAAAGACTTTTTCATCAAATTCTGACTTTGAGAATCCCTCCACAATCTTTTTCTCTTACCTTCTGCTATTTACTCACCCAGACAGTGCCATATCTCATAATTTCAATGTGATACACGAAGGTTGACTATATGTTTGTTTTTAATTACGGTCAAATACCATTTATTTGTGTGATCGGAATCAATTCAAGTTTTTTTCAAGTGTGAAAAAGGCAGAAAAAGTATAAAAAATATTCCTGTACATCAAAAAAATTTTGGTCCTCGATACTTTTAATTTCAATGTTTTCTCACAATTTAAATGTCTTACTCTTCCTCTTTCCAACATTTGCCTTCAATTTCTCTCCCTCCACTGTACACAATGACTATCTTCCCCAACATTGACTTTTTTTTTTTTCAGTGCTGGGGATTGAACCCAGGGCCTTGTCTTGAGAGGTGAGCACTCCACCTACTGAGCTATCTCCCCAGCCCCAGCATTGCTTTATTTTTATACTCTGTGTCTTCTTTGCTTTCATCACTTGATCTACTCTCCTCTTTCTTATTCTCCAAAATTCTTTTCTTCTGAGCATCTCTTGGAGAACAACTGATAATTTCCTTTGTATACCAATAACCCTCATTTAACATAATGGTTCAAACTACTGCTCTAAAATTTATTCCCTCTAGATCAATTCAACTCAAGACATTGTCATATGCCCATTTCATCAATGATTAGAATATACTAGGACAACAGGTTTCAGTAGTGGTCCCACATAATAAATGCCTATCATATATATTACATACCTTTGACATGTTCCTTTATCCTCTGCTCTCCTCCTTGTTTATCATTATCAGAGAATCGCTGAAACAGCTGAAACAAACAGCATAAAGTGTTTTCAGATGATCTCAGAGACATAAATATTAATGAATCACAATTTAAGTAGAAATACAAATATATTTCTTTTGAAATCTGTGAGACAAAAATAAGCAAAGCCCCTATGGAATACTGACACATCTCAGAACAGAACCTCCTCCATGCTCACCTGATCTGGAGAACTCTGATTATCATAAGGAAACAGAGTTTCAATCCAGTGTGAACACAAGGAGACATACTCACTGACAACCTACTAACTGATGTGCATATTTCCACAATTACCTCACTTCATCAACCCTGATGCTCTTTAACATTCTCACCAGTAGAGCATATTTAATGCAAACTAATTTCAATAATTTCTTATGACCGTACCAGCTATCATTCAGTTTAAAACATATGAAAATAGAGTTTCAATCCAGTGTGAACACAAGGAGACATACTCACTGACAACCTACTAACTGATGTGCATATTTCCATAATTACCTCACTTCATTAACCCTGATGCTCTTTAGCATTCTCACTAGGTAGAGCATATTTAATGAAAACTGATTTCAATAATTTCTTATGACTGTACCAGCTACCATTCAGTTTAAAATATTGAAGACATTCTATTCAAAGAATGATTTTACCATCCAAGTGAGATTAATACATTATGTTAGACAGAAAGGAAACAGCGTTGCTGTTGCTTCATTTTAATCTTCAAGGGCTGACAAATTCACAATGTCTACTGTGAATCAGTTGAAAATAACTCAAGTTATTGAGAACTATGTTTCTATTTATTTCCTTTACTTAGCTCTTCATACCCATGGATTAGAGTATGCAAGTACTTCCATTTAATAAATAATAATGAAATTAATTTGAGAATGTAAATAGGTAGCACAGAAGAACACAGAATATAGTGAGTGCTCTCTGACTGGTGTGTAGATACACCATGACATAGTGAATTGAGCCACGGATAGAGCACTGCAGTTCAAATACAGAGAGCCAGTGACAAGAAGAAAGTCAGGGATATTGTCTTTTACAATAAGAAAAGCATTCATTTTCAAAATGACCTGTAGCAGTTTCAGGGCAAAACTGACTGATTTGAAGAGAGAAAGGTACCATCAGGCACACCTTGTGGAAGAATCCCAGAAGTCTCAACCAAATCCTACTCCACTAAAGTTCATCTGTTGCAGCAAGGAGAGACTTGCATTCTGCCTCAGAAGTCAAAAAGGATGGAGCACTGACATTCTTACATGCAGTTTTTCATGGTGCAGGGCCAGGAGACACCTTCACTAGGACTTCACTAGAACTCCTTTTCTTATGGATTCCTTCCTGGGATTTCAGAAACCACAATTGTCATATCTCAGCTGTGACAAGAATTCACTGAGTCATGATGTATCCACAAAAGAATCCAAATCTTCTCAGAGCTCTGGGCAGCTGAAGGAAAGGTTGGAGAATTCCCATGTGGGCAAAATCTAAGGACTTCATTTCCATGTAGTATTTAAATATTGGTGACAGACCACTAATGTTGGTCCCTTGGAATCCTGATGCACACAGGTGAGTAGATCAACACAAGCATGTACTAACCACCATTCTCCTAGGCAGCTGGAGGAATTACCCACACTCTCACCACTAAAACTATGCTATAGGTGTCCCTGGCAATTCTGAGATGTCTCTGAGGGGAAACTAGTTCAGACAGGCTCTCCACCTAAGGACTGCTTTTGTGAAAAATCAGGAAGCTTTGCATGTCTTATATCTACAAAGTTCAGAGGCCATCTGTCTTCAAGGGAATGGAGGTCGACCATACTGATAGTCTGGTCCCAGCAGTGGGAAAGACAGGGATGTACCAAAACCTCAGGACAGCAGGAGGTAGAGTGTGTCTGTTGGCCAGTCTACTGAATGGAGGGCAGTGGGGCAATCACTCATTTCAAACTGGGGTTTAAGTTTAGTAGCATAGAGAAAAACTATGTTTACTCTTCGTTAGATCAGAATTTGGGAGGCTGTAGGAGGCAAAGGGGAACAATTGAGACAGAGGGCTGTGCACCAAATGGTGACTGATCAAGTGAGCTGGAAAATTCCACTGATCCTTAACATCTACCCGTCACTCAGTGGGACACCCATTGTAGCCTATAGAGACTCTGGGCAGCCGGGACACGCGTAATTTTCTTAGGCTCCCTACCTGACCTAGACGGGGCTGGGGGGTGGGGGCATGCGGGGTAAGGTTGGGAATTTCCACTGAGAGCCAAATTCCAATAAAGCTTGCTTCAGGCACTTTCTGTCTGATTGTATTTGGCCACTAACCATGCCCCTGAGCTTACACTCTTAAGAGGGAGAAGGATCCAGACCTGCTATCCTGAGTCTCTTTCTCAGTCTCTATTCTCTCCCACCCAAGTTTTCCTTCTTTCATTTTTTCCTCTATCTTGTTAATTTAACTAAACCCCTCCCTCATTTTCATCACTCCTTTCTGATACTTTACTTCTTCCATTCAGTAAGTAGAGGAATGGTTCTCCTTTTAAATAGAAATTTACATGTAAGTTGAGCATGGTTTGCTTCTAAGTTGTTGCTGTTGCTGGTGTTTATTCTCTCCTCTAACACATGTTGTCGGGTAAAAGCATCACTTTGATCATGTTCAACTGAGGATTTCACATTGTCATATATACCCTGTTCTGTCATATTCCTCAGAGAAGCATCTTTCTAAAAGGGGAACATGTAAGAGTGGAAGACAAATTTATCTGAATTCATGCATAATCCTCACCACAGTGATACAATCCACATGACCAAATAGGGCCACAACACACTGGCAAATTATCAAAATTCCCCATAAACAGCATTAATAGATTCATATTTTATACCTCCTGAAAAAGTCTAATAAATAATGTTTATAGAATTATATTTATATCTTACCTGAGATGCAAATAAACTGGAAAGTAATTGTTAGTGCCATCAGAGCAAATGTCCCATCTTAGAAGGTGGTTTTCCTAAGGGAAGTTTGGTTTCCTTAAAGAGCCTCTGCCCTACCTTGACCTAGACACTGAAGTCAAGGCACAATGACATCTGAGAATTTGGCATTAGTGTCTAGTAATATAAAACTCACCCTTTGAGCCACTGGGATTGACCAGCCATTCCATGAATGCATTCAATGGCTATTACTACACTATTTGTTCAAAATTCCATCCAGATTTTGTGCTCTTATATTTGTTGTCAACACAATGATGATAGAAGGAGTTTATCCACAGCAAGCACAAGAAATCATCAAAAAACTGTGCCTCAACACAAAGACAACATTGTTCTATAAAATACCATGAACTCTGAAAGCAATTGTAGTTATTATAGTTGAAATGCTCTCTGACTTAGGTATGAAATGATGATTTTTGGATTACAAAGCTATTCAGAAATTGAATTTCATTATTAAAGCAAGGAAAATTGTAGGAAACCAGGAACTTAAAAAGACAAGCTTACAAACCTTTGCCCACTTCATCTTAGTGCCATGAAGAGTTTTTGCCCCATCCTCTGGTGTCATATCTAATTGAGGTTCTGGTGACAAATATACACATTTACTTAGGCTTCTCAGAATGATTATGAAAGAGGGTACTCTAACAGAATAGAACAAAAAACCTCTAATAATAACTTGTTTGTACATTTCCAAATACACATTCACAATAAGCCTAAATTTTAGATGATTATTCATGTCAAAATTTATATTGCTCTTGCATATGGCTGGGTATTGACCTGGGATTGAATGCAGGGCTTGTACACACCTGGATAAAGTCCTGCAACTGAGTTTCACTCCTAGGCCTTTTATAGTATTTTGAGACCCTGCTTCTGTACTAAGCCTAGGCTGGCTTAAATCCCCCCACAGTTGTAACTGGGATTACAGAAGTGTTCAATGCTCCTAGCATTTATTGACTTTGGCGGAAATACTTCTACTGAGCCAGAACTTCCCCAAACCACTTGGGAAGACAATGGCCATCACTGGATTCAAAGGACATAAGTTTTGCAGAAGATTCAGCCCCCAGGTAAATGAAAAACCCTCAGAAATGAATTTTTAAAATACCATAGACACATAACAATTCAGACTTTTCACTCCTATCTCATAATAGAAAATTTGAATCAATCCCTGTTCTTCAATAGGACTTTAAAATTGATATTTTTACAACTTTATAAGTGAAAACTGTGTCCCTTATATCTGACATGCTTTTTTATCCCTTCAGAAAAATGTCTTGTCTAACGACTTTCTCTACTGAATGGAGACTCTTGCCCTGTGCCTGTCATTCTGTGATTCTTTCCTTGGCTTCTATAAGTTTTCAAGCTTTTCTACCAATGTAAATCTACACTGAGGGAGAGAAATTTGTCCATGAATTGAAGGAAAAAATCAGGACCCTGCATGGACAAACAGAGGTGATGCAGAATGTAAGAGCACATAGCTCTAAAGTTTGGTATGAAAATCATGTCATCCATCATGTTATATTTGTGTTTCCCTTCTTCTTTTTGCACTGCACGTTCAGATGTAAACTGTTTCAAATCATGATTCCAGGAATCATACAATTCTTCTCTCATTAAAAAACTTGTGTGCACCATCAGATCAGATATGCAATTGTAGAATGACAGTTCAGAAAAATATTTTCCTCTGCCCATACCTTTGTGGGACATAGGTATACTGTCGATTTCTGTATCCTCTCATTTAGCCATGTTGTCATTTCTTGATTCAGCCAATGGAGAAGACATAAGACCCATATCTATGAAACAGTGTATGAGGATATAAATAGTGAGATGTGGTACTCACAAGGAAAAAGGAAATGAACTGAATTGGAACAGATTTATCAGATATCATTGAACATTTCAGGTTTAAGAACATTGAAGTGTTTACCAAAATGACTATTTTGGTGTTCAAGAGTAAAATTTGCAGTGCCTTCTATTTAAAAGGGAGCCCAGTTTGACATATGTGAATTTCTAAAAACCTTTACTGAGATGACAGTCTTATATAAAAATTAGCTCTCAAAACAAGGAGAATGGAGCTCAGTAAATGTATACACATAGTGCAAACCCAAGAGCCTAGGCTAAATAACAAACACACCAGATCAAAAATGCAAAAGTAGCTATCTTTTTAATAAAACAGACAATGTTCCTAGAATAATATAACTAATGTGATGTAACACAAAGACATAATGCCTGGTATGTCTGGGGAGGAGAAACATGTAGCTGCAGTCATGAAATGCTATCAGTCCACATTCCTCCAGTAAAATCAACCCACTATAAACTCAATTCTCTACTAAATGCAAATACACAGAAGTAAGATGAAATGCTTTCTATTTCTTCCACAATACACTCTTCCATATGTCAGGAGACACGCACAGCTTGAATGCAAGACCAATGCTTCCCATTGATCAAAATGTGTCCTGATATGATCCAGTAGCTCCTCACTGAGACTTCTTTAAAGGGAAGTCCATTGTCTAGCTACTCCTAATGTATTCTAGGGAACAGGAACAATGGAATCACCTGAGAATACATTAGAAATATAGAAACAAACAAATTGCTGAACCAGAATGTTCTTCCTGGACACAGTCCCAAACAGATAACTCAATCATATGTTGGCAGGCTGTAATTTCTATTGATTGTCTTCTACTTCTTCTACCTTACTATACTACTTAAAATATCACTGGTTCATGTCCCTCCATGCGAAGCTCTAAAATGAGTTAACAACTTTCCAAAAGACTTTTTCATCAAACTCTGTCTTTGAGAATTCCTCCACATACAATCTTTTTCTCTTACCCTCTGCTATTTACAGACCCACACAGTGCCATATCTCATAAGTTCAATGCAATATACACAGGTTGATCATAGGGTGTGTATTAAATTATGGTCAACACACCATTTCTTTGTGTGATCAGAGTCAATTCCATGATTTTCCAACCATGACAAAGACAGAAAAAGTATAAAAATGTTATTCTACATCAAAAAATTTTGATCCTTGAAGCTTTAAATTCAATGTTTTCTCACAAGTTAAATGTCTTGCCCTTCTCCTTTCTAAAATTTTTCTTCATTGTCCCTCCCTCCACTGTACAAACTGACTTTCTTCCCCAACATTAATTTCTTGTACTTTGTGTCTTCCTGCCTTTCATAACTTGTTCTACTCTCCTCTTTCTTATTCTCCAAAATTCTTTTCTTCTGAGTATCTCTTGGAGAACAACTGATAAGTTACATTGTATACACATAACCCTCATTTAACACGATGGATCAAACTACTACTCTAAAATTTATTCCCTCTAGAGTGTTTCAACTCAAAACATTGTCATACACCCATTGCATTATAAATAAGAATATACTAGGACACGAGTTTCAGTAGTGGTCCCACATAATAAATGCTTATCATATATATTACTTACCTTTGACATGTTCCTTTATCCTCTGCTCTCCTCCTTGTTTAGCATTACCAGAGGATCGCTGAAATAAAGAACATGAAGTGTTTTCAGAAGACTCACAGAGACAGAAATATTTCTCATTCACAATTTAAAGAGACATACAAACGTATTTCTTTTGAAATCTGTGAGATACAAGTAAGCAAAGCCCCTATGGAAACAAACATCTTAGAACATAATCTCATCCATGCTCACCAGATTCTTGGGAACTCTTGTTATCATATGGAAACTGAGAGTTTCAATCCAGGATGAAACACAAGGAGACATATTCACTGACAACCTAATAACTGATGCTCATATTTCCACAAGAACTTCACTTCAACAACATTGATGCTCTTTAGCATGTCTAGCCAATACAAGATATTTAATTGAAACTGATTTCAATAATTTCTTATGGCAGCAACAACTATTAGGCATTATTATATATTGAAGACAATCAAATCAAAGAATGACTTTGAGATCCAACTAAGATACCTGGTGAAAAACAACAAGTTGCAAGACATTATGTTAGAAAGGGAACATGTAGCTGTTGATTTACTTTGATCCTCCAGGGCTTAGAAGGTCAAAACATCTTCTGAGAATCAGATGAACAAAATTCAAAGTACTATAAAACATGTTCATAAATATTGCCATTACATGACTGTTCATACCCATGGAGAACAGCATGCAAGTAGTTCCACTGAATAAAAAATAATGAAGTGGAATGAAGAAGGAAACACATGACACAGTGGAACACAGAACATAGTGAGTGCTCCTGAGTGATGTGCTGCTGCACCATGAAGTAGTGAATACAGCCATAGATAGAACCCTAGGGGGCAACTGCAGAGAGCCAGTGAAAAAATGAAGGTCAAGGATAATGCCTTTTAGAATAACCAAAGCATCAGTTGCAGAAATGGTCTGATGTCCTGCCAGGGAAAACTGTCTGAATTGCTTAGGAAAAGCTGTCCTTTGGGGTGCTCAGTGGGAGAATCCCAAAATTCTCAACCAATCCCTATTCCACTGAAGTCCATCAGTGGCAGCAAGAAGAGACTTGGATTCTGCTAGGATGACAAGAATGTGATCTGCATATTCTTCTGAGCAGTTTCTCATGGAGCAGGGTCAGGAGACATCTTCACTAGAATAGATTTTTTCATGTGTTCCATCCTGGGATTACAGGAACCATGACCCTGTTTTTTAATCTCCAAAGTCCAATTGTGACCAGAATTCACTGAGTCATGATGCATCCAGAAAAGAAATGAAGCTGAGTCTAAGAGTAATGAGGACACAAATATCCTCAGAGCTCTGGACTGCTGAAAAAAGGGACAGCAGCCAAATTTAGGAGAAAAGGGTCATGCACTTAATTTTCTCAGGGTATATGAAGATTGGTGACAGAAAGCCAATATTGATCCAAGAGAAATGATGGAAAACAAAGCAAGACACAGGTAAGCATATCAACACATGTGTGAAGTCAGAACCTTCATCATCACAGGGAGCTGGCAAAATTAATTCACATTCACCACTGAAGCTATGCCACAGATATCCTTGGCAATTCTGAGAGTTGCCTGAGGGGAAACCAGCTGAAACAGGCTTTCCTCCTAGGATTGACTCTGTGAGATACCAGAAACCCTTGCATGCCTCATATCTACAATATTGAGTGACCATCTATCTTCAATGGAAAAGAGGTTGAGCAGCCTCATAGTCCAGTCCCAGCAGTGAGAATGACAGGAAAGTGCCAGAAGCTCAGGACAGAAGGACCTGGAGTCTGAATGTGGGACATCAATTAAATGAAGGCCAGAGGGGGAAAAACATATTTCAATCTGCTGTGTGGAGGTAAGTAAAACAGAGAAAAACTGTGTGTACTTAAAAGAGGGAGAAAGACACAGGCCTGATGGGATGGGGTCTGGTAAAATGCTGCAAGCTTACAGTACTCCTACCAAGCACACATCTTGCAGGACCAGACACCCATGTATGTTCAGACACAGTGGGAGGATAATCCATAGTGAATTGGAGCACTGCATGCTCCTAACTCACTTGCTCAAAGCCTCTATGTGTAGAGATTGTAGTACGACTCAGTCCCCAGGCTCCCAGTGTGGCATAGTTTGTGAGAAAACTCCATTCATTTCCTCAATTATATTCATGGGTATAAGAAAAGTAGTGAGCATGAATATTCCTCTGCAAGTTTCTGCATTCACTCAGCACACCATGGACATATGAGCAGAGGGAATGAGACTCCACTCTGTAATGTCAGGGTCGCACTATTTGGTCATGAGTGACATAGGAACAGGAGGTACCACAGTTCTCTCACTAAAGTCCCCAAAGCTTTTAGATTATTATGCAGGATTCCTAGACAGATGGGTATCTATTTGAAATACATCAGCCAGTGGACATCAGAAATTATCATTGATGTTGCTCCTGGATTCTTGACAGATAAGATCTCCTTGTTGGTCATCTGAAATTATGATTGGTGTTGCTCCTGGATTCTGGACAGGTAAGATCTCTGTGTGGGCACATTATTTGTCTTCTTCTGTTCTGAATTACTATGATTGATTGGTTTCCTTTCTTCTTTTTGCTTTCTCTTTGGACTTCCCTGGGTCTCCGTTTGATTCTTCTTCTCCACTATTATTCCTCTGTGTGTCTTCTCTCCCCCCAATATTCTCTTTGTTACTTTTGGTCCCTCTGTCTTGGAATTAAACTAAACTCATACCATATTTTGAAGTCACTTGCTCACTTATTTGTCATTTCTCTTTTCAGTGTGTGGAGGCATGGTTGATTCTTTGAAATGAACATTTACTTGGAGGTTGCAGAATGCTTTACTTCTAAGTAGTGGCATGTGTTGGTGGTGATTATCTATACATAATGATGGCTGGTGAGTAACCCTGGATCTTTTGTCATGCCCATTTGACTTTTTTTCCACTGGCATATAATCCCTGCTCCCAGGACATCTCACAGAGAAAGCAGCTGTCTGAAAGGACCCAAATATAACAGTGAAAGAAAAAGCTATCCCAATACATGCACAATCCTGAGAATAAGTATAAAGACCACAAACAAAACACGACCTTAGTACACGTCCAAAATATCAAAATTTACCAATATCTCCATCCATAGATTCATACTCTTACATCTCCTGAAGGTTGTGAAAAATAACATTTACACAATTATATTACTTTCTGCCTGGGAAGGAAATGAATGGGGGAGTTATTGTTAGATTCATCAGAGCAAGTGTCTCATCCTCGAAGCTGATTTTCCTAAGGACATGTGGGTATGTGTAAGGAGTTCCTACCCTACTTTGACATAGACACTGAAGTCAAGGCACCATGACATCTGCAACCTTGACATTAGTGACTAATAATATGAAACTCACCCATTGAGCCACAGGATTGACCACCCTTTACCATAAATGCATTCCTTGGCCATTACTACACTATATCCTCAAAATTCCATCCAGATGTTAAGCTCTTGTATGTGTTGTTAACACAATGATAATAGAAGAAGGTTATCAACTGTAAGCACAAGAAATCATCAGAAAACTATGCCTCAACACAAAGACAACATTTTTCTATCAAATACCATGGATTCAGAAAGCAATTGTAGTTGTAAACCCAGTTAAATGATTTCTGACATAGGTGTGTAATGATGATCTATGGATTGGAAGACTCTTCAGAAAGCGAATTTCATTATTAATGTAAGGAAAACTATAGGAAAGCAGGAAGTTAAACACACAAGTTTACAAACCTTTGGCCGCTTCTTCTTAGTATCATGAAGGTTAGTTGCCCCATCCTCTGGTGTTACATCTGAATGAGATTGTGGGGACAAATAGAAAAATTTACTTAGGCTCCTCAGAACAGTTATAAAAGGTGGTACTCTATCAGAATAGAAAAGCAACCCTCTAATAATTTGTTTATACATTCCCAAATACATAATCACTATAAGCCTAATTTTTTGATGAATGTTCATATCAAAATTTATATTGCTGTTGCAGGGCCTGGGTATTGACCTGTGATTGAATGCAGAGCTTGTGCACACCTGGCTAAAGTGGTGCAACTGAATTTCATTCCTAGGCCTTTTATAGAATTTGAGACCCTGTCTGTGTACTGTGCCTAGACTGGCTTGATTCCCCTCATGTTGCAACTGGCATTGCAAAAGTGTTCAATGTTCCTATAATTGTTGGGCTTTGGAGGAAATACTTATACTAAGCCAGAGCTTCCCCAAACTACTTGGGAATGCAATGACCATCACTGGATTCAAGGCACATAAGGACTGTAGAAGATTCAGCACACAAGGTAAATGAAAAACCCTCAGAAATGCATATTAAAAATACAACAAACACATGAAAATTCATACTTTTCACTCTTCTCTAAGAACAGAAAATTTGAAACAACCCCTGTTCATCAATATGACTTTAAAAATGATATTTTTACAACTTTATGAATGAAGACCCTGTTCTTTATATATGACATGCTTTTTTCTCCCTTATGAAAAATATCTTCTCTGAAGACTCTCTCTTCTTAATGAAGACTTTCCATGTGCCTGTCTTTCTGTGATTCTATCATTGGACTTCTGTAAGATTTCAAGCTTTTCTACCAATGTAAATCTACACTGAGGGAGAGAAATGAGACCATGAATTGAAGGACAAAAGTAGGACCCTGAGTGGACAAAAACAAAGCTGATGTCAGAATATAAGAAAACATGTCTCTAAAATATGGTCTAAGAATAATGTCCCCCATCATATATTTCTGTGTTCCTTCTTCTATTTGCACTGCAAGTTCAGATGTAAACTGCTTCAATCATGGTCCCAGGAATTGTACAATTCTTTTCTCATTAAAAGAACTTATGTGCACTCATCAGATCAGATATGAAATTGTAGAATGACAGTTCAGAAAAATGTTTTTCTCAGTCCATATCTTTGGGGGATATAGGCATACTACCAATTCCTCTATCCTGTGGTTTAGCCATGTTGTCATTTCTTGATTCAGTCAAAGGAGAAGACATAAGATCCACATCTAGCAATCAATGTATCAGAAGATAAATAGTGAGATGAAGTACTCACAAGGGAAAAGAAAATGAACTGAACTGGAACAGATTCGTCAGATATACTGAACACTTAGGTTTCAAGAACTTTGAGGTGTTTACCAAAATGACTATTTTGGTGTTCAAGGGTAAAGTTTCCAAATGCCTTCTGTTTAAAAAGGAGCCCAGTTTGACATATGTGAGTTTCTAAAGATTTTCCTGAGATGACTGTCTTATGTAAGAATTACCTCTCAAACCAGGAGAATGGAGCTCAGTTAAAGCACACACCTAGTGCAAACCCAAGACTTTAGGCTAAATAAAAAACAGCCCCAGAGCAAAAATTCAAAAATAGCTATCTTGAATAAAACAGTAAATGTTCCTAGAATAATATGCATTTCATGTCAATAAATAAAGAGATGTAACACAGAGACCAAATGCCTGGTATTTCTGGGAGGTGAAACATGTAGCTTCAGTTATCAAATGCTACCAGTCACTGTTCCTCCAGTAAAATAAGGACCACTATACACTCAATTCTCTACTGAATGCAAATACACCAAAGCAAGATCAAATGCTTTCTGTTTCTTCCTCAATAACTACTTCCATTTGCCAAGAAATGTGCTCAGCTTGAATACAAGACTAATGCTTCCCAATGATCAACCTCTGTCCTGAAATATGATCCATTGGCTCCTCCCAAAGATTTCTCTAAAGGGAAATTCATTGTCTGGCTGAGCATAATGTACTCTGGGGAATAAGAGCATGGGAATGACCTGGGAATACATTAGAAATGTAGAAACAAAGACTTGCTGAATCATAATGTGCTGTCTGGAGACAGTCCCCAATAGAGGGCTCACTCACATGTTGGTGTGTTGTAGTCTCTTTTGATTGTCTTCCAGTTTCTCTACCTTAATGTACTACTTAAAATATCACTGCAAATAACTCTGGTTCATGTCCCTCCATGTGAAGCACTGTAATGAGTTAACCTCTTTCCAAAAGACTTTTTCATCAATCTCTGACATTGAGAATCCCTCCACAATCTTTTTCTCTTACCCCCTGCTATTTACAGACTTAGACATTGCCATATCTCATAAGTTCAATATGATACACACAGGTTGACCATATGTGTGTGTATTGAATTATGGTCAACACACCATTTCTCTGTGTGATCAGAATCAATTCAATGATTTTCCAACCCTGGCAAAGATAGAAAAAGTATAAAAAATTCTTCTACAGGAAAAAAATTTGGTCCTTGAAACTTTTAATTTCAATCTTTTCTTACAGCTTAAATGTCTTACTCTTCCTTTTCCAAATATTTGCCTTCAATGTCCCTCCCTCTACTGTATGCACTGACTTTCTTCCCAAACATTAACTTTTTGTACTCTGTGTTTTCCTTGCTTTCATCACTTGTTCTACTATCCTCTTCCTTATTCTCCAAATTTCTTCTGAGCATCTCTCCAAGAATAACTGATAAGTTCCTTTGTATGCCAATACCATCATTTAACATGATGGTTAAACTACTGCTCTAAAATTTATTCCCTCTAGATCATTTCAACTCAAGACGTTGTCATATGCCTATTACATCAACAAATAGAATATACTAGGACACAGGATTTAGTAGTGGTCATGCAGAATAAGTGCTTATCATATATATTACTGACCTTCAACATGTTCCTTTATCCTCTGCTCTCCTCCTTGGTTAGCATTACCAGAGGATCGCTGAAATGAAGAACATGAATCCTTTTCAGAAGACTTACAGAGACAGAAATATATCTTAATCACAATTTAAAGAGAAATACAAATATATTTCTTTTGATATCTGTGAGATAAAAGTAAGCAAAGCCCTATGGGAAACTGAAACATGTTAGAACATAACCACATCCATGGGCACCAGATTCTGGGAAACTCTTATAATCATATGGAAACAGAGTTTCAATGCAGGATGAAGCACAAGGACACATATTCACTGACAACCTACTAACTGATGTTCATATTTCCACACGAACCTCACTTCAAAAACCCTGATGCTCTTTAGCATTTCTTACCAATAGAGGATATTTATTTCAAACTGATTTTGACAATTTCTTATGACAGCAATAGCTGTTATGCATTATTATATATTGAAGACAATTGAATCAAAGAATGACTTTGGAATCCGAGTGAGATACCTGGTGTGAAATGACAAGTTGCAATACATTGTGTTAGACAGAAAGGGAACAGTGTTTCTGTTGGTTTATTTTGATCCTCTAGGGCTTAGAAGACCAAAACTTCTTCTGTGAATCAGATGAACAAAAGTCAAAGCACTGCAAAATATGTTTGTATATATTCCCATTACATGGTTGTTCATACCCATGATGAACAGCATGCAAGTAGTTCCATTGAATAAAAAGTAATGAAGTGGCATTGCAGAAGGACACAGGTGGCACAGAAGAACACAGGACATAGTGAGTGCTCCTGATTGGTGTGCAGCTGCACCATGAAGTAGTTAATAGAGCCATGAATAGAAACCTAGGGGACAACTACAGAGAGCCAGTGACAAAATGAAGGTCAGGGATATTGCCTTTTAAAATAACCAAAGCATCAGTTGTGAAAATGGGCTGCCACACAGCCAGGGAAAAAGTGACTGAGGTTCTGAGGGAAAGCTGCCCTCTGGGGTGCTCAGTGGCAGAATCCCAGAGTTATCACCCAATCCCTACTCCACTGAAATCCATTAGTGGAGGCATGGTGGTCCTTTGAAATAAATGTTTACTTGGAAGTTGAAGAATGGTTTACTTCTAAGTAGCAGCAAGTACTGGTGGTGATTATACATAAAGATGTGCTGGTGAGTAACCTCGGAAATTTGGTCACGCCCATTTGACATTTTTTCACTGACATATAACCCCTGCTTCTGAGACATCCAACAGAGAAAGCAGTCATATGAAAGGATCCAAATATAAAAGTGGAAGAAAAGGCTATGCTAATGCATGCACAATCCTGAGAATAAGTATAAAGACCACTAGACAAAAGAATGCCTTAACGCACATTCAAAATATTAAAATTCACCAATACCTCCATCCATAGATTCATAGTCTTACTTATCCTGAAGAGATGTGATAAATAAAATTTACACAATTATATTTCTTTCCTACCTGGGAAGAATATGAAAGGGCGAGTTATTGTTAGTGCCCTCAGAGCAAGTGTTTCAGCCTGGAAGCTGATTTTCCAAAAGCAGTTGGGTATGTGTAAGGAGCCTCTGCTCTCCCTTAACCTAGACACTGAATCAAGGCACAATGACATCTGTGACCTTGACATTAGTGACTGGTAATATGAAATTCATCCTTTGAGCCACTGGAATTGACCAGTCTTTACCATGAATGAATTCCTTGGCCATTACTACACTGTTTGTTCAAAATTCCATCCAGATTTTAAGCCGTTATATTTGTTGTTAATACAATGATGATAGAAGGAGGTTATCAACTGCAAGCACAAGAAATCATCAGAAAACTGTGTCTCAACACAAAGATAACATTGATCTATAAAATAGCATGGATTCAGAAAGCAATTGTAGTTGCAAACCCATTTGAAATGCTCTCTGACTTAGGTATAAAATAATGAGCTATGGATTATAAAGCTATTCAGAAATTGAATTTTATTATTAAAGCAAGGAAAACTATAGAAAACCAAGAAGTTAAACAGAAAAGTTTACAAACCTTTGCCCACTTCTTCTTAGTGCCATGAAGAGTTTTTGCCCCATCCTCTGGTGTCACATCTGAATGAGGTTCTGGTGACAAATATACAAATTTACTTAGGCTCCTCAGAACAGTTATAAAAGGGGGTTCTCCATCAGAATTGAAAGGAAACCCTCTAATATTAATTTATTTGTAACTTCCCAAATACACATTTATAATAAGCCTAAATTTTAGATGACTATTCATGTCAAAATTTATATTACTCTTGCATGGGGCTCAGTATAGTCCTGGGACTGAATGCAGGGCTTCTGCACACCTGGATAAAGCCCTGCAACTGAGTTTCATTTCTAGGCCTTTATAGTATTTTGAGACCCTGCCCCTGTACTGTGCCTAGGCTGGCTTGAATACTCCCACTATTGTAACTGGGATTGCAGAAGTGTTCAATTTTCCTAGCACTTATTGACTTTGAAGGAAATACTTTTACTGAGCCAAAACTTACCCAATCCACTTGGGAAGGCACTGACATTTACTGGATTCAAAGGACATAAGGATTGTAGAAGATTCAGCACCCAAGGTAAATGATGTACCCTCAGAAATGGATTTTTAAAATACCATAGACCCATGGATATTAACACTTTTCATTCTTCTCTATCTCAGAATAGAAACTTTTAATAAACCCCTGTTCATCAATATGACTTTCCAAATTGATATTTTTATTTTTATATGAAGACTCTGTCCCTTATATCTGACATACTTTTTTGAATCCTTCTGAAAAATGTCTTCTCTACAGATTCTGTCTGCTGAATGAATACTACTTCACTGTTACTATCTTTCTGTGATTCTTTCTCTGGGCTTTCATAAATTTTCAAGTTTCTCTACTGGACCATAATGATGCAAATTGTATGCTGATTCTTTATGCATATATCCCTTGAGCTTCACACAGGAGACCATTCATTCACCACATCCTGTCAGTGTTCTTTATATCTTTAACCCCACATGTAGTTTGTGATTTTCATGTAAGTGCAAACAGAGATAAATTTTGTGGTGGATGATTTTTCTACAAGTCAAACTGGGCTGAGAGTTAAAGTATCAGGCTATCAGCCAAACTAAATCATGGATGAGAGCTCGGAAGTCCTTACAAGAGAGAATGGCAGCTCTTAAATTTCAATGGAATCAGTTTTTTTCTAAAATATTCTGAATGGTGATGAGGATTGCCAGAGGATAGGGGAGACTAAGGAAATAATAAAGACAATCAAACAGAACACATCCTATGAAAGTTTCCTATATAAGGTTAATAAGTTCAGGGATGAATAATCTCAAAGAGTGGTTCACAGATGTATGTGCACCCAGAACAAAATTACTCTATGTTATGGGTGCGATGGAGATGAGAGGTATATGCATATGTGGAAAAAAATGAATAAGTAGAAGGCAGAAGTGCAATACAAACAGGACTTTGACTTCAATGGAAGTAATATAACCAGGATCAGTTATGTGTGAAGAAAGAAGTTTCCCTAGTGAATGAAAATACAAACCTGGGTGTGTGGAAAGGAGTCTCTGTTCCCAACTAAACAAAACCGAACATATCAGATGAGATGGGAAATGAATTCCTTGAACTGTTTAAGTGACTTCTGTTTACCTTTGGTTATACTTTTATGCACCTTTCTATTTTGAGGAAAATCATTTAGGTGTTTTATTTGGAATGTCCTGCAAGTAGTATCTATGAGACTCCTAAACTTGTAAGAGATGTAAATCTCAGTGTTAAAGCACATGATTAGCATGCAAAAGGGAATGGGATTTAATCTCAATTATAGACAACAAAAAGAACAGGACAAAGGTTACAAACAAGAAGAAGTCTGGACATGCAGTAGTAACTTTGGATACATAATTCCTAGTGACTTCTCTGGATCCTGAATCATTGTTCTCTACAATGTACAACATCAAATCCAACAGTATAGGGGAAATACAGTAGAGTAAATCTGTCATGGCTTTCCTGTGGACATATGAATCCACAACAGGAATCTTCTTATCCTGTATATTCACAATTTATCTAAAATCATATATTATTTGACTTTGTTAATATGATCCTGACCACATGAATTATCACACACACAATGTAAAGTGTGAACATATGTACAACACATACAAATCAAGTACACAATAGACTGGGTGTCATATTGGAAAGAATATTATTTTAAGTGATGAGCTACCATATTTACTAGATTGCTGTCAAACTCCTAAGATCACAAAAAGCTTTTGCATCACTCATATAAAAGTTTATGTTGGTGCCCTCTGTCCACCTCTCCAATAAAGATTTACAAATATTGGGGGGAAAATTAATGTGTAATCACCCATCTCTGTGATGTCCTAAGAATGTATTGACTCCAACACAGAAAAGAGAAGGCAGATGTATCTGAGAAAAAAGTTACAATTTAAAAATATTTGATTGGTATTTAATGAAGAACTACCATTAAACCTCATGAAAATATTCCAAAAACTAGGAAAGGAGGGAACCCTTCCAATCTCATTACAAGAAGCTTGTATAACCCTGATAGCCAAATCACAGAAAGGCATGCAGGGAAAGAAAACATCAGACCACTATCCTTGATGAATATAGATGCAAAAATTCTCCATAAAATACTGGCGAATTACATTCAAAAACACATTAGAAAGACAGTGCACCATGATAAAGTGGGTTTCATTCCAGGGATGTGAGGTTTGTTCAACATACAGAAATCAAAAATGTAACACATCACATAAATAGACTTAAGACAAGAACCACAGGATCATCTCATGAGATGCACAATAACCATTTCACAAAAAATTTTGGCATACATTCAATTTAAGTGCATGGGAAAAACTTAAGTTAGTTAAAACATACCTCAACATTGCAAGATAGAGAGGACAAACCTTAGGTCAACATCTTTCTCCATGGACCCAAACTATAGGTATTCCCTCTAGAACAGACACAAGGAAGGAATGGCAACTGTTACCACCTCTAATCAATATTGTCCATAAATTTCTAGCCAGAATAATTAGGCAAATGAAAGAAATTAAGAGAATATGAATAGGGAAACAAGAGTTCAAAATACCTTTTTGCCCATGATATGATTCTATATTTAAAAGACCCAGTAAACTCCATCAGTCAACTCCTAGAATTTATAAATGAATTGGGCAAAGTAGCAGGATAGAATATTAATGCACAGAAATCATTTACATTCCTATAAGCCAAAGATGAATCAGCTGAAAGAGAAATTAGAAAAACCAGAACATTTAAAAGAACTTCCAAAAAATAAAATGTTGGAATAAAGGTAACAAAAGAGGGGAAGAGCATTTTCAATGAAAACTGCAGGCCAACAGAAAGTAATTCAGGAAGCTCTGAGAAGTTGGAAAGAGCTCTAGAGTCCTTGGACAGGCTGAATTACTATTGTCAAAATGGCCATATTAGGAAAAGCAGGACACAGACTGAATGCAATTAACATTAACACTCCAATTGATGTTCATCATAGAAATAGAAAAAGCAGCCATGAAATTCATTTGGAAAAATAAGAGGCCCAGAAGAGCTCAAGCAGTCCTTAGCTAGAAAACACAAACAGGAGCCATCAGAAAACCAGGGCTTCAATTCAACTTCAGAGCTACAGCAACACAAATAGCTTGATAGGGACACCAAAACAGGCAAGCAGACCAATGGGACAGAAGAGAAACACAGAGACACACCCACATAAATACAGATATCTCATACTAGACAAAGGGGGCCATAAACACACACTGGAGAAAAGATAGTCTCTTCAACAAATGGTGCTGGGCAAACTCAAAATTTATACATAATAGAATGAAAGTGAACATGTCTTTCACTCTACACAAAAATCAAATCTAAGTGAATCAAAGACCTAGAAATTAGACCAGAAATTCTACCCCTACTAAAACAATGGCAAGCACAACACCTTGACATCTTGGTACAGTAACAAGATACCTAATCCACAAGAAATTAAATCAAAAACCAGTAAATGGGATGACATTAAATTAAAAAGCTTCTCTATAGTAAAAGTAACATTCCAAAGAGTATGAAGGCAGAGCCTGCTGAATAGGAAAAGTCTTTCCCAACAGCACATCAGATAAAGTGCAAATTTCCAGGATATAAAATATCTCAGAAAGCTGAACACCAGAAAAACAAACCAGCCAGTCTGTAAATAAGCAATGAAACTGAGCAGACACTTCTCAGAAGAAGAAATAAGAATGACCAACATATCTGAGAAAAAGTATTCAACCTCACTAGTAATCAGAGGAATCCAAATTAAAACTGAACAGAGACTCCATCTCACTTGCATTGGGATGCAATGATCAAGCATTCAAATAGCCACTAAAGTGAGCAGGGATATGGGGTCAAGCATGCACCCACACATTGCTAGCATGACAGCAAATTGCTGCAAGCAATTCTGGGAAGTGGTATAAGATTCCGCACAAAACTGAAAATCGAACTACCATATGACCCAGAAATCCAACTCCTCAGTGTATATCCATAAGATTTAAAATTAGCATGCCACAGTGACACAGCCCCTTCAACAATTATAGCAGCCCCATTCACCATAGCTAAGCTCTGGAACTAACCAACATGACCATCAACTGAAAAAAAAGATAAAATAAACTGTGGTATATAAAAAAAATGGAATATTAATCAGTCAGATGGAGGAATGACTTCATGACATTTTTCAGTAAATGGATGGTTTGGGAGAATGTACTAAGTGAAACAAGGCAATCTAAAACCAGAGTTTGAATATTGTTGTTGATATGTGTTAGCTAACACAAAATTAGCAGGGGGTGGGGAGGGAAAGAAGTGAAGTTCAATAGATACAACTAATGGGAATGAAGGGAAGGATGGGGAGATAGGAATAGAAAATACAGTAGACTCATATCTTCATGATAATACACATGAAAATAAATGACTTCCAGCATCAAGTCCACCCACAGGGATGGGGTCCTAATTAGAGTAAGGTATATCCCATGATTGTATCATTTTATCAAAATGGATTCTCTCTCATGAATAACTTAGAAGAATCAACATACATTAAACCATTTTTCCTTATCCTTGTACATATTTATATTTCATCATGTGTGCAAACATGGACATTGGACTTACTATGTCAAATCTTTCCCTCAGATTTAGAAGAAGAAAATGAGAATTAGGAAGACAAAGAGTGCCAACAGTTCACATGTTTAAATATATTACTTTTGAGAGAATAGTTATATGAAATTTACCAGAGTGAAGTATCCTTATATTCTTCATCCCAACTAATTTCTTTGGAAGAGTATCTTGCTTTGTAGTGGTAGACTGGATGGGTTTGGAAGACAGATATGAAACAAATATTATATATTTATACAGTCTACCCTTAATCATTCATGATACAAATCAACATGTAATTACCTTCAAGTCAGGAATTTTCTCTTTTAACACTGAAAAGCAAATGGCACATACATCACTGAACTTCAATAGGACAAAACCACTCACACGTTCCTTCTGAATCACTACACAGCTGAAAAACATGCTTAGGTTTGATTATAATTAGTTTCTGTGAGTTTGCTTCTTTGTTGTTACTACAGTCAGGTGGTCAAAACATACTGGGGAACATCAGGCATACAGGTTTCATAAAAAATGCAGTTAGCATTCCAAAAGTCAGATTATGTTTCCAAAGTTAAAAAAGCAATATAAAGGAATGTGTACCTGGAACAATGTAAACCTACAGAAGGGTGGTGAGAAATGTGCACACTACTTGAAGGACAAAAACAGGACCCTGCATGGACAAAATCAAGACTAATGTGTGAATATGAGCACATAGCTCTAAAATACAGGATAGGAATTATTTCATTCATCATATTATCTTTGCGTGTCCTTACATCTATTTGTTCTGCATATTTAGAAGTACACAGTTTCAATAATGGTCCTGGGAATCTTACATTTTTTATCACAGGAAGTTGTCTTCACTTACCAATTCAGATATGGAATTGTAGAATGACAGTTAGAAAAATATTTTCTTTCCATACCTTTGGAGGACATGGACACACTGTCAATTCTGGTATCCTCTGATTTAGCCACCATATCATTTCTTGATCCACCCATATGAGAAGACATAGGGCCCATATCTGAAAAATAACATAAAAGAAGGTAAGCACAGAAATGTAGTTCTCACAAGGAAAACAACATTAACTGAACTGGAACAGATTTATCAGATATCTAGTGAAATTTCTGTTTAAAAAACATTGAAGATCATACCAAAAGCAAAAATTTTGTTTTTGAATTAAACTTTGTAATGCCTCTGATGTGAACTTTTCAAGATTTTTCCTGAGATTACCATATTATCCAAAAATTAGCTCTCAAACAATGAAGAAGGAGCTCAGTAAAAGAGTACAGCCAAAGCAGGCCCAAGGCCCTAGGCTAAAGAACAAACACCACCAGATACAACATGGAAAAATAGCTAGTTTTAATAAAACAGTCAAAGTTCCTAGAATAATATGCACTTGAGGTCAATAACAATAAGATGTAAAACAGAGTCCCAGTGCCTGGTACTTTGGAGAGAGGAAATATGTAGCTGCAGTTATGAAATGCTGACAGTACCCATTCTTCCAGTAACATCAGGACCACTATAATCTCATCTCTCTACTGAATGCAAATACACCAAAGCAAGATGAAGTGCTTGAAGTGTTTCTTCCACAATATCTCCTTCTAGTTGTCAAGAGACATGCTCTTTCCTGTACTATGATCCAGGGCTCCTCACTGAGATTTTCCTAAGTGGACAGCCATTCTCTTGCTACTCATGAGGTAGTCTAGGGAGCCGAAGCATTGGAAACAACTTAGAATACATTAAAAATGTAGACACAACGACTTGCTCAACCAGAATATACATTCTGGAAATGGTCCCCAATAGATGATTCATTCAAGTGTTGGAGGATTGTAGTCTCTATTGTCTCCCAGTTTCTCTACCTTAATGTACTACTTAAAATATTGCCACAGATTACTCTGGTTGATGTCCCTCCATTTGAAGCTCTCTATAAGGAGTCATCAAATCTATGTAGGACTTTTTATCAAACTTTGACTTTGGCAATCACTCCACAATCTATTCCTCTTTCCCCATTCTTTATTTCACTCTAGACAGTACCAGTATATCATGAGATGTTCAATGACATACACACAGGTTGACCATATGGATTTGTATTTATCTGTGGTCAACACACCATTGCTCTGTGTGATCAGAATCAATTCAATGGTTTTCAAACAGAAAGACAGGAAAACTATGAAAAATTAATTTACCTCTCAGACAAGCTTTGGTTCTGGAATCTTACAAATTCTTCCTGCATCTTAAATGTCTTGCTCTTCCTCTTTCCAATGTTTGCCTTCAATATCCCTCCCTCCACTCCACACACTGGTTTTCTTTCCCAACATTTATCTCCTGTACTCCTTATCTTTCTTGCTTTCATCACTTGTTCTACTCTCCTCTTTCTAATTCCCAAAATTTCCTTTGGTCTGAGCATCTCTTGAAAATAGAACTGATAATTTACATTCTATAGCAGTATCCCTTATTTAACCTGATGGTTAAAACTAGTGCTATAAAACTTATTCCCTTTATATCCTTTGATATCAAGTATTAGAATATACTAGGACTCAGGTTTTAAATAATGGTCCTGCATAAGAAATGCTTATCATATATGTTTCTTACCTTCCACATGTTTTCCTATCTTCTGTTCTCCTTGATTATCATCACCAGATAAATGCTGAAATAAAGAATATGAAGTTTTTTCAGATGAGTCTCAGAGACCATCTGGTAAAGGTAACATCATTAATGTGTGGCATAAAGAATTGTGAATCGCAATTTAATAAGCAATCCAAGTTTTTTTTTTTTTTTTTAAATCTATGAGATAAAAGTAAGTCAAGCCCCTATGGAAAACTGAAACATCTCAGAGCAGAATCTCATATAAGCCCACCAGATTCTGTGGGACTCTTATTTTCATATGGAAACAAAATGTCTATCCAGGATGAAGAACAAGGAGACATATTCACTGACAACCTACTAACTGAAGTGCATATTCCCACAAGGACCTAACCTCAGCAACCCTGAAACTCTTTAGCATCTCTCACCAGTAGACGATATTTAATACAAACTGATTTCAATAATTTCTTATGACTGTACCAGCTATTATTCAATATAAAATATGGAACACATTCTATTCAAAGAATGATTTTAACATCCAAATGAGATAAATGGTGTGATAGGACAGGTTGGATTGCATAATACTAGACAGAAAGGGAACAGTGTTGCTGTTGCTTCATTTTAATCTTCAAGAGTTTACAAATTCAAAATGTAAAGCAGTTGAAAATAACTCAAGGTACTGAGAAATGTGTTTTTATATATTTCCTTTACCTAACTCTTCATACCCATGGGGTAAAGCATGCAAAGTACTTCCATTTAATGAATAATAATGACATTAAATTGAGAAAGGAAACAGGTGGCACAGAAGAACACAGAATACAGTGAGTGCTCCCTGACTGGTGTGTAGGTACACCATGAAGTAGTGCATTGAGCCATGGATAGAACACTGCAGGTCAAATACAGAGAGTCAGATCCAAATACACCAGTCCTCAGTATTTGTTGGAAAAATTAAAGTCATCATGTTTAAGAGAGTGCATTATTTATATTTTATATGACAGTATAATAGACAAGATGTGGAATCATCCTAGGTTCCTATCAAAAGATAAGTAGATAAAGATAATGTGGAATATATACACACAGTTATAAAGAAAAATGAAACTGTCATTTTCAGGAAAATGATGGAACTGGAAAGCATAATGTGAAAAAAAATAAATCAGACTCAGAAGAAAATATCTTTATTTCAGGAAACATATAGAGGGAGATATTTTCACTGTGAAATACCATCAGTATAGAGAAAGGAATTGGAAGTAGAAAGAAAGAAATCAGATTTTGGAGTGAAATTGACCAAACTTGTCATACACATGTACAAATACACCACAGTGAAATTCCTGTATAATTAATGTGCACCAATTTTTAAAAATTACCATCTTAATCATCTTGTCTATAATTTGTTAGTGTTAAATTTAAAAATTCCAATCTTTAATGAAAATAGAATCAAAACTACTTTGATTTATTAATCATCTAAAATGTGCAAAGCACTTATTTACATGGATTTTTTCTATACATTATAATCACAAAATAATTATGCTAATGGTGATACCACACTCACTTTCTGGTTATTTCAGGATATTGAGTAAAATGAGAGACAGATGTGACCCACTGTTCTCTCTCCTAAGTAGAATGTTCTCCTCCTAAACATTCACTGGCTGGCTCTTTCCAATTCTCATGAACTTAAATTCACAACAGAAAGATCTTCACTGACTCCACTCCTACTCCAACTCCACAATCCACATCTGAACTACAAACTCCTTAAATTTAAAATAAGTGAGGATTACATTTTCTTTAAGGTCTTCATTAAAGTCAACTCTTTTTCAGAAGAATGTAGTTTCTATCATATTTAATGATAGAGTTTCTACTGTCCTAAAATTCACTCTTTCTTTCACCTTGAATCTTATTCAATCTGGATATGTCTTGCCCTTCTTAAATAAATTCTTCCTACACATCCCTCTTTCTCAGCTTCATATTGTCCAATTGTTCTTTTGACTTGTTTTCTAATTCTTTCCATCCACAATGGTATGCCTAATGATGACTCACTCCCACCAAATTCTATAAAAATTAATCCTGTACATATACTTCACCTGTTGCTATCCATGTATTTTATTATGACCTTGTAGCCTGATGTTTATCTCCCCGGTGTATGTCATTATTATCTGCATATATTAGATGATATATAACAAGATAGAGGGAAAATGTTTTAAAAGCATCTCACCTTTGAGTTAGTAGCTGAAAAGGAAGGTTTATAAGAGTGCTTTATACTGATTGATTGTGCAAGAGTGACTCCAGCTTTGTCTTCCTTTTGACATTCAGTACCACCGTGGTCAAGCAAGGTTTTGTTTTCTTGTGTTCCTGTGACAGATTTTGTTTCTATGACAGTGAAAACAAAGTAAAGAGTACATAAAAATGTCTGTTATTTCAAGTCAATGAGCAGCACAAGAAGTCTTCAAATAGCTTACCGTCTTTACTGGATTGTTGAAAATCTTCACATAATTCTTCTTTATCTTTTGCAACATTCTAGGAAGAAAAAAAAATGCTTTGGGTGTAGTAAGCACCCAATTTGATAAAGTAATTATAATGTTGGCCATTGCTCCATGATGCAACAGTAAGACCACAGGTTGCTGAATCATTAGATATATACTCAAACCTAATTCTACAATTTCCTAACCTACATCTTTCTCATGGGATGAGTATTATGAAAGATGATAGAGACATATCCAAAATGTTACTGTCTTTACCTCTAACTGATTATTACAAAACTACTAAAAACCAAATAATCTAGGATAAAAATTGTAGCCATGTGGAAGAGTTTAGAGTACTAATGGCAAAACTAATAATTTAAGAAATATAAAGTAATCACATGTGACATTTTGAATGGGTTTTCATGATATATGTTTGTATGAACTAGCTCTTGGTGGAAAATACACTATCTGAGATTTAAGTGTATTTTATGAATCAGATGGTTTGAAATCACAAACAGCATAATTTGCTTCCATCCTCTGTGTCAAATAGCTAAAGACAAATGATTCTAAGAGAGAGAAGAAGAATGACAAAAAGATTAATGACATAAACCAACTATGGTAAAAAGGATGGCTAAAAGAACAAACTTAAAGAAATATTTTCTAGGAGTCCGTTTTACAAGGTAAGGAAGGAGAAAGAAACAAATTAGGAGATATGACTGGTCAATTGACTATGAGTTTAAGCCAACAAATGAAAGGAATTAAGAGTTGGTTATAATAAGAAATACAACAAAGATATTTATTCATATTAATAATGCCTTATGACTCATTATTATTATATTAGACTTGCTTTTTTCTTAATAATTCTATAATAAAACATTAATTATTTTAGAATATAATAAATTGAACTTAAATGGTTTCAACCACTATCTGAATCTGTAACATTACTACCAAAATAAAAAAGAAATGGGAAAATATATTTCAAATATTTCCCTCTGAAAGAGAAATACTTTCAGAATGGTGAAGTTTAATGTGGAGCTTGAGAAGATGCATTTAGTAGCACATTTGGTTGGGACTCAAAAGGAGATATTCTGGTTCCAAATTTCATATTTATAATATTTCCTTCCATTGTTTTTTGTTTTCCACATTAATTCATGAAAACTCACCTGACCTTAAACATCCTAAGCCTTGAAAAAGAATATAATTTAAACCACATTTTTAGAAATTCAATAGACTTGATTATTAGACATACCATGTATACTATATTAGGATACTTCATTATCTATGAATCGATTTTTCTACACATTTATTCATGTCAAAAATATTAAAAATATTCCAAACCTTATTCTAGCTACTCCAGGAGATATACAAATATGTTTTCTAACCCCAATACCTCATGGTGATGGAAGAGATTTGAAATGAATATGTAAATAATAAGTACAGAAACTTCTCAAATATGAAGTCTCAGAATGTTTCATAAGACCTTTGAGTGGCTATTTTAATACACTACAATGCAAAAAAAGTTCTAAAAGTTTTACCATACAGTTACTGAGCTTCTCTGTTTCTAGAAGTGGTTATTATTTTACACAAAACTTCTATTCTTCATTAGATGATGAGTTTTAAAGCAGCTAGAAGGAAGACTCAGGAAGCATGATGCTATATCTTTGTAATGTAAGCATTAATAAACAGATTCTAAATTTCTACATTGTCACAGTTTATAATATCGTTTTAGCGTAAACGCAGAACCAAGAACAGAAACTGAGAAAAAAAGTTTTTCTAAAAATAATATGGTACTAAAATATATAGTCTCCATGAGAAAAAAGTATAGGCAATATATCTTACAGCCTTCAAATTATGTCTCCAATGAAATTTCATGAATTCTACAAAAACTAGTTCAATGCTTAAATATATATTTAGGTATAAGTATCATAAAAGTAATGTAAGGATGATTTAAAAAATCACAGTGAAGTATATTTATTCAAATACTCCTTACCAAATTTCCTCTGCAGTTGGAAGGTTTTTCCTAATGTGACTTTTCTGTATGTGTTTTCCGTCCCAATGCTCTGAAGTATTTAAGTGAATATTGGTATTTAAAATATATATTAATAAAGAGAAATCAGCATAATTCTATGGAGTGGTTTCTTCTGAGCATATTTTCAAATAAACTGATTAGGAGATCATTAATTAACTTTAAGAACAAACACCTCAAAAACCAAAATTCAGAGCAAGAAAATTAACTTCATAAAAGAGCACTTTACCTTGGTATCAGATTGATTGTTGCCCTCATCTGGTGTAGAATCACTAAGAACCAGGTTTATCAGAACATCTTTAGAGTAAAAATAAACAATAAGAATGGGTCAGCACAGATTTTCAAAAAGTAAACTCTGATGAAAGTTTAAATACAATTAAATCAATATTTCTTGATGATACATTAATAAAATTATAACCTCTTTTAGAAAAAATTTACTTCTTTCTGCCTCCAATTTTCCCAGTCTATGAAATACTCAATGGAGGAGTTTAGTTCCATTTCACAGAGTGACAGCCAATATGTTGGCAGAACCTGAGATAATTTATCTTCACAAACTGGTCTGGTCTTGAAAGTTGAACTGAAAATCCAATGAATGATCAACATAATTTTTATTTCCTGAACTGAAAACAGTCTCTAATAATCCAAGGCAAGGTAGAAAGATACTTTTCTCTGTTTTTCTATCCCTAGATCAAAGAGTAAGTTGAGAAACTCCAAAGTGGCAGTCTTGGTTCTTTAGCATGGAAACTCTCTACTAAAAAGACCCTATTGCTTCCCTTTACCCACAAACAGCACAGGGAATTCCCTGAAACATTTGAAATGTTTGAAATTTGAATGTGCAAAAGTCAAAGAATGTATGTATATGTTGTTATTTGAAATAATTTTGCTAGACAGACTGAAACATTATAAATTTTAAAGTACTATCTAAATATCTTCCTTCCTGTTGGTGGACACTCTCAGGCCCCTCTTCTTTAGGACTCAGTGGCAGTAAACAAATAAATCTATATCCTATGAAGATACAGATTCCAGAGAGAAAATTGGGCATAATTGACCCAATATTGGAGTTCCCTTTCCATGTTCCTAAATGGTGTCTCAATCACTGGCCTCAGTATAAGCATGTTATCAACTACACAACTGAAGCTCCATGATGGCTTTGCCAACCAGTCATTCCTAAGCCCTAACCTTCATGTGCATAGGAAGAATATCACTGAGTTGGGGAAAAAAGGTAAAAGTGAGTGGACACCTGCTCTGGGCCATAGATCCTTGTGGGCTAGCAACTTCAAGTTTCCTCATGCTTGAGAGTTTCTTTGCCACCCTCACATTCCTATGTGTTTTGAAGACTCCCTCTGTCCAGTGGATCAAATTATTTTAACCTCCTTCATCAAAAACCTTGAAGTTTGTCAGTTTCTCCAATTAAACAGACAAGAAATTGTTGACTTATCCAGTATGCCCTTCAACCTCCCATTTTAATATGCCTTTCTACATAGACCCTGATATTCTGGGTCACTATTTCTTGTTTTGTCTTTTTCAAACTCATCATAAACTCTAATATTCTGATCATTTTTCCAAACCCTCATTCCTACCCAACACAGTTCCATTGTTGTTCAACCTTGCCCTTTCTCTATCAGTGCCATTCTGATATTGTACCACTGAGGTCTCTTCCTAATTCCATTTTTATCCTCTTCACTTGGGTACCTAAGCTCACTCTCCCATTCTATTAGCAAAACCTTCACCTAGAGAATAAAAATAAGGAAGAGGACTAAATTGGAATTAAGGAAACCAAGTTCAAATTTCATTGCTGCCACATTCTGTATCAGAAAAGTTTTCTTAATATCTTCTAAGTTTCAGGTTCAGCATCATAAGCATCATTTAGCCAGTATTTTAAACACATTTTGAGGTACTATAAGACACTTGGATTAGTTGCTAAGATCTCTTAAATCCTTAACATTTTTCTACTTTTTATTGAGTCTATCAGAAAAAAAAGATAAGGAATTTTTAGCTGACAAACATTTTTGGAAAAGAACAAAAGAAACAGCAAAAGAGCAGAAAAGAAAGTCATAGAAAAAAAGAGAAAAAAAACTAGAAAATTGAGTCTTCATAGAACAAACAAACTGAAGGAATAAACGAACTGGGAAATCAGGAACTAAAGAAATCAATTAAAATAACCTCTAAATCAATGCTAAAGTTAATTTATATAGAATGTTCTACACACAGTTCTTATTCTCTTCCAGTGAAATAATTCCTCTCTGGGCTTGTCTAATCTTTCTTATGAAAAACCCATTGTCCTATGATCACAGCTATATGGGATTTTCCTTAAAAGTTTTAAAGTTAAAAAAAAAAGTTACTGGGTAGCAGAACAACTGTCAATGATTTCAGAACAAACTCTTAGATAAGCAGGTTCCTCAGGTAAAATATTTACCAGAATTAACACATGACTACCTATGACTTTCTGAATTGACCTGATACCTGTATTATGATCATAGTGCTCCATATATCCCTATTAATCTAGGCAATGGGGCAAGAAAATGGCATTATCAGCCAGACAGGTTGAATGTCAACCTCAGGCCAGCTATTTGTTAATTATGGGATCATGAACCAATTAGTTAACCACTCTGAAGGACAGTTGCTTAAATCTGTTATGATGACTATAAGATACAAGGGATAAACATCTAATATGACTAAAATATTCACAAATAGTAGTAAATCTTTTTTTCTTTTCATTCCTGAATAGGTTATCGTACAAATTTTTAGGATCTATAAAATCTTACCTAATTAAGGCGTCATCTTTAGAATTTTCATACCCTATTAAAGAAAATGATTTAAAAAACCTTTAATCAAATATAGAAAATATAAAATATTAAAAGTATATGACTCTAATGCTTTATTATAAAGTATTTCTTTGGGATCATATAGGAAGATGGTTCTAGAATAAATATTCATAATACTGATGACTGACAATGCATTAAGACCTCCTATGTCCCCTTTTCTGTATTTATCAAATGCAAGGGCAAAGAATGGGATTCATCATATTTTGTTACTAAAAAGTAAAATACTATGTCCTATCCTAACTGAAAGATAAAAAATTGGCAGAAAATATCATTAGTAGAATTCATAGTATTGAGCTGAGAGTATCAAACAAACCTCATTGGTTTTCTGGACTAAAAGCAGAAGGAACAATTATAAGAGAGTATGCTTATTTTGTTAGGACATACAACAGCTTCTCCAGATTTTCAGTCAAAATTGCCCAAGTTATGATGGGGAAGCAAATGTGTGGGAAGTGTCCTTTGTGGCATGACAAAATTCAGGCAACAGACCAGGGACTGGGATTACTTACAAAGACATTTTGGCTTAAAGTTGAGAAGAGTCCAATAGAAATCAATGTACTTACACCCACTAATGCTATCCTAGTGAAGATGCAAATCTCTTAGTTCTAGCTGATTTCTCTATCTTATGCATGGTGAAAAGAAGGTTTTACCTTCCATAGAAAGAAACACTATAAAGATGACACCTTTGAGAGCACAAACCCTTTGATCCATACCTCACTGTCATAGTGAAATTTAAAAAGAAACACTAGAGAGTTAGCAGCAAGTTGCCAAGGAGTAATAGCTGATATGACAAAGTATTTAAAAACATATAACATTTGAATATTAAAACCTGTGATTACATATACTTTGGTTTTCAATTGGGTTTCCAAAATAGTTCAGCATTAGAGAACTAATGATCATGAATCAAGGACAGTACAGCTCAATACATTAACTGGAATAGCTTCACTTAAAGAAAAATATCCTGAACTTAGATCCTTTCTCTGTAACCAATACCTCTTTGATCTTGCACAAGTCATTTCTCTTGGGCTCAAGTTTCCTTCTGAAAAATAAGATTGTACTGCATTAGTTCACCAACCAGGTTGTTATGAAGATTTAAGGAGAAAATATTAAAACAGGCTATGAGAAATAGTAATAAAATAATTAGTTCTCTAATGCTGAACTATTTTGGAAACCCAATTGAAAACCAAAGTATATGTAATCACAGGTTTTAAAATTCAAATGTTTAGTTATTGGAAAATACTATTAAGTTTTTATTTTGGATATTGACTGTGTTCTTCTTTAGGAAAAATCAGGATTTGAATAATTTGTAGTCTAACTTATTTATAAATATCTTATATCCTTAAATTACATAATATATTTTCCCTCTTATGAAGCTAATCAATTGCACCCAGGGAAGAAAATTAACAAATAGCAAGACGTGACTTGGTCTGATATTATTCCTCTCTATCATGTAGAATGGAACCAGCAGATCTTTATTAGAATGATGCTTAATCTCCATGTTCATGCCTCTTTTATACATGGATACAGATGAGTCATTATGCAATTTCACTAACTCTTATATCCAAAGAATCAATTTTAGATTCAAAAAAATCTAAAGTTTAATTCTGCTTAATGACTTCCCTATTAGACAGAACTTGAAATATTCTGAAACCTTCAGGCACAGGTGCAATTATCTTGGGAAATTTTCATTGCAGTTGAATAAAATCACTAGAGAAGCCAATCAAAATTATCACCCTTCCCCCTTGGAAACAGTGGTATGAAACCTTCTTAAATCAAAAAAATGTGATTCACAGAATGTAATGAGGATTTTTTGTACAGATCTCTCTCTTCCTGAGACATTATTTGAAATTATCTAATAGTTTTTAAATGATTCCAACTAATATTTGCTGAAAAAAAGCAAACAGAAGCCTCAAAGAATGATTCATATGAAGGTTTTGGCTGACACGTTGACTCTATATAAGGTTTTATTTATTTATTTTTTTAATTTGTGGTGCTGAGTACTGAACCCAGGGCCTTGTGCATGCAAGGCAAGCACTCTACCAATTGGGCTATGTTCCCAGCCTCAAATAAGGTTTTAAGTGGAGGACAGACATGGTCAGTGGGTTCACAATGTGTGTGATTAAAGCAAGGTGGCCCACATACCAAAGCAGAATGCTGCTGCTTTGGGAATTTTAAGTGAACATAACAGTGCATGTATATGTGAATTTAAAAAAGAGTGTAACAGTGAAACCTAAGTGTGCATTTCCATGAGGACATAGTGACAGTGATCAGTCAGGACACCCGGTAGTAAAAATTAACCCTTACCACACTGCAAGACCAGCAATGGCAGAAACAGAATAATGATTAAAGAGTGCTTTCTTCCCCCCTCCAGCTGAGTAGTAAAAGAGGACTGTCTTCCCTGAATCTAAGGAATTCATTGGTCCTAGGGAGATCCAAGAAGGATGGTGGAAAAGTCAGCTCCCAGGGAAAAGCAAGGAGATTTCTTACTAAACTGACATTTCAAGACACAAATACCTAATTAGGAAAATCAAAGTTGTGACACTATTTGTTTTCTATGGGTAGTCATTATGCTTAGAATGAAGTGGATAATTCTGGCATCTCTAGGGATAAAAGTTTTAAAAGTTCTGAGATATGGGCTGGAGGTATATCTAAATGGTAGAACATTTGTTTGAGAACCTGGATTCAATCCCCAAAACCAGCAGAAAAAGAAAAAAAAGGAAGTTCTGCAATAAATCCTGCACTAATCACTACCTTCTAATTAGCTTAGACTTTAGCAGTGTTTATTGTGGATGAAGAGACACAGACACTGCCATTCCTAACATATTTGAATTATGAATAATCAAATGATATGTAAAATGCAATAGTTGTACTTATTTTGAACCTCCACTTAATTTTGATTAGTATTTTAATAAAAACACTTACATATTGTAGCCACTGGCAACAGAATAACATAATGCAGCCCCTCCATTCTGATCTGCAAAGACATCAACCCCTTCTTCAATTAGAAGCTTGATTATACCTGGTGATTCATATCTCACAGCCAGCATGAGGGCTGTTCTAAAATAACAGAGAAATCACTTCGTCATTAGTTACTTTAATAAACACGTGTAGAGATAATTTGATGTATTTTATCAATTTAATATCTTGCTTTACATATACTAATACACATAAGCATATGGGGGGATCACCTGTGCAAATCATCTCTAAGTCTAAAAGAAAAAATAAATAAATAAAGAGGAAGACTCTTGTCCCAATGGAGAATTACATAGTAGAAGTTATAAACATAAAATCTCTTGATGGACAATAACCATGATGAGGTTATCTATCTGAAGCAGATCAAAGATTCCAATGAAGAATGCTCCATTTCTTCCTTAGTCTGATGTATATATGGTAACTCATAGTCAACTTAAAGTCAAGCAAATAAAGACTGTGAGCAGATTTTAAATAACAACAATAACAATAATGGAGATAATCAGTCATTATAGCTTCAGTTAATTTCAATGAAAAGCATTTGCTATGTAATGAAATCAAATGCTATTATGTATCATCTCACACCACCCTTCAAGCATGTTTCACTGTTTTTCATATCAGGACATATATTTAGTGATAAGTAATGTTTCCAAAATGTTACATTTTGTAACTATGTAAGTTAGGTATGCAACCCAGTCAAGTGTGAATTTAAAGCTTATCTCCTTTCTATTCACTGCACACCTATATTTTATCTTCATTAAAGGAAATGTTTGTGCCATTTAAATTTTTTCTTCCCTCAGCCCTTGCCAATTAGACATAAAACCATCAGGGCTGGGGTTGTAGCTCAGTGTTAGAGCACTTGCCTAGCAAATGCGAGGCATTGAGTTTCATTCTCAGCATCATATAAAAATAAATAAATATATTGCATTCATCTACAACTAAGAAAAAATTTTAAAAAGAATGAAAAGCATCAAAATACATTGGAAAATAAATAACATCTAGCAATAGCAATTAAGGTTCACTTAGGATAAGCTAACATGGGTACTCTTTGAAAAAAAAAAAAGCAATTTAGAGTAATCCAAAAGAAAAAAATGATAATCAAAGCCTATTTATGCTCAATATACCACTTTAAAGGAAAATCATATGAGGAATAGAAATTAAATATAAAATAGAGAGGTCAATAAATTTATTATTTAACCAAAAACTGCTAAAATCCACACTTATTTAAAACTTTAGATAATATATGATCATGTTGGTTTAGTCAGTTTTTGCTGCTGTGACTAAAGGACCTGAGCACAATTGTAGAGAAGAAAAGGTTTAACTGAAGGCTCATGGTTTCAGGGGTCTTAGTCCATAGAAACTTGGCTCCCATTCTCAGGGCTCAAGGGGAGGCTGAACATCATGAAGTGAGAATGTGGCAAAGGGAAGCAGCTCACATCATGGTGATTAGGAAGTAGAGAGAGGTCTCCACTGGCCAGATAGAAATTTATACCACAAGCCACACCCCCAACTCCCACCTCTTCATGGGATTAATCCTATCATGGGATTAATTCACTGATTAAGACTCTCAAAGTCCAATCATTTTTCCTCTGAACCTTCTTGTATTGACTCACGTGTGCTTTTTAGAGACATCTCATATCCAAACCATAACACATGTGAACAACAAAACCAAGTCTTTCTACCCAAAATATGATTTGTGTTCATATTTTTTTATTTATCTCAATACTTAAAAGTTAATATTTTCCTTCCCATTAATTTAATATTTGACCTGATTGAATAAACTACTGTACCTGCCCCTATTATCAACTGCATGTACATTTGCTTTACCTTAATTAAAAATTTGGCCATATGGTGTTTGTTTTCCTTTAGGGCAAGTAAAAATGGTGTGTGGTCATCCTGGAAAACAAGAAGAATAATTTATTAACAGAATTGTTTATTTCTCAATTGAACTGAAAATCTTATAACAAACCATATGAACATTAACATATACTATATAAAGTAAATGAAGGGCAGCCTCTTTCTTCTACCATCCTGCACTTCCACATGAACTGCTCTTTCACTTTATAATGCCATCCTCTATCTAGAAGGGTTTATGAACTCCAGTCTTCTCCCAAACTTGCTTCAAAATTTTACTCCTTCCAGGGATTTTTGCCTCTGTCACAACCTTTATCATGGTATCTTGAAGTTAGGTGGCTGCCACTGGCCCCCATCAATAATAAATTTCTTGAGGACAGAGACAGTATCCCTATTGTCAATGACCCCACATCTAAAACACAGTAGTAAAAGGATTTTAATATCTTACTGAATTAATGAACTAAACTTTCATCTCTACAACAGAGCTTATCAATCTATGTTCCAAAGAATTTCCACTTTTCCAGAAATACCAAGCCTAATCAGAAAATTTCCTTGATGCGCTATAAGAGATACTACAAAGCTGTGCATCATGCATCTAGTGATAAGGAAATATCTTTACCATTGATAACACCTAGTTGACAATGCTTTTTCATAGTAGACATTCACATTTGGAGAATTCAAGTTGCAGGAATACCGCTCAGAGTTTTCCAGTAACATGGGAGGTTCCTCTATGCTACACAAATGCTTTTGATTCTCTCCTGTTGAGTGTCAATATTCTAAACAACAATATAAGGCACTTCTTCTCACCATGGGTCTCTAGGGAAATGAGCTCTGAGTTAAAAGAGAGAGATTTCAAATGAACTTTGATTCATTTGGTACCTGTGCTTTCTCCTATAAAAGGTGAAAGACATTAATCTTAAACTAAATACAAAATGTATTCTCAGTTGTAATAATCATCCTGGTACCCTAAAGCACATCCATTTTACCAAATTCTTTTTTATTCTGGTTCCATTTGCATTGCTACTTAAATTTATTTATAATTTTAGGCACAACAGAATTCAGAAAATGTGTGTTTGACAAAAAGTTTTATATTGACCCACATGTATTTTTTAGCATCATAAAAGAATAAAGCACCCACAAGTTCAAGAGACAAAGCTGAAGACAAAATAATACTGCTTGCACTAGGTATATGCTATCCACCTCTAACTATGAGTAACCTAATGAAGGTTACAGAAATTCAAATGGGAATATGACATTTGTAGTACACATAAGGAAAACTTTTTAAAACACCAATTTCTAAATTCTAATATTACTAGAAGAGCCACCACATTTGCCTGACCATAGGCACATGCATAATGTAGAGGGGTTCTATGAAAGTAAGAGGCTTTGTTGGGAGGTTATAGAACTCCCACTTAAAACAATTATTCATTCCATTGTGAACATTAAATAGCATGCAATTCCTTTCTCTTCAAAACAATTTCTCCAGAAGAAACAATATTTACTAGCTGTTATTATTAAATTAATGAAAGATCAGTTTATTCTAGCAGCCTATTCCACTGACTTCTTACCTTTCCCCTGCCCGCCACTGCAGAGGATCAATCTGAAGGACACTCAATACTGAGCCATATCCAGAACCCTTTTAATTTTTCATTTTGTGATAGGGTCTCACTAAGTTGCCCAGTTGATTTTGAACTTGGAATCTTTCTGCCTCAGCCTCCCAAATCACTGGAATTACAAGCATGCAGCATTGCTTGTGACCTCATTGAATCTTGATTTTTTTGTTTGTGTGTTTTGTTTTGTTTTTGTAGTGCTGGGGATGAAACTCAGGGCCTGGAGCATGCTAGGTAAGGGCTTTACCAATGATCCATATTCCCAGCTTACAGCTATCCATTTGCATAGAGAGAGCATGGTTTTTTGATATAGATTATCTTGTTTTTGTTTCTTATTTTAAGCTGTGTTACAAACTAGCTATCCCTTAGCCCTTCTCTGCCTAAATTTCATCACCTATAAAATGGGGATTCAAATTAGTAGTTGCCTTCCAGGACACCACCGTGATATTTAAATAAGAATCTATGCAAATAGCATCTTAATAATTGTTATCTATTGTAAATATTATTCTCCTACTTATTAATAAATTGTATTGCAATTCATAAATTAATATAATAATTTTGCTGATGTATTTTAAAAACTAGGTATTTCTTCATACAAAAACAAGTGACCGTTACACAAACTATGGTGCCTTACCTTAAGAGAAAGGTGATAAAAACAATCGATCAAAGAGTTCTAGTCATATGGGTGGCATTGAAATAAGTTTTAGTTATAAAAATTACTACAGGTAAGGAGAGCTGATTAATGAAACAGCAAAAGACAAAATTTAAAGCAAAGTTATTTTTCAAGAAACTTAAAGCCAAGGGAAATGTATGATTCAAATGAATTAGTATGTCTCACTTTGTTCAGTATTTAGATTTGTAGGACAAATTAGATATATCCAATAAAAAAATTAGACATACCCAATACTTAGTATCAGTATTAATTTGATCTTAACTTTTCAAATGGGCAGTTTACAATTTTCTAACTCCAGAAGTGCTTTTGTTTGAAAAGTGGGAGGAAAAGTTTCACTTCAAATTGAGTTCTGTCACTTCAGTTTTCCTCTGGTCAGGAAAACATGAAGTTTTTAAGGAAGGAGGACCTGAGGAAAAGTAAATATGCTGACTATATGATAGAGTATTCAGGTTATGAGTAGTGAATAAATAAAGTGAAAGAACAGATAAAGTGCACTTGGGGGGAGTTCAGTGTGTGGTGGGTTTTTTGTTGGTGTTTATTTTGGTCTGATTTTTTTTTTTTTTCTACTAGGAATTTGAACCCAGGAGTACTTAAGCATTGAGACAAAGGCACAGCCCTTTTTATTTTTTATTTTGAGACAGTGTCTCAATAAATTGCTAAAGGCCTCACTAAGCTGCTGAGACTGGCTTTGAACTTGAGGTCCTTCTGCTTCAGGCTCACAAGTTGCTAGGATTACAGGCTTGTGCCAAGGTGCCTGGTGGGGAGTTCAGTAATTTTTTAAAAAATACGTTATAAATTAAAGCAATACTTTGCAGTACTAATAATCTTTCATTTTTGCTTTCTTTTATTTTCATAATAATGTAACTAAAACAAAATGATAAACCTCCAATTGTGTCTATGTAATAAATCTGTATGGAATAAAACATATGTATAAGAAATGTATCTGCAGTGATATCTGTAAGTACGTATGAACAATTACCTTCACTTCTGAAGAGGCTAAAAGTTGGCAGAAGATATTAATCTACACAAACACACACACATACACAAAAATTAGTGGAAAGTGAGACATTTTTATTTGTACAAGAGTCATATCCCTGCTCCTCCCAAAAATTATTTTAACAAGAAATTCTCATTAGAACTTTTACACATATTCATTGTAGAAATAACAAGTAAGAAAAAAGTAGAAATAGATGTAGAATTTTATCAAAACTACCCATATGGTAGGTAAATAAAGCAGAACACAGAAAATGTCAAACTATTGAATTAAAGCAGAGCATATTTTCTGCTATCAATGAAACTAAGGAGAAATTGTTCAATATTGGAAATAAAATAAACTTTAAATGAAAAAGGAAAAGAAAAATTTTCTTTATAAGTTGAATGCCTGAAAATAACTACTTTTACTATATTTTTTTTATATATTTGTGACTAACACAAGACCCCAATCTATTTGTGTGTACGTATAATCAAGCTTTGTTTTCACCTGCTATACAAAAGAATATCTTCCAGGTCAACATACATCTACATCTTTGTCACCTTCAATGGTTACATAATATTCCATTCTAGGAATGCACTGCATTTTATTCCCCAGATCCATTCTATGAGTTCTTTTTAACATATTGATGTTTTAAACAGTGCTCAGAAAAATAATCTACATGCATCTTTTATTATATTCCAAAGATATTTAACATAAAGAAATTGCTGGGTAGAGACATGTTATTAAAATATACAGTAATATCATCTATTTGAGAAGTCATAAGCAACTCAAACCTTAAGCAGCAGTGTAAGTACTGCTCCTCTTCATCCTCACAAGTTTTGTAGCTAAAATCATTTACATTTATCATTGAACTTAAATTTCTTCTCTTTCCAGGAACTATAAGTACTTTTTCCTATATCCATAGGTCATTTGTACATTTGGAAAAGAGCACTTTCTCTAATTTAAGTTAGAATTCAGGGGCTGTGGGGTAGTGGTAGAGCACATTCATAGCAAGCTCAAGGCAATGGGACAAAAATTTAAAAAATAAAATAAAAATAAAAGAAAGAGAAAGGGGGGGGAGAGAAAGGCTTCTTTTTTAGTTTTTTCTTTCTTAAGAACTTTGCCTACATAAAATGTATAAAGAAGGACCTGTATTGTCTTCTAGCATTTTTCTCTAATTTTATTATCTAAAATTAGTAATCCACATTTGATCAGGGAATTATTTTGTGACACAAAAATCCAGCTAATTTACTCCAAACAACAGGCACTTCATTCACACATAATTCTTTTCATACTAATATGCTACATCACCAGTAGCACATTCTAAATTCTTTCAGATATTTGGTTGTTTCTAAGTTTTATTCTCTTCCACTCATTTATCTGCCTTCTTGACTATTGGCGAACAGTTTGTGAAAGATGATGGTGTGTTTTGAAACCCAGAAGGAAAAGTCCTTTTTACATTTTCTTAGTGTCATCATTATCCTAAAAGGTTGTATGTAGAACTCAAAAATGTTAAAACTCTGATATTTTTATTTGGTATGTATGAAATTGATAACCATAGAAAGAGTTCACACTTTGGAGATAATGAATATAGCTATTAAAATACACCACACTAGGACCCAAACCCTGGCTATTCTGGGTCCTGAAAAACAGACAGGGGAAGGGAATTAGGAAAGCAGCCTGAATCCTTTGCAGTCTGGCAACCCTGACATCTGTTCTTTTGGCCCTGGTTCCTGATACCTTGTACCACAGATGCTGTAAACAGATGTTCTGCTCTCCCTGTCTAAATAAGGGAAACATGAAAGAATAACTACAGTCAATAATATGACAACAGTGAGATTTATCAGTTTTGCACAAAATTTTTAGTTAACAACACCTAGTGTAATCTGTCTCAACTAATGACAGGTTTGAAAAATAATATTGGGCTAGGTACTTTGCAGAATGTGAATGGTGCCTAGACCTCTATTCCTAAAATGCTATTGAAGGAATATGGACATTATTACTCTATGCACATGTATGATTACCTGAACAATATGACCCTACATTGAGTACAGTCAAAGAAATTAGAAGTAGTGCTGCATTTGTATAAAAAGAATTTAAATGGACTCTGGCATCATCTATAAATAATTAGAAAAACTTCGAACAAATTAAATGACTAAATGAAGCATTTAGAGAAAAAAGAGTGCATGTCAACAATCGGGTTAGGAAGATGGTTAATTGATCAAGAGGCACTGAGAGTAGACGAAATCCTAAGTGAAGTAGATAAGAAAGAGTGAAAATTACTGAGGACTAGAATGAAAGCCATAAAAAAAAGAAGAATGTAAAAATAACTGCAAAAACAAAACAAGAGGAAAAACACATAATCTTCCCACTTCGAAGAATCCTTATAAGGACCCTCAGTCGACAAAATGTATGCATAAATATAGGCCAACAAAAGAATATTGGTTTAAGTCAATTACGATCAATATTTTACACATATTGCACTTTTCTATTACTTATATAATATGCTTTTTCCTTCGTAAAATTTCCATTCCTTTTTATAGTTAGACCTAACCTTAGGGTTAGGGCAAGGGTTAAGGTGAGGATTAGGGTTAGCTTCTCCTAGGCTCAGTCTGGGAGAATATTCAGATCAACCTCTTCCAGACTCAGGCAAATGTTCCTTCGTCCCCACCCTCCTGAATCTGCCTCTTGCCTAAATCTTCCCCTGCGGCACAAGAGTGCTGAACCCAGGTCCTTTGCAGGCAGAAGAGTGAGGACACACTAATACCTGCCCTGGTCCAGGCTGCCACTGCTAGTCCACCCCTACAGGGTCTGACAGGCCACTGAGACCTGTAACAAGGCTTGCTCCCGAGCTCCTCCGCCCCTCTGGCCACTTCTTCCCCTGCCACCTGCCTTCCAGGTGCAGCCCCGCCCCGTCACTCCATGCTATGCCCTCTCCCCACCTCCTGCAGGCTTTTCTCTGCACCTGGGAAACCCGCTAAAATGGGTTTCTCTGCAGCTCCTCCTTAGGAAGGCCTGGGCTTCAGAATGCCCCCAGGTCTACAGGTACTAGGACGTGCTGAGGACTCCCTGAGCATATGACAGCCACGCATGTTGGTGAAAGAAGGCCTGGCTACACAGCTGCCTGTCCCCTCCAGGGCATGACCAGGATAGTGCAGGCCATTTCCCATTGGACCCGCCTCCTCCCGAAGTCCCCTTGCCTCTGGGGCTGCAGGACTCACAGACTCTATTACCTGTTATTCCTGTCTATGTCATTAAGGTGACAGCCCCCGCGAACCAGGAGACGCCTCACTCATTTGATATCACCGTGCCGGGCAGCTTTATGGATACTCCCAATCGGGTCGTATCCACCAACTTCAGGCCTGGCAGGGAACGCAGCAAATGTCTTCTGCCTAGAGGTAATTCTCGGGCTTCAGAGGCCTTGTCCCTTCACCTGGGCTTTTCTCTGTTTCTGGAACCCAGTACTGCGGTTTATGCACAGGCCAACTAAATCTGTGCACAGCCTGGGAACAGGTTCCACTGGTTGTGTGTATAGACCAACAGCCAAACCGTCCCTGCGGATTAACGCTACATACAGGTGCACACTAGAGCCATGGGATCTGTTGCTGCAGGTGATCGTGCTCCTGGAAGCTGAGAGGTACCACCTCCATCCAGAGTGCACAAGGCTGTACCGCCCAGTGAGAAGGTGGAGGTGGGACACCTAGTCAAAGCGGAGACTGCCTCCTGCTCTGGTCCAGGCTGCCACACCCACTGTGTCAGTACTGCCCCAGGACCTGTCTTCAAGTTCACCCCTGCCTTTTGCCTCAATGCCTGTTTTCCATGGAAAATTGGGACACTGTTGCCCTAGTCTGGGTCTGGCTCAGTGGTAGGGCATGGCCAGGCATGTGGAGACCTGGGTTTTTCTCCTTTTTTAGGAACACTGTTTTCCTGTTCTGGGTGTTGTTTAGTGGTACCGCATGGCTAGGGGTGTGCAAGCCATTCAAGGACTGGGGACACTGTGACCCTGGCTTGGTGTGTCTCAGTGATAGGGCATGGCCAGGTCTGTGCAGGACTGGGTTCCTTCCCATTACTGGGACACTTTTGCCTTAGGCTGATTATGGCTCACTTTTAGGGCATGGCCAGTCGTTGCAGGCCAGGGTTCCATCCCTGTTGCCCAGGTATTTTGTGTGACTCAGTGGTAGGGCATGGCCAGGTGTGTACAGGCCATGGTTCCAACCCAGGACTGGGGACACTGTTTTCTGGGATGGGTTGTGGCTCAGTAGGGCATGGCCAGGCATGTGGAGGCCTGGGTTCCATTCAGGGCTGGGGACACTGTTTCCCTGGACTGGGAGTGGCTTGGTGGTAAGGAATGGGCAGGCATGTGCAGGCCTGGGTTCCATTCCAGAACTCAGGACACTGGTTTTCTAGCTTGATGTGACTCAGTGGTAGGGCAATGGCCAGACTTGTGGAGGCCTGTGTTCCATCTCAGTACTAGGACCTCTGTTGCCATGGGCTGGGGCGTGGCTCAGTTGTAGGGCATGACCATTCGTTTGCAGGCCTGGGTTCCAGTGGCAATCAGTCTAATACAGACCCTGGGTTGGGGGCACTGTTGGTACACTGAGCACATCAAGGAGAACATGTAGGGGCGACTGCAGGGGATCAGACCAGAAGACAGCGCCCGCGCCCACAGGGAGGTGGCACAGTGGCTGTGCGAGGACTGCTTAGACCATGGAGCTCCTTTGAAACACAGCATGGCTTCAGGGGCCTCAGTGGGCACCACAGGTTTCTCAGGAGATGGGGACGTGTTCGTCTGACACTCTGGGACATCTAGGCACTCTGTGAATGGATAGAGCTGGACAGAGCTGGAGACCATCACTCTACGTAATGTAAGCCAACCCCAAACCAAAGGTGAAGACTCTGATTCAGGAGTGCGGGTTGGGGGGAGGGGAAGATTCACTGTATTAGGCAAAGGAGGATGGGGGAGGGGATGGGAATGGGAAAGACAGCTAGGGAATGGGACTCACTTTCCTAGTTCCTATACGAACACAGGACAGTGAAACTCCCCATCATGGAACTCCCCAAAGTGGGAAGGAATACCCATGTATGCCTTTTGCTCCAAAATGTGCTCTACTGTCCTGTATGCCTAAAAGGAGCAAATAAAAACCAAATGATTAAAAAGTGAAAAGGAGAAAAGTGCCAGTCAGGCATTGACATGGGATTTCCTTGCCCCCAGCATGTCCAGATGTCCCCACTGCACAGTGCTGTCACCACCTCCCTTCAATGCCACCTAACTGGGCAGCTGCTTCCACCAGCCAAGGGATTCAACCAGTGCCAAGGGCATGAGGACCCTGGGGGCGAAGTGACTGGGCTCCATGGCAGGGCCACTGCAGCCTGGGAGGAGACCCCCTCCTGGCCTGCTGCATTTCTGATCCAGAGGACCCCCTCCTGCCTCACCACACTCCTGATACTGCAGCAGGTGAGGCACCCTGCAAACCAGTCAGGGGATCCTTCACAGACAGGAGAGACTGGCCGGACAGGTTCTCAAGGGCAGCAGCCTTAACTACAGCGCCCCATGCAGTCAGCTCGAAAATGAGGACATTCCAACATTAGGAGTCCAAAGGTCCTCTGTGAAGACACCATTCTCCCTCTATTCCAAACATGTGCCCAAGTGCAAGGGAGCTCACTCACACACATGCATGCAGAGACACACACATTCAAACATGCACACACAGGCACAAACACAAACATATGCACACACAGAGACGCCTACATGCTCATGCAGAGACACACATTCAAACATGCACACACAGACACATACAGATACACATATGCAGAGACATACACACTCATGTATGCACACAGAGACACAAACACATGTGGACAAACATGCATGTAGAAACATGCACACAGGTCTCTACACATTTTATTGGAGCAAGAAGCAGAGGCAAGTCTATTCCAAGAATACTTCCTTTTGTGTTTTCTTGAAGAAAAGTCCATATAGAAAATCCAGGGCAAGTGTAATTTTTTCATGAGATTTCTGCCCAGCAGTGGAATTCTGAAAAACTAGAATTTAAAAAGTGCAAGTTTTCTGATTTAGAAGTCTCTTTTCATAGCCTCATTTTCTTCACTATTAAGGGTGAGTAGGAGGAGGGCAGCCTCCAGAAACCTGGCCATGGAGTGGAGGCTAAAGACAGTGAGGTACACGACCAGTGCAGTGTCCTCTTGGGAGGCCTCTCAATGTTTCCTGTGTACCCCAGCCCACAGGCACTGTCATCGCCACCCTGTTTTGCAGATGTAACTCAGAGGCTTCCTGAGAGCTTCAGGGAGTGAGGGGTCAGAAGGAGTGGACCTGGGGCTGCCAGGGCTTTGTGCTGGTGGAGATAGGCCAACAGGTGGTTAAGAAACACTAATTCAATGTCAAGTGCATGGTTCGGAATGAGGACACCAGGCCTGGGAGAGCTAAGTCAGTGGCTCAGGGCCAGGCTCCACAGACAGAGGGATGTAGGAGGCCTGTTGCCCTGGTGTGTCCAGTGAGGGTGCCGGAGCTTTCTTGAGGCCCAGTCCTAGAGCTTCCCTGCATCTGGCAGGCACTCCAGGACAGCTTGGCCAAGCAGGCAAGGGCAGGCCTCGGTCCAGCCGCTGGGAGAGGAAGTGGGTGCCAGCAATACCAACATGGCAGCATCTCTGCCAGGGCTCCTGGAGGGCAAGTGATGGAGATGCAACTCTAGGCATTCGGTGAAACCAGATTTGTAGGCTTTAGCACTTAAGGAAGGAACGGCAGGTTGGGTGGGCCTGCAGACACCAGGAACAGTCCTTGCTCTTGCCAGGCCCTCTTAGAGGGGCTCCCTCGATGTTCTGAGTGGTCCCCTGCCCCTCACTTGTGCTGCTTGGTGTTCTACTGCACTGAAGGCACCTCCAAGTGTGTGTCCTTGGAGGCTCATACTCAAGGAGGCAGGAGAACTCCTCCAACGCTTCGAGGAGAGGTCTTGGGAAAGGAAGCTGGCCAGGGTGGAGGACAGGGGTGCTTGCAGTGATGGGTACTGGGACTGGCAGCTTCCTGGGGTAAAATGTGTTCAGTGGCTTGGAGGGATTAGGAGAATCTCTTCCCTGAAGAAGGGGCAAGCGGGGACACGCAGCAGGGCATGGATGGCTGGCCACCCATGCTCCCGTCTGAAGCAAGGGTTCAGAAGCTCAGGCTGCTGTCCTGCCAAGTCCAGCCCTTCTTGCCCTGGGATATGCCCTGGGATATGCCTGGGAGATCCAGCTCTTGCTGACCCCATATTCTGTGCCCATCCTCCATCTGGGTCAGAATTAAACAGCCCATGGCAAAAGGCCTAGACCCTTGTAGGGCAGCTCCTCCAGACAGAATTTAAGTCCAACCTGTTTCTCTTAGTGAAACAGGGCTATGGGAAATGCACCATTTAATTAAGAATAGCCTTTTAATTAATCTGATTTCAAATAGATGCACCAACTCAGGAAAAGCACAGCGGACCATTGGCAGCTGTGCCTGGGAACTACCATGCCAGGAAGCAGCTCTGCCCAGCTCCACCCACCCCCCAGGCTTGACGGACAGCCAGAATCCTGAACTGTCCTGCCCACAGGGTAAGAATCATATCAGGCTCACTCCATCAGAAGCGTGAGGATCCAGAAACATGCTGTCTCGTGACTACTTCAAAGTACCTGACTGCTGGACAGAGTCTGCAGTCCCACCGCCAACCCTGCACTCCCTCACAGGGGAATGTCAAGAAGCCCCTCCAATAAAGGAGGAGAAATTTGCAACATCCTGGATAGCCAGCTGGGGCCATGGCCTTGGCAGAACAGACCCTGGAACTCCACCTGGTCACAGACCAGCCTCAGGGCTAGTTTCACCATATGTTGCTTAAAGCGCAAGACTTCCAAGGCCCAGGACTGAGCAGTTACCTATATCAAATCAAACAGGTCATCTCTAAAATCCAATTGCTTTTAATGTGAATTGCAGATGTAAGTGGTGAGTGGGAATGCAGCAGGATTGTCCCGGGTTGCTGCTCCTGCTCGACCCAGAACTTCTCCCTAGAAGACAAGATTGTGGGCATCTGTCAAGGGCTGACCCTGTGCCAGGCAGGGCTCCTAGTGCTTTCTGTCCTCCCCAGGGGGTGGGTGCTATTACCATCCCCACTACTCAGAAGAGGCAGAGAGAGAGAGACCAAGAAAATCACAAGTCTTCCTGCTGGTTCACAGAGGCGCCACATTTCAAACCCTGGTGCACTGGACCACAACCCGTGCTAACTGCCTCCCAGGATGGAAATACAGATCCAAATGACCTTTTGAAGTCAATCAGGGGAAAGATAAACCCAGGACGCTTGACGGCATTCAAAGGGGCACCTTCCAGCCAGAGGCTGTCATTGGAATTAGACCATAGGGCAGACTGGACGGTTTGCAGAAGGCTGACTTTATTGTACAGATTCCTGCTCTTTCAAAAACCCCCAAAGTTAGAGCAGAGAGAAGCAAAGGAAGGTGGACGTAGCAGGCAGAAGGGGTACGGGTGAGTGTGGACTGCCACAAGCAAGCCAGGGAAGTAGGACAGTACCCGGCTTGATGCTCTTCCCCAGAGGTGGAAGGGAAAGTCATGGTCTGAGTTTGCACTGGGGACACAGATGACTGCCTTATAAGGTGCTGGGAGCCTCCGGGGAGCCCCACCCTCTGACCTGAGACACAGACTTGACCAGCCTGTCCTCAGGTTTACCTTAAGGAGCACACACCTGTCAGGTGCTTAAGTTGGGGCCCTGGGAATCTGAGTGAGCACCCGGCAGCCCCACACCCTTCCAGATTCTAAGTCCCAGGGAAGTTGCACACTCAGGCCCCCCTCTTTCTGGTTGTGCACCCACAGAGGGTCTCAGTGCTGACACAGTGTCCTCTTGGCCCCAGCCCTGTGTCCATGCCTGTCTGTGACAGTGGCTCCCTGCTCCATGCTGCACCATGACACCTTCTAATACCTGGGATGCACACTGGCATGCGAGCCATCAAGCTAGTGACTGCTGTAAAGACACCCAGGAGATGATACATGGAGCAGACAGTGACAGCCATAGGAGCAATCTGAGTCCTCAGTGAGCTCTGAGGAGCTAGTGCCCCTGTGCCTTTTGATCTTGCTTCATCTCCAATGGCTCTATGACTGGACAGAAGTGAATTCCCCAAGTGCAAGAACTTAGTGGGCACCCACCACCCACAACCAGATGCTAGGATCAGAGCTGACCTCACCCTGGATCTCCCTATTTTAACTGTCCTGCTTGGCGGAAACCATGCACATCCTCACTGACTCTCCCCCATCCGTCTCACCACACAGCCTCTGGGAACTGCCCCTGCATAGGCACCGATCACAGTAACCCCAATACACAGCCTGGCTTCCCAGTGTCATGGAGTCCTGGCAGAAAGAAGGATGTGGGACGCTGGAAGCAGCAAGCCTCCCATCTTCTTCTCCTGGCCTTGGAGCTTGACTTCCCTGCTTCATTATTCCCAGGGGGACCTGATGAAGTCCCAGGCACCCAAAAGACACACACCTTCTGAGAAGCTGCAGAGCAAAGGCAGCGAGCCTTGCGCATCCTGCTGCGAGGCAGGGAGCAGAGACAAGAAAATCACACAAACTGCCCAGAAGAGAAGGGCAGGAGAAGCAGCTCTCCTTGCCCAATTTCCTCTGCATGCACAGGTGCTGTTCCACTACCTTGGGACATGGAACCTCTGGAGTTTCTCAGTTCTGGGCTTTGTTGGGGTTTTCATTTGGTTGAATCGGGTGTTTTCTTAGCAAGGCTTCTGTTGGCCTGGGGGACAGACGGCATGTGGAATGGGTTCAGGTATGCTTCTCAGGAGACTCAGGAACACCACATGGTCATTTTATTCACATACACAGCCAGGGCTTCCAGAGAAAGGTGGCTCGAGGTGACAGGTGCCTCTCTACAAAGAACCATGGGATCTGGTTCACTGTGCACAGCACACTCCTGACATACTTCAATCCAGAGCAAAAAATGCATCATCGTAACAGCAGACAGACATTCAATGGGACAAGACTGCCTATTGAGTGGACAGCAGTACACACCAGACTTGGGGGGAGGCGAAAAGCAACCCTGGGATCCCTTCCCATATGAGCTGATGTGTCCTGTGTGGCTAAGAACCATGTGCCTTAGAAAACAGGGGGTCTTCCCCTTCAGTGAGGGCAATGCTGCCTCCTTTCAAGAAGGAGCTGTCCTTAAGGGAAAGCCCAGTGTGCATGAGAAAGCGGAGGGTGACTGCAGATCTCCAGCAGGGCTGGACCTACAGCCTGATCACTGCCCAGGCCAGCAGCCCTGTTGGGCTGGGACGGGCACAGCATGCTCTAGGTCCACTCTGAACACCTGCCCAGGTGCTGCAGGTGATGTTGGGAAGGGCTCAGCAACCTCTGCAGGTGGCCAGGCTGCCTTCCAGGACCCCAAGAGGCCCCCTCTTTCTAACTATGGCTGCTTCTTAGGCTGTCACCACAACCCAGAGCTCTCTAAGACCCTCCCTACCTCTGCAGGGTCCCCTTGCCCACTACCCCAGTTCCCCCATTCTCCAAAAGATGACCCATCTGTCTGTGGCCTTTGCACATGCCATCACCTCCACCAGGGACCCTGGGTCTCTCGCCCCTTCTGCTGGCCAGCCCCACTCCATTGCTGGCTCTGGGCTGGCAGGTCATGTGGAGCAGAAAGTCCTGGCGATTCAGCCTGGGCCAGGTTCCTCTGTTAAGTCAACCCCTAGAACCTCCCTTCTTTTCTGAAGATTCACCCCAGTCTGCAATTACAGTTATTCATCAGACTACCTGTTTTTTGTCTTATTTATGTATTTGACAGCATCTCCTGAGAGCAGGAAATATTGTCTACGTTTGGTCTCAGGGGCACATTGGTGGGGTCAAGTCATGTTTGCAGAAAGAAGAATTACTCAGAATATCTGGCACAGCAAGGTCCACACAAAAGACCACAGTATGTGGATGCGGATGAGGCATAGTTCTGAGGTGGAGCACTTGCCTAGCCCAGGAGAGGCCCGGGTCCATCTCCAGCACTGCAAGAAAATAGAGAGGAAGAAAAAGAGAACAAAAACAATGTACAGACTAGCATTCATCTTTTTTCCCTGTGAGATTAATCAAATATGCTTACACCGAAGGACAACTGGACTATCTTGCTAAATGACAGACCCTGTATTTGCCATCAAAAAGATTCAATAGGAAAGGCAACCACTCTTGGCTTTGGCCACCAGTCCCACCTTGGGTCTGCCCTTCAGTGGCAGGGCTCTTGGTTCTGGTGGTGCCGTGCTGAGCCAGCCTCCCTCAAGAGGCAAGGCAGGTGCTCCAGGGACATTGTGGAAAGAAGCATTGCTTTGTAAGTTAGACTGAAATTTCCTGAAATCCCACCAAATTGTCCTCAGGTTCAAAAGCCTCCAACACCAGCCTGATTCTAAATCAGTTACTACCACACTATTGTCTTCCTATGGCAACAGGGGTTTAAGGCAGCAGAAATACTCCTCACAGTTCTGACACTCAGAAGTCCCAGATGCGCTTTCCTGGGCTGATGTCAGAGCATCAGCAGCCACAAGTCCTCTAGAGGCGCCAGCAGAGACCCCAGGACTCGTGACTCGTGACTCGTGACTCATGGCCAGGTGACCCCAGTCTCTGCCTCTGCCTTCACATCACCTTCTCCTAGGAGTCCCTAAAGTCTCCCCCAAGAGGGACACTTGAGAGGACAGGCAGGGCCCATCCAGATAATGCAGGGAGCCCTCCCCAGCTCAAGAAGTTCAACTCAGTTGCACCTGCCAAGTCCTCCAATCTAAGGCAGCATTACTGATTCCAGGAATTAGGACCCCATATTTCTGAGCCATCATTAAGCCTAGTACTACCATCTTCTTCAACCCTAAAGTCCACACCACAGGCAAACACGAGCATCATAACTGATGACATGCTTATTGCAGTACGTACACCGGTCCACTTCACCGGTCAGTAAGCAACACTGCTAAAGTGCTTCTCGGCCACCTGGTGGAAGGTCCTTGTGGCAGGGTACAGAGTTCTATCATGGGCCCAGGTATCCACATCCTTGTCACTCCTTGGAGTAGAGTCAGGACTTGTGACTTGCTCCTAGACAAGAGAGGACACAGAGATAATAGGACTCCACCACCCAGACTGGGTTACTATATCTGCCAAAGGTGAGGAGTCACCACCCTGTGATTACTCCGCTGTAGCAGACTGGAGAGAAAGTTCTTCTGCTGTCTCGAGGAAACAAACTGCCCTGTTGCAGAGGGGTCTGCAAGAGAGGGACTGTGGTGGCTCTTGGGAGCAGAGGCTCTGGTCTCATGACTTTCAGAATTGAATTCCGACAGCAGCTTGCAAGAGGACCCTGAGCCTCCAGCGACATCACAGCCCTGCAGACCCCTTGATTTCAGCCTGGTGGGACCTCGAGCAGAGGATCGGACATACTTATGTCCAGACTCCTGATCCACAGCAACTGTGAGATAACACACATGCGCGCATCCTTCAAGCTACTAGAACGGCACTGTTGTGCTCTGCTGCAGTAGGAAATGAATGTGCTAGATTTGCAGAGTTTTTACTGTCCAGAGCTCAGCAGAGATGGGAGAAGCACACGTGCTCCAAATGAAGTCAACTGCACCAAGTGCCAGAGAGCAAAGGACACCAGGAGGAAAACAGGGTGTGTAAGTGTCACAGCTGAGAGCTGCCAAGTGGATCTACGTTCACTGGAAATTAAACTGGGAGTGGATTGGGGGAGTTTAGAATGGAAAAGAGACAGTTTCAGACAACACTTCAGTTACAGGGTAGAACCCACCTGAACAGGCTGCAGCAGGAATAAATCAACCCAAGAAGGTGGGGAGGGGGAGTTCAGGGCTGGAGGAGCAGCACATGCGGAGGCGCTGGCTTTGGGCACAGGCTCCTCCATCTCTTCCCCTGCCTCAGTGGTCTCTCCTCACTGCTGACCTCCCTGTCCTGCAGAGCCTCCAATGGAGCCAGGGTCGACCCTCTTGGTGCAGGCTGCCAGCTGGGGCATGGAGCAACCCCTCGGAAACAATCCCTGCCCCATAATTCCTGCTACCTGCCCCTCAGGTGTCATGTGCTGACTCTGACCCACCATGCCTGAATCCCATACCCAACCTTGACACTGGGGTGGGGACGGGGGGTGACGGCCCTACCTAAGCCCTCAGGAAAGTTGGGGTTCTCTCACCCGCAAGCTGGGTTGGCAAACCCACTGTGCCCATTACCTGGACGCGTGCAACGGAAGCATCTGGGTGGCGTGGAAGAACATGGATGTGTAATGAGGGGGAGGCCATTCCAGGTCAAGAACCAGGGGCGAAGTGGTAAGTGGCAGCTCCCATGCGGAACACGCAGAGAGGAGCTTGCAGACGAGAGGCGGGAAGAGATGTCTTGGGTTAAGTCAGGTCCAGGGGGTTGACTTGCTGGAGCTGACCAAGAAGGTGATCCTGGGAAGGGCTTCAGAGGGCTGTGGCCCTGTTAAAGGGGCAGAACCCCTTATTATCAAAAGCCTGTGCAGCAGAGGGCAAGGGTCACCCTGGAAAAAAGTTGCCTGCTTTCTGCCCATGGCCCACCCTGTGTCCCAGGTGCTGCGACTGTACCTCACATTATTTCACACCTGTTCCTCCCCAATGGCAGCAGCTGTATCTCACACTGGAGGAAATTCGGGTGCAGGAGGTGACAAGATTTCCTGAGCTCACTGACTGAGCAACTGCAGGGCAAGGATTCCAGTCCAGGTCCATGCGGGTCCCCAGGTCTCCGAGTTAAACTTGCTCTGTGTAGATCAGCCCCAACCCAAGCAGGACCTGAGTGGTGAAAAGCCCAATAAAATCTAACCACTACCATGAAAGACTATTTCACAGCTTCCTTCCACGACCTAAGTATGTAGCCTACTTCCAGTCTGGCACACAGTCTAATTGACAAGGACTTCAGAGGAAATTCAGGAGCTTTCTGGAAAATGGTGGATCCCAATGAGCAGTGGAACTGCAGGAAGCTGAGGTACCAGGGAGGTAACACCCCTGGCCATCTGATGCTGGGAAGGTCCAGGAAAACACCCAGAGTGGTAATCAGGAGGGAAGTGGCCTGGGAAAGTTCAGCTCTGCTCTCCCATGCCCTCACCCATCATGGTGGCCCTCACTGAGGTGAGGAGAAGAAAAGAAACCTTGCCCAGTGGGTCAACTCACTGCAGGCCAGGAAGCAGGGGTATTGGAAACAGCCAGCGAGCAGAACTGAGACACACTTAGGCATGTGGGGTACCCCTTCTCTCACTCCCCAACCCAGGCACAGTGTGGACCCTCCACCACCTCCCACTTCCAGACAGAGCATAGGCACTGACCACCTCCACCACCTCCCACAACTGGGCACAATGTGGACCCTCACTGCTTCCATCACCTCACACCCAGGTACAGCAGGGGACCCTCCACTTCCACCACCTCCCACTCCCAGGCACAGCGTGGACCCTCACCACCTCCATCACCTCACACTCAGGTACAGCAGGGGACCCTCCATCTCCTCCACCACCTCTCACACCCTGGTAGTGTGGACCTGACTGCCTCCATCACCTCACACTCAGGTACAGCAGGGGACCATCCATCACCTCCACCACCTCTCACTCCCAGGCACAATGTGGACCCTCACCACCTCCATCACCTCACACTCAGGTACAGCAGGGGACCCTCCAACATCTCCCTGGACCAAGGCTTCAGAGGTCTCAGTCCATGGTAGGCTGACTCCATTGCTCTGGACCCAAGATGAGGCTAGACATCATGCAGAAGGGAGTGATGAAGGAGAGCTCCTGATGGGGTTAGGAAGCAGAGAAGAAGGGGCCACGGGAAGACACACCTTTCCAGGACACATCCGTGACCCACCTCCAGGCAGGCTCTGCCCACCCCAGTGACTGCCCAGTCAGTCCATTGGATGAGAATGGACAGATTAGGTCACAGCTGTCAAGTCCTATCACAGCACCTCCAACACATCTGCATTAACAGGAGCATTGTGAGGACACCTCACATCCAAGTCATGACACAGCCACTGACAATATGTAAACGAGTGGACCTGGCTGTGTTCCAATAAAGCTTTTCATGGATGCCATTTGTATTTACTTACTTACTGAACTAAGGATGGAACCCAGGCCTTGTGCATGCTCGATAAGCACTCTATCACTGAGCTCGGTCCTCAGTTCCCCAAATTGGAATTTTATCAAATGTGTCAAGTGAAAGGCCCCCACACCATTAAAAAAGGGGGGACATTCTTAGCTGTGGATGGTAAAAAATATACAGCCTGTGTATGGATGTGGCCCATGGGCAGCAGCCTGATGTCCCCTGACCATGCCCGAGAGGCCCTTAGGGAGCCTTGGTTAGGGCCAGTCCTGGCATGGTTCCTGGACGCTGGTTCCCCACAAGGCCTCGGTCAAGCCAGGGCTGCTCAGCAGCAGGCAAGCAGGGCATGGTACCTCTGCGACAGATGCATGGACGCTGCTCGTCCCAGTGTTCAGGGCTCTGTGCTACAGTGGGGCCTCCGTGCTAGAATCCACTCGCACCTGCAAGGTCAGTGCTGGAGGGCCTTCCCGGTCATTTTCTGACTGGTACTGAGCAGAGGAAACTGGAGGCCTCATGCCAGGCGGATCTGGCTGGAGCAGGAGGGGTACCTCTGCTGCCGCTGAATCTCTCCTGCCCCTGTGGATCCTTCCACCATCTGCTTCCCGCATGTTTTTCACACCTTCATGCTGTTCATCCACGACTCTGCTGTTTAAAACAGGCCCTGAGCACTGTGCGGAGGTGTGAGTTGGCTACCACTTGAATCTGTGTCCCCCAATCACAGGGGCAGCTGACACAATAGAGGATGACACTGACCACAGCAGCAATCAGGCCTGGGGTGGGGCCCTGGAGAGTGTGAGTAGCCACAGTCTAAGGGCCCAAGATCTGCCTGACCCAGGGGCTGCCCAGCCAGGGAGCACCTTCTACTGTGGGCTCTGCCATACCCCAGCTGTCAGCGCCTTGGATCTCAGCCTCCAGAATTGTGGAAAAGAAAGGTCTATGCTTTATAAGCCATCCAGCCTGTGGCACTCCTTCACAGCACTGCAAACATGCCAGATCAGCTCCTGACCCCAAGGCCACCTTGAGCTAGATAAGCTTCAGACAGGCTCAAGTCACAGGGCGTTGGCCACAAGCTCAAGGCTAAGGAATCGTTTGGAAAGGTGTCTCTAAACCTCAAAATGAGGCTAGGTGTTCACTGTCTAAGGGGAAGGCTGTGAGCACAGACCCCCAAAACCTGACCTGCTTTCCCCGGGAGCGGGTCTCTGTGTTAGCTAATGCAGTGTTTGGGGGGCTGGGTAGATGTCCACTGGGAGAGTCAGCTACGTGTATTTTTAATGACATCAACAGGAGTGACCCTGACATGCCAGACGTACCCTTCCTCCCCTTGTCTGTCACGTTGAGGGTTTGGCGGGAAAGACTAAATCCTGTGCCAAGAGGTGCTCCAATCATTCTGTGGTGTTGAGTTCCATCATTCCCTGCTCGGGCTTCTCACATAACTGTCTGGTACGGGGCATAGAAAACTGCTTCCAAAAGATTTACTTCAAGGGAATTCATTTGCCAGCTCACAAATCTGCTCCAAGTAGCAGCGAAACACCTCAGGCCTAAAACACCCACAGAACTCCGCTGGAAACTGGGCAGATGAACATTCTGTGTGCTGGAAATATTCAAAGGGTTTAGAGCTCCAGACCCACCCAACAGCGGCGGACACCAAGGTGACTCATCAGCCACAATACCAAGTGCAGGCCTAGGCAGCCTTGAGCATCAAGACATTTTCATTTCTGTTTCTGAGACAAGCTCTCATCTGAAGGAGAAGGGAGAAATACTAGTGTAATGATACTGAGTATCAGTCCATGGTCCCTCTTTTCATGGAAATGTGTTCTTTGAATGGAAGCAGTTTCCCACCAGATACTAAGTTGTAGATGCTAAAATTAGTATGCACTTTTGAATTCCTATTTATTACACACAATAACACAAATAACTCATGATGGAAGAGTAACAGAAATATATGAAACCTTTCACCAGTACCTAAGGGTTGGAGACTGTTGGAAACTATGTCAAATTGTGGAAAATATATTTGTATTCAATATATTTTTAATACCATTTACTAAAAGAAATTTTCATGGGGCAACCAATCATTTTGTGAGATCTTGAGGCTTTTAGTATATGACTTCTGAGTATATCAAGGGTGCAGAAATTTATTTTTATAATTTTTGAAAATCTGAAATATTACCAGACCCACAAATTATTGAGTGTTTCTTGTTAATATTCAAAAATACTGTTGACTTGATTAATTTCTCTTCATTCTTTAAAAGTATGCCTTATTGCTTCTACCTAAGGAAAAATTAAAGAAGATTTGCTAATTACTTGCTTGTCTCCACCACCAAATGGGAGGTGATTGAAAAGATATATACTCAAATATTAAATTAGACATTATATAACTCTTGTTTAATGGGGTCGAGGTTACTCAGGTTTTTACACTTAAATAAGAGAAACATAGAGAAATAATATTTAATTGCTTCAATACATACATCATTTGCAATATTTTACAAAACTCATGAGTTTCATTGTATTTGAACATATTAAATATAACTCAGAATTTACACATACAACTGCTGTCAATAAAACTTGTAAGCATAAAAGCAAGTCATGTGAATAGGCAGATAATTGTTAATGAAGATAAGAATTTCAGAAATACAACATCTCTAGTAATAAGAGAAATGCAAATCAAAACCACCCTAAGATTCCTTCTCACCCCAATTAGAATGGCGATTATCAAGAATACAAGCAACAACAGGTGTTGGCGAGGATGTAGGGAGAAAGGTACACTCATACATTGCTGGTGGGGCTGCAAATTAGTGCAGCCACTCTGGAAAGCAGTGTGGAGATTCCTTAGAAAGCTTGGAATGGAACCACCATTTGACCCAGCTATCCTGCTCCTTGGCCTATACCCAAAGGACTTAAAATCAGCATACTACAGAGATACAGCCACATCAACGTTCATAGCTGCTCAATTCACAATAGCCAGACTGTGGAACCAACCTAGATGTCCTTCAATTGATGAATGGATAAAGAAACTGTGGTATATATATACAATGGAATATTACTCAGCCATAAAGAATGATAAAGGGGACTTTTGAACATCAGCCATGGCCCCCTTCTCCCTGCCGGGAGAAGTCTGTATTATTAGCTTTAAATAAAATCTGCTTAATATGCTTGCCTTGGCGTGCTTCTCTAGTGTTCAATCTTCAACATTAGAAGGAGCAGAACTCGTCACCGGTAAATGGCGGTATCAGATTTGGAGGTCCCACCGAGACTTACGCCGAGGTAAGTAAGCTTCTCTCTCCACGCACCCCACATCTGTTTGAGGTGCATCTTTCTGTCTCTTTATTTTTGGAGGGCAAAATGGGCACCCATCGGCTACTTAAATGCAGTTAGTGCAGCCGCCATTCTTAAGACTCGGGTGAAAGGTTTCCCGGCCCAGGCAAGTTTCCAATCACCTGCTCTGTAGGCATGCTGGACTCTGCTGAAGCCGTTTCCTACTTTTCTGTCCAGGCCCGGAGCGCAATTGCCGTGAGTACACAGTGTCCCTAGTCCTGATCTGCCCAGGATGCGTGGAGGTGGAGGAAGGGTTGGAACAACTGCGGGGTTCTCGGCCCGGGCTACTCTCGGGCGGACCCCAAAGGTTCCTTCTCCGGACTCCACCTCCCGACAGCCCTGAGGGGTATCCAGAGTGATCGGTAGACGAATGGCACCGAGGGAAAGCACCAATTACCTTTGCCTCCGTATGGGCCACACAGTGCACAACACTCCCGCACATCCACTCCCTCCTGGATGCTCCCCTTCCCTTGCTGGTCAGATATTAGGAATTCAAGCTGTAGGATTAAGGCCTGGGATGATTAGTGTGAAAATGCCCAGGTTCCCTTTGTTCACATAGTTAGCCTTCACTAGTGTAGACACTAGAGTCTCCCCATTACTGTTCCTGTGCTTAAATGTGCTCACTCAGAGTGTTCTCTTTAAGCTGCAAGAGGGAGGCATTTAAAAACCCCTCCCGTGAGACCCTCCAAGCAAAGGGCGTTATACACCTAACAACCAATAGATGTCCCCTCACCCTCTGGAGATTCCTTTAGTCTACAGGGCAAAAAGATAAGCAAAAGGCACCCTTTTTACTTTTGTCATCGTTTTTCACAATTAGGAGTTTATAGTGGCAGGAGGAAAGCAGTAATGCCCTTAAGTCTGAATCCTCCCAGGGTCCCTAGCACAGGGCAAACTAGGACCCTAGCACTTTGCCGAAGGAGGCCAGAAATAACTTTGGCAAAGCCAGGTAGTGAGAGACGGGTTTTCTGGACCGTAAGGAAGCTCAAAGTTAGGGAGATGTCCCTAATACTTCTAACTCAGGGAGCTTCTCTCTCAACAGTATTGCCAGGTTCACCACTAGCCTGCATACTGCTAAATTGCAAATGATCAAGAAAAGTGCCTTTCATATGTTACCATGCTTGACATCAATGATCTCTACCATGAGAAGTGAAAGACTTCAGGAATCACCTACTAAGGGAGGAAAATGGAGGGGACCCTCCCAACTTAAGACAGACAAAAATAAATTTAAGGAGGCTTTTGGAGGATCCTAATAAATATTGAGATGTTTCAAAACTTATGCCAGGCATGACTTCACCTGGAAAATTATGCTATTAACCATCTAGAGCACAGGCAGTTCCCAGAAACCATCCTAACTGGGATTGGAATAATGAGTAGGATGCCTAAAAAACTATTATGCAGCCTTCAGGAAAGTCCTGCTATTTTCATGGAGAGACTTAGGAAAGCAATAAGAAAACACACCACCCTGAATCCATAAAGGGCCACCTACTTTTAAAGTATAAATTTACCATTTAGTCAGCCCCAAATATTTAGAGGAAATTACAAAAATTGACACATGGCCCTGATCAATCCTCAGATGATCTTCTCCAGCTTGCATCTTCTGTTTTTTTTTTTAATAGACATAAAAAGGAAAAAAGGGAACATATAGGCAAGGAAAAGGACTTATTAAAGATCATTCAAACTGATAGAAACTTTTAATGCCTTGCAATAGTCCATGCAATTTGCCCATTTTAGGAGTTAAAAAGCAAACTGCCTAGTCCAAAACCTTAGAATAATGAAGCAGTAATTTCCCCACCCTGTAGTTCTTAATCCATACACTTTTATCTTGGATTCCAACTGCTGCTTGGTTTACTAAGTTAGATTTAAAAGATGACTTTTCCTGTCTGTGCTAGACTCTGAATGGCAATTTCTGTTTGCCTTTGGGGAACCAGATACTGTATCTCAACTAACCTAGACAGTATTGCCTCAGGATTTAGATGGCCCTCACCTGTTCCGGACAAACCTTAGCTAAGGACTTAACAAAATTCAGAGATAAAACATCTGTAATTGTTCTCCAGTAAGTAAATGACATCCTTTATGTGCCTCCACCCAGGAGGAATATCAAAAGGCCATTACAGAAGTCCTAAACTTCTTAGCTAATAGGAATTATAAGATCTCAAAAAATAAAGCTTAATTATGTCATCAACAGGTTCAATACTACAGTAAATAGCCACCATAGGACAATATTCTGCCCCAGGAATATCAAGAAGGGGACTTACTTCTAGCTCCTGTCCTCAGCTTACCTATGAAGCAAGATTTAACTTGTTAGTCACAAAAGGGAAAATAAATCCTGGATAAGCAGCCATAGACCGCTCAATAACCAATGGCATATCTCAGTGAAGAACTTAGCAAAGTAGCTTCATTCTCAAAAGTAATGGAAAATAAGGTCTCATAATTTTCTTTGACATCCAACCTGTCCTGATGAGATGGCTAAAATGCCCTAGGCACAAAGTTTGTGTTAAAGCCTGTTAGATCCTTCCAGATCTCAGTCAAGGCTTACATTGAAATGTGAATAAAGGAAGCCTAAAGGCTCAGTAGGAGACCGGTCTCAAACCCAGGGAAAGAAAAGGTAAAAAGAGCCTTATCTAAACTCCAGCAAAAGTAAATTTTATGGTACTTCACTAAAGTAATTAACGGCCGTATAATTTTTCCAGGACTCTTGTTTTTTTTAATTATATGTTTTTTTGAGCTCATGATTTTTTTGATCAGTTCTATTTTTTATTCAACTAGAGTTTTTGAACATCTGTTACATTGCAATGGAGATTCACCTATAAAGTTACAAGGCCTTTAATTTTGTGGTATTTGTATGTTGTGCTGTCTGATGTCATGTTTTGTCTGTATCAAAACTGAGCGCTCCTAAAATTAAAATTAAAAAATGGATCCAGATACTCTCAATTCACATGATTTAAAAAGGTTCAAATTGGGTAAAATAATAAAAGTAAAATGTCTTTGAAAGTAACTCGCAAGTCTCTAGGTGGTCAAGCTAATAAAATATTGATGTTAATAAAATGTCCAATATCAATTGTTTCTAGGACCTTTCTTCAACAGGGAAGAGACAGCAAATACTGTTCAGGACACTTGTCTGATATCTTGGTTTTTATAGAATAAGTGAATTAGAGTTAACCTGTATGGGATTACTCTAATGTGTTTGTAGAGACATCTGATTAATTTACAAAGATAAATGCTAATTGTTAAATAACATCGAGTACTTTTAACTCCTTAAATTCCATGGGGTATCATACTTAAACATTATTGGTGTTTTCATAGGTTGGTAAATAAAAGGGTTTAAACTTGCTTTGTGTCACCACTAAACTAAAACCAAGGTTACGAAGAGTTATGTCCTAACAAGTGCAATTCTGTATACAAAGGGTCCCAAAAGTTTCAACTGTGTTTCAATTAGAGTACTATAAACAACAAAATATTTAATCTTAATAGAGTAATTTATCTAAATTCAGAAATTTCATAAGAGTTGTTTCAGAATGTGAACAAAAAGGGGACAACAAATAGGAAAGAGAAAATAAAAGGTTCTGGGTATGGAAATATATTTAGTAAAAGGAAAAAGGAAATGTTTCTGGGTAAGAAAGTGCTTGTGTGATGAAATACATGAAGGTCTAAGTAAGTGCTAAGAAAGTCTGTGTAAGTAAAGGGCAAGTCTAAACAAGTTTGCGTGTAACTAAGTTGGTTGTATGTGTGTGAGACACCTAAAGCTATTAAGGTTTTCCTAAGGTGAAATATTAATGTTCTAATATAAACCAAAGTTTAATCTATATGGTAAAATGACAAGGATTTCTTAGAAACACTAATTTACTCTTAACTTTATGTCTATTAAGTTTCATTCTTTGGAACAATTAGTCTTAAAAATTAGGGGTTTATACAATTATGGTTAAACAACTGTTAGATTATTGTATTATGTTACAGAGTCTACATTTTTCTTTAAAAACTAAATTTGGTAAGAAAAAAGTGTCAAGGTAATTGTGAAATGGTCACTAGTTATATATTAAATGTGTTCATATTTTTCAGGTACACAAGTTTTTAAAGCAGGGAATTTATCAAGCTCTGCTATTCTCCAGATTAAACTTGTCTGTAATGGTAATCTTAAACTTATAAAGAGTAAATTTTATTGGGGATTTATTTCTATCATTTAATGTTTTATTATAGGACCTGTTATCAATAGGGTATATGTAAAATTTGTTACTTTTTTACACTGAGATAAAAAATTTCAAATATAAATGTATTTATAAATGTTAGAGCCTGACTTGTAAAGGTTAATATTGTGAAACATGAAAACATTTTGCCACTTAAGTTAAAAGCTCTCTCAGGCTTTCTTTAATTCATGTTTTAGATATAATGTTAAATTGTTTTAACTAGTGTTCATATAGACTCAGGAAACAATATATGGAAACTTCTTAAAATGACATTTAAGAAAGAAGCAAAGATCAACATCAGAATTAGAAAACTTAAGATCTGTAAAGAGCCACCCCTTACCTGAGATAAGGCTCTGCCTCCCACCTCACTGTGTGTAGAATGGCTCCAAAATAAGCCACACTTCAGCTTATTTAAAGTTATAGTCAAAAGATTGGTTCTTGTTGTAAAAGTAGTGTGATCTCAAATAGGGGATATAATGTGGTTCTCAGTCAAAATTCAAGATAGCTATTATACAAACAAAATATATTTTTACTCTTGCTAATTTCATTTAGTTAAACTGTTACCTGTTAATGTTTTGCAGAAGTAGCTGCTTCAAGAACACACAACCTAGGTAACTTGTGATAATAAGCCATCACCTATAGAACAGATAGTGGTAACTTCCAGTACTAATACAGACTCCAGTTAGATAAAAGGGTAAATAACTGTAAAGTTATAGACACTGAAGTTGAAGCCCAGTACTCTTACTTTATGACTGGTGAGACTGGCTTGCTGGATAATTAAGATCAAACTTAGAGATTGGCGTTAAATCAGAGGTCAAGAAAAGTCCATATTTGGGTTTTGCCCTCAATGTCAGCCTGAACCCAGGGAATAAGAGAACTTCTCTAAGGAGCATTGCAACTCTGGGTCACACAACCTCCTGATCAAGGAGATTGTTGAGACTAGAGGATGAAAAATCACCCAGTGCATCTGCTGCAGAGGAGGGTCATGGAAAAGGGGAAACATCCCTTGATGCTTTCAAAGGAAGTCACTTCATCAAGAGACCCTGCCTAACCAAAGTCACTGGTGGAACCAGGAAGCCGCTCTTAAGTTCTCTACGAGTGACCCCTGTGGGAACTCAGCTGACTCTTTAACAAGACAGGAACCAGGTCAATTTGACCAGCTTGATCTTAGATACCCAGCAAAACAGTTAAAACCAAAATATAGCCATTCTTGGGCATTTAAAGGAAATAATAGTTAAATGTAACTTAAGATGTACACTTGTACTAGCCCACTAGAATAAAGTCTGGAAAGATTCTTCAGCAAATGTGCCTGATAACTATCAAGAGAAACTGCCAGAGTCAGAAGTTTTAGTCAGTTTAAGACCTTCCTAAGCTACACAGGTATGATTATCTAGCCCTAAGTAACAGAAGTATAGAGATCTCTACTAAACACAGGTTATACCAATAAAGGGATATTTTACAAAATCAGGTGACATTAAGTAGCTTAACTATATTTTCTGGGGACATCAATGACATTAAGGGTTAAATGTCGTGTTTACATTCCTGACAACCTGGAAAATGTTAAAGTCCCCAAATAAAGGCCTTGTCCTCTCCAGCCTTTGCTAGGCCTAGTTATGGGAACAATTTCTCAGTTCTTCCACCTTCTGGTAAGAGATTGACTTCTGCCATTTTCATGATACTCAGTGGCATGTTTCAGATGCTACAACATTTACTTTGTACTACTCTCATTTCAGTACTCATGTCTTTTTGTTCTATCATAGAAGCACCCACCCCCAGATGACTTTACAACCTGCTCTTCCCCAACCAGACTTCTACCTTGGACCCCTCGATTGACCCGATTTTTAGAAAAGGAACTCCAAGCTGCTTGCCCCACGCCATCCACTTCCAGCTCGAAGAAGCCAGAGCGGTCATCGACCTCCTTCCCCAGCAGCATGGAGTTCCTAAGATTAGAGGGGGGAATGAAGCCAGAATTGGGAACAGGTAGTTAGTGTAGAAATAGGGGATCGGGTCAAATCGAGGAAATGGAGGCCATAAAATCATCTGCCTCTGGAAGTTGGAAACTGCCCCTGGAATGAATGGAATGTCAAGGATCTCCGGAGCCCATTGATTACCAAATTTACCTGCCTTTATCAAGGACTGCAAGCCAGGAGCTGCTAATTAATGCCCCCTGGGCCCTTGCCTGCCTGAATCACCTTGGCCCTCCCCCTGCCCATGGCTTTGCACTTAATGCAAAACCAGGCCTAGTCACGTAGGCAGGAAAGAGAGATAAGGGGAGGAGAGAACTGGAGAACAAAAGAGAATTTAACCTATAAAAGATGTAGGGTGCGCTCACTTCTTGGGACTTTTGAACATCAGCCATGGCCCCCTTCTCCCTGTCGGGAGAAGTCTGTATTATTAGCTTTAAATAAAACCTGCTTAATATGCTAAAAAAAAAAAAAAAAAAAAGAATGATAAAATTATGGCATTTGCAGGCAAATGGATGAAATTGGAGAATATCATGCTAAGTGAGAGAAGCCAATCTCAAAAAGCCAAAGGACGAATGATATCGCTAATAAGTGGATGATGACCCATAATGGGGGGAGGGAAGGGTTAGTGTTAGGGTTAGAGTTAGGGTTAGGGAGGGGGGCAAGTATGGAGGAAGGAAACACTGTATAGAGGGAAAAGAGGGGTGGGTAGGGGTGGGGGAAGGGAAAAAATAACAGAATGAATCAAACAACATTACTCTATGTAAATTTATGATTACACAAATGGTATGCCTTTATGCCATGTACAAACAGAGAAACAACATGTATCCCATTTGTTTACAATAAAAAAAAAGAATTTCAGAAATAAACATTAAATGCTCAATAAAAATGAAATACAGTTTTCAGTGTGGAATATTGTTAAAGTAGAAAATACATTGCTTAAAATAAGTATATAAACCTATTCATGAAACTTGTAAATCTTAATATCCACTATTTAGATATTTTAAAAATTACAAAGAACAGATACTAGAACATATAATTAATTATTAATACTATTAACCTACATAGTTAGGGAGAATATATGGCCTGGGTGGGAAATATGTTCACTGTCTTCAGTGTAGTGATTATATCTGGAAATATGGATTTTTAAGTTGTATCAAATGAAAAGGTTTGACAATGTTTAAAATTTTAATAATAATTGTTACCTCTTTTTATAAGTTATGCATACACACATGCATGCTGACACCCATCCTGTTATTCTCTATGATTTTTTCAATATTGAATTATTTTAAATCTAGATGTATGTATATGTAATGCATCATATATAACATGTTTTGTATCATACATATTGCACATACATCACAAAAGGCAGATTAAGTGTTACCAAAAGATGTCTATATAATTTAGGTTTCTCCAAAGAAACAGATTTATAGTGGTGGATTGCCTCATATAAGTAGAAAGCTTGAGCATTTCCTTGATCTGCTGTCTGCACGTGGAGACTCAGGGACATCAGTGGTATAATTCAAAGTCTTGGAGCTGCAGAGCCAAAAGTAGACTGTTGGCTCAGACGACCTAAAAAACCAGGAGTGGAGGAGACAACTTTCTTACCTCAAGCAATCAGGCAGAGTTATTTGAACCTTACTCCAACTTTTGTTCTATAGCGGTCCCCACTTACCCACCATTTTACTTTCCATTGTTTCAATTACCCACAGTCAACCAAAGTAGTCTGAATACAGAGCAATTGTGATATTTTGAGAGGGGCAGAGAAAATTTACACTTGCATAAATTTTATCACAGTACATAACTATAATTGATCTATACTTATGAATTATTATAGCCTCTTACTCAGCTTAATATAGTAATTAAAATTTATTATATAGATGTATGTATAGAAAACTACATTGAAAGTAGCTAGGATTGGTTATTTTCAACAGTCTCAGACATGTGCTGGGGATCTTGAAGCATATTCCCTGTGGATAACAGGGACTACTATGTAGGTCTTCATTGGGTTGGGTGATACTCTCTAACCCTGTGGAGCACCATAAAAAATTGACCTGCTTGTAAGTATAACATGAGTAACGTATTTTGCCTAATTTCTTTTCTCAAAATTTCATCTGTTTATAAGGATTACTGCCATTTGTTATCCATTGACAACCAAATTCACTTTGTTGTCAGTACCACATGGAACATTTTGTAAAATAGACAATATTCTAGGGCACATTGAAAATTTTAGCAAATAAAAACAAATTAGAGAGAACTATTTTATCCCTATCAGAATTGTCATTGATTGAAATCTAAAATGAACAAGATTTTTTAAAAGAAAATACACTAATACCTGAAGATTAAATGATCCACTTTTAAAGAAGACCAGAATTTGCAGAAGAAATCAGGGGAGAAATAAGGTCTTAGACTCAAATGACAACAGAAATAGAACATATCAAAATCTGTGAGACAGTGTGAAGGCAGCTCTAAGAGGAAAGTTTATAGCACCAGGTTCCTATATTTAAACACAATAGAAAGATACAAAATTAATGGTCTAATATACACCTCAAAGCTGTAGAAAAAGAACAAGTTACCACCAGAATCAGTAGAAGACATATACAAATCAATAAATACTATTCACTACCTAAATAGATGGGGGAGGAGTTTGAGATTTGGAGAAATGGGAGAGAGAAATGGGGTTTGGCATCCCTGCCAGTTAGTTTTGTACTGTTTGCTTTTGTGTTAGCAAACTGCAGTGGTATTGTTTGTAGAATTTCAGGATCAAAGCAAATGCCATGCAAAGGATTCTTATTTACAGTCAGTGTGAATATAGAGCTATGATATTTATTTCTTGCCACTTTTGTTTATTTCTAATGCTTAATTTAGACTCGGTTCTCCTTAGTTGAGTATCCTTTTAGTGAGTTTCATCCCCCTGCTGGCTATGATTCTTATTTTTTTTTTTTTTTTAGTATGAAATATTTCATGGAGTAAGCTTTGTAGTACAGTTTTCCTGGTTATATAAATTCTTTTATATTTGGCATGGAAGGTTTTTATTTCATTTTCAATTCTGAAAGACAATTTTGCTGGATATGTTATAAATAGTTCCAAGCCCTCCCTGCTTTTATGGTTTGGACTGTGAAACCATTTGAAATTCCAACTGGTTTACCTCAAAATGTGACTACCTTTTTTTATCTTGAGGCTTTTAACATTCTAACCCTAGTCTGTATATTAGGCATTTTAATTATATGTCTTGGAGAGGATCTTTAGTGATCTTGCCTATGTGAGGTTCTATGAGAATCTTGAATTTGGATTTCTATCTCATCCTTAATGTTCTTAAAATTTTCTGATATTTATTGAAAAGTTTGTACATTCCTGTATTGTGTATTTTGGTGCCTTCCTGTGTGACAGTTATTCTTACCTTTGTTATCTAAGATTTCTTGAATATTCTGGTCTTGGTCTCTTAACATCTTTACTGCTGCCTTTATTTTTAAGATTATATAGTATGAAAAAATGTTCAACATCTCTAACAATTAGAGATATACAGATCAAAACTAATCTAAGATTTCATTTCAATCCAATCAGTATGAGATTTATCAAGAACACAAGCAGCAATAAATATTGGTGAGGAAGTGGAGGATAAAGGTACACTCATACATTGCTGGGGGAATGCAAATTGGTGAAACCATTATGGAAAGCAGTATGGAGATTCCTCCAAAAACTTGGAATGGAACCACCATTTTATCTAGTTATCCCACTGTTTGGTTTATACCCAAATAATTAAAATCAACACACTAGAGTGACACAGCCATTTCAATGTTCATAGCAACTCAATTTGCAACAGCTAAACTATGGAATCAAACTCGAAGCCCTTCAACAGAAGAATGGATATAGAATATATATATATATATATATATATATATATATATATAATGAAATATTACTCAACTTTAAAGAAAAATGAAATAATGGCACTCACCATTAAATGGATGGAGTTAGAGAATATCATGCGAAGTGAAATAAGCCAAACCAAAAAAACCAAAGGCTGAATGTTTTCTCTGATTTGTGGAAGATAATTCACAATAAGGGGGGAATAGGGTAGAACAGAGTTAGTTTATATTAGATAGAGGGTAGTGAAGGGGAGAAGGGGTATGGGGAAAAATTATAGTAGAGGTGATCCTGCAATATGTATAATCAGAAAAATGAGAGATTACACTCTTTATTATGTATGACCTATCAGAATGTATAAATGCATTCTATTGCCATGTACAACTTTTTAGAACAAACAAAATGAAAAAATAAAAGATGAAAAAAGCCTATTACTTAAAAAAAAAAAAAAAAAAGATTATATACTTTGTCTTCCAGATCTGAGAATCTGTCTTCAAAGTGGTCTAATTTACTGGTGATGTTTTCCACTAAATTTTTAATTTAATTTACTGATTTTTTCCAGGATTTCTGTTTGGATCTTTTCAGAATTTCTCTTTTTAAAAATCTTCTTTCACTTCCTTTATTTTCTAATTCCTTACATCTTCTTTTAGTTCCCTGAATATTTTAGCTATAAACTTTCTAAACTCTTTCTCAACATTTCCTTTACTGTGGTGTCAATGGGATCAGTTGTTGAAGTGTTGTGGGCAGCTTGGGGTGGTTGGTTTACTTGCTTTTTCATACTATTTTGTGTGTACCCATCTTCTGGAATGATTATTAGTTCCACAGGTTTTTTTTTTTTTTTCTCTCTTTTTTTAATTTTTATTTTATTTTGTTTTATTTATTTATTTATTTATTTATTTATTTATTTATTTATTTATTTTTGTTACCAAGGATTGAACCCACGAGTGCTTAACCAACAGTGAGACTCATCCCAGGCCCTTTTTTTTTTTTTTTTTTTTTAAATTTTGAGACACAGTCTCTCTAAGTTGCTTATGGTCTCAGTATGTTGTTTAGGCTGGGCAGGAACTTGTGATCCTCCTGCTAAACCTCCTGAGCCACTGACTTTACAGGCATGAGACTCCACACCTGGCTATTACTTCTCCTTTTATACAAGACATAATTTAGTTAGCTTCTTTGTGTAAGTGCCCTGGACTGGGTGAATATCCTGGTATTGTTACTTCCACTCACCATGCATCATCTACTTTTCCCAATTTCAACATTACTGACAGAAGATACTAAACCCTATTTACTATAATTGATTCAGAGCAAACTCATGTACTAGTAAAAGTTACAGCACAGGGGACTTGATGAAAAAATTCTCTGCTCTTTCCATACACTTGGAATAAAACTGTAGTAACATGGAATAGATTGAGAAATGAATTATTAACAATAATAAAATTACTCTTACATTATATGAGATGAAAAGAATAGAATTAAAAAGGGCATAAAAAGTGAAAGAGAAAAGAAAAAATAGAAATGAATAATCCAAACCAAATTAAATAGTAGAAAAAGATGGATGGAGGGATTTGTTGGTAGCAGTTAATGTTAGAGGGAAAAGAGTGACTAAGAGGAGCAAGTGTAAATCTGACCTAGGAAAGCAAAACTGGAATGGTTTCCAGTTACTTTTTAAAATATTACAAGAATACAGTCAAATGGGTTGAGGGTGTAATATTAATAAAAGGTGAACGTTTATTGATTCGAAATAAAAAGTAACATACAAGATCAAAATTGGCATTTGAGCTACATATAATAATCTAGGCCAAAGTGAAAAATGTTCTTATTGAGTCTTGCTTGTGTGGATTTCATCAGGATTTGGGACCTTTAGAACATGCCCACCAACCTTCAGCTTTAAGTCTGTGTTTCTCTGGGCATGGCAATAGTGATCACACCAGCTCACTCTAAAACAATTCTAGGAGAGTCCCTCCAATCTTTGGTATATCTAGGTACCTATGAGCTTCCTGTCAGTTTGGAGGAGAGTATGCCTAATTTTCTGTGATTAAGCTGCCTGGTTATACCCTTAGGAGGTGGTGTCTTCTGTGCCCTCCTGAAGAGAACTCCATGTATCCAGTGCTGTCAAATCCAGGGTGTGGTACCCAGTGGATATTTTGAAGAGTGTGAGGTGTGGCAGTGTAAGGTGGAGGTATTTTGCTTGATGTGATGCTGGGTGGCCCATGGGGCAGGGCGGTATAAGGCTGCTGCCCTCTGGGGTGCACAGGTCACTGCTCAGTACACTTGAGCCTGGGCACAGTGGGAGGTGGATGGTGTTTGTGGGGTGCAATGTAATTCCCTTTGTGGCATGGAGTGTCCAGTATGCATGAGGTTTTCCACTGTCTGCTGTGGTTATCCTCAAAAATGACCTTTTCTGGGTCCTTGATGGTGCTGAATCTGGGTGGCACCTGGTACTGGCAGTCCAGGAGCTTGGAAAGGACTTCTTGCACTTCACAGAGGATTCTTGGGCTTGTATCAGAAGGCATCTGGTTTCATTCAACTCTACCTGAATGACACCGCAAGCCCCCCTAGAGGAGAAACTCTCCTACAATGGAACCTGGAGACTTGCACCTTGAGTTCGGCTTCTAGCGCCTTCCCCACCACCTTATGTCCTAAACCTCCACCAACTCTTGGGCAGAGGAACCTGGGGCTGACTGAACACAGGCGGCGGGCCTTCCAGGAGCACTTGGTCACATAGGGGCTGGCCATCATCCTGATCTGCACAGTCAGCAACCATCCATTCTGCTCTTCCATAACCTGAGCAGGGTAGCTAAAACTACATAGGCTCCAAGCAGGCCAAGGCCCTCAAGCTGCACAGCATGTGCACTGCACTCAAGTTTCTGTCCCACAGGGTTGCTAGGTAACCATTCTTCTATTGTTGACTGATAACTGATGCTGAGCAGTTCAGCCCCCACTCATAACTGACTGCTGAGCAGTTCAGCTCCTACTTGGTGGCCACTCATTGGTGACACTAGGTGAACTCTTCTGGTTTTCAGAAGTGTTGAAACGCCCCAGTGCAGTGAATGGGGCCTCAGAGGCCTAGCCATGGCCTCTAAATTAATTCGGACAGAGAATTTTATTGCCCGGAAATTCCGGAAAACTATCTTCAGGTATAAGGTTCCCTCCAGGATCCACAGGGCTGCGTGTATGGGCAATGTGGAGAAAGTGAACCGTATTCTTGCTGATGGAGAAGATGTGGATAAAAGAGACAAGAAGAACAGGTAATAGAGTGGGGGTGGCAGGGGCCCTAGGGACAGGGTGCCTACCCGGGAAAGTGTGGCAGAAGCCACCCCCTTCCCGACTGGGACCCGGGGGAAGGAGGGAAAGAGAAGCCAGCTCTCATTTCACCAGGATGGTTGACTTTCCCACCCTCACAGGCACCTCAACACCTGGGATTTAGAGACCTTGGTGATGTCTAGCATCCAGGCAGTCTTATTGAGCAGCAAAACAAAACATTAGCCTTCCTCCCAGTCACTTAAAATTCTCCTTGAGAGCACTTGATTGACTACTTAAAAGTGATTTAAATTGCAAAAATATGTACACAGCATTTTATTTTTAATGTAAACATTTTTAAAAAGCATGTCATGCAGCAGGAGACAAAAAAATTCCCCATAATATGCCAACTTAAGGGAAAAAATAATTCTTTGAATACAATCCACAGCCCATTTGCATCAGTGCAAACCTATGGGTATGTGTTCTCTACTGAGGCCCTTACTGGGACATTTTGAAATGGCAAGATGGCTCCTTGTTCTTTCTGTTTTTTGTTTCCAATGTTATTTCACCCTAGCGTATTTAGGGGTGCCAATTCCACTCCTCAATAGATTTTCCTTATTTCTTATATGCTCCATTTGTACTCATTCATCAACTTCTGAAGGGTTACTCAGTGTTGTCTTGAGTAGCCAACCATTTTCTTAACCAGATTTGTTGACAAGAATTTCCTGCAAGCCCTGCACTAATTGCTGTTAGTTCCTCTGAGAGAGACTAGAATTCACTGAAAGCTTTCACACTAATGAAGCAGTGAACACATGGAGATTTTTTCAATGCAGTCATGAGTTCCTGTTGTACAAAGGGTGGCATGATGATACATAAGGCAGGGGTGGGAGGGAGGCCAGAATGGAGGAAGGCCAAACTATATAGAGGGGAAAAGAGGGGTGGGAGGAGTGGGGGGAAGGAAAAATAAATAACAGAATGAATCAAACATATTACCCTATGTAAATGTATGATTACACACATGGTGTACCCCTCTACTTTATGTACAACCAGAGAAACAAGTGGTACCACATTTGTTTACAATAAAAAAACAAAAAAGTGGCATGGTGGCTGCCCTATCCAAAGCCAGGCATTGAGCCCTCTCCTGGGGTCTCATCTGAATGTCCTTTGACCTCAGGGAGGTCAAGGTTACACTCTGGAGAGGAAACCTCTCCCTGAGTGGGGGCCATTACAAGGGGGAAATGGATTGCAGTGCTGTGACAGCCTGTCTCCTAGACCTTGAGGTCAACACAGGTACAGAAAGGGTATCCTTGTCATCCCACACCTAGCTCCACCTGGATGGAGCATTGCTAACTGTGACTCTGGACTGCCTAGGATGCTAGAATCCAGGGACTCTCAACATTAGCCCAACTCAGTAGGACCAGAAGGCCTGGGTACAGCATGGTAAAGAACAGGCCCCTGGCAAAGGCCACCCATGGTTGTGGGGTGTGGCAAGGCAGCCTGATGCTGCTGACTTTGGGAGGTGCCTGGCATTGTTTGTTCACAACCCCAGGAAGGACTTCTTGCACTTCACTGAGGAATTCTTGGATTGGCACCAGGAGGCTTTTGGATTCATTCAGCTCTACCTGGGTGGTAGGTGCAAGCACTGCTTGACTTTGCGCAGCAAGGGGAACTTGCCTGCAAAGGAATGGTCTAATGGGCCTGCAGTCTTTCACCTCCAGTTCTACTTCTAGTACCACCTTACCTCCCAAACCTCTACCTACTCCTGGGCGGAGGAGCCCAGTGCTGACTGGAGTGCGGGTGGCTGGTCTTCTAGGAAATGTCGGCCATACTGGCTGCACCAATGCTGGTCATTCAGCATAGTGGATATGGGGGTTTCTTCATCATGCGCTGTACCATGCTGCTGGACTGGCAGCCTGGAAGATCACGAGTGGAGAAGAATCACTGAAGAGTTGTACAGGGACCTCTTTTAGGCTCACTGTAAATTCTGAGGTTCCCTTGAAAAACAACTGAGCTTTTCAAAACCTCCCTGAATGTCACTGATTTCCAGTCAATCATGATGTGTTACATCTCAGAGAGATAGTATTTACAGGAGAAATCTCTCCTTTCCAGAGGGGCTGGAGTCACTTTGAGAGCTAAGGTTGAGCACATACAGTGTCTCTGCCCTCTGAGCTCTACAAGCTCACTTGTGTTCAGCAGTATTATTTGTGAATGACCATTCTGCCCTTGAAAGATAGCAGACCTCAGAGCTGCCTTGTTGGGATGCTGTGGCAGACTAGTTGGCTCACCTATTGGATTCTGTAGGTGGGGAAAAGTGCTCTATGATGCCCTAATGAATCTTCTTACTTTCCTAGGACCCCACTCCATTATGCAAGTGCCTTTGGACATTCAGAAGTGGTGGCCCTGTTAATAAAGAATAAATGCAACCTTGAACTTTTTGATAATTACTTCAGTGGAGCACTGATTAAGGTACATACATTAGTGCCTAGTGTTTCTGCAGGAGGTGGATTTGATTGAAATGCTCAAATAAAAAGGGTTTATATAATTTAAATATAACTAATTTGTGAAACTTGTGAAATGTTAGGCTTGCGTATCTTGAATTCATGGTACTTTTCTTTGTACAATACCAACAGGCAGTAGAACACCAGCATGAGGAATGTGTAGACATTCTTCTAAATAATGGTGCCAATCCAAATGTTCAGGACATTGATGGATACTCTCCTCTCCACTGTGCCGTCTTTTGTCAGACCAGAGCAATAGCAGAAAACCTGCTTTCACACAACGCAAATATGGAATTACAAAACAAGGTAAACATTGCCTGATTGTATTTCTAGATTGTTTGAAATACATTTGTTTTCATAATGAGATATATAGTGTTCATTTCCATACTTAAAATTTTAAGCACTCACTGTAGGAAAATCAATGGACTGTGGAAGACTTCACTTTAAGTACTGATACTATAAGAGAAGTATTAGAAGACACAGCTTTCTTGTATGCACCAATTGCAAATATTTTTGAAAACACTGAATTTTTAAAGATAAAACATTTCCTGTTTCCAAATTGTTTCATACCCAGGCTTTTTTCTAAATAGTGTAAAACAAAACAGGGAAGCAAATTTTGCCCTGGAAATAGGTTTTATCTTAAAACTCAAACAAAACAAAAGTATTTTACAATAAATGGTGATCTTATTGCTGTGGGAAAAGGTACATAAGAGTTAATTATCCCTCTGTGGTAAAGCTTGAGCAGGAACAATGGAAAAGTGGAAAATGTAAGCCATATTCAGGCCAATGTGGAAATTAGATAATTAAGGAAAAATAGTAGAAAGAGTTTATTTTTTGTAATTTTTCCCAATTTCTGTATATGGATGAGGTGCTACTCAATTTGGGGAATAACAGTGCTTAATTTAGGAAAGGAAGATGCAGAGTTGCAAACATGTCTAAAGAGCAATTTTAGGAGGGTTACATATGAAACCAAGCGGCATTTTGAATTTACTGGTCCATATTCTCACTGCCTAGGAAACTTACATAGAATATTTGGTAAATTACTGTCTCTTGTTTTTGTTTTTTATTTTGTTTGGCAACTGCCCAAATTATAAAGGGAATCATCCCTGTAAATGAGAGATGAGAAGAGATGATTGTCTGTTCCTCTGGTTTTCTACTAGAGTGATACCTCAAAGTGTCCTGGGGAAGATTTTAGCAATTTAGAAACCTAGGCTCTTCTTTGGAGGTTTATAATCAGTTAATCCAGTAGGACCTGGACATGGGTATTTACAAATATATCCTGAGATTTCTACCTAACTCCTAGAGACTAACCACTAAATTGAGAAGTATAATATAGAATTTCCCAGGTCCCCAAAACTGAAGAAATATCTGGGAGAATTGGAGTTCGGCTTTCTTCCAACCTCTCCTTTCTGACAATATTAATTTAACTTACAGTTGTTTTTCTGTATTTCCATGACTGGAAAGTTCAAAGAAGCAGGATTAGTGATAAATTTTTGGTTTACAGAATACAACATTTTTTTTCTTCCAACAACATTAATCATTCACCATCATTTAAAAGGTGTAAAGAATTTTTTTTTTTTAAGGCTAGTCTTTCAATAAGCAAAGACTGACCTTTTAAGGGTTTTATGTTTCTGTTACCATTTAGGTCATTGGGTCAACAAATGCTGACTTTAAGGATGATTTTCTTGGTTAGGATAATAGCAAGTATTGAAAATTTTTAGCAGAGGCTGGATAGTAGCCTATGTCAGTTGATCTGTTGTGTTTCTGGGGCTCCAACTTAGTTAGTTTAGCAGTTTTAAAAACTGAAAACCATATAGTAAGAACGTAGAGGGGAATCCTCTTAATAACTTAGTGTCAGCATTCCTATGCAACTAAATTCTTATTAAAATAATAGTCTTAGAGAACAGTAAACAAATGGAGTATTAGTTCATAGGTGGTGTTGGAAAAAAATTTTAAATGAAGATATTATGAATTTTTTGTATTACATTTTAAGACCTCATTTTTTGGGTGAATAGTGATATTAAAGAAAGGAAAGATTTTACATGGAATACTTATATTGTACATGACAATTTGGAAATATTCACAGCGAAGATAAAATCAAGGGCTTCAGACTCAGTGTAACCCATGGATTTCTAACTTTGCTAATTGCCAGGTGTGTCACCTTGGAAATATTACTCATCACTAATGTCACTAATTTTTATGTCACCTTGACATAAAAATGTGAATAATATAAGCTTGAAGGATGGTTGGAAGATTATGTAGATTGCATAGATTTCAGTGCCTAGCAAATGCTTCTTCTTTGTTACCTGAAACTGTGATGACTATTATTATCACCATTTTTATTCCTATTGTTAAGCCAGCAAATAGCTTTTACTTATTTGCCCTTTAGGTAACTAAGTGTTATAACATATAACTAGGGAAAAAGTGGATCATTATTCATTTAATTTTCCTTCATTCTTTGAGTCAACATTTAAAATGCAGGTGAGTTAGTGTTTTTCATGATGCTAAAGTCAATCCATGTAGATCAATATAAATTTTTGTTGATTCATAATATTTTTGAAATAATAAATTTAAATTGCAATAAAAATGGAACCAGAGTAAAATAGAATCTAAAACATACATGTGCACTATGATAAGTGAGAATATATTTTGTGTTGAGCTTTCTAACAGGTAATAAAATCAGCTTTCATTTTATAATGGAAGCAAATGTAGGAACCAATTAGAAATGAAGTCAAAGTTATCTGAAGCCTCTTTAAATTCAAAAGCCATTTCCTTAGTGACTGACTTGGAGGAGGAGTGCCTGACATTGGCATCTGGGATCCTGGCACCATAAATAGAATCAAGTGGGTTAGTACTACATGGAAGGAAGCTTTCTCCTTATTGGAAAGCTTTTAGAGCTGTCACCCTGCAACTCTTGTTTCCTCCAGTGTGACTGTTTGATACATGAAAATTGGTCAAATTGGTATTAATGATGACAAAGGATTTCTTTAATACTGGATATACAATGAAAAGTTGTATAATATTACTCTAAGAATGGATCAAGGAATCTTTACGATGAGGTTTGTTATTTCTTGAAAAGTATGCATTCTTTGGAACATAGATGGATAAACCACACTCTAGAAAACAATATTTGCTCATTAATTCAAACAATACTAAAATTCTTGACCTTTTATGCTTTGGTGTTTGGGGCTATGGAGATAAAATACCTAGTCCCTGTCCTCAAGAAGTTCTTAATTTAGATGGAAGCTGCAAATATAGAACTTTAAGGTCATATGATACTATGATAGAGGCCAAGATTTCTGGAACCTGGTAGGTCTTTTATAAGATTTCTGCTTCAGTTGAGAAATTTTGTGAATAATTTGTTTTGTTGTTTTCTAGGATGGGCACACACCACTTTTACTTGCACTGAAGCACAATAAACAACATGTGGCAGAACTTCTGATTCAGAATAAAGCAAATATACATGTAGTTGACAAGGAAAACAGGTATAATAGTGATACTTTTTTGAAGTTTAATGGAATGATAATAATAATTTAAGTAAATAATATCAAATTAATGGGAAGAATATTAACTTAAAAGTATTGAGATAAAGTGTAACATATGAATACAAATCACCTTTTAGAAAAGCAATTATTGGGACTAGGAAATGCAAATAACATGTAGTACAATTCATGTAATATGTAGTACAATTCAGATTTTATTATAATATTGGTCAATGTTTGTCATTTGAAATCTGAGTTTATTGGTCATATCATCAACCCAGTAGCCAAAGGAGTTTCACATTAGTTTCATCAGTTTTATAAAGTATGGGACTGTTTGTTTACTTTTTTATTCAATACTGAAATGCTTAACCCTTTATCATATTTCAACTTCTGTTTTGTATTTTTTTTAACAATGCTATATTGAACATAAATAGGCATTGAAAATCATTTACTTTTGAAAGACCCTTTGCTTTAAACTACTTTCTTTGAAGAACATGGATTTTTGGTTATCTCTGAGTGAGTATTAATCACTTTTGCCAGATTATGTTCAATTCCCCCTTTTCATTCTAACATTTTGATGGACCTGAGCAAAGGGAAATAAAGTACCTTTAGTGTGATAAATAATGGCTAATAAACATAAGTCATAAATGGGTGGGAAAGAGACAAGTGATAGGTTTAGATCCAAACATGACTGAATTCCTAACTTTGTTAATTACCAGGTGTGTCACCTTGGAAATATTACTCATCACTAAATATGTTTCTTGACATAAAAATGTGAATAATATAAGCTTGAAGGATGGTTGGAAGATTATGTAGATTGCATAGATTTCAGTGCCTAGCAAATGCTTCTCATCTTTGTTACCTGAAACTGTGATGACTATAATTATCACCATTTTTATTCCTATTGTTAAGCCAGCAAATAGCTTTTACTTATTTGCCCTTTAGGTAACTAAGTGTTATAACATATAACTAGGGAAAAATGGATCATTATTCATTTAAATCTTTACCTATTTCAGTTAAATGACCTCATCATAGTTAATGTCCATGAAAGAACTTTAAATTTGCAACTTCTGCTATGTAATACCCCATTGGGCAAGAGGTTTCCTGTTTGGGTTTTCCTATTTGACTTTGAGGTAATATGCAAAGATGAACACTTTAAGATACTTATTTATGTGTGTTAGTATATGTAAAGGTTTAGTTCTATACAACCAAATTCAATTGGTAAAATATATCAAATTATCTGTTTAAATAACTTTTTTAAAGACAATTCATCATTTAAAGTATCTAAGGGTGAAATTATCTCTTATTTTAGAACAGCCCTCATGCTGGCTGCAAAATATGAAGCAAAACACATAATTAAGATGCTTTTTCAAGGAGGTATTGATGGCTTAGCTGAAGATGATTCTGGAAAGAAAGCATTATCCTATGCTCTTGCAAGTGGTTTCAATGTGTAAGTGTCTACATTAAAATATTAATTAAACAGGTTCAAAACTATTACAACTATTGCATCTTACACATCAATGAGATTTCATAGTTCAAGTATGTTTGGAATGCAGTGAGTTAGTCCACTTTCTCAGTCTGGACCCCTGCAAAAGTCTATACTAGTTTGAAGGAGCAATGTATACAGGATTTATTTCAGGATCTCTCTCTCTCTCTCTCTCTCTCTCTCTCTCTCTCTCTCTCTCTCTCTCTCTCTCTAGTGCTAGGGGTTGAACCCAGTGTCTCAGGCTTGGGAGGCAAGCGCTCTAGCACTAAGCTACTCCACCAGTCCCTGTCTCAGGGCTTTTAAAACCTTTATCCTTAGGAATTCCAGCAATATCCATTATATTCCAAGTATAACCCCCTGTATATGGGGCACAAATAGCATCATATCTTTGATTTTTCTTTTTGACTATTTGGATCTTGCAATGTCAGTTTAACAGAAAATCTCCTTACTTTTGCTGGGAACTAGCTGTTCACACATTCTCCTTGAATTTCTCTGAGGAGTTTCTTATGTCTAAGAAAGAAATTTTTCTTTCACCAGAGGGTGGAAACAAAAGGACTTTCCAGTCATTCTTTTGTTTCTGTCCGTTCTGTTGCTACAGTGTTGCAATTAGAAGTAGTCTGCAGTCTGGTAATGATTATCTTTACTACTACTACATTGTCCTGACTGACCCAGATGCCTGAGTCTTCATGGTAATACCCACTCACACTTAAAACACTTTTTTCCTTTCACGTATACATATGCTGATATGCTCAACCATTGTTTCCCAATGAGCACTCTGCTTTGGTAGCTGGATTCCTACCTTTATTCACCCCACAGTGAGCACATTGATCCTGCCCTTCAACTTACAACCTTATGTGGAGCTCACAAGGTAGCCTAGACCTTCATGATGAGTGGTCCTTTGAGGCTTTTTTTGTCATTTGGCCAGCACATATCATTTGGCATCATTCATAACTATGGGATAGCCTCAAAAAATGTTACAGGAAGAGTGTTGAGAGTTCCCTTTTATCTTTTCTAACAGATCTGTACCACAAAGCCTCATTATATCTTGTGAAGCGAATTTTCTTTGGTTGTGGGAGGTCCCCAGCTCAGATTTTTCCAGTGAGGGTGCCAACTTTCGATTGATACCTCAGATGATTTGTTTTCCCTGTGAATGAAAATTTACCCAGCTACTTGGATCTGTTTCTCATTTTATAGAATATTTCAAAGTCTTCCTCAAAAAGAAGACATTAAACAGAATTCTCAGGAACTAGATTCATTGCATCTAAAAGAGTTAAGCCTCATCATGACTCATCAGTATCCCTGTATAAAAGAGGGATTTTTTCTTCCAAGTTAGCTAGAGATTAACATGGAAATTAAGCCTCACTCTGAACAAAAATCTGCTGTAATATTAATAATCCAAGTCCAGTGATTGATTAGTTTCATTATAGAGGATTTTATTTATATTATTCAAGTATATTTAAAAATAAATCAAGTCATAAATTATTAAATAGCTGATTTGTCCTAAACAAGAAAGCACAGAAAATATCACAGTCAGTGGCCCAAATTAAGACTCATTTGCATTTGTTAATAATTATAATATTTGATCATTAGAACCTGTGAAAAATTGAATTTTACTCAGGTTTCAAACAGAGTTCAGCATTAATGTACAAATTATTCTATTATTTTACTATTTCTCTCAGAATGGTTTATATTCTCTCATTAAGTATTCATAACAACCTGATGAACTAAAGCAGTACAATCCTTATTTTTTAGAAGGAGAATTTGAGCCTAAGAGAAAAGATTTGTGCAAGAACAACAAGCTACTGGTTATAGAGAGAGGACATCTTCTGAGATCAGGATACTTTCTTTTATGTCAGGCTTTTCTAGTTAATGTCTTGAGTCTTGAGTAGATGAAATTCATTACACCTTACTTTTTTCTTCTTCGATTACAACTTATGGGTGCAGTGACATGTGCTTCAACCCCAGCTACTTGGGATGCTGAGAAAGTTGGATCACATGAGCCCAGGATTTCAAGACTAGCCTGGGCAATGTGGTGAAACCTTATCCCCCAAACAAACACCCCCTCTCCAAACAACATAAAAATAACTGTAAGGTTAATAACCTGTAGAGAGAACTTGCACATTTGAAATATATGGGGTCAAGTACTGATATTATCTTTGATGCTATCTAAAACATTTTTCACAATTTGATTGGTTAGTATTTTTCTTATCAGCATTGATACTAATTTCATTATTTTTTCATACATTGTAATAGGAAAATAATTTTGGAACATACTAGGGCAGAATCTGAACATATGCAAACCATGAAAGCAGGTAAGAATTTTTTAAAAATATGTTTTTTACTTGAAGAGGGACATGATATTTTTATTTTTTTATCTGGTGCTGAGTATGGAACTTAGTGCATTTTGATAGTGAATTATCCTTAGAGTTCCTACCCTACATAAGAAAGTAACAGTAAGAAAGTTTGATCACAAAGGAGTGGCAACAAATCAATGTGTATATGGCATTCATATTTTTCTTAATTTCCTTCTTAATATCCTGTAATTTAGAATTATTTCATTGTAGAAAATTTATAATCTGAAATTGATAATCTGAAATTTAAATCTGTTTTCTGAAAAAAATATTTTATTAATTAAAATTTAGCCTCAGAAATCTTATCTTTGTTTAAATAATATTTTAAAATTAGTACATTGTATGTTGTTTCTATAGTTACATTATAGTAAATTGGGCTTGCTATAAAAATGGACAGTTTTTATTGTAAAAATGACTGCATTCCACTCTAACATTTCCAAGCAGGGATATCACACTTGAATCCCATCTATCTCCCTACTTTCTATCTCTCCCTTCTCTCTCCCTCCCTCAGTCTTCTTCCTCTTCCCCTAGTCACCACTTCTCTTTTCAGAGTATCCTTTTATTTATTTATTTTCCAGATTGCATGTGTAAGGGAAAACACTTGATACTTGACTTTCTGGTTTATTCTGCATAATATGATAAATGCCCTTTCATTTTCCATTTTTTTCCCCTCTTGTACTTGAAATACATCATTGTGTACTGATTTATTTTTAAAATTTTGAGTTTAAAAATCTGTGTTCCTCTTATAGGTTTGCCTGCATACGTGGTTTGACAATTCTCTTGTAGCTTTCGACATTCTTTCTGGCTTTGTATTTTTGACAATTGTATATAATAATATGATGTGAAGAGTTTCTTTTCTGGTCAGGTTCATTTGGGGTTCTAAATGTTTTCTGTGCCTGGATGTCAATATCTTTCTCAAGACAAGGTACATTTTCTGGTATTATTTTACAGAAAAAGTTTGCTATGCCTACAGTCTACACCTGTGCTCCTTTTATGTAACCTTGATTCATATTGAATTAATTGCCTATCAATAATATAATTGATATCCAGTGCAGGATAATCTTCAGGACTGGTCCCAGAGGATTGTTTTTAAAAAATAATGAGTCATTATTTCTACTATTTTGTATTTTCTGTTGTTGATAACATATTTATTTCACCCTTTTCTTTTTTAGAGAGTGATGACTCTTTAATCAGGTATGATTTTTTCAATTAAAAAAGAAAAGTAATGACATTAATGAGGGAATGTAGACAAAAGGAAATAAAAATTATTGGATGTTCTAGTCCTATCCACACCTCATAATATGTGCTTAAAACTTTCTTATAGTCATCACAGCACCTCTGAAAGAATCTGTGCTCTTATAACCTATTATTAATCAGTGATTAAGCAACCATCATTCAAACAAGTTGACTAATGGGTCCATGATCTCATAATATACAAATAGCTGGGCTATGATTTAGTCACAAGCCTGATAGACAAATTCATTCTCTTGCCCTTTCCCATAGATTGATAGGAATGTGTGTGGCACAAAGGCTCAAGATGCAGGTCCATATCAGATGAATTCATGAATTCAACTTCAGTTGTCTGTTAACTTTTAATTTAGACACTTCCTGAAAAATGTGTTTATAATTGAAGAATTTGTGCTAATATTTTTGAAATTTGCAGCAGCACAACATACATTTTTGAACTTCAAATCTTTCAGGGCAAATCTCACATGGGGTCAAAGGAGAAAGGGTTTTATATAAGAAAAGTCAGGCAATTATTGGTGAAGAATTATTTTTGTGGACATGAAGAATACCTATGAGTTGACTGTAATATATATGAATACATAGTATTAATTGCATTAATCTTCTTAAACACCTATTTAGAGAATAGTTCAATTGATTTTTCTAGTTCTTGATTTCCCAGTTTGATTTTCCCATCAGGCTTGTACACCTGTTTAGTTCCATAAACATTTTTCTTTTTTCATCATTTTTGCTTTTTCTGTGACTGATCTTTTGAATTTTTTTAACTTTCTGTTCTGCTTTTCTTGGTGTTTCTTTTGGACTTTTAAAATGTTACTATTAGCTCTGTACCTCTTTTTTCTATAGATACAGTCAAAATCATACAGAACAACAGAATTTTAAAGAATCTTAATAATTAGTCAAAGAATTCTCTAATACTTCAAAATATTTTAACCATTCTGCTCAATTGGTTGTTTTAATGGATAATGTGAAACTTAAATATATTAAAGAATATTATCTGGTTGTAGAAAGCAATAGCAATGAGATTTGAACTTACGTTCCTTAATGGTAGGTCAATCCTCTCCTATATTGTCATAGAACATTTGAGAGTTTCAACAATAAAATGGGAGATTGAGTCTAGTGAACCCAAATATGGATGATCAGAAGAGAATTACTAAATGAATCTGGAGGTAGAGAATCATAATAGAACTAACAAAGAGAGGGCATGTTTGAAGAGGAAAAACACTGAATTCAGTAGGAATCATTGGTTTTCCAAAAGAGATCAACGTATTGGGGTTTTCACCTGGTTTGATGAAGACAAAGTGGTAATTTGGGAAATGGATGTTGGGAACTATATAGAAAATCATAATAAAAGGGAGTTTGAGGGTGTTCAAAATATGCTGATGCTTTCATATTTGCAGGAATGACAGACTTCAGGGTTTCTGTTGAAAGTTGTTAAAAACTTTTAAGCTACTGGGAAGAATCTGTAGAGTATATAGGAATATGATGGTGGTATAGGAAACTTCAAGCACCAAAGACTAGAAGTTGCTGAACCGTATGATCTATGGCCTAGACCAGGCATATGCTCACTTCCACCACTTTAGCCAAGTCTCTCATGTCCTTCCTATGTACAGGTAGGGTAGGACAGGGTACAATTTGACAGAGCTATCGTGGAGTGTCAGTTGGATGGTTGGTAATGTGCTTATGCTGAGACCAGTGACTGAGACTCCATTTAGCTTGTTTTCTTGGAGTAGGGAAAGAGCCACACCCACTCATGGTCCTTGGAGCCAACCTTGTTTCAGGAAACTGCGTCTTCATAGGATGAAGATTTGGAGGTCCTGCCGAAGGTGGCCATGGGAGTGCAAACCCACAGGAAGGAAGATGTTTAGATAGTACTTGGGGAAACAGAAGCCCAAGCAGCATTCCTCTACTTCATAGGCAATAATTCCCATTGAGTGTCTGAGTGTCGGTGAATGTTTTGAAGTGCTTGCTATTTTTTGTGTTTCCGAATAAGGCAGGTGTTGTATTGGGAAATTAATTGAATTTTATGTTTCAGTCTCTCTAAGAAAGGAATTCCCTGTAACAACATATACATTTGTTCTTATTTTATTTGGATCTTTGTCTTTCAACCATTAAAATGTTTCAGGGAAATCCCTGTGTTATTTTTGAGTAAAGGGAAGCAAGAGAGAACATTTTAGCAGGTGGATTCCAGGCTGATGCACCAAGGCTGACATTTTCAGGTTAGCCATCTTAGTCTCTGATCCAGGGAGAGACAATGGAGAAGAAGCAGTATATCTTTCTACCTCATGTTAGATTATTAAGTTTGTTTCAATTCAGACTTAGTGGCTTTTTCAGTTCAGCCTGCAGGACAGAGAGTTCTTGAAAATAAATTATTCTCAATCTCAGCCATTGTATTGACCATGACTCTTTGGAATGGAACCAAATCCAACTTCACTGAATGATTTATAGAATGGGAAAAGCAGAGGCAGAAAGAGGTTAACAAATGTTTTCTTAAAATGGAGGTCGTCTTTTAATCCTATCAGTCTAAACTCTCATTTAATATAGTGATATCTAAACATTCACCAGATTTTATTACTTTAAAAACTGTCCTGGACTCACCCATTTTTGTTATATACTTTTGCTCAAAGATCTGCAAGGAAATCTGGTCCTGGTGATATCAAGCCTACATCAGAAAAGGACAACAATAAATCTGTTATCGAGGTAAATGCCATCTTTTCAAATTAATTTTCTTGCTCTCAATTTTGTTTGTGAAGTGTTTAGTCTTACATTTAACAATGCATTCCTTGTCATATTATTTGGAAATTTTCTCAGAAGAAATTATTTTGCACAATTTTGTTGGATTTTTATTTTTACCTTTGTAAATATCAATGTTCTATCTAATACTTTAGGAAAGTAGGGGCTTTTGAAAATCCATAACAGCAGCAAAATTATATTAGGCGATGCATTCTTTTTGAAAAAATATTTTTAGATATAGATGAACACAATATGTTTGTTTTATGTGCTCTGGGGAGTGAACCCAATGCCTCACATGTGCTAGGCAAGTGCTCACCACTGAGCCACAACCCCAGCCCAGGAGAAGAATTCTAATAGCACAGGAAATATGAGATTTGGGAAGGATTATTTGGGAAAGTTCACTGTGACTTGTAAATTAACTTAGTTAATTATACTCAGGACTAAATAAATCTTTAATGGTTTGGATAAGTATTTATGAGTCATGTAATTTTCCTGATGCCTTAGTTTGAATCCTATAGAGAACACTGCATACATTTTTTTCTCTTGGATGCTTTATGTTTTAGTTCATAAACTTTTTGGAGAGCTTTTCTCTATTTCTATCCTGGGTTCCATATTTACATTTAAACTATGAGAAATTATTAAGAAGGAGAAATTTAAAACCTGTTTCTCAACATTTCTATTGTAAAGGTATTGTACTTCCTTTTCTGGAATTTCCTGTTAGAAGTATATATAAATATCTTAATCTAAATGAAGACTAGATGTTTTCTGCAAATAAAAACTCATTGTTGAAGCAGAAACTCTTAAAAACCACATGGCATAATTTGAATTTCAGAAAATGTTTGCACTGTAGTGTTTTAAAATATACACTCTGAATCGTTGTGTCATACTCAGATTTCAGGTTTAGAAATTTGTGTACTTAGTTACTTAAATATTATTTTTAAATTAAATATTAAATATTTATTTAAAAAGTCTTTTGTCACTCTGAGCTGCTGCAAGCTAGGAAACATGTGGTTATGTCTTGGAAAACTGAGAATAGTGTTTTGATGTAAAAGACTTACATACATTGTGAACATAAATCAATGGGCAGAAAATAAGAAATCTATATAATGAAGTGTTTTAAGTAATAAGCCTGAGGTAGCTAAATATTAAGGCTACTGGATTTCTGAAAATATGGCTTAACTTTATGTTCTCTTTTAAAATTCAAGAGGTAAAAGTTCTGGTGAGTTATCATAAACTAATGTCATAAATAAGAAGCAAACAATGTAAGGACATGTAATAAATATGAAAGTAGATAGCAGAATATCCCTCACTTCTTCCAACTTTGAGCTAAGATTAGATGAGATTTAGATCAAAATTTGTTAAACTATTTTTGAGGCCCAACCCATGTGCTATTAAATACATCTTTTTTCAGTTTTACCTACTTTTTAGCATTCTGATTACCAGTTTTCTCTTTCAGAGGGAAATTGGGGAAAATTATTTTCTCTACTAATAATGTTACAGATTTCAGAGAGTGGTTCATAACTGTGGTTAACTAATTGAATTCCTTTTATAGAAATAAAAAGGAATGCTTTTTAGTACAAACTTTTATAGAAAAAATAATACTATAATAGAAATCAGTATTATTTGTTTGGTCAAATTCTGTGTTTTATTTCTTTCCATGCTTTGCTCATATTTCCTTTCCTTTTTTCTTTGGCTTAAACACATGTTCAATTGACTGGTCTTGTCTCTCTCTGTTTGGTTCTTCCTTTTCCCTCACCTGTCTAAAAATGTTTTACCCATGAACTGAGTATTTCTTTTAAGAATACATTTCTTTAGGGTCTATTCTTTTCAGCCATCTGTACCTCCATGATGGCTTCTTTACTTAGTCATTCTATTTTCCATTTGCTGTGTGTGGCTTTCATTCATCCATCTTTGGCCTACAGGGTTTTATCTTGCCTTTCCAGGATGGACCAAATATATGTAATCATTTGACTTTAACTGTATGACATACAGGGTAAAAGGAAATTACATACTGTATGTGACCCTATTCCATCTTAGTTACAAATTGTCCTCAAAACTCAGCTCTTGTGTTTTTCATCCCAAGAGGTAGTTTGTCCAAGTAAAAACCATGGAAACATTCAAACCATCACAAGTAATTGCTTCAGATTTCTTAAAATGTCAGATTTTTACAAGTATGCTGAGTTACAGATGGATCAAAATTTTACCCCATGTTACTGTACTGAAGAAAATAATCTATTGGATATCACAGAATTGGTGTAATAATTGACTAGAGGTAAGGAGAGTAACATTTGGAACTGTCTCTCTCATCTCATAATTCTCAACCCATGTGAAAATGCAGGTCATACATGGCAGAATTGGGGTTTAAATGTACATGAAAGATTCAGAAACCTGTGTTCCTTCCAATGTATCATGTAGTGATGCTGAATATTATGATCATTTTATCAAATGTTATGCTCATTACACATAAAACTTTTTCATTCTTCCCAGAATGTCCCTGAAAGAAAAGAAGTATGTGGAGATTTTCAGCAATCTAAGAAAGATGGTAATGTACTTGACATCTGCTCATTCTTGTGCTGTTTATTGACTTGAAATTATTGACATTTTCACATATTCTTTACTTTCTTTTCATTCACATAAAAGCAAAATATGACATTGAGAAACCAACAAATGTCATAATTTTTACTTAATCAGAGGCAATTTGAGGAGCAGTGGACTCACATGTCGTATAATCATATAAATGATTCTGAATGTTTCATGAATGACATATCCTCTATCATCAGTTTTGACATTTTGACCCAAAACTCCTAGGGCTGTGAGTCCCTTCTCTGATTAGAGAGCAGTTTGCACTACACTAATCAGCAATTTTACATTGGTAAATGCACACTTTCCTACATGTATATTTTTTTAAGGACCATGGATTGAACTCAGGGGCACTTAACCACTGAGCCACATCCCCAGCCATTTTTGGTATTTTATTTAGAGACAGGGTATCACTGATTTGTTTAGGTCCTTGCTAAGTTGCTGAGGCTGGTTTTGAACTCATAGTCCTGCTGCCTCAGCCTCCTGAGCTGTGACTATAAGTGTGCATCACCATATACATCTCCTATAATATTAATTGTTAGTGGAAACATAAACTTGCATTTAGAGTCTTAACTTCTTGTTTCATTAAACCTGTATTCTTGATTTTTCTGCAGTATATCTTTCATGTTTTTTCTCCTAAACATAAAGAAAAAGTCCAAAGCTAAAGTAATTATCATTAATCCATGCATAGGTATACTTTTCTGTACAAACTCTGCATGAATTTATGATTGTTTTTGACACATAGTTCTATAATTGATTATATGTCCCTCTTGCTTTTCAGTATTTCAAAAGAAATGTCCTCAAGACAGGGTAAATTATTTTCATTTTTATATAGAATCATTAACTATATATTGTATGATGCTTACAATTTTAATATACTATCTTGTTTCTGAACCCATCAAGCCTGCCATTGAAGAGACGAATAAAGCAAGTAAGGTATTGGAAGTGAATTCTGTAAGGACATTCAAACCAGGTAAATTTTGCTACACAAATTTTCTGGGAAGAACTACATTAATATCTTGAATTGTAAGCAATCTTTCAGTCCTTGTTTTGTTTCCAAATTCTATGGTAGGATTTCACTAAAAACAAATTCAAATGCCAGTGTCCATGATTTAAATATGTTATTTTGAGCATAGGAAAATGATTTTTTTAATAAATTTAACCTTTGTCTTAGATGCTTCTACATTTAAACCTTTTTTAGAATTATTTTTAGCACATTATAGCAATATATATTGTATTGGGGTTTATTTTTGTCATTACTATTCATGCATGGAATATAATTTGCTCCACTTAAGTTTTTAGTACCACTTTCCCTCCCCTAGTCCCTTCTATTTTTCTTCCTCAAATCTGCTGGACATCCATCTCTTTATTTACAGTCATTAAAATTTGTGTTTGTACATAGACACAGAGGTAAATTTTTTTTGTGGTATATTCATATATGTGCCTAGTATAATTTAATCAACTTCTTTTCTTTCAGATTTTCTCCCTTTTCCTGTGCCTCCCAGTATATCTCCTTCTTCTATTCCAATGATATTCCTTCCATTTTTATAGGCTTCTCCCCATTTTCTTCATTTTGCTCTGGTTTCTGCCTATGAGAGAAAAACATTCTGCCCTTGACTTTCTGAGTCCGACTTATTTCACTTAGCATCATCTTCTCCAGGTACATCCATTTACAAGCACTGCCATAATTGATTCATATGACTGAGTAAAAATCTGTTGTCTATATACCAACTTTCCTTCATCTATTCATCTATTGATGTGCACTTAGGCCTGTTCCATATCTTGGTCTTGGGAATTGCAGTATTACAAAAATTGATGAGACTATATTATTATAGTGTGCTGATTTAGTTCTTTTGGATAAAGAGTGAGGAGTGGGATAGCCATATGGTTCTATTCCTCGGTTTTGAGAAGTCTCCATATTGTTTTCCAGAGTGATTTTATTATTTTGAAGTCCCCATCAAGAATGTGTGAGTGTATCTTCTTCCCCTTTTCCTTGCCAGCATTTATTATTGTTTGTATTCCTGAAAATTGCCAATCTAATTGAAGTGAGATGAAATCTCAATGTGGTTTTCACTTGAATTTCCCTGATTGCTAGAGATGTTGAACTCTTTGTTGTGTTTCTTGGTCATTTGTGTTTTTTCTTTTGAGAAGTGTCTGTTTAGTTCTTTGGCCCATTTATTCATTGGTTTATTTCTTTATTTTTCAGTGTTAGGATTTTGGGGTTCTATAAATATTCTGGATATTATTCCCCTATTGGAGGAGCAGCTGGAAAAGGTTTTCTCCTATTCTGTATGCTCAGTTTTCATGCTCTTAATTGTTTGCTTTGCATGCTGAACTTTTTAAATTTGATGCCATACCACTTATTGATTCTTGATTTTCTTTCTTGAGCTTAAGGTTTTCTTAAGCTATTTGGCAACTGAGCCATCTTTTCTTTTAGCAGTTGCAAAATTTCTGGTCTAATTCCTATGTCATTGATCCACTTTGTTTTACTTCTGTTCATGTCAAAAGATATTTCTTCTGGATATGGATATAGAGTTTTCTCAGCCCCATTTGTTATAAGGTTATCTTTTCTCCAATGTATGTTTGGCATCTTTTCTAAGTTTCAGGTGACTATGTGAATTTGTCTCTGTGTGTTCTATACTATTCCATTGATTTCATGTGTGTTTTTATACCAATACCCTGATATTTGATGTTTTTGTTACCTTAGCTCTGTAGTCTAATTTGATATCAGGTATTGCAATGCCTTTAGCCTCTCTCTTTTTTTTTTTTTTTCTTTTAGTATTGATTTGACTATTCTAGTCTTTTATTCTTCCAAATGAATTTTAGAGCTGTTATTTTCCAGTTTTGTGAAGAATGTCATTGGTTTTTTGGTGAAATTGAATTGAATCTGTGTAACATTTTTTGTAGTATGTTCATTTTGACAATATTAAAACTACCCTTCGAAGAACAAGAAAATTCCTTCCTATTCCTTGTCCTTTCCTGCCTTCTTCACTTCCTCCTTCTTTTTTATTCATCTCCTCCTCCTTCTCCTTGAGTTTATTAATAGTTCTATTGAAGAATTATTAGTATATCAACTATTCCTCCTTGACAACTTACTACTACCTCCTCAGAGGTTCCTTGTAATCTTTTGTAAGACAATTACATATGGATCAGAGTAATCAAACTTATAAGGGAGTTATCTTTCCAGTGGGTCTTTCTGTGGGATAAAAAGCCTTGTTTGCATCACAGAAAGAGAGAAAAAATAGCTGGAACTAAGAGATTAGCAAAAGAGGATTAGTGAGGATAACCTCATCAACTTTTATCAAGCACTTCTCAATGGAAAACTGGATTTTCTTTGTAAGTAATTGTCCCTGGTCTGCTTCCTTCATTTTGCCATACTACTAACATAATGCTCACAGAACTAGGTTCCTTGTGGTGAGGTGTTTCATCCTAACTAGTTTTGAATGAAAACCTGGAGACACTGTTTGTAGCATGGCCCAATAAGTATACTTCTTATAATTGTTATAATTATACTAATGATTTTGCTTGTCAGTCTTTCAGCATTCACTTGGGATTATGGGTATAAACACATCAGTTTATGAACCAAACACTTCTTTCATTTGATAAATCCAAAAAAAGGATACATAAGAGTTTTTGATGCCTTAATTGCCTGCCACTAAAATAAATAATATTCATTCAAGAAGAATATCCAGGAATGATCCCAAAGAAATACTTTGTAAGAAAATATCAGTGTCATGTATTTTTAATATTTTTTAAATTTATACTGTTTCTTAAAGTTAATGTTTTCTTTAATAACAGATGAGAATTCTAAAAATGAAACTTCGACCAGGTAGGGTTTTGAAGATTTAAAAATTGTATTTTAAAATACTATAGCATATAGAGAAAAGGAAATGTTTTGAGTGTTCTGTTCTGAGCTAGCAATACTATCATGTGTGCTTGGCAATTTTTTTTTTTTTTGTTTTGTTTTTGTTTTTTTTGTTTTTTTTTTTTTTTTTTGTTTGTTTTTTTGTTTGTTTGTTTCCAGGGACTCTTAGCCAGTAATCCATCCCCTGTTCTTTTTTATTGTTTATTTTAGAACAGGGTCTTGCTAAGTTGATTAGGATCTCCCTATGATGCTGAGGCCAGTCTCCAACTTGTGACCCTCCTGCCTCAGTCTCCCAAGTCACTGAAATTGTAGGCATGCTCCACTACACCCAACCACTTGTTTTTATTATAGTAATCACAGAAGCTTGAAGCTATCTGCATTATTATAATCTATTGTTTACTGATGGAGCCACTGTCAGAGATTTTGACTGATTGTCCCATGATTCCCTAATTAAGAAGTAGGTGGCTTGTGGTTTGACCTTCTGCAAGCTTTGCTGACAAATCCATTCTCTCACCCCTATGCATAGATTGATAGAGACTCGTGTGGCATTAAGATCAAGATGTAGATTCATACCAGATGAATTCAGAAATTCAGTCTCAGTTTTGTGTTCATTTTGATTCAGACTTTTCCTGGGAATCCTGGGTATAGTGCAAGTTTTTCTTAATATTTTCTGTAGAGGTTTTGGTAGCCAGTACCTTTATAACATTAGATCTTTTGGGGAAACTCAGACATGGTTGTAATTATAGGACCATGGATTTTACATGAACAAAAACAAGCAAATTTTGGAGAATAATAATTTTATTGGAAGTGTGAAATATTGATGTGTAGGCCATGTTATATAACATTAATTTAATTATATTTGGAATCTCTTTAGAATATATTTTAATTAATATCTCTATTTTTTGATTACTCAGTTTGGATTTTCCTTCAAGCTACAACCCGTATCTAGTTCTATCTAGACTATTCTTTCATTATAATCTGTTTACTTTTTTATGACTATAATCTTTTCTTGTTCTTTTTGTTGTTATGTTTTATTTTCTCTTCTACTTTTCTTTGTGTTTCTGTTGATATACTAAAAAAATTGTCAGCTAAGTATTCTTATTCTTTTATATACTGAATCAAGAACCCAGGAAATTTCAGGGTTTCAAGGAATCTTAGCAACCAATGAAAGATCCATGTAGTACTTCCTAATATGTTTAACCTCCTGGCCAATTGTTGTTATGATCAACAACCTACAAGTTAAAAATATTAAAGTGATTTTCTGTATATAGTTAGTGGTCACAGTAAGATTTGAACTCAGATTCAAATTATTTATTAGCCTAATATTCCACAATTTCTCTGTTCTGCATGTATTTTTTGTTCATTAATTTTTTCATTGGTTCTTTTCAGTATACATGACAATAGAAGTCATATAAATATAAAAGCATGGAATATATATTGTTCTAATTCATTTCCTAGTACCTCTCATCCCTGCCCCCGCAACCCGGCTCCCCTTGTTTTACTCCACTGAACTTTCTTCCATTTGCCTATTGATATTTTAAAATTAGTTTCTTTTAGATGCACACAATGGCTTCACTATGGTGTATTCACATATGTACATAGAAAAATTGTGCCAAATTTTTTCCATTGTCCCCCCTTTTCTCATCCCCCCTTCCTTCCTTTCACTCCCATTTGTCTATTCCACTGAAATTCTATTCTCTCTTTTCATCTTCCCCGCCTTTACTTTGAATTAGCTTGCACATACCATAGAAAACATTGAACCTTTGATTTTATAGGAATGGTTTACTTCACTTAGAATGATAGTTTTAAGATCCATCCATTTATTAGAAAATATCATCAAATCATATTTTATGATTGAGTAATACTCCATTGTGTACATATACATTTTCTTTATCCATTTATCTGTTGAAGGGCACCTAGGATGGCCCCATAGCTTAGAAATTGCTCTGCTATAAACATTGATGTAGCTGCCTCACTGTAATATGCTGATTTTAATTCCTTTCTATATATACCAGGGAGTGGTATAACTAGGTAAAATGGTGGTTCCATTCCTAGATTTTAGAAGAATCTTCACACTGTTTTCCAGAGGGTTGTACCAATTTGCAGTCCCACCAACAATGTATGAGTACATCTTTTACCCCTCATCCTTTTCAACCTTTATTGTCACTACTATTCTCAAAAATTGTCATTCGGTTGGAGTGATATGGAATCACATTGTAGTTTTAACTTGCACAGAGCTGTGGTATAACAATAGAACAGGAGAGCATGTCAAGTGAACCCAACTGAAAAAGATATGAGTGAAGTTATGTATGATCCCCATCTAGAGGATCAGAATGTAACAGAGGAAGGGCAAGTTTGAAAAGGAACAAGGCCAAGTTTTAGAGGCTTAGGTTTTGAGAAAAGCAATCAGAATATTAGGTTTTGTGGCCAATTTGATCAAGACCAAGCAAACATTAATGACAGGCCTGTGAAAACTATCTAGATAGACTTATTTAAAAATTGATGCCTCAGGTAGTACTGAACAGGTCGTTACTTTTTATTTTATTTTATTTTTTTAGCTTTATTGGAGAGTGAACAAAATCCAAGTTTCTGTGGAAAGGTGTTAAAATAATTTGAGTCACTGGGAAGATTCTCCAGAGCAGAGAGGAATGTGAGGATTGCTTAGAGACCCTCAAACATCATGGGACTTAAAGTTCCTGAACTCCATGGTTGTATTGCCCCTAATAGATGTCTGTTCTCCTTCATCCAACTCACTAATAACATCCCTATATAGGGTAGGGTAGTGGTACAATTAGTTGACAGAGTCATCATGAAGTTTCAGTTGGGTAGTTGGGTAAATGTTCATGCTTAGGTCAGTGACTGAGACTCCATTTATTTTGTTTTCCCAGAGCTGGAGATAGAACTCCTGCTCTTGGTCCTTTGAGCCCAACTTGAGTCAGAAATCTTCATCTTCAGAAATCTTCATCTTCAGGATGAAGATTAAAAAGTAGGGGATTGCCTTTGAGTCCTGCAGGACAATGTCTTTAGAGTGGGAGCCCACGTGAAGGAAGTTATTTAGATTGTACTTAGGGAAACAGACACAACTTCCAGTAGTTTACTTTGCTAACAGTCTTTTCCCTTAGTTTCTGAATTCCTACAGAATTACTTGCTATTGTACTAAATAAGAAAATGAGTTGGATTTTATAATATATAGTGCCTCCCCTTACATTTTTGAATTCCTACAGAATTACTTGCTATTTTACTGAATAAGAAAATTAGTTGGATTTTATAATGTATAGTGCCTCCATCTCTCAGAGAAAAATATTCTCAATAACAATATAATTTTTTTCACTATATTACATTCATCTTTCAAAATGGATTGGGTAACTCCTTATGATATTTCTGGGTAAGGGAAGCAACATGTTCTTTTCAGTAGGTGGTTTCCTTGCTGAAGAACTGAACCTGCCATTTTCAAGTTAACCTACCTTAGTCTTTGATCCCCGGGAGAGACAAGGATGAACGGATAGTGTATCTTCTACCTTAATCTGGGTTATCAGTTTTTATTTCAGTTCAGGTTATAAAAGTGATTTCCATTATCACTTGGGTTTTCAGTTCGGCCTTCAGGACAATTTCTTTTTTAAAGTTTTATTCTTAGGTTCTGTTAACATATTGGCCATAACCTTTGAAATGGAACTATGAATGCTTTTATTTCACATTCCACAGATTGGGAAAAGTGAAGGCAGAGAGAGGTTAAAAAAAAAAAAGGCTTCTAAAATCAGAGGCATTTCCTGATAAATGGATGGAGTTCCCTAAGTGAACTAGAAAAACAAAGGCTGAATGTTTTCTCTGATAAGCAGATGTTAATTCACCATAAGAGTCATGGGGAACTAGGGAAGAGTAGAGTTACTTTTATTACGTAGAGGAGAGTGAAGGGATGGGAAGGGAGTAATGGGGGTAGGAAGGATAGTAGAGTGCAATAGGCATTATTACCTCAAGTACATATATGACTGTATGACCAATGTCATCCTAGAATATGTACCATCAGAAAATGAGAAATTACACTTTATTTATGTATGATCTATCAGAATGTATAATTGCATCCTACTGTCATGTAAAACTAATTAGAACAGATTAAAAAATCAATTAAAAAGAGGTCATATGTTAATTATATCAGTCTAGAAACCTCTTTAATATAGTGATATCCAGATATTTACCAACTTTTATTTCTTTGGAATCCTGGGTTCACTCATTTTTTTAATTCATTTTTGCTCTAATGATTGTCAAGGAAATCTGGTCTTGTTGAACCTGGGCCTACATCCTATGGAAGCAACAATAAATCTTATACCAAGGTAAAGTGTGCATTTGTGAAATTAATGTTTTTGGTATGAATTTTGTTTTGTGAAGTGTGTACCATTAAAAGTAGCAGTAATTTTCCTGTTATTTTCTCTTGGAATTTTGCAAAAAAAAAAAAAAAAAAACAAAACACATTATGTGGACTTTCAATTCTTCTCCTTTTATTGTAAATAGTCTGCAAACACTTAAGGGTAGTAGCCCCTGGAAAAATAACATACTGGAAAATATGTAATAATATGAAAATTGCATTAGGTAGAGCCTTCCAGCTGTAGAGAAATAATGAAATTTGGTCTAGGATTCTTTTATTTCATTTAGCTTACTGTTACCTAAGTCCTAGTGATGTGACTTACATAATATTTATATCTAAATTAATTTCTAATTAATTAGCTTTGATAGTTATGGAAATTTTTGTTTGAAAGCTGTACAGCACATTGCCTGTAGTTTTATCTCTTGAAAAAAAAAAAAAGACTGAGTTACTTTTCCTTCAATATTATCTCCTTAATTCCTTTCTTTACTTCCTTACCTTAAACTCTTATTTAGTTGATAGCTCCTCTATTTGTTTATTCCTCTTTCTTTGTCTTTTTAAAAATTATTTATTCCTTGACTCAGTATTTCTTTACAGAAAACCTTTTTTTAGCCATATGTGTTTTGTATAGTTAGACTCCTTAGTTGTATGCAGCTTTCATTCACCAAAAATTGCCCCATAAGATTTATTCTTGTCTTTCTTGGATGAAGCTGAATGCATGTAATCATTTCTCTTTTGTTGTTTGGCACACAAGTTGGAAGCATTTTATAGTCTTTGTGACACTAGCACACCTTATTTACAATGTAGTCCAAAAAACCCAGATATATGTCTTTATCCTCAAGAGATATTTCTTGCAAATGAAGAAATCATGTGAACACATTGAAAACATAAGTAATTACGTTTAAATGTCTTAAAATTCAAGATTTTTACAAGTACTCCAAATCCCAGATGGCTAAAATATTTTTCCAAGGTTATTTTGGTCAAGAAATTAGTGTATTAGATGTAATACTATTTGTGTAATAATCAATTCAAGTTAAGGGGCAACGTTTTTGAGATATCTTTATCATCTCCCCTAATACTTAACCCATGAGAAGATGCAGGTCATGAATATCTGAATTGGGGTTTGAATGTATATTGGAAAAATTCAGAACCCACTGTGTCCTATACTAATGCTAAATATTATGATGATTTCTGTCAAATTTAATGCTTATTACTTGTATCATGCTCTGTCCTTCCTAGAATGTCCCTGAAGGAAATGGTGAAGTGTGTGAAAATTTCCGGCAATCCAGGAATGATGGTAATCTCTTTGAAGACTACCAATTCTTATGCTGCTTATTAACTTGAAATTACAGAGTTTCATGTGTATTTTACTGTTTTTATCATAAAAGCAAAATGTTATCCTGAGAAACAGGAAAATCAAGGCTTGCTTGACCACAATATCTCTAAGGGTGAAAAGGAACATATGGTTTCAACCCTTGATTTAAGAAACATCATAATACAGAGCTTGCATGGTACTCCTCCTTCCTCACCTGACACAAAGGTAAGGCACCTTTTGATACTTTTTTCCCACCCCCTTGTTTACATATTATCTACCATACCCTCATAATGATGACGGTGATCCTAGAAAGAAATATAAACCCTCTCCTAGTTCACAATAGCAAATAAGTATAGCACCAAGAGAGACATGTGCAGGATTGAGAGTTACAGAAGTTGATAAGAGAAAACAATTGTAAGATATGCTATTGGGGAAGGAAAAATTAGGAAGAAAACCAAATTAATAGTGGTGAATCTGAAGGTGATGAGGGAGAAAATGGAAAGTATTCTTTAAAGAAGAGCAATATAAATATCTATATTGAATAAGACAGTGAAGACAAAGGATGTAATGCACACAACAAAAGTGGTGAAGTTAAGGATAGCAGGAGCTGGTTCTTCTGAAATACTTGAAATTCATTTTAATTAAGAAGTGAAAGAAAATATGATTCTCACTTCTCTGGAATATTCTATGGAATATTTATATAATTCTGATGTGGATAGATGTGTGAATGGAATTCTGTAATCAGTGAATCTTTCCAGTGTGATATTTAAGCTGTCAAGTAAAGGAAGGGAAGGAATCAGTCACATAAATGTCTGGGAGAAGGACATTCTGGGCAAACAGACCATTTGTCTTTCCATCTCCTCCTCACATTCTGGAGTGACTGGGAACAAGATGTGAGGTAACTTCATCAAAATCATTTTATGATTATAAAACATAGAAACATATGCAGTATATATGCTCACATATTTTAGATACTTAATAAATAAATTTCTTCCCTTCTTATTAAGATGTGGAATAATTATTTTATCTTAGCACTAATGAATTATAGACTGAAAAGAATGAAACTGGTCAGTTTTGTACCAGTGCACATTTTTTTTTTAAAGAATATAGGGTTTCACTGTGGGATATATGCATATGCATATTACTTAGTTGGAAGAATGTCACTCCCAAAATTCCCCCCATTATTCTGTGCTCTTTCTGCCCATTCCTCTACCTCACCACTAATGGTCTTCCTTCAGCTTTTATGATGAATATTTCCCCATATGACATGTTTCCTTCTGAGTCTTCATTGTTTTGATTAACAGGCTGCTGTCCAGGTCCATGCATTTTCCTGCACATGACAATTTTTATGGTGTGCATGCTCACTGTATTTGTTCAGTAAATAGATTGGAGTGATAGAGCTGGGCTGTATGATTTTTATATTTTTAGTTTAATCAGTAACCCCCATCCTGATTCCCATAGTGCATGTAGTAATAGGTATTCTCACCAACAATGTTGAGGATTCCTATTCCCCACATCCTTATCAGCACTTATTATTTGTATTCTTAAATATTGCCTTTCTAAATAGGATTAGAGGAATATCCATTTACTTTTCATTTGCATGTCCCTGATGGCTAAAGACAGTGAATATTACTTCATAAGAGAGTTGACTGAATATACATATTTCTTTGTGAATATACATATATCTTTGTGAACTGTTTGTGTGCCATTGCTTAAAAGGGTTTTTGTTACAATGCTGAACTTCTTTGTTTATTTAGTATACTACTCATCTGTCACAGAGTAATTGACAAGGAACCTCTCCTGTTCTCTGCCCTTTCTCTATACTTTTAGTTCATTCCTTTCCTCTTCAGAAGATTTTATTTTATATTTTATTTTATTTTATTTTGTGGTGGTGGGATTGAACCCAGGGCCTTGTACAAGTGAGGCAATCACTATACCACCTGAGCTATATCCCTGGCCCAGAAGATGCACTCCAACTTGCTATTATTTCTTCAGTTCTCATATTCCTCTTCATAAAGTCTTGGTCCATGCCTATATATTGAGATGTTTCCCCTACATTTTCTGCAAGGAGTTGTAATGTTTCTATGATTACATATAGGTTTTTCTATCCCCTTAGTGATGTCTTGTACTTGGTGAGCAATAGAGATCTAGTTCCACTTTTCTACATATGGTTATACTGTTTACCCACTGCCATTTGTTTTGCTTTTATAGTACATTATACTTGTACATAATAGTTGGATTCATATAGATACTATCACTCATGTATGTCATTTATACCATTTCAGACCCTGGTTCCCATCTTCCCTTTCTCTCTAATCTCACTTTCCTCTTCTTCACTGGTCTACCTTCAACTCCTTTATTTATTAATTTTTAATTGGTGCTTCATAGATATACCTAAAGGTGAATTTCACCATGATATTTTATACATGCAAAGAGAGTAATTTTGTCAAATTCATTCCACATTCCCTCCCCTTGCCTCACCCTCCACCCTCCCCATCAATCTTTTTCTGCTCCACTAATCATCCCTTTGACTCCATGATATCCATCCTGCCATTGTCCCTTTTAAGTGCTTTAGCTTCTGCCTATGAGAGAAAACATTTCAATACTCAATTTTCTCATATGAGTTATTTCATTTAGCACAATATTTTCCTGTTCCATCCATTTATTGACAAATGGCCTAATTTCATTTCTTAAAACATAGTAAAACTTCTTTATGTATGTGTACTGCCTTTTATAATCCATTCACGTGGCTACTGTGAGTTGTGCTGGTGTAGACATTGATGTACTCGGATCTGGTTTGGTCTGCTGCTTTTGCACCTTTTAGACATATACCAAGGAGTGAAATAGCTGGATCATAAGGTGGCTCCACTCCTAGTATTTTGAGGAATCTCCATTCTTTTTCCAGAGTGGTTGCACAAATTTGTGTTCCCACCAACAGTGTGTGATCTTCTAAAAGAGGATCAGATATTCTGTAAATAGGGATAATTTGACTTATTATTGTTATTACCATCTTTTGTCTCATGCTTTGACTAAAACTCCCGAAGCTATTGGGCAGGAGTGGCAAGCATGCACAACTTTCTCTTATTTCTGAATTTAGAGGAAGTGCTTTTGATTTTGCAGCATCCAGCATGCCATTGGCTTTGGATTTGGCATACATAGCCTTGGTAATACTATAGCAAGTTCCTGCTGTCCCTAATTTCTTAAGACTTTTCTCATGAAGGACTCTAGAATTTTGCCAAAGATTATTCTACATCTTTGGAGAAGATCATGAGATTTGTGTTTCTCTGTGGTGGATTGTGTGTATTGATTTGCATTTGTTGAACTCATCTTGCATTTTTGGAATTAAACCAATATTTTGATGTCATATGATCATTTAAATATGTTGTTTGAATTTGCTTTCAAGTATTTCATGAGGGTTTTTGCAAATATTTTCCTCAAGAATATTATTAAATAAGTTTCTTTGTTAGTTTTTTCTTATGCAGTTTTCCTATAAGGTTGATATTGCCCTCTTAGAACATGTTTGCTGTTTCCTCCCTTTTCTTTCCCATATTGTTTTGTGAGACGCATCAGTGTTAGTTCTCATTTGATGATATGGCAAAATTCTACCATGAATTTGTCTGGTTCTTGGCTTTTGTCTTCGGAATTGTTTCATAACTGCTTCAACATAATGGCATGCTAGTGGGCTGTTTAGATTTCCTGTATCCTCTGGGTTTAATTTGTTGATCATATATGTCTAGAAATTTATCCATTCCTTCTACATTTTCTAATTTTTATAATGTAAGTCATCCAAATGGGTTTCTTAATTTCCCATTTATTGGCATTTCACTTTTCAAATCAGTCCTTAATGGTCCTCTGGATTTCAGAAAGGTGTCTGTTACAAGATCCACCTCTTTTGTATGTACATTTATTGATTTGTACCTTCTCTTTCTTTTCCTTAGTTTGGTTCAGAGTTTATTGATCTTGTTTATCTTTTCAAAGACCCAACTCTTTTTTTCCATTTATCTTTGTATTGTTCAATCATTTTCCATTTCATTAATTTTGGCACTAGTACTTAACATTTCTTACTTTCTTCTGGATTTGGAGTTGGATTGTTCTTGTTTCCCTAAGACCTGCAGAATCATCTATAATTTTTTTTTAGTTGAGATTCCTCTGATTTTTTAAAGATACATAGCCATATTTATAAATTTTCTTCTTAGTGCTGCTTTCTTTGTGTCCCACAGATTCTGGGATGTGTTTCTCTCTTCAGTTGATTCAAAGGGTCTTTTAATACTTAACCCTGATTTTTTTTATTATTGATTTTATTTTTACAGATTGCATTTTGATTCATTGATGACCCACTCCTCATGCAAAAGTGTATTGCTCATTCTATAATTGCTTGTACTGTTTAGTTCTTTTGATATGTTTTTGAAATATTATTTCATTATGATTTGATAATATATAAGGAATTATTTTGATTGCTTTGTGTATTTGCTAAGGATCTCCTTTATGGACCAATATAGAGTCTGTTTTAGAATATTCTATGAAAAAAATGAGTATTCTTTTGTCTCAAGAAATATTCCATAGACAGCTGTGAAGTTCTTTTGATCAAATTACAGTTGAACTGTATAGGAACTGTTGATTTTCTTTCAGGATGACATAGGTATTGGTGATGTATATTGAAGTGACCCACCCTGATTTACAGGGGCCCATCTGTTGTCCCTTTGAGTAGTTCTGTTTCATGAAATTGGGGGCACTGATGTTCAGGGCACAAAGATTTACAGCTATTAATTCTCATTGGAGTATTACTTTGGCTTTTTATAGGTAGTTATCTTCCTTGGTATTTTTGATGTCTTTTGGCAAATATAAGAGAGATACTGCTTCTTATATTTGGCTTCCATTTGTAAGAAATGGAAATACCATTTTCACTCATTCTGTGAGTCTCTTTGAATGTAATGTGTGTTTCCTGCTGACAAGATACAGTTGGGTTTTGATTATTTCATTCTGTATTCCATTTCATGTCTTTTAATTAAAGAACCAAGCTTGTTTATATTCAGTGGGAATGGTATCAAGGTTATGTTTTTCTTCAGGTCATTTTGCTTTATTTTTACAATTGGATTCACTCATAATTCACATTTGCTTACCTAATTTAGTGATATTTAACCTTCATATGCTCTATTATCTCATTTTAATCTTATTCTTTTATATGTAGGATACCTTTGAGTGTCTTCAGCTGTGCTGCATTAGTGGCCATGCATTGTCTTAATTTACTCTTATTCAATTGATTTATGGGTGCTAATTTTATGTCCTGCTAGTTTGCCTCATTCACGAGTTCTAGAATTTTTCTGGTGCAGGGTTTTTGGTCTTCTAAATAGAGAATCATGCTGTCATCAAACAGAGCTAGTTTTAGGTCTTCATTTCCTGTATGAATCCCTTTTCTTTGTGTCTTTTGCCAAATAGCTCTGGCTAGAGTGACAAGGACTATGCTGACAGAAATGTTAAAAGGGGGCATCCCTGTCTTATTCCAACTTTTAGAGGGATGCATTCAGTTGTTCACCATTGAGATTGATATTACCCTCTGCTTTACAGGGTTGGCCTTAACTTTTACAATGTTGCCGTATGTTTTACTCTCCGTTGTTTGTCCTGTGTTTTTAACCTCTATTTTGTCAATTGCTTTTCCTGCATCTGTTGAGATAATCATGTTTCTTGTCTTTATGTGTATTGATGTGGTTAATTATATCTATTTATTTCTGAAATTGAATCAACCTTGCATACCTGGAATGAACCCAGTTGGTGATGGTGTGCTTTATTTTACTTTTTAAATTTTTTAATTTGTTCTAATTTGTTGTACATGACAGTAGAATGCATTTATACAGTTTGATATATCACACATAAGTTGAGTGTAATTTCTCATTTTTCTGATTATACATATTGTAGGATCACATCATTAATATAGTCATATATGTACATGAAGTAATAATGTCTGTTTCACTCTACACTCATTCCTAACTCCATACCCCTTCCTCTCAATCACTTCCCTCCACCTACTATAAAGTAACTGTATTCTTCCCTATCTCTCCCCTATTGTGAATTAGAATCTGCATATCAGAGAAAACACTTGGCTTTTGTTTGTATGGGTTTGGCTTATTTCACTTAGCAGTACATTCTCTAACTCCATCCAGCAAATGCCAGAATTTCATTCTTCTTAAAGCTGAGTAATATTCCATTGTGTGTGTGTGTGTGTATCACATTTGTGTGTGTGAGTGTGTGTGTGTGTGTGTGTGTGTATCCCATTTTCTTTATCCATTCATCTGTTGAAGGGCATGTAGGTTAGTTCCATAGTGTATTGTGAATTAGGCTGCTATAAACACTGATGTGGCTGCATCCTGAAAGCATGTTGATTTTAAGTCCTTGGGTATAAACTGTGAGTGGAATGAGTGGGCAGAATGGTAGTTTCATTCTAAGCTTTCTGAGGAATCTTCATACTGCTTTCCATTATGGTTGCGCCATTTTGCATTCCCACCAGCAATGTATGAGTGTACCTTTTTTCCACATCCTCACCAATTTATATTGTTGTTTGTATTCTTGATAATTGCCATTCTGATTGGAGTGAGTTGACATCTTAGAGTAGTTTTGATTTGCATTTCTATTTTTAATGTGTTTTTGTATGTGATTTACCAGTATTTTATTAAGAACTATTGCATTTATATTCATCAAGATTATTGGCCTGATGTTTTCTTTCTTTGATTTGTCCTTGTCTAGATTAGGAATCAGGGTGATCCTAGCTTTATAGAATGAGTTTGGAAGGGCCCTCCATTTCTTTTTCATACAATAGTTTGCAGAGGATTGATATTAGTTCTCTTTTGAAGGACTGCTAGAACTGGGCTGAGATTCCCTCAGGTCCTGGGTGTTCTTTGTTGATAGGCTTTATATAGTACCTTGAATTTCATTGCTTTAAATTGATCTGTTTAAATTTTCTATGTCCTCAAAGCTAAATTTGGGTAGGGAATCTTTCTCCAGAAATTTGTCAGTGTCATCAAGATTTATAAGATGTCAAAAATAGTTTTTGATTATCCAGTATTTCAATGTTGTCCATGGTGATATTTCCCTTTAAATCACAAATTTTAGAAATTCAAGTTTTTTCATTTTTTCTCTGGTTAGCATGGCTCAGGGTTTATCAATTTTACTATTTTTTTTTTTCAAAGAACCAACATTTTCTATCATTGACTTATTTGAAACTTTTTGTTTCCATTTCTTTGATTTTGGTTCTGATTATTTCCTGTCTTGTGCTTCTTTTATTGCTGATATGTTATTCTTTTTCCAGGGCCTTGAGATGTAGTGTTAGGCTATTTATTTGGAGACTTTCTATTTTTTAAGGAATGAGAGCAGTGCCATAAACTTTCATCTAAGAACCACCTTCAAAGTAATTCAGGGATTTGGATGTGTTTTATCTATATTCTTATTTAATTTAAACACTTTTATATTTTATTCATGATTTCTTCTGCTATCCATTGTCCTAAATGTGGTTTGTTGCCTAAGATGTTAGCTATTTTAGAAAATTATCTGTGTGCTGGTGAGAAGAAAGTGTATTGAATGCTTGCTCATTACACTTTTCATGGTTTGTTTTTGTTTTTTGTTTGTTTTTGTTTTCTTCTAGAATGTCTGTAACAAAAAAGGAGAAGTTTGCAAAGATTTCCAGCAATCCAGGAATGATGGTAATCTCTTTGAAAAACTGCCCTCTCTTGTGGTTTATTGCCTTGAAATTATAGAGAATTTCATATATATTTTACTTTTCTTTTTATCATAAAAGCAAAATATGATCCTAGGAAGCAGGAAAATCAAAACTTGCTGAACCACAGTATTTCTAAGAGTGAAATGGAGCATGTGGTTTCAACCCTTCATGTAAGAAATATGAAAGTAAAGAGCTTACATGGTAATCCTCCCTCTTCACCTGACATAAAGGTAAGGTGCCTTGTAATACTTTTTTCCACCCCTTTCTTTACATATCTCCCATATCCTCATAATGATGACAATGATCCTAGAAAGAAATATAAGGCCCGTACTGGTTCATAATAGCAAATAAGTATAGCATCAAAGGAGACATATATGGAAGATTGAGTTTTGTAGAAGTTGGTAGGAGTAAGCAGTTGTCAGATATGCTATTGGGGAAGGAAAGAAATAGAAAGAAAACCAAATGAATAGCTTGGTGAATCTGAAGGTGAGAAGAGAGAAAAATGGGGAAGTATTCTTTAAAAGAGTAATATAAATACCTATATTGAATAGAGAAGGAAGACAAAGGATGTAATGCACACAACAAATAATGAAGTTAAGAATAGCAGGAATTGTAGACCTGAGTTTTCTGAAGTATTGGAAATTCATTTTAATTTAAGAAATGAAAGAAATTATAATTCTCACTTCTTTTAAATTCATGTGAGTATTTCTGTAGTTTGATGTGGATAGGTGTGTGAATATGGAATCAGTGAAGATCTTTCCAAGTGTGGCATTTAATCTGAGAAGTATAGGAAGGGAAGGAACCAGCCACATAAGGGTTTACGGGGAAAAACATTCTCGACAGAGAGGACATTCTTTTAATATTGGTCTCCTGAGATTCTGGAGTAAATGGGAATAGGGTGTCAGAATACCTGACCACAACCATTTTATGATTATAAGGTATAGAAATGTATGCAAATATATGCCTATATATTTTAGATAACTAAATAAATTTCTTTCATTTTTATTAATACTTTTAATAATTATCTTATTTTATCACTAATGAATTATAGACTTAAACGTATGAAGCCAGCCAAAGTTTTGTACCAGTACACATTTTTTTAAAGAATAGAGGGTTTCACTGTGGTATATTTGTATACTCATATAACTTAGTTTGAAGAATGTCACTCCCAAAACACAGCTGTACCATTCCCTCCTCTTTCTTTCCATTCCTCTACCTTCCCACTTACGGTCTTCCTTCCACCGTTACAGTGTACATTTCCCCATATTACATGTTTCCTTCTGAGTGTTCCTTAATTTATTTAACATGATGCTGTCCAATGCCATCCTTTTTCCTGAATATGACATAATTTTTGTGGCTGAATAAGAATTCATTCTGTGTATGTTGCCTATACTTTTTCAGTGAATAATGATGAGTGGTATATCTGGGCCATATGATATTTCTATTTTTAGTTTTGTGAGTAACCTCCATCCTGATTCCAATAGTAGATTTAATAATATGCATCCTCACCAATGATGTTGAGGAATTCCTATTCCCCACATCATCCTCATCAATGTTCATTACTTATATTATTGAATATATCTTCTCCAAATGTTGTAAGATTCACTTTCAATTGAATTTTGATTTACATGTTTCCTGATGGCGAAAGACAATGAATATACATTTTCCTTTATGAACTATATGCTCATGTGTCATTGCTTAAATGAAAGTTGAATCCTTTAGTGCTTTAATTACTTAGTATACTAATAATCTGTCACAGAGTAACTGGCAAAGAATGTCTCCATGCTTTGCACTTTCTCCATACTCTGTTTGTTGTTTTCTTTACTCTTCAGAAGATTTTATTTTGATGCACTCCAACTTGCTATTATTCCCACGGCTCTCATATTTCTCTTCATAAAGTCTTAATCCATGCCTATATGTTGAGGTGTTTCCTCTACATTTTCTCCAAGTGGTTGTAATGTTTCTATGCTTTTATCTAGGTTTCCTATCCCTTTGGTGATGTTTTGTACTTGGTCAGCAATAGAAATATAGTTATGTTCTTCTGCATATTGATATCCAGTTTACTCACTGCCATTTGTTTTATTTTTATAGTTTATTGGACTTGCACATAATAGTTGGATTCATATTGATACTGTCATTCAGTGGATTCTTCTCTGTATCTTCTGTCAATTCTGGTTTGTGTTTCTGTTTTAATGTAAGTAGCATGCTGTTTTCCTGATTGTTGCTCTGTGTTATGCTTTGAAATTGGGTATTGTGATGCCTTCTACATTGCTCTTATGTCTCAGGTTTCTTTTGTCTATTTTTGGTCTGTTTTTCATCTATGCGAATTTCAGGATAATTTTTCCCAGTTGCTTGAGAATATCATTGGAGGTTTTATAGGGACTGCATAAAATCAGTGAGCCACTTTGCATATGTGGATATTTTCCCAATACTAAGTCAGTCTTTTCATGAACAATAGAGTTCTCTCTATGATCTTGTATCTTTCACCATTTTGTTTTCATCATTTGGTCATTTTGCTTGAATAGTTATATTACCTTCATGGTTTGGTTTATTCCTATCTAAAAGTTTCCTTCTATTGTGAGTGTAGTTGTTACCCTTATTTTGTCCTTTTTGGGGTTGTTTTTATTGTATAGATATTTATATTTTATGTTGATTTTGTTTTCAGCTACTTTACAAAATTCTTTTATCCCTTATCCCATCTTAAATTTTTCTGGTGGAGCCTTTCGGGTCTTCTAACAGAGAATCAGATAATCTGTAAATAAGGATCATTTGAGTTCTTTGTGTTACCTTCTCTTGTGTAATTGCTCTGACTAAAATTTCAAGTGATATTTTGTATAGAAGTGGTAGCATGTTCATCTTTTCCTTGTTTCTGATTTTAGAGGGAACGCTTGCAATTTTTCATCATTCAGTATACCACTGGCTTTGCATTTGGCATACTCAATTTTTGTAATACTATATCAAGTTCCCACAGTCCCTATTTTCTTAAGATTTTTCTTTTGAAGGTGTGTTGAATTTTGTGGAAGGCTTTTTTGTACGTCTAATCAGATGATCATGAGATTTTTTTTTTATCTTTAATTCTTCTTGTGGTGTAGTGCATTTATTGATTTGCATGTGGTTGAACCATCATTGTGTTTTGGAATTAAGCCAATTTTTTGCTGTTTTATGATCATTTAAATGTTTTGTTGAAATTGTTTTCAAATATTTCTTGAGGTGTTTTGTAACTGTGTTCCCAGAAATATTACTAAATAAGTTCCTTTCTTTTATTATTCTTATGAAGCTTTCCTATAAGGTTCAAATTGACTTCAAAGTATGTGTTTGCCAGTCTACTCTCTTCTCTCTCCCATGTAATTTTTTGAGGTGCATTAGTGTTAGTTGTCCTTTGATGGTCTGGGAAATTTCAGCCATGAATGTGTCTGGTCCTGGGCTTCTGTTTTTGGAAGGCTTTTCATTCCTGCTTCAGTATAATGGCAAACTCTCAATCTGTTTAGATTTCCTGTATCCTCTTGATTAAATTTTTGTAGGGTCATATGTATCTAGAAATTTATCCATTACTTCTCCATTTTCTAATTTTTATAATGTAAGTCATTCTGATAGTCCTTGAATTTCCCATTTATTGGCATTGAACTTTCCAGACTAGTCCTTGGTATGATCCTCTGGATTTCAGAAAGGTGTATGTTATAAGATATATATTTTTGTATGGAAATTTATCCATTTGTGTCTTCTGTCTTTTTATTGTGGTTAGTGTTATTCTAGTTTTACCAATCTTATATATCTTTTCAATGAACCAACTCCTTGTTTATTTATCTTTTTAATTGTTCATTCATTTTCTAATTCATTAATTTTGGCACTATACTTATCATTTCTTTTTTTCTATTGCATTTAGAATGGGATTGTCTTTTTTCCCTAAGACCTGGAGATTCATGTATAATATACTTAATTGAGATTCCTCTGATTTTTTTAGTTGTGTGGCCACATTTATAATAAACTTCTATCTTAGAACTGTTTTCAGTGTATACACGGATTGTGCGATGTTTCTTTTTTCAATTGATTCTAAGGGCTTTTGAGTACTTCCACTGAATTTTTTTAATGACCCATTCATCATGTGAAAGTGTGTTGCTCATTCTGCAAGTGACTGTACTGTCTCTCTTATTTCATGGTGTGCTGTTAAAATATTATTTTATTGTGATCAGATAATATACAAGAAATTATTTTGATTGCTTTTTGTATTTGCCAAGAATAACCTCTAATATAGAGTCTGTTTTAGAGAAAATTCTATGAAAAGAGTGATTATTTTCCTCTTGTCTGTGGAAATATTCCATAGACATGTTAATTTCATTTGATGAAAAGTACATGTGAACTGTTGATTTTTTTGTCTGAATGGCATAGGTATGGTTGAGACTGGTATATTGAAGCAACCAACACTGATTTCACAGGGCCCCATCTATCCCTTTACTTTGAGAAATTTTTGTTTTATGAAATTGGGGGCACTGATATTCATGGCATAAATATTTACAGCCATTAAAACTTCTTGTTGGATTATTCCTTTTACCTTTAATAGGTCGTGATTTTCCTTGTAATTTCTGGCTTATGGGGTTTTGGCAAATATGAGAGGAGCTACTGCTCCTTGCATTTGACTTCTATTTGTATTAAAGAGAAATACCATTTTCTATCCTTTTATTCTGTGAGTCATTTTGAATGTGATGGTTGTTTCCTGCATTCAACATACAGTTGGGTGTTGACTTTTTTCATTTCATATTTCAATTAATGCCTTTTATGAAAAAGGAAGTCCATTTCCATCAAGTATGAATGATACAGGTATGTATTTCTTCATTTCATTCTCATCTTTTTTATAACTGAATTCAATTATAATTCATAATTGCTTATGTACTATAGTGAGATTTATTAATACACATGCTCTATGTCTAATTTCTATCTTCTTTTATATGTAGGATTGTTTTGATTACCTTCAGCCCTGCTACCTTAGTGGCCATGAATTGTTTTAAATTACTCTTATGCAAATTATTTACAAGTGTTTATTTTGTATCCTGCTAGTTTGTTGCATTTGTTCCTGAGATCCAGAATGTTTTCTTGGGGCTTCTAAAGAGAGAATCATGTTGTCAACAAACAGTGCTAGCATAAGCGCTTCTTTTTTGTATGTATCCCTTTTCTATATTCATATTCTTTCTCTCCTTTGCCTAAGAACTGTGACTTGAGTAACATGGACTATGTTGACAGAAGTGGTGAAAGAGAGCTTCTCTGTCTTATTTCAGGTTTTAGAAGGAACGCTTTCAATTATTCTCCATTTAGAATGGTGTTGGCCGTGTTTTGAGCTTTGAAAGGGTGAGGTATGTTTTCATTCGACCTCATGTTTCTGGTTTTGAACATTTTTTTTTCAACTGCCTTTCCTACAAAAATTGAAGTAATCATGGTGATTGTTGTCTTTATGTGTACTGATGTGGTGAATCATTATCTATTGAACCAAATAATCATCCTTGGAATGACACACAGTTGATCATGGTGTGTTGTGACTTTAATGTATTTTTCAATGTGATTTAAAAGTATTTTGCTAGGGAATTTTGCATTTATATTCATCACGATTATTGGCCTGAAGATTTCTTTCATTGATGGGTCTTCTTCTCATTGGGAATCAGGGTGATCCCAGCATTATAAAATGAGTTTGGAAGAATCCTATCCTTTTCTTTTGCACAGGATATTTGGAAAAGGATTGATATTACTTCTTCATTGAAGGTCTGGTTGAACTCAGCTGAGATTCCATTGTGTCCTGGGCTTTTCTTTGTTGGAAGGCTCTTCTAGTATCTTGAATTTCATTCTTTGAAATTGATCTGTTTAAATTTTCTATGTCTTTCATGCTCAAGAAAAGTGCCAATATCTTCCTGATTTTCTATTTTATTGGATTATAAGTTTTCAAAAGAGTTTCTGATTATCCAGTGTATTTCCCTGTTTTCCATGGTGACATTTCCCTTTAAGTCCCATATTGTAGACCATGGAGTCTTTTCCTTCTTTCTCTGCTTAGCATGGCCAACAGTTTGTCAATTCTATTGTTATTTTTTTCAAGGAACCAAATTCTGTGTATCATTGAAATATTTTGTTTCCATTTCACTGATTTTGGTTGTGACTTTCATTATTTTGGGTCTTGTGCTGCTTGTAGTTTTGGTTTGTTCTCCTTTTTCCAGGGACTTGATGTATAATATTAGGTTATTTATTTGGAGACTTTCTGTTCTTTTAATGAATGAGATCAGTGCTATGAACTTTCTTCTGAAAACCACCTTTAGAGCCTATCAGCGATAGGGATATTTTGATTTGCTAATCTCTTTGATTTTAAATATTTTCAAATTTCATCCATGATTTCTTCTGCTATCTGGTGGTCATTCACTAGTGTAGTATTTAGTCTTGAAAGGATAATGGAGCTTCCACTTTTTATTATATTGTTGTGTCCTAATATATGGTTTATATCAGAGAATGATCTCTGTGCTGCTGAGTTTAAATTGTTTTGAATGTTTGCTCATTACACTTATCAGGTTTTTTCTTCTTCCTAGAATATCCATAAAGGAAAAGGAGAATGTTGTGAAAATTTCTTTCAATCCAGGAGTGATGGTAATGTCTTTGAAGATGGTCCCTCCTTATGCTGTTTATTTACTCTAAATTACAAAGTGTTTCATGTATATTTTACTTTGTTTTATTATTATAAAAGGAAAATATGATCGCCAGGAGCAAGAAAATCAAGGCTTGCATAAGAACAATAATTCTGAGAGTAAAGCAAAGCATGTGGTTTCCGGCCTGCCTGTAAGACACCTTAGGGTAAAGAGCTTGCCTGAGATGATGCTGTCCTCACCTGATCTAAATGTACGGTGCCTTATAATACTTTTCCCCACACCCTTTTTAACACATCATCTTCCATAGCATTTTATGATGACAATGATCCTAGTATGAAATATAAGGTTCCTACTAGTTCACAATAGCAAGTACGTACATGTAGCACCAAGACAGACTTATGTGGAGGACTGAGATGCATAGAATTTGGTTGAGGTAAACTGTTGACTATAGGATATTTGGATGCATTTTGATACTGTCATTGTCATTGCTGTATGTTATTTACAAGATTTCAAACCCTGGTTCCCACCATCTCTTTCCCTTCAACTCACCTTCCTCTTCTCTACTGGTCTAACTTCAGCTCCTTTATTAAATTTTAATAGATGCCTCATAGATGTGTATAAAGGTGGAATATGATATTCTCATACATGCAAATAGAGTAGTTTTGTCAAATTTATTCCTTATTCTCTCCCCTTCCCTATCTCTCTTCCATCCCAATCAATTTCTCCTGCACTAATCTTTCCTTTAACTCCATGATATCCATCCCTCAGTCCACATTACATCTTTTAGGTTGCTTTAGCCTAAGAGAAAATATTTCAACACTGATTTTCTCATGTGACTTATTTGACTTAGCACAATATTCTGCTCTTCCTTCCATGACTGACAAATGGCAAAAGGTCTTTAAGACATAGGAAACCTTCATGTATATATAGTGCATTTTATAATCCTTTCAATATGTCTTGGCTACTGTGAGTTGTACTGGTACAGGTATTTATGAACTTGTATCTCTAATGAACTGCTCATTATACAAATATTGGACATATGCCAAGGAGAGGAATAACTGGATCATATGGTTGTTCAATACTAGTTTTTTGGGGATTCTCCATATTCCTTCCCAGAACTAATTTCCAGGAAACTAGTGCATATTCCTAAGATCTAAATTGTATTCCCACCAACAATGTGGGAGGGTACCTTTTTCCCCACATCCTCACCAGAATTTATTATGTGTATTCTTGGTGATTGCCATTCTGACTGGAGAGGGAATTCTCTGTATAGTTTTGATTTGCATTTAACATGATTGCTAGAGATTTTGAACATATCATTCATATGTATTTGAAAATTTTTATTTCTTCTTTTGTTCAAAGTCCGTTTAGTCCTGATTTATTGGGTTAATTGTATTCATGATGCTAAGCATTTTGAGGTTTTTATATAATCTTGTTATCAATGCCCTCTCAAAGCAATAGTTTACCAAGATTTTCTCCTATTCCTTAGATTCTCTCTTTATGCTCTTTTTCAATTCTCTTGCTGCCAGCCTCTTAAAAAAAAAAAAAAGAAAGAAAGAAAAAACTATCTATGTATGCTTTTGGTTCTTGTGTCCAAGAATCAACTGTCTGTAGCAAAGTGGATTCTTTGTATCTCCCATCAACTCTTTCGTGTCTGTTTTAATGCCAGCATCATGCTGTTTTCCTGATTATTGCCCTGTGTTATGCTTTGAATGTGAATATTTTGATGCCTCTGCATTGCTCTTATGTTTCTGAATCCCTTTGCTTTTTTTGGACTGTTTGCATCCATGCAAGTTCCGGAATAATTTTTTCCAGTTGCAACAAGAATATCATTGGAATATTGATAAAGATTGCCTAAAATCAATGAAATGCTTTGAGTATGTGCACATTTCTTCAATACTGTGTCTGCCTTTTTATTAACAAGTGAGGCCTCTCTATCATCTTGTACCTTGTTCAATTTCAAGTTCATCTTTCTGCCATTTTGCTTGCATAATTGCATCAACTCCTTGGTTTGGTTTATTTCTATGTACAATTTTTGCTCTATTGTGAGTGGAGTTGTTATATGCATTCCATTCTCAGTGCAGTTATTTTAATGGTATAGATATGTTCTTCATAGTTTTCTGTTGATTTGGTGTTCAGCTACTTTAATAAATTGGCTAATCCCATCTTAAGTTCTTTGGGTGGAGCCTTTAGGATCCTCTAATAGAGGATGTGATGTTTTGTCAATAGGGTGAATTTGACACTCTGTATTTCTTTCCCTTGTCTAATTGCTCTGACTAAAATTTCAGGTGCTGTTTTTATAGGAGTCATGAGCATGCACATCTTTTACTTGGATCTGATTTTGGGGAGAAAGGCTTTCAGCTTCTCACCATTCAGTCTGCCATTGGCTTTTGATTTGGCATACACAGCTTCTGTAATCATGCAGCAAAATCCTGCTGTCCTGAGCTTCTTGAGACTTTTCTAATACAACACTGAGGAATTTTGTCAAAGGCTCTTATATATCTATTGTTACATCTGTGAGATTTTGTCCTTGATGCTCTTTGTCCTGATCTGCATTTATTGATTTGAATGGGTTGAACCATACTTACACTTTTGGAATTAAGCCAATATTATGTTGTTGTTTGACCATTAAAATGTGTGTTGAAATTGTTTTCAAGGATTTCATGAAGGTTTGAGCAAATATGTTCCTCAAGATTACTATTAAGTAAGCTTCTTTCCTTGTTTTGTTGTTATGCTGTTTTCCTATGGGGAAGATATTGCCCTCATAGAATGTCTCTGCCAGTTTACCTCTTTTCTTTACTATGTAATTTTTGGGGAGCATCAGTTTTAGTTGTCCTTTGATGATCTGGGAAATTTCAGTCAGGAATGTGTCTGGTCCAGTGCTTTTGTTTTTGAAGGCAATTCATGACCCCTTCAGTTTATTGGCATGGTATTGTTCTGTTGTATTTCCAGTGTCCTCTTGATTTAAGGTCTGTATGACATATATGTCTAGAAATTTATTCATTTCTTCTACATTTTCTTAATTTTATACCCTAAGTGATCCCAACAGGACTCTGGAATTTCCTTTTCTTGGCATTGAACTTTTCAACATGGTTCTTTGTGGTCCTCTGGATCTCAGAAAGGTTTCTCTTCAAGATCCACCATTTTTTGTCTGGAAATGTATTCATTGGTATCTTCTCTGTGTTTACTTTGCTTAGTTTGATTCAGTTTTACCAGTGTTATTGACCTTGGCCAAGAACCAAGTCTTTGTTTCATTTATTTTTTGTATTGCTTTTTCATTTTCTAATTCATTGACATTGACACTAATAGGCATCATTTCTTTCATTCTCCTGGATTTGGAGTTGGATCATTCTGTCTCCTAAAGACCTCAGGATTGTCTCTAGTTAATTTAGTTGAGATTCATCTGATTTTCAGGTACATGGTCATATTTATAGTCTACCACCTTAGTGCTGCTTTCATTGTATTACACAGATTCTGGCCCGTGTTTCTCTTTTCAATTGATTCTAAGGGTCATTTAATGGCTCCCCTGATATTCTTGATAAGCCATTCATCCTGCAAAAGGACATTGCTCATTCTCATAGTGAATTTACCAGTTCTGTCTGTCCTTTTGTTTGGTGTTGTTTTGAAAAGTTATTTTATTATGATCAGATATTCTGCCAGGAATTATTTGATTGCATCATGTATTTGGTAAGAATAGTTTGTTTCTTTTTTTTTTTTTTATATGGTGCTAGATATTGAACCCAGGGCCTTCTGCATGTGAGGCAAGCATTCTACAAACTGAGCTATATCTCCAGGCCAAGAATAGTTTTGATGCCCAATATGGAGCCAGCTTTAGAGAAAATTTTATGAGAATAAGGAGTATTCGACTATTGTCTGAAGAAATATTCCATTGACCCATGCAAAGTGCTTTTGATCCAAAGTACATTTGATCTGTGCAGTAACTGTCAAATTTTAGTCAGGATGAAATTGTTATTGGTGGGCATGGTATATTGAAGTAACTCATACTGATATTCAGGGATTCATCTCTTCCTTTACTTTGAGTGGTTTTTGTTTCATGAAGTTGGGGACACTGAAGTCCATGGCATAATTATTCATAGCCCTTAAAGCCTCTTTTGGATTATTCCTTTGACCAGTAGGTAGTGATCTTCCATGTCATTTCTGGTGCATGGTGTTTTGAAGTTTTTGTATGAAATGGAAGTACAATTTTCCATCCTTTCATTCTGAGTCTTTTGACATGTGACCTGTGTTTCCTGCACATAAAATTAACTTGGGTCCTGACTTTTGCATTCAACATTCCACTTTGTTGGGGTCTTAAGCCCTCTTGCCCTTCTCGACCAGGGGCAAGGGAAGGGGACACTCCCCAACAAGGACAGACGGGGATAGGTAAGGCCGACTGACCGCCCGCTCCCAGCCCTCCAGGCGGAGGACAATCAGGAGTCAGGGAGACCCGTCACAGCAGGAACTCATTTATTGAGGAAATCACACAGCTTTTATGTAGGGTGGGGGCTAGGTGGGAACCAATCAGCTTAAAGGTCAGCAAGGCATGGGGTGTTCACGCAGGCAAAAGTCCCATAAGACTATATGTCAAGCACGAGCTGATCACGTTCGCGGAACTATTGTTAACCAATCCCTGACGGTGGTCCAATTCATCATGATTAACTATTGAAACCGCCTTTGAGGCCTTGATCTTGCTCACTGGCCAGGGAGTAAGGAGTCAGCCTGAGTTAGTTAACGTGTCATTAGTCCCAACACCACTTAATGTCTTTTAATTGAAGGATCAGGCCCATGCACCTTCAGTATCAGTGGTATAGTGGTATGTATATCTTTGTGCCATTTTGCTTTATTTTAAATATTGCATTCACCCCTGATTCACATTTGCTTCCCTTCTCTTTTGATATTTGTTCTTTGATATTTGTTCTTTTTGATATTTGTTCTGCATTAGTGGTTATGAGTTGTTGGAGTTTACCCTTCTGCAGTTGATTCATGGGTGTTAATATTGTATGCTGCTAGTTTGTTGCATGGGGTCATGTGTTCTAGAATTTTTATGGTACATTTTTTTGGGGGGATCTTCTAAGGAGAGACTCATATTGTTGTGAAAGAGAGCTAGGTTTGTCATATTTTCCTGTATGAATCCTTTTTCTTTCTTTTCCAGAGGCTACTAACTCTGGCTGGAGCTATGAGGACTATGTTCTTGAGAAGTGGTAAAAAAGAGCATCCTTGTCTCGTTCCAATTTTGGAAGGAATGCCTTTAATTCATATCCTTTTCGAATGATGCTGCCTTTTGTTTTTGGATAAATAACTTTTAGAATGTTGAGGTTGTTTTTACTCTCCCCTACTTTTTTGTTTTGAACCTTTGTCAAAAGTTTTTCCTGCATCTACTGAGATAATCATGTGATTCTTGTCTTGAAGTGTTTTGATGTGTTGAATCACATCTATTGAACCAAACATTCATCCCTGCAATGAAACCCACTTGGTCATGGTGCACTGTCTTTAATTGTTTTTTGTATGCCATTCACCAGCATTTGCTTAACAACTTTTGCATTTATGTTCATCAGGATTATAGGCCTCAAGGTTTTTTTTTTCTTTGATGTGTCTTCTTCTTGATTTGGTATCAGGGTGATCCCAGCCTCATAAAATGTGTTTGAAAGGATCCCTTCTTTTTATTTGCATAGAATATTTTGGAAAGATGTCATATTAGTTCTTCACTGAAGGTTGAACTCAGCTGAGATTCCATTGGGTTCTGTGGTTTTCTTTGTTGGAAGGCTTTTTTAGTGTCTTGAATTTTATTCCTTGAAATTGATCTGTTTAAATTTTTTGTGTCTTCCAGAATTAATTTGGATAGGTAATCTTTCTCAAGAAATTTGCCAATATCTTCATGATTTTCTATTGTTTGGATAATAAGTTTTCAAAAGATTTTCTGATTATCCTATCTCCATGTTGTCTATGGTGATATTTCTGCTAAATCACATATTGTAGACAATGGAGTCTGGTTAGACTAGCCATGAGTTTTTCAATTCATTTTTTTTTTCATAGAAAAACATTTCCTGTATCATTGATTGATTTGAACCTTTTTTGTTTCAGTTTCATTGATTTTGATTGTGATTTTCATCATTTCACATCTTGTGCTGCTTTTAGTTTTTCTTTGTCCTCTTCCAGGGACTTTAGGTAAAATGTGAGTTTGTTAGGAGACATTCTGTTCTTTTAATGATTGAGTTCAGTGCATTGATTTCTCCTCTGAGGACCCCCTTCAGGGCGTCTCAGTGATATGTGTATGTTGTTTTGCTATTTTCATTGATTTTTATATATTTTTAAATTTCATTCATGATTTCTTCTGGTACTGGATAGTTACCCACTAGTGTATTATTTAGCCTTGTGGTATTAGTATAGATTCTACTTTCTATCATATTGTTGATTTCTAATTTGTCTCCATTGTAATTGGATGGAATGCATGGTATAATCTCTAATTTTTTGTGTGCAGGGAGTGTTCAATTGTGTCCTAATAAATGACTTAAATCAGAAAATTATCTATGAACTGCTGAGTAGAAAGTGTATTGGATGCTTACTCATTACATTCATCATGTTTTCTCTTCTTTCTAGAATCCCCTTGAAGGAAAAGGAGGTTTTGAAAATTGGTGGCAATCCAGGAGTGATGGTAATCTCTTTGAAGACTGCCCATTCTTGTGCTGTTTATTGACTTGAAATTACAGATTTTCATGAATATTTTACTTTGTTTTATTACCATGAAAGGAGATCATGCCCCGAAGAAGCAAGAAAACCAAGCCTTGCAAGAAAACATTAATTATGAGAGTGAAGGGCAACACGTGGAGTCAGCTGTTCCCGTAAGACTCATCAATGTAAAGAGATTTCATGGTACTCCTCCATCCTCAGATGACAGAAATGTAAGGCACCTTGTAGTACATTTTCCCCACACCATTTTCAATATATCATCTCTCACATCCTCCTAATGATGACAGTGATCCTAGAAAGAAATACAAGGCCCCAACTAGTTCACAATAGCAAATATGTGTAGCCCCAAGACACAGACCTATATGGACGATGGAGATGCTTGAATGTTGGTGGAAGTGAACAGTTAACTTGCGCAGAATAGTTGGATTCATACTGATACTGTCATTCCTGTATGCTATTTACAAGATCTCAGACCCTGATTCCCCTCCTCCCTTTCTTCCATCTTCACCTTCCTCTTTTCAGCTGGTCTACTTTCACTCCTTTATTGATTTTTAATTGGTGCTTTATAGATATACCTAAATTTGGAATTCACCATGATCATCTCATGCATTCAAAAAGTAATTTTCTCAAATTTTGTCCACATTCTCTCCTCTTCCCTATTCTTCTTCTCTCCCCATCAATCAATTTCTTCTACACTAATCTTCCCTTTAACTCCATTATATCCATCCCCCAACCCACATTGTATATTTTAGGTTGCTTTAGCTTCAACCTGACAGAGAAAACTTTTCAACACTGATTTTTCTCATGTGATTTATTTACTTAGAACAATATTCTCCTCTTCCATCTATGTTTGGAAAAAATGGCATAAGGTCTTTAATACATAGGTAAACTTCTTCATGTATATATAATGCATTTTATAATCATTTCAATGTCTTGGCTACTGTGAATAGGTATTTATGTACTGGAATAGGTATTTATGTACTTCCATCCCTACTGCTCTGCTCAATTTTCAACTTTTGTACATATGCCCAGGAGTGGAATAGCTGGATCATGTGGTTGATTCCATTCTAGTTATTTGAGGATTCTCCATATTGCTTCCCAGAAAGACTGCACTAATTGGTAGTCCCACCAACAATGTGTGAGAGTACCTTTTCCCCCACATCCTCAACAGCATTTATTGTGTATATTCTTGATGGTTGCCATTCTGACTGGGGAGATATTCTCTGAGTAGTTTTGACTTGCATTAAACATGATTGTTAAGATTTTCAACATTTCATTCATATGCCTTTGAACATTTGTTTTTCTTCCTTTGTAAAACATCCATTTATTCTTAATTTATTGGGTTAATTGTATCCATGATGCTAAGCATTTTGAATGTTGTATGTATTCTTGTTGTCAAAGCCCTCTCAGAGCACTAGTTTACCAAGATTTTCTCCCATTCTGTAGATTTTCCTATCATGCTCTTTATTATTTCTCTTACTGCCAGCATCTTTCAAAGAAAAGAAAAAAGCTCGTTATTCCCCCAGGTATGTTTTTGACACTCGTGTTCAAGAATCAGATGTCTGTAGCCACATGACTTCTCTGTATCTTCTGTGAACTCTGGGTTGTGTGTTGATCTTCTTCCCAGCATCATGCTGTTTTCCTGATTATTGCTCTGTGTTCTGCTTTGAACCTGGGTCTTTTGATAGCTCTGCATAGCTCTAATTTCTCTGGTTTCCTTTGTCTATTTTTGGGCCATTTTCTTCCATGCAAATTCCAGGATTATTTTCCACTTGCAGGGAGATTATCATTGGAGTTTTGATATGGATAGCCTAAAATCAGTGATCCACTTTGAGTATGTGGATATTTCTCCTATTTTGCATTTCATTGTTTGAAATTGATCTGTTTAAATTTTCTGTGTCTTCCACACTAAATTTGTTAATCTTTCTCAAAAAATAGACCCAAGTATTCATTATTGTCTATTTGTTTGGGTAATAAGTTTTCAAAAGAGTTTCTGATTGTCCTGTGTGTTTCAACATTGTTCATGTTGATATTTCCCTTTAACTCATATTTGTAGACAATGGAGTCTTTCCTTCTTTCTCTGGTGAGGCTGGCCAAGGTTTTTCAATTCTATTACTTTTTTTAATAGAACCATCATTTGTGTATATTGATTAATTTGAAACTTTTTTGTTTCCATTAAGTTGATTTAGATCATGATTTTCATTATTTCACATCTTTTACTGTTTTAGTTTTGATTTGATCTTCCTCTTCCAGAGCCTTGGGGTGAAATGTGAGATTATTTATTAGGAGGCTTTCTGCTCTTTTAATGAATGAGATCAGTGCATTGATCTTTCCTGTGATGACCACCTTCAGAGCATTTCGGCAATATGGATATGTTGTGTTGCTATTTTCATTTACCTTTATATATATTTTTAAATTTCATCCATGATTTCCTCTGCTGTCTGGTGGTCATTAACTAGTATATTATTTAGCCTCAAGATGTTAGTGTAGATTATACTTTCTATCATATTGTTGATTTCTAATATCTCTCCTTATAATCGAATGGAATGCACATTATAACCTCTAATTTTTTGTGTGTAGGAAGTGTTGCATTGTGTCCTAAGATATGGTTTATTGTAGAAAATGATCTGTGGGCTGCTGAATAGAAAATATATTGGATGCTTACTCATTCCACTTATCATATTTTTTCTTCTTCCTAGAATTTTCATGAAATAAAAGGAGGGTTTGAAAATTTGTGGCTATCAAGGAGTGATGGTAATAACTTTGAAGACTGCCCATTCTTGTGCTGTTTATTAACTTGAAATTATAGAGAGTTTCATGTATATTTTACTTTGTTTTATTAACATGAAAGGAGATCATGTCCCCAAGAAGCAAGAAAACCAAGCCTTGCAAGACAACAATAATTCTGAGAGTGAAGGGCAACACAAGGCTTTGGCACTTCCTGTAAAACTCATCAAAGTAAAGAACGTCCACGGTACTCCTCCATTCTCACCAGACCAAAATGTAAGGCTCCTTATAATACTTTTTTCTCACCCCCTTATCAACATATCATCTCCCACATCCTCCTAATGATGACAATGATCCCAAAAAGAAATACAAGACCCCAACTAGCTCACAATAGCAAATATGTAAAGCACCAAGACAGACCTATATGGAGGATGGAGATGCTTGAATGTTGGTGGGAGTAAACAGTTGACTTGAGCTGAATAATTGGGTTTATATTGATACTGTCATTCCTGTATGTTATTTACAAGATCTCAGACTCTGATTCCCAACAACCCTTTCTTCCATCTTCACCTTCATTTTCTCAGTTGGTCTACTTTCACTCCTTTATTTATTGATTTTTAATCACTGCTTTATAGATATACCTAAATTTGGAATTCACCATGATCATCTCATACATGCAAATAGAATAATTTTGTCAAATTCTTTCCTCATTCTCTCCCCTTCCATATCCATTTCCATCCCCATCTCTCAATTTCTTCTTCACTCATCCTCCTTGATATCGATCCCCTGGCCCATGTTGTATCTTTTAGGCTGCTTTAGTTTCAACCTAAGAGAGAAAAGCTTCCAGCACTGATTTTCTCATGTGACTTATTTGACTTAGCACAATATTCTGCTCTTCCTTCCATGACTGACAAATGGCAAAAGGTCTTTAAGACATAGGAAACTTTCATGTATATATATAGTGCATTTTATAATCCTTTCAATATGTCTTGGCTACTGTGAGTTGTACTGGTATAGGTATTTATGTACTTGTATCTCTAATGAACTGCTCATTATACAAATATTGGACATATATGCCCAGGAGAGGAATAACTAGATCATATGGTTGTTCAATACTAGTTTTTTGGGGATTCTCCATGTTCCTTCCCAGAACTGATTTCCAGGAAATTAGTGCATATTCTTATGCTCTAAATTGTATTCCCACCAACAATGTGGGAGGGTACCTTTATCCCCACATCCTCACCAGAATTTATTGTGTGTTTTCTTGGTGGTTGCCATTCTGACTGGAGAGGATATCTCTGTGTAGTTTCGATTTGCATTCAACATGATTGCTAGAGATTTTGAACCTTTCGTTCATATGTATTGGAACACCCGTGTTTCTTCCTGTGTGAAATGTCCATTTAGTCCTGATTTATTGGGTTAATTGTATTCATGATGATAAACATTTTGAGTTTCTTATATACTCTTGTTATCAATGCCCTCTAAGAGCAGTAGTTTGCAAATTTTTTTCTACTCTCTAGATTCTCTCTTCATGCTCTTTATTATTTCTCTTGCTGCCAGCCTCTTTAAAAGAAAAAGTAAATGCTGTCTATATCCGCATATATGTTTTTGGTTCTATGTTCAAGAATCAAATGTCTGCGGCCAAGTGGCTTCTTGTCTGTATATTCCATCAATTCTAGTTTGTGTGTCTGTATTAATGCCAGCATCATGCTGTTTTCCTGATTATTGCTCTGTGTTATACTTTGAACCTGGGTCTTTTGATGGCTCTGCATAGCTCTTATGTCTCTGATTTCCTTTGTCTATTTTTGGTCTGTTTTCATTCATCGGAATTCCAGGATAATATAGTCAAGTTTCAGGAAGAATACCATTGGGATTTTGATAGGGATTGCCTAAAATCAGTGAACCACTGTGAATATGTGGATATTTCTTCTATACTGTCTGCTTTTTTTTTTTTTTTTTTTTTTTTTTTTTTTTAAATAATAGAGGTCTCTCTAACATTTTGTGTTTGTTCAATTTCATCTTTCTTCCACTTTACCTGCATAGTTATATCAACTCCTGGGTTTGGCTTATCCCTATGTATAACTTCTCTTCTATTGTTAATGGAGTTGTTATCTGCATACCATTCTCAGTGGGGTTGTTTTTATGGTATAGATATATTATTCATAGTTTTCTGTTGATTTGGTGTTCAGCTACTTTACTAAATTGGTTGATCCCATCTTAAGTTCTTTGGGTGGAGTCCTCTAATAGAGGATCTGATATTCTGTAAATAGGGTGAATTTGACTTCTCACTTTGTATTTCCTTCTCTTGTCTAATTGCTCTGACTAAAATTTCAGATGCTATTTTGCATAGGAGTGGTGAGCATGAGCATCTTTTACTCGTTTCTGATTTCAGGGGAAAGACTTTCAGTTTCTCACCAGTTTTCCATTGGCTTTTGATTTGGCATACTCAATTTGTGTAATACTACAGCAAGATCCTCCTATCCCTAGTTTCTTGAGCCTTTTCTAATACAACACTGATGAATTTTGTCAAAAAACTCTTATATATCTATTGATATGACTGTGAGATTTTTGTCCTTGATTCTCTGTTCTGTATTGCATTTATTGATTAGAATGCCTTGAACTATCCTTGCATTTTTGGAATTAAACCAATAATAAGTTGTTGTTTGACAATTAAAATGAGGGTTGAAATTGTTTTCTGGGTTTCCATGAAGGTTTTGGCACATATGTTCCTCAAGAATACTATTAAATATGTTTCTTTCCCTGTTTTGTTATTATGCTATTTTCCTATACAAAAGATAATGCCCTCATAGAATGTCTCTGCCCCTTTTCCTCTTTTCTATGTAATTTTTGGAGCATCAGTTTTAGTTGTCCATTGAATGTGTCTTGTCCTGTGCTTTTATTTTTGGAAGGCTTTTCATTACTCCTTCAATATAATGGCATGGTATTGGTCTGTTTAGATTTCCAGTGTCCTTTAATGTTTGTAAGTCATATAGGTCTAGAAATTCATTCATTTCTTCTACATATCCTTATTTTTATACTGTAAAGTGATCCCAACAGCCTGTAGAATTCCCTTTTTTTGGCATTGAACTTTTCAACATGCTTTTTTAATGGTTCTCTGGATTTCAGATAGGTTTCTCTTCAAGAGTCACTTTTTTGTCTGTCAATTTATCAATGGTATCTTCTCTCCTTTGCTTTTGTTAGTTTGGTTCAGTATTTATCAAACTTCTTGATGTTTTCAAAGAACCAACTCTTCGTTTTATTTATTCTTTGTATTGCTTATTCATTTTCTAATTCATTTAAGTTGGCACTAACAGATACCATTTCTTTCTTTCTCTTGGATTTGAAGATTGATCATTCTTGTTTCATTATGACTTCAAGACTTATCTCTAGTTAATTTAGAGTTCATCCATTGGAATTGCAGTTAAGTAGTCACATTTATATTCTTCCACCTTAGCACTGCTTTCATTGTATCCCAGAGATTCTGGGATGTGTTTCTCTTTTCCATTGATTCTAACAATCTTTCAATACATCCCCTGAATTCTTTGAAGAACCATTCATTCTAGAAAACTATGCTGCTCATTCTCATAGTGATTGTACTGTCCTTTTGGGTTGTGTAGTTTTGAAAAGTTATTTTATAATGATCAGATAATATGCCAGTAATTATTCTGATTGCTTTGTGTATTTGAGGAGAATAGCTTTGATGTCCAATATGGAGCTTGCTTTGGAGAAAATTTTATAAAAAGAATGAGTATTCAACTTATCTGAAGAAATATTCCATAGACCATGCAAAGTGCTTTTGATCCAGAGTACATTTGATCTGTGTAGTAACAGTTAATTTGTAGTATGGATGTCATAGCTACTTGTGAGCATAGTATATTGAAGTGACCCATCCTGATATTTCTGGGGCTCATCTGTCCCTTTATTTGGAGTGGTTTCTGTTTCATGAAGTTGGGGGCACTGAAGTATATGGCATAATTACTTATAGCCCTTTAAGCTTATTGTTGAATTATTCTTTTCACCAGTACATTGATCTCCCTTATTATTTCTGGTGCATGGAGGTTTGAAGTATTTGGCAAATATGAGAAGAGCTACTGCTCCTTGCTTTGGGCTTCCATTTGTATGAAATGGACATAACATTTTCCATCCTTTCATTCTGTGAGCCTCTTCTCATGAGACATGTTTCCTGCAGACAAGATACGGTTGGGTCTTGACTTTTGCATTTGATTTTCCACTCAATACCTTTTAATTGAAGGATCAAGTCCTTGTACATTCAGTATGAGTGGCAGAGTGCCATTTTGTTTTATTTTTAATATTGAATTCACCCCTAATTCACATTTGCTTCCCTCCTCTTGTGATACTTATTCTTTCACATTCTCTATTTTCCTATTATCTTGTTCTTTTCTATGTAAGATTCTTTTGATAACCTTCAGCAGTGCTGTGTTACTGGTCATGCATTGTTGGATTTACTCTTATGCAACTGATTTATGGGTATTAATTTTGTATGCTGCTAGTTTGCTGCATGGGGTCATGATTTCTAGAATTTTTCTCGTGCAATTTTCGGTCTTCTAAAGAGAGAATTATACTGTTGTCAAAGTGAACTAGGTTTAGTTTTATTTTCCTGTATGAATCCTTTTTCTTTCTCTTATTTGCCTAAAAGCTCTGGCTTGAGCAATGAGGGACTATGTTATTGAGAAGTGGTTAAAAATGGCATCTTTGTCGTGTGCCAATTTTGGGAGGAAAGATTTCAGTTTTTCTCCCTGTAGAATAATGTTGGCCTTTTTTTAGAGAAAATAACTTTTAAAATGTTGAGATAAGTTTTTACTCTCCCTTTTTTTGTGTGTGTTTTGAACCTTTATTTTGTCAAATGTTTTCCTGCACGTAGTGAGATAATCATGTGAGTGAGAAGAGGCTGTGGAGGGGCTGCCAAGTTGTGCTGGTAAAGAGACCCCAGCTCACCTTGCCAAGCCCATGTCCCTGACATCCAGTAGAATCCAACTGCTTTTGCTTCTCAGGTCCTTCACATCTACACACTGACTTCTTTGGTGTCTATTGATATTGGCTCTTAAAATGTGATCATTCCAAAGAAAGAACCGTTTTAAAGAAAACACACTCAAATTTGACAAGTCACGTAGTTGATTGTTAGGAAAGTTTGCTTCTGGTTGTCTGTCTCTGTAGTAATTCAGAAATGTCTTAAACAGAAAGAATGCAGCCTTGAAAATATATGTCCTTCTCATACATGCTCTGGAACATTCCCACCAATCATGTTCTGAGATGCATCTAAGTGAAAATAAATTAGAACCTGAAAATGACCAACTAGAAAGTAAACACACTTCTAAAACTGAGGAGCAGAATTTTTAAATAATAATACAGAAAATAAAAATGTAAGCGACCCAGAATTTGTTATATTTATAATGAAAGAAGACCAAGAATTTGATCTGCAAATAAAACCAACCGTGAACATAATTACTCCTAGTTGGAATTTAAATTTTGGACAAATGCCTAGGTCTAGTAAGCCAAAACACCATCTTGATTCACATCTTACCTACTCCCAAGAAGTGAATCACATTACTGAAGTGAAAAGGCACAGTATTTATACTGTTAAAGATACTTATAAGAAAACAAAATCAATACAAGGTTTGTTCCAGAACCTACTATGTGATCATTGCAGTGCTGATAGCTATGAGCATGGGAACTGAATTAGAAAAGGTGAGTTTCCCTCTACCACATAGTGACAGAATAATAAAAGGATGTCTAGATGAACACTTACTGCAAGACAAGGGAAGGTTTAGGAATGAGATAGGCATGTTACAAGTAGAGGTCTTTAGAAAAAGCAAAAGTTCACCTTCAGAATGGGATATATTTTTCTCTTGTTGATACTCTTGGTTTTTCTCACTATCAATTATATTCTGATTTCCTGTTTTTTAAAAAGCTCGTGTATTAAATGGAGTTATCTAAATATGAAATTGTATCTAGAAATAGATGCTTGCTGCTCTCTCCTTAAATAGGAGTTCAAGAAAATATCCTCATCATCTTTCTTCTTTATAAACTTAAGTCAATCAGTCTTCCAAGTGCATATGAACTGGAAGATTTAGTCCTATACCATATGACCTTCTGAAACAAAATAGGTATAAAGGAAGTTGCTTACAGAATTTAATAAGTTTGAAGTTTTTCCTATTGAACTAAGATTAATTGGCATTTATTTAAACAGAAAAATGGAAATGTCAGGGGAAGGAAGTCATGACTGAGATGGAATATATCCACAGCCTAGTTTTGGGAGGTGTAACATTTATTTCCAGCCAAACTAATCTGTTTATTGTGCTTTCATCTGTATAAATTCATCTGTTTTACTCAGACAATTGAAACTTATAATTCTAGTATGAGCACTTTAGTCATTATTGACAAGTACATGTACTTCTGCTTTTTTTTTTTTTTTTTTTTTTTTCAGTGCTGGGGATTGAACCCAGGGCCTTGTGCTTGCAGTACTTATCCATTTTTTTATATCACTACTGTTTAATGTTTCTGTTTTAGTCAGCCCTTTATTTTAAGATTTTTTGGAAAACTTGTTAATTTTGGTAAGTATGCTTTTATTCCATAAAGAAGCATTAAATCTCAGTCCTAAATGTTGGACTTGACCCTAATGTAGAGCATGGACTTATGAAGATCACTGAGTTTTAAATATAAACAAAAATATAGAGATATCCTTTTAAAATAAATGTAGTGGCATATGAACTGGGAGGCTTCCCATCTGCCAAGAAAGCATTGCTTCAATTTCCCTGGGTCACACTTAACATATCTGTTTAGTATGAAATTCTTGATAATTTATCTGACCCAGCATTATGAAATTGTCATATGTTTCCATACCACCAAGATGCTAGCTAGTGCCACTTTGGAGCTTGGACATACTCATTAAATCTTTCTAGGATTTACTCCCAAGTAGGTAACAGTGCTAATGTAGATAACCTGTCTGAGAAGCATCTCATTTTCCAGCACTCCAGTTACAAGGCAGCAGATTTGTCCTGTTCCTTTTCTTGCAGCAAATTTTAGTTCATACAGTACATTGAGCACCTTCACTGTTTTGCTGTCCCTGGATCCAAGTGACTAAAGAATTGTAAAAGGAAAGAGGGAACGACTAGTGCAGAAAGGGAAAAATCTTCCTGTCTTTACTGAGGCCCAACAATGACACAGTCCCTGAATCTGGATGATTCATGTAAGATCCAGGTAGTAAAGAGAAAAGGGGACTCCTTTAATGTCCTTTTCTTTTTGCATCTGCCAGTCCTACAGGGAATATAAATGTTAGATAGTAAAGAATGGATCAAAATAAAAATGTGGAATGAAGAATTGTTCTATGTGAAATTTCGGAAAATTCTGTTTCCTCCACTTGAACAAAAATGAAGCAGAATTTACAAAAAATTCTCAATGACATTTTATAAAATTAAAGGAAGCACAGAATATTTTATGGGTTGAAGTGACAGTTAAACTAAATCAGGTGGTAAAATCAAGGATGAAAACAGAAAAAGAAACCTTATTGAAAAGTAGCAGTTATCCTTAGTATCAAACATTCCTTAAAGGTTGAGGCAAAACACAAGGAGCACCCAACTGGAAGAGACAAATCACAAAACCTATGTGAAGGTGCTGAAGAGGATGATGATCTTGATGATGATGATCTTGATGATGATGATCATGATGAATCAACGGACCAGAAAGAGAGCAGAAAAACTGACCATGAGTGCTTTTCTCTTAGGAAGTTTCAAGAACATGATGGGTAAGCCTGTGGCAGTATTTCACAGTAGATAATTATTATTCTCCAAATCTCATTCTCATTTGGTCTAATAGTTCATGATTAAGATACATTAAGCTTTACCTGGGGATATTCAATCTTGGAGGGTTTCCAGAAAAATGAAAATAAACAATGAGATACAATTTTATTCCAAATGTATTGATGAATGTTTTATTGATGAAATAATAACCAAGGTTGGGAACTGTGAGGAAGAAGACATTCCTCATACACTGTTCCTACATTAAATTGGTCAGCACTTTTGGAAGGGGACATTAATGGCATGTATCAAAGATTCAAAATATTATTCCTCAAATCTAAAAGCTTCACATTTATTACTGGATCCTTCTTGGAATGGAACAGTGGACTTGTAAATGCACTACCTGTACACATATATTAAGGACTAACATTATATGTTATACATAATAAACTGTAGTGAATATATCTAATAGGAAAAACAGTTACATTAAATATACAATATATATGTTAAGGACATTTATACAAATATATACATAAATATGTATATAAACAGTTTATTATAGCATTGTGATATTAAATTGGAACTAATCTAAATACTTATCAATAAGAAAATAGTTAAATTGTCATATCTATAAACTAATATAGTATGCACTCATTTTAAAAATGTGGGTGGTTCTATATCATACTGATAATTTCAGAATTAAATATATTTACAAAAGTTTTATAACATCTCTTAAAGAAATCTTGTTCAAATTCTTGGGAGTATCATCACATGTAGCTATGATTTTGTATGGTACTCTAAAATACCAGGTATAACTTAGTAGGTATTTGGGGGAAAATGGAAGCTTTTGTTTGTATACAAGAGAAATGTGAACAATTGACTACTTACTACCCAATATTACTTTGGTATTTTAAAGTTTTAAAGCATACAAACCTTGTTTCCCCATACCAACAGTGTCATTAAAAATGGATTCTGTGGGGAGAAATTTTGTGAAATGTACAAATAAACTGTTGAATAGATAAGGATACCTGTTGATAAATTTCTTTAGAAAAATTAAATCTTTAGTTAATTGAAACTAAACTAGGTTTCCAAAATTGGCTTGGTCTAAACTCTTTATTTAAAAAATTTTGGCATAACCAACAGAGAAACAACATGTATCCCATTTGTTTACAATAAAAAAAATATATATATATATATATATATAAATTTTTGGCAAAATTCTGAAATTATTATTTATAATTATCACCAGATAAGAAATGATAATGTAGATTGATCTGCTGTTATATCTCTTAAAACACTTTTTCAGCTTATTGTGAAACACATGTTTTAAAACCTGAAACCTGTATTCTGGGTTTGCTTCCTTTGAGCAAGCTACTTAACCTTTCTTTGCCTACTTTCTTCTCTTATAAAATACCTAAAATGCTACTTAACCTTTCGTTGCCTACTTTCTTCTCTTATAAAATACCTAAAATGCTATCTGCCTTATGGAATTGTGAAGATGGAAAGAATTTGAACCCATGTAAAGTGTAAGAAACATGCATAGTGATTACACTATAGGTTTTGAAAACCTAACTCTTGAAGTTATACAAAAAGATTTTCCCTTGTAGAAGGATTTAAGTCATATATTACTAATGGGTTTGAGTTCTTGGTAAAAATTTGTTTTTTATTTTGATTGTAATAACAAAAATTTTGTATTTATTTCTATCAAATAATGCATGTAACATGATACTTTGGCTTTGACTGTCAAACAGTGTGATCTAAATTTTGTTTTTATTATGATCTTATGGTTAGTATTAGTTTGTCCCTTAATGTTACTCTTTCTGTTTATGATTGTAGAAAATGATTGAAATTTAAATAGCCTGTAGAATTTATGAATAGGAGAAATGAATTAAAAATGTAGATATTTTATATAAAAAGAATAGAATCCTTATTTACATATTAATATCTGCCTTAAAAGGTTTTATGTGTGTGCTTTTTTCGTAGGTTCACAGAAAAAACATCTAGTGAAGAAAAGGTATGGTTAAAAATAATAAGAGTATTGTATTGAAAATACACTGTGAAAGCCTAGGTGATTCAGTCTAAAACTATATTGTAAAATGTAACCTGGAAAAATAGAGAATCTATTGTTAGGTTAAAGACTTCTACTTTGAGAAAGTGAATAAGAAACAGTCACTATTGATAAAAGTATCCTTTTGACAGAAACTAGCTCTTTTACAAGCACCTGTGTTGTTGCATATAAATGACAGAAAATTGTTCCCTCTATGAATTTGGTACATGGCATATATATTTGGAGGACATTTTCAAATCATATTATGTTTTACAGGTCAATAAACAAGGCCATGCCATGGAAGACCTTAATAACTTAAGTCAGTCATCTGAAACAGCCTCAAAGGATTTTGAGTTGGCTTACCCTAACTATGAGAAAATTTTGCTGTTGATTGAACAACACAAAAAGTCATGTAAAGGTAGGACCTTTGCATAAAAATTAGGCCTTTTATGTATATTATAGTAATAGATGCACACGTTGCTGAGCACTGCACCATGGAGCAGTGATGTGTTATATCTGTTCCTGTCAGAAATATACTTTATATTAAAATAGATGGAGAACTATGTTACACCTCAGCCAGAGAGCTATGATAATTCCAACTGCACTTTTCTTTGTGAATGGCATTCCAACTACTTTATTGGCTGTGTTGCTCTCTTGTGCCTTGACCATTATCTTGTCAAGTTACCATTATCTCTATCAGAAGTCTGCAGTAAACTTAGACCTGTTTATCCTGCTGCATGGCCTCATGAAACTGCTCAAGACTGCTGTCATAATTACACATTTTTAAAAATTCAGATCTAATCATGTTAACTCTTCCTTTGAAACCTAGCTCTCACTTATCTTTGGTATAAGGTTAAAGATTTCAGTCCTCTGGCTTTATCCTGCATTGCTGCATCCTAACCAATGTCTTTGATGTTTGTCCTTGCAGTGCAGCTTTATATTTTCAAAAGTTTTCATGAAATATTATTGAAACATATTAAACTGAGAATATATAAAGTGTACAGTTTGACAAGTTTTGACGTATGTATTAAACACATGTTTAAACACCACAATCCAAACATTCAACATCTGTAGCAATTAGAGAAAAGCAAATTAGAACTGCACTCAGCTGGGTGCAGTGGTGCACTTCTGTAATCCCAGTGGCTCAGGAGGCTGAGGCCAGGGAATCTTGGGATCAAAGTCAGCCTCAACAAAAGTGAAGTGCTAAACAACTCAGTGAGGCCCTGTCTCTAAATAAAATACAAATACGGCTAGGCATGTGGCTCAATGGCGAGTACCTCTGAGTTCAATCCCCAGTACCCACCCCCCAAAAAAACTACACTGAGATTCCTTCTCACTCTAGTTATAATGGTAAAGTCAGGAATACAAGCAACAATAAATGTTGGTGAGGATGTAGGGGTAAGGGTACACTCACACATTGCTGGTGGGGTTGAAAATTGGTGCAACCACTCTGGAAATTGGTGTGGAGATTCCTCAGAAAACTTAGAATGGAACCACCATTTGTACCAGTTACCCCACTCCTCAGTATATACCCAAAGGAGATAAAATCAGCATACTACAGTGACACAGCTACATCAATGTTCATAGCAGCTCAACTCAGAACCAGGTAAGCTATGCAAACAACCTAGGTGTCCTTTAGTGGGTGAATTTATAAAGAAAATGTGGTATATATATATGCAATGGAATATTACTCAGCCATAAAGAAGAATGAAAATAATGGCACTTGCCAGTAAATGGATGGAACTGAAGAATATCATGCTAAGTGAAATAAGTCATTCCCCATAAAGCCAAAAGCCAAAAGGTCTCTCGGATATGTGGATGCTAACCTAGAATAAGGGAGGGTGGGGAAGGGAAGAATAGGAATCCATCAGATTATACAAAGGGGAACAAAGGGAAGAGGTGGGGAGGGAAATAGGAAAGACACTAGAATTAATCAGACAGAAGTGTCCTAACCTTGTATTTGAATACATGATAAGAGTAACTGCATCATGTGCAGCCACAAGAATAGGCTTCTAAATAGAGTAAGTTACATTCTATGTATTATAATTTCCTAAAATACATTCTACGGTAATGCATAATGAAAAAAAACATGAAAAAAAAAACAGTTAAGAAACCCTTATTCACAAACTGTTCCTCATGCCCCTATGTATTCCCTAGTTAAGAAACTCTCAAACTGTTTTCCAAAATATTTCTACCATTTGCTATGCCCAGGTATGAGAGGTCCTGTTCTTCCCTATCATCAGTATCAATTTTTAATAATCATATCCATTCTAATGGGTGTGCTGTGTACACTTGCCCATATCAGTATGGTTTCAATATGTGTTACACTAATGACCAATAATGTTGAGCATATTTCCATGTGCTTTTTATTAATTTGGATAACTTTTTGGTCATTTATCCTTTCTTTACTTGTTCTTTTTAGTTATACATGACAATGGAAGTCATTTTGATATATTTGCACAAGCATGAAATACGTTTTATTCCAGTTAGTATTCCAGTCTGGTGGATGTACACAGTGTTGAGATTCACTGTAGTGTATTCATATATGTGCATAGGAAATTATGTCAGATTCTTTCCACTGTCTTGTGCCACTTAAAAATTTAGTGTCTTCATTATTTGATAAGTATGAAGAGTTCAGTATATGGACTGGATACCATCCTATTATCAGCTGTTCTTTTTTGGAAGAAGTTTTCACCACTTTGTGGCTTGGTATTTTCTCCTCTTAATAGGTTGTCTTTAAGAGCTTCAGTTTTAAGTTTTGATGAAGTCTAATTTATGTATTTGTTCAATCACAGATATTGCCATTTGTGTCATAGCATTTTAATTCCTTGTTAAACCTTTTCACTTTTAGTTGACACAGTAATTGAACGTATTGATGAGTTAAACTGTGACATTTCAATGTGTAATAATAAGATAGGCATGATTCAGATATCTGTCATCTCAGATATATTTCATCTCTTTGAGAATCATGCAAAATTCTTTCTAGAGAATAGCTATTATGAAGCCAACCTAGGTGCCCTCCAGCAGATTAATGGAAATGGAATATACACACATACAAGCACGCACACACACATACACCTATTACTCAGTCAAAAGAAAGAATGACTTTATGACATTTGCCAGACATATTTTTGTTGTTGATTTCTGATCTGATGGTGCGCATGATTAAATCATTATGACAATCTTTATAATGTATTGTATAATCTTAGCATGTGTTCCATTTTGGTGAGAAGAAAGGTGGTGTTGAGCTCATACTTTCTTGCTGACTTTCTGCCTACTTTTTCTATTGTTGTGGGGCACAACTTAAGAACAGACTGATCACCACTGAGAAGTCCAAATTTGAGAGTCTTTTTTAAACTTATCAACTGACTGTCTCACAAAATGCCCCAAAAATGACTGTTGGGAGAACAGCCCCAACAATAGGGTTGTAGGGGGTTTTATGCCATAAATCAGTACATCAATTATAAGTGTCAGTTACTATGATTCAAAATTACAAACTAACATCATGGGATCTGAAATCATTAGCAGAGGGGGAAGTGGGTCAAAATGACCTTACGTAGGTGCAAACTAATGAATGGTTACTAACATCAAAACAATTGCTGTTGACATCACCGATGACATGGTACATTGCTTTAAAAACTAGGAATCAAAAAAAGGACATTTTTTTTTTTATTATAAAAGAATTGCCATTTCATCATTTTGTATTGCCAAACAAGTCATGCTAAGCAACTGTTAATGGGTACAGAGGTAGGGTGTTCCCATGCAAGAAGAATTTCCTACATTACATGGAGTCTCCAGGTAAAATGGAGTCTGTTTAGTCATGGTCCATAATGCCATGGCCTATAACATTTCCATGGAGTTATATATGTCCACCCGTCACACTATCACTTACCGAGTAAGGGGCTTTTATCCCTCAGATGATAATTGTAAATTTGTTTATTTCTGTATGTAGTTCAGTTTTTTGTCTCATGAATTTTGCATCTTGTATGGGGTACATAGACATTCAAGATTGTGTGTATTCTTTATTAATTGAATCTTTTATCACTGTGAAATGACCATGCTTATTGCTGTTAGGGTTTTGTAATATGAAATCTAATTTGGCCTTTAAATAGCCATTCCTGTTAAGCCATCTTCTCTCAAGTGTCAGTGTGGTTTATCTTTGTCACATGTTTAATCAATTTGTGTCTATATTAAAAAGTATTTCTCATAGGAAACGGGAAGCATTTGGTTGCAGGAAGCATATTTCTTCTAGGAAGTATAGTTGAATCAGACTATTTTGTCCATACTGACAACCTGCCTTTTAATTGAAGTTGTTAGACCTTTTTGATTTAACATGATTGTTATATACATTTGACCCTTGAGCAGTGTTGGGATTAGGATTGTCAACCACCTGTGCAGTCAAAAAATCTGAGTGCATATTTGAACCCTGCAAAATCATAGTTACTAGTAGACTGCTGTTGACCAATGGTTTCTTCATAATATATACGATTAAATAATTTTGTGGGTTAAAGGTGTTGTATGTGGGGAAAAATATACAAAAACTGTGAGAGATCACTTTGTACAGTGATAGCCCGTTTACTGGAGACAAACTGCTCCCATGGAGATGATTAGTCCCAGGTGGCCTTTTAAGCGGATGCACGTGACACTTGAGTTCACCTCAATACCCATAGGAGGTGACTACAAAAATGTGAGTGCAGTTATGAACTATAACATCTGCCTTCTCTGAGTTTTTTTAAATTGTTTCTAATTTCCCAAAAAAAAAAAAAAAAATCTTTGTATAAGACAACCAACAGAGTTCAGAGTTCAAGCCTGTTTTGTTCAATGGTTAATGTAGTTGGGCTTACCTGTCATCATGCTCTTTGATTTCTGTCAGTTTTCCTCCCTACATGTGTAATTTGCATTTCTTTTAAAATTATATCTTTCATGCCACCTAGTCTCCTTTTTTACTTCAAAATTCAATTTTATTTACATTCTAAAATAAGTGACACACAGTCACATGTTTCAAAATTCATAAGGAGTCCCCGAATCACCCAGCTCCCTCCCTACTACCAGTGTTGCCAGATTCTTAGACTTCTATTGGGAGGTGTTTTTACATATGCAGTTATATGTATATACCATTCTTCATTCTTTCTACTAATGGCATGTACTTTATAAAGTGTTCTGTGCTTTACTTTTCTCACTTAACAATATGTCTTAGAGAATGTTGTATATTATCAGCACATAAAGGGCTTCCTCATTGTTTTATGGCCACAGAGAACTCATATGGATGCATCAACATTTATTTAACCAGTTCTCAAAAGATGGGACATTTAGGTTGTTTCCAAAATTTTGCTATTTCCAACAACTAAGCTGTAGCGAAAAACTTGTGTAGACATTATTCCTCACAGATGTGAGTATGCCCATTAATGCTGTAAATATTGTAAAATGAATGCTGAGTTTTTTCTGCCATATGGGTCTCTTCCTCCTTTGCTTTTCCAACCTCTGATTGGCCTGAGTGGTTTTTACATACTTGGGCAGTGGGCTGTCCTAATGCCCCAGGCCAACCTTGAAACCCTCGTGTTTGTTGAAGAGACAACCCTTTACTTTGATTCTTAGCATTTTTACCTTTTTTTTTGGCGGGGGGGGGTTACTGGGGATTGGATCCAAGGGCACTCAACCACAAAGCCACATCCCTAGCTCTATTTTGTATTTTATTTAGAGACAGGGTCTCACTGAGTTGCTAGGTGCCTCACTAAGTTGCTGAGGCTGGCTTTGAACTCTTGAACCTCCTGCCTTAGGCTCCATAGCCACTGGGATCATAGGCGTGCACCACACTATCTGAACTTTTTTTTTTTTATTTAATTTTATTTTGGGATTCAATTAGATTACTGGTAATGAGCTTGGTTCTTCCCAGTCTTGTTTTTATGATTTGTCAGTTGATCAGCTGGTTATGAATTCTCCACTACTGGAACTTGCTGATGACTCTACCCATGTCCTGTGAAATATCTGATAATCCACACTGATTGATCGGAAGAGACACTGCTCCTGGCACTCCATGAACAGAAGGCAGTTTCCTCTGATCTTTTGCAGTGCTTTTCCCTTTGGGTCTCAGTTGCTTCTTGGCATTTGTGTGTTTGTTGTACATTGGTCTTCTAAATATACAATGGGGCCCTCTGCAGATCTCTAGGACTCTTTCTCTGTACTGCTTTCTCCTCTCCTGCTCTTTCCTGTGATCTCTCTGTGTCTTGGTTTTACCAGAATCTCAGCCCCATCACATCAGCCCAGGGAGGCTGATGGACTCTACTTCTGCTTCTTCTCCTTGAGTCAGGGCCGGGAAGCTGCCTCACAACAGGGAGATGGCACACTTGCAGAGCTTACATCATTTGTTTCTTGTCTAGTGGGGAACACTGTCCTCTTTACCTGTCTTGAAAATTTCTATTTAATGTATTTTGCCTGTTTGGTTTTGGGTAGTTTCAGGTGAGATCAGGAAGCAGAGCCTGTTACTCCATCTTGGCCAGAAGCAGATTGTAATAGAGTTTCAGTACATGCTGTGTGTGGACTGGAATGCTCTTCTTCACCCTCTACCCAACTGCTTCCTGATCATTCTTCATTTCTCTGGGTAGCCATATTTTCCTCAGGGAAATCTTTCTGTAGATTTGATTCCATTATGTGATTGTAAAACTCAATTTTCTTACATTATACATTTATTTGTCTTCTCCTCTATACTTTAAGCTAAAGAAGAACATGGGTCTCATCTGATAGGTTTTTCTGCAGAATATATTATATTATGCCTGAAATTGTAGGCACTCTGCATATTTGTTCAGTGCATGAGTGAGTTCCTGTGAAAATGTAAGTCCTTTATGTATGAAAAATATTTAAATATTTTACTTCTATCTTGTTATCTCCCTTATACAGATTCTGTTAGCCTATCTGAAATCAAGGATGCAGTTATTTCATCTCAAAAAACAATAGAACATAAAAAATGTCACTGTTTGCAATGCTTCTCACTTATAGAAAAACTTGCAAAAATGGAAAATGAAGTTTATGGACTAAAAATGGAGCTATTGGAAGCTAAAAAAGTGAATTCCAAGTTAAATCCTGAAAAAACGGAGTGGAGACAAGAAATCTCAAATTTGAGGTGTGATATCCTAAATTTAGAGAAATGTTTAAATGATTTTTAAAATTTAACTTCAGATACATAGAGGACATTTAGTATTTACCAACTTACCTTTTGGCATTTCATAAGGATTTACTATTCTGGAGTGTGAAAATCTTGGACATAATCACAAGTTGGTAGGAATGATTACTTATACCAATTAAATGCTTATTCTCCCCAGTGACAATGTTATTGGCTACATGGAAGCCCACTTTACATGAATCTCAGTAATTTGTTACAGATCAAGTTTTGGGTTGTCTTTCATTCATTTACAAAAAAAAAAAAAAATTTGTATGGCAATCATTGCTTTAAGAAGCCTCATTTATAGAAATCATTTTCTACATGTTTATTGTGACTAAATTCTTCAAAGTAGAATTATTTGGCTAAAGTTGAGTCATTTTTAAAAAAGTATTTAATGAGGATTTCTAAATTGTACTCTAGAAAGTTTAAGTTAATTTACAATTCCAACAGAGAATGAAATGGGCATTTTCCTCAACCAAGAAACATGTTTTGAAAAATTAGATATTTTTTTTTCTGGTGTATGGAGTCAAACCTAGGATCTTGTTCAAGGGGGTAGGTGTGCTACTGCTGAGCTACATCCCTGGTACTGTTTTATTCTTAAGACCCATGAAAGAAAATATGAATTGAAAAGTGATTACTGATGAGTTTATTCAAATTCTCTCATACATAAGTAAAATTAGTTTCAATTTCTCTGGTAAAAGAACATTTTACTCTCTCTTATTTGACTAAATATAAGGACCTGTCTTATTCCAAGACTAGTTTTTAAGTTACTTATAAAGTACATAATAATCAATAAGATCACATGAAAATATAAATAAAAAATTAAATGATTAAAAGCATAATAACAGGAATTAGAATACTTAGACTAGCCTTGGGTTATAGTAATGTGCTAATGTGTTTTGTATGAAAACATGGGAAGACACTCTCTAGTATTGTGAATCATTTCTAGGAGTACACTTAATGTTTCATTAAGATAAAACCTTATTTCTAGTAAACTTCTAAACTGGTTTGTAAACAATTTTTAAAACATTTGAATTATATAGAGAATTGAGGAGGATCATGACTTTGCACGATTCCTGTAAATTGACAATTTGAAATTTAAATGGCTTATCTTAAAATTCATTTTGTAAGAAAGTAAAAAAATAAAAATTTCAACTTGTTGATTTATAGAATCATCTCAAAATTTCTTTTGCATAATTTCTACTAGAATTAATTATAACAGAATCTTGCCCAATAATGGAATGTTCTTTATTCCCTTTCTATGTCTAAATCTTCAATATCTATATATAGATATATCCCCATTTGAGAAAGATTGAAGAAAAAAATAAAATATGAGCACAAGAAGGGAAACTTGTTTGAGAACACAATTTTTATTAGTATAATAAATTAACATACAAAGACACAGATCACAACATGAACTCTTTACTTTCTAACAAAATGAATTTTAAGATAACCTATTTAACTGCAGATATGACCTACAAGATGAAAAGAAGAAGAGAAGAAATACTGATCATTTTTTAAAAAAAAGTAAGAACGTGTTAAGAGAAAGAGAAGAGGATTATGGTAAAGAAAGGGAAATAAAAATGCAACTTGAAGTCTATCTGAAAACAAGAGACATGGAACTGAGCACCTCAAGAAATAAGTTAATTCAGGTAAAGTGATCCTCAGTGAAGTTGCAAATTTCTTACTTTATTTTAACATTAATTATGATATTTGTATAATTTGATATATATATTTAATTTAATTTAATTTGTATTTATATTAATCTTATCCCATGTTTCACTTAATGATTGGGATAAGACCTAAGAAAGGCATTGTTCAGTAATTTCATCATTATGCAATCATAAGCTTGTACTCACACCATCTGAAGAACCGAAGATGTCTACCAGGCAATAAACTCTTATGAGTCCACTCTTACATATCCAGTTTGTTGTCTAACAAAGTATTGTTATGCTATGCCTGACTACATTATTTAGGTTTAAAATGAAAGGCCATTTCATTCTAAAGTTTAGTGATGGCATTTATGGCTAAAATTTTTTATTGCAAATGTTGACATTTAATAGATGCGCAACATGATTTCTGAATGTAGTAATGGGAGGTGAGTGGGGTTAATTCACCAACATAATTGTTAATTTAGGCATTTTATGTTATAATGCAGGCTAAATCACTTTGAAAATATCAAGAAGTTTGTTAAATACTTTGTAAAATGTATTTCATGATACTGCCTCAGTCTGTATTTAAGATATGTTTTTGCGCTGAGAATTTAGCTGTCATTTATGTGATTAAAATTTGAGCAATCCATGTGGGATAAAGTTCCTTTATATATCCATGAGGGATAAAGTCTCCTTCTTTATAAATACTTTTATTAGAAGACCATAATTATACATAGTATTTAGGTTAAATTTGACTCAATCTCATCTGTAAGGAATTTGATTTCAAGCCCCATTCCCCCTCTTCCTCATTTCCTCCTTCCTGCTATCCTCCGTCTCTTCTCTATTAAACATCATTTCTTTTACATATGCATGAAAGTGAAATTCCCTTTGGTATCTTTATATATGATTATATCATGATTTTGTTAAATTTATTCCATTTATCTTCCCCCTTTTCTTCCTTCGTTCTTTCCTCTCATTCACCTACACCTACTTCACTAATCTTTCCTGTATCTTTATGGTTTCTGATCCCCTCCCCCACTGCCTTCTTTCCTTATTTTGCTCTACCTTCCACATAGGAAAGAAAACATTCAACCTTTGATTTTCACAGTCTGGTTTATTTTCCTTAGCATGATTTTCCTCATTTCCACCCCCTTACTGGCAAATGCCATTCTTACATTCCTTTTTATGGATGAGTAAAACTCCATTGTGTATATTTACCACATTTTCTTAATCTATTCATCCGTTGATGGACACCTGGATTCTTAATCTATTCATCCATTGATGGACACCTGGACTGGTTCCATAGTTTGGCTACTGTGAATTTTTCCTCTATAAGCACTGAAGTGTATTGCTATGGTATGCCAATTTTAGATCATTTGGATATATAGTGAGGTGTGGAAGAGTGCAATAGCGGTATCTTATGGTGATTCCATTCCTAGTTCTTGAGTAATCTCCACATTGCTTTCCAGAGTACTTTTAATAGTTTGCAGTCCCACCACAATGTAATAGTGTACCTTTTCCCCCACATCCTCACCAGCATTTATCATTATTCCTGTTCTTGATAACTGCCATTCTGACTGGAGTGTGATGAAATCCTAGTGTAGTTTTAATTTGCATTTCCTTGATCCCTAGAGATGCTGAAGATTTTTCATATATTATTGGCCATTTGTGCTTCTTCTTTTGAGAATTTTCTGTTTAGTTTTTTTGTCCACTTATTGATTGGGCTATATGTTTCTCTGTTACTGATGTTTTTGAGTTTTTTATATATTTGGTTATTAGTCTCCTCTCTGAGAAGGAGCCAACAAAGATTTTTTTTTTTCCCATTCCGGAGGCTCTCTCTTTACTCCTTGAATTATTTCCTTTGCTAGGTAGAAGCTTTTTAATTTGAAGACATTCTATCTCTTGATTCTTGATTTTATTTCTTGAGCTTTAGGGATCTGGTTTAGGACATCAGTAAGTGAACCCATATGATGCAATGTTGACCTTATGTTTTCTTAAAATAATTTCCAGGTTTCTGGTCTAATTGCTTATTTTTTGATCTACTTTGATTTGACTTGTACAGGATGAAAAAAATGGAGATCTAAATTTATTCTTCTATATAGGAATATGCTGTTTTATTAGTACCATTTATTTAAAAGTCTGCCTTTTATCCAACATTTATTTTTGCCATCTTTTGTATATATCCCATGGCTGCATAAATTTGGGTTTGTTTCTGTGTCTTGTCTTCAATTTCACAGTCTTTGTGTCTATTTTGATGCCAATACCATGCTGTTTTTGTTACTATATCTCTATACTATAATTTGAGATAAGGTATTGCAATTCTTCCTGCATCATTTTTTCTTTCCCAGGATTGCTTTGGCTATTCTGGTTCTCTTATTCTTCCAAAAGAATTGTTGGACTGTTTTTTCTACTTCTGTGAAGGAAGTATTGGTATTGCATTGAATGTGTATACTGCTTTTGGGAGTATGGACATTTTGACAATATTAATCCTACCTATCCAAGAACATAGGAGGTCTTTCCATCTTCTGAGGTTAACTTCAATTATTTTCTTCTGTGTGCTATGATTTTCATTGTGGAGGTCTTTCTCCTTCTTGATTAGGTTAATTCCCAAGTATTTTATTTATTTATTTTTGATCAGATTGTGAAAGGTGTGGTTTTCCTCATTTCTCCTGTGAATCACTGTTAAGAGTATAAAAACAGATTTGATTTATGAGTGTTGAATTCTGCAACTTTACTAAATTCATTTATCAACCCCAGAAATCTTCTGCTGAAATTTTTTGGGTTTTCTAGGTATAGAATTTTTTCATCAGCATACAGTGATAGTTTGACTTCTCCAATTTGTATTCCTTTTTTCCTAATTGCCCTGACTAGAGTTTTGAGAAGTAAATTTGAATATAAGTAGTGAACAGGGACAATTGTACTGGATCATGATGTAATGAGAATATAAATTAGCAGTAAAATATAATGAAGAAACTGCATAAAGACATGGAAATTAAACAACACTCTTTTAAATCAAAGAAAAAATGAAAAAAGAAACCAAGAAATTCTTAGCAACAAATGAAAACAAACATAACATAACATAACATATCAAAGTATTGAGGACAGTATTAAAGCAGTATTAAGAGGAAAAATTCTTTCCTTTGAGTGCCCACATTAAAAAAATAGAACCCAAATAAATAGTTTATGTTCCATCTTAAATTCTTAGAAAAAGAACAAATAGCTCCAAAGTTAGTTAAAGTCAAGAAATAATGAGAATCAGAGCCATAATCAATGAAAATGAGAATAAAAAACAATTCACAGGATCAATGCAACAGAGTTGGTTCTCTGAAAAGATAAATAAGATTGATAAACCCTTAGCCAAACTAACCAAAAGGAAGAGAAGACTCAGATCAACAAAGGTAGAGATGAAAAAGGAGATATTACCACAGATACTTCTGAAATTCAGAGGATTGTTAGAAACTATCCAATAAACTAGAAAAATCTAGAAGATATAGACAGGCTACTTCTTTTTAACACTTTTTTTTTTTTTTTTTTTTGGAAGGTACTGCTTTTAATGAAGGTCATAGACTTACATCCCCTGCTGGCATGTGGGCATGTGATCAAAAGCTTACTGAAATGTATCTCTATGTTTTAGAGGGACAAAATGACATCCAGATGCAACTTTTTAGAGAATAGAGTGCTATAACATTATAAGATGGTAGTCTGACAAATCATTCTTGCAAACAACAGAGTTAGATATGCAAAAAGAGAAATGATTCCTGATTACTTTCTTATTGTTTTCAAACATATGTGTATGCATCATATGTGTACATACTTTAAACACAAGCTATGTGCATCAGAGAATGTATAGATAATTTTAAAGTCATCTATGTATATCCTTAATGTACATATTTTGGGAATGGGAGTATTTTTGTCCCATTGAATAAAGTAACACTCTTATTTCAACTAATCTTTTTCACAATGCAGTTGTCCCTTTCACAATGACTTCAGCCAGAGAAAAGACTTTTAGTGTATTTCATAGCAATCAATAATTTTCTCATAATCTCCAAACCATTGCTACAAACAATAGATGTTTTAGTTGGGGAATCTATCCCCTTGGCATGTTAATATGGAGGTCTGCTTATGAGTCCCATTAGTAAGCAAGGAAAAACAGGGTAGCCAGTGGAAACTTTAGTTTGGATATCCTTTCCTCCATTGGAGAAGTAAAACAGTTTGCTCCAAGTAAATCTCCTCTTTCAGTACAAAAAGTCTCTGAAAATACTGATTCAGCATACCACATTCTTAGTGATGATTCATTGGTAATTTTTTCTTCCTAATAAAATAGGTCACTGTATTTCCTCTATTTCATATCTACTCATATTTCAAAAATTATAATAAAAACATAAATATTACTGAACAGAAAACAATCTCAGGATTTTCTGAGAAGAGCCATATACATATTACTTTATTTGGTCTTAGGATTTTTGAACCATAAGCCTTCTTTTGTATATATATATTTAGAGGACAGAAATTACTGTCTTGGTAGAAGAGAACTAGAAATGGAGTCAGAGGACTGGGGGTGGTAAATCCTGAAGCTTGCTTGCACTTTTGTTTGTTTTTGTTGGTGGTAATGTGTTTTTTTAAAATTTGTTCTAATTAGTTATTCAAAGCAAGGCAATTCCAAAGAACCAAAGGCCAAATGTTTTCTCAGATATGCAGATGATAATTCACAATGGGAGCAGGGAAGTTAGGGAAGAATAGAGGATTAGGCAGAGGGGAGTGAAGGGAGGGGAGAGGAGAGGGTTGGGAGGATAATAGTTTGCTTACACTTTCAACCTCACCCTTTTTTTCAGAATTGTGTATTAAAAAATAACTCACTGGTATATGTAGAAGTGCTGAGTTTAGAGCTTGGATTTAATTAGAATGTAATTCTTATAATGAAATACAAAAATATTAGAAAATTAGAATATGTGTAGAACATTTTTGGGAAAGGAAACCAAAGAACTTTGGGAAATTTTCATCAGTAAAGTATATATACATCTACAGCTCTCACAATGAGATGCCTCTGTATATTTGTTAATAGAATATAAACAATTTTTTTAACATGGTCAAACCTACTAGTCACTTATTCTATGTCTCATATTCTATGTATTTCCTTTTGTAACTCAGGAAAAGTGTTCTTTAATCCTGAGAGTCTTAAAATTTATCATTTCTTTCATACTCTCATAGATTCCTTTTCTTCAATTAACTTCTTGAACTTCTGGAAATGTATGCTTTTATAAGCTCTGAAATTTAGATCTATTTTTATCCAGTTGAATATACATTTATTGCAACAATTTTGCTGTACATAATAATAGGTTATTTTCTTATTTCAGAGTAAATTGTGATCTATCATTTTGCTGAGTGCTATCTAAATATCTTCTTGGTTTTCTTAGGATTTTACTAATGATGAAACAGGAAAATATTTGTTGGCTAAATACCAGAGGATAGAAGATATAAATACTAGGACAAGACTAGACACAATAAAACAAGAGAACCAAGAAAAGGAAAAGAAATACTTTGAAGATATTAAAATTGTAAAAGGAAAGTATGACCTTCGAAAAACAATCAAAATGAAAGCAGCAGAAACACTTAGAGATAATCCATTCCAGCATAATGAGCCATTCAAAAACATTAAATCTGAGATTACAAAGCTAAAAGTTCAAACTGAGTATGAAAAACAAAACAGGAAAAGACTAGAAACAGAAGTCAAGTCTTACCATGACAAATTGATTGCTGCTTCCTCCTGTCCTCATGAAAGACAGACTTCAAAAGGATACCAAGAACTTGCTTTCCAGAGAGCCAGAGACAAATATTTGCATTCACAGACTGATATGAATTTTGATAACTCTCACCTCAAAGTTAATAGTGAGGTTTTTTCTCAAGAACTTAAGTATGAAATAAAAGTTGGTAGCCTACAAAATAAGGTCTGTCACATAAGACATGCTCTTAAAGAAATGAATTTGGTTTTAGAAAATGTACAAAGAGACCTAAGGCAGGTAGAGCGCCAAATGAAGGAAATGAAACACACACGACAAAGTGAGCAAACTAAAGTGAATAAATATTATGGGAAGCAGGATTCCACAGAGGAGAGATCACAGCTGCAAAATAAAAATACATTGCTCCAACAATTGCAGGAAATTTACAACGAAATTGACAGTAAAGACACAGTAACACGTATCCAAGGCGAATTTCATGATATTGTAGAAAAATTTCGAGTCAGCAATAAAAAACACAATCTCATTCTGGAAAAAGCCATTGAGAAATTAAGCAATAGGAGGAGTTATTTTGAAGAAAGAATGCATCAATATGAAAATGAGAAAACAGAAAAACAAGTAAGTATTAAGAACAAAAAACATGAATTGCCTTTGAAGGAAAATTCAAAGTAATGTTTGATTATGGTTAACTGTTGAATCTAGTTGTATGAAAAACTACATCTACTATAAATGTATTTGCTATATCAGCTCTAAAATGTAACCTCACTTCTGCTGAATTCAATTTAGACCTTTTTCCTAACACAAAGAAATAATCCATGTTTGAAGTGATGTCTGCCAATTTCCCTGCTCTGGTCATTATACATTATATGCATGTTTTGAAATATCACACTGCACCTTATAAATACATACAATTATATACTAATTAAAAATAATCAGAGTTACATAGAACTGCATTCAAAATTTACCAAGAAGGGAAACAATTGAAAATGTTGGATCTGAGATGTGCTGTACTTTGAGTAAAGGCATTGTATTTCCTATGAAGCTTGAAGACATTATTTTACAAATTTTTAGTGTGTGTGTGTGTGTGTGTGTATATATACACAAACATGTGTACTGATGTTAAAAATGTAATCTTTTTGTTTGAATTCAAGTTTAATTAAGCTTCTAGGCCTGCTAGTTTGCAGAAGCATGTCATACAAGGAGGATACAATCATCAATTTTCAAACAAAACAAAACAAAAAAATTGATTGTTTCCAGAATAAATAAAAAAAAGAAATGTGAACATCTATGGATAATGACACCCTGAAAGATTATGCCAACCAAATATAACGTATGGCTTTCTCTTGGAATGTGATTAAGAAAACCAATTGTAAAAAGATTTTGAAAACTTTCCAGTTTTAGACTCACAGAAATGTTGCTATAGTACCAAGAATTCCCATATATCCTTCATGTGTTAAAGATTTACCATGTTTACTTTATCACACTCACATTGAGTCCCCAGTTCTTGCTTAGGCTTAGCAGTGAGCTATACCCCACCCCTGAATAATATTTTTAGTGTCTTTATGTTGCCATGTTTGAAGACCATGATGAAGCAGACAATAGAAATACTCATAGACAGAGGAGCTGAAGTGTAGATGATTTATTTTGTAATAATTCTCCTTCACAAGCATTTTATCTATTCTATTTTATTTTTATTCATGCCAATTTGAGAGGAATTTGAAATTCATCATCTCAATTTCATATGACCACTTACCTGTTTCAAAGCATCTACTTTTCATGAAATCATAATGTGAAGAATTTCAGCAAAATCATAGTCGATTTACTCTACCCACTGTTTCTGTTATTAATTGCACATGTTCAGATAACTTGCTCATACTTGTTAGTATTGTAGCTTTCTATGGTTCATTAATTGGGTATTGAATCTCCATTTGAGACTATTGAAGTGTGGCAGGATTCATGTACAGTAGGAATGGAGTGAGGAGTGGAACAAGTTGTAGGAGCTGTGGTCAGGGGAGGAGGCAGACAAGGTTACCTAGGGTCTCCTTTTTATTCTGAGATGGAAATCTATTGCAAAGATTTGAGCAGAGGACTGAATGTGTCAAGGATTTTGGTGTTAATTTGAGTTTCTAAGTAAAAAGGTGGGGGTGATATTCTCCTCTGTAGAATTCTCCAGTCCTAGTTCAATCTATGTACCCATGTGTTTTTGAGAATTCAGTAAGTTGTCAAGCATTGAATCTCTTGTCTAAAGAACATAAGATTGATTAGACATGAAGACAACACCTTCTGTGTCCTTAACGGAATTCAGAAAGGTACAGAACATAGATTGATGTATATGGTGATATTTTTTAGAGAAATATGTAAGAGTTAAGTATTAATAACATACAGAAATAATAAGGTGGTTTACAAAATTATTAACACAAATATTTCATCAGATGAGAGTGAGAGTAATTCAACGAGGACTGGCTTCCCTAGAAGTTTCATCTGATTATCAACTTAATTTAGAAGAGGAGACAGACACAGAATTTCAGAAGAAACTAGATCAAGTCACAAGTCAAATATGTATGAAATTGGATATTTAACAGTCAAGCTAAAAGGTTTTAAACAATAAAGTGTTTTAGGATACTAATTTCAGTGCACAGCATTCTTTGGTTTCCATGATAATTTATTTTACTACAATTTTATTATTATTGTCTTTATGGTAAACTTGTTTCTTTGTTTTTGTTTTTCAGTTCTGGGGTTGAACCCAGGACCTTGAACTTGTAAGGAGTGGGCATTCTCATACTAATCTTATCATTCCAATACTTGTCATGCTACCTGACCATACAAATGCTGAACTGATAAAGGAAGAATGGGGAAAACTGAAACTCTGATCGCCACAATGATAATTAAAGCAGTGTACAACTATGGGCATATTATATTCCATAATAATGTTTTACAACATGCCTGGTAAACAGTGAAATCTTTGAGAGAAAGAATGTAATAATAATTAGTTGTTTTTCATTTGCTACAGAATTTGAACCTGGACTTGCTAGAACTTCTGAAAACGTACTGTGCTAAAAATATGTGGTCATTTTATAATCATATAAAAATCTTTTGTACCATGTAGTCTACTGCTTTCAAATCCTATATTTTTATTTTATGTTTTTCTAAAGTTATTATGTATTTCTGGTTTAGCATTTCAAGTTTCCTCTTATTTATCCTTTCTATACATTTAGTTTTTCATGTTTCTTAGTTGTGCTTTTTTAACTATTTCTACATTTTTAACTTAATTTTAATGTATTCATTCTGGTCAATCCTTAATTAATAAACTTATATTACTCGTTTTCAGTCTTTCAAAAATAAATGCAGAAGACTATGTTTTCTTTCAGAATAATTTTAGCTGTATTTGCTGTAAAATATTACTTTGTAGTAGAAAATTTTGTCATTATTACAAATTCTTCTTTAATTCAGGGGCTATGTAGAAAAATGTATTGTTATTTTTTCTATTCAAGTGGCTTTAAACCTTAATTTGGGCAGTGATAATGGGCATTTGTATATAAACGTACAATACACAATTTCACAAAATTAAGTGAGCAAATATTAAATTTAAAAATATTTGAATCTTTCTCAGCTTCTAAAACTAAATTTGAATTGCAAGTGTGCACCCATATGATTTTTATGTACTCAAACTACCCAAAAGACAACTGGCTAAACACTACCCTAACATTCAAGTGGTCATTAATAAATTTATGAACCTAAATATCACATTATTGGTGCTTTTTTCTATTTTCCCATTTTTATTTCCAAATATGGACCTAAAGATTTAAATTAACATTATTTTGTTATTGCCAATACTGTGTTCCTTAACAATGTTTTAATGTTATTACGATTACTATGGTGTGATCAAGGTTACAGGCTTTTCTTTCACAATTTTTGATTGGTGCATTGTAGTACAAAATAATGGGATTTGTCATTACATATTCATGCATTCATACAATATGACAATACAGTTCTGACCAAACTTACTCTCTAAAACTTTCCCCCTCCTACGCTTCCTCCCTTCCCTTAATCCCTTTCTTTACTGATCTCCCTTTGATCTTCATAAGATTAGACCCACATTTATTCATAGGTTTACTCTCTAGCTTCTGTTTGTGAGAGAAAGCTAACAACACTTGACCTTCTGAGTTTGATTTGTTTTGCTTAACATAATTCATTTTGTTGCCAGTGACATAATTTCATTTTGTGTTCTCCCTGAATAAAATTCCATTGTGTATATAGACCACAATTTCTTCATTCACCCTTCTGTTGATGAACACCTTACACTGTCTTCATAGTTTGGCAATTTTGAATTGTGCTACTGAAAACATGGGTATGCATGTATCCTTGTATTAAAGATAACTTTAATTCTTCATGAGAAATGCTGAAAGATGTTATAGCTTTTATAACAGATGTTATAGCTTTTATAAAGATGTTATAGATGTTATAGTTCCATGTCTAATATTTTGAGGAACCTCCATACTGATTTCCAGAGTGGTTTTACTAATTTGCCATCCCAATAAGAGTACAAAAGCATTCCTTTATCTCCGCATCCTCTACAGAATTTATTATGTGTATTCTTGGCATCTGTCATTCTGACTAGTGTGAGATAAAATCAGTATAGTTTTGATTTGCATTTCCCTTATGGCTAATATTGAACATTTTTCAAATATTTGTAGGTCATTTGTATTTCTTCTTTGGAGAATTTTATGTTTACTTCCTTTGCCTGTTTGCTAACTGGGTTATTTAATTTTTTGGTGTAAAGTTTTGGCATTTTTTATATATTCTAGGCATTAAAGTTCTGTCAGAGAGTATCTAGGAAAGATCTCCCATTTTATAGGTTCTGTCTTCACATTTCTAATTGTTTTCTTTGCTATACAGGAGTTTTTTAGTTGGATATTATCCCATTTATAAATTCTTGGGGTTATTTTCTAAGCTTAGGAATTCTAAAATGTTTTGTTATATTTTTCCACAATAATGGATTTAGATTTTTATTTTTGGTGATAATAATGTATATGTGTGTGTTTGTGTGTGATGCACAATGTCACAAAGTTGAAAAAAAGTAAGTACATACTAAATTAAAAAATATTTAAAGTATTCTTGGTGTTTACAACTAAATTTGAAGTACAAGTGCATATCCATTTGAGTTTTACATACTCAAACTGCCTAAATGCCAGCTGATTAAATAATACACTAACAACCAAGTGGTCATTGAATAACTTTATGAAATTAATTGTCACATTATTGAGGACTTACTTGTATTTTCCAACTTTTATTTCCAAATATAGACCTGAAGATTTAGGCAATACTATTTTGCCTTGTCAATACTGTGACCATACCAATATTTTAATGTATTACAACTATTATAGTGCAATCACCTTTCTTTAAGTTCTCATTTTAAGTACTGACATGTTTTCTTCCTGATGAGAAAGAATGTCTAAGGTCTTAAATATTTCTTCTTTGTTAAATCAATATTTTGGAAATAATCTTAAAATTAAGGTTCCAGATTCTATTAAAAATAACTTTGTTTTCCTGAACCACTTGACAGTAAATTTCTGACACATGTCAGCATTCATGATTATAAAGTATTTCTCATAAGTCAGAACGTGCTCCATAATTTCCATAGAATTTTTGTGGTGAAAAGTTAATGCTAATATATTCTACCACGATACATTCTATCACTTAAACCTCAGATTCTTTTCGTGTTTTGTGATTTGTCTAATAGTGTCCTTTGTAGCCAAAGGGATTCCATTCAGATCTGGGGAATGCACTTAGTTGCATTTCTTAGATTCCTGAAGTCTCCAACATTTCTCAGTCTTTCCTTAACTTCCATGACATGGATGGAATCTTTTAAGGATATCTCTTGTAGAATGCACCTCAAATGGATTTTTTTTCTGTTGTTTCTTTATGATTACACTTAAATTCCACCTTTTTGTCAAAAGTATTAAATAATTTTGTGATTTTCTCTTTGAATGTCAGCATGTGTCCTATAAGTTTAATTTTCCCATTACTGATGCTGTTAACATAAATCACTAAAGGTGGAATCTTGTGGTTTTCTCTTCTGCAATGTTGTCATTTTACTTTATTGCTTTCATGTTTTATGGAAATATAACTTGAGACTGTGTAAATATTTGTGCTCCTCATCCAACTTTCAATTCATTCATTTTATTCTCATGAATCCAGGATTTATTTTAAATCAGTGTACTATAATGTTTTGATATTATTTTATGCTGTTTTATTCTTATAAATGTTCTATTTCAACAATTTCAGACTTACAAATATTACAGTACAAAGAATTTCTAGATAACTATTTCCCAAATATTAATAGTTCATTACTTTTGCTTTATCCCTTCTCCACTATTCTCTTTTACTTAATAAATATAAATATAGGTATATAACAAGATTTAGTTTCTCTGAACTATTTGTGAATTGCACATAATACCATTTTATTCCTAAATACTAGTGTATAGGTATTTCAGTCACATCCTGCATGGGTGAGGGAAGGGTTAACTGCCAGAGGATGGCATGCCAGCAATAAATCAATTAATTACCAATAAACTTATCTGATAAACATGCAAGAGTCAATACTATTTTCAAATGGGAGGAGAGTGACAGATGGGGCCATACCACATCTGGCCTCTAACAAGATGAAGTAGCACATCTCCCCTTTATTTATAGTTGCATAGGTAAAGGAACCCAGAGCAGGAGGGATTCTGTAAGGAACAGGATGGGGTAGAGCTAGAGAAGCCATTTGCTCAGGGAACTACCATATCATCAGAAAGTCAGCCACTCCCACACAAGGCTACTTACTTCCTAGGCTATCTGGAACAGTCTATCATGGCTGCCAGTTCCTGGGAGTCCAGCCTCTATATCCCATGGCTCAATCAATTCTGATTCTGCTAGATATGGATGGCTCTCCACACTACTGTCCCCTAAAAACAAGGAATTATATAACTGTAGTATAATGATCAAAAGCAGGAAATTAAAATTGGATTAAGAGTATCAAATCTATAAACCTTATTCAGTTTGGCCAGTGATCTCAGCAATGTCACTAATAACCATAGTAAATCTGAGATTGGGGATATCCACAATCTGGGATGCATTGTGTCCAGCGGTCATGTTTCTTTAGTATCCTGTAATCTGGGGCAGGTACTGAGACTTTCTGTGCTGTTCATGACGTATATGTTGTTGAAAGGAATAGGTCAGTAGTGTCATGGATTTTTTTCAGTTTGGGATTAGATGATGTTTCCTAATGTTTGGACTCAAGTTCAGTCATTAGGACAGGAATGTCCCACTAGTGATGCAGAGTTCTTCCCAATGTAGCATATTCAGCCTGCACTGCCAGACTTTCCTGGTTTGATGAAAGAATTAGCCCTCTCATGTTCAAGAACTGTTTACAGCCTCCAGAAAGAGCATGCATCCTCTCGGACTTAAAGGAAGCTTCTAACCAAATGAGAAAATAGCTGGGGGCCTCAAAGTTGCACAGTTACAAAAAACTGGAGGTAGGTACTTGGTTGCATCTCTGGCCAATATTGATTTTGACTATTTGGTTAAAGAGTATCTTCCAGTTTGTTCTATGCGTAGTTACTATTCCTTTTGTGCTTCCTAAACATGTTATGCAGAGATACTTTGAAACCATAGAAATCTGGTTTCTCCTCAAAATATCAACCTCTAGATTTAGCATTTCTTTGATGATTCTTGCTTGAATCAAATTATTACCATGGTGATTACTCAATGATGCTGTTCTTACACTATCATTTATTCAACACAGAAAAATACAACAAAACAAATGAAGGAGAATAGTAAGTTTATTGTTTTGGTACTTGCATGCCCCAGATTTGGGCCATGGTTATTCTACACCTTTTTGATGTGTTCACACTCATCTTTGAGTACTTTCTGACTTTTTGGCACAACAAGATTTCCTGAGATCATCTTGTGTTTTCTTTGCTGTAGGCTCAGAATCAATCATTTTTTCTTAGAAACTCTGATCCCTATTGAGGGAGAAAAATGTGAGTACCATTTGTGGTAGTTGTGAATATTGCCCTTGGCTTTTTGTGTTAAGTATACATTTATTATATATTATATGTAACATACAATGGTGAATATATATTTCATATAGATACCAAGCAGGAAGGATTCATAATACATATGTTTGGGATATTTACACAAATGTTTCATATGTACATTAGGTATATTTAATATAGCATTATCATACCAAATTGGAGATAGTCTAAATACTGCTCAATAAGAAAACGGTTCTATTTTCATGCTGATACAATATTGTAGTATGCAACCATTTAAAAATATTAGATCTAGAGTGTACTGATTACTTCACAAGTATAATTAATGCACTATTCATGACACATCTGAAGCAAATTTATTCTAATACCTATAACAACTGCTGAGGTACAAAAGGAAGCTGCCTGTTACTGACACTGTACCTTGTTGCCAGAAAAGTTCCTGGTTTCTAGATTTTTATTTTTTGTTCCCAGTGCATGAGTGCCCAGAGATAGGGCCATGAAATTAACCTGAATGTCACCACTGAGGGATTGCACATGGGGATCCATGTGCCACAAATACTTCAGTGTATTTGGTAATGCATAATAAAATTGTACCAGAGGATTTTTAATATACTAAACAAGGAACTGGTAAAACTTTTCTACAAGGCTAGGTAGAAAATATTTTAGAGCTGAACCAGAAGTTCTTAATGGGTACAGTCTGAAACCTATCAATGATAAGTGAATGTGTGTGAATGTAATCCAACAAAACATTATTTCCAGGGGATGGGGTAGAGCACTTGCCTAGAAGACATGAGGCCCTTGGTTCACAACCCCTGCAAAACAAAACAAAAATATTCCATTTACAAAACCAGCAATGGACTGGATTTGGTGCAGAGTTAACTGATTTCCAGAATCTGTGCTAAACTCAAAGGACTGCTATTAAAATGAATCCTCCTTCGAGTGGTACTGTGCATGCATGTCATGTTTCTTTTTATAGATGATGGTGTGACTGTGCAAACAATAATTCACAAAAATTTAGTTATAAAATAAGACTATTTTCTGAATTTCTCTTCCTTGGTTAATATTATTGAACTGGTATCTCAATATGACTGCTTGCTTTGTATATTTGACTAGATGAAAATATGCTAGAATTAGCATTTTTATCATTCAATAAATAGTACTCTCAAATTTTTTATCTTAATGTGTTTATTCATTATGAGCAAATTAATAGATTTTATAAGAAACTGATAAATATTCAGGGGTCTTTTAGTATAGTTTATGATTTTATGAACTTATTACTTAAAATTTTGTGTAGTAGTTTTTGGTACCACATGTATATAATTTTAAAAATCTTTGAATTGTTTTAAATATATTACATAAAAATTATGTAAGATGTGAAAAATACAGTTGAACAAGATAAAAATTAGATCACATTTAGGCCACTTGGTATACTGTCTTGGGGGGCAGGGTCTGTACTAACTGACTTAATTGTCCATTTTTTTAAATACTTGCATCAACCCCAGGGCATGCTCCACCTCTGAGTCATATCCCAAGCCCTCTGTTTATTCTCTCAAGAACTCCTCCAAAATTGTTTTACCCAAAGTGATCATTAATTTTCACTTTAACAAATCTAAACATAACATCATGCACTGCATTTTACATGTATATATTGAACAATGAAACACATCCACCTTTAATTCCGAATTTCCAATCTATTTAAATGGGCATGGACTTCATGTAAACAAGCAGTTTTCAAAGTGACTTCTCTTTTGCAACTACACCTGGAAATATGTGCAGCCCACCATCCCATCCAAATAATACTAATTCAACTAAGAAAAATCAGAACAAAGTGCAAAAATAAGAATAACCTTAAACTGAAAATGAGAAAGAGCAACTGCTGCCATGTACCCACAGACAGCCTGTCCCAACCCGGACACAATCTGATATGATCAGGAGAAAATAACCAATTCTCATTTTTTTTCCTTGGGAATCAGAGAGAGATAGAGAAGTGGGGAACATAATCCAGCACTCTGGATTTTTACGTCACTGCTTTCTCTCTCCTGTGGCATGGAGAGCTAAAATTGTGGCCAGTGAGAACAAGGGAGAACTTTACAGCTGGTTGAACACCAGAGTACTGCAGACAGATTCTAAGAGGAACAATAGATTATGCATTTGTGACAGAAAGAAGGACAAAGCTCTCTTCTGCATGGAGACTCCATGAACACTCTTATTGGGATTATTGGTGAAGGTTTCCCCCTTTATGCTTTCATGTATATGAAGCCACTCATGAAAGAAAATATCCAAAAGAAATTCTCAGTCAAGGTATACCAGTTTAAAGAGCACTTTGAGACAGAAGACAGAGCTGTTATTGTACCTCCAAAAAAAAAAAAAAAAAATTGGACTTAAAATGAGACATCTTAGCATTTATGTTAAGGGCTAAGAAAAAGTGACAAAAGACACTTCGGTGTCAAAAGTTTTAAATATTTAGAATAAAAAAATGAATGACTTAGAAAATCCAATATCAGGAATAAACTGCAAAAAATTCAAATGATCATTAAATTTTGGCTCTCATATAGCTTCTCTTGTGCCGGGCTAGCTGATATGCAGGGTAAGGGTGAGGAGTCAAGACCCAGGCTCCAGGAGTTGGGTGGAAGCAGGTTTGTGGCGAGCAACCTGCAAACTTGTTTATTGTGAGAACAGCTATACAGTTTATAGGTTTCTTTCCCAATCACATGCCACCGGGAATCAGACCACCAGGTTCCTATATGGGTTCCCTTGGTAACACTGAGTCAATTTGGGGCAATTGTTTACTTTCCTAGGTAGCCGAAGTGGAATGCTCCTCCCCACAAGTTTTCCTTACACACTTAAGCACTTAAGACATTTACTGCTGCCAGCCAAGAACTAGGATTTCTCCCAACACTCTCAATTTTTTTCTTTTTCTTTCTTTTTTTTTTTTTTTTTTTTTTTGCCTTCTGAAGTAATTAGGATGGAACTCAGGGCACTCTGCAACTGAAAAACAGCCCCAGATTTTATTTTCAATTTATTTTAAGACAGTTTTGCTCTAAATTGCACAGGATCTTAATTTGGACTCCTCCTGCCTCAGCCTGGGGAATGGCTGGGATTTCAGGCATGCACACTGTACATAGCTTCTCAATCTTAATGAAGGGAATAAAGAAGGCAAGTGAAACTACAATATTGATAAGGAGAGAAAGAAATAATCACAAGCCTAGAAGAATTTTTTAATATTTTTAGTAATGTACTGTAGTTATATATAATATGGGGATTTTGTTTTTACATAACCATGTATACATGAAATAAAATTGGCTCCACTTCAGTCCCCAGTATTTTCTCTTTCTTCCCATTCTCTCTTCCCTTTTCCCATTCCTCTACTCTAATGCTCTTCTATTTATTTATAGTTATTTTAAAGTATTGCTTTTGAAATATAAAGGTGAAAACTACTGTCGTACATTCATGTATTATATAGCATACATTGGTCAGTTACGTTCCATCAGTCCTCTCTTTTCTCATCACTCTTCCTACTCCTTCAATCCATTCTTCTCCCTTCTATTTTAATGGGATTCTCCTTCCACCAACATTAAATTCTTTTTAATTTGTTCAAATTAATTTTACATGACAGGAGAATGCATCAATGCATTTTGATAAATCATACATAAATGGAGTATAATTTCTGGTTTTTCTGATTCTACATGTTGCAGGACACAATGATCATGCATTCATATATGTACATGAGGCAAATAATCCCTGTTTCACTCTACTATTCTTTCTACCCCAATACCCCTGCCCCTCTTTTCACTCCCCTCAACCTAATCTGAGGTAACTTTATTCTTCCCAAGTGCTTCTCATGAATTAGCCTCAGCATATCAGAGAAATCATTTGACATTTGGGTTTTTTTGGGAATTGGCTTATTTTGCTTAGCATGATATTCTCCAACTATATCCAATTACCAGCAAATGCCATAATTTCATTCTTTATGGCTGAATAATATTCCATTGGTATATATACAACAATTTTTTTATCCATTCATCTGTTGAAAGATGCCTACGTAGTTCCATAGTTTGGCTATTTTGAGTTGAGTTGCTATAAATATTGATGTGTCAGCATCACTGTAGTATGCTGATATTAAGTCCTTTGAGCATAAATCAAGGAGTGGAATAACTGGGTCAATTGGTGGTTCCATTCCAAGTTTTCTGAGGAATCTCCATACTGCTTTTCCAGATTGCACCAATTTGCAGTCCCACCAGCAATGTATGAGTGTACCTTTTCCCCCACCTTCTTGCCAAATCTTATTATTGCTTGTATTCTTGACAATTGCCATTTTGACTGGAGTGAGATAAAATTTTAGAGTATGTTTTATTTGCATTTCTCTAATTGCTAAAGATGTTGAACATTTTTTCATGTGTTTGTGGATCAATTATATTTTTTCTTCTGTGGAGTGTCTGTTCAGTTCCTTATCCCATTTATTGATTGAGTTTTTTGTGTTTTGTTTTTTTTTTTTTTTTTGGTGTTAAGATTTTTGAATTCTTTATATATGTTATAGAATAATGCTTTATCTGAGGTGCATGTGATAAAGATTTTCTCCCAATCCGTAGACTCTCTCTTTACATTACTGATTATTTCTTTTGCAGAGAAGAAGCTTTTTAGTTTGAGTCCATCTCATTTATTGCTTCTTGATTTAACTTCTTGTGCTTTAGTGATCTTTTTAAGGAAGTCAGATCCTAGGCAGACATGATCAAGATTTGGTTTTACTTTTTCTTCTAGTTCTCACAGGGTGTCTATTCTAGTGCCTAAGTTTTTGATCCACATTGAGCTGAGTTTCTTGCAGGGTGAGAGATAGAGGTTTAATTTCGTTTTATTACATTTTGGTTCCCAGCACCATTTGTTGAATCAGCTATCTCCAGTGAATGTTTTGGTACCTTTGTCTAGTATTAGATAACTGTATTTATCTAGATTTGTCTCTGTGTCTTCTATTCTGTATCATTGGTCTGTGTGTTTGTTTTAGTGACAATACCATGCTGTTTTTGTTAATACAGCTCAACAGTATAGTTTGAGGTCTGGTATTGTGATGCCTCCTGCTTTGCTTTTTTTTTTTTTTTTTTTTTTTGCTAGAGATTGCTTTGCTTATTTTTCCAGATGAAATTCATGATTGCTTTTCCTAGTTCTATGAAGAATGTCTTTGGCATTTTAAATAGGAATTGCATTAAATTTGCATAATGCTTTTGGTAATATGGCCATCTTGACAAAATAATTCTGCCTATCCAGGAGCAGATAGGTTCTTCTGTCTTCTAAGGTCTTCAATTTCTGTCTGTAGTGCTCTGTAGTTTTCATTGTAGAGGTCTTTTACCTCTTTTGTTAGATTGACTCCCAATCATTTAATTTTTTTGAGGCTACTATGAATGGGGTAGATTTCTAAATTTCTTTTTCAGTGGATTCATCACCAATGTGTTTGATTTATGGGTATTGAATTTATATCCTGCTATTTTGCTGAATTCATCTATTCTAGAAAGTTTTGGTTGAAATTTTTGGATCTTCTAAATATATAATTATATCATCAGCAAATAGTGATAGTTTGAGTTCTTTACCTATTTCTATACCTATTTGTATACCTTTAATTTCTTTCTTCTAATTTGTGCCCATTATTTGTTCTAACTTCTACATAGGGGAGAAACTTCAACACCTGACTTCCTGAGTCTGGCCAATTTCACTTAGCATGATATTCTCTAGATCCACCCATTTACCAAAAAGTGCAATAATTTTATTCCTCATGGCTTAGTAAAAATGCACTGTGTATATGTATGACATTTTCTTTATCCCCTCAGTTGTGTACTGTCATCCCAGCTGGTTCCATAACAATGTGAATTACACTGCTTTAAAAGATTTTTTTAAAGAATTAAAATAATTAACTGCATATAATATGAGATTATTAGCCATACATTTAAGAACCAAAAAGGATGAATATTTTTTAATGAAATATACAGGTAAAAATAACTCTAAATCAAATCTGAATGGATTACTTATATCAGAAACAGGATTATCTACCACCACTATGAAGAATTACATGATTATTATCTCAGTTCTAGCAAACTTTAAAGCCTATGTCATTATATTCTAGTAAGTTTTAAAGCATTCTAGACCATGGGGATTTAACGTGGAACTCACATGAAACTGTTAATATTTCATTTTATTAATTTGGTAAAACATGAATACTAAAACCTCAAAAATGGTTGCAAAAATAATTATAGGTGAATGGAAATTTTAAAAAATATAATTAAAATATTTGTAAGAAGAATCTATAAAAAGGAAAACACATTCTAAAAGTATCCAGAAGTGAAACAAATTGCTTCTCAGATAATGCAAGTCTAATCAATTGTTTAAAAGGGGAAAACTTGGTCATCATCTCCATAGAAGAGGAAGGGAAAGCTTTGATAAGTATCTCTAATCAAAACAGTAGTGAGACTTTGTGGAGCATGCTATTCTGGGGGTCATCTCCAGACTCCTTCTTATATGCTTAGGAGGCTCATTTGTTTTGGGTGCAGGTGCTAAAAAAATCTTAAGGAGAATACTGGACAACTTGAAAGTCAGGAAATGAAGGTGAATTATAGGAACAGTGCACTTCCCTACAGATTATAAGTTCAAGACATCAGGAAGACTGCTCCTCAGCAAAGTGGGCAACTGAATTCACTGAAATTCAACATTGGACATCAAAATAATCATAAAGATATGAAACTGGAAAATTGTAACATAACAAAAAATTTGTTAGAGACATACCTGCTTGGGTGGCACTAGTACCACCAGCTCATGTCAGAGTGGTGGGGTAGCACAGACAAAGACAGGGGAAAACATGGTAAATAAAATTGGCTCAGGGGAACCTGTGGAATAGGGTGAAGCTGACCTTCACTAACCCAGAGACAGCCGAGGAAGTTTTTGAGTGAAAAATAAAACCAACCCAGGGGTTGAGTGTCCAACCAGAGTCAATGTTACACTGGTGGAAACTATTTTTGAGTGGCCCTGAAAGAGTGCAGAGGCCGGAGCCTGGGAAAGTATAAGGAAGTTGCCAGCCTAACCCAGCAGTTGTCTATCATGGGATCCAACATAGATCTAGACCAGCATGATTTAAACAGGGCAGAAAGGACAGAGTATAGGATTATTCAGTTGGGGATACTGATGAGAGAAAGCTTACCTTGTTGCTAGCATCCAGTATGAACATCTCTGAAATGACAGTAATGCATCAAAGGAGTATGTGTGTGTACTCCAAGACTGATCCTGGATAATTCACAACCATGAAGGTTGAATATGTGAAGGTTTTTGAGGTTTAGACTACTCACCCTAAAAGTGAAAATATTAGCAGAGATCAGCATCTCTTCAGAAACATTGTGAAGCCCAAATCTCAAATATTCACCAACAGATTTGCAATGCTCAGTCAAGACCAGATTCCAGCTACTGGAATTTCCAATTTTGAACTCTGTACCAACCCCACGATGGGAACACACCAGTCATTAACACTTTCCAGTCTATCACATCCTATAGTGGGACACAGGAAGCCGAGAATTACTATAACTGGTTTTGGCTCCTGGTCACAATGACAGGCAGCTTGAGGAGAAACTAAAGATGTGGAACCTAAAGACTCTCAGCCCTTGATCCAAGGATTACAGAGACCCCCTTAAGAGTGAATACAAAGAATGGCACCTCAGCTTTAGCAATTAACTTTAATCCTTGCCTGTGGTTTTGATCACCTCAGTAGAAATGAGCCCTTTTGTTTTGTATTAAGATTTTTTTGAAGTTCTAAACATTTTTTCTCTTTAATTTTAAATTTTTATTCTATTTAACTTATTTACTTGAATTTATTTTTTAATTTCCATCCTATGTGACTGTGTGTGTGTGTGTGTGTGTGTTCTCACTGCATGGATATGTTCAAATATAGACATATATACTTATATTTTAGCCTTGGCCTGATTTTGGTAGGGTAAAAATCTTACATGGATTTGGTTTGTAAACTTGGTCTTTTACTTGTTTTTCATACCTTCTTTTTTGTTTTCTTACTCTTTCTTCACTCTTCTCCTCTATCCTTTACTAATAACTGAATTTTTTTTATTCCCTCATCCTCTCTTCCTTTATTTCATTGCATTTAGTTATGTTTTATTCCTCCATTTGTATCATCATCATGCATTACTTATCTCTTGCTTTTTCTCTGTTCACTTTTTAAATATTTCAAACTTTCTCTTGCTTTTCAACCTTTTCTCTACACTTAAGGAATTACACTAATAGAATTGATTCTTGTAGTTCTGACCCCATTTATGTTGCCATGATTATTAATACAGTGGACAACACAGTAGACACCTTATGGTTAATGTCAGATCTAGTTCATGGTGGTTTGTTGTAGGCACTGATGTTAAATGTTGACCCCACCATTCTTCTACAGGTAGTAATTAGTGTTACAGATGTCAAAGTAGACACCAGACATTTCTTTTAAGGCAAACATCAGTTGTTAACAGTGTTGTTAGTCCTTGATTCCCTCTTTTTCTAAGAGGAGCTGTGAAGTAAGTGGGATAATTCAAGCTCACAGCAGAAATATCCAGCTTATGAGAAACAACTCAGCCAAATAAGAGTGAAACTCACTCTACACATGAACTAGCCTCACTTGAGCCTCAAAAATACATGAACATATAGAATAAGTGAGAGAAAAACCCAAAACCAAAAACAATGCCACAAGTAGGAACAATTAGAAAGGGTCCTCAGGTCCTCTCCTGGACATCCACTCACATAGCAAAAACAGAAGTTCTGAGGATAAGGAAAAAAAGGACACACAAAAGGACACCCATATATTAGCAAAATGAATCCAACAGAATGATGAGTTTGAAAACATAAGAAAACAGGAAAACTAATCTCTACCCACCTCCAAATTCAAAATTCCCATCAAAGGAACCCACAGTGAATAACACAGAAAGCCTAAAAACAATGATTATTAAAATGTTCACTGAACTCAAAGAAGGTCTGAGGAATTAAGAAAGCAAATACAAAATGTGACGAACTAATAAGAAATAAGATACTAAAGAAAAACTAATAATAACTCCTGGGAATGAAAGACAGAATAATCAAATTAAAAATTCACTATAAACTATCACCCCAAAAATAGATTGCATATTCACAATAGTCAAGTATGGAACCAACCAAGGCGCCCTTCCTTCAACAGATGGTAAAGAAAATGTAGTATATCCACACACTGGGATATTACTCAGGTATATAGAAAAATGAAATTATGGCATTTGCCAGTAAATGGATGAAATTGAAGAACACCATGCTAAGTGAAATAAACTGGTCCCCCAAAACTGAAAATTAAATGTTCTCTCTCTGATATTTGGATGCAAACTCATAACAAGGGAGAATAGGGAGGGGAGTTAGAAGTGAGTTGGGTTAGACAAAGGTGATGAAGGGAAGGGAGGGAAGGTAGAAATAGGAAAGACAGTAGAATGAATCAAACATAACTGTCATATGCTCATGCATGAATACATGACCAGTGTAACTAAAGTCATGTTCAACCACAAGAATGGGATCAAAATGGTAAAGGGTTGAACCCCATATATGTATAATCTGTTAAAATACACCCTACTGTCATGTATATCTAAAAACAATTAAGAAAAAAGAAAATTGATTCCATAGAATAGAAAACATCAAATCTCAAAGATAATTTCAGACTCTGAAGACAGGGTAAATGAACTTGAATACTCAATATACAATAAAGGAAAAAAATAAAATATCATGCTCAGATTACACAAGAACACTGGTCAACATCAAGAGACTAAACTTGAGAGTCATTGTGACAGAAAAGCATATGTAAATACAGGTGAAAAGTATTAAGAACCTCTTCAGTGAGATACCATAAAAATTTCGCCACCTTAGAAATGAGATAGACATATGCATATAGTTTGCATACCGGGTCTCAATAGATAAGATGAAAAAAGTTTCTCTTCAAGACACAGTTTAGTTAAAATGCCAAAATAGAAAATAAGGAACCAATATTAAAAACTGCAAGTGAAAAACATCAGGTCACTTTTAGAGGTTCACTTCTGACTTCCCAACTTAGACCCCAGAATCAAGAAAAGACTAGAAGAAGATATTCAGACCTCTAAAAGATAGCAATTGCCAACCAAGTTTGTTATATCCAGAAAAGCTATCTTTCAGAAATGATGCACAATAAACAATGATAAGGATAAACTGAAAGAATTCCCAACCATTAACTAACACTACAAAGAATACTTAAAGATACATTGCATAAGGAGAAATCCCCCCCAAAAAACCCAATTCCCTAAATAGATGAAGCTCATTGGAAGAGCAGCTGACTAAATGAAAATCAAAACAGATTTAAATACAGGAAACTAACCAAAATGACATTAAATAACAAGTATTTATCCAAAATCCCTCTGAACATATGTTTTCTCAACTCCCCAATTAAAAGTCACAGATTAGCAGAATGGATTAAAAAAAAATCTAACTATATGCTGTTGGTAAGAGACTCATATTATAGTCAGACATTCACTGAATAAAAAGTTAAAGAAGATAAAATGTATCCCATGCAAAGGAAGTCTGAAAAGAAGCAGGGATAGCTATTCTTACATTTGAAAAAGCAGATTTCCAGGAAAAATTAATGAGAAAAGACAAAGAAGCTCACTATGTAAAGGGAACAATCCTACAAGAAGATATAAGAACATTAAATATTAATGCCCCAAATGTCAGCAAACTTAATTATACTGAAAACAAACAAACAAACAAACAAAAAAGACAACAACAACAAAAAATAAAATCTTCACATTAAATCTCAGACACCAATACAATAATACTGGGTGATTTTAACACCACTATAACCAATATACATGTCATCCAAAAATAAAATTTATAAAGATATTTATGATTTAAATAATAAGTCAAATGGACCCAATAGACATCTACAGAATATTTCACTCTAAATCATCTAAATTCACTTTTGCCTTAACAGCTTATAAAACCTTTTTGAAAATAGACCATATTCTAGACCACAATGTCTTAGCAAATTCCAAAAATTGATACAATCTCATACATTCCATTAGTTTTTGTTATGGTTTGGATGTGAGGTGTCCCCTAAAAACTCATGCGTGAGGCCAGGCAAGAAGATTTTGATAAAAAATAATTGGGTCCTTAACCTAATCAGTGAATTAATCCTTGATTGGATAGACAGAGTTGTAACTGAGTCAGGTAGGGTGTGGCTGGAGGAAGTAGTTCATTGCAGGTGTGGCTATGGGCATATATTTGTATCTGGAATGTGGAGACCTCACTCTCTCCTTCTGATCAGCACATAAGCTGCTTCTTTCCACCACAGTCTTCCTTCATGATGTTCTGCCTTGTATGGACTGAGACCTCTCAAACTGTGAGCCCTAAATAAACCTTTCTTCCTCTACAAATGTTCTGGTTGTATCCTTCAGTCAGAACAGTGAAAAAACTGACTTGAACAGATCATAAGAGAATAAAATTTGAAACCAACAGCAAGAAAAGCCATAAGAATAACAAACACATGGAGACTAAATAATACTCCTTTAAAAAAAAAATCTGTAGTTGTAGATGGACATCATGCCTTTATTTTATTTTTTTATGCAGTGCTAAGTATCAAACTCAGTGCCCCACACATGCTAGGCAAGCACTCTGCCACTGAGCTACAGCCCCAACCCCTGAACAATGTTCTTTTAAATGAAGAATGGATCAAAGAAGAAATCAGGAGATAAAAATTCTTAGAAACAAATGAGAACAGAGATGTACCATATCAAAATATATAGAACAGCATGAAGTCAATTCTAAGAGAAAAATTTATTGCACTGAGTGCCTACATTAAAACACATAGAGAAATTATGAATGAATAAGCTTATGCTCCACCACAAGGGCTAGGAAAGGAAGAACAAATTAATTACAAAATCAGTAGAAGACAGGAACTTATTAAGAGCAAATCTGAAATTAATAAAATTGAGAAAAAATACACAGGATCAATGCAATGAAAAACCGATTCTTTGAAAAGATAAATAAGATTGCTAATCCCTTAGCAAAACTAATCAAAAGAAAGAGAGAGAGAGGAAAAAAATAAAATTAGATATAAAAAAGGAGATGTCAACACCAACACTTCTTAAATCCAAAGGATAATTAGAAATTATTTTGAAAATTTATATCCAATAAACTGGAAAATTAGAAGATATTAACAGATTTCTAGACACCTATGACTTGCCCAAACTGAATCAATGGGATATAGAAAATCTTTATTTATTTATTTATTTAATTTTGTTTGTTCTAACTGGTTATACATGAAAGAATGTATTTTGACACACTGTATCAAAATGGAGAATAACTTCTCCTTCTTCTGTATATGAGTCACACCAGTAGTATAATCATACATGTATATAGGGTAATAATTTGTTTATCCTTCTATGGTCTTTCTTGTCCCTACCACCCTAACCCTTCCCTCTCTCCCCTCTACACAATCGAAAGTTCCTTCTTTTTTCCCTCACTCCTGCCACCCAACTATGGATCAGCATCCACTTATCACAAAAAACAGCCTTTGTTTTTTTGGTATTGGTTTATTTCACTTAGCATGATATTCTCTAGTTCCATCCATTTACCTGCAAATGCCATGATTTCATTCTTCTTTAAGGCTGAGTAATATTCCATTGTGTGTATGTCCCATATTTTCCTTTCTTTTCTTTTCTTTTTTTTTTCTCTTTCTTTCTTTCTTTTTTTTTTTTTTTTTTTTTTTTTTGTGGTGCTGGGGATTAAACGTAGGGCCTTGTGATTGTGAGGCAAGCACTCCACCAACTGAGCTATATCCCCAGCCCCCATATTTTCTTTATCCATTCATATGTTAAATGGCATCTAGGTTGGTTAAATAGTTTAGCTATTGTGAATTAAGCTTTTATAAACATTGATGTGGCTGTCATTGTGGTACGCTGATTTTATGTCCTTTAGGTATAAACTAAGGTGTGGGATAGCTCCACAAAATAGAAAGAGATGGAATACATCAAAATTCACTCATGAAGTCAGAATTACTCTCAAACCATCACCAAATAAGGACATAAAGATAACCACAGACCAATTTTCCCGGATTGACATCGATGCAAAATTCTCAATAAAATAGTAAATCACATTCAAAACACATTAAGGATATAGTACATCATGATCAAGAAGGGTTTATTCCAGAGATGTAAAGTTTGTTCAACATATGAAAATCAATAAATGTAATTCACCACATGAATAAAATTAAGGAACAAGAATCATATGATCATCTCAATTAATGCATAAAAAGCCTTTGATAAAATCTTGCACTCATTCATGTTAAATATTCTGAAGAAACTGGAAATAACATTAACTTACAACAACATTGTAAAGAATAAATATGACAAACTCAAACCCAAGATTATACTGAAATGGAGAAAAAGAATGAAAGCATTTCTTCTAAAATCAGGACAAAAGCAAGAATGTTAATTCTTACCACTGCTATTCAATAGAATTCTTGAAACTCTAGTCAGAGAAATCAGACAAGGTAAGGAAATTAAAGGGATACAAATTAGAAAGGAAAAAGTCCTTTATCTCTGTTTCATGATGACATGATCCTATATCTAAAAGACTCCCCCATACACACACACAAAAAAAAAAAAAAAACTCCAAAAGAAGACTTCTAGAGCTGATAATCTAATTCAGCAAAGTAACAGGATATAATATCAATATTCATAAATCAATAGCATTCCTACAATCCAACCGTGATTCTTCTGATGAAGAAATCAAGAAAAACATTCACTTTTGAAAACCACAAAAAAAAAAAAAAACCATATAAATTAATCTAACCAAGCAGGTGAAATATTTCAAAAATGAAAATCATGAAACACTGAAAAAAGAAATTGAAGTAGACCTGAGTTATGGGAAGACCTTTGATCTTCTTGGAAAAGACAAATTAATATTGTCAAATTGGCCATACTACCAAAAGCAGTACACACATTCAGTGAAATCCCTATTAAAATACCTTAGCATTCTTCATAGAATTAGAATAAATAGTCCTTTAATTCATTTGGAAGAATAAGAGACCCAGAATATGTAAAGCAATTTTGAGTAATAAAGGTGATGCAGGAAGCATCACAATATCTGATCTTAAGCTGTACTACAGAGCTACAGCATCAAAAACTGCACTTTTATTGGCATCAAAATAGAAATGAAGACCAATGGAACAGAATAGGACACACAAAGACAAATCCACACAGATAGAGTCATCTGAGACTTGACAAAGATAAACAGTATATGTTGGAGGAAAGATAGCCCTTTAAACAAACAAGACTAGAAAAACCGAATATACATATGTAGAAGCATGAAACTAGATCCCTCTCTCTCTCCCTGCTCAGAGCACAAATGAAAGAGGATCAAATACTTAGGGAGTAGACCAGAAACTTAACAACAACTAGAAGAAAACAGATTCAACACTCAACATATTGGTGCAGGCATCAACTTCCTTAACAAGACTCCTAAAGCTCAAGAAATAAAACCATGAATCAATAAGTGGGATGCCATCAAATTAAAATCTTTTTCTGCACAGCAAAGAAATTATTAAGAGCATAAAAAGAGAGCCCAAATAATGGGAGAAAAATTTTGCCAGCTACCCCTCTGACAGAAGATTAATATCCAGAATATACAAAGAGCACAAAAAAATTTAGACCAAAAAAATTAATAGAGTGGAATAAAAGAACTAACAGAAACTTCTCAAAAGAAGAAACACAAATAGCAACAAAATATACAAAAAAAATAAAAAATCCACTAAGATTTCATCTCAACATTCAGAATAGAAATCATCGATACAAATACAAATAAATGCTGACAATGTGAGGGAAAAGGTGCCCTCATACATGGTTGGTGGAATAACAAATTAACACAACCACTCAGGAAGGCAGTGTGGAGACTCCTCAAACAAATAGAGATGGAACCACCACATGACCCAGCTATTCCACTTTTTGATATTTATCTAAATGAACTAAACTCAGCATACCATAGCAGTGTAGTCATATCAATGTTTATAACAGCACAATTCACTATAGCCAAACTGTGGAACCAGCTCAGATGCCTGTCAGTAGATGAATGGATAAAGACAATTTGGTATATGCACACAGTAGAGCTTTACTCCACCATAAAGAAGGATGGGAATAAGCCATTTTACAGTATGTGGATGGAACTGAAGAATATCATGCTAAGTGAAATAAACCAGACTCAGAAAATCAAGGGTCAAGTGCTTTATCTCATATTGTGAATGTTAGGGCAAAATAAGGGGGTGGGAAGGGGTAAATTGGATATCATAAAGATATGGGGAAGATCAGTGGTTTAAAAGAAGGAGAATGAGAGGGAGGGAGGAGTGAGAGGAAGGGGAGGAAATGTGGAATAAATTAAACAAAATCATGCTATGTGCACACTGAAATATATCACAGGGAATTTCACATTCACAAGTATGTAAAAAGCACCAACAAGAAATAAATAAACCAGCCCAGCATGGTAGGCACATGCCTGTAATCCCCATGGTTCAAGAGGTTGTAATAGGAGAATTGAGACTTCAAAGACAGTCTCAGCAATGGTGAGGCACTAAGCAACTCAGTGATATCATCTTACAACTCTGATATTCTTTCATCCACTTGATCTAGTCTATTGGCATAACTTCAACTCAATTTTTTGGGTTATTGAGCTCTTCATTTCCAAAATTTCTGTTTGATTTTGATTCTTTTTTAAAAACTCTATCAAATTTCTTTTTAATATCCTGCCTTATCTTCCTTAATATATTCAGTCATTTATTTGTATCTACTTTGAATTAATTGACCATCTGTAACCTCATTTTTGGAAATTTCACTCTAACTTTTCATCTACTGCATTATCTTTGGAATCAGTTACTAAAGAGTTATGAACTTTCTGAGGAGCTATGTAGCCTTCCCCCCCACTATGTCTGATGTATGTATGTGTGTTGAGATTTGTTCATCTAGGGGGATGTAAATTTCTTCCACATTTTTGTAAGAATCTTCTTAGGGAATAGGCTCTTGATGATGTGTCCCAAGATATTTGTTTTTTTGTGTACTCTAGCATTTAATTTCAAATGGAGTTTGTAGTGTAGTTTCCCTATAACTTCCCTAGCTGTGAATTGTGAGTTTTCATACAGTATGTATTGTGCCAGAGCCTGCAGAATGAACTTTCTTTGAAGATCTTGCCAAAGAGGAGTCACTTTAGTGGTACAAGTGTTGTAGAGATTGGAGTGTCTGGGACCCACCCTCTGTGGTCACTCCTCCAATCTTGTTAATAATGTACTCTCTGAAAGGGTAGGGAGTCCCCCAGCTTGAGGGTACTCATGGGTTTAGTTTCCACAAGTGTTGAGTCATCTCTTTCTTCTTTTCTAGGAGACAAGTGTCCAGAAATGTAATTTTGTGCCCTTCTCTCCATACCTACATGGGATCATGTCAGCTGGGGTCCTATTCTTCAAATTGAAATATCTGCCAAGATTTCATGGGAACTAGTACTTGGCTGACTAAGATTTAAGCCCTAGATCTCAAAATGTGTAGTATTGCTTAGATTCTAAAATTGTGATCAAAATGATTAACTGTATGTATGTAGATGGTTGGCCAAGGTAGAAGAGCCAATAGATCTTTGAGAAGTTACTGGGTGGCTTTTAGGCAGTAGAACAACGAGATTAGACTAAGTTTAAGGTACAGTAGAGGCAGATGGACTAGTAATTGTGGAGATAAAAAAAATATAAAGGAAGGCATAAGATTTGTGCACAATCCACCCTTCTTGGTCATTGCTGTAGGTGTAATTGGTAATTGATTTATGGCAAACCTATCTACATTTTACATCTAGAAAGTATTGACAAATTTCTGGGCACATATGTCCTTCCAAAATTGAGTCAAGGGGACATAGGGAACCTAAACAGACTGATAACTAGGATGTGATAGAAACAGTAATGAAAATTCGTCCAACAAAGAAAAGCCCAGTACTAAACTGATTCTCAGCTAAATTCTATCAGACATTGAAGGAAGAACTAATGTCATTGCTCCTCAAAGTACCTGTGTTGTTGCATATAAAATGACAGATAAAAATTATAGCCTCTGGGACAGCAGTCCCTTGTGTTTCTCCTTTGCCAGCAAAGCAATAAAACTTCTTTTTCCATTTTCTCAAACCACGTTCTAATTATTGGATTGGCATCAGATACAAGGACTGAGATTTTGGTAACAGATTTGGTACTCCAGTGGGACCCGAAAGCTGCCCATACTTCAGCTTTCTTGGGCAGACCTAACTTTCCAAGGAACCTGCTTTCAGGCTGAGGATGCAATGTCCGCTGGCAAATTTGTTTGTAATCAAGTGAAGGAGAGTTAGGAGACAGGTGAGTTTGCCTTGGGTTGAACCAAAGGACCTATTCCTGTGAGTTAAAAGGAGGGACTAAGGGACCTTCTCAGCAGCTGTAAAAACTCCTTCTGCCTTCTCTCCCTGAATGCTACTGGTTTGTCCTTCATGGTCCACTTTGAGAAAAAGGAAACTGAACTCAGGAAAGTCACAACACATTTGGTCATTTGGTAAGTCCCCCAGTGTGAACACCAAGACCCTTGATTCCCCACATCTGGTTCCTCTTTGTGGGAACAGCTGTCCTTTGTTATGGGGACATCTTTGGTACCACTGGTGTAGGAGTCATGGTTAAGGGGGACTCAAGAACCTAGGTATATTTACTCCCTTCTGGTATGTTCTTTCTTCCCATCTGTTTGTTGGCCTTGGGTTTGGGAATTCCCTCTGGTTGTCTGTCTGTGTTTTTGTTTTGCTTGTGTCTGTTACTGTCCCTTTTAAGACACGGCCAAATACTGCATTGATCCTATTGGTAGTCTCTTGGGAAAGATCTTGGATGGTGAAGTTAAAGGTTCCCATCTGTCAGTCATGGTTTTAGTCTCCTCTCTTGTCTATGTCTGTTTCTTTTTTGTACAATCTTGCAATTGGAATTTGTCTGTCAGAGGTAAAGAGAGTTGAAGAAAGGGCCACCTATTGGTATAAGCCTATCTAAGATAACATTTTATGTTAGGAGAAGAAATAAATTATTGCTTTGAACTCTGTAGCCTTGGATAGCTTGATTGCTGCATCTGAGAATCTTTTCATGGGAATGTGCAGAAAGACATGCCCATTTTCAGATGGTCACTGTTAATGGGGCCAATTTCATGCCTGGCAAGGAATATATGAGTGTGACAGCTTTGAATTCAGGTGCCTGCTAGCTTTGGATAAAGAAGATTCCAGTGTGCCTAACAGCCTTGAGGTGGCAGCTGCCTGGAAGAGGAAGACTCACTGTGCAAGAGATAAGGCTCCAAGCAAGCCACTTCCCCACAGCTTCTTGCATCTTCTTTACCTTGAAGAAACCCTCCTCACAATAAATTCCTTTGGTGTGTTTCACTATAAATAAAGCATTTGTGGGCTTTTCCTTTTTGTTAGGATCAGAACCATCAAGTCTGTTCCACCCATCCAGCCCACTGCTTTTAATATAAGTATATTTCTGATATTTTGTTTTTATTTCTTAATATTACTTCTCTATCCTACTAATATTACTTCTAGCTGGCCCACACCTCTGAGGGTTATTCCCTCTGCTGTTTTACTGTAATGATCTGGCTTTTGAGTAGCTTTCTGCATTATTATACAATCTTGCATTTGAATTTGGTCTGTGAAAAGTAAAGAAAGTGGAAGAAATTAATATTTGCAGGACTTTTCTGTTTTCAAGATTCCCATCTATCAGCCCTGGTTTCAGTTATACTTGTCTGCTTGTTGTGTCCATTGCTGGTCCTTTGAGACTTGGGCCATGCTCTGTTGGTGGTCTCTTGGGCAGAGAGATCTTGACTGAATGGGTCACCTATATGTACAACCCTGTCTAACAGAAAGATGGTTTACAATAACACAATCTGGACTTTGAATGTTTTTTATGGATTATTATACAATCTTGAATTTGGAGTTGGTCTGTCAGGAATAAAGCACGTGACAGAGATTCTGTATTTACAGTCATTTATGCAATTACATGATAAGGGGTCTGAAAAGTCAGGCACTAAATTGAAGGTGCCAAAAGGCAATGCCTCTGGTGTGCCAGGATAGCAGGACACCAGAAGAAAGGGTTCAAAAATATTTAAATTTATAGGAATTCATTATGAAAAAGGAATCTGAGTTAATTTGAGATGATAAGCCATCACCTATAGGACAGATAGGATATAATGCTGACATTAAGTACTAATACTGACCCAAATTAAATGAAAGGCATAACTATAAAATTATAGATATTTAAGTTATAACCTGTTCCTACCACTTTAAGACTGGTGAAACTGATCTGCTGGATGTTTAAAACCAAAAACTGGGAAACCAAATCAAGGGAGTAAAAGGACCAGGAAAAAGCTGCCAACATTTTGGCCCTTGTCCTCTAAGGTCAGCCAGCATTCAGAGAACAAGAGGAATCCACTCTGGGCCCTTCAACTCTGGTGAGTCACCCAATCTGTTGATCAGGGAGACTGAGAGAGGACCCTGGATAACAAGAATCCAAACAGTGCACATTCTTCAAGAGGAGGGTCATTTCACTGGAGATGGAAATGTCCTTGATGCTTCCAAGAGAAGCCACATATAGTAGGAGCCAAAAATCTTTTCACATGTTCCCAAGAATAATCTCTAATGAATCTCAGCTGACATTTTAAAATTTGTTCTAATTAGTTATATGTGATAATAGAATGTATTTTGACATATTATACATATATGGAATATAACTTCTCATTATTTGAGTTGTACATGATGTAGAATTACACTGGTTAAGTAGTCATATATGTACATAGGCTAGTAATGTCCAATTTATTCTACTATCTTTCCTGTTTCTATTACCGCTCCCTTCCCTTCATTCCCTTTTGTCTAATCCAAAGTATTTCTAATCTTTTCATTACCCTCCCCTCATTGTGAATTAGCACCTGCAGATCAGAGAAAACATTCAGACTTTGGTTTTCCGAGGATTGACTTATTTTGCTTAGTATGATATTCATCAGTTCCATCCATTTACAAGCAAAGCAAATTTCATTCTTCATGACTAATATTTCATCATGTATATATACCACATTTTCTTTATCTATTCATCTGTTGAAGGACACCTAGATTGGTTCCACAGTTTGGCTGTGAATTGAACTGCTATTTTAACATTGATGTGACTGTGTCACTATACCATGCTAATTTTAAATCCTTTGGGTATAGACCAAAGAGTGAGATAACTGGGTCAAATGCTGGTTCCATTCCAAGATTTTTGAGAAATCTCCAATTTGCAATCCCACTAGCAATGTATAAGTGTGCTTTTCACCACATACTTGCCAACATTTATTGTTACTTGTCTTCTTGATAATTCTCACTCTGACTTGAGTGAGATTAAATCTCAGTGTAATTTTAATTTGCACTTCTCTGATCGCTAAAAGTGTTCAACATTTTTTCATATATTTATAGACTGGTGATATTTCTGTTTTTCTGAAGTGTCTGTTCAGTTTCTTAACCCATTTGTGTTATTTGGGGTTTTTTGGTGTTGAGTATTTTGAATTTTTTATATATGCTACAGATTAATGCTCTATCTGAAGTGCAGTTGGCAAAGATGTGCTTCCATTCTGTAGGCTCTCACTTCACATTACCAATTGTTCCTTTGCTGTGAAGAAGCTTTTTATATTGATTCTACTCCATTTATTGATTCTTCATTTTACTGCTTGCACTTTAGAAGTCTTGTTAAGGAAGTCAGTTCCTAAACCAGCATGATGTAGATTTGGGACTACTTTTTCTTCTATTAGGTGCAGTGTCTCTGTTATAATGTCTAACCCCTTGATCCACTTTGGCTTTTATGCAGGGTGAGAGATAGGGGTTTATTTTTATTTTGATACATATGAATTTCCAGTTTTCTCAGCACCATTTTTTGAAGAGGCAATCTTTTCTCCAATGTATGTTTACAGCACCCATGTCTACTATGAAATAACTGTATTTATGTGGGTTTGTCTCTTGTATCTTCTATTCTGGACTGGACATGTCTGTTTTGGTGCCAATACCATACATTTTTTGTTATAGCTCTGTGGTGTAATTTGAGGTCTAGTATTGTGATGCCTCCCGCTTCACTTTTATTGCTAAGGATTGCTTTGTCTAATCTGGGTCTCTTATTTTTCCAAATGAATTTTATGACTACCTTTTCTATTTCTATGAAGACTATCATTGATATTTTAATAAGAATTGCTCTAAATCTGTGTAACACTTTTGGTAGTATGGTCATTGTTACAAAGTTAATTCTGCCTATCCAAGAGCATGGAAGATCTTTCCATTTTCTAAGGTCTTGTTCATTTTCTTTCTTTAGTGTTCTGAAGTTTTCATTGTAGAGGTCTTTCACCTCTTTTGTTAGATTGATTCCCAAATATTATTTGAGGTATTGTGAATGGAGTAGTTTTCCTACTTTCTCTTTCAGTAGATTCATCACTGATGTATTTGAAGGCATATAATTTATGGATGTTGATTTTATATCATGTTACTTTGCTGAATTTATTTATGAGTTCTAGACATTTTCTGATGGAATTGTTGGGTGATTTAAATATAGAATTATGTCATCAGCAAATATGGAGAGTTTGAACTCTTCTTTTCCTATTCATAGCCCTTTTATTTCTTTCTTCTAATTGCTTTTCCCAGAGTTTCAAGGACTATGATGCACAGGAGTAGTGAAAGACAACATTCTTGTCTTGTTCAAGGTTTTACAGGAATTGCATTCAACTTTTCTCCATTTCTCCATGATGTCGGCCTTTGATTTAGCACAGCTTTTACAATGTAGAGGTATATTTATACTATTCCCAGATTTTCTAGTGTTTTGAACATGAAACAGTGCTGTATTTTTTCAAATGCTTTTTCTGCATCTATTGAAATGGTCGATATGACCATAGATTCTTGTCTTTAAGTCTATAGATATGATTAATTACATGTATTGATTTCCATATGTTCAACCAATCTTGCATCCCTGGGATGAACCTCACTTGATCATGATACACTATCTTTTAAATATGTGTTTGTATGCTATTTGCCATTTTTTGAGAATTTTTGTATTTGTATTCATCAGGAATATTGGTCTGAAATTTTCTTTCATTGATGTGTTTTTGTTTGGTTTTGGTACCAGGGTGATTCTAGCTCCATAGAAGGAATTTGGAAGGGTCCCCTCCTCTCTAAATCATGGAATAAGTTGAGTATTGGTGTTAATGCTTCTTTGAAGGTCATGTAGAACTTGGATAAGAATGTCAGGTCCTGACTTTTCTTGTTTGCTAGGTTTTTGATGGTCTTCTCTATCATTGCTTGAAATTGATCTGTTAAAATTGTGTATGTCCTCCTGATTCAGTTTGTGTAGGTCATGTATGTCTTCAAGATTTTCTATTTTAGTGGTGTATCAATTTTCAAAATAGTTTCTGATTATCATGTGTATTTCAGTATTGTCCATCATGACATTTCCTTTTTCATCAGGAATTTTAGTGATTTGAGTTTCTCCTTCTTTTCACTTGCATGGCTATGGGTTTATAGATTTTATTTATTTTTTTAAAGAATTTTTTGTTTCATCAATTTTTTTAATTCTTTCTTTTGTTCCAATTTTATTGACTTCATTTCTGATTTTAATTATTTCTGTCTTCTACTGTTTTTAGTGCTAATTTGTCTTTTTTCTAGGGCTTTGAGATGTGATGTCAGGTTATTTATTTGACTCTTTTCTATTATTTTAATATATTAGCTCAATGCAATGAACTTTCTTCTTAGAACTGCCTTCATAGTGTTTCAGGGATTTGGATATTTTGTGTTGCTATTCTTATTTACTTCTAAGTATTTTTAATTTCATCCCTGATTTCTTCTGCTATCCATTGGTCATTCAATACAATGGAATATTACTCAGCCATAAAGAATGATAAAATTATGGCATTTGCCGGCAAATGGATGAAATTGGAGAATATCATGCTAAGTGAGATAAGCCAATCTCAAAAAGCCAAGGGACGAATGATATCGCTAATAAGTGGAGGATGACACATAATGGGGGGGAGGGAAGGGTTAGTGTTAGGGTTAGAGTTAGGGTTAGGGAGGGGGGCAAGTATGGAGGAAGGAAGGACTGTATAGAGGGTAAAGAGGGGTGGGAGGGGTGGGGGGAAGGGAAAAAATAACAGAATGAATCAAACAACATTACTCTATGTAAATTTATGATTACACAAATGGTATGCCTTTGTGCCATGTACAAACAGAGAAACAACATGTATCCCATTTGTTTACAATAAAAAAAAATAAATAAATAAAATAAAAAAGAAAAAAAAATAGTATATAATTTAGTCTTCAGGTGTTAGAATAGCTTCTAGTTTTTATTTTATTAGTGATTTCTAATTTCATTCCATATGATCTAATGGAATGCAAGGCATTATCTGTTTTGAGTTTTTGTTTTTCTCTTTGTATTTGCTAATGGTTCTTTTGTGACATAAGATATGATGTATTTTAGAGAAGGATCCATGTGCTGCTGAGAAGAAAGTGTATTTGATCGTTGATGGATGAAATAATCTATATATGTTTGTTAAGTATAAATTATTGATTGTATGTTAGTTCTACAGTTTATTTGTTTAGTTTTTGTTTGGAGGATCAATCCAGTGGTGAGAGAGTTGTATTAAAACCACCCAATATTATTGATTCTTGAAATTGACAAGGGTTTGTGTGATATGCTTAAGTGCTCCATTGTTTAGGGCATAAATATTCGTGATTGTTATGTCATGTTGATGCATATTTCCTTTAAGCAGTATGAAATATCCTTCTTTGACCTTCTGATTAACTTTGGCTTGATGTCCACTTTATCTGATAGGATAGAAATCCCTGCTTGTTTATGTGACCCATGTTAGTGATTTTTTTTCCCATCCTTTCATCTTCAGTCTATGAATGTCTTTGCTTATGAGGGAAGTCTCTTGGAGTCAGCATATATTAGGTCTTGTTTTTTAATCATATCTGCCTGTCTTTATTGATGAGTTTAGGCCTTTTGTGTTCAATGTTATTACTGAGAAATGATTTGTATTCCCAGGTATTTTGGTTTATTTCTAGTTTTTAATTTGCATTAGTCTCTTCTTTGATTGACTATTCCTTTAGTTTAGTTCCTCCCTTTGCTTGTACCCCCTCCCCTTTTTTTTTTCCTTTCATCTTCATGGAATATTTTGTTGAAAATGTTCTACAGTACAGGCTTTCTAGTTGTGAGTTCTTTTAACTTTTGTTTATCATGGAACATTTTAATTTCATCTTTGAATCTGAAGTTTAATTTTGCTGCATATAAATTTCTTGGTTGGCATCCATTTTCTTTCAGAGCATGATATATGTTGGTTTCAGGACCTTCTAGCATTGAGGAACTGGATTGAGAAATCATCTGAGATCTGAATTGGTTTCTCCCTATATGTAATCTGATATATTTCTCTCACAGCCTTTGAAATTCTATCCTTATTCTGTATATTAGGGATTTTCATAATAATATGCCTTGGTGTGGGTCTGTTGTAATTTTGTACACTTGAGGTTATGTAAGCATCCTATATTTGACTTTCCATTTCATTCTTAAATTTGAGGAATTTTCTGATATTATTTCATTGAAAGATTATGCATTCCTTTCATTTGTATCTCCATGCCTTCATTTATCCTGATAAATCTTAAATTCAGTCTTTTCATGTTTTGACATATTTCTTGGAAGTTCTGTTTATGTTCTCTTAATATCTTATTTCCATTGTCAATTTTATTTTCAAGGAAGTTCTGACTTCCAAGTGGTCTAGTCTGTTGGTGATGCTTTTCATTGAATTTTTAATTTGGTTTATAGCTTCCTCCATTTCAAGAATTTCTGCTCAATTTCTTTTCAAAATCTCTCTCTTTATTGAACTTGTTTTTCACTTCCTGAATTTTGTCTCTGATTTCACTCCTTATATCATTTTTTAACTCAAGCATTAGTTAAACTATATACATTTTAAACTCCTTCCTGACATTTCTTCCAGCGTGGTGTCAATGGGTTCTATTATTGGAGCATCTTGGTTTGTTTAGGATGAATTTGTTTCCTTGTTTATTTAATGGTGTTTGTGTTTCTACTCATCTAACAGTGTGGATCTGAGGCAGTACAGTTTCTACACCATAGATTTACATTGTCCCTGAAGGTTTCCAGTGCCTCACCTTTAAGGGGCAGACAAATAACAACAGTAACCAATGCAAACAGTATACAGCCTTAAAACAAATAGCTCCTACTATGATGTCTACAGTTTTGTTGCAATATACAGAAAAGAAATGTTTAGTTATTACCTACAATAAAAAAAATAAGTTTGTACAAGGGTTTACAAGTTCAAATGGTGGACAAAGAGAGAAGAGAAGGTATAGAATGTGATGTTTATGAGGAAGGAGGAGAGAAGATAGAAGGAAAAAAATTATAGGAAGAGTAAGAGAGGAAATAATATAGGTTGACTGTTAACAGGAGAAAAGAAAGAGAATCAAGGGAAACAGATGAGAGAAATGTATATAAAATAAAAATTGAAGAAAAATTAAAATAGAAAGAAAAAAGTAAAAATAAAAGAATATAAAACAAAACTGAAATATACTATTCAGACATCCCAGTCCTCAATAAACTGATGCTTGAAAAATAACTGGTTTCAAAAATGGTAGAAATGTGAGAGAAAAAAGAAAAAGAAAAAGAAACTTGATGAAAAATTGAACGATTTTTTCTGCTGGAATTCAAAAGATTCTCAGCTTCGCTTCTCAGTAGTTACATGTGCTGTCTGGAGGTTGATGCTTCCTCCATTCTTAGGGTGGGTGGGGTTGCTAGGGTGAAAGGGTTAATCCTGGAAGTGGAACTACTAAAGGTATGGTTTAAGTTGAGGTATGCTCCACTTTCTTCACTGAATGCCAATTGGTCTGGACCAATGCCAGGAGCCAGCAATTTTTGGTCCACACTAGAAGACTGCACCCCAGGAATCTCCTTTGGTTTCCACTTGTGTTGTATAGGAGCCTGTTCTTAGCCCACTATGTCAACTGTGGAACCCACAATTCCTGGTCTCTGATTCAGACTCCAAACTCAATCTCTCCTGCCCATCCCCCTTTTGAATTCCTGTTCAGGTGCTTCTTTCCCAGTCAGTCCTACAAGCAGCTGTATTTAAAAAGGAGAAAGGAAAGTCAGGTGGGTTTCTGTGATGATTATTCTCCTGTGTAAACTACTCTCCATGCTTGATTTTTTTTCCTTGTCACTTTGATACACTCTCTTGTTTTACGAGCCAGACTTGGGTCTGTTAGAAATCAGATCCCCCAGATGTGGACCTCTGTGCCACTGTTCTTCTGCTGCCTTATGCATGCAGTGGGAGAGTCCCATACAAAGATGATGTGCAGAACAGCTTATTTATTATTTGTGCAGTGATTCTGACTCTAAACCCTCCATATTCTGACATACCTCAGTCCTCCTGAGAATGAGGATTCCTTTAATTCCCTTCTTACTTTACTGCATTCATGGAGGGACCATGCTGTCTTTTAACTCCAGCAAACTGTTGGACTGGAGATTTTTTTTTTTTTCTTGTTTTATTATATTTGATCTCCTGAATCTCTACACTGTTTTGAACATTCCGTATTAAATTTCAGAAAAGTCTTCCCTAATTCTTGTTCATTCACCCACCTTTGTGGAAAAGCTGCCTGCCGGGGATCCAGCCCCAGCAGGGGTCGTAATGGTCACAGGAGATGGAGTAGGCGTCAGCGAGGTGGAGAACAAAGCAACACAGACTCAAGGAATGGATGCTAAGTTCTAAATTTTATTTTTCCCAGGCAGCTTTTTAACATTAAAAGGTTGACAGTTACACATGTTTTTCCAGAACAGAAAAAGATCACAAGGAAAAATAACAAAAATATCTTGTATAATCATTACTAGACCAGGCAATTTTAGTAATTGCTTACTCATGATAACCTATAACTAAACAATAAGACATATTAATATTGCTTAACTAATCATAAAGGTTAAAGCAAGTTCAGCAGGGTTGAGTAAATGTCAGTTGTGTGGCTACTGCTGTGGTTAATAAGTGCTAGACAGTTTAAGCTAACAATAATATGACATCATCTTCTACTGTGTGAACTTAACATTGGGGAACTTTTTCTCCAGGGGATAGGTGGCCAATAATATTTACAGCATTTAATCTTTAAGAAATGGAATATCTTGCACTCTTGTATGTATACTTTCAAACCAGATTATAAGATGTCCTGATTTTACATCTAAATATCCCGTGGGAGATAAAGGAGGGTCTAAATCCAGGGGCTTAAGAGGCATCCCTCTGTAAGGGTGTCATGGCTTTCCATTAATTAAATAAGCATTGTCATAGGTGTTTTAACTGTAGGAACTCTATTTTCTTTATTTCTTCTGCTCCTGTTAATCATTCCTCATGGGGTTGGAGTTATTTGCCTACATACTTCAGGTCATCTGAGAGTAGTCAACAGGGGATTGGCGGCTAGAATCTATTTTTGTATTTTCTCATAACATTCTTGATTGCTCAAAGTTTCAGTACAAATGACTAAATCTGAAATCACTGTTCCATTAGAAGTCTGGTTTTTATGTTTTAACCCTGGTTCTGTTAAGATCCCTGTTTTCAGGGAAAACACATAAAATATTAATAGTAAACCTACGTATATGAAGCAAGCAAGGAAGGAAAGTCTGCAACTGAATTCCCAGTATGATGAGACTTTGCAAACACCTTTACTGCTCAGCAGAATCCTTGTCAAGCACTGAGGGGAATTGCAGGTGGTGTAACAGCTTCTGTCTGCTTTTCTTGGTTTGGCACCACGATGCCACCATGGAAGTGACCTCTCTATTCTTCCATCTCACCAGAACTTTCAGCTGACTCTTAAGGGTAGATAGAAACAAGGTCAGTTTTGACCAACTTAATCTTAAAACACCTGGCAGGAGAGTATAGCCTAAGCATAGTTCTACATATACATTTAAAAGGAAAAACAATGTTTTATTTTTTCTTTAAATTTAACTTAGAATGTCCTTTTCTGCCAGGACAAAAGCAACTAAAGCTGGAGGCTATAAATGAAGGATTGTTGTTTGGGATAGCCTAATAATAATGATCACGAAGGGACTCTAAACTTGCAAGTTTGTCCTGAATTGATTTGAGCCCAATCTCAGAGACCTATGAATATTCCTAATGTCCTAAATTGATAAACTCAGTCTATTTTTCATTGATATGATTATGAGTAACTGTCTTCATGGCTTTCAGAGAATGGCTAAAATACTAATTGCTTTTGTGCTAATTATTTACAAAAAAGTAATACTTTGCTGTCTTGTTTATTATTGTCTTAGCAGGATTCCTGGCCTATGTATGCCTTGTCCAGTTAGTCTATTCACCTGCCATCTGCCACTGTGGATCTCTGGATTGCTCTAATGCTGAATGTCCTTCACTGTCCAAGTCCCACCTGATAGAGAACAAGGACTTCGGGTTACTTCACCCAACCTCCCCCTCTCTCAGCAGGTAGCAGTTTGGAGACATCATTGCCCCTTTTTCCATAGAAATGAAATACAGAAATTGACAGTGGGGAAATGTAACAGTGATCCACTTTACGCTTTGAGCTATAGCCCTTGCTTCCTTGCCACAGCAACTTATTTTTAAAATGGACATGTTTCTTTCTCTTCCTCTCTTCCTGCTCTTCCCTAATCTTTCCCTCTCCCTAATCTCAGGGGAAACAGGATTACCTTTCCTCACCATTTTAGGCAGAGTACACACCCACCATAGGAATGAAAAAAAATCAGATTTGGGGGATGGTAACAGAAGGATTCAGAAATTAATATTTCCCAAGTTAACAAGTGAATTACAACTCCAATAGTGAATAAGTGGAATGTAACCTTTGAATTACATCTTGAAAAGCTCCCTATTCCTGCTCATAAAGTTAATTGATCCAATCGTAAGAAGATATAGAAACTACATCTAAGAAATACTGTACTGTGGGCTTAAAATATTGAAATATAGTAATCTAAAGGGAAAAGCACTCTGAAATGTTGCAGAATTATGAGATATCAGTAACTCTGCTTAACTTCTCTATTTGTAATCTAGTTTCAGGCTGCTCCTTACTATTTGACTTAGTAAGCTATTTAAATTGTCATAAAATTTCAAATGCACATCTCATCAGACTATGACTTTGGTGATAACTCTGAAGTCAATCCTCTTCTATTCTTGTTTACAATTTTCTGTTTCTGCCTGATACTTACTGTCCTAAGAAACAATAATATTTTAGATGATGGTAAGTTATATACACACATGGCTGACCACATTGATTTATGTTTATTATTGTTAAACAAAACAAAGCTCTGCATGATCGGGTATTTCAATTGTTACTGTCTTTTCAACAATCAGTAAGACAGGAAGAGTCAGAAAGTTTTTCTCTATCTCTTAGGTAAGTTCAGTACTGGAAACTTAACACATCCTTCCTGCATTTTGAATAACCTACTCTTTCTTTTTCTAATATATGACTTGAATTTCCCTTCCTCCACTGTGTGAAACTTCTTCTTTTTCCTTCACTTATTTACTATCTCCTCTGCTTTATTCATTTTATGTTCCCTCTTCCTCACTCCTCTTCATTTTCCTCAAAATTTCCCCTGATCTTGGCATGTCCTGAAATTGAACTATTAATTCAGCTGTTCTAGTGACACTCACAATTTAACCCATTGTTGAAACCTGATTATATATATATCACTTATTTCCTTTCACTCTTTTTCCTAAATAGTTCTTTAATAGGTACATTTCTTCAGGTATTAAAATATGTTTGTACTCATGTTTAAATAAATATTCACTCCAATGAATTTTTATGATAGCCTACCTTGCACATATCCATTTGCTCTACATTTTGCTTTTTGTCAAGCATCACTGGATAAATAACCAACCAACACACTTCTTTGGAACATTCTCAGAGATATTCTCATAATATTAATATCATTACTGAACTGCATAGAGATTTCCTAATCACTCTCTAAGAAGACACCCAAATTCAGTTTTGAAATCAGTAAGTATTTAAAATAAGACAAGTGCATTTCAAAAACTGAAACTTTTGAAAACAGAAACTCAAATATGCTCTCCAGATTAAGCTGAACTTTTGTCTTCATATGGTTACTAACTCTGATGAACTTGGACAGAAGTACAAAGAAAACATATTCACTAAAAACATATTAACAGTGTTCATATTTCCACAAGGATGTAATTTAAGTATAACCAAACTCACACATCATTTCCCACCAAAAATGAAAGCACCTTTTAGAAAATGTTTGTTAAAATTGTAAATACAGTTTCTATTATATAGCTTTAAACATTAAAAGGCAGTTTTTTTGTTGTTTAAAAATAAGATATTTGGTTTGATAAGAGTTTGGATTATGTCACGCTGAATAGAAATGGAACAGTTGCAACAGGCAATTGAGGGCTTGCAAGAGGCTATGTTTTGGTAAAATTCTCACTGATACGAAGACTAGTTAAATGACAGAGCTGTAAGGAAAGTGTTACTTTATTTTACCTCTATATAACATGTCACAAACATTAGGTAGCGTATGCAACATTTCCACTTAAGAAGGAAATATGTGTAGCATGGAAGAAAAATTGGCAGTTCCCTGAGTTTGAGTCAGATCAACTGGCATGTGGCTGCATGATGAGAGAGAGACTTGGGAAAACAATGGAGTGCAACTATGGTGAACCCGACACCAGATGAAGCCCAGAAATTATGCTTTTCTATGAAAAAATTCATAGAAGAATTGGACTGCAGAAGTTCCAGGGGAATTCTGCAGTTTGGGTTGAAGAGAGCAAGTTGCCCTCTAGTGGGCTGAAGGGAAGAATTCCACCAAATCTCAGGAAAACCAGACTTCACTACAGTCAAATAAGAATTTCAAAAAGAAGAGAGTTGGATTATCCCTGCAATGTAAAGGGAGGATATTTGTACTGTGGCTTCTTCCCTGTAGATTTGGTGTATCCAGCCAGGATGTCCTTGTTGAAGGTTTTCTTCATGGAAGACCAGAAACCAATGTCTTTACAATTTGTATGTCCAAGACGCAACTATGACATGATTTCACTGCTTCAGGAGGCACCCACAAAAGGAGTCAGGCTGGGTCTAGGAAAAACTGAGACACAGATCTGCTGAGTGATCTGAGCAGCTGGGAGCTTACACATGCGAATTACTAAGGGATAGATGCCAAGGGAACTTTCATTTAAATGTGGTTAAAAGAACTCTGTGACAGCAAGAGCCAGGATTGGGTTTGATAGAAAACTTGCTCCTACTATGTTGACAAATTTGAGCCAATCTCTCAGAGACCTTTGAGGGACGCGCACCCACTTTCACCACCGAAGTGGTTCTAGTCGCTTCCTTAGTGATTCCAATAGAGCACTAAGGGGGTTCCCTTTTAAAAAGTCCATTGGTGGGACTCTCTGAGGGATCAGAATCCCCTGCATGTTTTATGTCTCCAAGACCCAGTGACCACCTCTCTCCACTGGAATCTTGGGTGTCCACCCTGATTGTGTCGAGGAGAGAGACTGACAGGGACATGCCAAAATCTCTGGTCAGCAGGAAGTGTTACTCTGTAGAGGGCAGTGGAGAAATATTCCATATCAAATTTTGAGTTGACAGTGAGGGAGATCAGCTGTGTGTGGTTTTGTGAGGAAGATGTGTTATGGAGTACTGGGGAAGGGTCTTGCCTGCTACTCCCCAAATGAAGCATAGATGCACATAGTTCAACTGTGCCATGGTACAGAAAGTGGAAGGAAATGACATAGGGTCTCAAAATCTTTCACATCCCTGAGTCTAGTACGGGGCTCTGAAATTGGGGTCTACAATATAGATTTGCCTGTAAGCTTCATGTGTGAGAGTTTTATGGGCAACTCCTATAATAGCCAAATCCACATCCCCAGGAATTCAAAAACCAATATTGAGGGTGATTTACCTCTGCAATTGAAAATCATCTCGTGATACTTTTCTGATGGGCAAGGAGGAGAGTGTCTCACACTGAAGACTTCTCAACCAGCCTTGGCCCACTTGGGTTACAATTGAGAAGAAACAAGCAGAGCTGTGGTGGTTCCCCATAATCCCACCAAACTTGTGAATTCTAAATCTTGGAGTTGTGGAATCCAGTTTCAATTTTAATTACATCAGCAAGGGGATGGTCTTGCATTTTTGTAAGTTTTAGAAAATGTTTTCCTTACTATTTGTTTTCATCTTTCTAGTTCACATAATTTTTCATTATTGTATTGATTATTTCTTTACCCTTGTTTCCTGTTCTCTCATTTTTATTTGTATCATTTATCTTTTTCATTTCTTGGTCCCAATTCTCCTTTTCTCTCTCCCCACACTGTTTTCCTTTTTTTTTTTTCTATTTCCTTTTTTCCGTACATTTTGGAATTAATTTTAGAGCCACTAATTCCTAATTTGTTGGGCAATCTACCTTAACTTGCTATTTCTCATTGGTTAGTGGAGTTATAGATATCATTTTAAATAAACTTTTATTATAAGTTAACATGCACTTTGCTTAAGATATTGCTACCACTGGTCATTATTCTCTCCTCTCAAAGGGGTGTGGATGAGTATTTCCAGCACTTTTTCAAATTCAGTTTGGGTTTTAAAACTGAGACATTAACCCTGCTCAGAACATATCCAGAAGAGAAGTCTGTTCAATAAGATAATCTACATCTAAGAGGGGAAGTGAAATCTATCAAAAAATATATTCAAACATGTGCACAAACTTCAAAATATTAACACAACAAAGAAAAGACAGAAAGACAGTAAGACTTTGCCAAAGTTCCTAATTTCTCAATAACATAAATTTTGAAAATTATGTTTATTAACTCAAAAATCTAAGTGGGAAATATCACCATTATTCACATGTAGCAAAAGAAAAAATGGTAAGACTTGGAGACAAACTGGATAATAGAAATTTCAGACAGCAATAAAAATTAATATCTAATTAGAATATAATTTTTTTTTTAAATGAAGAATGTTATCTGGAAGATGCAAGAGTTCTGGGACATGCTTGAAAAGTAAAATTGAAGACTTACAGATTGAGAAAGGAGGGACATACAAACTAATACTATGGAAAAAATTCAGTAAATTTACAGCAGAAAATTTCTTCAATCCTGGGAACAGTTGTTGCATTGAAAGATTCCCAGGAGAGGCATCTCATTGTCCAGGGTTACATAGTTCAAAGTTAATGATTCATTCAAAACTCTCACCAAAGGAGAATAAAATGAACTATGAACACATAGGAAAGAATAAATCTTACTAGAAGAATAGTTTTAAAAATGAGAATTAGGAGTGAATGATATATTAGAAATAAAACGAAATGACAGAAAATAACACACATATTTTCTACATTTACATTGAATGTAAATTGTCTTAATTCTCCAATTAAAAGATTTAGACTAGAATATTAGATTAATACAAAAACACCCATCTGTTAGTTGTACACAAGAAACACATGACTGGAAAGACACAAAATTAAAGTGAAAGATCAAAAATGGTAGTCTATGCAAATGGAAGCCCAAAGCAAGAAAGAGTAGCTAGTCTCATACTCTAAAGAGCAGTATGACTTTAAGACTTCAAGCACCCAGAGGTGACTACCTACTGGTAAAGTGAACAATACAACAAGATAAATTACTGTATATATGTATGCCTGAGTGACAGTGCACCTAACTTCATTAAAAATCATATTACTAAACCTAAAGAGACAGGACCCAATAACGTGAGGGATAATGACTTCAATACATCACTCTCAGAAGTGATTAGGTCAAAATATCAACAGAGTTCCTAGAGTTCAGCTGTACTTCACATCAAATGGATTTAACAGATGTCTACAGAATATTTCACTTGACAATAGCAGAGAACACATTGTTTTCAGCATCACATGGAACTTTATCTATAATAGATTATATATTAGGACAAAAATCATATATAGATCATATATTAGGACACAGGAAATTAAAAAAACAACAAAACTCCCTGAAATTTATTATGTCATAATGGAATGCAATTAGATATTAGCAATAAGAAAAACTACAGAAATTGTAGGAACTCATAGAGAATGAACAATATACTTTTGCAATCAAAAATGGAAAAATTCAGTGAATTTACAGTAGAAAATTTCCTGATTGAAGAAATCAGGGGAAAATGTTTAAAAGTTTCAGAACCAAATGAGAATGGAAATGTAGGATTCCAGAATCTATGGGATACAGTAAAAGCAGTTTTTTCAATACATTTTGCTTTATTTTATTGATACACTATAATTATTCAGAATAGTGGGATTCATTATGGAAGATACACACATGCACAGAACATATTTTGATCGATCTTATTCTCCTGTACCTTTTTTTGCCTTCCCTCCTCCCTCCCCTGATCCAGTGAAAGCAGTTGTAAGAAGGAAGCTGATAACAATGGCTACCTTATCTTACACTTCTTAAGTGATTCTTCCTATGCATCCCTCTTTCTCAGTTTCATATTCATCAAGCTGGGGATTTGGGTTTTTGTTTCATTTTCTTGTTTTTTTTTTTTTTTCTTTCTTTTTTTTTTTTGGCCTGATTTCTAATTTTTTTTTCCTTCTATAATTGCATACCTAAGAATTGTTCACTCCCACCTAAATCTATAAGGTTAGACCTGTATACCTTGCCTGTTGCTATCCTTGTTATCTGTTATGATTTGGGGACCTTAAACTTCTTATTGGAATGTTTTTCATTATTATATGCATATGTAAGATGATATGAGAAAAAGAGTTTTTTAAAGCACCTTAATTTTGAGTCAGATGATGAAAAGAGAGGATCATAAAAGCTCTTTACTCTGATCAATCTTACAAGTATGATTTCAGCCATTTCTTCCTTTTGACTCTCAGAATCACTATTGCCAAGTGAGATTCTATTTTCTGATTTTCCAATGTGATATTTTGCTCCTGTGACAAAAAAAAAAAAAAAAAAAAAAAAACAAAGAGTACTTTAAAATATCTTCAATTTCAAATCATTGAGTAGCACAAGAATAGTAGTCTTCAAATAGCTTACCATCTTTTTGGATTGCTGAAAAACATCATGTAATTTTCCTTTTCCTTTTGCCATATTCTAGGAGATAAGAAAAAACCTCTAGGTTTACAAAGTATCAAAATTGATAAAATAATCACAATATCCTCTATTACCACAGGATACAACATAAAAAGCATAGGTTTTGAATTCATTTGAATGTACAAACTCCAATTCTGCTACTACATCTTCTTATGGGATAAGACTTACAAGAGATTATAAAGAGATCTGCAAAATATTGCTCCAAATACTGCCAAATAATTATTACACAAACACTGACATTCAATAAACTCTTTTCTTAAACCAAATAACCTAGGATAAAAATTATGATCATCTGTAATTTAGAGTACTTTTGAAAAAAACTAATATTTAAAATAATAAATTAATTGCATGTGATATCTTGAATGTATTTCCATAATTTGCAATGGCAAAAACTATCTCTTCAAGAGCAAAACCTGAGACCTGAATGTTAAAAGTATCATATGAATAAAAAGGGTTGGAATCACACACAGTATAAATTGTTTTCTGTCTTTGTGTCAAACAGTTAAACACTTGTTGGCAAGGATGTGGGGAAAAAGGTACACTCATACATTGCTGGTGGGGTTGCAAATTAGTGCAGCCAATCTGGAAAGCAGTGTGGAGATTCCTTAGAAAACTTGGAATGGAACCACCATTTGACCCAGCTATCCCACTCCTTGGCCTATACCCAAAGGACTTAAAATCAGCATACTACAGAGATGCAGCCACATCAATGTTCATAACTGCTCAATTCACAATAGCCAGAATGTGGAACCAAGCTAGATGCCCTTCAATTGATGAATGGATAAAGAAACTGTGGTATATATATACAATGGAATATTACTCAGCCATAAAGAATACTAAAATTATGGCATTTGCAGGCAAATGGATGAAATTGGAGAATATCATGCTAAGTGAGATAAGCCAATCTCAAAAATCCAAAGGACAAATGATCTTCCTGATCAGTGGATGATGACACAGTGGGGGATGGGAAGGAGGTAAGAATGGAGGACAGAGGAACTGTATAGAGAGAAAAGAGGGGTGGGAGGGGTTGGGGGGAAGGAAAAAAATAACGGAATGAATCAAACACTATTATCCTATGTAAAAGTATGACTATACAAATGGTATGCCTTTTACAAACAGAGAAACGTATGTATCCCATTTGTGTAAAATAAAAATAAATTAAAAAAGCAAAATTGCTAAGGAATATCAAAGGAAATATAGCTCTAAGTGGAAAAAAAAGAAAACGTATTCTCTACTAGATGTTAGCAATGGTAAGAAGATGCCTTTAATGTTGAACACATATGCACAGTTTAATACTTCTCTGACAATGAATCAAGACATTTTTCTGATGAGGCTTGGTATTTCTGGAAATGTTGACATTCTTTGGAACATAAATTGATAAGCCCTGCTCTACTGATGTAAGTTTAGCTCATTAATTCAATAAGATACTTAAATCCTTTTACTAGTGTATTTTAAGTTTGGGAGTTTCTAAGAATAAAGTTACAGTCCCTGTCCTCAAGAAGGGTTGGGTTTAGACAGGGCAGCAATTCCATATCTCCAAAACATCATGATAAGGTCTATGACAGAGGCAAAGATTCCTGGAAAGAGTGAATATTTGAAGCAAGTTTTGGAGATGACTGGAGGTCATGCGGCTACTCTAGGCAGAGGAAGACATTGTAAAGTGAAAGAGCAGCTCATGTGGAAGTGCAGGGTGGTAGGAAGAAGAGGCTGCTCTTCATTTTCTTTATTTATCATGTGTTTGTGTTCATATGATCTGTTATCAGGTTTTCAGTTCAATTTTGTGCAATTTTGTTAATATATATATTTTTTTCCAGAAAGGGCACACACCATTTTTACTTGCTCTGATGAGAAACAAGCAGCATATGGCAGAATTTTAAATTCAGATAAAAGCAAATATACATGCTGTGCATAAGAAGGGAAGGTACAGCAGATTGATCTTATTTTTTATAATTATTTTTTATTTTTTACAAACTGCATTTTGATTCATTGTACACAAATGGGGTACATCATTTCATTTCTATGGTTGTACATGATGTAGATTTATATTGATCTTATTTTTTAAGAAGGCCTTAGTGGTGTGGTAATAGTCACTCAAATCAGAAATATTAAATTAATTGGAAGAAGAATGTTAACTTATAATTATTGAGAGAGAAATATAAGCACGAACCAGCTTTTGTGTTGATATGTAATTTCTTGGACTGGGCCACACAAAGATATGTATATAATATAATTTATTCCTTTAAAATATTGCCTGTTTTAAATTTGTAATTGGATTTTATTGGTCACATGGTTTTATGTTAGCCAAAGGGGCTTCATGTCAGTATGGACTTTTAGTTTATTTTTGATTCAATACTGAACTTCTTAATCTTTCTGTTATATTTTTAATTTCTGACTCTTGCATACTTTCCCTTCAAAATTTCTATATTAAGCAAAAATAGACATTGAAAATCATTTTTTCATTTGGATGATTGTTTGCTTTAAATTATATTTTTTGCAGTAATTGATATTAGGTTATCCCTAAATGAAAATTAATTGCAATTGCCAGATGCTGTTCTTTTTCTAATGTATTTTGATGCTTTAGTGTTTAGTTGGCATTGGAGGAATAAAGAAAAATAGGTTTACTGAAATAATTATTTCCTTTAATGTAGAAAGGCCTTAGGTATCTTATGAAGAGAGAGGATACTTTAGATTTGTGCATGACTGGGTTGCCTTTATAGATAACCTAGTTGCAAAGTAATGGAAACATTACTTGTCACTAAATATGTTTCCTGATATATAAAAGGGATAAATAGCTTGGCACAGTGGTGCATGCCTGCAATTCCAGCAGCTCAGGAGGCTGAGACAGGAGGATTGTAAATTCAAAGCCAGCCTCAGAAAAAGTGAGGCACTAAGTAACTCAGTGAGACCCTGTCTTTAAATAAAATATAAAATAGGCCTGGGGAGGTGGCTCAGTGGTGCAGTGCTCCTGAGTTCAATCCCCAATATCCCCCCACCAAACAAAAATAAAAACGAAAGAAAGAAAGAAAGAAAGAAAAAGGAAAAGAGATAAATGTTTACTTCTTTTGAGGGATGAGTATGAAATCAGTCCATACTATTATCACAGTACTGATGTCTTTTAAAACTATTATTATTTCAGTGCTGTAAATTGAACCTAGGACTCATGCATGCTATAAAACACATTAGCACTAAGCTCCATCCTTTTTCCTGACTACTTATCAGTACATTCTGTCTCATGGAAAATGTCAGAAGAGTTACATTGTTATTTTGTTTTGTTTCATACTTTACATGAAGTGGAGAAGAATTGTTTTCTCCCACTAGGGAGAGCCAATTGCTGGCACATTCTGCAAATCTGAGTGAGTTAATAGTGTTATTGAAATATTTTCTCATACCAGTTATTACTACTTGTCAACTTACTGCTACTACCCTAGTACTTCTTTTTAATCTTCTCTATAACATTGATGCCTGGATCAAAGTGTATAAGCTCCCATGGGTGTCCTCTTTCTAATGTTTCTTTCTGTGGGAGGTAAAGCCTTGTTTGCACTGCACACAAGATAGAGAAGGTAGCTGGAAGGAAGAGATTTGCATCTTCACAGAACAGCGTTAGTGAGGGTAAGCACATTGATTTCTAATGAGCTTTTCTCAACTTTAAAATGGAATGTGTATGTAAACATCCCAGTCCCTGGTCTGTTGCCTGTATTTTTGCCATATTGCAAAGAGCAATGCTCAAAGCCTGCTTAAGATAGTTTATTTATTCTAAACCAAGCAGTATGACTGAAAATCTGGAGAAGCTGCTATGTCATAACAATGTAAGTATAATCTCCTATAATTCTTTCTATTGCTATTAACCCAGAAAAAGCATGCTATTTGCTGTCAGCTTTGTGATACAGAATCTGCTTATGATATTGTTTTCTGACAGTTTTCAGTTAGGATTGTGGTCATGGAACAGAAAAGTTTACATTAAGCTATTCAAGTTTGGTAAATTCCATGTTATTTCATTCAATAAATACAAAGAAAAGGGACATAGGAGATCATAATGCTTTAATTCCCCATTGGCAATATAATTGCTATTTATTTTAGTATAGTCTCCATGCATGGTTCCAAGGGAATACTGTCTAAGAAAGCATCAGGCAAATATTTTACTATTTTATATTGCTCATTAAGCATTAATTTTACCATTTTCTTTAATAGTGAATGAGAGTTCTAAAGATGGCACTTTAAATAGGTAGGATTTTTATAGATTTTAAAAAATCATGTTGATTAATCAGGGAATATACAGTAAAGGAACTAATATGTGTTGAGTGTGCTACTCTGGGATACAAACCACATTAGGTGTTTAACACTTGCTATAGTCATCACAATAGCTTTGAAAGTGTCTGTTCTCTTACAATCTATTATTTACTGATTACACAACTATCATTGAGAGAGGTTGACTAATTAGCCTATGATCCCCTAATTAATGGTAGCTGTCCCGTGATTTGATTGTCAGCCTGCCTAGCTTACAATGCCATTCTCTTGATCCACTGCAGAGATCAACAGGAATCTGTGCAAACTTATAATCAAGGTGCAGGTCCATATCAGATCAATTCAGAAAGACAAAGTTAGTTAAATGTTAATTCTGATACATGCTTTACCTGAGAAGACTGGTGTTATGGTTTGGATGTGAAGTGTCCCCTAAAAGCTCATGTGTGAGACAATGCAAGAAAGTTCAGAGGAGAAATGATTAGGTTTTAAGAGTTTTAAACTAATCAGTGATTCAATTCCCTGATAGGGATTAACTGAAGTGATAGGGTGTGACTGGAGGAGGTAGGAACTGGGGCATGGCTTTGGGTAATATTTGTATCTGCAAGTGGACTCTCTCTCTGCTTCCTGATCATCATTCGGGCTGGTTCCCTCTTCCACATTCTTCCACCATGATGTCCTGCCTCACTGGAGCCCAGGAATGGAGCCTGCTCTCTATGGATTGAGATCCCTGAAACTGTGAGCCCTCTAATAAAACTTTCCTCCTTTATACTTGTTCTGTTTGGGTCCTTTAGTCATAGCAGCAAAATATCTGACTAAAACACCTGGTTACAATCCAAGAGTTTGTTCTAATATTTTTGACATTTGCACTGGTAACCAGTATCTTTTTCATCCATCAAATCTTTTAGGAAAAATCTCATGCAGCTATGGTCATAGAACCATTGTTTTTCATAAGCAAGAACAAGCAATTCCTGGAGAGGGATTGTTTTACTGGAAGTAAAGAATACCTGTATGTAGACCATATTTTATTAATTACATTAAGCTTCTATTCAGATGATATTTCAATTGATCTATGTACTTATTGATTTCCCAGTTTGGTTTTCCCTTCAGGCCCTACTCCTATTTAGTCTTATGAAGAATTTTCTTCTTCTATGGTCTTTTTTCTTTTTCTATGACTGTAAACTTTGTTTGAGCTATTGTTTTTACTTTCTGTTCTTGGTGTTTCTTCACTTATTTTGGTTTTGTTTTAAAATCTGTCAACTAAATAGTCCTATTTTATTAATGGAATGCAAAGCACGGAGAATTTCAGAATTAAAAAGAAGTTTAGTAACTAAACAACAAACCCTCTAGTACTTTAACATGTGTTTAACATGCTGGTCCAGAGGTGGTTATGATAATAAAGATGACTTCTGGTTATAGAATGTGGCAGCAAAGAGATTTGAACTCAGGTTCCTTATTTCTAAGCCAGGACTCTTCCCTATTATCATTCTGTAGGTGAAGGTTTTGCTAATAGTATGGGGAAGTGAGTCTAGGAACCCTACTGAAGAGGATACGAATGAAATTAGGAAGGGAATTTAGTTGTGGAGCATCAGAATGGAACCAATAGAGGAAAGGCAAGGTTGACAAACAATGGCACTGTGTTGGGTAGGAATGAGGGTTTTGGAAAAGAGATCAAGATATTGGGTTTATGACCAGTTAGATAAAGACAAAACAAGAATTAATGCACAAGATGTTGGGAGCTATTAAAAAGACATCAAAATGGGGCATTGAACCGCATCCCAAACAGGTCATCATTTCCTTGTTTGTTTAATTGGAGGAATTGACAAACTCAAGGTTTCTGTTGAAAGATGTTAAAATAATTTGAGCCAGTGGGCAGAGTATCAAGAGCACACAGGAGGGTGAGGGTGGTTTAGAGATTCTCCAGCACACGGGAATAGAATTTGCTGAATCTATAACCCTGGGCAGGTGTCTGTTCACCTTGGCTTATTTTAGCAACTTACTGATGTCTTCCCTATGTACATGTAGGGTGGGGCATGGGAATGACTATTTGGCAGTCATCACAGAGTTTCAGTTGGGTAGTTTGTAATGTGATTATGCTGATGCCAGAGATTGAGACTCCATTTATTTTGTTTACTAGGTGCAAGGAAAGAGAATTCTGACTCTTGGTCCTTTGAGCCCAAACTCGTGCCAGGAATCTGTATTTTATAAGATGTAGATCCAAAGGTTGGAAACTTCTACTGAATCCTGAAGATGAGGAACTGGGGTTGTGAAAGCCCACAGGAAGTAGGGTATTTATATAGTACTTAGGAAAACAGAAAAACAACTACCAGTACTTGTTTTTCAGGCAATCTTTCCCCTTGAGTGTGTGAGTGCCTACAAAGTGTCTGAATGAAGTACTTGCTGATTTATACGATCTAAAAAGTTTAGACTGTACAGGAAAAATAATTGGATTTTCTAATTTATAATATTTCAATCTGTCTGACAAATGTATAATGGCATATCTCTTCATTCTTTGACTTTTGTACTTTCAACTTTCAAACATTTAAAATGTTTCAGGGAATTCCCTGCACTGTTTATGGGTGAAAGAAAGCAATAGAATCTTTTTTAGTAGGTGATTTCCATGCTGAAGAACCAAGAGTACTATTTTCTAGCTACCCAACTTATTCTTTAATGTAGGTATGGATATACAAAGGAGAGAGGGCAGTATATATTTCTTCCTTGTCTTGGGTTGTCAGGGGTTTGTTTCAATTCAGGTTACAAAAGTTATGTCAGCCTTTATTTCGATTAGTTGTTAAGAGAGGCAGTTTGAGAAGATTAATTATTCTCAGATTCTGACAATGTATTGGTACTCACTCTTTGAAAAGAAACCAAATGCCTTCATTGAATATTTCATAGATTGGGAAAAGTGGAGTCAATAAGATGTAAACAAGAGGTTTTTAAATTTGATTTCATATTTTAATTATATTAGTAAAGAATCATCATTTAATATAGTTATATCCAAACTCTCACCAGAGTTTATTTTGGTAGAAAATGACTAATCCTGTTTTGTATTTATATTTGTTTAAAAGCTCTCCCAACAAAGCTGGTCCTGGTAATTCCTGGCCTATATCAGATGAGGGCACAGTCAATCTGATGTCAAGGTAAAGCGCTTTTTGGTGAACTTAATTTTATTGCTCTGAACTTTGAATTTTGAGGGGTTAGCTCATAAAATTTAACAATGGTCTTTCTATTATTTTATATGGAAATTTTCTAAGAAAAACCATTCCATAAAACTAGGCTGACATTATTTATTTTACCTTTTGTAAATATCAATGTTCTATCAAGTACTTTAGGGTAGTGGGGGTTGGAAAAAGGAATGGGTTGGTAAATACATAGTGAAAGAGAAACTACATTAGGAGAAACTTTTCAACTGCAGAGGAAATAAGAATTTTGGTCAAGAATTATTTGCATGAGTTTACATTACCATGACTTTAAAATCATACTTTCATGACTTGTAATGCCTAAATTAATCTTTAATGGATTGAATTGATTTTTTATAGAATCATGGAATTTCCATGATGCCTTTAGTTTGAAATCTGTAAAGCACAATGCATGTAGCTTCTTCTCTTGGACACTTTATATTTTAGCATCATATCATTTTAGGACACCTTTTTCTCCATTACTTTTCTTGGTTCTGTATTTATACTGAAATATTATAAGAAATGGGGAAAGTGTAGAAATTCAGAATCTGTTTCATAATGCTTGCATTACAAAGGGATTATACTTCATTTTCTGAGTCTTTCCACTAGAAGCATATTTAAAACGCTTGATCTAATTAAAGAGTAGGTGTTTTGTGCAAAATAACCACTTCCAGAAGCAGATGCTTTCAGTAACTGTATGGTAAGACTTTAGTTTCAGAGTTTTTTGCATTGTATTGTGTTAAAATATATGCTCAAAGTCCTTATATCACATTCTGAGATTTCAAATTTTAGAAATTTCTTTACCTAGTTATGTAAATATTCATTTTAAAGCTCTTCTCTGGCTAAGAAGTATTGAAGGTTAGGAAACATTTGCATTTATCCTGGAGGAGCTAGATCTAAGTTTTTAATTGAAGAAATTTCTTAATGTTTTTCAACATGAGTACATGTGCAGAAAAATAAGTGTTCTAAATAATATGGTATGCATGATATAGGTAATAATTAAAATGATTGACTTTCTAAAAATATGGCTTAAGTTTACATTTTATTTTGAAGTTTAAGATGTATAAGTTCAGGGGAAGTATCTTGAATTAATTTCATAAAGATGTAGCAAATAATTAGAGAAATATCATAAATATGAAAGTAGGAACCCAAATTTCCCTAATATCCTCCAACCAGGAGCTTAGATTGGGATCTGAGATTTAAATTTCTTATAAACTTCTCTCGAGTCCTATCAAATTTGCTATTAAACACATCTTTTCAAGCTGTACACTACTCTTTAGAATTCTTATACTAAATTTCTTTGTCAGAGAAAGTATTGGAATTTTTCCATTTCTGTTTTTTTTTCACCATTAGAAATTGTTCAGATTTTAGATAGTGGTTTCTAACTACTATTGTTGCTTGTATTCTCGATAATTGCCATTCTAATTGGGGTGAGATGGAATCTTAGGGTGGTTTTGATTTGCATTTCTCTTATTACTAGAGATGTTGAACATTTTTTCATATGTCTGTTGATTTTTTGTAGATATTCTGTGAAGTGTCTGTTCATTTCCTTAGCCCATTTGTTGAATGGGTTATTTGTATTCTTGGTGTAGAGTTTTTTGAGTTCTTTATATATTCTGGAAATTAGTGCTCTATTTGAAGTATGCGTGGCAAAGATATTCTCCCACTCTGTAGGCTCTCTCTTCACATTGCTGATAGTTTCCTTGGCTGAGAGAAAGCTTTTTAGTTTGAATCTATCCCAGTTATTGATTCTTGCTTGTATTTCTTGTGCTATGGGAGTCCTGTTGAGGAAGTCTGGTCCTAAGCCGACGTGTTGAAGATCTGGACCTACTTTTTCTTCTATAATCTGCAGGGTCTCTGGTCTGATTCCAAGGTCCTTAATCCATTTTGAGTTTAGTTTCGTGCATGGTGAGAGATATGGGTTTAGTTTCATTCTGTTGCATATGGATTTCCAATTCTCCCAGCACCATTTGTTGAAGAGGCTATCTTTTCTCCATTGCATATTTTTGGCCCCTTTGTCTAGTATGAGAAAATTGTATTTATTTGGGTTTGTGTCCATGTCCTCTATTCTGTACCATTGATCTACCTGTCTATTTTGGTACCAATACATGCCACTTTTGTTACAATTGCTTTGTAGTATAGTTGAAGTTCTGGTATTGCGATACCCCCTGCTTCATCAGTTGGTAGAGTGCTTGCTTCGCAAGCATAAGGCCCTGGGTTCAATCCCCAGCACTGCAAAAAAAAAAAAAAAAAAGGAAGAAAGGAAGAAAAGAGTATACGTTTTCATAGCAAACATTCACATTTGGGGAATTAGAGTAGCAGGGAGATACCTCTGAGAGCTTTCCAATATCATTCAAGTTTCCATCCTGCTACACAAACCCTCTTGATTCTATTTATGATGTCAGGATCCCAGACACCAATAAAAAAGAGAGGCTTCAAATGAACTTGATTGTTATTCCTAATTGGTACCTGTGTTTTCTCCTATGATATGTGTTAGAAAACTCAATACTAAATGTATTCTCACTTAAAATGATAATCCTGGGAACCTAATGCACATCTCTTTTTCCAAATTCTTTTTTACTCGGATTCCATTTTAATTGCTAAAGTTATTTATATTTGAGGAAAATATAATTCAGAAATTTTGTGTATGAAAAAATATTTTATACTGCTACTCATGGATTAATTTTTAGCATCATGAAAGACTCTAAATCACCTGCATTTTAAGAAGCAAGACTGAAGTAAAAGATACAACATTGCTTACAATATGTATATGCTGTCCATCTCTAACCAAGAATAACCTAATAAAATTTACAGAAATTCCAATAGGAGTATGACTTTTATATTATACATAAGGAAAAACTTTGAAAAACATCAATTTATGAATTCTAAAATTCAATTTTATTTCAAAGAGATTAATATGGTCCATAGCTCATATCATTGTAAATTATAGAAATTATCATGCAAACTGCAAAATTTTAGTCAAAATACATTTTAAAATAGGAGTCATAAACTCCTTTATAGTGGCAAAGTGAAAGCTGCAGTGTATCTGCAACAAACTGAAGGACACACATGCGCAGTATGAAGGGGGCACCCTGTGCACCACACAGTAACGGGCTCAGAGGAGACCCCATGTGGTTCTTCAAGAGAAGCTTGAAATCCAGATTTCTGCATGAGTTTCCTGAACTTTAATATTGACTCAGTTTATATAAGTATATAAATATATCCATAAGATTTAAAAAAGATATTTCTATTCTAATCAAGAAAACCCTGCTTATAAACAACATTTGTTTGCCCACGTCACTGTTAAATCAGATGTATTTCAAATATTTTTGAAATAAAGGTGGTTGATGTTTACCATCTTTGGGACTTCAAGATTTTCAATGCCTGAATACAGTTTTGCTGCCATTGTTGTGTCCTTGCAAAAGAGCATGATGGAGAGGAGTTTCACCCCTGTAATTTCTAACATTTAGATCAGTACCATTTCCTAGAAGAATAGGTGCACATTCCTCTTCCTGCTGTTGGATGGTCTGTTGGTTTTGTACCAAGAAATAGATTGTAAATTTCAGGAATTTAAGAAAACATTCCACAGATTTCACTAAGGAGATATATTTATATGACATTAAGTAATTTTTATCCTAAACATTTCAGTTGAATTCATTTCCTGCCGAAATCCTTTGCTACACCTACTATAATCAGTGGTGTGTCGTAGTCACAATCACAGAGGTGAATGTTACAGCTGTCTCTAATAGAAGAGCCACCACTTCTGCCGTCCATAGGCACAGGCATAATGTAGAGGGGTCCTATGAAAGTAAGGGGATATCTTAGGAGGCCATAGTGATCCTGCTAAAATATAGAATTATTCATGTAATTGTAAACATTAAATATCATGAAAGTCTTGCCCTCCAAAACAAATAACTTTCTTCTGAAGAAAGTACAACATTTACTATGCAATATTTACTAGCTGTTATTACTTATTGAATTAATCAATGAGCCATTTATTCCATTGATATTTTCATTTTCTTTTTCTTTTTTCATTTTGTACTGATGGTGATGGAATCCCAAGGCACCCACCCCAACCACTGAAACATATACTGAACCCTTTTTATTTTCCATTTTGAGACAGTGTCTCACCAAGTTGCCCAGACTGGCCTCCAACTTTCAGTCCTCCTGCCTCAACCTTCCATGTTACTAGGATTACATGCATATGCCACTGCTTCTGACCCACTGAATTTTGATTTTTGTCTTGTTTAGCTTTTGTGGTGCTCGGGTTAAAACCCTGGGCCTGGATCATTCTAGTGAGGTCTTTATCACCAAGCTACATTCCTAGCCCCCATCTGCCCATTTACATAGAAAGAGCTTTTCTTTTCTTTTTTTTTTTTTTTTTCCCGGATGTAGCTCAACTTGGGTTCAAATCCTACTTTAATCTCTGTTACATACTAGCTATCCACTAACCCTTCTATGCCTCAATTTCCTCACCTATAAAAAGGAGATTCATATTAGTAGTTATGTACCAGGACACCTCAGTGATAGTAAATGAGAATATATGCAAAGTATTTGAAAAGTTTCAAGGACAAACAACAATTCAATATTTGTTAGCTAATGTAATTATTACTACTAATTAACAAGGTAATATTTCAATTATGAAACAATACAATTATACTGATTTAGCATATGTCTCTTAAGTACTTGTTTTTCAGAGTCTTAGATGATCTTTTCCCTAACATTTTAACATCACTGACATTGGAATGCTACTCATAATCCATGATACATTGTAAATATAATTGGCAGCATTTAAAATATTTTTTCATATACAAAATAAAGGACCATTGCACAATCCATAGTGCCTTACCTTAAGTGAATTGTGATTAAACAACAGGTCCGTGACAGTTTTAGTCATTTGGGTGGCATTTAAATAAATTTTATTTATTAAAAAAAGTCCTATGATCAAAGAGGGCTGAATAACAACAACAAAAAGACCAAATTAAAAGCAAAGTTATTCTTTCTTTATTTTTTCAAGGAACTTAAAGCCAAAGGAAACATAATTCAAATGAATTAGTATGGCTCACTTTATTCAATATTTAGATTTATAGGATGCATGTCATTCTGTATTCTCAATGTTTAATACCAGTATTACTACAGTCATACCTTTTCAGAAGGGAAGTTCACAATTTCCTATCTCCAGAAGTGATTTTGTTTGAAAAGAGAGGAAATGCTTCACCTGATATTGAGTTCTAATATTTCAATCCTAAATCTTTGGTTAGGGAAACATGAAGTTCTTAAGGATAAAGGATTCTGAGAGGGAGTAAAATATGTCAACTGCATGTTAGACATTCAGTTCATGAATGGTGAATAAATGGAAAGAAAATATAGGTAAATAAAGTTGGGGCATTGCTATTTTTAAGCAAAACTTTTATAAATAAATCAGTACTTTTGTAGTAGTAATAATCTTTTATAATTACTCTTATTTTCACAAGGATGCAATTAAAACAAAATAATAATTCTAAAATTACATATAAGTAACAAATCTATATGTAAAAATCATGCATATATACAAATATATATGTAGTAATATCTACAACCACAGAGGAACAGACTCCTTTCACTTCTGAAGAGGTTAAAAGTTGGCAGATTATAGTAATCTATGCAAACACATACACAGAAGTTAGTAGAAAATGAGACTCTTATCCACACAAGATTCATATCTCTTCTTTCCTAAGGATTATTTTATTAAGAAAAAGCTCTCACTAGAACTTTTATGCATAGTCAATATAGAAATAACAGGGATTAAAAAGAAAAAGTAGAAGTGAATGTGGAATTTTACAAAAACTTCCCCTGTGGTAGGTAAAAACAAGCAGAACATAGAAAATACCAAAATATTTACTTAATACAGGCTATATTTTCTGCTATCAGTGAAACTAAGCTGGAAACAAATAAAGAGATAAGGATAAATTGTCAAATATTGGAAATAAACAACTATTGCTAAAAAGGAAATTTTTTCTTGTATCTGAATGCCTAAAAATAACAAATTTTACCACATTTTCTATTTATTCATGACTAACACAATGTGATCTATTTTTTATGTATTATCAAACTAGTTTTATTTCAATTGATATGCAAAATAACATCTTCCTATGTCAACATACATTTATAATTTTGCCACCTTCACAGGTCACATAATATCCTGGGCTAGGAATGCACTGCATTTTATTTATACCACCAGTAATGTGGGTGCTTCTTAATACATGACTATTTTAGGCAGTGCTGAGAAAAACAAACTGTTATCTCTTATTATTTCCTAAAGATTTTTAATATAATGGAATTAATGGGTAGAGACATGCACATTATTAAAATATATAGTACTGTCATGTATTTGAAAAGTCATAAGCAACTTAAACTTTGTGCAACATAGGTAGAACTGCTCTTTCTCACAAATTTTGTAGCTGAACAAACAGTATTTCATTTATCATTTAATTTACATTAATTCTCTAACCAGGGACATGAAATACTTTTTCCTACATCCATAGAACACTTGTGAATCTGGAAAAGAGTACTTTCCCTATTTAAATTAGAGTTCAGAGGCTGGGGGATACAGCTCAGTGGTAGAGCACTTGCATAGCAGGCTCAAGGTGATGGGTTCAATTCCCAGGAGCAAAATCTTAAAAAATATAATAGGAAAAAGAGAGAGAAAAGTAGGAACATTTTCTTTCATTTTTAAGAAGGACTTTACAAACACAAAATGTAAAAAGGAACATTTGTGTTTTCTTCTATCATTTTTCTCATTTTGTATTATTTGAAATTAGTAATCTATATTCAATTAGGGAATTATTTTTGTGACATAAGAATCTAGCTGGTTTTCTCCAAATGATTACTAGGCTTTTCATTCACAAATATTTCTTTTCCTACTAATATGTCACCAATAGCACATTTTAATTTTTTCCAAATATTTGGATATTTATGGGTTTTTGGTCTGTTCCATGTACTTATTTGCTTTTTAGTCTATCAGGGAACAAGTAGTTGGTGAAAAATAATAGTATATTTTGATACCCAGATGGCAAGTCTTTATTCATTATATACATTTTTAAGTGCCATCATGACCCTACAAGACTGCATCTGTAACTTCAAAGAGTCCTTACAAGGTCCCTCAGTAGTCAGCATGCATATTATGTATACACCAGTATAAATGACTACTGCATTGTAGTTGAAGAATTTTTTAGCCTGGTGTTGCTAGATTATGAGAAATATTTTTCTTATAATGCACTTTTCTACAATGTATATAACATGCTTTTAAAAAAATGTTTGCATTAAAAATAGACTGCTGTGGTAATTAATTTGGTGAGTTAAAACTCTTCTAAACAGTCAATGGATCACTTTATAGGGGAATCCTCAGTAGCTGGAAAACCAGTTAGTGTGTTTTCTTTTTGCTGCTCATTAAGAGGGCCTTGGTACTAGACTGCTCCAAGGTCTGCAGGTCCCAGGTGCTGAGGCATCTGTGGAGTATGAAAGGCAAGCATCCTGGTGAGAGGGGAGCTGGCCACCCTTCAGCACTGTGCCTCTAGTCACAGCCTGGATGGTGCAAGCTTCTTCCGCATGATACCCTGTCTCCCTGCCACGCCCCCTTTGGCCACTTGCCCCTCTGGTCCCTGACCTCCCAGGCCATATTGCCTGTCCTTTTGGTCCATGTCATCCACCTGTCATTCCCCACGAGAGAGAAGATCCCTCACTAGGGCTACATCTCCAGCCCTTGCAGCCCTGTGATCTTGCCCACAGGCTTGTATCCAGTAACCTTACCTCAGAAGCCAAAGGTATGCAGAATCATTAGCAGCATGAGAGGCCCGTTCCCTTACCGGGACCTTTCACTGCCTCAGGAACCCAGTGCTGGAGTTTATAGATTGACCAGCCGAGTCTCTCCACAGCAGCTGACCCGGCCGCTTGACCCTTAGGTATCAGTCAAGGGCATTAATAGTCGTTGCCAAGTAACACTGCGAAGCACTTGACAGCGCCAGCGCTGCCAAGATGTGCCCAGCCCGCAGAGACGGCGCTCCAGCCAGCGCCGGGTCCTCCGCGCAGAAGGTGGAGGAGTGGACACTCAGTCCCCGAGGCGGCGCTGGGAGATGACATCTGGCAGGGCACCGCCAGGTCCCTGTGAATTGTTCGGTAGGAGAAGGAGACTTCGCCCTGGGTTCCTGAGGCACAGCTTGCAGCGCAGCACAGGTGGAGTTGGATGAAGCTTAAGCGTCCTGCTGCCCGATCAAAAATTACTGAGCGCGGTGCCGGGAGAAGCCCTTCCCCAGCTTCTGGAAGGCCAGACAGGCGCCACCCAAGTTCACCAAGGCCACCTTGCTGCACCCGATAGTCGCGACTGGCCCCCCGAGATTCCCTAGATCCCCAGGCCGCGTGGGTTCCAGGAACTTGAGTAGCGTGTCAGACAGGGTAGAGCGCTCTAGGGCCTGCTCTCCCTCTGCGCTCTAGGGATCCAGGCAGCCGAGAGGCAGTTCTAGGGATGCTCCATTACGGTTCCACTCCCTGAGGAGGACAGGAAGTTCTCTACCTCTCCAGAGCTGCCCACCACAGGTCAAGGAAGAGGCTGTCACTTCCTTGACCGTCTTCCCCAGGTGATATCCCTTCCCGGGCTGGGGCACCTTTTCCATGCTGCAGCTTGCAGCCACCTGCCTCCCTGAGGGGCAAAGGCAATGGGAGGAGGCCCATGGGTGGATCAGGGTCTGACCTTAGCTAGGGCAGTGGTCAAGCTGCCTTCCAGATGCCAGAGATCCAGGACTGGGTTTAAAATAAACAGGCATTTCAAGATACTTAATGCCTGGTGTTATGGTTTGGATATCTGGTGTTCCTAATGCTCATGTGTGACCCAATGTAAGAACGTTTAGAGGTGAAATTAGATTAGGTGATGACAGTGGTAACCTAATTGGTGCATTAATCCACTGATATGGATTAATTGGGTGGGAACTATAGGCAGGTAGCTTGTGCCTAGGGGATTTAGGTCACTGGGGGTGTGCCTTTGGGGTATATACTTTGTCTCTGGTGAGTGGAGATCTCTTTCTCTGCTTCCTGACTGTCGTGTCTTGAGCAGCTTTCCTCTGCCAGGTTCCTCCACTATGATGTTGTACCTCAACTCAAGTCCAGAGCCTGCACAGTCAACTGACCTCTGACTGAACCTGGCAAACAGTTACCCCAAATAAACTTTCCTCCTTTAGGTTGTTCTTGTAAGCTATACTGGTTACAAAGTTGACTAAAACACCTGTCTCCAAGAAAAAGCTCCTAAAATAATTTGTGTAAATCTCCCTGTCCTTACCATTATGCCTTTCCCACATCTCCCTGGGTCTCAGTAGGTCTCAGTAGGGGAGTTCAGCACATGCACTAACTGAGGCTGTTTTAATGATTTCAGAGTCCAGCAATGAATCATCAGGTGCAAACCTTTGAGGAGAAACCAGAGCTCATTTTCCACATGAAATTAAAATGTATTTCTGCCTGCCTCCTGCCCCTCCCTTTCACCCCAGCTTTACATTTATGTTTTCTTAACTTTTATTTTAGTTTCCCTTATTAAATCAAATCATAATCCACCATTTATAGTGAAGCATGGTGGATAGTGCTTAGGAATGACTTCCATTTTCATTATTATTTATTTATTATTGGAGATTTACCCCTGAACTACATGCCCAATCCTATTTGTATTTTGAATTTTGAGATAGGGTTGAGGCTGGTCTTGAACTTGTTATTCTCCTTCCTAGCCTTCTGAGTTGCTGAAATCTCAGGTCTATGCTGCTGAATGAAGCCAGAACATGGCTCCTCTCTTCTCCTCCCCTCCTATCCCTTCCCTTCCCTCCCCTCTCCCTTCCCCTTCCCTCCCCTCTCCTCTCCTCCCCTCCTCTCTGGAACTCTACACTGAGCTACATCCGTAGTTCTTATTTACTTTTCATTTTGAGACAGGGTCTTGTTAAATTGCTGGCATTGAACATTTGATCCTCCTGTCTCAGCCTTGCAAGTTTCTGGGATTAGAAGTATGCACCACCTCTCCTGGCTTTTTTCCTTTTTAAGAGTATCATTTTATTTTTAATTTTCATAATTGATTACATTTTCATTTTAAATAGTCTGGCTCTTATTTAAATCATGTTTGCAACAATTTATTTTGTTCAGTTATTTTAGAAATATAATACATATTTGACATTTATAAATTTCATATTCTATGATTTATACCTTTTTACTTGAAATGCACTAGCTACTTACTTTCAATGTTTTTTTTAACTATTAGAAGTTCTGAACATGATTTTATATACTCATTAGGGTGTACAGTTATAAATAATTGTAGGTTTTATTTTTACTTATTCATGAGTACATTTAGTTTTCTTCATTTCAATCCCCAGTACTTCCTCTCTCTCTCCTTTCCATTCTTCCCCTAATCCCTTCTTGGTACTTGATTGATCTTGCCTCTTTTTATTTCATTGGTGCACTTTAAGTATCTATAAAATTGGAATATATTGTGACATATTTATACATGCAGTAGCACAATTTGGTCGACTTTATTCCTCAGTTTTTCCCCTTTTCCTCTCCTCCTCTCTTACCCTTGGTCTCACTTCTACTCTACTGATCTCCCTTCTATTTTCTGGAGGTGACCTTTTATCATTCCTTTTCTCTCCCTCTCTCTTGCTTCCTCATATGAAATAAAATGTCCAACCCTTGACTTTCTGAATCTAGCTTATATTATTTTGCATGATTTTTTTTTTTTTTTTTTTGAGAAACAGCTTCTTGATTTGCCATTTTCCAAATGATCCATGCTTTCCCATCAGGTTAAAATGCTACTTTAAGGTGCTATGGGCACCACAGCCAGTGCTGGGTGGGAGCCGCCAAGATGCACAAGGGATATAGCACAACCATCAGCAAATCAGTGCCTGTAGGTGAAAGCCATCATATAGAACCTCTCGCAGGAGGTTATTTGTTTCATGGTGTTGGGGATCAACCTCAGGAGCTCCCATGTGTACCCGTACAAGGCAGTTCCTCTACCACTGCTCTAGTCAATAAAGTATTTTGGAAGGTAGCCACACCCATTTACTTACTGTCCATAACCAGATTACATCACACAGAGATTTAATGACCCACATGTGCATTATGAATAAAGCTGTTTATATATTTATCTCTTATCATATCTCAACCCAACTTTAAAATATTGGTGATAGTTTTCGCAAATTTTAGATTTTCTAAGTGAACAATCTCAAGAGAAACAAGAACTTTTCATCTCTTTTTCTAGTATATATGACATTGATCTCTTATCCTTTCGTATTTAGCTAAATACATCTATTTGTTATTTAAATAATGATTGTTTACTTTTGACTGGTTCCAGCAATAGCTGGCATGTCTCAGGTTCAAGATTTTAATTGAAATGTTACTCGTGTTGTGCCATCTAAAAACGGCACTTCTCCTGGTTTTTTAGAGATGGTGCTCGTCCTATTTAAGGAATTCTTTTCTACTTCCACTGTTGTTTTGATTAGAAACACCAAGTTTTTCCTTCTCTTATCTACTGAGAGTTTCCTCTGTCTTCCTCTTTTAATCTATTGTTTAGAGTTGAATTCTCTGAGAAAGAATCTCTTTCACTTCTGGATTTATTTCCTTAGAATATATTTTTCTTGTTTGATAGATTCTCCTGGCAAATATTCTAATTAGATTTTTTTCACTTCCATTCATTTGTGACATTTTTGGAACATTTTTGAGGTTTTCATATACATGTTTTGCCAAATTAATAAAATGAAACACTGAGGGTTCCATGTTAGATCCCCATGATCTGGAACATTTCAAAACTCCTTAGAATCTAGTGGCCTGGACTTTAGCCAGAATGCAGATATTAACCATATGGTCCCCTTGCCTTTATAATGAAAGCTCACAGTCCCCTTTCTGAAGTGAGATCGCATCCATTCATGTTTGTACCTACCTCAAAATGAAAAAAAAAAAAAAAAAAATTACAAAGGGAGGGCCTGCACAGGTCATTTACAGTTAGAGGATCACAATTACATACCCAGTGCTACAAACAACAAACAAAACAAAAATTGAGAGTCACAAATTTATTGATCACTTGCATTTTCAGTCAGATATTAGATAAACTTATTCCTGATATTGTATTTATTTTTTCACTTTAATATTTCATAATAGTTCTAATAATGAAGTTTTTGTGACATTACTTCTGAAAATAAGCCCTATGAAGTCTCACATTTTTTGAAGTCCTTCAGCTATTGCAAAATCACATGACTCGTCTGCTGCCTGGTCTTGGAGTGCTCCTTAAACTGGTTTGTCCATGGCTGAGAATTCCAGTTTGGATCTCCCCTCTCATGAGTGGCTTTATATAAGGGAAGACTTTCACCAGGGAGTCAGAGAGACATTTTCAGGACTCTCCAACCTCTTCTAGGATCCATCTTCTCTGGGTTTGGGCTTTTAGTTTTCCACGCAGAGAACTGTGCCCTTCTTTCAGAAGCACATGATCTCTTGCTCCACCTGGTGTCCGTGTACAGTACTGCAGGTTCCCTGGTGCTTAGCAAGCTACCAAGTCCTCCCGTTCTCAGTGATCACTGGTTATCCAAAGTATGCCACCAGTGCTGTCACAGGAGATAGAAAGCAATTCCCTGTAGAGCCAGAACATAGAAATCATGTTGCCTCTTCTCTCTAATCCCCAAGGGGAATTGAGAATTGGGCATTTTCTTCACAGCAAAGGAAACAATCAAGAACATGAAGAGAGAGCCTAAAGAATGAGAGAAAATCTTTCCTTCTGCACCTCAGATAGAGCATTAACCTCCAGGACACGCAAAGAACTCAAAAAACTTACCATAAAGAAATAATAACTCGATCAATAAATGGGCAAAGCAACTGAACAGACCATTTTCAGAAGAAGAAATATGAATGATCAACAAATATATGAAAAAATGTTCAACATCTCTAGCAATAGAAGAAATGCAAATTAAAACTACCCTGAGATTCCATCTCACTCCAGTCAAAATGGCAATTATCAAGAAAAAAAGTAACAATAAATGTTGGCAGGGATGTAAATAAAAGGTATACTCATACATTGCTGGTGGGATTGCAAATTGGTGCAAACACTCTGGGAAGCAGTATGGAAATGCCTCAGAAAATATGGAATGGAACTACCATTTGACCCAGTTATCCCACTCCTTGGCCTATCCCCAAAGATCTTAAAATTAGCATAATATAATGACTCAGACACATAAATATTTACAGCAGTGCAATTCACAATAGCTAAGCTATGGAACCAACCTAGGTGCCCTTTAACAGATGAATGGATAAAGAAAATGTGGCATATGTACACAATGGAATATTACTCAGCCATAAAGAAGAATGGAATTTTGGCATTTGCTGGTAAATGGATGGAACTGGAAACTATCATGCTAAGTGAAACAAGCCAATCCCTAAAAGAAACAAAGGCCAAATGTTCTCTCTGATATGTGGATGCTAACTTACAATATGCTCTGGGGGTTGGGGGTTGGGGATAGAAGTTCACTGGATTAGGCAAAGGGGCATGAAGGGAAGGGAGGGGAGACAGGAATAGGAAAGACAGTAGAATGAATCGGAAACAACTTTCCTGTGTTCTTATATGAATACATGATCAGTCAAACTCTACATTGTGTACAACCATAAAAATGGAAAGTTATTCTCCATGTATGTGTGATATGTCAAAATGCATTCTACCGTCATGTATAACTAAAAAGAACAGACAAAAAATTTTTAAACAAAAGCTAGCCTCAACAAGTTAGCACAAACTTGTCTCAAAATAATTTTTTTTTAAAAAGGGCTAGGGATGTAGCTCAATGATTAAAGTACCCCTGAGTTCAATCTCCCATACCACATCCCCCGCAAAAAAATGGAGGGCCTGGGATATGCCCTGGGGTTGGTCCTGCACTGCAAAAAAAAAAAAAAAAAAAAAAAAAAAGAAAAAGAAAGAGAAGAAAAGGAAAATAAATGAATTTAAATGAATTTAAATCTGTGAGAGCTCCTTTCAAGGACAGATCTAAGTGGCATAATTGAGGAGAATCTAATTTTCTTCTTTAAATGTATTTTCATTTCTAACAATGATCATGTAGTATGTTTGTCATAATTTGAAGATTTTTAAAAATTTCATGGATGTTGCCTCCAAAAATTTTGACCAAGGTTTTAAGTAATCCATAAAATTTCAATTTAAACTTGAAGACTCTCTGATTATTTCTTCCTGATATATATATTTTCTCATACTTAACAAAGATCACAGAAAGAATAATAATATTAAGGGAAGTAGTTCTTGCTGGAGAAAATCCTCTAATTTTAGGATATTTTATACTCATCAAACATACAAATAATTAGTCATATTGAAATGTAAAGTTCAATAACTAACAGGAGGCAAATTCAAAAAATTTAATGAACTGAATGTTTAGTGAATTGTATAGAAAGCCCCTGTGAGGGAAAAATGGTATAGTGCATTGTAAAATAATAATATTGCCTATGAACAGGACAGTGACATGCATGCTGGGTTCCACTGAATATTCACTGCATAGCAACACCTTGAGTTTGACATAAGGATTAGTAAATTAGTGGCCCTGGGTCCAATTCTGCCCACAGCCTGTTTTTGTAAATGTTTGTTGTTGTCGTCGTTGTTGTTTTGTTTCATTTTGCAGTTCTAGGATTGAACCCCAGACTTCATAAATGTTTGGTAAGCACTCTACCACTGAGCTACACCTTTATCCTCTGAAAATGTGGTTTTATTGGAATATAGCCCCACACATTCACCTACTGTCTGTTGCAGATTTCGGCCTTTGACCACAGAGAACTTCTGACCCACAAAGCCAGAAATCTTTACTATCTGGCCCTCTGCAGAAAAAAAATTGTCAATTCCTTGTTTAATCTATCAAATTCCCTTTGGTATCATTTTAATAATACCACCAAATATATTGACATATTTGTAGAACAGGGATCCCTCTGTGCAATCCCCTAGCAATAATGTGAGGGTCTAATAGTTGACAACTAACACACTAGGAACAAAAATATTAACCTAATAAATAGCAATTCTGCTGTATCCAGGTTGAGTGCCAGTAGAGCAGGCAGCTTCCTCTGCAACTCCACGGTTGTTACAAGTATTAAAACAAAATGTGTCATCAAACAAAGTGCTTTAAATATATTTGACTCATGAAATAAACCATATACTATAGATCTAATCTCATTTTTAAAAACAGTTGCATATCACATTATTTTTGGAGTATTTTGACTATTTCTAATTTGTTTATGATAAGACTTAAATATAATATATATACATATATTTTTCCTTCCTGTATATGCTGTCTATTATATATTGTTCATTTTTATGAATTCTCAACATGATTAGATTAAGAGACTTCTGGGTGTCAATCAGGGTGCTTCCAGAAATGACCAGCATGTGGAACAGCAAACTGATGGGTAGACCCACCTTAAATGTGGGCAGTACCTGTCCAGTGAGTTGGGGATCTGAATGAAACAAAAAGGTGGAAGAATAAGGAAGCAGCAGCATAAGCAAGCTTGATTCTTCTTGAGCAGGTGCTTTGGTTGCTGCTATTACCAGAGGACATCGGACTCCAGCTCCTTCTAAAGCAGACTCTAGCAACTCTCTAAGGAGTTTCCAGGTCTTTGGTTCCAGACTGGGACTGTATCATTTGTCCCTCTCATTATCAGGTTCCAGGTTCTTAGACAGAACAGGTCTGATTCCTCCACTCTCTGATCTGCAGAAGACCATTGTGGAACTATCTAGCTTCTATTTGTGTAAGCCAATCGAATAAATCATATATATATATATATATATATCTATATCTATCTCCCATATATATCATATATATATATATATCTCCCATGTTCATATATATGTACATATATATATATATTTCCTTTTGATTCTGCTCTTCTAGAGAATGCTTTTATATATTCACATTTATAGATCATATATAATATGTGATGAATGTCCTTAACATGACAAAAACTATTAGATGGTGTATAGTTAGTAGTTACTGAGTGCTCCATGTGGTAACGAAGGAGGAACCTTGGCACAGAGAGGGAGCCACTGTCCGGACAAGCCAAGCAGTGTGACCCCATATTCCAGAAGCATCAAAGACCTTCCCTTGCAGGCAGAGAGGAGGTAAGTTCCTGCAAAGTGCAGGCCCTGGGAACAAGAGGTGGGTGCAAATCAAAGGGTTTCCATTCTTGCCAAGTGATAAAACTGTGGTAAGTTTAAAAGGAACTGACTTTCGTAAACAAGGCAACTCCTAATAGTCAGAAATCTCCTATTGTTACATGGTCAACTGTATCAACTGCCAGGTGTTAAGTTCAAAAGGCGTTAGTCAGACCAATGGAGAACATTCTAATAGTTTTTCAGGGGAAATGATTTGATGAAAATGAAAAATAATTGACTGTGAAGGCAAAAATATAGGTTTCTAATGATAAATTTAATTGTTAACTGAATTAGAACTTGTAAATCTGTGTTTACAAATTGTCAGTTATTAATTTTTCACTAATATGTGAAGAATTTTGGACTTCGTGGGGGATACCTACTGAATCTTGCTTCCAGATGGGCTCCAGTCTAGAAAAATGTGTACCCACATAACCCTATTACTTCTGCCACATATAAATCAGAAATTCCCAAACCAAGGGCAGAGATATATTGAGCCACACATGTCCTAAAATATTGACCCCTGTATGCTTTGATGAAACTAGATGGAACCCAAAGCAATTAGTACCTCAGATCAATAAATAAGAAATATGACATGTGGAATAGAGCATAAAATAACAAGTAATTTGATGAAATTGAGAGACAATAAGACAAATACACATTCACATTCTGTACTCGGCAGACAATACACATAAAGAACAGATATATGCAAATGGGTGGTCCTGGTGGTACTCTCCCTCCACTCTAGAGGTTGTTGAGCCAGACAGCAAGGTGACTAGTAAATACTGGTGCTTATTTATAAAATTACCTAAATGATATTGAGTACCAATCACTGATTTTTTTCAGATAAGGCCCTTTCTCATAATCGGAAATCTCCTATTGTTACATGGTCCACAGATGCTCCCTCCAAACTTCTCTATCAATATGAAATTTGCAAGATGAGAAATGTGGCTCCCTCCCTCCAGAAGTACTGCATCCAGTTGTACCCAAGCACGTCTTTGTGTGATGAACCTGGGGACCACATTCATCCTACTAATCCTTATATAAACTGTAATTTAAACATTTAAGCTGTAATTAAATTAATTACCGAGAGGCAGAATGTTAGAAAGGTAAACCTTGGTTCTCAAAGTCACAATCATTTGAACAATGCCTCTGGCACTTAATGATTGTGCTATTATAGGAAAAATATATAACTCAGGATATGGATTTTGATGACAATAATGCCTATCTAACACACTTGTATGAGAACTAACAAAGAATAGAATGTAAAGGGCTTAGCTCTATGACTGAGTCAAAACAGGTGTTCAACACATTGGGGGGCTATAGATATAGTCCAGTGGTACAGCACTTAACTAGTATATTTGAGGTCCTGGGTTTGATATCTAGCATCACAAATATAAGTAAACAAAATTAAATTTTAGCAATGTATGTATAATGTATATCACAGAACACAGCCTGTAGTAGGACTTCATTTTCATTATTTCTGATCATTTTTCTTCCAAATTATCAACCTTTCTTCTTAATAACAAACTGGCTTCCATTAATGTTGGCTATTTATACAAATTAATCCCTCCATTATAATGTGCAGATTCATCACAATTGCCTATAAAACTACCCTCCCATACTCATATACACATCACCACCACCACTACCACGAGGTTTGATCTGTTAAGACAATTTCCAAGAAATGTCTTCTGAGTGAACTGAGCAATGAATGGCAGGGTCATTTACTGTGATGCTCTTGCAGGAGACAAATGATGTCAATTTAAAAGGTCTCTCTTTAATGAATAAAATGCATCAGCTTTTAATAGTATCCAATCACCTCCCTTATTCTCAATTTAATTTAGCAGAAAAGTGTTTGTTTTTTCAATAAATTTCATTAAGCCAGTGGGAAGGAAAAAATGTAATATTATGCAGTCATCATCATACCTAAATCACGGGGTTGTTTTGAGAATTAAAATAGGTTCCTTTTTAAAAACTATTTAAATATCTTTTTTATTTACGTTTTATGTGGTGCTGAGGACTGAACCCAGTGCATCATACATGCTAGGCAAGCACTCTACCACTGAGCCACAACCCAGCCCCTAAAATAAGATCTTTTGAAAAAAATTAATATAATTTATATCACCCTAACCAGACAGGGCTAATGAAAACAGAGTTGAACTAAGGAAAAGGGGAACATTATAACAGATACTATAGCTAGCAAAAGAGAAAGTAATATAATAAATTCTTTTACACAAATAAATCTGATGGATGAACTAGACAAATTGTTCTTCACATTGTTTGAAAAATGCAACTTACCAAATGGGACACATGGAGAAACAAAATCTGTGCAGTTCAACATCTGTTAAAGAAATTAAATTTGTCACTAAAAGACATGCTATAGAGTAACATTTAAAGAAAAAATAATAATACTAATCTTAGCCTTTGAGTGTAAAAAATTCCCCACTTGCTTCATAAAATAAACTATTGGCACTGAAACCTCAGGAGATAGGGGAATTATTAATACTCCTAATGAGCTCCCATGGAAAAAACTTAAAACTTAAAATAACTAGCAAATAAAATCCAGTTGCTCTCCCAAACTTAACAATATATCTCCTTACAAGAACACAGCAAAAGGGGGGCGGGGAATACATTGGGCCTCTTGAGAACAGCACTGCTTCATAACCTCATTGTACTAAAGAATGATTTTTCATGCTTCGATTGTTGAGTGTAAGTGAGCTTTAGCCACTGCACAAGTCCCTAGGCATAAGAAATTTGCCCTGTGATTTTAACAGGTTTATAACTGAGTTGTTAGATGCCTTCCTGTAGCTCCTGGTTCCACTTTTTCCCTGCAGAGGGTCACCCAGGAAGCCAGTGGCAACAGTTCCATGCCTCTGAACCTCAGGGTGGCGCATTCTTCAGGGCGCTGATGCTACATCTTGGGGACTTACCTGCGGGTGGATGGTACAGCAGGGGAAGCAGGGAGGCAGCATAGGAGGAAAGTACCAGTGGAAGGAAAAAGGAAAGGGTGCGTTTTAGCTGGGAAGAGAAGATGACTTTGTTGTTGAAATCGCACACATAAGCCTTCGAGGAAACCAAAACCACTACTGCTACAAAGGCCCCCAGAGTGAGCTTTCACTCACAGAGAGAAACAGACACAGCCAGCACCCTACCCGACCACCACCAGCAAAATTTGGGAGCAGGCGTTTTACTATTTTCCAACGAGACCTCTCAATCTCTAGTCTCCGAGACCACCCGTAAAAGCAGAGGGCTTGGGAGTCCCGCGTGCTGGTGCCTTAAAAACTGTAATCAAGAGGCAGATGAGGACCCGGTCCAGTGTGGACAGCGACCAAAGTACTTCAGGAAGAGCGAGCCCCTTCCAAGCTGCTTCCTCCAAGAACAGTCTCTTCCCTTTGTGCGCAAAGGGACTGTTAAAAATAGTCCCACTATGAGCTCACAAATTTGTATAGAGGGTAAAGAGCGGTGGGAGGGGTGGGGGGAAGGGAAAAAATAACAGAATGAATCAAACAACATTACTCTATGTAAATTTATGATTACACAAATGGTATGCCTTTACGCCATGTACAAACAGAGAAACAACATGTATCCCATTTGTTTACAATTAAAAAAAAAAGAAAAGAAAAGAAAAAGAAATCAGATACAAAAGACACATGAAAAAAAAAAAAAACAAAAAAACAAAAAAAAAACAAATTTGTTTAAAGGATTTACACGCCGGTCTGCGCTGCTGAGAGCACACAGTGGGCGTCGGTTCCGGCCCAGTGCATCTGCAGGGCGCACTGCGTGTAGCTGCCGCTTCTGGATTGAGTGTGGCTGACCCGGGAGAAAACTGAGGGCGTGGGTGCGCAAAGAGTGGATCACCAAGAGCCCATCATTGGCGCCTTGTAACTCCAGTATTTCTGCTATGGTGCGCTGAACAGAGCCACAGCTGTGGGAAGAAGTATCTGACCACCTGCAGTAAACTACCAGGTGGGCTAGACAGCACTGTCATAAACATTACGTCATGGGCAGTAATTCTTAAACTTGATACATAATATAATACAAAAATCAACTGAGAACAAAAGGAGCAAGAGCACCTGAGTACTCAACTTATTTGAATTCTTCACGGAATTTAGGAAACAAGTGTGTGCAGTGAAACCGGCTGAATTTAAAATTTTAGCATGACAGAATTTTAAATTCTGAATTCTCTCTTGTAAAAGACATCTTGGCGGATTTTCACTGAATTAGTGGCAGTGATTTAGAGGAATGTTCAAATGAGCAAAAATCAGGTTTTCCAGAAAGATTTGTGTTGAATCTTTGTAATCAATCTAGTTTTACATGTTACTGACCTGTCCTTAATGAAGATGGGAGACAGGTGAAAACTTGCAGAGCAATTTGACACTGTCAGGACATCCAGGTGTGAGCAGGATATCTGATCAAGGTTACCCTAGTTGAGCAGGGTGGCTCCCTGTTGTGAATTGCCAGTCTCCTGGGTCTTATGTTAGCAAGTGGTCATGGTGCAGTAGGATCACCTTCACAGTGGGGTATACTTTATGGTTGGTTCTGCAACTGAATCTCTATCATGACTTTCACTTTTAGAAAATGTGTGTCATTAGAAATGTATTGCACACCATGTGAAAACTGCTGAGGAAGACTGAAGCTTTTACTGATCTACATTTATTATTTAAAAATACATATTCAGAGCAGCTTTATTTTTATTACCATTTTACTAATGGCAATGATGGCATACATTTGACTTTGGAAATATACTATCTTATTTATTGTTCATTAAATGCAATACATTTGAACTCTGTAGTTTGAAATATTAGCTACTGTACATTAAATACACATAGAAATAGTTGTATGTTAACTATTTCAACTTTTATAAGGGAATCATAAACTAGAGGAACTTCAAAAAAAGATCTATTTGCACATGGAAAACAAAATTGTGCATTGTATTTCAGACTTAAATTGACATTAGAAGTATGTTGTGTACACATGCACACACACATACATACATATATAAATAACATACTTAGTTTTAGCATTCAAGCAAAAGATTCTTGACAACTTTGCCTACTAATCAAAGTAATGCTTTTAATATTTATTTTTCAGTCAAAATTTGTGAATAAACAGAAGTGAATGATGGTAAAGTTCTAGTAATCTATTGTCACATAAACATTTTATGATACTGATGAACATATAGGAATGTATATTTTATCTTTATATAAACACAAATTTGTATATTAAAGAAGTATTTATTAAATGTGCCAATTCAGAATTAAAACTGAACAGTTTATTTGGTGGGAATTATACATGTATTAATACCAAAAGGACATCACATTCATTCAATTAAGCTGAAAATAGTTTTTCAGATACTGTTAGATTTCCACAGGGAAATCTTTAGATTATTGCCAATATGATCCTAATTCTTCAGATGAACAGAACAAACAGATCTGAGTTACCATTGAGGTATGGATAGTTATTTGGTTTTTAAGTATTTTTACAAAACAGGTATGCTATTTGGTTTTATACCCAACTGAATACTTTTTCCTATTAGGACAAAAATAAGAAAAGTATGCTTCTCAGCAAAACTAGATTGATCTAAAAGAAGAAAAAAGAAAAAGAAAGAAGAGTTGTAAGCCTATACAATTGAGATGAAGCTAGGGCTGTCACTGGCAATTGAATAAATAAATGCCCATGTCCACCCAAGTTAGCCAGAAGCTGAGATTGTGTGTTCTTGTTTATATCTTGTTTGATTACAATCACTAGTGTCTCTCAGATAATAATATTCCAGGGGATGTATTTATGTTCTGTGGGAAGCAGTATAACATGCTGTCAGCTGCCAGGGATGTTTTTTTTTTTTTTTTCTCTATTTAACTTAGAATTTTGTCATTCCAAGAGCATAGGAATTTCTAGTATTCAGGTGTTATACATTCTTTCACCACCCCATTCCCAGCCCACTTTTATTAAGGATTATTAGAGAGTTTTCTCAAATTTAATCTTCTGAAATTTCCCATGTCAGTCTTTAAAATAAAAGCAATTATTGGGAAAATTGAAACCATAGAAACATTGAAATAAAAACAATTATTGAGAAAGTTGAAACCCAAGAAGCATTGAAAATTTATTTGCATGACTCATTAGCACTGGAAAGTGATGAACTAAAATTTACTGCAGCAAATTGAAACACACATCAAAAAATTAACTGACTATAATGGACCTGCAAATCAAATGAGGCTGAATAAATAGTATAGTTATAATCTGATATACACTGAATAAACAATCATGTGAAATTTGTGGGTCTTATAAGCTGAAACAGTTGGAGTTTTCCTAAATAATGAGAAATACTACTTCAGAAGTCCTTTAGATACTGTGCCAAAATTCCTGATTAATCAATGCTTGCCCTTCTTCTGTAAAATATATTGACTAATGCTCTTAGCAATCTTAATAGTTAGATCTGAAAACTTAATCTCACATACACCTACTGACATCTGCTCTATTGCACAACTGTTTTCTAATTCATGTTTTTTCTGAGACTAGGATTTATACTTATCAATTCAAAAAAAATCCATGCATATTCAGACTCAGGAATACACCAGCCATTTAATTCCAATTCTTCCTCACTAACACTTTAAACAATAGAGCAATCTGATTGGTGAAACAAGTCAAAAACCTGAAAGAGAATTTCAGGTTAGACTTGAGCCTCACTGTCTATTGAGAACTCAGACTGCTGTTGTAGTTGCTTCTCCACTGTACATATTTGAGAGGTATTAGAGGTTGAATTGCTCACTAGAATATAAATACCACTAGAAAAGATCTCTTTTCTATTTATCTTAACTGTTGACTTCCTAATATATAACAATAGCAAGCAAATGTTAAGAAGTTGTTGAAAGACTAAAATGAAACAAAGTTCTATGGAAGCTTTCTAACCACAGAAAGATGTAGTGCCTCATTGCATTCAAAATTTTAATTTCCAAAATATATATAAAACTATGTGCCCAGTGGCAGAGGACAGAAAATTATTCTAGTTGTTTGATCTACGAATTTTTTTTACTATTTCAAGTAAATCTTGAATAATTACTATTGTACAGAACTAAGAAGAAAAAAGGAATATTGCCTTTTCCTAACTGCTACTTTGTATTGCATTTACTAGGAGAAAATAAGGAAATTCCTTTTTTTTTTTTTTTTTTGAAAACTAATATAGGTCTTCCTGAGGATCTTTTTTTTTTCACATTTTTATTGGTGAATTATAGGTGTACATAACGGTGGGATTCACTTTTACATATTCATACATGCACACAATAGAATACTATAATTTGGCCAGTATAATTTCCTAATATTTCCCCTTCTCCTCTTCTCCCCTTCTACCTCCCCCATCTCTCTGCTCTACTTTATGATCTCCCTTCAATTTTCCTGAGATCCTACACCCCCTCCTTTCTTGTGAAATTTTTATTTTATGTGAAAGCTACAGAGTTGATTTCCAGATAACTTTTAGAGTTTCTATGAAAAAAGAGGCTATTAACAGGAACACTGAAAGAGGATTTCTGGAAGCAGAAAGATGATTTAATTTCCATTTAAAGAGATAGTTTCTTATTAAAGGTATCTTAGTTTTTATTGTTGTTGTTGTTGTTGTTATCATTTTGTGGTATTAGGGATCCGATGTAAGGCCACAAGCTTGCTAGGCAAGACCCCGCTACTAAGCCACGTCCTCAGTGTTGTATCTTAGTTTTTAAATCTTTCTTCCAGCATTTTCCATTATTTACATCCAGAGCAAATTTTTACATGCCACCTCAAGACTACATACAGAAATTCCATCCATAGAGTGCTCTTGAAACACCCATACTTCAGATGCCAAAATGAACCTCAGTGATGTGAACTGACATCTGAGGGTCAGTTAGTAAAGAACAACGCTGTCCTGGGTGAGGTAGAGTCATTCAGCTAAGGAGGCAACAGACACTGATGTTGCCTACAAGTCTGCCAAGCAGATGATAATGTAGTGGTTCCCATTAATTATTCCTCAACCCACACCCCTCCTATTATTTAAGTCCTTGTTCCCTGTTACAGGAATAATTATAATAAGTCCTTGTTCCATGCCTGAGGGACTAAGTGGGGGCATCATGATACTCCATAAATCTGAGGTTAAAAAGAACCTAGGGTCTATACAAAGCAATGCCCTGCTCATGAGTTTTCTCTTTAGTGGTCAGCAGCTTCAGTCATCAGTTCCAGGAACTGGGAGAGGCCCTAGGTTACTTGTGTGACATTGTTCTGTCACTGCTGGTCTTTCCCTATTGCATGCTCTGTGCTAGTGGTTGGGCTGGATGGAGCTGAAATGAGCAGAACTAGGCTGTAAGCAAGCAGTTCATAGTCCAATGGTGTCAGGACCCATCATCAGATAAAAATGTCCAGAGAGTTCCCCAACAGAATCACTGGTGGACATGGATATCTGGACCTGGCACAGAACTCATTTCTGATGTGTCCCCACAGAGACCCAGGGAGAAAGCTGAGGGAGTTTGGTCCATTGAGATCTGCAGGTCAGACCCTTTGGAGAAGTTTAATCCTGCAGCCAGGAACCCTTGATCTGCCAGGAATGCAATTTCCTCCCTGGCTTGTCTGACAGCAACAGAGTCAGTTCTCCAGTTGTCTCCCTCCTCAGGACATCTTATTCCCCTGGGCCCACTTGTTAGTCACAAACCCATTTTTCCTCATAGGTTCAGCTCAGTTCTGCCTCCATGGCTAAACCTTACTAAGAGTGAAGAGCACTGTCCAAGAACATGGCAGGGTCTTTGATCAACACCACACATGTTGTAATCATCTAAGAACCCTGGGAGGCAATCACTATGTTAGTGAAGCCTATTTTCCTGAAGAGGATTCTGCGGCTCAGTAAGGTAGTATCACTGAATCCAGACGATCCACCCCACTGGTTCTAGAGTTCTGTGCAAAAATTAGTCTGTCCCACCCCACAGGGTATTCAACACTGCTCCTTGACAGCCCAGGCCTTCTGCTGTAATTAGAAATATCCCAACCACTATCCAAGGTCCAGGTACTGCTCAATTCCTGACAACCCCCCAAGGTAGAGCTTCCCTATCTTCCCAGTTCTTACATTCTTCCTGGGGCAGGGTTGATCCAGCTAGTAAGGGGAGGTAACCACAACAAAGTCAAATCACAGTTGTCACCTGGCCCATGAAGACACCCAGTTCTTCACATGACAGGCCTTAATAAACACAGTCTGAAGACAGTATTGTGAGATGGGATGGGGTGCCCTGGGACAGTGACATCAGGCCAGATGAGGAACCTGATGACTCTAAGCATTCAGTCCTTCTAGTAAGGCAAAAAGCTGAGGAATCACAGCCCTAGCCCACTTCCCCCTGCCTGTAGCAGCTAAGCCTGGTCCAGCTCCACTTATTCAGCCACCACTCTGCAAAGCCAGGAAATCCAGGACAGCTGGATAGCTCCAGATGTCTGGGACCCTGCTAGAGTTCTCACCACACACATCCTGGCTACTGAATCCTGAAACCTTACCCATTGCTATCAACAAAGTTTGTCCACCACAAATTCACATGCTGAAGACTAAATCTCCAATGTGATATTGTTTGTAACTAGGACTCTTGGGAGGTAATTAGGTTATGAGGATGGAGCCCTCCTAAATGGAATTAGTGCTATTTTAAGAAGAGATATGAGAGAAATGATTCTGCCTTTCCTTCTCCTTCACCCCTACTTCACCTGTCCCTCTCTCTCTTTCTTCCATTAAGTACACTAAAAAACGACCATCTGCAAACCCAGAAGCAGGTCCTTACTAGACATCAGATCTGTTGGCATCTTGATCTTGAACTTCTGAGGTCCCAAAACTGTCAGAAAAATATTCTGTTGTTTAAGCTACCCACTCTGTAGTTTTCTGTTCTAGGAAGCTTAGTTACTAGATTGTTGTTCTCTAAACCAACTACAATGTATTGAGACAAATATCTTTCCTCTGTGAATGACAAAGTGGAGGCAGGGACAGCCTAGAAGTTGAGCAGAAAGGAGTGGAGCTCTTCTGTCCCAGAAGAAGCAATACCCGGTGCCAAAGGCCCAGGGAGAAAATGCTCCCTGCCACATGCTCCACAGGGACCATCAGACATCTGAACATCCACTTCCAGAAGCTAGAGCCTAATCTATTTTTTCTTATTGCTGTGTCTCAGATGTGCAGCCTTCTGTCTAGTGATGATGACCTGTGGAGAGCGGTGACAGAGAATGGGAAAGCAGTGACTGAGACTGGAGGTCCCTGATGACCTCATGGCTGTGGCATGCCTAGTGCCCGGGAATGTTCCTGTGAAAGGGTACAGGATACTTAGCTGCTGTGGTAATGCCCTGCATGAGGAGGCTCTGTGCAAGAGTGCTATCAGCCCTGACCTTGGTCTCAGGTACATAGCTCCTGGGAATAGAGGAATTCTTAGGCTAGATAACCACAGTGTCTCACCAGCTCCATTACTCCTGAGCCTGCCCACTTTACAATAACTTTAAGCAATAGACTTTCTTGAGAGCTACACAAAGCTCCTTACATTGCACTTTGCAACCATAGATTGCAACTGCAGAAAAGCTACAAAGATATACTAGTTTCTATACTTGCCTGAATACAGAGAATAATGCTTGCATAGTCTTTAACCTGATAATGAGACATATAAATAAAGACTGCTGGCTTAACTCTCTAGATCTGCTTCTCCATCAGAGAGCAGCACTCCACCTGATCCCAGTTTTATCTTCAACTATGTGTTTGTGAGTATTTAATTTTCTAATCCCCCTTTTGCCCCTCGCCAGAACCACAAGTTTGGCTGCACTGGACATGGCAATCACCTTTCATTCAGTATCCTAGATTCTCATCCCGTCATGAGGTTTTAGTTTTAGAGACAGAATAGACCCCTGAGAAAAATAAATAGTTATTTATAGTTATTTCCAGGTTTTTTTTTTTTTTTTCAATATCTTGGAATCACATTTTTACATCCCCAGCTCCATATCTTCATGATTCATCAGGTCGTAGGCTTCTGAACTTCCTACAACTAGCTGAAAATTATCACCTTGTCTTGACAGACAATAACCGAAGATTCTCCTTTGCTTTCTACTGAGAAGTTCACTTATTTCCTTTCCTCTCCCTAATATGTCTAACAGCCCTTTCAACTGAGACTTCTTCAGCCTGGACCTTTGTCAGATGATTTATTGATTCATCTGTTCCCCACTCCTCCTCTTCAGCAATATTAGTATAGAACTGATTTTACCTCTATTTTAGGTGTGTTAATACCCAATTACTTTTGGAAAAAAAAAAAAAACAAAAAAAAAAACCCAGTTCCCTCCTGGATTCCTTGCCTTGTCTTTGACAAGATCTCCATTCTCTGAATGGATGTTATTGCCCTTGTTCTTCTCTTCAGGAAAAGTTGCTAGTTAATTGATTTTGAGCTACAACTCTTTAGATTCATGATCTTACTCATCACATGAGTCTTGAATACCCCCAAGGAGATCCTGAGAATATTCAGTTTCTGTAAGAGTTTATAAGTGCATGTGTCTTAGGTTCTTGGATCTGGTTCCTTCTTCCATATCCTATATCTTTCTTTCAACATCAAATATTGGTTGTTCTTGGTTCAAACATTCTCTTGTTGTGACCTATGGCAGACCATGATGCAATGAGTGCAACTCCTAATCATGGGGTTTGGCTTGTTTAGAATATCAAGCACTTTGGGATTTTCATCTATTACCATCACAGGTTGAAATTTGAGAAGCTATTCTGTGGTTGCCAGTCCTCAAGAACTTAAGCTGGTGGAGAACACAAATTATTCAAATTGTCAGTTGCTCTGAGGGATATGTGTCCTGTAGCAGGCGAAAGAAGCCCTGGGAAAGAAGATGGAAGAAACCCAAGTCAGGGAAACTTGTGCTGAGGCAGGAGGAAGAAAAGGTTTTGTTACTCTGAAGAAATGAACCAACAAAACCACATGTAGGGAGAACAGTGTGCACCAGGAAGGAGGCAAGGGTAGTTTCCTGGGAAGTAAGGAAGAGTAAAGAAGGGAGATAGAAAAGTAACAGGAGACTAGTAACAGCTGTTTAAGTCACTAAAAGACAGATATCAGGGAGAGGGTCCCCAATGCCCAGAGTTTGGTGTGGACTCAGGGACACATAGTGACTTTGGAGTCTAATAGACTTTAGGTCACAGGGAAGAATATTGAAGCTCATCCCACAGGTAACCCAGAAAGATTGAATGCCATACATTGTGTGAGATGCCCAGATCTGATCCTATACCACATATCACAGGACCATCCAATGACAAGACTTATACAGATTCCCTGGTCTTAAGTTCTCTTAGTAAATTAGGCTTGTTGAGTTTTGTAACCAAGTCTTATTCTTCTGCACATTCATCTTACTGCCAGACTCCCAAAGACCTAAACATAGAGCCCATCCTGCTTCTGTGATTTCCCCAAAACTTCCTTCTGAAAGCTGCTAGTCGTTCTTTAATATCATTGGAGATGCCCAGGTGATTAGGTACTGGGGTTATAGGCCAGAGCCTGAGTGTCCCTCAAGCTACAGTGGAGGAAAGAATTAACAGAGCAGCCAGAAACTATTATCTTTAGAAAGGTTTACTTGCAAAACTGGTCTTTGATTTGAGTCTCAGAATTTGGCTTTCTAGAGTTCCCACTATCCTCAGAATGTCTCGGAGTGGTTCACTGTGTCTAAAGATTTGAATAAACAATATGATTTTTTCTAAACACCTGTTTTCCTTCTGGAAGCCTGGAATTGAAGTATATTCCAGGCAGAAATTGCCTACTAAACCAGCACCCAATAAATAATCTTGAATACTAAGTTTCTAATGAACTGCCTCGGTATGCCATATAATACATGTGTTGTCACAGTTTCTTAGTAAAGGAATTAAGCACATCCTTTTTGACTCCATCAGGATAGGACCCTTAGAAGTTTGCACCTGGTTTCTTCCACAATCCAGCTCATGTTTTTATTTAACTTTTGTTGATTTGCTTTGTAACCTTTCACTATGCTAAATCATGGCTATGAGTACTACCATATCCTGAATCCAGTGGTGGGTCCTCCTAATGACTCATGGAACCTGGGGATAGTCTTAGGGATGCCCAACATGGGTAACACTGTGTACCAACTACAAATGTTATGAGAATTTAAATGAGATATTGCCTATAAAGTTATTAGCACATAGAGGCATACATCAGGTGCTTAATAAATGCCTGTTCCTTCTTCCCTGCATTTAATCTTTCTAAATAATTTAATTTTTTCTCTCATTGCTCCTTATTACTGATTTATTCATTAGCAAATGCTTATCATGCTCTCTCCATAACAGTTTGCAAGATACAGGTGATCACAGTGAGTCAGATCCTCTCTCCTGACCTTGTAGTCCAGTGTCTGATGTTTTCTGTCCCCATTTCTTTCTCTGTGTTGGCTGGCTTGAGATATCAGGGCCAACAAAGTCCTAACCTCCCCTCAAGAGGTGTACCTGAGCCCCTGATCCTTCAAGGACAAACCTCTGGTCAGCTCAGTTTCCTAGCTTGTTCTTAAAGAAGAAGAGTTCATGCCTGTAATCCCAGTTACTCAGGAGGTTGAGGCAGGAGGATCACAAGTTCAAGGTCATCCAGGAGAGCTTAGTGAGACTGTATCCCTGAAATAAATAAATAAATAAATAAATAAATAAATAAACAAACAAACAAATAAATAAATGTCAATTGGCAGTCCCCACTTTATAAGATGAAGAATTTTCCTATGCTTATAGTCTGAAATGAGGATTCCTACAAAAATCTCATCTTACCTCACAGTCTACAGCTGCAACCTCATGAAAAAGTAGCTTCAAACAGAGAAGCAGACAATGGGCCCTCAAACCACCAGACCTGCAGCAGAGATTCCTCAGGGCTTTACTCATGTTTCAACATTCATAACAGAGACTTTCATAACCAGAGGGCCCATACCACAGTTTCAAGTGCAGTTTGAGGTTCATCCTAGTGACTGGAACTTGGAAAAAAAAATCCTGGACTCTTGATCCCTGAAGCTTAATTTCAAAGACCGGAACAGAGGGACAAGGTGCTCTCATCCCCATCCTTCAGTCAGGATCTCAGAAGATTGGCCCAGAGACAGATGACCTGAATCTAGACTGTCAGGACAGGCACCAGAGCTCACACCTAGAAACCAGAGTTCAAAGCAAAAGTTTCAGTCAAGTCCTGAGGCCAGTTAAGAGAACAGATCCCAAAGCTTAGAGATCAGAGTCTACATCCAGAACATACAGTCCATACATAGTATCCTGGAAAGGGAAATGACATATAGTGGGGAGAGGTTCAGAGCTGCCATCCCTGTGACACCCAGCACTCCAAGAGAATCAAGAGATCTAGGTGTGAATCCAGTTCCTAAAATGTCAAGTTCTTCATTACCCCTGACATTTAAAATGCATTTCCTTCAATCTACAATGTTCTTCCTTGCACTTCTATACTTTGAAACTGCTCATCTTTCCTAGAAAGACACAATCTTTGGATGTTCTCTATATTGTTTTTTCTTCATAGCAGAAATTGTGCTAACATAAGTTTGTGTTAACTTACCCTGTTAAATTTTTTATCTCACAAAGAAAGCTATATTCTCCTTTTTCTCCCTAGGTTTTGTCCCAGAGACTGACACATAATGGATTTGGGTAGTAATCTGTAGAACAAGCAAACTGGATGGGGATATGTACGCGGAGGCTCTCTGTGCATCCATCCCTCGGCCCCTGCTGTTCTCACTGTGGCCAGGAGGTGGCAGGGCTGACCCACGACTTTCCTGTGGACACACCAAAATGTGTTTCCTTCAAGTGCTTCTGGTCTTCAGAGTTCAGTGAGTCTTCATCCCCCACTGTGGTTCTTGGAGGCTGTACAGAGTTTCTTGAGAGGACAAGATCCTCCACCTCCACCATTCTATGGATCTTTAAAGAGGGGAGTCAACTTGGGGCAAATATTCCTGAGTCAGACCCTCCTGGTTTTTCTAGGCCACTGTGTCTGTCCCAGGAGTAGGGGGAGCGGTCAGCCTTCCTGATACATTTTAAGTTGTTAATTACTTTCCTAAGCCCATTTTACGAGTAAATAACTGAGGTTTAGCTAGGTGAGGGCCCTTGTCTAAGGGTGGATATGGAGTAGAATCACATATGTGCACCTCTCCTGTCCCTAACACCCTCCCACACCTCTCCACTGAATTGAGGGCAAGGTTGCTGGGTACCAAGCTGGTCGGGAGGGGCAACTGGTATCTAGCCAAGCCCTTTGGGACCAAGTCTCTTCTCAGCCAGGGAACACCTTCCTTAGAATTAACCCTTCCAATTTCGCTACTCAGTCATTCTGGTTCATGATATCTACTTTTCTGTCCTTGAGAGCCTCACCTAAATCCTCATCTTCCTACTCCCAAGGGGTGGTTGTGGGGGTTGGTCGAGATTTCCAGACCTAAATGGGTCTCTTAATGCTGAACTGGGCTGGGAGACAGTTGGTTGTGCCTGGAAAGAAAGGAAAAGGAAGCCCAGAGGGGACCTATGGACCCAGATCCAGCAAGGCCCACCCCTCCACCTTCCTTGGCTGCTCAGTCTCTCCTACACAACCCGCTTGAGGAATCCTTGTCATTATATCTACACATGGAAGGCACACACAAGACATTTATAGAGTTGAGGTGTACCTAGACATGAGTGTGCACAGACATGAAGATACACAGATACACCTAATCTGCCGGTTATCAGAGGACTCTTGGTTACAAATTTATCCTTCCATTTATGCTGTTGATAAAGGACAGAATTCCTTTGTGTTTTTCAAGTGGGCACAGTGACAAACTTTTCAACAGATGGTGCTAGGAAGATGTCACAAGAACAAGGGCCTCCTGCAGTTTCTGGATGTCCCTCAGTGGGTCTGCTTTGTGAGTTGAGAATACTCTGTAGAGCCAGGGCCGGCACCCTGATGAGGCAGAGAGCTTACTGCAGTGACCTGGCCTCAACTCAACCTTCCTGCAGTCCTAGGAACTGGGAAAGAGCCTGGAGCTTCTTACCCACCCTGCCTGTGACTTCCTCTGCTTGTACTCTTCCCCCCCAGGTCTCCCACAGTCCAAGCAGTGCTCCAGGCCTGCTGTTGCAGCTGCACCCCATTCCCATTGTGCAATCATTATGGCCACCAGCTTCAGTCTGCCTGTCCCACCCTGATTCCTGTCTACCCCATGACTGTAGAGCTACTCTGGCTCAGAAAACAAGTGCAGTTCCTGGCCATTCAGTGGGTTCAACAACAACTTTTCAAATGGGCTCTGAACCATAGAAAATTTTTAATATCCTATAATCATTATTTTAATCACAGTTTAATATTCTATATTTTAAACTTCCCCTCTTTAGATCACTTTGTGATATCTGTCTCCTAAATGGCTCCAGAGTACTGGACCTTTTCAGAGTTCAAAATCAAAGGTGTGTGGTATGATCACAGGTAGGGTCACACGATTTACAAAAAGGCATAGGCTCTCATACAGAAATCTAGCATGGAAGTACATGTAGACAAGTTCATGTATTTGTACATACCTGGTACAGCATAGATTTTTTTCCAAGTGTACAGTGTAGGATTTTGGACAACTAAATTGATGATGCAATCAATCCATTATTGCAATAGCTGAACTTGCTGTTTCTGGTCCCAGGAAGATAAGAGAAGAGCTAAGAAGGTACCAAGGACGTTGAATTTATGATGTGGTCTTGAGACTTGCATAATTTTCTCTTCCAAAGGGGTCATCCTTGTTCTCAGTTGAATCAAATGTGGCTGCTAAATGAAGTTGGATACAGCAATCAAAAGTGAGACAAAGCTGTGAGACAGGGGTATTTCAGCCCAACTCCCTAAATGTCTGAACCTACCCTCTATGCCTGCCTGTTGGGTTTGGCTGCCAGTATGACTGCAGGGACAAATGAACTCCCTGATACACCTGCAAATGGTATGTGTATTTTCATGTATTTGTCTTTGTTGAAAAGAAGGCCCATGATGTCTCTGAATTCTCTCAGGGTTTATGACAAACAAAGAAAAAACTGTATGAGTGGAAACACAGGACAGTATAGGATGGGACGTATGGAAGGAAGAACATTAGCATCACGAGGGGCACTACTGAGCTGCTGTCAGTTTTCTCACAGTCAGACCAGGCTGTGGAATTCCGCTGCTGACCATGAACAATTCCCCCAATGGCCAACTTAAAACAAAACCACTCTGTATGAAACATGAAATCACTCCAAAATATGTCTTCACATAAAGAAAAGAGACTCTCTGTGAACCACAAAAGTGGAAATCATGCCCTTCTCCTGCTTAACATGAACATCAGCTGATCCTTTACAAAGTATAGCTTTGCCCCCCTCCACTCCACTCATCTTGAAATCTCAAGACACCCAATCAGAGTTGCCTGGCTTTCTGATAGTTTCTTAAACTTATTCTCAAATCACCCAACGTGAAACCAAATCCCATAAAAAATTCTGTCTTGGCAATCTGTTACTGAAAGTCTCATGGTAGACCATTGATGCAATAACCCTCCTGCAAAAGATAGGAAGAAGAAAACTAAAATCTGAAAAAAAGTAAAATAATTGACTTGGTGTTTTCCTGAAAAACTTTGGAGGGTAATGACAACTTCCACATATTGCCTTTGTGATACCTGCAGCATCCTTGTGGAAAGGGGAATGGGCTCAAAATCTTATTTTATAGAGGTCAAAACCAAAATTGAACCAGCATATGTGGTTTGTCTAAACTCACAATCATGAGTCAAAAACCAAGACTTCTGATTCTAAACCCATCCTCTGCCTCCCAGATGGAACTGTGCAGAACACTGCTTCCAAGGGAAAAAAAAAAAAAAAAAAAAAAAAAACTATGGCACAGTCATCCCACAGAGGAGGAGGGCTTGTCTGCATCAGGCAGGCTGTCAGGGTGAGCTGTGCCATGCACTCTGAGAGTGAACCCCACAAGGGTGCACAGCCAAGGCAGTGGTGCCCTCTTTCACATAACAGGGAACTGAGGCCATAAAGGCATTAGAACCTGGCCAAGCTTACATAGACAGGAAGTGGCAGACCTGAGATTCTACCCAGGCTACCAAAGGAGGTGGGATGGAGGCAGGCAGTCTTCCTATAGGTCAGAGAGGCAGTTATCTCTGCAGCCTCTTGGAGTGAGGTAGATTTCCAGTGCGGCTGTCAGAATGGAGGCAGTACTGGGAAGGCCCTAAAATCCTGAACAAAGGTACATAGTGGCCTTCTATGTGGTGTGGAGATCAGAGTGTATAATCAGAGGATGATGCATGTAGAGAGAGGCATCACACAGCACAGGTCTGCTGGAGCCCGGAGAGCAGGAAGGTGCTCATAAGTGAGTGGTACTCAAATCTGTGGATCAACTGTCAGATTGACTTGCCACCCAGAAGCCCTCCCCAACTCAACTCAATTCCAAGAAATGTCATGGTCCAGGAAAGCAGTTTCCTGGCTTTGAGCTTAGCACACAAGAAAAGCAAACACTGTGATTAAAGTGAGTACCTCCAGGGTGACCTGATGTCAATTACTTCACCTTACCTCCTCCACTGGAGCAAAGGGCAGAAGCTCTGGATAGTAAACAGTTGTGATGAGCGATAAACAAGATGCCTGCCGACTCTCTGGGCACCAATCTAATAGCCATCATTTGCTTTAGCCATGTGAGTCACTACCACCCGGGTATGCCTGCAGGCACAGGAGATGGGTCAGCAGGAAGTAAGGAAATCAGGCCCTTCCCTAACCAAAGAGAGTCCAATGGAAAGGAGCCTGGAAGGGCATCCGACTCACATCCTTTCTGGTGTTCGAAGGTCCCTACAAAATCCCCGTCCCAAATGGGACTGAGGCCCTGTGTGATGCTCGCATAATGGGGTCCCTCAATGCCCCAAACTAACTTGATATTTTCATGATAGCAGCTGCAGTTTGGATCTGGAATATCCCTCAAAGGCCTATGTATTAAAGTCTTGGTGCCCAGGCCACAGCACTTTTGGAAAGTCATATAAACTTTAAGAGGTGGGGCCCAATGAGAGGTTTTGGGTCATTAAAGGCATGCTCTTAAATAGAATTGTACAGTCCTGATTTCTTTTTCTTTCTCTCTCTTTCCTGGCCATGGTGCGAACAGTTCTTCCTCTACCATAATCTTCTATCTTAGTACACTGCCTCTCTACAGGTACAAAAGCAACCACAAAAGCAACTGGACCAAGGAACCATAGACTTCAAAACTATGAAGAAAAATAAAACTTTCCTTCTTTTATATGTTGGCTATTTCAGATATTTTGTTACAGTAATAGAAAACCAACTAACCCAGAAAAACAGCTAGAAGAGATTTAGTTCAGAATTTAGTGAATTGCACTTCCTAGAGGTATTGCTCAATTCCTTCTACACTATCCCTGTTGATTACTGGAACATGTTTATTTACCCACAAGATAACGCATCCTCTCCTCCCCAGATTTGTTCTTCCTTTGCCTTTGTTTTCTATTTTAACTGAATGGTCCTTAGGTATTTATATTGGAAAATTGTGTACCCATGAAAATGGTCTCCTTGTTCACCACTTCATATTCCACAAATTTCCAATGTAGGTCTGCTTTTTTCCAGTTCAACTCCCTTCTAATCTTTCTCCACACTGTAGAACAAACCTTACAAAATTCAAATGTGATGATCATGTGTCTTCTTCTGGAATCCACCAAAGACCTATAGGAGAATCCCCAAAGTCTTGAACACAGTTTACATGTCCTATTATCAATCAGTGACTCCCTCCTCTCCAATCACAGGGATCTCACACTGCAAACCTGGGCAGGCTGAATAGTGTTACCATTGGGAAGCCAGCCCCTTCTTTCTCACCTTCAAACCATTGCACAGGTTATTCACATGGTGAAACTGGGATAAACTACTAAAGGAAGCACTGACGGTCTTTGCAACATGAATTTCTTGAGACTCCTTTTGAAAACTTTTTGTTTTGAAATCATCTTAGTTTAACTTAACAGTTGAAAGAATCATGAAGAAAATTCCCCACATAGAGGCCCCGCCTCCTCTCCCTTGCCCTCTCTCTCTGGTCAGAATTACATGGCAGCAACTGCGCAAATCAAAAGCCGCTAAAATGCTGCTGCTGCCTTGGTAGTCTGTGACCTGAACGGACCCTGGGGGGCTGTGTGTGGGACCCCTACTCCCTGGATGAGTCAGATAAGTCCCATGGTATCAGAGTATGATGGTCATTGGTAGCTTTGATTGTGATTGTGGTGAGCTGGAGCTACCTGATCCCTAACAAAAGACATCTGTCAACCAACAGTCACCAGGGCTTCCTGTTGAAATACATAGCAACAAAGGAAGAAAAGAAACACAATGGAAATAGTGCTCATCAGCACCTTAGAATGATGCTCCTCAAGACCAATCCATCACTGAATGTGTCTGCACTATGAGGAGAATGTTCATAGAAGCCTGTTATGTGCATATTCATTCATATTTTAGCTAAATGTTAAAGAATTTAGCAGAGTATATCTGAGTGAATTGTATGTAATTTCATTCCATTTTAGTTTCTTGAGTGTGTTCTTTAGATGTTTGCAGAGTTGCTGACTCTTTCTTGAACTATGAGTACTGCAATCTTTTTAAGTCTCAATATGAGTAGAGCTTTTTGAGCTTTAAATCTGAGGGGAACTCAACAGGCTTGGTTGGCATATGCAGTGAACATCAAGAAACCTCCTTGCTATTGAAGCATAATTATTTTTTCCCTTTTTAAAAGATCTTTCCTTTTGATGCCAGTGTTCTTCCTTGTTTACACAAGTTCAATAATCTGAAGGGAAGTCAAGAGTAAGGGTTTTAAAATAGCAGAGAAACTTGCAAGTCTTATGAACATTCATGGTTTTGATCTGGGTTCTAGTTATATGGTCTTAAAACCACTGGGTTGTGGAGGCAATGGCTTGGTTTTATCTACTGTAGACAATGACTGTGACAAAAGAGTAGCCATCAAGAGAATTGTCCTTACTGATCCCTGGAGTGTCAAACATACTCTCCATGAAATCAAAATTATTAGAATACTTGACTATGATAGCATTGTGAAAGTTTTTGAATTTCTTGGCCCCAGTGGAAGCCAGTTAACAGACAATATGGGCTCTATTACCAAACTGAACAGTGTTTACATTGTTCAGGAGTACACAGAGACAGACTTCTAATGTATCAGCTGTTATGTGGGCTCAAGTATATTCACTCTATAAATGTACTGCACAGAGATCTCAAACTAGCTAATCTTTTCATTAATACTGAAGACTAAGACTAGGTGACTTTGGTCTTTCTTGCATGGGTCATGGATCTTCATTATTCCCATATGAGTCATCTTTCTGAAGGTTTGGTTACAGATCTCCATGTCTTTTACTTTCTCTAATAGTTATACTAAAGTCATCGACATGTGGGCTGCAGGCTGCGTCTTTGCTGAAAATGCTGACTGGTAAAAACCTCTTTGCAGGTAGGTACACATGAACTTGAACAAATGCATCTGATTTTAAAATCTAATCCTGTTGTACATGCGGAAGATAGTCAGGAACTTCTCAATGTAATGCCAGGTTACATTAGAAATGACATGACCAAGCCACACAAACCTTTATTTCAGCTGCTTCCAGGAATTAGTTGAGAAGCACTGGATTTCCTGGAACAAATTTTGACATTTAGCCCTTTGGATCAGTTGACAGCAGAGGAAGCACTCTCTCATCCTTACCTGAGTATATATTCTTTTCCAATGGATGAGCCAATTTCAGGCCAACCTTTTCATATTGAAGATGAAGTTGATTTCATATTGAATGAAGCAAAAATGCTATATTTTGCTTATGGCTGAAACTCACAGTCACATTTATAACTGGAAAAAGTACCATGATTGCTAGTTTTTGGAGCATGATTAACCTACACATAACAACTTTGATATTGATAGAGTTCAGTTTGACCCAAGTGCTCTGTATGATGTCACTGATGAAGAAGAAGTACAAGTTGACCCTCAAAAATATTTGGATGGAGATTGACAAAAATACCTGGAGGACCCTGCTTTTGATACCAATAATTTTACTGAGACTTATTGGCAGTACTCAGACCATCATGAAAACAAATATTGTAACCTAAAGAGCAGCCATACCATACAAAACAAGGTCATCATCATAGTTAGATAATTTAGTTTGGAGAGATAGTGAAGTTAATCATTATTATGAACCCAACAATATTATAGATCTTTCAAATTAGAAAGAACAAAGCAAAGATAAATCTAATAAGAAAGACAAGTCAAAACGTGAAAGGAATGGATTTGTTAAAACCCAGATAGCACTAAAAGAAGCATCACAACAACTGAAAAAGAAAGGGAAAAGAATCAGGGATTTGATTTTGATTCCTTTGTTGCAAGAACTATTCAACTTTGTTCACAACATGACCCTACTAATGTTGTTGATAAATTAAATGACTCAATGTCCCCACTAGTGTTGAAAAGTTTGGTTATCAAAGTCAGCAAGCCGAGAAAAATGGGAAAAAGGAATGTCAAATTTGGCTCAGTTAGAAGCCATGTAACTGGTATAAGTTGTTTTCCTTCTCAACTTATTCATCCCTCCTGACCTTTAAAAAAAAAAAAAAAAAAAAAAAAAACTGGTTGATGGGTAAACATTCCTCCCTACCACTCACAAACTGGCTATCCCAAGCGGGAAAGAAGATACTGAAATGCTAAAACCTGAGCCAGTAGATGGGAAGCTTGGGGGAAGAGGAAACGAAGGATTTCTGAACAACACTGGGGAGTTCCTTTTTAACAAGCAACTTGAATCCATAGGCATCACACAATTTCATAATCCAGTGGGCTCACCATTTAATTCAACCAGGCCACCTTAACACCTTCTGCTATGAAAGATTCCCCTCAGATTCCTCATAAAACAGCAGCATTCTGAAACATCCGAACTAAAACACTCAGTAGACATTTCTTTTTGTATTCTCTTTTTTATTACCAGTGTTTAAGTCATTTTTGACTTGAATCAGATGGTGTCCTTTAGTGAGGATTCTTAATAGTTCTTGGTTTTTAAAATTCAGAATTTTTTTCAATTATGAGATAGTTTTCATTTTAACTGGTATATCATTTGCCCACAAAAAGAACTGAGCAAAGTAATGCAATGCAGGAGGAGACAGAAGAAATGCACCAAGACAAGTAAAAAACATTCTCCCATAGAACAATGATAACAATGATCTGTTTTACAGGAAACAAAATATTTGCCTTGAAATTTTCACAGTAAGACTGTACATAATCACATGAAAATATCTATTTTTCTAAAACATTTTCCATTCATTAGTATTTTCCTGTTTTTCACACTGTACACATTTTTAAAAATGCATGATACTAGCAGAAACTAAAAATGAATGCTGAATTTGGTAAACGTGTGTTATCTACCTCAAGGTAACAAAAGTATGTGGCAAAACACATACTACCCATAGTGCTTCACAATAAGCACTTCCATTTAGCCAGTGTTTATTGTAGTAAACTCTTAAGACTCATTGTTTATAAATGTTCTGGTATTCATTCTTTATAGTAAAGTGTTAATATATCACGTTTTATTTATTTTAGCAAATCACTATGTTTTCTGTATTTAATTATAAAATAAACTTAGTTTTAAAATTTTGTTTGCAACTACACTTTTTCCAGTGGGCACTATGGTTTGTTACCTACCTAACTGAATATATAATATCAGCTTATTCTAAGGCTGTCCATGTACTTAATTTACATAAGTGTTCATTTTAAGTAAAGTACTTACTAAGTATAGGAATTTGTAGTTTGTGCTTGATCTATCTTCAAAGAAAAATTAGGGATTGCTTTATTATAAAATGATCCTAGAAGTCTTAATTGTGTTTATTTTTTTTAAATACTGTAATGTTAGACTTGTGTGCATGAAAGTAATTAAGGTACATCATTATTGTAGTAGAAAAGTTGTACATGAGAAGACATTTTTTGTCTTTACCGTATGTTTTTACTGAATGATCTATTCCTCATCCCAAGGCAATCATGAATAAAATTATGTTAAATGTAAAAAAAAAAAAAAGTAAAGAAAATTCTCATGTACTTTTCAATCATCATTCTCCAATGAATGACAAAATCTAACATACCATAATATAAGTATCAAAACAAGGATATTAACAAATACAACAATAAGATACAGATACTATTTGGATTTAGCTGTCATTTATCTACATACTTTTCTTTTTCTTCGTATTTAGCTATATGAAAATTATTTTGTGTAATCATAGGTTTTTATAATTACCACAATCATCACCCTCAATAAAATTTCCCACTGTAAATCTTCATAGTTATATAATGGAGAACAAGTATCTATTCCTGTCAAGCACTGATTTGTTCTCTATAACTATAGTTTTGTCTTTCCAGAATGTTTTATGTAAACAATCATACACTTTGTAAACATTTGAGATTAAATTTGTTTTGCTCAACATAATGCCCTTGAGATTAATCCAAGTCATTTTATGGGTCAATAGTCTGTTCCCTTTTCCCCTGTGCTTTCAATCATATGATGAACCACAGTATATCCATTTACATGTTGAAAATAATTCAGTTATTTTGAATATTTTTATTCATTAAATCTGAAGTTTCCAAAATGTGAAATATACATATGGTAGAATACTATTGAACCTCAAAAATGAGCGAAATTACAATCCATGCTGCAACACAGATGGAACGCATATATTCTGCTAAGTGAAATAAGTCAGACACAAAAATGAAAATTGTTGCATGATTCCAAGTATATGAGATACCTAGAAAATTTGAATTCATGGAGACAGAGGGTAGGAAGTAGTTATCAACAGTTGGATGGGTTGAGAAATGGACAGTTATTGTTCAAAAGTGAGAAGGTTTTCAGTTTGTGATGATGAAACTATTCTGAAGATGTGAAGGATGCTCAACAGTGTGGATGGTCTCACTGCCACAGAGTTGTACATTTAATAACATCCAAAATAGTAGATTTTGACATAATAAATACAGAAAAATAAAGTAAATGACTATAATACGACACAGTGTAAGTAATAAGGAAGAAAATAATGCAAGCCAAGAGAACAGAGAGGCTGGGTAGGACTAGTTTATATAAGATAAAGACAGGTATCTCTGAGATAGGTGTATTTTAATAGAAAGGAAAGAGCCAGCCACTGAAGGGAGGGGGATTTACAGGCAGGGAGATGTCAAGTGTGGACCCTGAGGCAGGAGCCATTATCCAATGGCAGCAAGAGATCTGCCATGGCTTCATAGATGAATGTGTGTGCACATGTGCACACCTGTATATACACTTGGTGTGTAAGAGAATGTGTGTGCATACGTGGGTGCCTGCATTTTTCTCTAGTGGGGACAAGGATCTTGAAGTGACTAACCAGTCAAACGTGTTCATGGTAACTGCAGGGAGAACTGGCAAAATAGTTGACAAAGAAAGAATTGTGCTTCATTAAAGCAGACAGCCACATAGTGCTGTGCAAGAGGCCCCAGGAAATGCTCTTAAAATGAGTTTAGCACCTCCCGGAAAGAGTTGTTTATTAATCTGGGGTTGAAGGCCAGGTTCAGGCTATTCCTTTTTGCAAGGTTGATTGCTAAACCCAGCCTCCTCATTGCTCTGAGGATCTGCCAGTTCCAGGCTGGAGGGCCAGTTCCAGCTTCCTTGTTGCTGAAACCCTGCTGGGCAGAACCCCCATAGTAAGTCATTTATGTTGATCTGGGTTCCTGGGTCGGGAGTCCAGGGCCTCATCTTGACTCTGGAGACCTGGAAAGGCTTTCTAGGGGCAGGGGTAGAGGCACGGCAAACAGAAATCATGTTGGGTGTCTCTTTCTGTTTTTGCAGAAACACCGTACCATGGAGTTTTCTTAATTACCTATTGCAGAGAGTCATAAAGCCTTAGATCCATGGGATTGGGCAGCTAAGATTTCCCGGGGAGGAACTGGAAGAAAGCTTTGAAGGGCAGAGATTTTGAAAAATGGGAGAGGGGTTTGAGGCATGTTGTCTAATTGCCAGAAGTTTTGACTCACAAAATACGGGGAAAACATGAGAGGAAGTAGAGAGGGATCTAGCACTCTGCTTGGGCAAAAGTATTGGGAAGTTTCTAGTGAACATGCTATAGTGAGATATCTTGATGGAAATAAAACACCAATTGGAAGCAGACTTGAGTTATTTCTGGGGTAGGCTAGTGACTAGCAGATGACTTGATCTGAGGCTGGGTCCTGACTCTTCCTCTCTGGATCACAATCTGTAACTTAGTGCCTAGAACTGAATAAATGAGAGTTAACTGACCCTGGAAGGAAATTGTCTATACAGAGATAAAACTGGTTTGGGGTTGCAGATGGGCACAAAGGGAGGTGGGGTGAGAGAGAGAGCTTCAGCAGACATGTGGAAGCTCCAGTCTTCCTTAAGCCAACAGGCATGAGTGAGTGGAGATATGTGAGTGGATATATGCCACAGGAAGCACATTTCCAGTCTTCTAGCAGCAACACAGAGGCCTGGGTTCTGGTGATGCCCTCAAAGTCTCCTGCTGCATGTCAATGTGCTGTCTTTTGTTAAAATACTAATCACACAATGTCACAAGGAAGGTTTCCCTTTCTGAATACTCAATCTAGAGCCCAGGAAGAGGTCACCCATTCCTATTTTGCCTGTGCCCAAGTTTCAGGACAAAGGGCATGTGTGGCAACTATGTGCTGTTTCACTGACCAAGATAATCTTTCTTGACTTTTCTCAGAGTAAGGTGACAGCCATGTTCTTGTTTCCATCATTCTTTCTCCTTCTTCTGAGTCTGGTGACATCAGAAACTGTAACCAATGAGGAAGTTCAAAAGACCTGCCCTGTGATGGCCTGTACTCCTCCAGGCATGAATGGTTTCCCAGGCAAAGATGGACGTGATGGAGCCAAGGGAGAAAAGGGAGAACCAGGTACTGGTTGGCTCTTCCAGCTGTGTGACTCTTGACCTTTCAGAGAAAACTGCCTGGAGATATGGGAGGAATGTGCTATATAGGCAGATCAAGTTTTTCTCTACTATATAATATAACTCAAAAAAGAGATGCATCTCCTGTCCTCTGCCAATCCAGACCTCCACCCACCAGTTTGTGACATGTGTTTGACTTGCCTGTCCAGGAAAGCATTCTTCAAGGCAGGCTGTCCCATGGAAAATGGAGGATTATTTCTTCTCTGAATCATTGGAAGCAGTGGCTCAAAAGATTGGCCCTGGGCCAATGTCTCCTTTCTCTGGGAAGGGGTTGGGCATCAACTTCTTGGGAAAAGAGAGCAAAAGCACAGATAACAACTCATGTTTTCTTTATCTTCCAACAGGTCAAGGGCTCAGAGGCTTGCAGGGCCCACCTGGAAAGTTAGGACCTGCAGGCCTCCCAGGGCCCCCTGGATCAAAAGGAGCAGTGGGCGAAAAGGGAGACCATGGAATATGTCCAAGTAAGATCCTTCCAGCTAAGTCTTAGTTGAAGGTGCTCAGGTTTCTGGAACCCAGAACATCAGGTGGGAGGTGCCCTTTTCCTGATGCTTTATGGGAAGAGCCCTGACTGCTTCTTGGCCCACAGCCCTCAGCCCTCTCTAGGTTACTTGGAGCCTCAAGGGATTTCTATCAATGCCTAAGTATAGATTTTCTAACCTCTCAGGGCCACTCCCTCATCAAATAGACCCTGGGTCCAGAGAGAGAAAATAGGACAACTGAGTGTAGGCTTAATACATCTTTTATCCCCAAAGAGTATATCCATGACATGGCAGTTATATTTTCTTCATGACAAACCAAGTCAAAACTTAGTGGGTTCAAAACACAACCATTTATTTCAATACAATTTTGTGGGCCAACCACAGAAATTTTGGTTTTAGTTGAGCTCAGCTGTGGTTAACTGATGGATGGCCCATGGTTTCATTCATATGTGGGTATCAGCTGGAGTGAGGAGATTAATTGAACCATGGGCTGTAGAGGTGCCAGGCTAGCTCAGGCGCAGGTAAAAACTGTGGAGTCAAGACCCAGACCCCAGAAGTTGGGTAGAAACAGGCTTGTGGCAAGCAGCCTGCAAACTCGTTTATTGCAGGAAAAACCATACATTTTATAGACTTTTAGACCACTCACCATGTGCCATGGGGGATCAGACCACCAAACCCCTATACAGGTTCCCTTGGTAACACTAGGTCAATTGGGCAGCAGTTGTTACTTTCCTAAGTGGCCAGAGCAGAATGCTCCTCTCCATAGGTATTCCTGATGGGTGTGAATATGTGAAGATTTTCCTTTTACACACTTGAAACGTTCACAGCTCCTAGCCAAGACTTAGAATTTCTCCCAACAATGAGAGTCTGATCTGACAGGCCAGCCAGGGCTTGTTCAAATAGCAGATATTATAAGATTCCCAATCATAGAAAGAACAGAAGCTTCAAGGAGCCTCATGAAGCTCAGACCACACGCATTATCATTTCTGTCACATTATGTTTATCAGTCCTAAGAAGTCACAAGTTCAACCCAGTTTCAAGGTATGTGAAAATAGTCCCCATTTTTCTCATGAGAAAAACTGCTGTTTTTGCCATCTATGACACACAAGTTGCCTCAGGCTATCCTCATTCAGATAATGAGCAACTCAAATACACACACACACACACACACACACACACACACACACATATATATATATATATATATATATATATCTTATGTTTTCTTGAGTTATTTCAGAATGAATTTGAGGAAAAAAAAAAAAAACAAAAGACAACAAAAACAAAACATGTTCCAAATAAAAATATTCTGACCTTTTTAGTCAATATTTACCATCTCATAAAATTTATTCAGAAGTTTCTTTTAGTCGTTGAGGTTTCTTTTAGCCATTTATTGTAAAAAAAAAAAAAAAAAATTAGTGGTGAGCTTTAGCTGCAGATTTCTGTTATTCTAGGTAACCAGGGAGTGCATATGTGCATGTGATATGTATGTGTACATAAGGTGTCTTTAGATACAGTCCTCTGATGAAGACTGATGTTTTGGACTGAGTGGAAATGGAGGTATTTTTCTTCTTAGTATTTTTCATCTTCCTTCAAAGATGGTATATCAATATAAAGAAACCTTTTTGAAAAAGGTACCCACCCCCTTATATGCACAGTTCTGGGACCCTTTCTCAACAATGCTATTTTAATTTTCTAGAATGTGATACTAGCATAGCTGCTTCAGAAAGAGCAGCTCTCAAAGCAGAATTGGAAGGCATCAGAAAGTGTAAGTTCTCTCTCTTATTCTTCAAGCAGCTTAAAATTAGGGAATGGTGAAGGTCAGTGAATATTTATTAAATATATATAATTTTCTAGTACCTGGATAGACATTTCTTTTATTCCGATCTCATGAAATCCTCACAACCAACCTTAGGTAGAAATGGAGGGAAAAGGACGTTAAACTGTTTGTTTAAATGCATGATAGAACTAATAAGTGTGAGAATTGGTTTATCAATTGAAGTCAGTCTGACTTTGGAGACCCTAATTCTCTACTCTGTCTTTTTCTCACTGAAAATGATATTTATGTCCCTTTGTTATGCTGGTGTCTTGACCTGGCGATGAGACCAAGTTGTTCTTTCTGTCTGGGTCAAATATGCTGAGACATTTCTGTTTAGTCTCGAGTTAATGGTGTGGTAGAATTCAAAATTCCAAATTATATGTGTTCTAGATTTCTGATCCAAAAGAACAAAGGCTTTGTACCAGTTTTAAGGTTGCCAGCTTTAACAAAAAGATAATGTACCTGTTATAATAGAATTTCAAATAAAAAAGCAAAAGTTTCAGTATTAAGCATATTAAAAAATTGCATGGGAGTTTGCATGGATGAAAAATGCATTATTTATCTGAAATTCAAATTTAACTGCATATAAGTTTATTTTATCTGGCAACTGGAAATCTTCACCCCATGACATACAGTAGCTAGGGGTTAAAAACAAGCCAGAATCACCTACTTTTTCATATTTTAGTGCTGTTATTGTCCGTGAGCAAAAAAGTTGGAAAGAAGTTCTTCTGGAACAGTGGTGAAACCAGGAACTTTAACAGCGCCAAGGCTCTGTGTGCCCAGCTCCACGCCTCCATGGCCACCCCGCTGAATGCTGAAGAGAATGAGGCCATCCAGAGTCTGGTCAAAGACTCTGCCTTCCTAGGCATGACAGACAAGGAGAACGAAGGCCAGTTTGTGGACACCACAGGAAGGAGAGTGACCTACGAAAACTGGAACAGGGGAGAGCCCAACAACGCTGGCAGCGGGGAACACTGTGTGCATATGCTGCAGGACGGCACGTGGAATGATGCCTACTGCTCCTCCTCCTTTCTGACAGTCTGTGAGTTCTCTGCCTGAACAATGTGCCCATCTGTTCCCCTGTGCCCTTGCTGCACCCTGAAGACCTACACTCTACTCTGAAGATGAAGACAGCAGTTTCCCCATACCTAGTACTGAGTTACTACTTTTGTGGAGCATTGGAGAAGATGAGAAGAGATTGAATGATGAGATGTGGGGGGAGAAATGAGAAGAGACTGGTAATGGTGCAACATAGGTTTCTGGTTCAGCCCAAATCACTAACAACAATGAAACAGCAACAATCATGGTGATACTATCGGCATGAAGCAGCATGGTAATATTAATAATATATTTTAAATGTTTACTTTGAGCTAGATGCTACATTTTTGTATCTTGCAATAATTATCTAATTTAATTAAGCTATGACACTTTTGTGTGAGTGTTTACTTGTTAAGGTACAAAAATAAAATGAGTTCATTTTTCTATTTACTGCAAGCATGTGAGCTCTGTTGTGCTCTCTTTTCTCTCTGGGTTGAGGGTTTCCAGGGTAATGAATCCCTATACTAACATCTTCCATGGCTTCTCAGCCAGTCTCAAATATCAAGAAAACCTATCATGTAGCTTTATCTCTGAATTCTAGTTCCTTTTAAATGAGATATTAAACTAGGTAAGGAATATAAATCTCAAGTGAGCAGATTCATGAGTTCTCTCATACTACACACCCATGTAGACACCTTATAAGTTAAGCTACAAGACTTAAGGATAATTTTAGTATCCTAGAAGTCCCTTTATAACTCCTTCTAGTTGATATTCTCAAAGGTAAATAATATTCTAACCCCTATCATAACACATTAATTTTATCTGTTTCTATACATATGCAACCATCCTGTATGTTCGATTTTATATCTTGCTCTTTATTCACTCTAAAGTCTAGCTGTGGGACATTTACACTGGTAGATGCAGCAGGAGTTTGTTTTCATCACTATGCAGAATTGCTTTATATTAATGTACTTCAGTTTACCCTTTTTATAATTAATGGACACTTGGCTTATAAATTTTGACCATTAAGAAAGAAACTTTTCTGTGTCTTTTAGTATGCATGGTATACTAATTTCTCTTGGCTCTCTACTCAGGGAAGAGTCAGCAGGTCACAGGGAAAGCATGCATTTAGCTTCAGTAGATACTGCTAGTTTTCCAAAGTGACCATACAGATTTCCCATCAGCAAAGTGTGTCAGTGCTAGGTACGCCACATTCTTGTGAAAAGGTAACACTTTCAGTCCTTGGAATTTCAGCATTCTTGTGAATGCAAAGTTTTACCTCCCTATGGTTCGAATCTGTTTTCCCATCATATCATAATGTTGACAATTTCATATGCTAACCAGATACCTGGACATCTTCTCTTGTGAAATACCTGTTAGAGTCATTGCATTTTGTTTAGATAATATTTTTTAAATTTATAAATTACTTTTACATTCAAAATACAATTTTATTTATGTATACTGCAAATATTTCTCCAGTGTTTTACTTACATCCAGTATTGACTTTCAATGATGATAATTTCTTAATTTTAAGAAAATCTCATTTACTCATGTTTTCTTTCAAAGTTGTACTTTTTGGGTTTAAGAAATCAATGCTTGTTCCAAAATCATGAAGATATTCTCCTATACAGTTTTTTTTTTTTTTTGAAAGCTATATTGCTAAACTTTCCACCTATCCCTAGAACATATGTACTTGATACAGCACTAATTTGTTCAAAAGCCATTTTTCCTCCCTTAATTGGAGTGTTGCATTTTTCCACATCAGCAGACTATTTATGTGTGGGTCTGTTTTGGACTTTCTATTCTATTCTTTTGCTCTCTATGTTGATTGCTGTGCCAAACACTATACTCTCTTAATTATGTGAATATGTAATAGGAACGAAATTTGACTGTGGAAGCCTCCTAGCATTTTTCTTCTATTATTAAAGATTTTAAGATGATTTTTGAGTCAGCTTCTCAACTTCTACAAAAACCTGATGACATTTTCATTAGGACTGCATTAATCCTACCACTTCACTTAGGCAGAGTTGGCAACTTACTACTGAGTCTCCAATGAGCGTAACTCTTCATTTAACAAGGATTTCCTAAAATTTTCTTGGCATATTTTGAAGACTTTAACTTAGTGCTCTTGCATAATTTATTTCAGTGGAATGAGAGGTTTAAAAAATAAATTTTTTTTTTTTTTTTTTGCGGTACTGGGGATCAAACTCAGGGCCTGTGCTTGCGAGGCAAGGACTCTACCAGCTGAGCTATCTCTCCAGCCTTAAAAATGTACTTGTAGTAATTATTTTCTACTATTGCACATAGAGATAAAATTATTTTTGTATATGATCCTATTACATTTAGTAACCTCATCATGTTAATTTTTTAATTCTAGTAGCTTCTTCTAGTTTTTCTGTATACATACTATGTAATCTAAAAAGTTGGGAGTTACTTCATTCTTCCTTTTCTTTTCTTCTTCCCTTCCTTTTTCTTTTTCCCCTTTTTCTTGCCTCATTGCACTGGTTAACAGTTCCAGTACAATGCTGAATGGAAGTAATAATGGTGACCATCCTTTCCCAGTTCCTTAGGCTGACTTTATTTTAGTGATGAAGATTTAGTTTTTCTCCTTTTTTAAAAAGTTAAAGTTCCTATTTATCTCAACTCTATTCTCTTCCCAGAAATTTTCCTGTATTTCACAGGCTTGTAAAGTCCCAATGTCCACCACTGTCTTGTTTCTGCTTCCTTGAATGTAGCTTCAGGTATTGGACTGAGAGAAGGACTGATGGGTCTTAGGAGTAGCTGTCTTGCCTGTTTTTACCATGCTGACCTACCTTGTGGTCAGTAGATCCCCTGTAATGGGGTACAGTCTCAAAACAACATGCTTAAATCAGCTTATTTCCAATTCTTCTTTGCATTCCTCTCTCCCCTAGACCTGAGACCTGCTCTGCAAATTCCTCAGTAACATTTGGTTCCGCCTCAAATAATGGCATATGTCAGAGCTTAATATTTACCAACCTTGAGAAAATCTGAACATCCCTGAAAATGTTCCTGGAGATATGTTAAATAGTCTCAAAATCTTGGCAACACATAGTCTCCTGGGTAAAAGGTTTGAAAGACAATAGAGCTTATAAGGAGGAATTGGACCTAGTAGACTTGCTACAAAAAAAAAAAAAAAAAAAAAAAAACTCACATCACTTCCTTAATTAGAAGTCAAATAATCAGTTAGGTGTTGGTGGCGCATACCTATAATGCCAGCAGAGCCAGGAGAATCTCGAGTTCAAAGATAGCCTCAGCAACTTAGCAAAATCCTGAGCAACTTGGAGTGACATAGTCTCAAAATAAAATATTAAAAGGGCTGGGGATGTTTCTCAATGGTTAAGCACCCCTGGGTGCAATCCCAAGTACAAAAAAAATTTTCAAATAATCAGTACAATAAGCACCATACAATCTGAGTCCCAGGTCCAAAACTGAAAGTCACTGAGGATGCTCCTGCTATTGTGTTTTGCCTTGTGACAGGCAGAAACAACTGAAAACCATATAACAAAATGTTTCTGAATATGAATAAACAGTCTTACATGACTACTCTCTTCTCTCCCAGTTCCTGCCAGTGCTATGTGTCCAACTCCTTCCATTTGTGGCCTTTCCCTAGAGAGTTATATTCTTCACATCTAACCCAACTCAGCATCACCTATAGATGCCATTTTATTTTCAAAGATAACCTACCAGGTCATCACTCAGAGATGCCAAAGACAGAGGACAGATACCACTAAGGATAGGGATCCACTCACACTGCAAAGATTTGGGGGCATTACCTTGAACAACGTGACACACACAAAAAAACACCCAAAGAAATACCCCAAATAGACATCCATTATCAAACATTCACAAACTCTCATAAATACCATATAAATACACACCAACTCAGATCAAAATCCTGACCTCAGCCCTTCTTATCTCCAGCTCTGATCTAATGGATACTCAAGGTCATGGTGGGAAATCAGGCCTTAGCCAGCAAGAGGGAGAAGTGAATATCCATGTGGATTACCACTCATCACCACCCCTGTGGACCTTGAGGAGTGTGCAGATATCCTAATCATAAGTTTCATTAAGAAAGTTAACACTTCTACTTGGGCCTACAAGAGACCCCCTACGTGGGAAGTTCCTCTACTTGTTGGAGCCCTGCCACTGTGCTATTTGGTAGGGAGAGGTACCTGATGAACAAAGCACAGAACACAGAGGGCAAGAGCGTGGCATAACCTACATGCCTTACCACATGGCTCATCAGGAAGTTCAAAATGATTATTTCTGAACAGGGACTGCTCTCTCAAGCCACCCCTCTTAGCTCTGGCAACTGAATGCTAATGGTAACTTTGGGCCCGCTCAGTTTGAACAATTTTATGTGACCAGTACTATAGAGGGTGGAATGGTGGCCCCTGAAGATATATTCATGTCTAATCTCTCAAACTTGTGTATAGTAACTTACATGGCAAAATAGTGGATATTATATGTGACATGAGTAAGTGAAGGATCTTGAGAAAGGGCTCATATGGTTGAGCTTTGTCACTGTCATTTTGGGTTGCTATCACAAAGTATCATTGATTGCATATAACAGAGTATCCTAGATTGCATGGCTTATAAACAGCATAAATTTATTTTCCACAGTCCTAGAGGCTGACAATTCAAGATAGGGTAACAAGATGATCAGGTTCTGTGAGCGCCCTATTCCAGGTTGCTGACAGCCAACTTTCCCTGCTATTCTTACAAGATGAGAAGACAGTAAAAGATCTTTGGTGTCCCTTTATTAAGGGCAAAAATTCCATGTAGGAGGGTGCCACTGTCATGATCTAATTATATCTGAAAATTCCAAACCTCTAATACTATCATATTGGGTGTTAAGATTTCAACATATGAAATTTGGTGGGGGACCCAGGCATTCAGTCCACTGCAGACTCTTAAGTGCAATCATCTGTATCCCTATGTGAGACAAACCAAGGAAGGTCTGTAGACACCAGAAGCCAAAAGAGGCAAGGAACAGGTTTTCCTTCACCAAAGCACCAGAAGAGAATGTAGCCTTGTTAAAACTTTAATTTCAGACTTCTTAATCCAGAAATAGATTTTTTAAAAGTTCAGATCTTGGGTTAATTTACCACAGAAGCCCTAAGAAACTAATAGCATACATGGAGGGTTTTTCCTCAGGACTGGATGAGGAAGCTGAATCTTGAAGGATTCATGAGCCTCTCCTTTGGACAATCTCTATTCAGTGACCACTTCCAGTAGCACTAATCCCTACTAAAAGCTGTCTGTGGGTTGTAAGGCAACATCAGTCACTCCTCTTTCAGGACCCAGGAGGTCACTCTCTCATGCAGAGATGAAGAATATCCTCAGCTCATGGAGGCTCTAGAAAAGCTGATTCTCATCTGTGTCCTTCCCTATCATTATCTCACTCCTGTCCATTGTAATATGTGCATTCCTTGATAGTGTACCCTCAAACTCTGCACCTGCTTATGCTTATGCTCAATTTCAGGTTTTCAATAACAGAATTCTTATCAATTATGTATTCCATGGACAATATCTTTTCCTCTCATGTCTGCAATCTATTGATTTCATTGCCCTCCCTGCCAGGAGTTGCTATTTTCCCCATATTTGTAAGCCCAGCAGATCAGCTGGCCTCTCTGTACCCATCCATATTGTGATCTCTGGCAGAGGTCTCAACTGGAGAGTAGTCGTGAAAAGAATAACACATGCACTGTTACACTCATTCATAAAGCATTAGCTTGTGGGGTGGGGGCTGGAAACCGACACCCACTCACCCCACCCCACACACACCTCCCTTGCCACACCTGGCAGACAGACAGTTGAAGTGAAATTTCTTGCACAATATTATTAAGCTCTCCTTCCTGCTTTTGACCCAGAACATTAAAAGGGATATTTTACTATGAAACCACCAAATTATTTTACAATAAAACAAACAAACGCTTTAGTAGCAGCAGATCCAGAGCAGTATTTATAGTTCACCCAGAGCTGAAAATTAAGCACCAGTGTCCTATTTTAGGTGGTAAGCACCCTGGTATTGTCAGTGTGCAAGTAAAGACGACAGCACCTAATATGTGACTGTCATAGAACAGGGGTTGTGTATACTTCACAAAATTAAAGACGATCTTTTTCAATTAAGCTCTTACATGAAATATAAATGCCTACAAGAGGTTCAAGAGCAATTTCATCAGGAAATGATAAATATTCAGATTTATACTTTTATACCGTAAGAGACTGAGCGTTCTGATGAATATAAATATTTTGGAAATCCAAAGTTATTTTTGATAATCACAGTCTTATGTTAATTTCAGGATTTTTTTTTTTATATTTGGTTTTGGTAGCAAATTTTTAGAATACCAAATGACATACAAAAATACTTGTGGGTGAAATCTAGATACAAGGTGTATTACGCTATCTTCTTAGCTCAACTAGGCACTTAGGTTCAACAAACACTGCCTTGGCACTGGATCCACTTAGAGGAATAGGAGTATAGAAAAGGAAACACAGCCTGCCATTATGGTAGCAGTGGGAGAGCCTGCCAGAGGTCCAGGAAGCAGTTCAGGACCTATTTTCTGTTCCTCCTATAAGAGTTCAGGTGTGACAGTGTTAGAACTACATAAGTAGGTGCAGTAGTAACTCACAAGTGACCCTGGCTTAAAGCCATTCAGCTCTGACAGAAATTAATATGAATTACAACTCCATAAGCAAAGTTTCGAGGTTTCCACAGGGACATGTGTGTTCCAAGAACCACCACACTTTTGGAAAGTACAGGATTATGGCTCCCAACTGATATCTTGACTTCATTCTGTGCTCCCATCAGCAGCATTTCACAGTCAGAGGTCCTTTCTACCATATGCCTAGTTGCTCAATAACATAGCTGACATTGCACCTTTATCAGTATTCCAGGCAAACAGATCTAGAAAGTTAACTCAAGATCAAATTTCACAAATAGAACAAAGGTTGTGTCAACCCTTGGCTCATACAGTGTCATTTCAAAAATATGTGTTCTCAGGTGTTCCACAAACAAAAAAGGAAAATCCAAATTTAAATAAAAAATGACATATGACACAATATAAACCTGTCACTGAAGTTTTCCCTATTAATATCATGAAGAAGACAGGCACTGGCACAATTCTTGTTCTGGGAAAATATCAATCATATTTTAATTCTATCCTCTATGTACTTCTTACCTTATCTTGTAGCTAACTATGGCTATAGACAAATATACCACCATAATAACACTCTAAATATAAATTTATGATCTCTAACTCCAAGAGAATCCTATGTGTCCCCCATCCAGTAACCCTGATACATGTTTTTTTCTCCATTTACTATCAAAGGCTCCCAGATAATAACTTCAAATCTGATCAATTTTAAGGATTCAATATTTTCCTTCTTATTCTTCCCTCTTGCTTTTTATTTTACAGAAGAAGAGTACAATTTCTTGTTGGGGTCTCCTACTGGGGTTTACAGTAAGCATCTTATTGGGGAAGGGAGGAGGAAATGAACAAAGAGATGAAGGTACTAGAGCAGGAAGAGGAGTAAGGAGTGGGAACTCACTGGGAGTGTATGAATGGATGGTTCAGGGACCCTCCTATTTCAGAGGAAGCACCAACTCATGAACAGAGGTCAGGGAACAAATTCTCTAGTGAAATTTTGATTATCAGATTCATGGGGTTATGTTTCCAGAAACTGGAGTTGAATTTCTCTTTCCTTTATTCTTTGTCTCAGGTTTGAAACTTCCTAACAATAATGAGATTCTGTTGAATCTCCTGAGGTCTCAGACAGTCATCAAGGGCTTTTTTTTTTCCAAGGACAGGATGATTCTTTTCAGTTGTACTTTGAGATCTTAGAATCAATTTCAGTGTATCTCTGGCTCTTTATTTTCATGTCTCATCACATCATTGGCTTCAGAATTTTCCACCTCTTGCTGTAAATCAAGATCTACCTTGACAGGTAATAAACCCAAATATCCCATTTATTTTTGGTGATGCTTATCACTCATTTCATTTCTCCTTCCTCAAGATATCTATCTTGCCCCCTGATGGAAAGTTCTTTGACCTGGGCACCTTTGTTAAGTCCTCTCAGGTAAGATTTCTTCATTTCTTTGACAATGCTATTATAGAATAAATCTTTTCCTCTGTCATGAATATTTAAATATGTACTTTATTTTGCAACGACTTTCAGTTTCCTCCCAGATACTTTCACCCTGTTTAGCAGCATGATCTTCATTCTCTGGTTCTCCTGATTCCATGTTCTCACCCACATCCTCTCTTCTCAGGAGACCTTTCACTTCTGTGGTCTTGAGTCACTCTTCCTGTCAATACATGGCCTGACTTTTTATACAGGTCATAAAGATCACTATGGACAGCCTGAGCTTTTTCTCAGTTGCTGGTAAACATTTTAGCCATGATTTCATTTCATGTTCCTGTGTTTTAATGGCTGTGCTTTCTTAGTCCAGAGCCTGGATCCTTCTTGCTGTCAAAGTCATCCTTTCCTCTTGTTTTGAACATTGACCTTTTTTTCTCCCATGCCTTAGCACAATGCATATGATGCTCCTTCTCACAGGCCTGAACAAATCCAAGCCATCAACCACTTCTGAGTCTTCCAACTAGGATGGGATGAAACTGATCAAGAGAATTACATTTTACTAAAGCTACTACTGAACTTCTACTGGAAGGTTCCTGTCTCCCTGTAGAAAACGTCTTTCTCTGAATGTTAGAACAATTTTGGCTAAAAGTAAGAGAACTATGAGCACTTGAACTATCTCAACATTCTCCATTATCTCTCACTGACATCCAGAGACAGTGAGACTCAGTTTCACATCATCAGGGGCTTCTGTCATGAAATAGTCTCCAGTGCTTCTTGGGTTTGATAAAAAAAACTTTGCCTCAGCAGGATGAACTAGCTCCATAGTAGCCTACTCTTATACAGAGGTGCCTAGAGATACTGTGGTTATTCACAACACATCTCACCATGCAGATGATTATTCTGAGTTTTACCTGGAACCAAACCAAGCACCCAGGGTAACTTACCTACCCAGCGTCAGGTGGGCAGACTCAAAGCAATAAAGAACTCACATACCCTATGTTTCCTTGAAAAAAATAGGTATTCATTTACTTTTGGAAAAAAACAAAAGTTTTATGATCATTTTTTATTTCAAAGAGATATGGAATGAATATAAAAGCTTCTCTGGATGACCTTTTAGAGTCAATGTAAGGAATGGGAACTTTAAACCTTGAGAGATTCTGTAAGACAAGCAGAAGTCCCTGGGCCCTACCCTATCACCATTTAGTAGGCAAAACATGGGACAGCCCTGCACTCTGCTGGCTATGTTTTAAACTACAGGGGACCAAGGGAATATGAAGTTTAAGGAAGGCCTTTGAAGAATAAGACCTGGGGGACATGGAGAGAGAAGGGAAATATAGGCAAAAGAAATGGGGGCAAATGATCCTGACCTTCATTGATGATCAGTGTGCAGCCCCACAGATCTGGAACTTCTCAGGCATTGAGAATCATGTAGATGGCAACTCAGCTTCTAATGGCCTTCTCCAGGGCACTGTCCTCTCAGGTGTGGGCTCTGTTCTCTGAATCTCAATGACCTGGGCTCTCAAATGAAGCTGAAATCATACCTTCAGTGATTTGGTATCTGAAATCTGGAAAGAGGATTGGCATTGTGAACCCAGCTACCTCTGTTCTGGTCTCTCGGGTTTGTATGCCTAGACTCTATAGTCCTGGTCTTGGTTCCAGCTGTGGAACTGATCCTGGGCAGTGATCTTGGTTTTCTAGAGAAGATACTCTTTATGCTCCGTGCATTTCACCTTAAATTAAGGGTCACTGGCTTTGCTTGAGGCTTGACCCTGTGGCTCAGGGCCTTCACTGGTACCTGATCTCTGGGTTCCAGGAGGTTAGCTCATTTTTCTGAGCTTTTCCTTCAGTAATGTACAGGGCCATGATGATACAAGTTTAATGAAGCCCTTCAATCTTTTCTCTTCCTAACAGTTTTCTTATTCCAGTTCCTTATTCTGGGCACCAGAGTTGGAGTTCTAGGTTCCAGGTCCTGTCCATATGTAGTTAAGTCCTTGGATCTTTTGCTGGTCAGTGGTGAAAAGACTGGATTCTATCTTTATCCTCTTGGCTAAGGAGTATCTTGAGTCTCAGGTTCTTAGTTCAGGACATGAGTTTTCTTGTTTGGCCTTTGGGGTTTAGTGCTAGTCCCACAAGTCAAAGTTCTATCTAGTGCTGGGGGATCCTGGCAAGGAGTGGGAGGTAGAGAAAATGAGTATAAGGTGAAGTTGATGACTCAGGACTCTAAACCAGGGAGATAGTAGGCACCACTACATCAGTATCTGCTTGGCAGACTCAGGGACAAGAACTGGATGACTTTTAGAAGTGATCTTGTCTTTCTGCAAAGAGACTCTGCTCTTTACTAAGTGGTTTATCTTCAGACATGACCTCACTTAATCTGAGCATCAGTTTTCTTATCAATTACTTGAGAATCTGAATAGCACCCACATGCATGGAATTCCTGTTTGGTTCACAAGCATGACTAGCTTGTCCTAGCAACTCTATTTTGAGGAAGCAGGTTCCTGCCAGTCTCTCAAGACCAAGACCATCCTGTGGGACTTCCAAAAACACTCTAGAGGAAGTCCTACCCCCAACCCCAACCAGGGGCAAGAAGTGGAACCCTGCTCTGTGGTGGTGAAGAATGGAAATGGGCCTTCCCAGGTATATTTCCCTACACCTTGACTCATTCAGCACACACTGACCTGGCCCTTCTCCCATCCTCAGGCCAGGGCAGACCAACTCTACCCCACAGGCCTGGAAACACAGAGCTCTTCTTCATCTTGTTAGCACCTCTGACCCATTGGGAAAATGTAAAATTGACATTTCAAGAGGCAAGTACCAATTACTTTCCATAAAATACTGACTTTTGATGCTGAAATTATATAAAATGCTGAACTATGGTCAGATAAATACTAATAGTCTCAGTATTAAGCTCTTAAAAGCTACCACAAACAAGCTGTGATAAATGATTATCACCAGCCAGCTCTGAGCACGTTCACCCATGTAGCCACCGTCAGACTTTCCAGGCCCTTCAGCCCTGCCTAGTGCTGTCTCCTCCATGTCATACCTACCACACACCCACTTCTACTACCTGGCTGCAGTCAGTTGGTCTCTCTGGCCTATTAAATTTCCTACCTCTTCTATAACCCCCTTTCTCCCCTCTTGACTTGTTTCTGTTCTTACCTTTGGCCTTTGCTTAGTCTGTGTTCCATTCTAAATCAGATGTCCTGAGTTGAAATTATCTTTGCTCCTTTCTTTGGGATGCAGTCTTCATTGACTAGCCCATCTGAAAGAGCTAGACACTTAAGAGATTTTGACTCAATGACTAAGAGTTTAAGATCTGTGTGCTTTAGGACAAACCACTTATTCTGACACAAAAGGTTTTTAACCCTATGTTATTTCTCCAGGGGTGTTAATGAGGAGGATAAAGAGTGAAAACGAGAATGTCATTAGAACACCCCGTAGTGAAAAACTGCCTGTTGCACACTTGTACTGAAGAGGTTGTGTTTTTTCTGTTGTTGTTGTTTTGGTTTTGGTTTTTTCCTTGGAAGTGGGGTGCTTGTTTTATCAAGAGAGCCCTACCTACATCATGGGGAACCATGGATCTTCTAAGTAACAGTTTAAGAGGGGTTTGTAGGGAATTTGGGTTTGTACTTTGTGATTTTGAGAAGAATTCAAGGAAGTGAGAGACTGACCTGGACTGGATACTGTCAAGAAGCAGGATGTCTTCATTTATTTCTGAAACTAGGCAATAACCAGAAGGGGCTAGCACCATAGTTGATACAGAAGCAGGAGTTACTCCTGCTAGCCAGGACAGAGGCATGTTGGCCATAGTTGTGTTGTACAGAGTGACCTTTCCTTTCTGAGCAAAGACAGGGTTCCTAAGTGGTCTAGATTTTGTCTGTCAAAATTTTTATCTTACAGGGGAATCCATGAGCGATATTTTTTGGAATATATTTTCTGGACTTGGACATCAGGATAATGTTGGACTCATCAACAAAGTAGGGAGTGTTCCTTATTCCTCTTTTCTTCAAGAATTTGTGAAAGATTCATTTAATTTCTTCTTTAATGTTTAACAGAATCCACCAGTAAAACTATCTGAGCCAGGCGTTTCCTTTGTGGGGCAAATTTTGATAAGAAATTCACTTTCATTGATAGATAAGGAGCACTTGGAATTCTATGCTTGATCTTGCCAAGTTAAGCATATTTATTGACATAAAGTTTATAGTTATCCTTTATAATGCTTTTGATATGTAGTAGGACTAGTAGTAATAGGTCTTTTTCTCACTGAAATTGCTAATTTTTGCTGCTTGGAAAGACCCTAACAGACATTAATAAATATGTTTTGATTTGTTGCCTAAGATCATAGGTGGTAAATTAGCAAAAGAATTGGAACTACAATTCAAATGTTTGCCACAAAAATTTTAAACAGTATTTACCAACATGTTTTTTCAAGCGGAAAAAGGTAATTATTTTTGTTAATCTTGGAGTAGTTTTAATTAGAATAAATAATTGCATGAACTATCGTAGGCCCTACATAAAAACTTCTGGAACAAGAAAAATCAAATGTAAGCAAAAAAGAGATGTTCTTTTTAATTCCTGTAATATTGGTTGACTATGCTGTCATGCTTGATTTCATTTTATTATTATTTGCCATGAATGGTAACAGAAAAATCAAGGAGGCAGTCACCCATTATGTGGCAACATTTTTTTTGTCAAGACAGCAGAGGGAGCTCTTCCATTGAGAAATTACACTAGCCACTAAGAATTGTGTTTTAAGATGTTTATACTGGGTAGCAAGAAATGCCTTAATAAAATTAGTAGTTTGATGATTTACTTCAAATTGTTGGTTTTCCAGGGAGGCCATGTCTGGAATTTAAGTAACATTAGTAATATTCTTGTTCGTTCCCTCATCTTTGAAAACATTATGAAAGCTCTTTTGGCCTTCCAAAAAAAAAATGGTAATAATCTACACATACACACATACACAGAAAAAAATGGTGAGGAATTTAGGGAAACATTAAAAAAAAATTGACTCTTTCCCAAATATGCTTAATTGTTTTTCAGAGGCAGTTAAAAACATTTTTCTTATGGAAAATTTGAACATAGAAAAAAAATAATACAATGAGCTCAATAACCTCTAGCATTCTTTGCTACCCTCTCCCCTCTGCCCTAACACATACTGAATGATCATAAAGCCTGTTAATCTCATAGCATCAAATCAACCCTACCTTATGTTATGTGTGTATTGTAAAATAAGGACTTTTTCTTAAACATAGCAAACTGTACTATTATTATACCTTTAAAAACTAACAAGAATTTTTTCAGTATTTTTCAAGTACAAAGTTATTACTTTCTCATAAATTTTCACATTTTTAGTTGAATCTATCCGGAAAAGGTGTATGCATTTCATGTGATTATACAGAACAGTTCTTTTTTTCCATCCTTTTTATAAAATTACATTTACTTTGCTGTAACTTGCCACTCAAGTTCCTAGGAGCTTATTACAAATAAATAATTTCAAGTCCCTTATCACACTACTAAATCAGAATCTAGAGGATTGATATGTTTCAAATTGAATTTCTTGCCAGAATTTCCTCAGTGCTTTCTCTGCTTTTTCTAGGAGGGGCACATCTAGTTTTATCTCTTTTTATGATATTATCAGTCATTAATAACATCAGTCATTGATAAGTATTGCTTTTACCTACTAATTTCTTTAAAGGTTTGCAAAATGATGATATATTATTTCTATCATTTCTTATTTTATTAACTGAGATAATTTTATAAAGTGATATTTTCCTCATCTACTATTTTATTGCATTAGAGTTAAAATTCATAAAGAAATTAAAAGTTAAATAAACATCTAGCATGTTAACATTTGAACATTACTCTTCTTGTTTTTTCATTATAAATGCACTCTGACATTCATTTTTTTATGCTTTAAACTATTTTATTTTTTATTTTTAATTTAATTTAATTTTTAAAAAATTTTTACAGACTGCATTTTGATTCACTGTACACAAATGGGGTACAACTTTTCATTTCTATGGTTGCACACAATGTAGATTCACACCATTCACGTAATCATACATGTACATAAGGTAATGATGTCTGTCTTACTCCACCATCTTTCATACCCCTGCCCCCTCCCCACCTCATTTCCTTCCATGTAATCTAAATTTCCTCCATTCTTCTCTTACCCCTTTACTTTTCATAATTATGTATGTCTTTTTAATTGTTCCAAAACCAAATCTAACAAACAAGATATATTCTGAGAAATGCAGCTGTGGGGTCCCTATTTTTAACATGATGCCTAGGTTAATTTAACAAGAGAATAACAGCTGAATCAGATCAGAAGAGGACAAAATGAAGGCAAAATAGAAAGCCTGGAATTTTTTTACAGCTCCCTAAAATGAGATGAAGCATTGCTACATTTACTTTCTTTAACATGGTTTACTGATTTTAGGAAGTACTTGTATGATTTATTTATCATCCTTTACTATGACACTTACTGTACGCAATACTACCACACTCTCAGGGGTTTAGTTCAAGAAGGGAAGAGAAGCAGATGCTGGTACAAATGATTTCATCTTTCTTTATGCTTGAATAAATTTTTATTTCAATTATTTTATTTTGTTTTACTTTTATAAGGTTTTAAGTTACTGCTCTTATTTTTCCTGTTGTGTGCTCTATGTAGGAAAAATTAATCTTATTTTTTATTTTTATCTTTAATTGGTAGTAAGAACAGTGTGAGATCTGCCCACTTAATAATTTTTAAGTGATCAGTACAGTGTCCTTGACTATTGGCACAATATTAAACAATAGATCTGTGAGCAGTCATATAGTATTATTTTTCTCTTCATTAAAATGAAAAAAATTGAATAAGATGACCTTTCTAATTGTATTCAGAATTGAAATTCTCTCCTATCACTCATGTGACAGATAACTTCAAAAGATGTCCACCATTGATTTTCTCTCTTCCTGTACAAACACGCATACTGCTCCTTACACTGAAATAAATCCTGATGCCCCTTTCCTTGAATCTGGGATGACTTTAATGACTCATTTGGTGAGTAGAACTTGGCAGATGTAAATTCTGGGATTCCCAAGTCTAAGTAATAAGAAATTTTGCAGCTTTAGCCTATGTTTCTTAAAACACTACCTCTAAAGAAAGCCATTATCCATATAAGAGGTTCAGTTACCTCCAGGAAAGCCCAGCAAGCTGCTTGGAGAAACTAAAATCTCACCTAGTCTTTACCTATTCCTATCATCTCAGCTAAAGCACCAGACATGTGAGATTTCTTGTCTGTCAAACTCAGCTGAGCTCTCAGGTGACTCCAGACCCAGTTGCCATTCTATAACCACATGAGACTATCCAACAAAGAATTGTCTATCTAATCCCAATCAACCACACAATAAGTTATTGTTTTAAGCATTACCATTTCAGGTGGAATTTATGCAACAGTAAGACAACCAAAATAGCATATGATAATTGCTATCAGAACTAGTAATCAAAATAAACTGAAGAAAATGAGATTCATTTTACTGTGGGCAATGGCATAGACAGTTTTTTAGTCAGATCTTGAAGGATAAGAAAACACCCTGAAGGAAAATATGAAGATAAGATTATATACAGGATATCTGGGGAAAACTTTTCATCAAGGGTATTTTAATATATAGTACAAAAATAAAACATATGAATATTTCTTATAACTTTATTTAATAAAACACCTCCAAAAAATAAAATAAAATTTGATAAAAGAAAACTATGGCCTAATATTCATATGCTTTGGTAGATCTGACTTTAACCAAGAACAGCATGTAGAATATTGAATGGAAAGAATTTCCTATATAACTTTCAAAGCATTTATCCATTCATGATTTTCTCTAACTTCTCCATTTTAAGGAGTACTGGTATTCTAGTTTCAAAAACTCTCAAAACATAAGATAAGTAGATATAAGTTGCTTGTATTTGGGGGAAATTGATGAATCTGAATTGGTTCCAACAAAGATCATCTCATCTCTGCCTGTACTATGGCATAAGAGAAAACTTTAGGCTAACCAATTTTATTTTGTTTTTTAGCTTGTCAGTGTGACATGACCATTTTCAGATCTTTAAATGTGCCTTTGAAATATAACTTACATTGAATATTTTCCTATCTCTGTGTCTTTATCATATTTAACCTCTCCCCTGTAGATGGACATTGAGGTTATTAGTTGTTCTATCTTTTAAATTTTTAAAAATATTTTTATTTGTAGATGGACATAATACCATTATTTTGTTTATTTAGTTGCTTTTTTGTTTGTTTGTTTTAAATGTGGTGCTGGGAATTGAACCCAGTGCCTCACGTGTGCTAGGCAAGTGCATCAATGGATGATTCACAACCCTAGCCCTGCCTTTTAACTTTTGATGATGATCAAAATTAGAGTGAACTATGTAGGAGGATACATTCATGAAATTTTGCTTAAGAAATGGAGAAATCATCTTTCTTTAATCTTTTAATCCTGAATATCTATGATAACAAATAAAAGATATCAAATAAAATTGTCTATAATTGAAAATGGACAATAATTTAAGATATATAACACTCTAATCCCCCTCCCAATCATGATTTCTTTTCAACCTGGTTCCAAGCACAAGTGCTATAAATCTTAAAATAGGGAAAAAATTTGAAAGGGATGAATTTTAAAAGTTCTAGATTAGAGACATCTACAATATGGAGTCAAACATTTTAATGATGGCTCTGGGTCATATTCAGGCAAATCGGAATGTTATTCTGAAACATCATTATGTAATACAATCACCTGTGTGCTTGTTTAAAAATCCAACTTTTTGAGTTCCAATGCATTGGTATCCAGCAAATTCTTACACAACTACTGATGTAGGTTCTAACTCTAATGAAGACCTCTTACATGTAAATATGAGCCAGCTCGTTTAAGTACTGTTCTAAATGATTTTTGGCCACACATAATACTTGGTATTCTCAGTCTGTGCCACTGATAATAGATTTATCATCTTGTGTTTTACCTTTAGCTCCCTTAACACATATTTCTTATATGTTTTCTTCTTTTCTTTTTAAAAGTTCTATGTTGTAATTTATTAAGAAATATTACCATCATCTCTTTCATTCTTGAGTACGTGCAATTTTCAAACTTTATCATAGCAATAAAAGTGATTCATGCATGTTTTTATTTTAAAATAAAGTTTTTGTTAGAAGATCTTCAGGAGATCAAATCACAGAAATGGCACACTCGATGGAAGAGGCAATTTGGAACAAGTTCGTATTCGGATCATACTACAAAGAAAGGGCAAGCTTTGCAAAAGCAAACTACCTGAGGTTCATAAGACTACAGAAAAGGAAGCACAGAATTTCTTTTGATAAAAATATATTTTGGAAAAATCATATGATCAGAGGTACTTGAGGGAATTTCTTAAACCTTTTTAAACTTCAATCATTACAAAGAAATCTTGTGAACTTCCAAATATAAGGAAAAGTACTTCTCAATCCAAGGAAAAGTCCTAAAGCCAGATCTTAGAATATTGAGAAATAATTTACAAAAGTAAAATGGGGATAAAAGATAAAAAAAAATAAGGATGGAGAAAATGGAATAACCTATCAAATTAGTTTTCTGGTGATTAACCACTTGCATGGTAGAATCATGTTTATGTACCTCTCTATCTCACACACAACTAACTAATATTCAATAACTATTCTTTAAAAATGCATGTCAAATTGTCTGACTTTTCTGCTATTTATAGTGTTTTTGGAGTTTACCTTTTCCAGAAAAACATGGTTTGCTTACCTCACTTTTCCCAGATGTTTGTTTACTTCCCCAATCCATGTAAATAGGCTAATTTTCAAATCTTGGTTTTAAAATGGTTGACTGGAAGAATATTTTCAGTAAAATAATTGATCAATATAAATCAGACTAAATGTTTTACATCACTAAAAACAACTATACAACTTGCTGAAGCAGAAAGAACAAACTAAGATGCCTGTGAGGTCTACAGAAAGATTGGACCACCAATCATCAGGGAGAATGTGAAGTATCTGAACCCCAGGACCACCATCCCCCAGGCACTTCAATGCTCCACAATCACTTTCCACTTTTCTTTCTGGAGATATCTGGAGATAGTGATATCCAGCTTTACCAATTATATATTATTATTACAATGAGAAAACTAAATAGATTTTAGTGACTTTCCAGGATCACATAACTAGTGAGTAACAGAACCAGAATTGAATTAATGTAATTCTGATCCCAGAAATTCAATTCAGAAATATTTTCCTGACCACTGAGGTTGTCTCCTCAATTATCACCTAATGTGCCAATATTTAAATCATTAGTGATAATCATAGTTAAATATACTAATTTAAAATTTGGTCTTTATTGTTGTTATATTAAATGAAAATTGGCACTATTGATAGTTTATCTTCCATGTCTTGGATAATTTTCATCATTTAGAAATGTGCAAAACAATGTGTGTTGAAATTCAACATTTTTTTAAAAAATTGAAGTCAGGATCACAACCACTGAGCCACATCCCCAACCCATCTTTTTTATGTTTTACTTTGAGACAGGGTCTCACTAAGTCCTTAGGGCCTCTTTAAGTTGCTGAGGTTGGTCTCAAACTTGTAATCCTCTAGTTTTATCCTCCGAGTTGCTAGGATTATATGCATGTGCCACTGTGTCCAGCAAAATCCAACATTTGGAATAGAAAATAAAAATCAGTTCTTGTCAATACTGTATACCTAATGTCATTTGCCTTTATCTACATTCTTGTAAAAGCAATCTTAGGTTACCAAATGAAATTTTTAAAAATAGGAAAATAAAGAATTTGTAGCAGTGGCTTTTTAAATAGCAATGAAATCAGCAATATTTTTCTGCTGATCCACTCATAGCAGTACAGACTCTTTGAGGATCTTCATTGTTATAGTAAAATTGATAACACCCTCAAAATATAAACCTCTACTATTATAGTAACATAAAATATAATTTTAAATGATTTTGAATTAATTGTCTAAATGTATCTTATCTACCTTTAATTAAGCATACTATAAAAGTCATCAATCTAAAGGAACATTGTTGATTGTTTTTTAACATCATTGTTATGAACTTTCATCAGTAAGTATTCAAGCTGCCCTTCATTTATGACTTCTGTATTATCTTTTTATGAGAATTTCTTATCTCTCAGAGAACTAAATCATTTAATGCTTCCTATGATATACAAATATATCCTTTAAAGAGCTTGTAATATCTAAAAACAAAAATTAGTAGTAATTTCTCCTCCAATTGTTTCATGTCTCTTTAAAAATATATAGCTATTATGGTATGTGAGCTTAAAGTCTAACTCTCCATTAACCCTCTTATGACATCACCCTAGTGTGGTGGAGACATTTTGCCAATCAAGATGGAAATGGAAGTCCAGGTCCTCATTTGGTTTTCTTGGGGATAAGGGATTATTTGTGCCCTGTGGGGATAGAAGGTTTTGATTTCTACTGGATGTTCTTTGATTTGATTTCTACTGGATGTTCGCAGCCTGGCAGGGAGGTTGGAGCATCTCATTGCAGACAGAGGGTGAAGTGTAGACGTCTACTAAGGTTTGGCTGTCTGAAGTTAGAGGCAGAGCTGTTAGAACTTTCTAAGTGTAAATTTTATAAACATTATATTCCTTTTTAATCAACTGACAGATGACAGTCATGGCATCTCTAGAAAAATCAAGTGTGAAACAATTAAATATGATTTTTAAAAACTTTTGCATCAAGAAAGATAAAGTAGAAGAATGTCTCTTTATTCCTTCTGGTGAATACAGGTAAAAGCCCTAGACATTAGTATAAACCCAAGGCTCTGAAAAGGGGAGAGAGAAAAAATGAACTAGCAAAGAGTCTTTGAACCTTAGGAACAATACAGCAATGAATCCCCTGGGTTTTTCTTTTGTCTGATATATTCCAAACTAGGTCCTGCTGAATATATCAACCTAGAAATGTAAATGGACACAGAAATAAGTAAAAGTAAATAAATCCCCTAAGAGTAGCTGGGTATCCTGAGCCAAATTTCTTGGAGAAGGGCAATCTAGCAAGAAGGAAAACTCTTAGGTAATAACTATTTGCTACATCCATACAGGAAAACAGGGGTCCACCCCAAATTTCAAACAGTCAAGCCTTAGTAGAAGTCTAGACTTCACCCTGAGGCTATAATGAGATGCTCCAAACTCCCTGCCAGGCTGGTTCTCAGAGAAGGTACATTAAAGATCAGGAACTTCCATCTCCACAGTCTTCATACCCAAGAAAACCAAATGGGGAGCTGGACCTTCATTCCCAGCTTGGATGAACAAAGTGCTACATTTGGATGATGTCAAAGGAGGACTTACCACCCAGCAATGGTAAGTCCACAGATGCCCCACATGGTGTCAGTTGGAGATCTGTGGAGAACAGCAATGAGGCATCCCCTGATCTTGCTAACTGGGAAAAAGCTTACTGGGAAGGCTCCATTACTCAGAGTAACTTAGAGACCCTCTTGCAGGTATAAATAAATGGAGGCTGACTGGTAATTTGTGCTTCCACCCAATGACACCAAGGGGCAGTATGTACCCTACCCTTGCCAGCAAGGTGTCAGATGAGGCATATAAAACCTATCTCTGAAATTAGACCTAGAATCTTATAACATGTCAATTTTTTTTTCATAAAAAATCATTCTTCACATGAAACAGAAAAATTTCACTCTGAATGAGAAAAGAAAATCAATAGATTCAACATTAGTGTGGTACACATATTACTAAAGCTGTCATAATAAAAATATTTCCATCACCAATACAAACAAGCTTCAACGTTTCAAACAATCTTAAAAAAGAGGAAATACTGGCAAAGAAACTAACGTCTCGACTAAATAAAAGGATAAGATATAAAAGAAAATGAAACAAAATGAAAAAATACAATAACCACGATAGTAATCATAATTATAATAATAAAACCAGTGGGGTCCTCAATAGCAAAATGCAAAGGACAGACTAAGGACAGAGGGAAAATATAAGAAACTTACAGAAATAGACATTACCTAACCTGAATTTCCCATGGTTGAAACAGAACAGCAACCACAACGAACAGGGCTTTAGGGAGCTGTGAGAGGACAATGAAAGATCTAACACTGCTGTCATCAGAGTCCAGAGAGGAGAAGAGAGAAAAGAGCTGAGAGGAATTCAAAGGAATAATAGCAAAAAGTAAAAATAAAAATAAAAAAGATATAATAGCTAACAGGTTTTCAAATTTGGCAAAAGATATACACCTAGATATTCAGGAAGCTGAGTGAAACACAAACAGGATAAAAAACAAAGAAATCCCCACCAAAGCCATCATAGTCAGACTTCTGAACACTAAGGACAAAGTAAATATTTTGAAATCAGAGTGAGAAGTGATACCTAATTTTTAAGAGAAAAATAATTGTAATGACAATAGATTTTTCATCAAAACCATGGAAGACAGAAGAGGCAAGTGGCACATTTTTCAAGTACCGAAGAAAAGAACTGTTAACCTAAAACCTATATCCAGTGGGAATATTCCATTAATAATGAAGAGGAAATCAAGACATTTTCATAAGACTATACCACTAGCAGACTTACTGTAAAAGAGTGGCTATAGGAAGTTCTATAAAAAATGGAGAAATGAAAAATTGAATGAACAGAAGACAAAAATGGCAGATTTGTCATGTAAAATGTCAAGTGTAAGTGGTCTAAAGCTACGAATTAAAAGATGGAGATTGGCACAGAGGAGTAGAAAACATGACCCAACTAACTATATTGTCTACAAGTAGAAATACACTTAACTTTTAAAAAATAAGTTATTTATTCTCATATCATAAATTATCTGTTAATACACATTAGTTAGCAAATTACTTTATATCATGACCACTTAAAATATGTTATTCAATATTTTATCCAAATCATTTGCTATGTACAAAGAGTGTCTACTATGCCTCAGGCACTACTTGGTATTTGAACACAAATGAGGGGTACAGGAAAGGAAGGAAAACTAAAACAAATATCTGTGGAAATGTAATGAAATTATAAATTCTGTAAAAAAATCAGTAGTTTTATTTTGCTCTGAACAAGATGCCTAACAGTGGAACTCCATATAGATTTCTAATTTTTAGCTCTAATGATCTGTGCAAACTTGAAATCTATATTTTATTTACAGAATCAGTTTATTTCTTCAGAGGGTATCAAAATTCACTTTAAGATATGAGAAGTTAAAAAACAGGTGATTATTCTTAGTGAGCCAAAATTACCTTTAGTCAAATTAGATAGTAAACTCTAATTTTTCACTTATTCATTTATTCCTTTAGCAGGGCAGATAACAATGAATTGATCATTTGAAAGTGAAGTAAGGAAAATATATACAAAATGTTTGCCTTCTTCACATAGGATAGTTAGACTTTAAGCTTTTCCTGTTTTGAAGAAAATGATCTTTCATCTCTTTTGGTTTTGTTTTTTATTTTTTGGTTTGTCAAAAAAATCATCATCCTTTTCCGTTTTGTTTCCTCCATTACAATTAAACATTTCACAAAACGTTCTGGTCAATATGAAACAGAACTGAAAGAATTAACTACTAAAAATAAGGATTTACTGTAAGTAGAAAAACATATGAGGCAATCAATCTGAAATACATGACTTAGTCATACATTCATATCCTGTGTGACAGCTTGTTGACATTCTCATGGTATTCTCCATCATGCAAGATCTATTCAATTGCACAAGCTGATGACTGACTCAAATATAACTAAACCTGATCATCACTCAACAGACAGCTATTGAATGCTACTTCGAACCAGCACAATTCTAATGGATAGGAAAATTAGCCTGTGGTCCCTACTCATAAAAAGCAGGAATCAATAAATGGAATAGATTCAAACCAAAAAACTTTTTCTCAGCAGAGGAAACAATCAACAATGTGAAGAGAGAGCCTATAGAGTGGAAGAAAATCTTTACCACTCGCACTTCAGATAGAGTACTAATCTCCAGAATTTATACAGAACTCAAAAAACTTTACATCGAGATTGCAAATAACCCAGTCAATAAATGGGCTAAGGAAATGAGCAGACACTTCATAGAAGAAGATCTGCAAGCAATCAACAGATAAATGAAAAAATGTTCAACATCTCTAGTAATAAGAGAAATGCAAATCAAAACTACCCTAAGATTTCATCTCACCCCAATTAGAATGACGATTATCAAGAACACAAGCAACAATAGGTGTTGGCCAGGATGTGGGGAGAAAGGCACACTCATATATTGCTGATGGGGTTGAAAATTGGTGTACCCACTCTGGAAAGCAGTATGGAGATTCCTTAGAAAACTTGGAATGGAACCACCGTTTGACCCAGCTACCCACTCCTTGGCCTATACCCAAAGGACTTAAAATCAGCATACTATAGTGACACAGCTTCATCAATGTTTATAACAGTTCAATCCACAATAGATAGATTGTGGAACCAACCTAGATGCCCTTCAATAGATGAATGGATAAAGAAACTATGGTATATACAATGGAATATTATTTAGCCATAAAGAAGAATAAAATTATGGCATTTGCAGGTAAATGGAGTTGAAGAATATCATGCTAAGTGAAATAAATCAATCCCAAAAACAAAAGCTGAATGATTTATTTGATAAGTGGATGATAATACATAACAGGGGCAGGGAGGCAAGAATGGAGGAAGGATGGATTGTATAAAGGAAAATGAGGGATAGGGAGGGGACAGGGGAAGGAAAGATAATGAGACAAACATCATTACCCCATGTACATGTATGATTGCATGAACAGTGTGATTCTTCTTCATGAATAACCAGAGAAATGAAAGTTTTATCCCTTTTGTGTATAATGAATCAAAATTTAAAAAAAAAATAAAAGTTAAAAAAAAGGTTCTCAACGTGCAATGAAAACAATTTAAAACACATTTACACATTATAGACACAATTAAGCACTATTTTGAAAGGCAGCGTAATAAAAGCAAACTTCATCACAGAGGAGTCACAATGTACCCTTTTGTAACCTCTCTAAGCCTCAAGATCTCCTGAAGATGAAGAGGTTGGGATTACATTAAAGATAAAATGAGAGTAATGGGTACATGACTAGTAATAAGTGTTCAATAAATATCACTTACTGCTATTGTTATGACCTTCATATTATTAATGTGATGAAGTTTAAGATTAAATGTCCTTGAAATCACACAGACAGGAGCACTGCTGGCTTTGTAAATGTCTAGACATTATGTGATTGACAGGCAGCAAAGCCTAAAGGAGACAGTGGATGGGATGCAAAAACATAGGGTTTAGAATCAAAAAGCAAAGAATTCAAAGTTTAGCTTTGCTATAGACTCTGTACTTGATACCTTACTAAACATTTCTGAGCCTCACTTTTCTTCCTATATAAATGGAGACAACCTACCTTGCTATGTTTAGAGGAATATCTGTGCAGGTAACAATCATCTAAAGTGACTCATTAAGTGCTCAGCATATGAAAGGTTTTCTATAAAAGTTAGCAAATGTGATTATTGTTAGTATTATGATAGGTGCAGATTGAATATCAAAATTTTCATTTAAGTGACATCTTTTCACTTTTGGATATATTAAATCTTGAATCAGTATTAAGTTTTTCACTCTCTTCTTACCCAAGTTCAAAAGCATTACTATAGGCCTTTAAGAAAGAAATGGATAGAACAAAAATTCCTACATCTTTTCCATTACTGGAATAAAAAGCTTCTTTAAAAACACTATTATACAGGATTTTATCTTTTCACTTTAAAACTAAAAGTCATAAATTCTTATCTGTTTCCATGTTCACATACTTAGATTGTCACATTGCTATAGTTCTGGGAAGGAGGCCCCTTGGGTTATTGTAAACGAGAAGGTTATGGTATACAGTTTAAGCTAATGAAGGTAGTCTTCCAGTCAGGATATGGAGTCACTCCCTGTGGTGAAGCCATTAAATAGCCAGGAATGAGACATGGCTATAATTAGACAGGCATTAGGCATTAGTGATCCAGTGACCAGGGATCCTGTGCCCAATGAACTAGTCAGACTGGCTGGCTACCCACCCAAAGCTATTTCCTCCATCAGTCAAAGTCAGAAGCAATATAACAAGGGGTGGACTCACAAATTCCATTGAGCCATAACTATCCATTCAAAACATAAATAAGTAAATGAGGTTTCTGAAAAAAATAGGCTTAGAGATTGTATGCAGTTAGAGTAAAACAAAAACAAAGACATAACATCCAGGAAAACAGCATATTCAAAGTAAAACAAGGCAAAACAACCCTCAAAATTATGAGTAGCATATCAGAGGAAGTATCAATTCATGTTTGTTTTTAATAATTTTTTTTTGGTGTGAAAATAAGAGTTAAGAAAGCTACAAGTCATCACATGTCTCCAGAAGACATGTTTCTTAAAAATGCAGAAAGTCTTCATTGTCAGGAATCCCAGGGATATCAGCAAAGTAAACAGACCTAGAGTATTTTGAAACTGTTGACTTGGGGTGGAGAGAGAAATGCTAGTCTTCCTCCATTGTTTCAGAGATAAGAACACCAAAATTGAGGATAAGCAGAAGGAGAATTAGTGTAGCCATAGTTATCATTTAGTATAATGCATTATTTATTAAACTACTAAGAAATGCTTCATCCTTTGCTTTGTTTGATTCTCACTCCCCAATGAAGTAGGGTGACTATGTCTTACATACAAAGAAATGAAGTAACAGTAAGGATGAGTACCTATCCTTGAGACCTGTATCCTCCAGGTTCTGTGTGTCTAATAAGTACATAAAACATGCATTGTCTAATATCTCCTTCCTACCAGTACTGGTAGAGACAAGATTAGGATCTAGGTCCAAAGATATGAGACCTTGCACTCCTTCCAGTAGGCTACATCACAGCCCTAAAAATTCCAAATACAGTTAAGTGGATTTATTTGCTTGTAGATGTGAAAATTCAAAGATATTAAAAAAGAAACTTCCCTGTAAGAAACAAGTTCATCTAGAATCTGTTCACTGGGGTACTCCAATAAAGTTCTTAGTTATTAAATCATTCGTTTTAATCATTTTATTCATTTATTACCTTTGCTTAGGATGGTGCTTGGAACATGGCAGGTGTTTAATAAAAATTTGTGAAAAAAATGGCTTAATTATGTATATACAGTGCTGCTACACACTCCTTCAGGAGCTCGGACAATGTTGGGGGAGGTTTGGCAGCATGGGAAGTTTAACGTGGTTGAAAGAGCTATTAAGAAAGAAACAAATATCCAAACTACATTTAAAATGAGGCTAAGGAGAAAATAAAATAGGATGGAGTGTGACTCAGGAACTTTGTGGAGTTCTATTGGAAACATGATATATGAGCTAAACCCTGCATATTAATTAAAAAAAAAAATCTGCATCAAGAAAGACCCAAGAAGCTGGGTGCCATGGCACAAAACAAGTATTCCTAGTGACTTGGAAGACTAAGGCAGGAGGACCACAAATTAAAGTCCAGCCTTAACAATTTAGCAAGATTTTTTTCTGAGCTGGAGCATGGTGGTGAATACCTATAATCCCAAGGGCTCTGGAGGCTGAGGCAGGAGAATCAGAAGTTCAAAACTAGAATATGCAACTTAGCAAGACCCTGTCTCAAAATAAAAATATAAAAAAAGGTCTGGGGATGTGGCTTAGTAGTTGAGTGCTCCTGGGTTCAATCTCCATTAAAAAAATGGTTTTGTCTGAAAAATGAAATTCAAATTAAAAAATTAAGTTTAAAAAGGAGCTGGTGATGGCAATCAATGGTAGAGCACTCCTGGGTTCAAACCACACAAAACAAAACTCAAGGAAAGAAAGTGGTAGGTAGAAAAAATAGCAAAAGCAAAGTCTGGAAGGGAAGAATAATTTTGGTGATTTTGAAAAAGAGAGGAAGTATGACTTGAGCTTATGGAAGGAAGGAGTCGGTGGGGGGAGGGAGGAAAAACAAATGAGCAAAACGTGGAGGCCAAAAGCCACTCCTGCACTATTGATGTTTGTTGTTTCTGGTCTCCCAAACAAAAGTATACTGAAATTGTTTAATTACTTAAGGTTATATTTACAGGTACCAAGGTTGAAAACAATCAATGAGAGTGGCCATAGTAGGAATTGCTTAGAGTTTGACAAAGAGGTTAAAGGGAGAGAAGTAAAGCAAAGACTTTAATGAAGCTATCAAATACTTCTCAGACATGCACCCTTTCATTGTCAAGGTGGTCACTTGTTCTAAGGAGACAAATGACACATGTTCTCTGATTCTATTTTATAAATGACTTATTTATAAGTGCTGTGCAAAAGGTTGGGGTTTTTTTAAAGATTTTTTTTTTTTGTAACTTGGGGGCTATCCACACAACTTAAACTCATGAATTGGCCAACTATAATTAGACAAGCTGGGTAACTTTGGCTAGTTATTTATACAGTGTTTAGCTGGATATACACATATATTTAACAGAATAATCTATATCAACTTTCCTTTTTCTCCAGTGCAATAGTTTTTCCTATTTATTTTCATGTTTTTGTTTATTGTTTGTAACTACAATCCTACATTCCTGTTGATTAAATTTTTTAAATTGTGCTTCATTAGATTTTTTTAAAAGTCATCTTTAAATATTTAGAATAGAGTATCCTATGTATTTCCAGCTTGATTGTCAGTTACAGCAAATTTCTTATGAGAAAACAGATATCAACACTAAAACCACAGAAGAAGTCCTCCCTAGTTTCTCCTTAAATGGGTGTGGTTTCCATTGGGTCACCCTTTGTAGAAGACCAGGCACCAATCACTAATGCTTGTTGATACAGCTCACCCAAGCACAATTTATTTCATAGTCCTGTTGCATCAGAAGGAAAGAACTGTGGTTTACTGCTAATCAGAGCAGCCAAGTTTCCTTAGGCAAAGGCAACCTCGTAAGGAATGATAAAACCAAAAACTAGGTTTTTTAGTGATAAGTCAGTACAACTTAATGGAATTGAAAAGGCATTATTTTCTCTGTGAAATACACAATATCAGACAGGAAGACTGAAAATACTGCAGTCACTTTTCTTAGATTATAAAGATTGAGAGACAGACAGGAAATAATCCCAGATTGCTAAATCAATCTGAGAAGGTTTGTATAAAAAAAATTGAAGGCTTCTGACTCATTGCCAGACAAACTGTAAACAAACAGGTATAGAATTGCTATCACTGCTCAGAAAGTGTTTTTGCTTGTTTGGCTGGGAATTGAACCAGACATTACAAATGTGTTACAAATATGGATTCATTTTGGAAAAAGAAAAAAAATCTGCGTTGTGAATAGTGTCGTTCTTGAACATAAACATTTTAGTAGGGACCAAAAGGAGAGCAACTCAACAACCTTGGAACTGTCTATGTATAAAAGGAAAAAATTCTGTGGTTAAAATGCTCTCAGCCATTGTATTTATATCACTCAAATTTCCCAAGGTTTCAGGTAGCCATTTTTAGATATCCTTAATTTCATTTCTACCCAATTTTATCAAATCATTTGGCTTATTTGAAGGTGGGAATATTATGTTCTAATTATTTTACTCAGAAAACAAAAGGGATTATGTCTAAAGTTCACTCTCAAAAATATACATTAGAGGAGGGATACATTTAGGGTTGCAAAACTTTGTATCTTTCTGACATCACAAAAATATAGGGAAGAGCAGTGGAGTAGAAGGACATAGAAGTGGAGTAAGGAGGAATGGGAAAGGGGAGGAAATGCAGAATGAATTTCACATGATTATGCTATATGCATGCATAAATATACCATAGTGAATTCCACCTTTATGTATATCTGTAAAGCACCAATTAAAAATAAATAAATGAGTGAAAGGTAGACTAGTGAAATAGAGTAAGAGCATGGGGGGAAGGAGGAAGGTGGAGAACGAGGGACTGAAATGAAGCAAATAAAATTTCATGTATGATTTTGTCAACATGAACCCAACTATTATGTATAAATATAGCGCACTAATAAAAACAAATGTACACACACACACACACACACACACACACACACGCAAATTTGTATCTGTTAATATTATAGGATCAAAGGGGGCAAACTCACCTGAATTTCCTCTAGAATAAAGTAGTGAGAGACTTTAAATAATTCAATCAATAAGACTTAATAATCAATTCTCAAGAATCAAATTAACAATGTCTTCATTTCCAAAATATTCATTTATTTAGCGGTGCTGGGGATAGAACCCATAGTTATTTGGATGCTGGACAAGCACCCTACCACTGAATTACATGCTCAGCTTTCTTATTGCCATAAGCTTATCCCATTTATTATGTTTAATCCACACACAACATGTGTGGATTAAAAGAAACCTAATATATTATACCTCATAGAAAGTAAAAAAAAAAAAAAGTGTTCAAATAGAAAGAAGTTCAATAAATGAAGGATACAGATATAGGATTTGCTTTGATTTTTTTAAATACTGAGCTAAGCTAAATAGTATTGCTAGTACCAAATATATATTTATAAATATATATGATATATATCTAAAATATTTTTAAATTATTTGAACAGGATAATTTTAATAATTAGAATACAACTGGAATTGGTTAAAATACAGACAAGGAGCAATTTTTATTTAAGACTACTTTTCTCTGGCAGGGTAAGTATAGCATTTAAAAGTATATTTATTTAGCTTGCTAAATAAGTCAGAAAAATCACTGACATTGAGATTTACCAGTCTCACACTTTTCCACAAAAATAGCCATAATTGGTACCCAGAATAGAACAAACCTCCGCTCCAAAGTCCTTAACCTGAAACCAGACTCTCAAAACTAACTTTTTGAAGCCTTACGTTTTTATAAAACTGTGCATGGGTTTTGAATATTATTGAGTTTTTATAACAATTGTTTTGCCTTAATGCATTTTACATAAAGTAACAAATACCGATGTTCCAGGATAATATGTCATCATGTAGCTCCTCAAATCATATGTACAAGAAAAGTATATGTACATTCCAGTTGTAAAACAACTCATTAAAGAGACTGGCATTGGACTGAAACAAGATTTTCTTCCCACAAAAATACAGCACTTTATAAAATTGAGACTACTTTTACAGAATTTATTGAAGAAAGAAAAATGTAGCTCAGATTGGTGTTGTTAAGGTCAACCCTGAACTACAAACTGAAGGGCTCCAAAGTAACCAAACCCACACTTGGTACATACATAAGCAGGCTGTGCCATGATTATGTATACAAACCACCTACATGGAGTGTCATGGGAAGGTCAATGTGTTGACGCCAGCTGTTTTTGTTATTCATGTGGAATGCCACACAGTTGTTCTGGACAGGGAGGTCAAGAGGGGATGCCAGCACAACTGTAATGAACAGACTGCCAGACAGGGGCTGATTATTTAGACCAAATAGGTAAGCATAACAATACTGAAAATGAAACAAGTAAACAAACATCTTTGTCACAAAGATCCTGATAGTCTGAATGAGCTATGTAATTGATCCCATAATTGAAGTAATTCTTACAAATGCCAATATAGATTATTTTACAGGCAGGCATTCCTGTCAACTAACATGTACTTTTTCTTTTATTAAAACTATATATATTTAGCTAAACCTAGAGGATATTAGATCACTCCTTTAATAAATTTTAAGTTCTCAGCAAATTAGTATGCACGATTAAAACTTTAAAAAACTAGGCAACCTTTAAAATTATTTCAAAGGAATAATGTCAAAATCTTGCTCATAATAATGTGCTATAATTTTCATATGAGATTTGAATTCTCAAGGAGAAATCACCTAATCTTATTGGTATACATATTCAGTGAGATAAATGCATTTATCTTATTTACTTTGTTTGCAATGTGTACTTCAGTACACTTCATTTTGGCCTAAGGACATGCTGCAAGCCAAAAACCATGGAGTACAGTCTATGGAACTTGACCCAGAAATTAGAATCATATTCAGGGTTAATTGCTACACACATCTATTGGCACTTTTTGAAATCATGATGTTGTACCTTCATAATGTCAAATAAATGGTAGAGAGGGCTGGCTCAGTAAAGGAAAAACCTCAGGCAAAATAATCTGTAATTTCATTGTTCTGTTTTGGTGACATTATAATATAATCCTGATAATACACACTGAGGAACCTAACAACTATGAAAATTGGTGCTGGCATTCAGTGTTAGAACTGGAGAAGACTAATGAAATCCAAGCAAAATATTACACTAATATGTGGAAATTCTTAGTCAAATATATAATACTACATAATACTCATTTATACATGTTATATTAAAATTTCTCTTTCCTAACTATAACATTAGAAGAACTAATGTCTAAATTTTTTAAATTTCCAAAGTCAATACTCCTGAATAATATTAGATAAATAAATAAATTTAAATAAATAAATTTCATTCATAGATATTCTTCATTTTTATTCTGTTACATCTATTACTTTAGTTTTATAAGGATGCTTTGTTTTGATTGCATATGTAAGGTGAATACATAATTTGATATACATGTAGTGAAAGATAGTGGATTGATAACTATAGATAAGAAAATTGAACACATACATCAACTTCCATATTTACTTCTTATTTTATATACTTGTGTGTTAGGAGCACACAAGTCATTTTCTTTCATCATTTTTAGAATATGCAATACAATATTATTTAATATTCTTTGTGCATTATATAAAAATATACCAGATGAGTAGGGTGCCCTTATAAATTATCATGGAACCAGGGCACTTTCTGTAATGAGGGATACTATTTTACATCAGGACAGAGTTTGTCCTGGGCTAACAGGAATGTTTGTTCACCCCAGAAAAGATTCTAATCACTTCCTACATTGAGAGTAAGGGAGAGAGTTTTCATTCTGCTTCACAGAATCTGAGAGATTTCACAATTCACTCTGTGTCCTGTCTTACTAGAAGAGAGTGTATCCCAGACATCAGATGTGAAGTAAATGCTTACATGTGGTATGTATGATTGTGGGAACCCACAGCAGTTTCACCTATGAAAATGAAAGTTCAAAGTTTAAACGAAAAGGGAAAGACTAAGAAAGTAAACTGATTTATAAAAACTTTAACTTTTTAAATCGTAGGACAATTTTTTTTGTTTGTTTGTTTTTGGTTTTGTTTCTTCAAGTGCCTTTAATTCAAGATAGTTGATATGCCAAAGCAGCATATTGTGGGACAGCATATTCTTAACTCCCTCATTAGCCAAGATAAATTAAAATGATATATTAAGTGATTGTTAGGGTTAATGAGTTGAAAACTAACAAATCTGATGCTTCCAGTTTAATTAATTTTATACAGCTTGGAGATCAATTGGGGAATATTAAGTTTTTGAAAATCCATGTGTTCTTTTTTTTAACTTTTTATTATTATTATTATTATTATTATTATTTTATTATTGTAAACAAATGGGATACAAGTTGTTTCTCTATTATGCACATGGAGTCAAGGCATACCATTTGTGTAATCATAAATTTACATAGGGCAATTTGATTCATTCTTTTTTTCCCCTTCCCCCCACACCTCCCACCCCTCTTTTCCCTCTATACAGTCCTTTCTTCCTCCATTCTTACCACCCTCCTTATCCCTAACCCTAAACCTAACCCTAACCCTAATGCTAACACCTCCCACCCCTCATTATATGTCCTCATCCGCTTATCAGCGAGATCATTCATCCTTTAGTTTTTTGAGATTGGCTTATCTCATTTAGCATGATATTCTCCAATTTCATCCATTTGCCTGCAAATGCCATAATTTTGTCATTCTTCATGGCTGAGTAATATTCCATTGTATATATAAGCCACAGTTTCTTTATCCATTCATCAACTGAAGGGCATCTAGGTTGGTTCCACAATCTGGCTATGGTGAATTGAGCAGCTATGAACATTGATGTGGCTGTATCTCTGTAGTATGCTGATTTTAAGTCCTTTGGGTATAGGCCAAGGAGTGGGATAGCTGAGTCAAATGGTGGTTCCATTCCAAGTTTTTTTAACAGAAGTTTCAACTAAAATTGAATCAAAACCATAAATTTAGTTCTATATATTCAATTATAACTTTGAAAATCTACCATTTTTCAATAGATTTGAATTTGTGGCTGAAGATAAGGTATATGCTTTTTATTTTCTAAATGATAAACTAGAACTTTTTCTTATTATTAGATTTTTGAATCATATCAGAAAAGAATAAATTCTACAAAGTGGTTTTACTCATTTATTTTGCATGACACTTTAACCCAAAAAGGTATGACTGCATGTTAATCAAAAGGGTAACAAGAATAGATGTTTTCTCATGTCTATTCTCATTCCATAAATATTCACCATGGTGATTCTCAAACATCAACAGAAATAAGAAACATCTGGAAAACTTATCAAAACAAAAAGATTGTTGGATCCCATTCCCAGAGTTCTGGGTTGAGAGAACTGTACTGGGCACAACCAAGAATGGTCATCTCTAACACATATCTAATCATACTTCCAGGTAGCTTTGATGCTGCTGGTCTGGGAACCACACTCTGAGAAACACTAACATTACTGAGCAAGCAGTATTTTCCAAGTGCTGGGTGTTAGGAATATAGCAACAAACAGAAAACACAACATTTCCTATTCTCATGGGCTTTATGTTCTGGTATAGATCGAGAGACAATGAGTACATATTTAAAATATATAGCATATTATATGGAATATGCTAAGTGAGCTTTATACGAGGAGCAAAACAGAAAATAGGCATATGAAGAAGTGGTGAGGGGCATATGCTCTAGTGGGTTACTGGAGAGACCTTTCTCAGAAGACAGAATTTGACTGAAGACCTGAAAGACTTGGAGAATGAAGGAGAAATGTAGAGGTAAAATAAGTCCAAATGCACTAAATCTGTAGTACAGTAGCCAAGTTTAAAGAACATGAAAGAGTTCAGGCTGGCTGGATGGAGTGAGTGATGGGGAGAACAGAAGGAAGCAAGGCAGAAAGGCTGTGGGAGAACAAGCTCAGAGAAGTTTTATAGACCATTGGGGAATCTCTGGGTTTTACTGTGAGTGACATGGGAAGTCATGGATAAATTTGAGTAGAGAAAGGGCATTAGCTAATTTCCATTTGTAGAGAATTGCTGGGCAACTAGTTTGAAAATAACTGATATATTCAAGAAATAGGTATAGGATGAATGGTATGTAAATTTGGGAGTTGCCATCATGTTGATGTTATTTAAAGGAGTGAAACTGAATTCATCAAAGGAATGAGTGCACTTTGAAATGCTAGAACTGGCTTGGGGAAATTCAGCTTTCGAGGACAGGGAGCTAAAATAGACCTAAAGAGGTAGAGAAGGATTTGTCATGAAGTGGGATGAAAGCCAGCAGAGGGTGGTGTGCTGAAGCCAAATGAAAAGCATGGACCACGAGGGAAGAGTTTTATCATTGCTGATAGACCAAATAAAATGAGTGATGAAAATCAAATCTACACAGAGGCAACACAGAGGACAATGGTGGTGTTGACAAATGCTGTTTCAAGGAAGTGATAAAAAGTGACTGCTCAGTGCAGTTATCCAGGGGAGGATGGGAGGGCAGCACTGAGAGACTAGAGGCATAGGCACTGCTTCATTGTTAAAGAAAGAAGAGTCCTGGTGGTAAGTGTAGTAGAATATGAGCTCAAAATAGGGTTTGCTGTGCTAAGATGAGAAAAGTATTGAAAATTTTCAGGTTGATGGTTATGATTCAGTAAAGGTTGAAAACTGATGATGCAGAAAAACACTAGGTAATAGTGGAGTGATATACTTGAAGAAAAAGACTGGAGCTTCTGAACAGGTGGAGGTTTTCACATTATATTGAAACATGGATAGTTTATCCATAGTAAAAGGAAGGAGGCCGAACATACAGGTCCAGACAAGTGGATGGGTAGACGTGGTGGTGGGTGCTTCAGTGGAGGAGGTAATGTCATCAACTGAGAAAGACCATTAGAACTGTTGGGAGTTTAAGGGGAGATGACAATGTTTAAATATTCCCATACTATGGGAAAGCAAAGGGGTGAGAGAAGGAAAGGGAAACAGAAATTTCTGAGAAATATAGTAAGACTGTTAGCAGGACTAATGCAATCAGTTTAATATTTTGAAATTATTTCACTTAGAATCTCCTAGGTGTTTTTCCAAGTATTTGTGCAGCTACTAATCAGAGTGCTGTGCATATTCCCAAGACTTCCCTTATTATAAATTTGACCGGATGAGCTTTCCTTTATTAAACATTTGCACAAAAAATGAAGGTCATATGTTGGAGCTGTCAACCAACCAATTCATACAGAAATGCACTCAGCCAGGTTTCACAATTAGTTGGGATTGTATATATGCTAGTGTATTCTCGCCTTTTGACATTTGACATAATTATGTGATGGATGTATTATACAACTTACATGAATCTCTTTACTGTCTGTTTACTTTGAAAATATGCCATAGCTGAGGTGAAAATTTATACATTGGATAGAAATTTTCATAAGATACAGTTATTTACTGTTCTCAACTTTTTTTTTATCAAGAGAACGCTAGTGTTCTCTGACTTCTACTTAAGTGAGTGGGTTAATTTTGGTTCATATACATTTTTCTGTCCACATAAAATGTTGTCACATTACAGCAAGTCTGTCAGGAGCAATATTCTCTTGAAGGTGTTAGGGGCAAATACAGCTTGCTATAGTAGGTAAAAAGAATGGTAAAAGTTCAAACACAAGACACAGAAACATGTGCAAAATCTTGGTCTGTTTAGTATACAAGACATCTTAGTGAGGAAAGTAAGAAATATTACCAAAGAGCAATGTACCTTTGAAAAACTTCTACCTGAATACATGCACAAATTACAGTCTTCACGAAAAGGACTGTCTTCAAGTACAGATTTCCAGGTGAAGGAGAAATGGCAATCGATCTTTTTCATTCATGTGTTCCTTCTTTGAGGATCAGTTAAAATTTACCGTGCACAGCACAGAAGGGACTCCAGAGGACTTAAAAGAAACAGAGGCAACAGTTTTAGTTCTCACCTTTGAGAGTTTACAATCTAGTGACAAAATCATCTATATGTGAAGTAGCAATATAAAAACTTCAGTGCAAAGCCGCAGATGTTCAAGTTTCAATCTAGTTAATAAGTATTTTTCAGGACCAATGAAATCCTCTTGGGGCCATTCTGTGGTTGTTCATGCTGCTAGCTGATGAAAGGCACAGTGATACTCTGTTGTTTGTTCTAAACCTAACCAACCACCAGAATACCCTGGAGAGTTTGTAGAAATCCAAGTTCCTGGGCTCTTTGACTGCCCTTCTCTATGACTCTTGTGAAACACATCCATCCACACTTAGACGGACAAGCTGTAAGAGGAGCTGCCTCCCCACAGAAAACTCTTCTTGTTGCGACTTCATCCTTCAAGTGTTCTTTATGTGTGTCTCAGGTATTCCTTATGTGTGTATGTATGTGTTTATGTGTGTATGATATTCCTTATCGAGATAAAAGTGAAGGACATCGTTGGCATTACCAAAATAGGCATTTTTTTTTACCCACTTCTGCCCAAAGGCAATGGGTTCCTGACCACAGTAAATAAAATTCAGATGTTTCAGAACATAAAATTGAACTTTTCTCTTTTGCCTTGTATAAGAAATATATATATTTTACATGTTATGCTATTTGTATAAATAAAAAATAATCATAGTACACATTTCTTTCAGTTAAAAACTGACAAAGTCTCATACATTTAAAAACATCCTCCAACATCACGTCCCCCATGAACCCTTCCTTGACCACATCATAAAAATTCATTGTTCCTTCTCTGAATGACTCTTATACTGGTACATACCACCAATAGTACCATCACAGCCAGACTTTTTTGTTGTTGTTGTTTATATGTGTAATATCCTTCTTAAGAATAAGCTCCATTTAGCAGGGACTATGTCTTATCTTTATTTCCCAGCAAGGCATTTTGTGCCTAATAAATGTTCAGTAAATGTTTGTTGAATTTATTCATAGTAAAGGTTAACAACTTTGGTATGAATTTAAAAAGAATAAATATTGCATATTTTAGTTACATGGAAAAGCTACATATTAAAATAAGATATCAAAGGTAGAAAATGTTTAATTTTGAAAATAAAAAAAGGTATATAAAAATCTATTTTAAAATCTTCTATAAGTCTAACCTTAGGCATTATGACTTATGCTATTTTAGTATATTTCTTCGCAGTTTTCTAAAATATAACTTTGTCTTTCATTTGTGATTATGCTATACATACAGATATATAGTTTTATATTGTTCTTTTTCCTTGAGCAATATAAATATATGCAATGGTAACCATTTCCTACATGTGTTAGTCAGCTTTTTGTATCTGTGACCAAAGTACCTAACAAGAACACCTTAGAGAAAGAAAAGTTTATTTTGGCTCATAGTTGCACAGCTTCAGTTCATGGTCAGCCAGTTCCATTGCTCTGGCTCCAAGGTGAGGCAGGACATCTTGGCAGAAGGAAAGTGCAAAGGAAAGTTGCTCACCTTACAGTGCCCCAGAAACAGAGAGAAAAAGAAAGGGAAGGGGACCACAGGGAAGATGAACCTGTCCAAGGCACCCCTCCAGTAGTCTACCTTCTTTAGCTACATTCCATCTATCTCCAGTTATCACCTACTTTGTCAATTCAACTTAGGATGGATTGAATGGGTTACATCTCTTAGATTGCACCTCTGAAATTCCTGCATGAACACAGGAGCTTTTGGGGGACACTTTATACCTAAACCATAACATTTTATTATTGATAATTTTTAGTAATATACTTTATAAAAGCTGAATAATTGTGGGGAACCTCTCTGCCACATCCCGCATGGGTGAGAGAAGGGTTAACTGCTGGAGGATGATGTTGGCTGTATATCACTCAATTACCCAAAAACTTATCTACTCAGTAAACACACAAGAGCCAATATTCTTTTTAAATGAGAGGGAGCATGACAGGTCTGGCCATACCAACTCTGGCCTCTTATAATATCAACTCGCCCAACTCTCTTTTATTTATAATCTACAGGTGAAGGGGAGGAGTTTCTTCTGTGATGGGCAGGATAGGGTGGAGTTAGGGGAGTCATTCTTTTAAGGAGGAATATTCCAGAATGAGACAGGGAACCACTCCCACGCAGCGCCACATGTTTCCTGGAAGTTCCTAGAAGCCAGACCTCTGCGGTCCCATGGCTCAACCTAGTCTGATTCTGCTAAATACAGACAGCTTCCCACAAATAATATTATCATATTTATCTATTAAAAATTAAGTATGCCTATTTATATATTTAAATTGCTTAAATCATTTGGGAAATGATTTGATCATAAGCATCTTTATATAAAAATCTTTACCTAGATATATTATTTATTATCTATTATTTCCCTAGGATAAACACATTTAGGATTTGGAACATGTCCATCCAGCAACTTTGATATTATGCAATGCTAATTCTAGTAAGGTCAGAAGCATAGAATGTTATTCAAAGTCTCTATAATGTTTATTCAGAGAACACAATCAATATTAGTATGTTATAACTTGGAGAACTATGTCTAATTACATCCATACAGAGATAAGAAAACAGATTCCCCAGAGGTTAAAAACAACAACAGGAAAAATATATTCATTAAGTGGTGCAGAGTTTACACTAGATTTCATTCATTGTGTTACCTACTGTCATTGATAGGTTCACCAATACCATTTCCAATGATCCAAGGCAAGAGGAAAATGGAGGCCCCTATGCCTGTGGACTTACTGTTTTGTGGAAGAACAAGGTCAAGTAAGGACAAAAATGCGGCTCTTTAAGGAACAGGACCCAAACAGATGCCTTTGTTGTCAGTTCGAAAGTATAATACTGTTCATAATACTTCCAAGGAAGGAGAAATCATTGTGCTTAACTGCATTCCGAGAAGGCTTTATTAAAGAGTTGAGTAAAGCATTGAAAAATAATCAAATATCTGTAATTTCTAAAGGAAGAGAAAAGTGGTCATACCATCTTTGGTAGGTGGAATAATGGTCCCCCAAAGATGTTCATAACCTAGTAATTGAATTTATTATTTATAAGGCAAAAATGGCTGAAGGTGCAGAAGGAATTAAGGCTGCTTATGAGTTTATCTGAAAATAGATTTTATAGACTTGTCTGAATGGACCCACAAAGGTTCCTAAAGGTGGAAGAGGGAGGTAGAAAAGAAAGGGTCAGATGAATGCAATGTGAGAAAGACTCGTCCAGTGATTGCCAGCTATGAAGATAGAAGGGACCTTGATACAAGGAATGAGTGCCGTCTCTAGAAACTGGAAAGGCAAGAAAATGGATCTCCTCTAAAGGTACTGGAAGGAAGGCAGTCCTGCCTACACCTTGATTTTAACCCAGTTAGACCAGTGTCAACTTCTAGCCTCCAAAACAATAAGATAAATTTGTGTTGTTTTAAGTTTCTGAGATTTTGGTAATTTATCATGGCAGCCATGGAAATACTATACCATGCATGAAACATGGAACTACACAACTAAGGTAAAAAATGAGATTGCATGAAGATTGTAGATTAGAATAGCAAGAAAGCAACATAAGATGAGGAAAGAAGATTGAGGAAGGAAATGAGAGAATTATGAATGTCTTTCAAAATAATTTGAATTTTATCCTGCAAACGGTAGATACATTTTGAATAGGATAATAATATAATGAAAGCATATGATAGAGCAAAATTAACCTGGCATTCTGTAAAGCATATCAATGGAGACAGAACAGTAATAACCCAACTATGGAACAATATAAGTCTGGACTCTGGTGGAAGCTTAAGTGGAAATGGGAGGTCAGGCATGAGAAACCTAAAGGAAAATTCACTTTCATAATTTGTTTTGCATATATATACATCACTTTATGAATTTTCCCTAATTCCAAATTGCCATTTCAATGCTGACGATATGAATTATGAGAAATCAAGTAGTCAAATTAAAGTTCTTAAAAAATATATCCTCTGTATGTGCACACGTGTGTGTGTGTGTCTGTGTGTATCTAGACTGAAAGATTTAGAAATATACATATATACATTTTAGAGAGAGACTGAAGTTTCCTCTTTTTTTTAACCCTGTAAATCCAAATGAATAAAACTCATTATTCCGTGATGAGGAGGAATGTGAAACAAATTGCCTGCCATGGATGTCATTCCATCTATTTAAGCATATAATTGAATCCAGGCAATGGGAATCTTTTTTATTTAAGTAACTAGTTTAGACTCTGCCTTCCCATACAAAATATTTTTCAAAGAAAAGAAAAAGATAAAGTATTTTATGCTTTTTCAAAATATTTCTTAATAAGATGAAATTGACTATTCATTTGTTTTCCAAGTAGTTATTTCCAGTAGATATTGTCTGCACAAAATAAGTTGCTACAAAATATTCTCAATTCCCCCTTTTGTGTGTGCGTGTGTGTGTGTGTGTGTGTGTGTGTGTGTGTGTACTGTGCAGATACATTAGGTCTATTTTACTTATTATGTAAATTTATTATGTAAATTGCTGGGAGCACTTGGGTTTCAACTTGTGAAAACCAATAGTTTTCTTAAATGTCCTTTCTCATATTCTAGTTTTACCCAATATTCTATTCCTTCCTGTAATGGAAATTTCCTTCTTATTGTGGAATGCTGCTCTGTTAGACTCTGATGAATGGATGGATCAGTTGATAACTGGAATAGAATTAGAGGGTCAAGCAATGGTTACATAAAGAGTTTGTCATATACTGACAAAAATGTGTTCTAAAAGATGATCTGGCTCACTAGTGGCACATTCATTTCAGTTGACATTAATTAGACTGATTAATATCTACTAATTAATATCTACTATTATTACGAACCTGATATACCCATCCACTGAATGTAATGAGATTAAATATACTCTTATGTTCATTAACTGTCATTTTTCTTTGATGAGTTGTCTGTTCATTTCTTTGATACACTTTTCTGTAGAGTTGGGTAGAATTTCTGGATAATTTTCTCTGTGTATGCACAACTAATCCTGTTGTGAAAAATATTTTTGTCAATTTGTCATTTGTACTTTAAAATAAGTGATTTTAATGTGTAAACATTGTACATGTTTATATACTCAGAAATTTCATCCCTGACACAATTTACCTCTCATCATTATATGCTGTTGTCTGTATGCCCTTTTCCATAGCTTTAACAGGCCCATCTCCAGTCCACACAGTCTCTGCACATTATGTTTCCTCTTCTGCGATTTTCTCCCTTCACTTCTTCATGTCTACTACAAATTGGCTCTTTTCTGTACAACTTCATATTTCATCTCTGATGTCCCTTCTTCAAGGATATTTTTGCTAATGCTCACAGCTATGTCAGGTATCTTGGTCAATAGTCTTCAGAGTAACCCACTAGTACTAGCAAGTAAATATTGGCTTAATATCTTTAGGTAATCTTTAAAGCAAAAACTGATTGTTGCTTACCATCACCTCACACCCATAGCACACTAGCATGCTGACATATGGCAAATAACAAGCAGCATTTGTATTTGCTGTATTAATTTATTGCATCCAGAATTAGGGAATCTTACCTAAACAAGGGATGACATTAATTCTATTTTTGTATAGTTTATTGATATTCATTTTTTCCCATTTAATTCTTATTCCGTCTGGATTTGTATTTGTTGAATATGAGATAAACCTATTTATTTATCTAATTAATAAAGCAATTCCCTCCTCGTTATTCCCTTGAGAATATTGTAGCAAGCCAGACACAGTGGCACACGCCTGTAATCCCAGTGACTCGGGAGGCTGAGGCAGGAGGAGTGCAAGTTCAAAGCCAGCCTCAGCAACCTAGTGAAGCCCTCAGCAACTTATTGAGACCCTGTCTCAAAATTAAAAAAAAAAAAATTCAAAAAGAGCTGGGAATGTGGCTCAGTGGTAAAACACCACTGGGTTAAATTCCTAGCACCAAAAAAATAAATAAATAAATAAATAAAATTACATTGTAGCAACACTATGCAGCTGTCACTCTGGGCTCTTCTGAATAAATTTATATTGTTGGGTTTAAATCCTGGAAGCCCCATTTATTAATTGTGTGCAATTGCAAAATTGCCAAGACGCTTCCTTAAATTTAAGAAGGATAAAATAATAATAATAATAATAATACTTCTTCAAGGGTTTATTATTAGGGGTCAGTGTACTAATATATGTAAAAGGCTTAACTGTAGGTGACTGCCACAGTTAGATAATTAAGTAAATAGTAAAGATAATGACTTTTTCATCAAATTCTCCTCTGAGAAAGCCACTTGAAATTTGATGGGAAATGGTGCAAAACTACAAGTTTGCAATGTCTCAATGTACTTACAATATGAACCTTTCTGTCAGGTTCACACTGCATTTCTATTTAATTAGGAGTTCTACACAGCTTCTTAGCAGTCCTCACACTGAATCTGACAATCCTCCATACATATTTTATTATGTAAAATTCCAAATATTTTTATATTTGTGGTGCTATTGTAAATGACACCTATATATTATACTCTATAAACAATGAAAATCAAAAACTAAGTAACTGAATTTCAAATTCATTTTATTGGAATAAGAATTTTAACTGGTTTTGTAGGTATAATTTAGGGATAAAATATGGCTGAAAATTATAGTCATCTTGTGTGTTCTTCCAATACTTTTATTTCTTACTTTTGCTTCATGTGATTTAATTATTGGTTTGATATATTGAAATGCTTTTGTGAAGGATGTATTTTCCAGAGGCTTCTTCTATGGAGTTTAGTATGTGCTTTGAAGATAATAGGTAACAGAATCAGATTGTCTGGGAAGTATTGGATTAACTCTACTATACATCTCTTATATGTACAGGTGAAAACTGAGGTCTGCAGAGCACAATCACACAGCCAGAACAGTGACTAGAAATTAAATCTTGATCCTTAAATAAAGGTGGCATAAAAATATGCTACAAAGTTTCAATGACAATGAAAGAAATAATAAAGATGGAAGGAGTAAACTATGTAAAGTATAACAAAGATTATAAATCATCAGCTTAAGTGGTCTTAAATCTCATCCCTATATTTACTACTACCTTCATTTATGAACTAAGAGGAAAAAACACTCACTTGGGCTTTTTGATTTTAACTTATGAATCAGATAATTTATTCTAAGTAACTCAGTTAACATTTCCATTCCTGCTATCCACATTTGCAAAGTGAGAATAGTATATGAGTACTTTACTGCATATGAAATATTTCTCTTTTAAAAACTGCATAAATTAATGACTGTGTATCAAAGAAACCAATTATGTACAAGATATCTATTATGAAACACTCTCATAATTTGAAACACTCCTAATTTGAAAAAGACTTGATAATAATTTCCAAATCTAGCATCATACAGAGGGCTGTAAGTATAGTCAAGAATAGAAGAATTAGGAGTTATAAAAATAATACTCATCATTTATGGAGCATGTACTATATGTTAAATATTTCAAGTACCTTTCTTCTCTTAATATTATAACAGCATATAAAGAAGTTTTTATTATCCTTATTTTGGAAATAAGAAAACTGAAACCTTGAGGGGTTGAGTAATTTGCCCAAGGTCCAAACTGATAATTTATCCAGTTGATTCAGATTCATCTGCCTGACCACAAACTGCATGCTCCCAACCACAATGTCCATGTCAATAGCTGCTCTGGTATAGCAGGAGCACAAGGGACAGAACTGGAAGGAAAAAATTACTGGTGGTGAATCTGAAAGAGCAATTTCTGAAGATATTGTAAATGGCCAAGTTAAAAAATGAGAACCTTTTAGTCTCTGGGAAGTAGTAACAATAGTAACTGTAGTAAAATTTAGATGATAGCACTTAGGGAGCACTTGTCAAGTACCAGGTACTTCACTAAACAGGGGTGGAATGAGGGTAAGGCAAGAGATGCTCTCAGGGCAGAAGCCTGAAGGAGACACTCACCCTCAGGATCACCTGACCCAACTACTGAGAGCTTCATATGTAAAGGAGATGTGGAAAGTGGAATGCACTTCTTGTTGGCTAGAAGTTTCACCAGAAGCACTTTAAAAAGAGTGACTGGTTTCACATCCAAGGCAACCGGTTAGCAAGGGCAAAGTAAGAGATAGCAAAAGCTGTTGTGCTCCTTTTCCTATTGAAAGATTCTGAAAGAGGTCTGTGCTGTAGTATCTCCCCATCTCTGCTTTCCCCCAGGAGAGGAATGAGTGTTTTTCCACCTCTGGTCATTGAGGAAGGTCTAAGATTTTAGCATAATATGTGCTGTATGTTCAGGTGCAGAGATTGGCTAGATTTTCTGAGGCAACAGAACAAAGAGAGCTGCAATGTGAGGAAAGTAGATCCCCAGCAATGACAGCAGCATAAATAAACTTAAAAATTTTTTAAACCTTAGAAATGATGCAAAGGGTAGATTTGAGAGGGTGTTTCAAAGGAAACTAACTACATATTTTTTAAAAAAACTATAAATAAATAGCAGAAAGATCAGTACAGTAGGGGGAAGGGAATAGGCGGAGGGAAGAGGAAAGAGAAAAAGGAAATACTGGAGACTGAATTAGAGCAAATTGTATTCTATTTATAATTATGTCAAAATAAATCCTAATGCTATGTATAATTAAAAAGAATCAATAAAAGAGTCTCTCAAATTTCATGTTTATCTGCAGATTCTTGTCCAGTGGAGATTTAATTATTTTTGTCTACTATAAAAGATAATCATGAAGTTACAATTTATTGATCTTTAGAACATTAGTTTTTATGTAATCTACCATATATTTTTGAACATTTTTCTTCAGTACCTATGTATAGTTTCTCAAATACTCTTTGAACTGCCTTTACCATCCTGCTGGTTCTCTTATTAAGAGCTAAATAAATCTTTCACAGATGTTCACTGTATAATTGTCTGAAAGTCATGTTTATAACTTTCATAAAATTCTACTCCTACAGTTTACTCTTCCTTTAAACCAAATTGGGGTCAAATAAGAAACACACAATCTGGACACTCTTGAAAGTGACCTCATTCAAGAAGTCCATTTGAAGGGGTGAAGTGATTCATCAGAAGGGTTGCTATAACTAAAGACTGGGAGAGAACTTGAAGATGATTAGCTTGGGAAAACATTCCCTAAATCAATGGAATTTCAGTTGGATATTCTTTCAGAGAAATGTCTGAGGAATATGCAATGAGAACTTATAGGAAAGTTAGTTTTGACACTGAATCTATATGATGCAACTGCATGTTACTCAGTGATGTGACTAGCCATACTGCAGTAGAACCAGTCACCCTTTTACCTGAATTTTTTTTCCCTTATAGGTAAATTTCGGAGATTAGAAATCATAGCCAGCTAGGGGTTGAGAGGACTAAATCTGAAGAAGAGAAAAATGCATCATCCATGCATCTTGGAAAAATGGAAAATAGAATCTTCAGACTTGCGTTACGTTTGGAGTCAAATACTACATTACCCATTTCAATTAAGAAATGAAATTTTTTTATGATTGAAATGAACCAGAAAGGTTGTTTGGTCTATCTAAATTTAATTCAGGTACAGAGAAAAGAGAAATAATATTCCTACTGGAGTTTTAAGGACAATGGGAAAAGAAACAGAATTGCTTTGTGACTGGATTCTAGAGTCCCTTGTTTGCTTACATGTAGACTGACTGAATTTTCATAACCAGTTAATATAGAAACCATGTGAAGTGGTTAGTGACCTTTGTCTGGGTTTGGTCAAGTTGAACCAAAATCTGCATTCATCTGCTCTAAGTTTTTCCTTGCTGCATCTTTTATGTATGTTGTTTGTTTCTCTCTGGTGTTGGAGCTTTGAGCTGCTAGTCAACGGATATCAGTGCCCTGATTCCTTTCACGTGGAGAAAGCCCAGCTGCAGTCAAGGAAAATGGAACCACCAAATAAAAAGTAACAGAAACAAGATAAAGCCCTGAGGAAGCTCCAGCTCTTGGATCTTGGATTCCATCCTTCCTGGCATTAGTTTTTCTTTCCCATGCTCAAATTCTATAACTCAATATATTTTCTGAATAAACTAATTGGTCCTAGATTTCTGTCAATGGCATCATCATTTTTCCAGTGTTACAATCCTATATATTTAACTAATAGGTTGAAAGATTAAATATTTTGCCCAAGGCTACACATGCAGTAAGTGAAAAAATTAACTGGAATATAGAATATAATAGTACATATAGAATATATTAGTTGATCTTAACAAATAATGGCATAGTGAGAGTTCCAAGGCATCATTGAAGTTTTAAAGATGGGAGATATATTTCAGTGGTAGGAGAATTTAAAAGAAGTGATTGAGAATTCTTGTGCCTTCCTCCCTTTTTTCTTTCATTCTTCTCCCTTTTCTTTCCTTCTTTTCACTTTCAGAACAACTTCATCCTAATGCTTACATACATGTGTGCAGAACCAGTTAAGGAGCTGGCTCAGGGTTACCAGAACTTAGAGGAAAGGGCACATCCACAGAGAAGTTCCCTGCATAAGGAGTGAGACATGATCAGGGTGAAGAGGGCTGATAAATGGATAAAGACAGACCCCTGCTTCCCTTACCTCAACTCTTGACTCATTTGCTGTTTTTCCTCCACTTTTTCTTCATTCCTCCTCCAGTTTTTAGTTACCCTTCTTGCTGCTCAACCAACCTTGGGGGAGAAAAAAAAAACTGCAAAGATTGCCAAAAGAACTGTTCCGACAATGGTCACGAGGAGTGGAACCTAAGATCCATCCCAAGCAAGAGGCATGGAAGCAAGAACAATCTTCAATCAATTCACCTGGAATTCTGGCAGCAGTTAAAGATGAAGATGACCTCAAGCTGGGCTAGACTCACAAGTACACATATACCTCTCCTCCCTTCAAACCACTAAAACTCCTATCCTGCTCTATGAGGGAAGTTACCTAATTTTCAAGTTTTTTCCTCCTGTGCACTAGCTGAATATATTTTCAACCTCTATTTGACTTGCACCGTTTTTTCTTGACAATATCCAGGTGGAAAAGGACATCATACTTCAGTGGGAGATACCAGATCCTGGTCGGGTCATCATGATGTAGGGCATCAGAGCTTGAGTTGAGTATAGAGGGCATCCATGCAGAATTTAGAGTTAGGAATCTGATTTGTGATTTAGAAATCTTGTAAGGAATTGTATATGTTGTTTTGATGCCTCTCCTAGCATCTAAACAGTGCCTGGCACCTAGTAGACACAGATGTTATCCAAGTATTGTGTAATAAATGAGTTAGTGAATAATAAAGCACCTGAGAGATGGTTAAGAATGTACACATGCAAAAACATCACTCATTCTAGATTAGCTGATAGATTCTCTGTTTTAAACAGGGAAAACATTTTTGTTTTATTAAGCCATGAAGTTCTTGCAGATGTGTTCTGCTTGATGAGAGAGCTCTGCTGTTCCATGAATGTTAATCCTTGTATACAAAATCCTACTCTAAAGAAATACTTAGCACCACAATAATAAGGCAAAAGTCCATGTAAAGTCAACATTCCAGAGGCCTTCAGAGGCTAAGTGGGAACCTGGAAATAATTAGCTTATTTCCAAAAAATAAATAACATGTGGAAAATGTAAGGAGTGGGGAAAGACTTCCTCTTTTAAAGCAATATGTATCATTTTTTATTTGACAAAATAATATTTAACTAAAATATCCTAAAACAATTGTAATACAATGATTCTTTGATAGCGAATATTGTTACTTTCATGGTCCAACTTTATTTAAAAGTGTTCATATATTAAATGATGATAATCTTATTAATCTACTACTTTTATAATTCAAATTTGTTCACATTGTATATTAAATCATTAAGTTTAATCTGTAGGTAGAGATTACCACATGATTTGGTGAGGGGTGATAGGTCAAATACATATGTGTGTGTGTGTGTCACAGACACACATGATCATATATATATGGCCACATATAGATATGTATATATAAAACATATATATATATATAACAGAAAAAAAATTGGCTGTATCTTATAGTCTTATTTTATCTCTCCCTTTCTGTCTCCTTCTTTTATTATTTTCTAAACTTTCTGAAGAAGGTGTCTAGACTATCACCATTTCCTCCCTTCGTCTTCCTCCCACAGCAGTCTGGTTTCTGTCTGTACCACCCCACTGAAACTGCCTTCGCCCAGAGACTGTCTTCTTGGTCGTTAAATCAGAGGGGAAATGTGTGGTTCTTTAACTTACTTGACAGCTAACAGCATTTGGCACTAGCCTGCACTTCCTGAAACTCTCTATGCTCTTGATGGACTTTTAATGTACATTTCTTTCCACATCGCTTCCTAATTATTTGGCCCTATCTTCTCGATCTCTTTTTCCTTTTCTCCCTCCATTTCCACAATTGTTAAGTTTTATTTCTCCAACTGCCCAAGTAAGAACATAAGGGATAATCTTTGACCCCTCGCTTTCCTTCTGTCCTCTTGGCCAACCAGCTCTAAATATATCTCCACCCTTTGTCCTCACATCCTTTCCCACTACTGCTATCTTAGTAAACACTCTCATTATCTCTCACCAAATGATTACAAGAGCTTCCTAATTAGTCTCCCTCTTCCCAGCCAGACCCCTGGCATGTCATCCATCATAACTGCTACCAGTGTGATGGAATTGTACTGCTCTCTGCTAAAAACTTTTAGCGGTTTCCCATTAAGTTGGAGAGAAAGCCTAGGCTCTTGAGGATAGCTAACACACCAGATTTTTCTTTTTCAATTGTGGACATAGCCCATCTCTTTAGTATTACGCCTAACACTTGGGTGTGAAATTCCCTTTCCTCCCACATTCACCCTGCTGTTCTAGGTGCCTAAGTATTTGCACAGGTCAGTCCTTCAGCCACTTCTGTAGGAGGCTCCCGTAGCTCTATAAACTTGAAAGTTATTTGTGTTCTGCTAACTTGGCTTTCTCTACTCTTTTCAGCTCACACTAATGCTCTCATTGTATATTCAACCTCTAATGAGACATCAGTCGATGTGCTGCATGTCTAAAATTTACTCATCACATCTTCCCAAATATTCTTGTCTTTGCTATTCAGTTAATAGCCCAATTGAATTGTTTCTGTGAATAACCAGTACCTCATTTGTTTCCTCCTCCTCCTTACTTCTCCATATCCAGATTCTGCTAAGTACAGCTGGTTCTACTTTTAAAATAAAACTTGAATTATTTCACTCACAAGCATCTATATTGCACGTACCCTAAGTAAGAACTGCATTATTCTTGACCAGTTCAATTTCTTTCTTCCTTACCTTTTTCATCACATAACTCCCTAAACCCATCTACAACCTGCAGAAAGAACTGTATTTCTAATCTAAAAATGGAACATATTGTACTCCTCTTCAATACTTCAATAGCTCCTCATGGTCATCGATTAGTATCTAAATTCATTTGCATGACCTTCAAGAGTTTTCTCATAAGACATTTGACTTATTTTCTGGCTCCTACCAAAAAGAGAGCTATGCTTATACTTCACCTCTGCTTCAGAAACTCAGGCAGAGTTATATAGGGCTTTAGGAAATTTATTCTTTTGTTCGACTTGGTGGCACATAACTGTATTCCTAGCACCTTGGGAAGCTAAGGAAGGAGGATCACAAGTTTGATCAGCAACTTAGCAAGACCCTGTGTCAAAAAAAAAAAAAAAAAAAAAAAAAAAAGACTGGGGATGTAACTCGGCAGTACAGCACTCCTGATTTAAATCTCCCTCCCCAAAGTTTATTCTTTCAAAAATGCTCATATAAAAATGTTCACTTATTTTATCTCTGTGAGATTAATTTGTAATGACATGAAACTATTTTTAAAAAGTGGAACTCAAATAATAGAGCTTGAAATTTGAACATAGATGAAGAATTAGTAAATGGCTGGCAGTCCTTCCTGTGTAGTTATTCAAAAGAAAAAAAGTTCTAAGACCTCATTAAATGATTTTATAACTAAAGAACCATTGACGTTTCTTAAGAAAAATAAATTAACACTTTGTAATATAGTTCCCGGTTTCAAAAGGATTAGTAACAGTTTGTTCATTATAACTTTTTTTCCCCTAAATTGATCATAAATCATTCCCCTAAAGTGGGAAAATTCTAAAATTGTACATAGTTTCTGTTTTTTGTTCTAAAACTAACTCAAAACCCTTGAGTTTTAAGAGTTAACTTATTTCTTCTCTGGCATTATCCTGTCTTCACAGAATATCATTTGAAGCAAATTTGTACTTTAGAATCTTGGCTATACTCCAGGGACAACATTGCCAGCAATGAGTTTTCTCCCAAAAATCCAGAGAATGCAATGTGAGTTTAATCTGAGCTCTGTTAATTATATGTTTGTAAAGCACTCTGCTGGTGTTCTTTTCCTCAGGTATTTATTTTTAACACAAATGCATATACTCTACCTGCTGCGGTGCAACCACAGTTATAGTCTTTAAACTTCATGAAAGTTTACTGCTTTCATTTATTTATTCAACATTCCCAAAAATATTTATTGAGTCCTTGCTTGAGGCAGACCTGATCCCCACCTTCATGAAGCTTACATTCTAATAAATATCACTTACTGATTATTTACCGCATGCCAAGGATTACACTAAATGTTCTTCTAGGGGCATCTCATTTAAACTGTAAAAGACACACAATGAGATATCTAGTTACCACTATTATTATTGTTATTCTTATTTTATACCCAAGAAAACAAAAGCTTAGAGAGATGGGTAACTAACCATGATTCTGATGGAGGAATCACTATGTGTAGCTCAAAACTCAAAAATAGTCTCTTTTTCCCCAAAAGTGTTATTGGTGAATTATAGTAGTACAAAATGGTGGGGTTTGTTGTTACATGTTAGTACATGCATACAATATAAAAATATAATGTGGCCAATATCATTTGAAAAATAGTTTTCCTTGAATATAGCAATGTACATAGTACTGACCTCTGAGTTGTGAAAGAAAATTTTAGGTGAGATGTCTTTAATGAACTGTTCAATAAGAGCATGAGTGAGTTGACAAAAGCTTTTCCTATTCTTTGGGTTTCCCTTTTTCTTCATACTAAAAGTTTTTTTTTTCTTTTTTTGATTCATTGTACACAAATGGGGTGCAACTTTCATTTCTCTGGTTGTACATGAAGTAGAGTTTATGTAATCATAAATGTACATAGGAATGATGTGTACCTCATTCTATTATTTTCATTCTATCATCTTTCCTTCCACCTGCCCCCCCTCCCCACCCCCCATTTTCCTCTAAACAATTCATCCTTGCTCCATTCTTGCCTCCACCCCCCCACCAGCCCCGCTACCGTTTTTAAAGATCAGATATCTGAAGCTAATATTGACCAGGAAGGAAAAGATTCAAGAATTGCTTCAGCAATTCAGACTGCCTGTCTCTGGATTTTGTGTTATGTGAGAAAAAGAAAACTGTCTTAAAAAATAACTATTATTAGTTTTTTTATTACATGCAGCTAAACCCAGTCCCTACCTGACACTCCCAACAATTCATAGTTTCAATGTTCCAACTGAGTGTGATCTACAATGTGCAAGATTTAAAGAGCTAGCCCCTACTGCAGTGTGGCTTCCCAACACATTGAGAAAGAAATCCACAATCTCCCAGGCTTACGAAGCCCATTGTGAACTGCATTTTGCCTGACCCACATGCCTCCTACCTTGCAGGCTCTTCAGCCTTCTTTTTGTTTCTAGAACATACGAAGCATACTCTTCAGGACCTTCAAACCAACTGTTGACCAATACACTCTAGTTTCTATGCTTCTTTGATTGGCTGAGTCCTCCTTGTCATTCAAATCTTAGTTTCTTGTCACCACTCCAGAGATGCCTTCCTTACCACCTGTTCTAAGGAAGCCACCAGTAATTCACTATCACAACATCCTAGTTTAATTCTTTCCCTAGCATTCTATAATATATTTTTCTTTTCATTGAGGTGTGTTTTGTCTGTATCACTGGCCATACTTTCCCTAAGTATAAATTCCATTAAAACTGGTTTCTTGTCTTTGTTCTCTACTATTCTGACATCTAAATACATAGAAACTTGATAAATATTTGTTACATGAACAAATGGCTTAATAAATATCTTCCTAAAAACATAAAACTTTGTAATTAGAATTCCCTACATTTCTTTTATGCTGTTTTTACTAGTAATTAAAAATGCTTCAGCATATTTCAGTGTATAAAACATTATTTATACTTTTCTATTCTTTATCCTTTACTCTGATCCTATTTCTATAAAAATAATGAGGACAAGATAAATTGGAGCTAGGTCAATATTAATAAAATGTCTAGAAATTAGACAAATAGGATATTGGACACTGAAGAATCAATTTGCAATTTGACACATTTATTATGGTAATAATTGCTATATTCCTATCTTATCTAAATGTACTACCAATTAATATTATAATTTTTGATGACTAATGAGAATAATAAAATTTAAACATTTGAGATTTCTCATAGTGTGTGATTGACACATGTCCAGAGTCTGAATTGTTAAACAATCAGTGTTGCTCCCTCTGGATTCCTTTTTAATGTAGTAATGTGGCATAACAGTGATAAAGAGCACAAGTTCTAGGTCCAAAATACCTGGATTGAATTTGGTTTCTGATATTTATAGAAGTCCTTAAGTATATTACATAATCTCTCTGTGCTTCTGTTTCCCCATATATATGATGGATGAAGATAATATTTACCTCACAGGTTATTATAAGAATCAAAGGAGCAAGTAGAGGTAAAACTATTGAAAAAGAGCCTTACATATAGTAAAAACTCAATAAACGTTGACTTATAATCCTAGGCAACTATATCAATGAATGAAACATACCAGGATGAAATAATGCAAAGCAAAATGTTTTTCTGTTGGAATTGAGGGGAAGGAATTAAAGCAGATGGATTATGATCTATTTCTCTCCTGATTACCATACTAATATTCTCGAACTAAGAAAGAAGACAAATGGTCAACTTTGCCTCTTCAGAAATAGAATAACTATATCTCTGGACAAATAGTCCAATAATAAATACTAGAAGGTATATCCTTATCTATGGAATGCTCTTAATAAAATGTCACTGGTTTAGGATTGTTTATGGCTCCCAAGAAAAAATCATTTATCTCTACAATTCTCTAGGGAGTAAAAAGGAAATATTTTATAATCTATTAAAGCATTCTAGAATGCTCCTTGGTGTATGAGCAACCCACATACTATTTAGGGACTTCATTCAGAACTCTGAGTCAGAGAATATGTGTTTGATACAAGAAGGACCTGAGCAGGCACAGAGGTGTACCACTTTACCTTCTTCTCCTCTGCCTCATAATTACATATTTTCATGAAATTATTAGCAAAACTTAATACAGTAATATCTCTGATTTATCATTTGGTTTTCCAGTCCTTTGACTCTAAACAAACTTTATCTATTAAAGTATTCTAGAAGACCTTTAAAGGCTAATCATTCAAATGCATTTTTAATTTATTATTCTCAGTAATGCATTAATGTTATACAATTAACATTTTCTTCTTCTTCTTCTTCTTCTTCTGTTTTTTTTTTTTTTTTTTTTTTTTTTTTCTCTTTTGGTACCAGTTTTTGAACCCAGCGGCACTTACCCACTGAGCCCTTTTTATTTTTTATTTTAAGATAGTGTCTCCTTAAGTTCCTGAGGGCCTTGTTAAGTTGCTGAGGCTGTCTTTGAACTTGTGATCCTCCTGCCTCAGCCTCCTGAGCTGCTGAGATTATAGGCATGCTCCACTGTGCTTGGCTATTATTTTCATTTTACAGAAGAAGAATCTGAAATTTATATAAACTGTTACTTTAGAGAAAGGAATGCTATCCTTAAAGTCAGTAAATCATTGAGAATAGTGTTAGTTCCTTATCCATATCCCCTAGATTACCAATTTACAATGACCCATTCCTATTGCCAACAACCATAATTCTCTGCCTGAGGGCTTCTCTTAAAAGTCTGAGATTCATATGCCTGTGTCAAAGAAAATTTTCACAACACAAAGTTAAATAGGCAAGAAAGACTATTCAATCTATTGTAACAGGGGTCAAAGCTATTACAATAATTGATTGAACTCAACTCTAAGCACAATAAGGACGTCTTGAGATTTATAACCAATGGGCAGTGTGAGGGAGGCAGTGGATAAAAATTACTAAGAGGAACTTAGTTAGGTATCAAGGTAGAGACAAGAGGAATTTGAGTAGATATCAAGGGTGAAGGAGATTTTCACTAAACTGGCTCAGTAAGACTTGCTACAATAGATCAAGACTGAGGCCTGGTCAAGAAGAAGAGCAACAGTTCTGACTAAGGTTTGGCCAATGAGACAGTTATAGTCATCTATCCCTAGAGCAGGCCAGAGGTTCAAGAGAATTAACAACCTCTGAGAATAGCCCTCAACAAATGACTGACAGATGTTGGTATACAAATACCTTAGTCCCTGACTCTAGAGGAGTAATCACTTCAAGCACTGTGCTCTAAGTTGGCTCTCAGGTGTACACAGAGGAATAAAGCTTCAGTTACCACAGTAGCAAATTCCTAGGTAAAAAATTTCAATCCTTTATTGTCTGTCTTTCCTTGTCTGTCACTTTCTACTACTTGCAAATTTCATGGGAATGACTTCCCAATTGCACGGTAGTACATAAATCTTTGTCAGAGTGAACACAAATTAACCCATATATATTCACGTATTCTTTCTTAGCAGATAAGTTCCAAGCAATCTCAACTATGAAAATATATTAATATCATACCTATAGAACAATGCTGTTTAAAACATTGACAATATTATGTATTTATATAATGTATTATGCTTTTTAAAGCATTCACTATGTTTTATCTTATGAAGAAGACAGGAAGTATCTTCAATATGAGAAAGACATTATTTATGTGCAAATAATTAGAATTTTCAAATCAGCTAGCAACAGTTAAATAACTGTGTTATTTCCAGTTTCTGCTGTTAACAAATTATCACTAGCAGTGGCTTAAAGCAACACAAATTTATTTTCTTGCAGTTATGGAGGTCTGAGTCTAAAATGGGTCTTCTGAAGCAAAATGCATCCAATAAACAGGGTTGCATTTTTTGTGGAGACTAGAAACATTTTTGTGCCTTTTCTGGTTCATAGAGCTCATTTTCATTTCTCGACTTATGACCCCATCCTCCATCTTCAGGACGTATCTTTTTAAACTCTGCATCTGTTATCACATCTTTCTTTCACTCTGATTCTCTTGCTTTCTTATTAAAAAACATTTTGTACCCACTGAAATAATATAGGATAATCTTAGCATTTGAAATCCATAATTTAATTACATAGGCAAAAGTTTCCTTTGCCATATAAGGTGAAACATTTACAGATTCTAGGTACTGGTATGTATCTTTGGGGTGGAATACTATTGTGTCTACCACATACACTGTAGGGCTTTATAGGAGTCATTTCAGACAGATGATATCTTTTTTTTTAAATATGAGATCATAATATTGTGTGAATTAATTGCATTTTATGATTTATTTCATGATTTTTCACTTTTAAAAGTCTGAAATGCCTTAAAATTAGAGCAAATTAAAGGCTTAAATTCCTTCATCACATCAATTGAATGCATGCCTAATTATACATACTTTTCTTGACTTTTTATAATTTTTCCTTAGTGTACTTTTAAGTTTTTCTCTGATCTGACAAATAATGCATTCACAGAAGCTAAACACTTTGTTAGCTTTACATAATAAAAAATAGTATAGAATTTACTTTTTAGATGTTTCATTTATGGCTTACTTTTCTCATTAATCATATTTACTAGTGTATGAAGGTCCTTAATTAACCCTTAAAAACATAAAATCTGACACTCTAAGTAAATACTATACTCATATGTACCTTTTTTTCTACCACAATCATTTGCTTAGGCAGTTCTGTCAATAAAAATACAATGTGAGCTGCAAATGTGAAGCATATATGCAATTTTAAATTTCTAAAAGAGGAAATAAATTGGTGACAGAACTATATGTGCTCACCTCTCACAAAAATTAGGCACAAAAAACAGTGGTATTATAGCAACTTACATTTTATAGTTCTATGTATTTTGGTTCAAAAAGAATTTTCCTATTTTATTTCCATTGTAGAGATGAAAACACCAAGGCCCAGAAATTCAGAGATTTTTCCCAAGCTTATGTAGCTTGTAAGAGGCAAGTCCTCTGGGGTGAACCATCCAGGCAGGGTCATTGCTGACCAATTCAGTAGAGCATCAGTCAGATCATACTGTATGTAGATGGCAGCTCTGCATCACAGTTACAGATATGACTCTGTGCACAGGCTCAATTTCTTCCCAATTATTCTGAACCAAAATTCAGGAGATGAAGATGTATCTTTGGAAGTAGGAAAACATCGTAAAGCTAGTTAGTATTTACTGTAACCTAGTTTAAATTTTATGTCATTTGGGAGTTTTTGTCCACTCAAAACAACTCTGTAATGTATATTTGCTAATTATTTGATTATTTGTTTCTAAGAACAGGAAATTCACACTGTTGTTTACAATGGACTACATCAGTTACTACCCCATTTGGATACCAAGCACTAAGGGCTTGGGGACCATGCGATTAGAGACTCAGCTGCCATCTGATTGGTACAAATATCAGTTACAGAGCCACTTTTCCTACTTTAAAGTGATATTGCTGATTTCATTGTACTTGCATAAAATACTAGAGTTTTACTCTTTTGAGGTAATAATCTGATATTGTCTGGTTCCATCATTTTTGTATATGAAGCACACCCAAATAAAACTTCTGAATAAAATAAGGCTTCCACATAGAAAACAGTTTTTATAAACTACATTAGTTTCAGAATAGAAAACAATGCTCCCATAGCAGTTTTATATATTATTTAAATAACGTTATTTATATTTTTAGTAGTTGATTATGTTCAGAGAGGCATGTTCTTGGAATGCCCTTTCTTTATCTCCCATCTTATTTACCATAAGGGAGGGAACATGGGGCCTGAGAAAAGGAAAGTAACTTGTATAGGGGAAAGGAACTTGGATGATTAATTGATATAAAAGACTTACATTTTTATCTTTTTGTTAAATCACAATTCCTCAAACACTTAATGGTTCATCTTTACAAAAATTAGTTAACTGGAGTAAGATGAAATCTTAGAGTTGTTTTAATTTGCATTTCTCTAATTACTAGAGATGTTGAACACTTTTTCATATATTTATTAATTGCTTGTGTGTCTTCTTCTATAAAGTGTCTGTTCAGTTCCTTGGCCCATTTATTCATTGAGTTCTTTGTAAAGTTTTGTAAGTTCTTTACAGATTTTGGAGATAAGTGCTCTATCTGAAGTGCGTGTGGAAAAGATTTTCTCCCCACTCTGTAGGCTCTCTCTTCACATTCTTGATTGTATCCTTTGCTGAGAAAAAGCTTTTTAGTTTGAATCCATCCCATTGATTGATTCTTGCTTTGATTTCTTGTGCTTTGGGAGTCTTTTTGAGGATGTCTGATCCTAAGCCAACACGAGGAAGATTCGGGCCTACTTTGTCTTCTATTAGGTGCAGGGTCTCTGGTCTAATTCCTGTGTCTTTGATCCATTTTGAGTTGAGTTTTGTGCAGGGTGAGAGGTAGAGGTTTAATTTCATTTTACTGCATATGGATTTCCAGTTTTGCCAGCACCATTTGTTGAACAGGCTATCTTTTCTCTATTGTATGTTTTTGGCTCCTTTGTCTAGTATGAGGTGACTGTTTTTATGTGGTTTTGTCTCTGTGTCTTCTATTCTATTGGCTTTTATCAAGAACACAAACAATAGTAGATATTGGCATGGATGTGGGGGAAAAGGCACAATTTTACACTTTTTGCGGGTGGAGTTGCAAATTGGTGCAGCCACTCTAGAAGGCAGTATGGAGAATCCTAAGAAAACTTGGAATGGACCCACCTTTTGACCCAGTTACCCCACTCGTTGGTTTATACAAAAAAGACCTAAAATCAGCAAACTACAGTAACACAGCCACAAGTAGGTTGGTTCCACAATCTAGCTATTGTGAACTGAGCTGCTATAAACAGTGGAATGAGACAGACATCATTACCCTATGTACATGTATGATTACATGAATGGTATGAATCTACATTGTGTACAACCATAGAAACGAAATTATGTGTCCCATTTGTGTACAATGAATCAAAATACATTCTGTAAAAAATTAAAAGCTAAATTAAAATAAAATAAAATAAATTAGTTAACAAATATCCCATATAATCCAACACTAAGCAGTGCCTGAGGAAGTATGGAGTACCTTTTTGGTACAAAAAGTGATACCTAAAGCAGTTAAAGATGAATACTGTTTAATCTCATTAGTGCTCTATAGAAGCTCCCTGAAATTTTGGCAAAACACTTAGTATCTCCCATTAGTAGCTTCTGTGCTAGTAGTGTCTGTGTTTATTGAAATAATTTTTAAATCTATACCTGTGCTGTCTTGCTATTTTTGTTGTGTTTCCTTGCACAAGAAAAGAGAAGAAGCAGGATAGAAATGTCCTATAGGACAGGGTTAAGGTGACAAGTACAAAGAGGAAAAAATGCCAAATGAGGGCTTTGCCGAAAACTGTTTATCCAAGCAATACAAACAAAATTTTGAAATGTAAAATATCCCCAAGTTTTAAAAGAATTTTTCCCACAAGTTTAAGATTTTTTTCAGTCTAGGTATTTAGGTAACTTAAACTTTTAGATTATAATGTAAAATGTAGCACAGTAGATTTTATAAAAAAAATCAAACTGAAAAGGTTACTGTTACTGGTAGGAGTTGAGATGAGATTCTTGTTCCACAGAGTTGGAATAAAAAAATGAACACTCAAGCCGTACACGGTGGCACATGCTTGTAATCCCAGTTCTGGAGGCTGAGACAGGAGGATTGTGAGTTCAAAGTCAGCCTCAGCAAAAGCCAGACGGTAAGAAACTTCATGAGACTCTGTCCCTAAACAAAATACAAAAATAGGGCTGGGGATGTGACTCAGTAGTCGAGGGTTTCTGAATTCAATCTCCAGAACACCGCTAATGTCACCAAGATGAGCAAGTGAGCAGGAATTTTACTAAAAAGGAAAATGGGAGATTTAGAATTCTTGGCACGGTGCTCCTGAGAGGGGCAAGAGTGCCATTTAAATCTGATAGCACTTCTCCTTTTTGTTCAACATCTCTAGTAATAAGAGAAATGCAAATCAAAACCCCCTAAGATTCCATCTCACCCCAATTAGAATGGCGATTATCAAGAATACAAGCAACAACAGGTGTTGGCGAGGATGTGGGGAGAAAGGTACACTCATACATTGCTGGTGGGGCTGCAAATTAGTGCAGCCACTCTGGAAAGCAGTGTGGAGATTCCTTAGAAAACTTGGAATGGAACCACCATTTGACCCAGCTATTCCACTCCTTGGTCTATACCCAAAGGACTTAAAATCAGCATACTATAGAGATACAGCCACATCAATGTTCATAGCTGCTCAATTCACAATAGCCAGATTGTGGAACCAACCTAGATGTCCTTCAATTGATGAACGGATAAAGAAATTGTGGCATATATATACAATGGAATATCACTCAGCCATAAAGAATGATAAAATTATGGCATTTGCAGGCAAATGGATGAAATGGAGACTATCATGCTAAGTGAGATAAGCCAATCTCAAAAAACTAAAGGATGAATGATCTCGCTGATAAGCGGATGAGGACATATAATGGGGGGTAGGAGGGGTTAGTGTTAGGATTAGGGTTAGGTTTAGGGTTAGGGATAAGGAGGGTGGTAAGAATGGAGGAAGGAAGGACTGTATAGAGGGAAAAGAGGGGTGGGAGGGGTGGGGGAAGGGAAAAAATAACAAAATGAATCAAACAACATTACCTTATGTAAATTTATGATTACACAAATGGTATGCCCTTATGCCATGTACAAACAGAGAAACAACATGTATCCCATTTGTTTACAATTAAAAAAAGGGAAAAAAATCATAACTCTAAAATAAATAAATAAATAAAGGCATGTAAAAAGTTGATAAAGTCCTCTTGATTGGTTTTCGGTATCTCAATTGTTCTACAGTGGGTCCCAACCAGATTATGGGCTATGGATTATGGTGTCACTTTTGGAAGGATGGATATTTATGCCTTTTCTGAGAAAAAAGAACTGTTTTATAACATCAGGGGATGTTCAAATGACTGTCCAGGTTGCTTACTCTGGGTCCTAGAATCTTTATTCTAATTTGTTGTACCTACCTAGTATGGTACAGGTTCCTTAACTCATATACTACTTAGAAATTTAAAAATCTGTTGAGTATGATGGAACCAGAACTGTTAAATGAGGCAACTGTGCATGTTTGTCTGGCTTTCCCATCCCCAAATCCAGAGACTTCCCCAAACTTTCTCTAAATACCTGTGTTTTTGTCCATTTTAATTTTTCACCCCTGCTTCTGCCTTAGTTCCACTATTCTGATTTCCATCACTGGAAAAAAGGATCCTATAAATTTGTTCTACTCAACATTTGGTTGGTTCTTTTAAAAAGAGTCTCATTACCAAATCAAAGTGTGTCTGCCCTCTTTATGACTATTTTCATACTTTGTTGCCTCTCCCAAACCCTCCTAACCTGTGATTCTCAAACCAGAGGAAAGACCTCTGGGAAGTATAATCCACTACATTCTTGGATAAAATATAGATATTTGAGTGTGTGTGTGTATGTGTATGTTTATTCATCAAAGAATCTGAAAACAACTATTATTTTTTTCCAATTAAAGAAATCATGCTAAAAAATGGTTTCTTTTGTTTTAAAATCTAAATCCTAGTTTTATTTTGTGATTAGACATAATGACCTAGGATCTCTCAAAGGCAACAAAGGTGAGGGATATATTTGATCTATTTTGTAGGTAAAGTGAGAGCTGAAACTACTTTCTTTTCATTGTGGCATTAATAGCTTTCTTCATGGTACTATTTAGCATTTCTGTATAGTATGTATTCAGATGCATTATACTAACAACTTCAAGCCCTTAACCTTATAGGTGTCCTGAATTTATAATATTTTCTTAATATTTCTTAATACAGCTCAATATATGATCTAAATTTTTATAAGGATTAAATGTAAAACCTGAATTACATCTAGTTTATCCTCAAAGGAGGAGAGTAAATAGAAATTTTTTCACAAAATTTTTTTATTTGTTCTAATTGGTTATACATGAAGAGCAAATAGAATTTTAAAGTAAAAAATAATGCTATATTAGAAATGAGGTTAAATTGAAAGGCTAAATTCCACTTCATTAGAATCAATGGCTAAATTAAACAACCCAAATTGAATCCAAACATGATGAAATGAAGTTCAAATTTATTCTACAGTATAGTAAACTATGATAGATTAGATCAAATAACTATTCTTAAAACTGAAGAACAATCTTATATAGTCTCAATTGAGGAAATTCGAAAAATACAATCAGTTTCCAATATTAGTGCCTACATGTGTTCATCTTTGTCGTTCCTGTAAATCCCTTGAGTCATAGATATTTCTTACTCATCTTTTGACTGTCCCATACCAACTTACAAAACGCTGAATGAATGAGGCTGACACTTTTCTTATTTGTCATGGGCCTAAGGAAGAAAGAAGGAAACATTCTCTTTGTTAAATGGACTTTATTTTGTGAAATGTACCAATATGCAAAATCACATCATGTTAAAGCAAATATCTATCCTCATTACTGAACCCAGTGTTTGGAACATATTGACTCTTTTGTAATGAGGAATCCTGGAAATTTTCTAACTTTACCCTTCAAATTTAATTTTGCAAAACTAATTGTTATGCTAAACTTCAATCAGTGAATCCAATAAGTTCATTAAGAGAATAACTTTATACAATACAATAATGTTGATAGTAATAATAGTAATAGCCAGACATGGTGGCATGCCTGTAATCCCAGTGGCTTGGGAGACTGAGACAGGAGGATCATGAGTTCAAAGCCAGCCTCAGCAAAATTCAAGCACTAAACAACTCAGTTGGACCCTATCTCTAAATAAAATACAAAATAGGACTGGGGAAGTCGATCAGTGGTTTAGAGCCCTTGAGTTCAATCCTCAGTACCCCCCATAATAATAATAATATATTTGTATGGTGTCAAAGATTCCCAAATAAAAATAAATACATTTCTAATATTCCTTTATTCTTCTAGAACGATAATATACCACATTTTTGGGTAATGCTATATAATTAAATAAAAGTATGCTGATCAAAAGTTTGCCAAACATTGAAAGTTCTATTTTGTTCATTTCTTATTTTATTGGAAAGATTTTCTTTCCTTCTTCCATTGATTCCACAGCTCACTGCAATTAGAATTACCATAATGGTAGGATGTGGTTGGTAGAAATATATGACTTCATCCTTTATAATCATCAGCATGGCATTTCCCAAAACAAAACACTACAGGATATCAGCGAAGCTGAACCTCTCTTCTCGGATCTAATGTTTTCATGTGTGCTAGTCTAAAAATGCTGACTACATCATAACCGTGGTTCCCAACACTAAGCTTGTAAAACAACAGAAAAGCAACAATAAACCTGCTATTTGTATTTTATGGAACTGTGTAAAGCTAAAAAAAGAGAAGAGTACCCGAGAGTTGAGTTCTTAAATATACCCAAAAGTCTCAACTTTTGTTCTCAACTAGTTATGGGAAAATCTCCAAAGTTTCCCTCTTTTTTTTTGTAAATATGGTATATTTCTAAAGAGAAATAAATTGAGATGTTGACTGAAATCAGTCTATGTATATTTAACATTTAATCCCTTTTCTAAGTGGATAGTATTCTTTTGTTGTTTCCTGATAGTATATTAGTTTCACTATATTAGGATATACGGTAGTACAAGATATTTTGGAGACATTAATCTGGTGGTTTAACTAAGTCAGCATTATCAATTCAAAATTGAGCTGTGAGTAATATTTCCCAGAACACAGATTTAGTTTTATTTAGACAATCAGCATCTCTGTACAACACTACAAAAATATAACTATTGTTAAGTACTTCTTTAGATTCTGAATGTTTACCTACCTGAGCATATGGTAAATAAAGTTAAAAATTTTATAACAATTTCCCAAAGTACCTGTAAGATTTTCAACTTTCATAGATTAAAGATGACTACAAAGTCTTTGCATGCTTACCATTGAGAGCTAACTTCTCACTTTGTATCTAGGTGAGTCTTAGTAATATGTTTAACCAATAGAATGTTACATTCTGAGCTTCTGAGAACACATAAAAAGGCATACGACTTCCTCTGGCTTCTTGAAAACTTCTGATAGTTCTTATCCATCACATAAGAAGTTAAACTATTCTGAGACCACTGTGCCCTAGACATCACTGGTATACTCCAATGACATAGTCCCAGATGATTCTGACCTTCCAGTTATTCCCCTCAGGGTGGTGCTGGAATTGGTACGTGGGGCCTTTTGACATGTGAGGCAAGCACTCTACCAATTGAGCTATATCCCCAGCCCATGACTTCAAGACTTTTGAGAAAACAAATTTCTATTATCTTGATCCACATAGTTTTGGATACTTTGCTAATGTAATTCTCAACTGCTGCCCAAGAGTTTCAGGCTAAATATAATATGTTCAACATATTATGTTTATGTACTAAATAATGTTATGTACTATAATAGTATGTTATGTACTAAATATAATATGTTCAACATCTGTTTTAGTCAGCATTTTCACAGTTACGACTAAAAGACCTGACAAGGACAATTTTAGAGGAGGAGAAGTTTATTTGGGGCTCAGGATTTCAGAGGTCTCAGTCCATAGACAGCTGGCTCCATTCCTTAGGGTGATAGCAGAAGAGTGGGACTGAGGAAAGTAGCTGGGAGCTGGCTCCAAGAAGCAGAGAGAGAAGCTCCACTTGCCAGATACAAAATATTTACCTCAAAGGCCTGCCCCTCACCCCAATGCCCACTTCCTCTAGCCACACCCTGCCTGCCCTCTTTTATCATGCAGGTAATCCCCATGAGGGGATTAATCCACTAATTGGTGAAGACTCTCATAAACCAATCATTTTACCTTTGAATGTTCTTGAATTGGCTCACATGTGATCTTTTGGGGGACACCTAATATCTAAGCCATCGCAACATCCCAAAGTTTTGAAAGGAGGAGGAGGAAATAATCCATGACTTCTCACGAATGGGAAGCATTTCAGTTAACATTCCAGGACACGTGGGCTTTATCAGGTAAAGATGGAGGGTGGCATTTTTACTTTCATAGATATTTGAAGCAGAGATTTAAATTTAGGATCTGTAGATCTCTCTCTCTCTCTCTCTCTCTCTCTCTCTCTCTCTCTCAAGAAAAAGTGGTTGTATCTTTGCTTTGTGTATTGAGTGTTTATCATGAATTTTAAGAAAGTTATTGCAAACAGGACAGTTTAATTTGGCTTCCCTAGAAGTAAGAACATATAAACATAATTTTAGTAACTCAATTTAGTAGGTTATATTAAGCCTTCCTCCAAGAAATCTCATGAAAACTTTAGGAGTATTTCATTTTTCTCTGGGAAAAATATCTGGAATTTACAAGTTAGAATTCTAAAGAGCAGGAAGCATGGTAAGCCTATCGTTTTATTTGGGAACTTTGTATATTATTTATCACCATCAACTCATTACAAGACTGATATTTAAACAAAAAAAGAAAGATAATTTCATAGTCAAAATCTTTTAAATTAAAAAGTTTTGTGAAAATTGTCCTATTTTTTTTCCTCATCTCCCTCAAAACCAGAGAGAACAGTCTATTTTTTTAGAGGTGGGAAATTCTTGCTTTAAAATTAAAGAGATGAAGGGGCTTCTTTCCAGCATAGTAGAGATTCCTGTCATCAACTAAATAGGAGGCTGATGGTGCTGGAAAATGTGGATTTTATTTAACAGTCTTCCTTATAAGCAGGCCTGGAAACAAGAAATTACAACTATTCTGAACACATGCTTGAGATTCCATTGAGAAATTAGACAGTTGTTTTCTTTAGAAAAAATGTCAGTTTCCTTGTTCTGAGGGACAACAGTTTGGTCAAAGGAACTTCCAGAACCTGGAAGTGTCCTAAATTGGAAGAAAAGTGCATTTAACTTCTTTGGGTTGAAGCTGACCCCAACTCCTCTTTCACTCTTTGTGCACTCCTTATTTAAAAACTTATAAATATCATCTCAAAGTAAATAAAACTTTAGTTAAAAGGAACTTAAACCAAGTGAGTACACTAAGAGTTAAAGTAGGTAAATACTTTAAAAATCTGTTATAGTTTAAAATTTAAAAAAAGATGGTTAAGGCAAGTAGAAGCTTTTATTATAACAAAGGTTGGCAAGTGCCCTGTGTGGGGTTACTCCATGGAAAGAATTCACTGGGGTGGGCTCAAAGGTTAAGACTCCATCTATGAGCTGTCTGCCATTGCAGCCAGTGCCTCAGGCCAGAGATGTGAACCACGTGTTCCAACTTTCTTGAACTTCTACAGTGCTTCGAATGTCCCATGTTTTTAATTTCTGAACTTTGCAAATGTTATTCCTCCTCACTGCCCTTCCTCGTTTTCTGATCAGAAATATCTACTCTGATCAGAAAGAGTTGCAAATTTTTCTTAACTATGCTCCAAACATCATTTGACACACTTGGCATGCATGAACTCTCCTAATCCTCTGGGGTACTTGCTGTTATTATCAAAACCCCACCTTATAACTGAGGACATGAAGGAAAAAAGAGATTGTAACTTGCCCAAGGATGCTAAGCTAGTGAGCGGAAATTCATATTTAAACCTAGAAACGTCTTTACAGAGTCCATCTCTTAAGCCATTCTGTCATGCTTCCCCTCTATGAAGACTTTGTGATTCCAAGAATCAATCAATCTTATAATTTATCATTTATCTAAGTATTTCTAGAGGTTGTTTTTATGTCCTGATCCACACTAAATTTTAAGCTTCCTAAAGATAAAAATGAAATATTTTGACATTTTATAATTCTTCCCACTCCCAAATCTACTCTTGATAATTTATAAAAGTCAATCAGGACAAGTAAATAAAACAATATTATTTTGATTTTAGCCAAAATGCATAAATACTTTGGTTGAAGAAGACAAAAAAATCTTGGTTCTTACAATGTAATGTGAGTAGACTTTAGGTCATTCATTTTTCTAACTTGGATAAAAGAAGCAATGGAGGTGTAGATAACATAAATTTATTTTAAAAATACAGCTTCACTCTAAAGAAGCATACAGTATGGGGGGGAAGATACAGAGAAATTTCACACACACACACACTCACACACACACATGCACATACACACAGATTGTATACAAGAGCAATAACATCAACCTCATATCTTAAGTTCCATTCCTATTGTCATTTTACTGTTATTTCTGACTGCTCCAAAGATGAGAAACCTAGTTAAATTTGAACCTAACTACCCACAGAGGAGAGAGAAAACACTAGTTATTTAGAGGTATATACTGGTGTTACCCCCAAAATTCCACCAACCCAAGTTAGATCTATTGTCTTCAAGTACCCTTTATCCAATAAACTGTTTACTGCCAAAAAAAAGTCAATCAGATAAAACTACATAAACTAATTTAAAAATTATTTTTGTTTAAGCAATTAAGTGATATATTAATGTCATTAAATATTGTTTCTATTCATTTATGTTCATGTGTTTATTCATTTACTTAACAAATGCCTACATTTTCTGAGTATTGCTTTAGATAAAAGATCCATCCTTGCCCTCTAAGAACTGACACTTGGAAACATACCAGGAAACCAACAGTTGTAAATCAGTGTGACAGCTGATCTGCATGAAGAATCTGCACAATATCATGACAGAAAATCATGGAAGATGACAGGAAATCTGTAAAGATTTCAGGGACAAGAGGTGGTTGTTCATCCTTTATTCTTAGAAACAGTGATTCCTAGCAGGCTGAAATTGGGTTAAAGCTGGACATTTGCCAAAGCCTGTTGCTGTGACCTTTCTGTGCAGAGAGAATGGTAAATGCCAACCTTCCTGTACTATTGGATTCCCCCTCTCTGTACCTGAGAAATGTTTCAAAGGCATTAGTTTTTCAATGGACCATCTGGTGGAGGAGGGGTGGAAGCACACAGCCAATTCAAAGGTTGTACTTCCTGAAATGTGTGTTCTTACAGACAACACACTTCTGGCCTAATAGACATTTAAAGTGAGTCAAGATAAGCCTTGTGAATCCAAGTTTCAGTGATGCCCTTTAATTACCAAGATTGAGATTTCTAGAAGGTTTTATTTATTTATTTATTTATTTATTTTTCTAAAATGTGTTGCTTAGTGTTTTCTCTCTCCTCTGTGGGTAGTGTCACCAAATGAACACTTCTCATTCTAAGAGACCAGAAAAGTTATCCAGCATTTGTAAATACTGAGGAGACCACACATTAAATGGAGATACCAAAGGATTTGCTAGACAGATCGTTGTATCCAATGCTTATTTACTATAACATTGATTTCATCTTCTGGCTCTCTAGAGTATTGAAATGGGATGGGGGATCCAGAAGGCTCTCATTTCAAATATTGAAACTTCTAAGGGGGGAAAAATATTTTGAAATGCTACTTGGTTCTTTTAGAACCTATAGTCATGAACTGATTCTGCAAGCACAGCAGTTGAAGAAATCATCTGAGAATTAAAAGTTAACCAAACAACAAATGATCACTCCCTAGGGGATGCTATGCTCTTTTCACAGGGCACAAGAAAGAAAGAGCTGGAAGGAATGAAAGATGTTAGACTTATAAATGTTTGGAGGTTTCCAATCACTTTATATTTTTTGTAAAAGCAAATCTTACTGATGGTTAGTTCCTGTCTCATGCTGACAGTTTACAAATAAGAATAGCAAGGTTCCATTTCAGAGCAGACAGTGTGGAGCCCTCTTCAGAAGCCTTTTTAAATTAGACTGACACAGCTTCACAGGCATTCCTGGCAGTAAAGGATAAATACTAACGCTTCAAGAAAACAATAAACTAGATCTATAGGCTTTCACTATCACCACCCCCTCACTGTAACAGCAACGATTGGCCTCCTGCGGTTGGATTGTTTCCAGGATTTCTGCACTCAGAAATGGAAAAAGCACAATAGTGTAACCCTTGTAGCTTGAGTTGTCATTCCATTGATAAACCATTTAATCACAGAAGATCATCTATGATTATTCCCCTGAATCCAGACATATATAAACATATACATTAACATATCTTCACTAGAAATATTCATTTTGAAAAATCTATATGAACCTGAGAAATACCTGGTGAGGCAACATGGCAGAAAGTCTTAAAAAAAGATAGGTCTGTGGACTAAATTCTGTCCTTGTTAACTGGCAATTTTGGAGTCAGAACTTAATTTTCTCAACTTCCTCACTAGTAAAGTGGAAATAAAAACACCAGCAAATAGAACCATTGACAGGGTTACATGAAATCAAGCGCCTGACACATAGGCCCTTAGAAAGGATTGGCTGATTTATGGTTGCTTTCTTGATATTTTTGTCATTGTCCACAGAAGCTGCTTCTGACTGGGAAGTAACCAATGCAAAAGTAAACCAAGTGTTTGATCTGCCTGTGCTCTAGGCAGACTGAAAAAGAAGACAGTGACACTTGGGATATGACCTTAGGAAAGTGGCTTCATCTCTCTGGTTATTTATTTAACATGGGGGTAACGGTTACACTTAGAGGATTCTGTGAGGATTAAAGGACATTCTAGGTTGAGTTCTTAGTATCATTTCTGGTTCATAATTAAGTGCTTAAGTAATGTTACCAATCTTTAACATTTTAATGTATTTCATTATTCATCCTAAAAGATTATCAGTCCTGGAAAAATAATTCTAAATGTCTGATCCAAAAATAAAGAAGGGGAAATTACAGACTTCTGTAAGTCACTTGAAATCTAAATAATCAAAAGCAATAAAATATGAATAGGTAGGCAGAAGAAAATACAAATGTTTTGAAAACATTGATAGGTAAAAGGCAGGCTTAACAAAAGATCCTCTTTTGTTTAAAAGTATTATGTAATATTTAGTAAGGGTGGGGCACTTAAGAAATTATTAACATTAATATTAATCAATATAATCCTAGTAATTCTACAAGGCAAGTACTATTTTTATGCTACCTTTCAGATATGGAATTTGAGGTTGGAATATTTAAGTATTGTGCCCAAAGACATAACATGAGTAACAAATTTGAAACCAAATGCTCATGTGTCCACATTTACCTACTTTATTATTCAAAAAAGTGAATATTTTCAACATGTATTAGAAAAAGAAACAAAGAAAAAAGCAATGCTAGCCTATAAAGGAACACTAAATCATGGTATCAGGCATTTTCTTTGAGGAAGATGCTTAAACTATAGTTGAGGATAGGTTAACAATTCAGCAAAAAAGGCAAAGATAATTCTAGTGGGGTTTAACAAAAGTATGTCATCCTAATCAAGAAACATGAAGTAAACCTGGGGAAATAACTGGAAATTATCTGATGAGGGCTTTAAAAATAAGAGGTAGCAATAATGTATGCATTTGCCCCAAGATTTTAGGATCAAGTGAAGTTGGCGGACACTCAAAGATGCTGACTAAACAAATTATTCTGGAGGAAAAGCAAAACGGAAATGATGATTAATAAGCCTTTTTCAATTATTGATAAGAAGAAACTTTGCCAAATGTCCTGGTCCTCACCAGCTTCAATGCATGAACATTGAATTATGAATATATTCCACTTAGACTTCTCCATCTCTACCCCTTTTCATGATTTGATCTAGACTATTTATGAGAACAAGAAATAACAACAGGAATGCAAATTGTAATTGTTTTTCCTTCAAACATTTTTGATAAAATCTTTACAGAATCATGTAGCTGTTATTGATTAAAGGTACATTATTTGTTTCAACATCACAGTTCCATGGGACCTAATGATTCATTCACTAAGATGTTAGGATTTGAACCACTGAAATGAACCTTCATCACTTTCCACAAGTTGAACTCCAAGAGCAACAGTCAAGTCCAACCCCTATAAATAAGCTTTTGTGAGAAGGGCATGCTTCTAATAAAAATTCAGTGAATAGACGTGTTTAATTATGAACGTGGAAGTCAACTTCGGCAACATGAGTAAAAAAAGGCTTAAAAATTTGCTGATAATTTGATCCAGAATTCCCAGACTTCAAAATAATTTCAAAGACACATGTGAACATTTCATACGAGGATGTTTATTACAACAAAAAAATGACCTCAAAAATGGAAATTAATTGTCCAATGACAAGATATGTTTAATTTATACTATATTCACCTAATGTAATAAAATATCTGCATTAAAAAGATGTGGTAGAAGAATGTTTAAGGAAAATAACCTGGAAAAAAGTTCATGGTGCATTGCAGCTATCAAATAAAACTTCTTAAAAAAAAGACAAAATCTATTTTGAATCATGGCCATTTTAGGAATGGAACAATCGGTTCTACTAATTTTTATACTCTAATTTTCATTTTGTAAACTTATGCCAATCAATTTTTGTATCAAAGAAAAGAATTTTGTATTCTTTTTAATGTAAAATTTTGTTCTTAGTCCTAGGAGTCCCAAAAAGACAAAATAGAATTCCTAGATCCTAATGCCAATGACCAGAGCTTGGACTGAACAGGGAAGCTGTGTTGAGGTTTCCTTCCTCCCCTACTGCTTTTCTTCAGACATGGTTTTTGTTTTGTTTTGTTTTTTCTGTTGTGAAATAAAGTTCATTATATTCTCCAAGCAAACACATATGATTTATTCCAGAACTCAAAGTCCCAGGGCCCTGAATATTTTCTAGCCTATGAGCTGAGATGAATACAATCATAAAAAACAAATGAACAAATAAACAAAAAACCTTAAAGACATTCTTGGCTTTCTTCCTTAAACTTTTACACTAAAATATTAATATTGTCCAATAGAGCTTTGAGTATTGAAAGGAATAAACTATATTTGCATTTTACTGTATGGTAGCCACAGTATACATGTGACTACTGTATGGTAGTCACAGTATACATGTGACTATCATATATTTAAAGTGTGGCTAAAATCAGTGTGGAAATTCCCCAAAATACCAGGGATGGAACCACCATATGACCCAGTGATTCTATTCCTGGGAATTTATACAAAAGAACTAAAATCAACATATAATAAAGATATATGTATACCAATGCTTATAGCAGCACAATTCACAATAACCAAGTCATGGAACCACCTTGTGTATCCTTCAACAAATGAATGGATAAATGAAATGTGGCATAAATACACAGTAGATTCTTATTCAGCCATAAAAAAGAATGAAATCCTGTCATTTAAAGGAAAAAGGATGACACTGGAGAACATCATACTAAGTTAAATAAGCCAGACTCAGAAAATCTAGGGTCATATATTTTTCTCTCACATGTAGAAGCTAGAGAGAAAAAAAGGAGTAGAAAAGATAGCTCACAAAAATAGAAAGGAGAGCAGTAGAGCAGAGGGAATTGAGGGAAGGGAGGAGAAGAGGATAGGGGAAGTACTGGGGAGTGAAATTACCAAATTATGTTATGTACACGTACAAATATATCACAATATATCCCACTTCTGTGTAAAATTACAGTGCATCATTAAAAAAAAAAAAATAGAAGGGAGACCAGTAGAGTAGAGGTAGAGGGTCAGGAGAGGGAGGAGGAAAAAGAAATGGAAAGCACTGGGGGATAAAATTGATCAGGTTATATGGATACTCAGATATGCTACAATGAATCCCACTATTATGTAGAATTATAATATACCAGTAAAACCACAAAAAAAAAAAAAGGCCATTCCAAGATGCAGGCCCTCAAGCTTTTACCCTAAAATATTAACATTGTCCAATGGAGCTTTGAGTATTGAAAGGAATAAGCTATATTTGCATTTTACTGTATAGTAGCCACAGTATACATGTGACTATCATATATTTAAAGTGTGGCTAAAATCAGTGTGGAAATTCCCCAAAATACCAAGGATGGAACCACCATATGACGCAGTGATTCTATTCCGTGGAATTTATACAAAGAACTAAAATACAAAGATCCAAAAGACTTGATCTCTGCCTTCTAAAGAACCCAAATTATACAGCATCCAAAGAGAAGTTCCCATATGATTTCACTTTCTTACAAAACAGTATTTTGCCTGTCTTCTTAAAGCATCTGGTAGAAAATAGAAGGTATCTGAATTTTAGAAAAAGACCATATTGGGTTCATTTTTCCATTTAAAACAAATATAAGGGAAGGACTTTCATTGTATCCAAAGCTGTGCTCATCTTAATGACACATCATTGTAAAATGATGAAAATCTAACTGTTAACTCATATATTTCATGTGTAACACAGGTTAATATATTAACTGATGTAAAATCATAACAGGACCTAGGTTCTTATCAATAGAAGAACCCAGGTCTGTGATCTCCAAGTGTCTTTGAAATGCTACACATCTCACTCAACTCTGCTAGCATTTGCACAAAGGGAACAGTGGTGGCAGAAAGTCTGGGTTGGAATCCTGCAGTTCTCAGTTAGCGATTGGTGAATGTAAGCAAGTTATTAAACCCTTCCAAGCTTCGTTTTCCTCATAAGAAAAATGGAGGCAAAACCTGCCTAGTGCAGATTAAAGATAGTGTTTTAGCAAGGCCTGGCACTATGCCTGCTGTAATAGGTATTCAATGAATGCTACATTGATTGAGGGCTAGTCAATGAGGGGGATAATTGTTTTTAAAGTCAAGCAAATACATGAAGGCTTTGTATTGTAGCATCAATAGGTTGTTCTTCCCTAACACAGGGTAATCCAGTAAATACCCAAACCATGTGAAGAACTAGACAGACCCTATGTGGCTTTCTCAATGATATAAAGAGCATAAAGGAGTGACTCCTTTGAAGACTACCTACAATAATATCAAATAATCTCAATTGATTTGGACTTTTCTGTGTTTAGTGATGTCTCTAACCATCTTCCACTTGAAGAATTGATGACTCAAGGACAATATATACTGAGCCTGAGGTATTTGGGGTGAAATAGTGGAATGGTATCACCATCTCCATTTTCTTGATCAACTTAGAGGGTACAGAGAGATAAACTTAGAGAGTACTAAGAGAGTGCTGAGATTTTAAGGACCCTTCACTATCTCACAGAAGCACAACAGAAGCGAGGGTGCAGAAATAAACTGAGAGGGTACTATGGGTCCCTGTGACCTGCTAGCGTTTCTCAGAAGCGGGGCTGACATGAGACATCAGCATGCATGCTGCTCTCTGGGAGCTTGTGCTACACTGATGTTCTCTCTATCCCTGATTATCATCTGCCCCTGTCCTTCACAGCTGTTAGTGAAGACACTTATCTAAACCACATTTCCCTTGTCATCATATTTGCTCATTTACCAAGAAATCATGTGATGTCATCATCTTGTGCTCTTCACATAACAGTGTTAGCACTGGATGTCACTGTTGTTCCATGCAAATAGAACACAAGTGTGCCTCTTCCTTAGTGAGTTTCAGACATGGCTCACTTCCTTAGAAAACAGCTCATCATGTATTTTGGCACAACCACGCCAAACTCCCAAACCAACCTGGCACTGCTATTTCTATTTTCAGATTTGAAATCCAATCTGTCCCAAGAATCAGAGTCCAGAGCAAATGCTATGAAACCTCTGAGAAAGAGTTTATGTAGTTTTATCCTACACTCAAATTTACTAGGAAGGTCTGTTTGTGAACAAGAAATTCTGCACTTGATATACATTTTATGAAACAAAAATCCCAAAACACAAAAATCTAAATCAGATTGTATTACATCATCATCCCATGAAGAGTTCCAGAAGAATTTCTTTGGTAAAAGAGACACAACATTTAACTATTGCTTCTTCTCCTACTCACTTTATTAACTAAGTAACAGCCAGTAATCAGGGCTATTAAAGCTCCAAGTCTGATCTTCTAAACTGCCCTTGGACACAAGCAAGCACAGCAGGGCATGCATTTCAAGGCAATTACAGGTACAACTTGAGTATTTATAGGACACAGCATCATAATAGAATCATCTTTCTGGTATTTCCAAGGTACAGTTAACTCCTATCACAGGGGTGGTCCCTCAGTGGTGGGAAAAGACAAATTGCTCTGAGGGTGGAAAATAATTTTGCAGTTCAAGTTTGTGAAGGATGGCATTTATTCTTCCATTATATTCAGAGTTGAATTGGTGTGCTACAGTATTTTTTTTTATGGCTTCCTCATGATAATGTTGTGGTTACTTTAGCAGAGGGTGGAAAACTGATAAGTGTAATTGCCCTAATCACAGGATGTATAGGATATAAATATTTGCAGGGCAATTAAAAACTATTTGCCTCTTTAGCTCAAAATAAAAGGCACTCTGAACAGCAACCCAGTGGAGATTTTAGAAAAATAAGCAGAAAAGATTTTTAAGTGGCGAGAGTATGAAATGATTTATTGAGCACTCATTTTGTGGTTTGGTCACATGTGAATGCAGGGGAAAGAGAGCAAAATATTGTGGATCAGGAGAAATGTGTCATCAAATAACTAAAAATAAATCTCAAAATAACACCCTGGGGTTATAAAGGATCACAGTGTGTGGTATTGTCAATTATCCTCTCAAACTGGCACGTTGGGGGTGATGTCTAACTGCCAGGGTGTTATTGAAACAAGCCAAGGGGCTAGCCTCATTCTTTAAACACTTGTATGATGGTAGCCAAAATAAACCATGCCAATTTACCACCATCCAATAAGGTCAATTTTTCTGGAGAATAAGCTTTTCTTTTTCATTCTCATCTGATTTATATGTAAAAACTTCCTATTTCTCACTCTAAAATCCAAGTAACATTTTGATTGTATTTGACTCATATCTGCTACATTCTGTACATTTTCTAATCTTTTCTGTCAGCAGGGATTAATATAGTGTATTTTCTATAGAATAGAAAGTCTCTATTCCATACTGGGTTGATGAGAAGGCTTGCAAAGGGAAGAGGAGGATTGGACAGCCCACAGATGTTTCTATAGTAACTTAATATTTATACACTCCAAATAATTGAGCAAAAATATGGATTTGTTACATTCTATATTTGACTTTAACTTGCCCTTGATCTAGTCTTCTGATTTAAAAAATTAACCCCAGCCAAGATAAGACACTAAAACTTGTTGTTGCAGGCTTTCAGGTTAACACTTTTAAGGATAAATAATAATTTTTGGATTTTTTAAACTTATATGCTGTTAGTATGCTATCTAGGTACACGCAATCTTATGAGCACACACAGATGGGAGCTTTATATCACTGGGTCCTTGATTAGCTCTGCTAACTGACAGTTCAAGGCATTTACACCGTCCTTGCAGAATACATTTTCTCAAGTGTCTAGATTATGGTACTCCAGACCTATGCCCTCAGGGAAAGCAGAGCTGACAATTATTCCCATGAAGGGAGGCAAGCTCTTCATGATAGCAAGGCTTTGAATTCTCATTCTTTCAGGCAGGGTTGATTTTTTGAGACTCACTAGTCTTTCCTTAGGGCTTTTGACCTGCAGTGACTTCCACAGACTGAGACAAAACAATCACACTGTGCACTGGCTGTAGATTTGCTGACCCAGGGTTACATATGTTTGACATTTCTTCTGCTTGTTCTGATCCAGCATGATGGTTCCAGGTTGCACAAGCAGAAGGAAACAGAGCAGAAGCTAGGATATTCCAAGATTTTTTTCTTGATCAACCTGGAATCCAGACCAGAGCTTCTGTGGTAGGACTCTCCTTCTCACTTAACTCTGACCAAGAGAGCAGGGATAGCAATTGCACCCAAACCCAAATCACCAGGTTTTTTTTTTTTTTTTTTAGCATGTCTCATTTTCTTACCTTAGACACTGAAGAGCTTTCTGTTTCAATTTTGCTATCTGAAAGTAAATACCCTCTATTGTCTTTTTTTTCAAAGAATCTGATAGTAAAACTCTATGCCTCAAAATCCAACTTCCACCTTAATACAAAAGGAAGCTTTGGGATTTAGAAAATTCTTCCCCCCTCCTTCTCATTATGGTTTGGATGAGAGAGTGCATGCATTGAAAGCATGGTCCCTAATACAGAAGGGTACAGAAGTGGGGCTTTTAGTCAATGATCAACTCATAGGGCTCTGACTTTACAAGTGGATAAATCTGTTGATGTCTAAATGTACTGTTGGGAGGTGGGATGTAGTTGGAGGAAGTAAGTCACCAGGGCATGCCCTGGAAGGGTTTATCTTCTCCTCAATTCCTCTCCCTTTCTGTTTCCTGACTGCTACGTACTGAGCAGCTATACTCTGCCACATCTTTCCACCATGATGTTCTGCTTCAAATCAGGCCCAGAGCAATGGAATCAGCTGACCATGGACGAGATCCCTGAAAAACATGAGCCAAAATAAAATTTTCCTCTTCTAAATTTTTTTTCAGGCATTTGTTCACAACAATAAAAAGCTAACGAACACACTTTTTTTTTTCCCTCATGAAACTCTGACTTAGTAGATACTGTCTTTCTCAGAATTAAAAGAAAAAGGAACTTGAAATTTCAGATTATTTATTTCATTCTCCATTGTACCCACTGAAGCAACATAAGACAACTAATTCTCTGCATTAAATTATGAGGCAACAAAATTTGGAGAAAAGTTTTCAATGTTAAAACTTTTAGTTTAATTCTTGGTCTTGAAACTAAACTATCTTGATATCTTATCAATTACATTATTTGAAACCCCTCATTCTTCAATGATTTTTTTTTGACAAGGTGATAAAGGCCTCCACGTGTCCCTAGTCTGCCTTCCAGGCTTCTCTCTCAGGTCAGTCTAGTAAAGGAAGAGAGGTCAAGACTGAGCTGAGACTCACAGATATGGAAGAGAAGTTGCCAAGAGGCAGGTTTTTACCAATCTGTAGCCCCATGTAATGTCAAAGTTAGGTTCTAAATTAGCATGTAAGGCAAAAACTGAATTTATAAAAATTATCCTTGACAATTACTTGTCTGTAAAGTACATTTTACTCAATAAAAAGTCCAAAAATATCTCTTTCATTTAGTCCCATGGCAATTTTACTCCTGAAGTAGAATGTATGTTGTATGAAAAAGATGTCTCTAAGAGAGATTAATGGGACCAATAAATTTTTATATTCTCTTTTCCATAGAATATAGAGTTAAATTTGCCTAGGTTAAATATATTTAAGAAATGTCCCCACTAAAATGTTGGAAAATGTTCTAATATTACTTTCTGACAATGAGGTGGTACATTATGGTGAAAGTGACCAGATGGTAACAATGAAAATGATGGTAACAATAGTAGCATTTGCATGTCTCTGTGTCAAGCATATTATCTCATTGAGTTCTTTTAACAATCCAATGGGGAAGACACTATCATTATTTCTACATGAAGAAGAGAAAATTGAGTGGAAATATTTGGAGAGGTAGATATATCAGTATGCCATCAGTCTGGATAAAAAGACAAAAGATACCTTTTGCGGGGGTGAGGGGAGTACTGGGTTTTGATGGCACTCAACCACTAAGCCACATCCCCAGTCCTATTTTTTGGTATTTTATTTAGAGACAGGGTCTCACTGAATCGCTTAGCGTTTGAACTTGAAATCCTCCTGCCTCAGCCTCCTGAGCTGCTGGGATTACAGGCATGTGCTACCACGTTCAACTTGAGATACATAATTTTTAATGTTGGTTATTTTAGACTTACATTTTTTCTGATTGAAAAAAGTCAGACGGTGGAGTGATTGCCCTCAATGCATAACATAAATAAGAATATTTTAATTAAAACTATTGCAAAACTATTTCTTATTTCTGCTAGGTCTGTGGGGCTAAAAAAGAAGAGAGAAACTCATTATGGGAAAATTTAGTAAAGATCTATAACATTCTCTTGCCTGGGATTCTAATATAAAATAAATCATAAATTGCCTGAGTGCTTTCAGGATTGAATAGATATATTTTCTAGGTGGTAATTTCTATTGTTTCCACATGTATGCACTAATTAAAAATAATTCCATACTCAATTTGTTACATAACATTTTAGTCAATCAGAGTATTCATTTAAACATTGAACTTTGTCTTTCTCTGCATGCTAATCTTCAAAAACACTTTCTTAATTGACTCTTGCCTGACAAATATGTCTATTTGGTTTAGCTTTTTTTTAATTTGTGTTCTATAATAATTACAATTTGTTTTCCTGAGGCACAGATTGGAGGAGAGGAAGCATGATCCCACTGGATGTTTTTTCCCCTGTAAGTGTATACAAAGACGAGGCGACATGTATTTCATGAAGTAGACAACGTCTTAAAATTTGCAGAAGTAGACGAAGGAAATAATAATATCTCTTGATTAGAATGCCTGATTTCCTCTAGGAAACCTAAAAGAAAGCCAATTAGTGTTAGCATGTGTGTATGCAATGGAGAAGGTGAAAGAGGGCAATAGTAGTTTTTTAGGGACATGGATGAAAAAAAATTGTTTTTTTTTTTTTTTTTTGAAGAAAGAGGATGTTAGGGTTAAGGTTTTATGTTGAAGACCATAAACTACGTAGTCACAAAATCAAGGAAGATCTGTGTTGTGGTATATGGACAGTGTATACCAGGTTTTTGTCAGGAGCATAAGGAGTGTAGGTGTAAAAACCTAGGAAAGCATTCTACTAAAAGGGAAAACATATATTACATTTTCTTTCATTCTGTGCTCTGGAAATAAAGATTGTAAGAGTGTTAGATCAAAATAAGTTTCCAAAATTCTTCAGAATTCGGTGTAACTCCCCAAGAAATTCTGAACATAGCTAGTGTCACTCGTTCTGAATATAATGTGAGTCATGTAATTTTAAATTTTGTAGAAACTACAAAAAAATAAACAGATGAAATTAATTTTACTATATGCTTTAATCCAATAGATCAATAATATCACTTAAACAAATAATCTGCATTTAAATAAGTTAACAAGATGTTTTACTTGTTAGGTTATTGTAACCGATGTGTCTACTACACTTACAGTCTATAGCACATACATATGGGAGCTAAATTTTCTCTAGCAATGTGTGATTAGTACTTAGATGTCATAAAATTCACCATTAAAACACAGATTCACATGCCTATGTTTTTCCAAGCATGCTTAAATCTTTTCCAACAACTGAAGCAAGTAACAACAAAAAAAATTTATTCTCTGTTAATATTTACATCCACTTTGGCAAAACTGGCTCATTCTTTAGAATACTTGATTTGCCTCTAAATAATGTCAGTTCCGAGGGTGATCCAAGATGGCAGACTAGAGGGTGACTGCATCTCCAGTCACTCCAGAACCCAGGATTCAAGAAGGGGAGGCATTGAGAGACTTGGACTAAAATAGAGCCATGGGGTGAGTCTCTCCCACCCAGTGAAGCTTGGCCTGCCCACTCTGGCACTGGGCTCCTCCCACACTGCCAGCTTCTCGGAGCACGCCCCCAGTGAGAGCCTTTCCACACAGAGCCAGCTCTAAGACCTGGAACCAGTAGCGGGCTAGGGGTAGCTTTCTTCGGAAGCACTGCATTATCAAGTTACTCCAAGACTTCAGGCTACTGAAGGCTGGGAGGTGATACACTGGAAATCTACAGGGACACTATAAGCCAATAGAGGAAATCTGCAATATCACAAAGTCCCACTAACATCTGACCAATATGAGAAAACAAGGGAAGAAAATGTCCCAAACAAACCTAGATACTATGTCAATAAAACCCAATGACAGAACAGCAGAAGAAATGTCAGAAAGGGAGTTCAGAATGTACATAATTAAAACAATCAGGGAAGCAAACGAGGAGATGAAAGAGCAAATGCAGGCATTGAAGGAGGAGATGAAAGAGCAAATGCAGGCATTAAATGATCGCACCAATCAACAGTTAAAAGAGCAAATACGGGAAGCAAGAGATCATTTCAATAAAGAGTTAGAGATACTGAAGAAAAACCAAACAGAAATCCTTGAAATGAAGGAAACAATAAACCAAATTAAAAACTCCATAGAAAGCATAACCAATAGGATAGAACACCTGGAAGACAGAACCTCAGATATTGAAGACAAAATATTTAATCTTGAAAACAAAGTTGACCAAACAGAGAAGATGGTAAGAAATCATGAACAGAATCTACAAGAATTATGGGATATCATGAAAAGCCAAATTTAAGAATTATTGGGATTGAGGAAGGCTTAGAGAAAGAAACCAAAGGAATAAATAATGTCAGTTCCAAATGTTTTATCCAAATTTATTAAATTCACTCACTCTTTTTTCAATTCTGTGCTATCAAATTCAAAGTATGCACTTCATAAATTGCAAGCAACCCTAAAATTTTATCTATATTGATAAAAACAAAGTTTTTATACAAATTTTCTGGTAATTTTTGTTCCCAATTTATAAAATAAAATATTGGTGATTATTAAAATGTTAAAATGTATAAAATCATTACTATTGATTTATATTTTGAAAAGTTTCAATTAACATAAATTTTTATACCTGTTGAGTTTGATTGCAAAATTTTATTTTCTTGGACCTTCAAATTTATTTTTATGCAGTGTGATGTAAGTGAGAAATCAAAGCATGCTGCCATTTTTCACCTTTGATTCTTTTTGTTTCAAATAATCTTGATTTGGAGTTAAGGATACACTAAATCTTTGTAAAACTCTTCCACTACTTAAATAAAGGTGATTAGAAAAGAGCATAAGATTATTGACTCCATTGTCTTTTATAACTAACAAAGATTCATGGCCTTTGTGTGTGTATACATATGTAAATATATGCCCATGAATATTAAATTTAAATGTGAATGATTTTAACAACTATATTCATGACACCTCAGATTCTCAGAAAATAGAGCACAAGCATTTTTAATTCAAATCATAAGAATAGAATGAAACAATAAAGAAAACATCTCTTGGTTTTAAATGACAATATATCCAAATTTTTACTTATAGCTGGAGTTTATTGAGGTAGAGTTCATTTTTTTTTCAGAACTATTTAAAATTCCTCTTGATGGTAAGTCTAAAGTTTCTACACCACAACTTAATTTTGTAGGTAAAATTATGTTTGGTAGGTAAGTTATGAATTGACAACATTTTTTGTACATTTCAAAGTCCTTGGATATTTCAAGACAAAACATACTCATAGCATTAATTAGGCAGTAGTATCTCTTCTAAAGTAAAAAAAAAAAAAGACTTCCGATTTTTAATTTTTTCAGTCACTTGAACTAACATATTTCTAAAAAGACTGATATTCTACTGATAATTGTGGTTCTAGTTGTAGATCTTTGATTTTTTTTAAATAAAGTATCTTTTTTAGTCTTATTCTCATAACTACCTAACAAAATTCCCATAACTGAAATAAGATTTCTTCTACGGTCCATTGAAAAGCAATTTTCTTGTTTATACAAATCCAAGACTTTTATAGTTTATTGAGTACAGATCCTATTGAAAATATTATTTTAACTTTTTTTTGTTGTTGTTAGACATGTAATTCTGACTTTGTGTAGCAAAATTTGTCAATGTTTGTTAACTTGAATTTGGTAATATTATCTACTATCTTTAAAAACCATTTCACACAAAAGAAAGCACTTTTTTGCTTTGATCTCCCCAAGAAAATTTAATTGCCCTCATCACCCAGATTTTTCTGATTTCCTTTTCCTTTACTATGTCCATCTTTGTTTCCAACCAATTCTTTGTCAGATACATGCCTTTGTTTTTAATTTGAAATATGTCCGTACTTATTTTAATTACAAAATAATTTAATTGTATAACTATTAAAATATTTAAATTATCAATTACAATTTATGTATCACTACAACATATGCTACCTACATAAAAAATTCACATAAACAATTACAAAACAATCATCCCAACTAAATAACCCATTGACATTGTCATGATGATGATATGCTTATTTGTAGAATTTATGTGCACCCAGTTCCTGTACTATAATGGAACAATAATATCTTATGCTTGAAGCAAGCCAGCTATCCTGAGCTGTCATCTGCTCCTTATAGGTCAGGAGGAATTTAGACTTTTGAACAAATTCATGTCGTTTATCATGGCAACCTGGTATGAGCTTACCTGAAGGCAGCACTCCATTTATCACTTGAGCCCAAATAGTTGTTGGATGTCCACTTTTCCAACAAGCTCCAGATCTAGAGTAAATTGGCAGATAGTAAGTCCACAAGAAGCGGGTGGGACTTAGTTACATTTGTGTTTGCCTCTTGTGAGTTTTTTCTCAGGAATTTCATGTGTTCAGAGCACTTAGGCAGACAAGACTCAGTAATCCTAGATCCCTTAGTAAAACATTATCTGATTATAGCCTAATCCACAGTTATCCTGTGTCACGTCGTCACTTTTTTTAATGACTGTGAAGAAAAGGAATGGAGTCTTTTTATGAACTGATAAATAGGTGATACCTGGCAGAGGGTTATATCCTTATCAAGTTAATAATATTAGTTACAGTGACACATTTTGAGGTTATATAGAAGACATTAGTGAGGATGTTACTACATGATATTGCACTCCTGCCTTTAACCACAGTAACAAGAGTTACATGTGACTTGTAAGCCTATATTTGAACAGACTTATAAAAAAGTTACATGTGACTTGTAAGCCTATATTTGAACAGACTTATAAAAAATTTCCCCATTGTATACCTCTCTGAGGTCAATCCTTTAACCCCCTTGTTGAGGACAATAATTAAGGTGTTCTGAGACACCACTGCCACCTAGTGGTAGTTCCAGGAACTGTCTGCTACAACATTGTCTTTCCCCTGTACCATTTTATTCAATTCCTCTCCCCTCTGTCTTTCCTATCTGGCCAGTTATTTTCATTACATACATGTAAAGGAAGGATAGTGGAGTGGCTAAGAGTATAATTCTAGAATTAGACTTTCTAAGAAAAACTTTCTTTATAACTCCCATTTGTGTAGCCGTGGATAAGTTGTTTACATTTTTGAGACTCAATTTCTTCATTTGAAAAATGATAGTAATAATACCTACCTCATAGAGTTGTTTTGAAGAATGAATAATGTAATTCATGTAGAAAGCTAAAAATTAGTGACTGGCATTCAAAAATGCTTCATTAATATCAATTAATGATAGCTGCTATTATGTATACAAATCCCTTTGATTACGGTCCCTTTTTCTCAATTATGGATATTTTTTCATCCCTCTCAAACCAACTCAAATAATGTCTGGTGAGTTTGCTAATTTTAGTATGAGTGATTGGAGAAATGATTGTATCAAAGAAAAATAAATTGGCATGTTTTGATATGAAATTAAATATGATCAACACAATTTATAAATCTCTTGGAAACACCCAGAAAAGTCATTGAGAATCTCAGTAGAAATTATACATCCTTTAACAAAAATATTTTTAAAAGATCATCAGCTGTCAAGAAAACATTTTAAAATATTTTATTCCAATTTTTTAAAAAGTAGAATCAACAACAGCCGGTACAGTGGTACACCCCTGTAATCCCAGGGCCTTGAGAAGGCTGAGACAGGAAGATTTCCAGTTCAAAGCAGCCTCCATAAAAGTGAGGTTCTAAGCAATTCAGTGAGACCCTGTCTCTAAGTAAAATACAGAACAGGACTGGGGATGTAGCTCAGTGGTTGAGTGCCCCTGAGTTCAAACCCTGATACCCCTTCCACCCCCAAAAAGTAAAATCAGCAATTTTTTTTTTTTTTTTTTTGCGTTATGTAAACACTGAGTGAATATTTTCTTGCAAAACCATTAAAACAGAAATGATGCAAAAATTTGTCTGGATTTCCCCCTTCCTTAACTCTACTAACTGCTCCAGAGGTAAAGACTTTCTTTTTGGTGTATTTTCTTGTAGGTCTTTTCTCATGAGTTTTTCCACTGCTTCAAATTTCTAGAACATTCTCAGGTAATTCTGGGCACTTCTTTTTTGGTCATTTGAACGCATGGTTTCCAGTTTCCTGACTATGTGGTCTGAACTTAGCAAATGTTCCCAGGAGGTAGATGGCAAGGGGTCTGCTTTTGCCACTAGCAGAAGTGCAGCCCAAGCCCTTCTACTTCACTCCTGGGTCACATGATGACTCTTTCTCCTTTATACTTTGCAGATTCTAGTCTTCTCACTTCTTTCCAACTGAACCCATTTTAACTACACCCTGTGGGCAGAATCGACTTTTCGAGCATGGACTGAGATCTATCTGTGTTTAACTTTTGTCAGCAGTGTCTTTGAATCTCTACTCTGTTTTACTAACGGCTTAGCGTGCCCTTGGGGTGGTTTAAGTAAAAGAAAGGGAATTACAGAGAAACCCAGGGATTATTAGCATTATTATTTCATCACATGTTCATTTATGCATAAAAATAAATATATGACTTTGTTTTGACCTTTGTTCTTGCAAATACAATCACATTACAAATATTGTTTTTCAGATTGTTCTTTTATTTAACTATCAGCTTGAAATAAGTTTTAAAATATTTATTGAGTTATTACCACATGAGATAACTAAGAATTTTATGAATCAGGAAATAAGTGCAAAATGGTATTTAAGTGCCTCCCTCTTCTTCTATATTTTAGTTAAAATAGTGTCAAATTTAGCAAGCTTTTCCAGTTTTGTTTTGCATCAACTTTCAGACTATTACAAATGAACTTTATCAATATAATTTGTATATGAAATGGAAACTTCCATATTTATATTAGAAATTGTTTTTAGAAACAGTATTTTTTACTTATTTTCTAAAGAAATTACCTACCTTTAAAACTTTTCATGTTAATGTCAAACTAAAATATCCCCAAACTTTAGATGCACATATTTTACATATTTCAAAATGAATTTGACAAAACACAATTTGTCTTTCTATATAAAATGTCATGTATAATTTATAATTTTCTTCAAAAACACACATGTTGGTCATTTTTTCTTGGTGTAAATTATATCTAAAGAATTGCCCTATGCAGAATTATACGTAAATTAAAGAACTACATTTTCTACATGAAACAAAAAATTACCTGTAGTTGAGAACTAATTATAATATGTATTTAATTATTATTTCCGTCCTTTTTGTTATGCATAGAGTGAGCAGCTAAAGAAAATTCATTATCATGGATAAATACTATTCAAGCAAGTTTTGTTGTGTTAAGTTTTAATTAACATGTAAAGTTCACTTACAATATTGTGCGTATATTGTAATATTGACAAATTCACAGACTCATTTTCCTTTTGAATAAAATAATTCCCTTTCTATTAGATTCACAATGTGAATCTATGTAACTAGTATTAGTAGCTTTCCAATACTTTGGAATTCCCTTTTGGAACAGTTTTTGTAAGTGACATAGAACTACCTGTTACAAGAATGAATTTTGACCAAACTAAAAACAAAGGCTTTAGAAAATGTGACTGAACCATATTTTAAAACATTTTTAAGGGGAAATGTAAATGCAGTCATTCTTAAATGGCGCTGGGTTTGTAAAGGTGGAGTTGGGAGGGAGATATTATGACAATTGCTATATAGCTCAGGGTAGTAAGTTGCGTTCTTTTTCTGATTAAACTACCAATCCTTCACTATTCACTACATTTTTTTAGTAAACTCAATACTGTATATGAAATATAAAAGAAAGTCAAATGATTGAGTTTCTCACTTTGTGTGAAAGTCTTTGCCTACCTGGAAAGCTTATGTAGAACAGGTTCACAGAATACCTTTCTTTACAGACAGCCCACACCTCTGCCAAACTCACATTCTCTCCCAGAATTGGTGGAGGTAGGTGTGAGTTGAAGGAGGAGAGAAAAGAATGAATGAAAGCAAGAAATTGTGTTTTACTTTGCTTTGTTTTTATACTCATAGTACTGAAAATAACTCTAGACTTAAATTGGGCAAGGAAATTATTTTGGGACTAGTCAGTAAATTGCATATTCATTTGGAATATGTAATTGCCCACTCTTTTATTTTTACTTTTTACTCTTGGCACAGTTAGCACCTTGCCAGCATGGTCGTAGAGTAAGGACTTTCATGATCTCATTTTTGCAGTTACTATCTCTCATTCCCAGGTAAGTGTTTAAAAAAATGTATGCTGTGCATTTGTGGATTTGGTGTCTCACTCATGGGCTAATTGGCTTACACGCATTTTTCTGTGGTTAGCCGCTTAACTCTGAAGCTGTTTTTTACCTCATGATTCATACCATCCTTCTCACTATATCAGGTCTTGGAGCAATTGTTCTGGTGCCACTGAGTATGCAATTATCTTCTCATCATTTCTGTTTTTGTCCCTCAACTTGCACCCCTTTGGATTCTTGCCAACAATGAAAGGTGGAGTTCAAAACTAATGTATTATCTGCAATATAGACTAACAGTAGAAATACATGGCCATCCAAATATTAACTGGTTTGGCAATTCCTCAGCTGTCATGGAAATGTAATTTTAGTTTGCTTTTTGTGGTTACCTGTCTTTCCTTTTTCCAAATTACAAGCCATTGTGAATTAATATGAGAATATTTGTACCAAGTACAATTGTTATTTAATGCTGATATCAAGTCCGTCAGTACTTTTTAAATTAATGCTCACGCATCATTTCCTGCTGGGTACCATGCATGATGTAACAGTGATAGAGAATGGGGACACCCACAGTGAAAAACAAAGGCACATCTCAGATTCAGAGGGTCCCAGTCTTTCTCACCTAGTGTCACTCACATACACTTCATGATTGCTGGAGCATTAAATAATGTTTGCTTAGCATCTGAACAATGCCTTCAATATAAAAAGCTCACTACAAGGTAGCTGTTATATTATTTCAAAAAGTCTACTGGCAAGGACCAAACTGCTTGGGTTGAATCATGAGAGCATAGAGATTTGGAATGGAAAGACTTTTTGAGAGGAGCAATTGCTAAGAAAGCTTTTATGACTATGAGCTAGACTGGGGACACAAGGGAATGAGAAAAAATTTAGTAGGTGATTTATCTGGAGAAAGTAAAGAGTCCTACTTGATAAGCAAGAATGGAAGGTTAGTGGGAAGGATAATGAGAAGGGATCATATAAACTGAAAATGGAAAAAGAAGGATGTTGGGTTTTGTGTATTAGCCAATGCAAATTTAAAAATATTCATTATATATTTAAAGAAACGCTTTTAGAAAGGGAAAATTTATTATTTACCAAGGTGAGTTCATTGCCGTAAAAAAAGAGACTCAAGATCCCTGATATAAAATCATTCCTGTCAAATTTGATGGTTTATTTTTGTATAATAGGGAATTCATCTCAATAAGCCTGCTGAGATGAGAACTATTTCAAGAGATCACAGAGTTATTTTAGAACACTAGCCTTAAAAATAAAGGGAAAAAAAAGATGTTCTGAAGTAGAGGGAAGGAATTAAAAAGAAAATGAAATACTAAGTATTCACAGGTATATTCAATTCAACACTGTAAGCACCTAAAACAGAATGTGAGAAGTGAAGTACCCAAGACTGTGCAGTCTTCCCAAGGTTTTCTTTATTCCTAATGTCCTGCTCTTTTTTTCAAGTTCAGTTCTTTTAAAAAGTCACTCTTATCCTCTCAAAAATCTTTAAAATATTGAAGTGAGTAACCTCCACTTAGATCTTCATAATTTTGTTTATCAGATACTATGGCCAGGGTGACATCCAGGACCTTCTGGATTTTTCTGTGCTGCCTGACTGAAAGTGAATTCACTTTTCGCATGAGCCCTATTCTTGCAAGTCTCCCCACTGACTCTACAACACACCTCACTGAATGTTTGGCTAGTTAAGCTGGGTTTTCTTTCAAGTACCAGCCACGTGTATGTCATCCTCTTCCTCTCTGAAACAGAGGGGCTAGTTCTCTGTTGGCTGTGTCAAAAACATGGGCCAAATCCAAATCTCCTTTGAACTGATGCATATGGTCTGAGATGCCTGTGTCTCCTGTTATTCAGACATCCGTTGTCTAGGCAGAGTTGTCAACTAGCTCTATAAAACCATCCCATGTTCTAACTCTAAGGCATTTATGTCAGTTCTTTGTGGAGTAGGTCAAGGCATAATAAATAGCAAGTAGCTTCATAACAGAATATATTCCTAAAATAATAAACAGCTTACTTGCTCAAACTCTCTTTCTAATGGATCTGAAAAGGGTTTGAAATTTATGCTCACTTCCTAAATAAAGGCATGGACTTCAGAAATCTCAAAGGATGCATATGTTATTTATGAATGTAACATAGCCAACCATAATTACTTAAGGAGGATGGATGCCTAAGAAAATGAGACCTAGAACAAATAATTTTCTTCTGAGAGATGGAACAGGGGAGTACAAAATATGATTTTATTTTGAAGGTTGTACACGAAAGATACTTATAAAATACTTTGTCATTCTCAAGGCAGAGGTACATTTGTATAAATTAAATTTATTTTGCTTTACTTCATTAAGGTGGATAAATATCAACTACTGTAAGATAAATAAACTTGAGTAAGATGCAATGAGAACTATTGCCAGTATGTACAAAGTATTTTCAGGCTTCAAAGTGACAAAGCACAGATCTAGAAAAACTATCCTTATAATGTCTACCTTCAGAAATTTTTTTCACAATAAAAGATATTTTTAACTGGATAAGTTTATATGACTGGGGTCATTATATGATTCTATGAAAAGTTAAAATAGAATAATTGATTAATAAAAATTAGGTTTTCTTTTATTTTTTAAATATTTAATTGTTCTAAATAAAATGGATAGTACCTGGAAATAAGAATGTGTCAGTTTTGTGTATTTATCAAAATAGTTTTTAATTTTTATATAAATTTAGAAACACCTTAGAAAGGGAAAAGTATATTCCTGGAATACATGGAATGAAATAATCAGTTTTTCTTTGTGTATATTTAAACAAAAATAAATTTTTATTTTATATTCCAAGGAAATAGTCTTACATTGATCTATTCTTCCAAAAAAGAATACCCAAAAAACTTAGCAATTTTAACCCTTTTCAGTGAACTAATAAACAGAAAATATCTATTTAATACACACATCCTTGCAATCTCAAGAGAAACAAAACATATGATTATTCAAGTCATCACAGAGCATGAAAACAGAAATGCAAAAAAAATTCAATAAGCAATATTAAACATTTTAAAATGACAGTGTTGCTAAATCATTTTTTCACTAAGTGTTCTAAACCACAGTTGAATTTGTGTCCTTTAGGGTCTGAAATTTTTTTACAGATGTCAATCTACCGACATCATGAGACAAATCACTTAGTATTTTCAAATCTATGATCAAATAAAAGAGAGGAAGAAGAACTCTAGATGACTCATCATAAATCCTTACAGTTTTTCGTAAGACATAGGTTTAAAAAATGAAGTTAGGTTTGAAAGTGTAGCTCTAGCCCATCAGACTGGATTGGAAGGACATGCCAGTTTGTCAAAAGAACTGTTTGACCTCTAGAGATGATGCTCCCAAACCAGACAAAATTAGACAGGCTTTTAAAAATCCAAAGAGAGTACATGCAAATTAGAGGTTACTAAAATTTACAAACTTAGCCAAAGAACTTGCTGTAGGTCATATAACTCTTGTCGTGTATTTTTGTTTTCCAAGTGCTGAAAGATTCTCTGGTTTACCACTCTTTCTCTCCCTATATTAACTTGGAGTGGAATTTGGTTTCTGGGGAAACATGGTATGGCATATAATCCACATTATATCTTGTGTTACCTGATCGGTAACACTTTTGCTTCCCATGGCACCCAATATTATAAACAGAAGTTTATAGAATACAAGAATTTGTAAAATACCATAGGGAAAAAACCTGTGAGATCTTTTAAAATCATTATGTTCTTCATTTTTTCCTGAGTATAAAATGATAGTCTTGATTTTTTTACTTCGTACAGTAGGCTTGTAATAGAGACTCACAGGTCATAGATATGTAACGCCAAAAAGTGACAAAGATAGCCATTGTTGGAGTTGAGTCTAAAAAATAACTGCATCCCAATCCAAATTCTTCAGTATACTCTCCATTATTTTAGATCACTTTTATCATGTGTCCTTTTGAGTAGTGGAGAGGCACTATGTAAATATTTGAGTAGAATTTATGAGTCTTTAGATTGTTTACCTTAAAATCACAGAATTATTAATTTTTAGAATTGGAAAAGGAATGATGACAACTTAGCTCAGTAGTTATAATTTTATAGATGAGACAGCTTATGTCCAAAGATATTACTGACTTATTCAAAATAAAACATATTAGTAAGTAAAAATAATATTCATAGTTATTTTCACAATATTGACTAGCTTTTTAAAAATTTTCTATTAGTCAAAGTTTCTTTCTGCAGCTGTAACAGAATACTTGAGAGTGGGAAGTTAATAAAGGGAAGAGGCTTATTTTGGCTCCTGCTTCTGTAAGTCCAAGAGCACAGCACCATCTTCTATTGGGCCTCTGGTAAGAGTCTCATGCTGCTTCATGTTTGGTGGAAAAGCAGAAGGGCAAATGGTTTATGCAGAGAGGAAAGAGGATCAATCTCTTGCAATAGCAGGATCCATTCCCAACACCCAAGCAAGCACTTGCCAACAGGCCCCATTTCCTAACATTGCTACATTGACAGAATAATACTCCGTGTTTGGGTAGGAATAAACCGTATTCATACCACAGCTTGCTCTAAATTATTTGTGTGTATTAACTCATATAATCTTTTCACCATCCTTATAAGGATGAATACAAATATTGTTCCCATTTTATGGTAAGGGAAGCTGGAATACAGAGAACTCAAACAACATGCCAATTAGTGGCAGAGGTAAGACTCATATTCAGGTCTTTGATTCAAAAGAATATATCTCATATGAATATTTTAGTGAATATTAGGTCATTAAGTTTCACGAAGATTTAATTGAATCTTTTTTTTTTTTTTTTTTTTTTTTGGTATTGGGGATTATATCCAGGGGTGGTTTACCACTGAGTTACATTTCCAGCCCTATTTCGTATTATATTTAGAGACAGGGTCTCACTGGGTTGCTTAGGACCTTGCTTTTGCTGAGGCTGGCTTTAAACTCACCATCCTCCTGCCTCAGCCTCCCTAGATGCTGGGATTGCAGGTGTCTGCCACCGCAACCGGCTAATTGAATCTTATTTACAAAACGTAGAGGGGATAGTGTCCTAAGTAATGACAAACAACTGATATCAAATAATTTGACTTAAGATGATATTATAAATATCAACTTTGCAGAGTCAGTTTTCTAAAGATTTTCAGTTAACAAATATATTTGAGTGATTTAATTTTTGTGTATCTTAAAGTCAGAATGCTTTGTATAGTTTACACTTAAATGCATTATTTTAATTGGTTTTACTGGTGGAAAGACACTGATTTTTCTTCAGAGTGATATTTACTACTCTTTTCCTTGGTTTGATTTTACAGGAGATTCCAGTCAACTTTAATTTGTGCTATTTTAACATTTTACTACAGTTCTGATTCCTTTTGAGAAAGAATTTATTCCTCCTTCAAAATTTATGGGATTCCTTTACAACTTCTTTCTGAAAAGAAAAAATGTCAGGTTTCAATTAATTCCCTTACAGATAGTTTATGAAATTAGAGCTGACTCTGTCTCTTCCTTTACTATGGTTTGTGAGGCCTTAAAATGTAATTTAAGAGGTGAGATTATAAGCACTTCCTCATTCAGGAAAAAGCAAGAGGAAGAAAGCTTGTCTCAGGAAATATAAAGGCCTTAGAAGAATGATTATTTTGTAGGCATTGTAAGGAGAGGGTGGACCATGTTAAAGTTGTGTTCTTTCAAACTAGTCTGTGGCTCTTTTTTAGGTTACAAATTCAAATGTGGTCTCACAAATGCAAGTCAATTTAAATTGGGAGGAATCTTCAGGACACCAGTTAAGTCCATACCATTACCAAGATAGGATTAAGCAATAAGGCACCTTCTCAGTGGGAGACCAAGGTCTAGCATTACAAGAATTGTAATCCATTATTAGTAAACAGAACACTCTGAGTGGTATAATGGGAAGAACTGGGCTTCCAGGAAGAGATCCTTTCACTCATATGAACTTGTGACCATGGTGCATCCACTCAGCCAATCTCCTGAAAAGCATCCACCTTTCAGAGCTCCTGGGACAAAGTGTGTTTATTTTCTTCTATGTCCCATATCTGTTCCTGGTCTTCTAATAGCAGTGTATATCATTAGGCAAGTCTCAGTCTCAGCTTTACCTTCCTCCCTTATAAAAATATAAATAGAATACTTTAGAGATTCCTTCCAACTCATTCTATTCTCTAGGAATCATTTAAGAATGTAAGACAAAAATGGGCAAAGAAATGATAACAGAATATTTAATGATTGATGACAGTAAAATAAAAGATTGCTGATCTTTTTTACTCACTTTTCAACTTTGAAACCAAAATAAACTACATAAATTGTCATAATTTTGTCGATTTCAAAGATAATCTCTATGCAATGAAACTGGAAGAAAAACATAATTTAACCTGAGGATTGTAAGAACCAATTATTTGAATCAGTGTCATTTGACATTTATGACAGTTCCCATCTCCACCTTTTCCAGAGCAGAACTGATTAATCAATTATAACTATCTTTCTCTGAGTTCAGATTAAGGTTTAGAATCAAAATATATGAATCACTCTGCCAGCCACTAACCCGGTTAATCTCATCACTCTTTTAAAAAGGCAATTAATTTCAGTTTCAATGAGTTAACCTTGGATGGAAAAGTCTATTGTCCAAGATCAGCCATTGGCAGGCAGTGCAACCTAATTCTTTGTGCCTCCAAAGTCTTGCTCTTGATCACTGGTCTCCATTGCCTCTTTTCGTACTAAAAACAAGAGAATTTGAAAGACAATGAATCCAAATTGAACCACAATGTTCTTTCATTCATTTTGTTCATAGTGCTTATTAAACATCAACAGTTTTCCCACAATTTTCTAAATGGAGAGAATACATTATTCATTCAAGCAAATATCTAGTATGCATATTTGTGGGGGAAACAGAAAAGAAACGAGATCAGTAAATAAAGTACAAAATTTACTAGTGATAAAAACTACAGAAAATAAAATAAAGCAAGGACCATCAGTTTGGAGGACTATAAATTAGCATAGTTTCAGGGAAGTTGTTACGAGAGGGTTGCGTCTGAGTGAAGAAGAATTGAAAGAAGGGATAAAGTAATAGGAAGAGTATTGTTGGCTGAGAGATGGCAGGAATATAAACATTTAATGGAGAAGGCTATCATAGTGGTCCAGGTCACTGGAGTAGAGAGATCATGTGGTAGAAGAGTGAGCAATGAATTTGGAGGAGAAACATTCAGAAGAGTGGATTGAACAGAGCCCTGTACGGTATTAATACAGACTTCTTGTACAATTAAACAAGGGAAGAAGAGGGTGGCGGGCTTTGACAAAGGAATGTGATTCTGTGTGTATTAACATTATTGAAATATGGACTGTTTTCCTGATGAGAAAGAATTAGAAATATAGTTAATATACTTAGACTTGCCATAGTGAAGGATGCTGCTATTGTGTCCTCCAAATGCACATATTGAAGTCCTAATCCCCAGTACTTCAGTATGTGAATATATTTGGAGATAAGGTTTTTAAAGGAGTTATTAAATTAAAATGAGGCCATTGGGGTTGGTTCTAATCTAATCTGACAGATGGCATTATAGGAAGAGATTGGGACAAAGAAACACCAGGTATGCACACACAGAGGAAAGGCAGGTGAGGACATGGAGAGAAGTCAGCCATCTACACACTAAAGAGAGAAACTTCAGGAGAATCCAAACCTGCTAATGTCTTAATCATGAACTTCCAGCCTCCAGAACATGAGAAAAGAAATATCTGTGCTGTTTAAGTCACACAGTGTGTGGTATTTTGTTATGACAGCCCTAGACAACTAATACATATCCTGAGTAAACCGTTCATATTATGCATTTCTTCTTATGGAGAACAAACACACTCAAACTATTACAATTGTGGTGAAGGTGCTTTTTCTTCCTATTCCTCCCAGTATTAAAGCAAATATCTTTATTATAATATTTAATATAACTATCTGGACAGAGTATATCCTACCTGGATATGGCAATTAGAGGAAAATTCAGTTGTTCAGCTTATTTTATATATATATTTTAAAGAGAACTGCTTCACTTAAATATTACCCCTCTCTCAGGGATTTATATGCAACCAAAGTATAATTAAACCTAAATAAAATTCTAGTTTCCAGTCTTTTAAAATATGACTGATTTTTTTCTTACCTAACTTTTGAAAGTGTTGGAATTGAGTTTGATCAAGATAGGAAATCTCTTTAAATAATTTAGAATTTCAAAAGAGGTTCATTTGCTACTTTAACTTCTTAATTCTGCTCGTCAAAGTCTCTTTTTGACCAGAGGACTTAGTGTTAAGATGAAGTAAAAACTTGAGAAAAACTTCCCATAGCATTTCTCTGACCAAACAAAATACAACGAAGAAAAAAAAAAAAACTATATATCAATCTAGTGAAAGCAGGGCCTTCCTGGTGGAGCCTAGAGTGAGTAGGGAAATGTATTTTTTTGGACCCCTCACTCGCATCCCCTACACACCCAATACACCAAACACACATTCCTTCTCTCCCCACCACCACAGATACAGAACTGTCAGATAAAATTCAGGATATCCACCTAAATTCATTTCAGACATGCTTTAGATAGCTGTTTCAGTATGTTCCGTATTGGGTACATTTGCAAAATTTGATAACCTTACCTCTCTAGTCATCCTGGAACTGTCTTCTCTATGCTTTGAAATAACTGATTGCTTGACTTCTGGAATTTTTCAGTTTATTTGACATAATGTTGGTAGCTTGAAATCAACCAGGGTGGGAGTACTATCAATGCAGAAATAGGTGGAATTTAAAAATCAGGGATTTTCCATTTGAAGAGCTGGTTGTTAAGCATGCACCAGTGCCTCTGCATTCTCAGAAGGACTAGATTTCTTAGAGCACCATCTTAAAACTTCTGCTCTACAAGGAATAAACTTAACTTAAAATTGTAACCACTGTGCAATTTACAAACTTGTTTTGTGCACAATAAGTCACTGAATCCTTATAGCAATCTCATGTGTTTTCTTAGTAAAAAGTAGACTTTTAAGAAGGGAAGCTTCAAGAAGATAAAATATGAGTTAAGCAACTGGTCAGGAACCAAAGTAGTGAAGGAAGAAAGAATGGATGGAGTCAGGAGAGGTTAACCCTACAGATGACTCACTCATCAAGGGGAAATGTGTCCAAGGCCTGGTCATAACCAAGGGATCAAATGGTGGCAAAACTTGACACTAGGTCAACCCCGATGTGGTGCACCATGAAATACTTCCAATATAATGCCTAAGATACATCAGTATTGTGACACAGAGGTTAAAAGAAAAGGGGGAGAGAAGATCCTAAAAGTCTTACTAGGATTGGTCTCTATTAAACTACAGAGATATCAGAATGACACTGAAATCTCTTTTTTTCCCTTACTTTTAAAATGTATACTCATAAAATAAACTAAATAAAAAATTTCCCATATCTTTCAGAATTTTAAGCACGTTGATGTTCCTTGTTACCTTATTAATCAAGTAAAAGATATGAAGCTTATGGATTAAATTCGGTATGCAAAAAATATAATCTTCATATTTCACAGATAATTTAACTTCTATTTCCAAGCCTCCTTTCTTTCTTTTTCTCCTCAGGTTGCATGTGTCTTCCAGTATCTCTTTAAATAACAACTCTTGGAATCTGTCCTAGTCCCTTCAGGCAACTATATCAAACTATCTCGAACTGGATAGCTCATAAACAACAGAAAAGTATTTCTTACTGTTTTGGAAGCTGGAAAGTCTAAGATCAAGGTATTATCTGATCTGAAGTCTAGTAAGGGCCTGCTTTCTCACAGCACCTTCCCACTATGTCCTCACATGGAAAGTACTAGTTATGTCTCCAGGATATCTTTGATAAGGGCACTAATATCATTTTTGAGGACTCCACCCTTATGACCTTATCACATCCCAAAGGCTCCATCTGTTCATACTGTCACATGGGAGACTTGTCTTCTTTCAAAGAGATAGAATCATTAAGACAAGAGTAGTCAGAAAAGCTAATCTGGCTGTGGATCCTCTCTGCTTCACTGAGGCATATAATCATAACCTATTCTCAGCTCTCCATCCAGACAAGTTGGTACTTTGACATTTTTCACCCCTGTCCATAGGCCTTCCTCTGTGGAGCTCTCTTTCAGCTATTCCCTTACTCCTATTGAGAGCTTAGAAAACATGCAGATCCTCTCTGGCACTGGGGCTAACAAAGACCATATTTTCACATAAACCACCTAATGATCATTTGTGTTCTGCAGACTGAGTGCCAGGATATTGCTATTTTGCTTGTGTAAGATCAAGGTCTTCGGGTGTGAATTGTTTAGTTTCCCCGTCCCACTTTCAGGTTGGTGGTGTCTGTGAAATGCAGGCTAGAGGCCCCTTACCCAGGAACTCTCTCTTCCTCCCTAGTCTTCTTCAGCTGAGGAAAGCTTTGTCTAGTTTTAAGAATAAGAGAAATTCACTCTGAATGCTTGTGGCATTTTTCCATATTCTTTGCTTATGCCCCATGGTCTAGGTTTTTGAAGATAAGAAATTAACATTTATTCTTTTTTTCTCTAGGTCCTATGGGGTCATCACTTCCCTGAGATTAAACAAAATCAGTTCCAGTTGCCTGAATTAGATGAAAGGAGACAAGGTAGGGATGCAGGAATGCTAATCCTATTGTTTTACATATTAACGAATTGCCCATTACATTTATTAAAACACTGACATGTACTTATCATGCTTTTGCCAAAATATCATTCTCCCATAGCATTTTATAATTCAGCACGTACTAATTCTTTCTCATCCTATTTGACGTGACAATATCTTCATTCACTCAAGCTTTCATGTCCCAACAAGATTCATTCTCTAAAAAGACAGCAATACTACACAAATATGTGTGTCATATATGTATTTTTAATTTTCCAGTAGCCACATTTAGAAAGTAAGAAGAAATAAGTCCTATTAATTTGATAATGTATCTTATTTAAAGAAATATGTGCAAAGTATTATCATTTTGATATGTAATCAATAAAATATATATACCTCATACTTTTTTCTCCTAGGCTAACTCTTTGAAACCAGATGTGAATTTAAAATTATTAAGTGTCTAAACTTACACTAGCATTCCAGTGCTAAATATAGGAGATAAAGTAGTGGGTAGCTGACTCTAATAACTCTTGTTTCATTGGATAACAAAATATCAAAAATGTCAAAGCTGAATGTAGTTTACTTTTATCACTGGATTAAAGGTGTTCTGATGTTTATAATACTTCTCCGTTTCATTCCTATTGACAATTAAACATCACGCACTCAAAAACTCATAGAGAAATGTGTATCACATTATTTCTTTACCTTGAAAAATTATGTCTTTATGTTTATGCAATTTTTATTATTGGTCCACAGTAAACTTATTAGTAGGAATAAAATATGAGTTATAAATAATTATACTCTGTAAATACACATAGTTGTTTTTGACCAAACAATAAGAACTACCTAGCAAAAAGCATTTGGCAGAGGAAAAGGAAGAGATTGAAGATATATTGAAAAAATATTTTGTTATTTCAATTAGTGGTTACTGATAGAATTAGGCTTCATCAGTTTGGGAGAGCAAAATCAGTGTTAATTTATGAAAACTAGAAGAAAGTATAGTGTCATAGTTTGGATCTGGAATGTTCCCCAAACCCCAGTGTCAAGATTTGGGTCTTCAGTTATGCTACTGGAAGGCAGTAGACTCTTCAAGAGTTAGGGACTAGTGGAAGAGAGTTAGGGACTAGTGGAAAGAACTTAGGGCATTGAGGGAATGCTCTTGGAGGTAATATTAAGACCCTAGCCCCTTCCTCTCTCTTTTTGCTTCCATGCCACTGTGAATTGAACAGGCCTCCTCTGCCTTGTGTCCCACCATGACATACTGTGCTGCCCCTGGCCCAAGGAACTGAGCCAAGTGACCATGGACAGAAATCTCTTAAATGATGAATCAAAGCAAAACTTTCCTCCCTGTAAGTTGATTAGTTCAGACATTTTGTCATGATACTGGAAAGCTAACACAGTATAGCAACTAGAAAAATTCAAATGAAAGTTTTGGCATTTGAAAAGAAAATGAAATGGCAAAAGAAACATGGCCTGTTTTTAATGTAACAGAGACCCTATCTGTGGAGGTACATATAAAAGACCATCTGTACCTGCTTATCTGATGCTCAGTTAGTACAGTTCTTTCATGCACTAGTTATATAATAAATATTTTTGAATTAATCAATAGTGTAGAATTTTAACTTCTTTTTGAAACCTGACACTAAGTGAAAAACTGAGTAACTGGGACACAGGTCATAAAGGTTGAACTCCTATTATGCTTTGACCAAATTTTTAAAATGTGGAATGATGTATTCAGATTTGACCTACCTTACAGTCATTCTTAACATAGTGGCTCCCACAAAGTTTAGAGACTGTGCTTTATGAACATCTGCTGTCCTACAATATCCATTTTTTAAATTCCCAAATAACTACAGTGATCTATGTATTTGTCCCTGAGTCTCAATTATAAAGTCAGCTTTACAAATGTAACCTGTGTCCATGGTACTACCACATGCTATAATACTAAAGTGTTTGCTTACCTGTGAAATAGCTATATAGCTCACAATGATACTGAGAACAGTAGATTTAATTCAGTCTTTTCTAAAAACTACAAATAGTTCAATAATTTATACATAATCATCTGATCTGATTTAAATAGATTGCAGAGATATTCATAGTTTTTTTTAAATCCAGCACTTTGAAAATTTCCTGTTATGTATCAATATAAAAGTATAAAATTGAACCCAAATCTTCATGAAAGTAATTTAGAAAATTAACTTTTATTAGTGGAATAATTGCTTTAAGTAGGTGAGAAATATTTGCCTATGATTGAGGTAATAGCAAAATTGGGAAAATTTTGATTTCCTTTGAATGTGGACAGGATGCTTGTAAAATTCTGGATAGATTACTTGGGAATTTTAAAGAAATATTAGGGAAAAAAATTAAATCTGGTAAGAATGAAACATTTTGTTTCTAAGAGCTGTTGTAATTTAATCTCATGCAGTAAAAGAAAGACAAAAAAAAAAAAAAAAAAAAAAAATGCCCATGACTCTTTCCCAATAAGAAGTCACATAAAACTTAAAAATGTCATTTAAAACTGTATTCTTACTTTGTAGATTTCTCAAGAAATCTTAATGAAGGCTTTTGATTTCAGGACCTAAATAGAGCCTAAAATGTTTACTAAGAAATATTTATTAGATTTATTATTTCCTTTAAAGAACTTGTGTAGCTAAGATTTATCAAACTGATAGATTCTAAGAAAATGGTCTTAATTTCCAAGTTCCCAAATCATAAAGAATGATAGTAGGATTAAAGGATAAAAATCACTTCTTTGATTGCAGCATACAAACATTATAGAATCTCCTTTACTGCACAAACATATCTATGGGGAAATCAATTTATAAAATGCACAATTACATTGTTCAGAGTTTCTTCAGAGAATTCAAAGTTCATGTTAACATTTAACTATAGTAGCATGGTAAGTACCCTCTACTTTAAAAAAAATTTCAGCAGAACCAAATAGATGATATCTGAAACATCTCTCATGAAGTTTTACAATTCTATGAAATTTTTCAAATTTGGGGGAGAAATAGTTTTTGTTTTGGCTTAGGAAACTTGTATTTTTTAAATTAGTTTCTACAGCTTCACCTGTGAGCCAATGACTCTGAAATCCATTTGATAAAGTCAAATTTCTCTCTGTTGAAACAGAAACCAGGATCAAACTAGTCACTGAACAGCTAACTCTACCTAGTTCCCCTAGAAGCACCTAAAACTTAACACATCTAAAGTGGAAGCTTTTGTCACCTAGAACCATCCTAGTTTTTTATATCATTTATCCTTGTAGCTCTTGTGATCACACCTTCAGTGCCTTAGAACAAAATCTAGAGTTATCTTAAATGGCTCTTTATGTTCATTTTTTTCAAAAGTCATGTAGCAAACGATGTGAGACAGTGAAGTATCTTCCTGCTTCTGGAGGAAATAGAAGACGACATTATAACAAAGATACATGTTTTCTTTAGGTGAGAACTTCTGTTTTCCTCCGGACTCAAGAGAGACTACCTTGATGGTCCTTATCAGCTAGAGGAAAAAATAAACTAGGTGAAGAAAGGGTGGGTGCTCTTTTTAGAGACATGGATCTTTATCAGGGTACTCTAGAGGTCACCACAGACCAGATGGCTTACAAGCAATAGGCATTACTTTCTTGTAGCCCTAGAAGTAGGAGCTGTGGCGAGCTCTCCACAATCCTTCATAGAAGGCATTAGTGAGGGCTCCACCCTCAGGCCTGATTGCCTTCCAAAGGTACCATCTCCTAATGCAGCATGATGGAAATTAGGATTTCTACATGTAAGTTTTGGGGACACAAACCGTCCATATACCGAGTTTAGAGGAAAGCAATCCTTCCATCCACTTCTCATTTCTCCTTGTAAGGAAGAACATTCATCTTTTCTGTCTCTCTCCTATATGATTAGAGGTTTAAAAATCTTCCCTCTTCACAACACTTTAAGTTGCAACTGGTGAAGGACACTTGCCTGAAAGTTGTTGAACCATCAAACTGGCAATGTACTAGAAGTCATTAGGGTGTACTAAAAGGATCCAGAGAGGAAGGAGAAGCAAAAACAGGGATTACCAGGAGGCACTCTTTGTTCCCGTACATCTAAATTTCCCTCCTTTAGACTAAAGACTGAGGCTTAAGGCATGTTTCTGGTTTCTCCACCACCTCCTGACTGAGAGCCATGGACAATCAGTGGTTAAGGGGTCTTCATCAGGAAAAGATGTGAATGGATCTCTTGGGAAAATAGGAAGAAGAGGGAGCCCCAGGGAAAGAGGAACTGCCTGGTGAACAGCCAGCTCTCCCAAGTCAGAAGACTGCAAGGGGCGTCTTATATCAGCTTCCAGATAAAAACAAGCCCACACAAATGACTCGACACTTACTTCCCACAGAGGAAAAACACATACAGGCATCTTTACCCTGAGGTAGTGGCCGAGAGAAAAGGAACAGCATGTCTGCCAACAGTCACTTGTGTTGCTCAAGAAAGCAAATGTCACCACTCCCCCACACTCTGCCAGCGATCCATACAGTCTTACAGGAAGAAAGGGGATGAGAGGGATGAGATAAACCAGACAGTATGCCCTCCCCATAGGTCTAGTCTATGCGGAAGGAGTAGAATTTTGAATAGAAGACTGTTTTAAAAACCCAACGTGACTAAATATTCTGACATTATACTGTTATAATGTCAGAGCCTATTCAAAGAGATTCTTCTTCCCAAGCGAGAAAGAGTCTATTATTAGAATCAGTTTGGGAAAGATAAAACTGTTGCATGTTTTCATCAGTATAAGCTGGGACTTCTCAATCAAGCACGACATCACTATTGGAGCTCCTGAACATTTCCCAGATCAGCTTTTGTCTCTCCTGTTCTGTTGTAACTGCCAGAACTCAAGTGTTCTGTGTGATTTCCTCTCATCTCACCCTAGCTTTCCATTTTTCCTTTCCAGTATTTTACTTTATCTTTCTAATTTGCTAATTTAATAGTCACTCTTCAATAATTTTTGCAAATAATTTTTTTCTTTATTCTTGACATTCCAGGCTCTTTATGATCTGACTTCCTACTTAATTATTTTATCTATTGCACAGAGTTTATATAACTGCAAAGCTGAATTAGGTAGAATCGCTGAACATTCCTTCTTCTCTCATACTATGTATATTTGCATTTGCTTTTGGCCTTTGCTTGAAATTCTGCTAGGCAATTTATCCATTTTCAGGATTGACCTAAATATTAATGGGCCACACTTCTACTTCAGGCTGAACTCAATGTTCCTCTCCTAGTTTTTCTCTGTATCTTATATGTCATATCTTTAAAACAACTGCTTAACTGGTTCATTGTAATTGTTTGCCATCACTGTTGAAATGAGTTAGTCTTATTTTATGAAGATCCAGAAGAGCACTTTTCCTCAGGAAAAGGTGTGTTTCTCTTGAATAACTTGTTTGGTTTGAATACAAGGACACATAATTATTATCTTATTTTATTATTATTTTTTTTAATAACTAGAGATTGAAACCAGGGGAGCTTAACCAGGGAGCCACATCCACAACCCCCACCCCCCTTTTTTTTTTAAGTTTGAGAAAGGGTCTCTCTCAGTTGCTTAGGGCCTCACTAAGTTGCTGAGGCTGGCTTTGAACCTGTGACACAGCTGCCTCAGCCTGTCAAGCCTTTAGGATTATAGGCATGTGCTACCACACCCAGCAATTTTGTCCTTTCTTTATAAGATTTTGATACTTTCAAAGTCATCTAGCCTATACTAGTAGATTACTTGCATGCTCTTGAATGAAAAAAATGAATGCTACTATGTCTCTTTTCCTTTAGTCACTAGAAGACTCAGTGATCATTTGTGGTCCTTCTTTAGTTCTCATACATTTCTTCATGGTATGAGGATGTATATTAACCTTAATGCAAGTTTTACCTTATGTTTTATTCTTTTTTGTTCTTTACTACTCATATAACTTCATAAATTCATGTTTTCCTTTTTCAATCTTTAAATAGAATACATATACATACCACTTCATTTTATTTCTAAAAGCAAAATAAGGTATAATCATAAGTGGTGATCAAACTTTCATTATTTAATGAAAGAAAAGTAGATGTAAATACTACTTCACACAGTTTAACTGAGTTTAGCACAACGGATTGTTGAATTTAGTTTGCTTGTGAATTTTATTATGGCAGAAAGCAAAAACATTTACTAAGTGTACTTTTAATTCAACTTTCACTGTTATGCAAGCTATAATCTAAACTATAGATATTATCACTTCTTAGAAAGATTATGGTTGAAATTATCAAAAAGATTTTATCATTCTAGTTTTACTAAACCAGATAGAATTTTCCATAAGTACAGCCATGATGAAGATATAAAATTGTAATATGTTCCCAGTCACAAAGGAAATGATTCTAATATAGGAATAGCTCAAGATTTATTTAATATTCTCCTTATTGGGTTATCTGTGACCTCCATTCCTCAACACAGGGAGGAAAATGTTTGCTAATAGCACAATTAGAGAAAGTTCATACTTTAGGAGAAAAACCAGCAAGCAAATTGAAAGCCAGGATTCATCACGCTAATTTTCTATTTAGCTATTGAATTTGAAAGTGTTTCAACTGATAAGTATGACTGACGTTCTTCAGAAGAAATTCAGTTTCTCATGTATTGTGTTATGGATGCATAATCATTGAGAGTGTATTCAACTAATCTTTAATTTCAACTTTTCCTTTTATGAAGCCTTCCTGGATGGTAAGAAACAGAAAAGAAGAAACCAGAGATCTTACCTGAATAAGCATTCGCTGGATAGACAAATGATTTGACGTAGTATAGAGAGCTGCTGTGAAAAGGAACTGACTCTTTACCACTAAGCTCTGAGATTTTTAGGTGTAACCTTTTATATTCTCTGTATGTACCTGCTAGGTTTTGAACTACTTGAAAAAGAAAAGCACTAGAGGAAAGGAGAACATTGGATTAAAATAATTAAAAATTATTATATTATTATTATATTATACATTATTTAAATACTAATGAAAAGGAATAATTAAGTTATTATATTCTGTCAGTAGACTGAAAGTCTTAAGGAATAATTAAGTTATTATATTCTGTCAGTAGACTGAAAGTCCTAAAATAAAAGAAATACACTTTGGTTGATGCAACCAAAATGTCTACGTTCTAAGAAATTTTATATTTTACCTCATTTAACTTCACAGCAATCTCCTATGATACAGATGAGGATGATTATACAAATTAGAGGACTGAACCTAAGAGAGGCAGAGACTTTTCCAAAAACTCCCTCTTGATACCAAAAACAAAGGTTTGGAAGCCATTGGTTGAGAGGTAGCCAGGAATAAAGGAAGGATAATGAATCACTAGCTACATGGCTTTGTGAATTATTTAGCCTCTTTGAGAACCTGTAAGTTGATAATTAGACTTAGTGTTAATGATAATAATCTCTTAGTGTTATAATAATGTAATGAGATATTGCTTTAGAAGTATAGTAGGTACAAAATAAATGTTTGGTTGTTATTAAATAGTTAATCAGTGAAGACTTCTACCATTGTTCTTAATAAGTATCAAATTAGATTGATATTTATGATGGCCTGGCACATATAAGTACTAACAAACATTAGACAATACTGGATTATCAAAGATTAAAAAATAATAATTATTGAGGTTTCTAAATAAGAATATCTATTATAATCCTTAATTTACTAAGTCTGGTTTATTTCTAAACTTCTGCCTTACTAGTTATCCTAAGTGGAAATTATAAATATCTAGGCTACCCAGAGCAAAAAATCTCCTTTGAAAGTTTAAGTTAAGAGAGAGCCACATTATTTGTGCTCTTGTCTCTGAAGTTGCATGGCTACTTATAAATTCACATCTTGACTATTCTTTTTTTATTTTTCTAACATTCTGTACAGAACTACATTAAGAAAAAAAAAAAAAAAAAAAAACTTCCAGTGAATAAAGTCACCTTACAAAACCTGCCCTTCTCTAATTGAGGCTGGCGATACACTCTGTTCCCTTTCTGCTCGCCAAGGGCCATTTCCTTGTTTAGGAGAGATTTGACACCGCCATTCCCAATTCATGAACCCACATGTCACTGTCACAGGCCTGGTTTTGATCTTTGAAGCACCTCTTCCTAAACTGTTGTTCAGACTCCTTGCTTTTAAGAAAAGGAGACCTGGTGCCTCCATCAGATATTATTAACCTGAGGAGAAACACAAATCCTGCCATGACAGATGTGGCTTGTGACATAAGCATGCTGTCGTCTCCAAGAGTCTGGCATGAACAGTCCAAGGGTTCAGCCCAGCCTTCCGACTGGCACTGCACATACAGGAAAGCGTCGGAAATAGGGCTGGATCTGTTTCACATTAGGAGAGCAGGAATACAGTAAGATGATTGCACTGTGATTAACTCACTGAAAATAATTTATCAGATCAAGAAGTTGTCACACCATCTGTCACACAAATGAGACAGTAAAACAGATTTGATCTATAACACAGACTATAACCGGATCTGATTATTCATTTTTTAATTCCTTGTTTTTATTACCTTTGTGGAGTGAATTTCCCAGTTTTAGTAGTCATTCATCAAGAAGTCAGTCCCCTCTTTGGTGTCCTATACATACACACTCATGTTTGCTGTACCAGTAACGGTTTACTCTTTGCTCCTTTGTTTTCTGAAATCTTATTTTAGGGGAGCACTGCTTGGAGACTGTATCCAAAAACTCCATCATGTTTTCATTCATTTTATGAGTCAATGACATTTGAAATTCTCTCCACTAATAATTACTATCATTCGTTGAGGACCTATTGTGTGCTAGGCTAAATATTTAATAGGTAGTCATTTAACCCTCACAGCAATTGTCACAGATTCTATAATCCTCTTGTCATAGACAGAAAATCTGTGCTTCTAAAAAGTCAGATGATGTACTCAAGGTCACAGGAAACGTAAGTGAAAGATGTATAATTTGAATTCAGGACTTTCCCAGCCCCCAAACTGGTTTTCATCACTTATGCTTCATTTGGATACAATCAAATTAAAAATAATTGTTTTTTGAGAATCTTTAGCCCAATACAATGTGGAACGTGGGCTAAGTAGACAGCAGATTTAAGTTGGCAGAAACAATATATAGGGTATAGTCTAGGCAGACAGGGTATAATTATAATTATAACTAAAGCAAGTTCATTTCCTACTCCCTTGTCCCACACAAATCAAGTATAATTATCTAATCCCTATGGCAAAAACCTAGAAATGTGCTATTGAGGAAAAAAAAGAAGCTATAGATATAAATAGCCTATGCTTCGATGAAAACTGGAATACAGGTTTTCAACTGAACACAGACAAGTTTTATTCTAATACTTTATAGTCTGAAGATAAGTGGAAAATAGAAGAATCTTTAATCATTTGAAGAAATATACATAGCCATTGTACCAGTTATCAATTTGCTGCCTTGTAGCTCTAAAGCCTCTGTTTTGCTGGAGCAGGCCTTTATAAATGTATCTCTTTGCCATGAGGCAAAATGTCCTGTTGATAAAGAAGTAAGGGGAGGGGATTGACATCTGCAAGGGAAAGGGGTTCAAGTGCTATGTATTTTGCTCTAAGAGCTCAGCTGCCAATGATGTCTTCCTCTTCAGCCAGCAGCCTTCCTACTGACAGGCAGCTCCACTATCTTTGGTGCGAGTGGTGCACACCCTCCCAAAGAGTTTTTCAGCATAACTATGGTTATCTTCCTGGTGGGCAGCTTTCAGCAAGTCTCTCTGGCATCCCAGTTGATGGCTTCCAGCTTTATAGTTACTGTCTGTAGCACTCAGAAAACTTTACTATCTGATCAGAACAGGCACACTTTGCAGAAGTCTAGATGTCAGCCTTGAAGCAAGGCAGTGAGTTTCTTCCTTGGGCAACTGTCTTTGGGTCCTACAGTTAGAAATTGTTCCCTACATCTAATTAGCCCTGCACTTCCATTACCCTTAAAGCCCAAGTGCAAATACCTCCATAAATTCCTTTGATTCCTAAAGTAATTGCCTCTGTTTTCTTAATTTCTCTCAGTAATATACTAAATTCCCTCGTAGCCTTCTTGGGAATTTTGTGGTTTAACTACAGGAAATATATATTGCTCCACAACATTTAGGATATGAAAAATATTACACTGTTATTATTCACATTTAATTAGAATGATGTTCTAGAAGCCTAGAAGAGGTCAAGATTAGCAGAAAATCTAGAATCACATTCTTGAGGGCAACTGTAGACCAACCTAGATAATCCAGAAAATTGAGTGCAGAAAACTGGTCCTCAGTCTTCCCTTCTCAAAACAGAAAGAGCTGGTGCTCACCCTTTATGCACAGAAAGAGAGCAAAGGCTTAGCCCTCCAGCAAAATCAGGACATCAATCAGATGATCAGAATTCACTTTATGCTTATTCTTTAAATGAGAAAATATAGGAAGAAAGTTTTTCAATTTTGGAATGCATACGTAAGCCTAGCATTTTATAATTCAGTATTGTGTTGACTGATTTATCTATGGAAAAGTGAATGAGTTTCTTAAACTCAGAGTCTCTGAAATTCCTGCTTGGGAAGAATCCTGGCATCTCTTTTTTGACCCTGGAACACAGAGCCACTATTTCGCAGTTAGGGCCCTTCTGAGCCTATTGCTACTATTTAATCCCAGATCCTTGCCTATATGGGCCTGATCTTTTTAGGACAGTGACTTTGAGTGTGTTTTCATTCTTTCACTGCAGCTTAGTCATGGCTTGCCCTTGTTCAAGTGTATTGACTCCTGTATCTGGACACAGCCATCCTCCTCTGAAGCACCCCCAATAAAGAGTCTGGATCCCAGTGGGCTTGAACATGCACCCACACAGAATCTAGGAACTTTTTTGTCTTCCTTGTCCTGAAAAATCTATGGAACACCAGGGTTTGTTCCACATTCTGGTGATTCATTTGAAAAGCTAGAGGATCTTTGATAGGGAGGCCTTGCCACCCTGAATGAATCACTACATGGTCATCTATATATTTTGTCATAAATTTGTTTTACATTTTCCACTAGACTCCAAATCCTGAATGTAAGTTCAACTTCTAATTTATTTCTGTCCTTTCCTGCCTTACATAAATTAGTACTTTTGCATATGATAAGTGAATAAAATATTTGTTCAATAATGGAATAAAGGAACTACATTATTTTAAATTCTAAGCAATGAGGCTGGTTAATAGAACCACATGGTTAAAGTTGCACTTTAAAAATAATAAATCACTGACAATAACAAAATTGAGACTTAAAATTAGTTACTTAAGAACTACTTTAGTCAATTAGTCATTCAAAAACATTATTAAGCACTCACAGGGCCTGGAAGTATGCCAGGTGCTAAGGTCACAAAAATAAAGATAGTTGCTATCCAGGAGTTCATAGCTTTTAGAGGACAGTTGGCATATACACAAATATTTGCTTTTCAATGTAATGAGGCCAACAAAGATAACTATAAAATACTGGGGAACAGAGGACACAGTTATATGGTGCTCTGCAATTCGCCAATATACCCAAACACAATTAATGGTTAAATAATTGCCTTCTTTAAAAGATGGTAAGCGTCATGGGGTCAGTAGCTCTGTTACCTTTCATGCAAAAAGAAATTAAGATTGCAAGTAGAATTAAAGTTGCTCATTAACTGACTTTAAACAGAAAGATTATTTTGGAGTATCTGGTAGGATGTAACCAAATATTTTTAAATTTTTCTCCTCAAACCTGCCCCTCCTCTGATGTTTCCCACACTAAAAAGCAGGTCTTACTTCCTTCTAGCTACTGTAACTGTCACATTTCTAGTCGTTCTCGACTTCCCCTCACATCTGATCTTCAAAGATTCTGGTCAGCTCCACCCTCTAAATTCATCCAGAATTGAAGTACTTCCCACGTTTTCGACCTGTATCAAGTTAGTGGCAGACACTATTTTCTCAAAGACTGCACCACCATTTCTGGCCTCCCTGTTTCCCCCCTGGCTGCATCATAACTTCTTTCCTTTGTGGTCATCAGAATGGTGTCTTTGTATATTACTTCATGCTCTATTTCCATCTTAATGTAATAAAATAGCTCTTCTGACCTACAAGTGATACATGACCTGATCTCTAGAAGCTTCCCATTCTCATCCTTTCTTCATGTTCCTTATCATCCTCCTCATTGCTTCCAGAACTCTCCAAGCACATTCCTGCTGAAGATTTTCTACTGCAGTGAAATGCCCTCCCCAGACATCTACCCACATGGCTGGTCCCTCCCTTCCTTCTGATTCTCCTGACATCTGTCTAAAACAGCCCTCCCACTTTCTCATCACCATGCCTCCTTGTTCCTATTTTATTTTTCTCTGGGTGCTTGATACCCTGTTTGTTTGGAACATAATTGCCAGAAAAGCAAAGATGTGATCTATTTTTGTGATTGTCCACTACTCTACTTCTTTCATCTCAGTCAGGATCGGAGTCACAAAAGGTGCTCAGGAGATTTTTGTTTGTTGGGTTTTGTTCCCCGGGATTGAACCTGGGCTCCCAACCACTGAGCCACATCCCCAGCCCTTTTTTAAAATATTTTATTTAGAGACAGGGTCTCTCTGAGTTGCTTAGGGCCTTGCTAAGTTGATGAGCCTGGCTTTGAAATTGTGATCCTCCTGTCTCAGCCTTGCAAGCCACTGGGCCACTGAGCTGGGCTCAGGAGATATTTTTGACAGAAGGAATAACTGATTCTTTAGTTTCCATCACACAGTTTATCTGCTCTGTGGCCATCAGTCAACTGCTTTGCAAATTTGAAAGCAATAAAATTTGATTTGCTAAAGAAATTATATCAATTCCTAAAGGAAATCAGAGATCATGGAAGGAATGGGAAAAATATCAAAACTAAGCACAAAAAGAAGTCTAAGTTTCAAATATTGTCAGGGTATTGACTCTAGAACTAGATGTCTGGAGTCAAATCTTATCTAATTTCTGCCACGTACAAGCTGTGTTATCTTGGGCAAGTTACATAATTTCTCTGTGGTTATCTTTTTGATCTATAAAGGAGGAATAGTAATAGTGCCTGCCTTATTGTGCTATTATAAAGATTGAGCTAGTATTTAATGTTTTTGAATAGTGCCTGGAAGATTATGTTTTATATAAAAGTTTTGCAAATAAATAAGCCTTTCTTTTCCATTTATATATATTATTTCAGAATATAGAAAAAAGTGTGTCTTCCAAATGCCTTTTTACAAAATGTAATATTGAAATTAAGACTAACCAAGAGAAATCTAAAGCTCAAATCATAAGTAATTCCACTTTTGAATATAAATATAAAATTCATATAAATAAAATATTAATAAGTAGCTTATTAGTATATTTAAGGCATGTTAAATAATAACAAAATATGATTTAAAAACTAGAAAGCAAGAAAGATCTATTGCAATGAATCTATTATTAAGGGAAGTGAAATATAATCTATTGCCAGGCTGGGTGGTGCACACCTATAATCCCAGAGGCTCGGGAGGCTGAGTCAGGAGGATCTTGAGTTCAAAGCCAGCTTCAGCAATTCAGCAAGACCCTGCCTCTAAATTAAATATTAAAAAAGGGCTAGGGATGTGGCTGAGTAGTTAAGTGCCCCTGGGTTCAATCCCTGGTGTGGGGGGGGGGGGGGGGCGGGGAAAAAAAAAAAAAGAAAGAAAAGAAAAGAAAAAAGAAAAAGAAATGTAGTCTTTTGGATGATAAGCGACATTCAAAAAATTCTGTTTTCATTCTTGTTAATACAAGAAAATATTCAACAGTTCTCTATTATTTTTCCTTCTCGCACATATGCTAAACTATATTCTAAAAATTGGGAGTAGGGATTGAAACAATGCTGATTAGAAAATTGATTTAATGTAATAAAAATAAAATGATGTTTGTACTAATTTTAATAAGAAATATTCAACTAGCACCATTAGAAAATTCTGGGGAAATGGAATGTTACTTATCTTCATGAAAGATAAAAACCTAGACAAAATTTATATTTTTCTAAATTGAAACTCTGAGACAAAATTCACTTCATATCTATATAAATACTGCCATTATTATAGACAAAATGAGATTAAAATAATTTTTGATCAAATTATGCATAGAATAAGGATGCTTAGAATAAGAATGATTAAGGGCAGTATAATATGGAATTAAATTTATTTTTAAAACTTTTGCTTCTTTCAAGCTATTTTAAAGTTCTTATTCTTGATTGAGGACTAAAGTTAACTAAATCTTTTTTCGTTGATTCAAAGTCAATCAGTATTATCTTTTTAAAATTTCTTTCAATTATATTCATTTTCAAAAGCTACAAATATAATACTTTCCCCTGAGACTATTTAACAAGAAAGGACATGCTGATAAGCTGCCAGACCTCACCTTTCCATGTCGCCCTGTGCTGGACCATCCTCTCTCTAGGACCTTTCTAGTATTGACCTTATGTAGCTACATTTTGTTCCTTTTCATACTTGATCTCTTCGCAAGCCTAGACAGTTCACGCGATTGGTCCAAGGCAGAGTTTCTAAACTTTTTGATCCCAGTACCTCTTTCTCACTTTAGAATTATTGAAGATTTTAATTGTTTTATTTGGATCATATTTATTGATATTTACCATTTTAGTGATTAAAATTAAAATCTTTAAAATATTTATCAATTCAAGATAGCAATAATAAACCAAGTTTACATTAACAAAAATAATATACTTTTATGAAAAAAAAAATGGGAGCCAGTACGTTGGGGCACACCTGTAATCCCAGCTGTTTGGGAGACAAAGGAAGGAGGATTGCAAGTTCAAAGCCAGACTAAGCCACTTAGCAAGACCTTTTCTCAAAAATTTTTTTAAAAATTTAAAAAGGGTTGAGGATGTGGCTTAGTGGTTAGCGGCCCCCTGGTTTCAGTCCCTGGTACCAAAAACAAAGGGGTACACAGAGATCCCCAGAAGTTCACTGACTATACTTTAAAAACTACTGGTCCAAAGTAATTCATTCCTACATTCAATGAGTGAGAGACTAAACAACATAATCTCCATTTGGCATTTTCCCTGTCATCGTGTTTGGCAAAATTACTCAAATTCAGGCCAGTGAGTCTAGAGAAGACCTTCACTTACTGCTTCTGAGAAACCAATGTCTCTCTTAAGGTAAAACCAACCAGAAGAGACCATCTCACTCTTTCTTTGGTTTTTGTGATGGGTGAAAGGCAGCCAGCGTGCCTGAAATAGTTCCAGGTCATGCCCTTCACCTAGAGTTGATGTTGGGAGAAAGAGATAAGGCCAAGCAAATAGAATCTAACAAAAAGGGTATTTTAAAATCAGGACCTACATGACTGGGGCCCATGCCTCTCCAAAGAAGGAAAAATGTCTTATTGATATTTTGATTAGACTAAGGGTTTCATGAATACATTGAATGTCTTACCCAGGATTGGGCAGGGGGCCGAGTTTCTTAAACCTATAGATCTACATAAACCTCTAGACAATAACCACTTTTGGGTACCCTTCTCTTGGGACCCCTTCCTTTTTGGAGCTCTGCTTTCTTGGGAAAACAAGGAAAGGTTGAAGGTTAACATTCCACTATTTACATTTTTAATATTGTGCCAAGACTATGTACTTCATGTTCACATGAATACATTAATTGAAGTACTCAAGATAACATTTTAATATATACAAATATTCTAATCATAAAACACTCTTTTGCAATGTCTTGGGCCATTTAATAAATTGCACTGTGATTTTATGCCTCCAAAATCTTTATATATAAAACACTGAATAGTGTTTGAACTCCGCAGGCAGTGAATGAATTGCTGATTGAACTGCTTACATCATTTAATTTGAATATAAATATTCTAAGAAGCTGGTGAATTATTTATCACAAGCATAACATCCATCTCTACTTTTTCTTGCTTTTCTTCCCCAACCTTTATCCTATACTGAAGGAGCACTGCTTCCTTCATGCTGGCAAAATAGCTGTTGCAATTCTTCATTTCATATTCACACTCCTAGCAAGGGTGGCTAATTCATCACTTAAACCGGGATATTTGGGAACTAAATGGTAATGACATCAATACTCAGTCTGTAACACGGAGCATGGGTTGGGTCTCATGAATTTGAACAATAAAATCCACAGATAAAGGGTGAGACCAAAGTAATAGAATTTATTAGAGTAACAGAAATTTTATTTCTGTAAATACAAATGAGATTAATTTCATGTATTTATGAACCTTTTTCTGATATTTACATACTTTTCTGTTTTTATCTTCTATGTGGTTTTGATCACTTATTTATTCGTTATTACTCCTATGTAATAAAAAAGTTTAATGATTCATATGATATTAATAGTCTGTGTTCTTAGTTTTCCATTTTTCCTTTTATTTTTATTATTTTTTGTTTTAATAATCTAAAATTTTAATACTATAATGGATAAAATTTATCTTTATTTTCTCTATGGTCTAGATTTGGTGTCATTTTTAAAGTGGCTCATTCTTAGGTTTTTATTTTTAATTTTTATTTTTTTTTTATTTTTTACACCTGAAATGTATTTTTATAGAATAAGTGAAATACCAATTGAACTATTTGCCTCAATCTGTTTACCAACCAACCATTTTTACTCCACAAAGAGGTAATGCCACATTCCCCATATAGTAAACGTAATAATTAACATCAAGAATATTAATCTAGAATATAAAGTTACTTATGTTCATCTATAATTTACATCTATAATATAAATATGTATCGTAAAACACAATACTGTTTGAATTCTCAGGGTCAGCTTTCCCTATAGTTCTTCACTGATGAAAATTTTTCTGGTTATATTTTGAGACCAGTATTGCTCCCCAGAGAAGCAAATTATTGGGAAGAGGAATAGTTATCTGTTATATTTGAAACAATAAAAGTTGAGTTTTGTTAAAAGAAGATAAATCACTAGGGATACAGATGTGGCATCAAATTAAATAAATTTATCCCCCAAAATACATCTAATAACAAAAACAACATCATTCTAGTGAGTGTTTCTTCAGAAGAACATTTTTGTTTTGGGTTATTCAATTGTTATTTGGGAAATGGAGCATATTTTCTGAATTCCTACAAAAGAAAATTGTGGGTGTGCTTCTCTTTGGCTGTGTTTTCTGATCTAGTTTCCACTAATTAAGCAGTAATTGAGGCCCTTACACTTTGAAGTTTCACTCATTACCTGGTTTCTATAAGTCAACAAAAGACAACATCTAAAGCCCTCAGTATTGGACCATCACTTTGGGGACTGCTAATTGAATGTAATTATTTTGTGCCAGGGTTCATACTTGTAACATTGCCTTGTAATAATTTAAATTGTCTGCATACTGCAGGGGGACTCTTTGACGCCAGAGTGGAGACGGTCAGGCAGCCACTTGGACCTTGGAAGCAAAGTCTAAAGTGAAGAGACATTGTCATTTGGCTACCTACTCATTAGCTGCTCTCTGTGGATGTCTGTTGTTTTGAGTGGACAGGATGTGTAGTGACTGAATTTTGCCCCTAAAAATAGCTGTGAAAACATGCATTTGGGATGTACAGTAATTGGTTGCTTAGTTGATCACAGATATTTTTAAAGACCTTGGGGAAAGGCAAGGTATTTTTAAACCAAAACCTTGCCTTGCCTTACAATACCACAGTTTGTCTCTGCCTCTCTGAGTATGTGTGTGTGTGTGCATGTGTGTGTGTGTGTGTGTGCGTGTGTGTATAAAAAAGAGAGGATAACAGAGAGAAGAGTTGTAACAGGACAAAGATCTAAAGGATAAAACTAAAATTTAGAATTGTCCTTCATTATCCCAGTTGAGGAATTCAAAAAATGATGTATTGTTGAAGAACATCATCAAGTCTTCGTGCTATCTCTGGCCTGATATTTTGGCAACCACCTTACTTACAACAGAAATTGTCATCCAAACAATTTCTTCTTCTTCTTTTTACTGCACATTAGAGGAAAGTTTATTGTAAAAGGGGAAAATTACAGACTTGAAGCCTTTAACAAGTTCTGGAAAAGCTCCTTGACCCATGCAGTAGGTGCAGTTGAAGCTAAATTTTTGTCTGTGCTTGGGTGATTGATCTTATATTGAATCTGGTCTCACTAGCTCTAATAATAGGGCTTGCCTTTGACTTTTTGTGAACCTGGGAAGTAAGAGCATCTTCCTTGAGTGTTAGAATGTTCCCTTTTTTGTTAATGGTGCCAGCAGGTCTACACCCCTGGATGTTAAAGCTAATGTAAGCCTTTAATTCTCAAATTGCATTCAAGTTTAGAATGAAAAAATAAATAAAAGAGAAGGCAAAGGGCAAGGAAAAAACACTAACAAAAATGAATTAATTGGATAAAATTAAGTGTAAATCTTTGATTTACTGGAATCCTCTTTAAATACATCTTCATGATGGTTGGAAAAATGAAAGAACCACCAGAGTAATAAATGCCAACTCTTTCCTGATATGTATGTGTTTAGTGCATGTTTATTAGACATAATTCAAGTACCATAAAATACATCTTTCAGAGTTATAGTTTATTGATTTTTAGTACATTCACAAAGTTGAGTAACCATTACCACAGTCTAATTCCATGACGCTGTCATCACCCTATGAAGGTGTCACTTTAGGAATCACTCCCATTCACTGCTGTCCCTTTTCTTCAATGTATGGTAATTTCTTTTCCTCTTTGCCTCTAAGAATTTGCCTATTCTGAACATTTCTTTTAAGAAAAATCAAACAATATGTAGGCCTTTTGTGATTGACTTGTTTCACTTACCATGTTTTCAAGTTTCATCCATATTGTAGCATTTTCTGGACTGCATTCTTTTTTATGACTAAATAACATTCATTGTATGAACACAATGCGTTATGTGTATCCACTTGACACTTGACTGACAGTTAGGTTGTTTCTACTTTTGCTGTTTTGAAAACTGCTGCCAGAAACATTAATATACAATATTTTTTTTTTCAGCACTTTGGGGTATATACCTAGAGGTGGAACTGTTGGGTTATATTATGGTCACCCCATGTTTAACTTTTTGAGAAAATAGTAAGATGATTTTCCAAAGTGGCTGCACCATTTTACATTCCTACCAATAATCTTTGAGGGTTGCAAATTCTCCACATCATCACCAACACTCGTTATTCTTTGTTAGTATAGCCATCCTAGTGAGTGTGAAGTCACATCTTACAGTTTTGATTTGCATTTTTCTTAGATAAATTATGTTGAGCATCTTTTCATGTGTTTAATGGCCATTGAAAAAAATCAGTTAAAGTCCTTTGCTCTTTTTAAATTGGGTTTTTTTTTCTTTTCATCATTGAATTTTAAGAGTTCTTTATAGATTTCAAATGCTAGACATTAGCACATATATGGTTTGCAAATATTTTCTCCAATTTTACTGCCTGTCTTTTCTCTTTCTTGATGTGCTATTGCCCAATTTATCTATCTTTTTTATTTTATTGCATGTTCTTTTGCGATTCATCTAAGAAACAATTATCTAATTCTAAATTGCAAAAATTTACCCCTGTGTTTTCTTCCAAGACTTTCATAGTTTTAGCTCTTCCACTCAGGTCTTTACTCCATTTGAATTGATTTTTAAGTATGGTGTGAGGTTAAGAGTCCAACTTAATTGTTTTGCATGAAGATATTCAGGTGTTCTAGCACCACTTGTTGATAAGACTATTTCTTTCCCATTGAATGGTCCTGGTACCCTTGTCAAAAATTATTTTACTCAGTACAGGTTTAATTCTGAGTTCTAAATTCTATTCCATTGATTGATAAGCTTATTTTTTTGCCAGTACCATAGCCTTTATTACTGTAGTTTTGTAGAAAGTTTTGGAAGTGGGAAATGTGAGCCTTCCAATTTTGTTCTTCTTTCAGGATTTTTTTTGCATGTGTATATAATTTTAACATAAGCATAATCATATTTAGAATTTAAAAATTTGACCTGAATTTGGACACTTATTTGATTTTTTAAAGTATGTTTGAAGACTTTATTAAATTTTAAATAGTTTTAAATAGTCTGAGTACCTCAGTCTATAAACCACTCTTCAGTAATAAAGGAATATTTTTAGTTAAGGTTTTAACTCTCCAATTTCCTTTAGCAAATTAGTGTTTTAGAATGCTACATTACTGCATGAGTAAAGAACACAACGTAATATTCTGAACAATATACTTGTGTCAGAATACCTCTGTTTTCCTTTCAGCTCTGCTATTCGTTGCTGGTGACTTAGAGAATCTTGCTTTTCCTATGAATTGATTATAGGTTCATTTTCCAGGGAACTGAAAGGGAGAATCGGGAAAGTGGGAGCCCACACCTTCCCTCCAAAGGCTCAATCTGACTATTGCACACACACACAGACCACCACTACCCAGACATAGTTACCTAATCATGGGGAGCTCTAAGGGAGTCTAGGAAATAGTTCTACTTCTTGCAACCAAATTCTTAGCTAAAATTTAGATTAACTCTCAGCCAATGATGAGAGAGATGAGAGAATGCAGTCACCTCCTGTTCAACTCTTCAGTAAAGATACAGTCATCCTTCACTTTATTTGGATAACCAGTTTGCTCTTTCATGCAGAAAAGTTTTTGCAAGTTTAATGATATATTTTTTATAACTACAATAATTTTCTCAGACACTTTTTCTTTCCTTCTTTTTAGATTGGAGTTTATTGAAGAACTGCAGATGGATTGAATACTACAGAGAAGTTTATAATGAAAAGCAGTAGTGCTCCCTTTGCCCACAGCATGTGATTTATTTTAGTTTTTAATTCTATAATGGTTACTTTCATAGCTATATATATATTTGAACTTCTATTTCCTGTTTATCTAATTTACACAATATTCTGACATGGAAGGTGAATATTTTACTCACCTACTGTATCCATTCCCCATCTACTCATTCATATCAATGTTTTATATTTATTTTATTATGAGCTTCTTTATTGGTTGTCTTTATACTTTTTTTTTGGGGGGGGGGGGTACTGGGGATTAAACCCAGGGTGCTTAATCAGTGAGTCACATCCCCAGCCCTTTTTTATATTTATTTTGAGAAAGAGTCTCGCTGAGTTCCTAGGGCCTCACTAAGTTGCTGAGGCTGACTTTGAAGTCCGATCGTCCTGCCTTGGTCTCCTAAACCACAGGGACTATAGGGATGTGCCATCACATCTGGCTTCTTTATAACCTTTAATGTATTTTTATCTCTGATTCATATTCTATTAATTTTTCAGAGTATCTTCTGTTGTCTATAAAATGAGAATATTAGTATACCCGCCGTTTTCTCTACCTTTCTCTCTTTATCCCTTTTTTTATCAACTAATTTTACCTGTAAGTTATCAAAATTATTTACAATTTAGTTCATCCATAGGCTTTAAAAGTTGGAAGTGATTTAGAGGATTTATGTTATTAAGACTATGTAAGAATATGATAAGTTGGGTCCAAAGATAAACTAAATTTTATTTTCATGTTTTCTGGTTCATTGCCACAATCGTTGAGCAAATCAGAGATTATTCCTAGCCTTGGTGTCAAATGAACTTTTCTTTTTATGCTTCATCTCATCCAATGCTTAAAACTATGTGTTTTGGAGTTTGTTTCTTGTTTGAAACAACTTTTGGTTAGTTTCTAGTCTCCTTCATTCAATTTCTTGCAGTATTTGCCTTTATCGTACACTGGTTTTTCCAATTCTCTGTAATTCAGTTAAGTCCTTTTACTTACCTTTCCTTCTTACAGACCTCCCTTCCCCTGCCCAACTTGATAGGTTGACCTCACCCTGTTGCAGTTTTCCTGGACAGTCCCATCACTGCTCTTCAGAGATAAAAGCTTTGCCTCTTGGATTAAATATAATTTATGCTCTCAGTTTGCTGAAACATTTCAAGTTAACTTCTCAAGAAAATTTCTCTGAAATGCAAAAATTACTTAGTTTCTCTTTGTGTATAAACAAATATTTTCATTCTGTGCTCACACTTGAATGCTAGTTTGGCCAGGTAAGGAATTTAGGTTGAAATTGTTTTATCTCACAAATTAGAATGCTTTGTTCCATATATGTTATAAAATACCATATTAATCTAAGAATACTACTTCTGTTCTCTTTTTAAGACACGAGATCTTACTATGTTACCTAGGATGGATCCAAACTCCCAGGATCAAATGACCCTCCTTCCTCAGCCTCCCAAATAGCTGGAACTACAGGCACACACAGCAGTGTCTTGCTGATTCTTAGTTCTTTGCACTTCATTTTTCCTCTATGAACTCATTTGCAGTTTTATTTTTATCCTAGGTGCTCTAAATTTCATCCTTTGAGCAAAACACTCTTGAATTCCCTAACGTGGTTTCAATGTCTGTTTCAAGATCTGTGTGCCTTGGGGAAACAATCTTAATGTACTAAATCATAGGAAAAGCACAACTGATATAATCAAAATACCATAAGTAATATTGTATTTTCTCGGTGATTAATCTTCCTTCCAAATGAATTAAAAATTTTATTTATTTATTATTTTTTGCGGTGCTGGGGTTTGAATCAAGGACTGCATACATGCAAGATTTAAATTTTAAAATATCAATAATTTTGAACTAGACTAAAACATTAGTATATACATAACTGATTCTGGAAAGACTCTCTAAGCATAGATCAAGCAAGAGAGAAACAATAGAGAAACAAATTGATAAATTTGATTTCGTATATTTGAGAGGTTTAAATAAAAAAAAAATAATTAAAATATTATTAGGAAAATGTGAAACTGGGAAACTTATTGGCAAGATGGCCATAGACAAAGGTCTGATAATTTTACCATGATTAAAGGAACATGAAAAAAAAATACTCCAAAAGGAAAAAAAAAAAACACTGAATAGGTGATTTACATGTTAAGAAATAGAAATTAAAAATAAATTATGGAAAGATATTTATTTAAAAACTGCAAGAGCAAATATTTGACAATTTTACATATCTAATAATAAAAATAAAAGGATATTAAATAAAGATGTTGATAGGAAAGATATGGGAAACCCAACATTTTTATACCTAGCTTGTGCCACTGAAATGTTGTAAACAAATGCATTACATTCAATTGATCAATACATATTAAAGGCCACATAAATGTAGCCAGGCACTATGATGCCTGCCTATAATCCCAGCAACACCCGCTCAGGCCGGAAGAACACTAGTTCAAGTCCAGCCTGGAAACCTAGGGAGACACTAACTCAAAATTAGAAAATAAAAAGATTCTGGAAAGACTCTTTAAGCATAGATCAAACAAGAGAGGAATAATAGAGAAACAATAGAAAACTATCTCAGTGGTTAACACACCTGGGTTCAATCCCTAGTACTGGAAAATAACAAGAAAAATATACAAATGCACATTTATTTTGCCTTTGCAATTCTATTTCCAGGAATCTAGAAATGGGAATGGGAATCAAGTAAGAACCTAAAGACGCATGTTTAAGAATATCTAAGACTGAACTGCTTATAATAAATCTGGACATAACTTCACTGTCTAAAAATAGATGTTATCTTTATTCATGTTCATTTAAATGAATTTAAAATGTTACCATGTCTACATATTGATTGACAAAAGAAGATACCCAAGGTATTGTCTAATGAAAAATTCAAGATTCAAAACAATGTGTACAGTGTAATTCCAGCTTTTTTTGATCTGCATACTTGAAAACTCATACCTATTTTGATTTAGAAGTTGATATGTAGCACCATGTATTATTTGAAAGTCCAGAAAAACACATATAGCGACAGAGTAGTGTTCTCTGAATTGTGGTTTTCATTTTCTTAAATCTGCATTTTCTAAAATGAAGAAGTATTATTTTTGTAAGCAAGAAAAAAGACTTTACTGATTTTTCTATTTCTATTTCAAGATGTGTGTTGGGGTGGTTACCTCATGACAATCAGAGATCATCAAATCATAGGTTTTAAATTGAGCCAGCATAAGATAAAAATTTTGAGTTTCCTAACCTCACTTTTCATACAGACATTTATATTAAATGCAGTTGTAGTACATCTACTTTTTTCCCATATGTTACTTTATTTCTGTGGTCTTATGCTTTCCAATTATTTAAAAACAAGAACTCATTCTTTATGTAGACAAAATGCTATTAGTTATCCCTATCATTTTGGAAGGATATTTTCATAGGATATTATAATAGGTCTTTCCTTATGAATTTGACTGTTAAGTGTAAATAGTTCACACTAAATACAAATATAAGGAATAATTCATTTAATTAGACCAGAAGATATGATTAAAGCTGCTGTTCCGGTACTCAGAGTGTGGGTTGGGTACTTATCCAGATAATTTGATTACTGTAAACAGTCAACTTTGCCTGAATGATCTGAATAATTGCCTCACCTCTCCATTTAAAATAGCCTGAGGTTCTAGGTTTATTTTTGCATCCTACTGGCCACTTTCTGCAGAGATCAGCAATCAGAGAAAATCAGATTATCACTCTGTTTAACCTTCCTGTGCCTTGGGTAATTAAGTCAACAAATTAGCTGAAGTCTCCAATGCGGAAGGGGATTGGTAGATTGTGGTCAAAACACATATTTATGAATTTTCCCTTAAGCTGCTTTTCTTGAGGAAGCTTTGATAAGAAACATATGATCTCAATTATCATTAACTCTCTGTGGTTTCCGTGTTTGGGAGCTTGAACCTGACTTTAGAAGGCCCAGGACCCCCTTCGATGTGTGCCTGAGCAGTATATTGCCAGACCATTCATATTTTCCATCTTATCTTGCACTGAGAGGGGACTTAAATCACTCTTCACTCACTCATTGCAGACTCGACGGCTAGACTACTTAAGCAGGCTGCTTCGGGTTTCTCTTTGGTGCCCTTTGGAAATACACTTTTCCAGTTAATGAAGCATCTTTAAAGGAAGACTAATTTTTTTCTTTTTCTCATTTTTAAATTGAAAGATTAAAAAACTATACATATGAATGGGGTGCCATATAATGTTTTGATCCATGTATACATTGTGTAATATTTAAATCAGATTAAAGGTTATCTTATCTCCTTAAACTTCATTCGTTTCTTTGTGGTAAAAACTCTCAGAATCCTTTTTTCTAGTTTTTTGAAATATATGGCACATTGTTATCTATAGTCAACTTCTCTCTTACTATCTAAGGAAAACAGACAACAGACATAAACAAACAAAATGTAATTAAAATATTATTATTATTATTTGAAAACTACCTATTTTTCTGTTGTTTTCATTTGTTCAAATTTTATATTTAGTTTCTCTATTTGAAAAAGATTTAAAGAATATCAGTTTTTAATAGCTGATGGGTCATAATTTCATTTTTGAATGTACATATTGAAAAAAACTACCCCACCTATTGAACTTTGATTTAGAACTATTAATGAACCCACAGGACTAGGTTGCTGGAACACACAGATCAATGGGTCCAACTGTGGCTGGGCACACAATTTTAAATGGGCATCTCCAGAAGGTATTCTTAAAACATCATGTATGTATATAAATTACCACAGAGAATTTCACCTTTATGTATAAGTGAAAAGAACCAATTATATATAAATAGGTGAGCCATAATACAGTAAAGGAAGGAGAACAGGGGATGGGAGTGAATTTTGGAGGAATAGGGGGATATTGAACTGAAATCTAATTCCATGCATGTATGATTTTGTCAGGATGAACCAAACTACTATGTATAATTATAAAGTTCTAATAAAAAATTTTAAAAGTAAAAAATAAATAAGATTTCCCTGTCTCACAAATACCATGGAAATACATATACCAATCAAGTTTTAATCAAATAAAATGTTCTGATAGATCCCTTTATCAACAGAACAAATAACTTCAAAGAAACAAAGAAAGTTTAGCTTCCAGAATCATTTTAAATTTACTTGTGATGAGAGGAAATTTGTTTATCTATGTACCCATTATATTGCTACAGACGTAAGGAAAATATTTTAAATATGACTACTATAGCATGCATTCTTCAAATCAAATTGAAATATAACATTCTCTTATAGTAAGCAGTTAGAGAATATACCATTGTACTTTATAACTCATTGCTTTTATGGGAGAACAATTATCTAGTGTCTTCCAAATGCCAAAATGAATGGAACTTCTAAGGCCACAGAAAGAGTTGGGTAAATAGTGTGTGCTTTATGGTATTAGGTTTTTCATATTGTGGAAACACGCTTATTATAGTTTAATTTTGAAGAATTGTTGCCCATGCTCACTGTTAGAACAATATTTATAGTATTAAATATGCATTAAGAATTCAATCCACTACATTTTAAAGTGCAAAGAAAATATTTCTGAAGGTACAGTTGGTAATAGTGACATTACCAGTTATTTTAATTATTAATTAATCATTAAATTCTCATGAAATTTTCAATTAAAATTAATGTAGTAAAACTGGGTTACTTCAGGAAAGGAACTATCCCGTTCTTTCCAGGGTCAGAGAACAAGTTTCTAACTTAAGTGGACATATCTACATCCTTCTATTCTTCAGAAATTTGCAGGAATTGAAGAGAGTTTTATAATGTACAGAATTTTTTTTATCAATCTCATTCTACAGGAGTTGAACAAAGGATATTTACAGTTTTTCTGGAATGTATGAAAAAGAGTCCAGATAAAATCACTGAAATGAGTATTCACCAAGGTGTCTAGGAATTATAAGAGCAATTTTATGCAATTTCAAAAGAGGAGGATTTCATTTTCATATACCAAGAGCAAATCCTAGAGTTTATAAAATGACTTGCCTAATTGGTCTCTCAAGATATGACTTGAAAATATAAGATTGCATTTTAGATAATGAATGTTATACATGTCTGTTGAAAATACTTGGAAAATATTTGGTCATCAAGTAGAGTTTTTTTTTACATATTTTCAGTGAATATGCATTTCTCATAATTGGGAACACATTGCCTATTAGAATTTTAAGTCACATTTTTCTTCACTTAGTGTTATAGCATGTTATATATAGTATATAATTTAGAATTTATTATGTTTCAAGGGTCAGTAAACCTAACTCAAACTGGCTGAAAGAAATCCAGGAAATTACTGGCTGTGGAACTGAAAAGTCCTGAGGCAGAAATGAATTTAAGCAAAAACCAGAGGTTCATCTGGGCCCTGGTTCCATTTACCTGCACTCCTCTCATATTGCTTCCTTTAATTGTTTTTTCTGGTGTTAGCTCTCATCATGATATGGAACCAAACCCATTAGTATGAGTTCCAGACTTTATACCCCTTTACCACAGTATTCAAAGAGTTTCTTTTCCAAAGCTCCTACAAAAGAAAATCTTTGTTCTAACTCTTCATGGAAAAGCGCTAAGATGTGCTCCAATTGGGCCTGCTCAGATCAGCTGTTCATCCCTAAAGCAATCACTATGATTAAGAACTTTGCTCTGACAGGCTTAGACTTGGAATACATGCTTACAGCACCCTGTCCACTTGGGTAAGAGTATAATTTAATAAACTTTTTTTGGGGGGTAAGGGGGATTAAACTGGGGGACTTTACTACTGAGTCACACCCCCAGCCATTTTTATTTTTTTATTTTGAGAAGGGCCTTGCTAACTTGCTAAGTTTCTGAGGCTGGCTACTAATTTGCAATCCTCCTGCCTCAGTCTCCCTGAGTTGGGGGATTATAGGCAGGTGACACCACACCTGGAATAATTTAATAAAACTTTTTCTTTTACTTGAAGATCACCTTCACAAATGTCATTGTGATGTTTGTATAGTATCCCATTTGACTGATATACCAACATTTTATTTAACATTATTCTCTTATTAGACATTTATTCTAGATCCAATTTTCTCTAATACTAATCATGTTGTGAATATTCTTCCAATAAAGTTTGGGGCTGCAATGGGTTTTAATCTTTTGGACTAGGTTACAACAGGAATAATTATTGAGTAAAAGGAAAAATTGTTTTTATTTCTTCTGTTGCTTTTTAGAAGAACCTTCCATCTAATATGTAAAGATATGTATCTATCACATATCTTTGCTATGCTAGCATCATAAATCAAAAATAAATCTTTGCTAATTTATCTAAAGAAATAATGTACATCACAGTTAGTTTTATTCAACTTTACTTAATTTATTAGTGAAGTTCAAATTCTTCCTTAGTAGTAATTAAGCACTATTGTGTGCAGTCACTGGTCTGGGCATTTTATACATACCAAGTCATACAAATATCATAAAACCTACATAACTAACTCGTCTGAAGTAAAACAAGAAGTAAATGGATGATCAGCCAGGATTCAAATCTGTATCTACTGGACTTGAAACCGGCTCTTAACAATCCTGCAAAACTACTACCTAAATTGTAAATAGTAACTTTTTGTATTTTCTACTTTTATTTGATTATGACATTTACTATGATTCATGTGAAGAATTCTACTCTCTGCTTGTGTATAAAATTTAGAATAACCTAAAGATGTCAGTTAGAAATGACTATAGAATTGAAATTATTCTAAAAAATGAAAAATTCAGATGAAAGTAAAATAGCCACATAAATACTCATTATTCCACCATTTAGCACATGGATGATAAACTAGAACTTTCTATAATTTTTTATTATTAATGTTTGCAAAATAGAAAATAATACCTTGCTTTAGCTGTCCTCTCTACATACTTGTCCTCTCAAATGTACATCATTTTGGAAGTTCTGTGATGATTTTGTTAACATTTTGTCCAGGTTCTAGTGGTTTCAACAGAGGGATTAATCTGCTACAAACTAGTCTGTCACAGCTGAAAGTAAAGTCTACATGTATTAATTAGAGATCCATCTACCATTTGTATTTAGAATGCTTACAAAGTTAGAAAAGGAAGGAATAAATCGCCTTCCCTTATAGTAATATTTCCATTTTATAGTATAGGTTGAACTATGCCACAACAAAGGGAAAATCGGCCAGCTAGTGTCTCTGTGGTTTTATAAGCTTCAAGCAGGAACACATTCACAGATTGTCTTCATGATATATCTCACACACACACTCTTGTATATATATACACACACTCAGGTTCCACAATCATTAGAGCACACCAGACAAGAAAGCTACATTTATCCTCACCTCACTCATCCTGCCTCTTTCCTTGGCATGTGTTCATGCAAGCGTGCACACACACACACACACACACACACACACACACACACACACACACACGCATACACACACGTGTCATAAAGCTAAACTATAAATCATTCTAGGGCACTGTAACACCACCATTAATAAATTGATTCAGTTGAGGAAATATGCATGCTCTTTCTGACATTATGCTGTCTCCTCTGTACCCTTCACTTGTGAACATCAGTGTTAAGTTCTTCCTCCCAATAATTGGAGGGATATTATGCTATTAATTTAGAAAAGTCCTGAAGGTTCAGTGTCAGTCATATTGGCCAATACTATTTACACCCCTTTTATAATAACTATTTGATTATCTTCTTTCCCTTAGTATATCTTTTACAGTTCTAATGGCTATCCCTAAGCATTTTATGAGCCTCTTTACCTAAACCCTTTTTTCAGTATCTTTTGAATGTAAATGTCATCATAAAATTAGAATGTAAAAGCATATTCATGCATGGACATAAAGAAGATAAATGTTAAATTTGAAATTAAGCAAATAATTGATATTTAGTTATATTCTAAAAGAAATGCATTTTTTGACAACTATAATTATGTTTTTCTTTAAAAATTAACAAAAATTTAAATGAATTTCTGGACAACCCACTTGGTACCCCTCCATTTCTGTTTCAAAAATAAGTCCTATTAGTTTGCTCTAAAAAATAGACTTTTTGTAACTCTGAAGATGAAGAGGTGAGGGAATAAATAGTATGTTAACTCATAAAATATAATTTTTTTATAAAATATACTTTTTAACAAACAGAATATTAACTATGAGAATTTGATCTATGTAAATTCTATTTTATTTTATTTTACTTATATAGTTCTAAAGAGTTACCAGTAGAGGGAGTAAATAATTTAAAAATCATATTAACTTTGATTTACTTTATTTTTTCTGTTTTATAGGGATTAGCCTATTTCTTCAATGTTACTTTTAACTTATGTAAGACTTACAACTCTATAAGTCACTCAGAAAAATACAAAATGTAATTTATAAATTTCTTGCTGTAATAAAGCATAATCATTCATATTATGAAAATAATGTGAACTTGATTTTTCTCTTCCTGCTCAGTTTTTTTTTGTTTTTTTTTTTTTGTTTTTTTTTTTTTTTAATATTCGGTGTTGAGAATCAAACCCAGTCCCTTGCATGTGCTAGGCAAGCTCTCTGCCACTGAGCCACAACTCCAGACCCTCAGCTTGTTTCTAATGCTGGACTTTGGAACCAGCCTGTCATATTATCTAAGCCTTGTTTTTCAGGTTTACAAGATTAGGAAAGAGTAAATAACAGAGCTATGATGTCACAAAACATCTCTGATAGAATTAAATGTGATGATGTATGTAAAGTAATTACATAATAAATTAGGTTTTTTTTTTCTCCACCTGTGTGTAAATTAACTTGCCTTTCTCCCGTCTCCCCCTCAAGTATCACTCACCTCTAGTCTGGCCACCTTTGTCACAGCTCTCTTGTGACCTTCCCACTTTTAGTTGCTCTACCGCACTGCACTTTTCTGTCATCCCCTTAATCTGTTACTAGCATTACCTGAAATTCCAGAACAAGGTCCTCTCAGAAAGAATATGGTAGCCCCAAAGACATCTTTTCCTTTCCTATTCCATTTCATCAGCCACCACAGCATCATCTCAGGATATTATTAGACTCTATCAGACTTCTCTACAGTTTGGTAAATTGAAAGGGTGTAGAGTGTCAAAGGAAGAAGATTAAAGTCTCTAAGTAAACAAGACTTTTCCCAAAGTCCAATATTAAAAAAAGAAATGAAATTTGTTTTTCTCCTCAAGAATATCCACTATTCTTAAACTCACTTTCCTGAATTTTCTGGGAAACCCTCCCTCTCAAACTTCTTTTCTGTGAGTTACCACTCTTAGGGACTGGAAACCCAGGAAATGGGTGCTGACTGGTCTTACTTCAAGCTCACAGAGATTGAGTTTTGCCTAATAACTTAGTCCTTGGGCAGGACACCCAAAGTGTCATTTGGTGATTCAAATCCCACAAAACACCCCCTGGGGGTGGTGAGGAGTCTGCTTCAGCTGGCTCCCCTTGGAAATCTTCTCTTTAATTGTATTATTGTCAAGGGGTAATCTGTCAAAGTGCTCTATGCACGTGAACACATCTACACACTATCTCTAAAGGATAAAATTTTATTCTCAGAGTTCATTTAATCCTAGAGAGAAGTGAAACACCCTTTCCTAACTGCATTATCATTTATTTGCAAGGTCACCTATTTTTATTAGGTGTTAGTAATTTACATTTTAGTCAGATCAGCATGGGAGGTATTTTATTTGCTCCACCTGAACTAACTTACATTATGCCCTGTATGCCCTCCTCAAATAAAACATAAACGATGTGATGACTCATTTATATGGTAATTGTTGCTGCCATAACCACAGACATATTTGGCCAGAGTTTTTAATTTATCCCTTATAAAGGCATCAGTTAAAGGTTGTGGGAAAAGTGCCAGTCTTTTCTCTTACTTTCTTGTGTTGGGAAGTCTATTCTGTTTTTTTAGAAACAGATGTGAACTAAAGTCCTTGGATAGGGATTCTGAAGTTCTGTGGTTCTGATAGTTTTGAGATAGTGGAGCGTGTTCATTGAATTCTGAGGTTTCCACTGAACTTCGAATTTAAAAGTTTTGATTGCTCAAAACAGCAGGAGGATGAAGGAGAATTCTTTGGATCTAAGACTTAAAATGCCACTTGCCAAGATATGACCTGTAATAATGGAGTAAACATGGATAAGAACACAAAGGAAATGAATAATTAGCAATAGAATGGTTGCATAAGTCTCAGTGTAGAAGATATAGGGAAAAGAAATGCCTTGAAGTTCAACCACTATAAACTGATTTATGGACTCCAAAATTTATTGAGGTTTTGCTTGTGCTTTTATTATACCTGGAATACCTTTCTATTAATTTATATAAATCTAGGCACGGTAGGGAGGAATCTATAGGTTCTTCAGCACAGTGAATTCTTCTAGAATTTGAGCAAAATATTTCTGTAAGGAAAGAGTGCTTCTTAAATGAGTAAATGGACACTTGGCTAAAAAGAATCTCCAAAACTGAAATCATTTTTATAACTTGATATTAAAAATTGCTGGAAAATGTTTAAAATAAAATAGAAATGAAGAGAAAGTATACTGGGAATTAACTTCTGACAGGGAGTATATAAAATCTAATATATTTAAATAAAAATGAAAGAAAATCATAAAACAATCTTAGTAATGATTGTATGAATATAAACCACCAGCTTATCCACATTAGTATGCAATTTCAAGTGTTTGCACTTTAACTAACTTTCAATAGCTTGAGAATTTCAGGCCATGACAGAATCTCCTACGACATGCCACTTGTGAATTTAACCTTGGAGCAAGTACTACTTACAGTGGAATGAGATAAAATACATTATTTCTTTTTTTCTTATTCAATTTCCTGTTTAAAAATATAACATTCGGTTGGGTGTGGTAGTGCACTCCTGTAATCCCAGTGACTTGGGTGGCTGAGGCAGAAGAATCACAAGTTCAAGGTCAGCATCAGTAATTTAGTGAAGCCCTAAGCAACTTAGCAAGACCCAATCTAGAATAGAAAATTTAAAAGGCCGGAGATGTGGCTCAGTGGTTATATATATGTTAGTACCAGAGACTGGATTCAGTCTCTGGTACTAACAAAACACATATATACGTAGCATTCACATTTTATGATTATTTTTTTAGGTGTCACAGTTAATAAATTCAATGGCCATATTATAAAGGTAACTATGGTTACTGGTATGAAAACCAAACATAAAAGGGTATTTTCCTTCTATATTCAATTAACTTTGAAAGTTGTTGTGATTGATGCCATGAATAAATATTAAGGAACCTCCTCATTTGTGGACTTGTTCTTTGCTTTGTTTGTCCTGCTTTTGAAGGGTTAAAACATTAAGGTAAGAACTGTAGCCACATCTCTTCTAAATTCTAAAATCAATAAACCATAAGCTTGTTATGCATATTATTTTCTCACTAGACACTATACAGAGAAAGAATTCCTACATTCAGTGAGATTTTATTTCAGAAGAGAATTGAGAAATTCATAGAAGTCTATGCTGACTTTTTAGGACTAATGATATTTCAGAATTTCTTATACTTGATTGAATTTTCAGTTTTTCATTGAAAATTTGGGGCAGTGTTTTCCTCACATATGCCCCGCAGCTGACTTGGGGGACTGCACATAGAAACATGGTGCTTCTAGAAGGCAGAAACAGATGCTGTTAGCACAGGGAAAGTGAGAGATGGTTAAGAACTGGGGGGAGGCAAAAGAATAGGACAGTTAAGACCCACTAAGATGAAGGGAGAGAAATACTTGTCAAGTCAAGAAGTGTAAGATAAACAGGACCTGTAATCAAACAAATAAATGTACCTTGAGATTCCTTTTTCTGTACCTTTTATTAATGAAATAGAATTGACAGTTTCTTTTTTTAACTATATATAGATATAATTCTTTTCATTATATATCTGTGTGTGCATATATATGTGTATATATATACATATATATGTAATTCATTTTTCTTTTCTAAAATAAAACTAGAATGGAACATACATCTTCTTTATTGAATTCCTTCTGCATGCCAGGAACCATGCCAATCAATGGAAAGAAATCAGTAAAAGAGAACATAATAGTATAAGCCAGGATCATGTGCCCCACCCTCAAATTCCTAGCTGGCTCTCACTCAAATCATCTATGTAGAGAGAGGAAGAAAGGTGACTCTTTGCGGAGAGTTAGGATAAACAGTTACCAAAACACAGGAAAAATTAGATGTTAGGTGCCGTGTATAGTTTTTTATTTCTAGAATTTCATGCATAGGGCTCAAAGGGCAAATTTTTATGTTTTTAAGGCTCATTTTGTAGCTGACATTCTTTCCTCTTTATGATCTAACTTTAGAAATCTTTGTGCATACCCAATTCTTGTCTAAGTAGTGCCACATAGTACAGCACCTGCTACACAATCAAAAACAGACCACACTTAAAGACTGGACCTGGCACGGGAGTGGCAGAAATAATCAACCAGACTGTGCAGAGGGGAAATGTATCAGGGAAAGTATCTGGGCAGCATCACAATCCTGTGCTTGACTGAACTGGCTATAGCTTTTATTAAGATTGCATTTCTTAATAGGTAAAGAAGAGTGAAATTCCTGGGGAAGGAAAAGTTGCCATCCTAAGCATTCTCAAATGTGTATGGACATAAATATTGTTGCATTCATTTTGATAAAATCTCCTGCCCTTTCAGGCAAACAACTTAAACTGTTGGTTTGAAATGTAGGGCTGTTTTATCTTTTGTATGCTCAAAACTGTTCTTCATTATAAACCAGTCTTCTGAAGATCTGTGCTTTTCCATTTAAGATCTATAGGAAAATAAATAATACTACTTCCAAATATCTTTTGCAAGAGAACGTTCAAAAGTTTGATCATATGCAGGCCTCTTTGTTATGATATAGTAAACCTTTGATTGCATCACGCCTATCTAAACATGTTTCTCCTGACTGTCTCCCAGTTTGTGGAAATCAAGATAGGTTTTCTTGGTTTGTTTCCTGTTTTGTTTCTCTTAAAGTACAATGTTCCTGCGGCACTATGGTCTGCTGAATCTTTTTCTTATCAGTCTTCTGCAGGAAAAAAAAATTGTAAGGATGTTTGTTTTTGCAATAATTAGCAAGGAATTCTACTTTCTATATTCTCACAGATAGCAGGAAATGCAACCATTGGCCACAATCCTAATCACTAAACTTCAGATTCCTTAAAAGCTCTATTATTTTAACTACTACTCTTCTAAAAAAATGGCTAGTTGTAGAAACCTCAGGAAGTGCACAGGAAATAACTGCCTGAGAAAATGTTAACTAGGGAATTGGGTCATATAACAAAGTGGTAAGGCATGACTGAAACTACACTGAGGCATTATTATTTAGCTTCTCAAACTGTCTTTGTTTGTGGCATGAAATATTTGTGAAGAAATAATGCTGTCAAAATATGGATATCATGTCTTAGAATTGCCCAATTAGGCAAAAAGCCAAGACAGACATCCAGCTAATGACTGACTTTTCAAGGCAAGGGGAAGTGGAGAGTCTGGTCAGTATTCAAGTAATTATCTCATGATCTTGCTACTAAGAAAATTTGTATTTAAAGATTCCAGGTGAGTCATTACAGAGGCTGCCTGCAATCTATTTTTTTTTTTTTTTATGTCAGGAATTAAAGTCAAGACACTTAACCACTGAGCCACAGAGCCACATCCCCAGCTCTTATAATATTTTATTTTGAGACAGGGTCTCCTTAGGTCGTTTATAACCTTGCTAAGTTGCTGAGGTTGGCTTCAAACCTGCGATCCTTCTGACTCGGTCTCCAAGCTGCTAGGATTACAGATGTGAGCCACCACACCTGGCTCCAATCTACCTGTTATTTTTATTTTGGATATCCATTTGAAGTTATGTAAATTAAGTGTCAGACATTTTTCTTCTTAAATCTTTTTGGCTGATGCTTTGGAAAGATCCAAGGAAAATCTGATGTTTTCTCTCTTCACTGAAGACCAATTCAGATGTATGCACATTATATACTAGACAGACCCAGGTACTAGCAGTGTCTATAAATTTGGCCTGGTTTTAATCTCCACTAAGCCTCAGTTTCTCTCTATGTAAAATAGCAAACTAATAGCACATTGCTTAGGCTTAGAGATACATATTTAATTTTACATTTGAATATTCCTAAATTTTGAATGATTTATATAAATGATGATTGAATTTAATTTAGTGTTCCCTATCTTTCCTAAATAACAGATAAATAAATAAATAACAGATAAGTAAATAAATGAAAATAATATAGTTTAGCATTCAGAAACAAATGAAATGGTCATACTTAAAATCTCTGTGTTTTTATAAGAATTATGTAGAATGATACTTTAATTACTCTTTCCACATATTACTGAATATTAGTAATACAACTGCTACTATTTTTTTTTTTTTTTTTTTTTCGGAACCCAGGGCCTTGTGCTTGTGAGGCAAGCACTTACCCACTGAGCCATGTCCCCACCTCAACTGCTATTGTTTTAATGCCAGCTACCATGATTACCAGTTCCAAACTTTGTCTGTTTTTTCATGTATAAAGTAAGGAAAATAAGACACACTAACTCAGAAAGTTCAAGTGAAATAACCTATCCGAAACTCTTGGCATAGAGTTTGACACTTAAGAGATCATTAAAGGTTATCGACTACTATTATTCATTATAACTATGACCACTATTACAGTTGCTACTACTAACCCACTCTTATTATAAGGAATTAAGTCTTTAATTTACCTCAAATTATTTGATTCTAACTCTAAAAATATTAGAGCAAAATATTTCAAGATAGGATTTTCATTCATTATTTATTTCATAAAGATTAGCCAGACTAGAGAAGACCAAAAATCACTTAAGAACATGGAGAAAATCAGTGACTTTCCCTCCTCTGATGCCCAAGGGAAAAAGAATGTGTACATTATCAGATACTGAAAAACTTCTTGGAGGACTATTGACTCAACTGCAGAGCATTTTCTTTGACTTTTAAACGAGTTCAGTGGTAGCTCAGTTCCGTGTCATATCTCAGCCTTCTCACTAACACTACCAAATGTACCATGACACACTCAGGCAATAGGTACACATACAAGTTTGCCAGAGCCAAGGAAGGTAGGAAAGGAAACTCAGAATGAGCAGCATATCACTGATTATACCTTACAGTAATTCAGAGGAAAAAATAGTTTACAGAGGCTGTGTCTACTACCTGCCTCCTCTCATTGCTGATTTCTACCTTTCTTCTCCTCCACCCCCACCTTCTTTTTAAAAATGTAAAACTTCTGATCTACTCTGCCCTTCTCAGCTCTTTTTTTAATAAAATAGCTATCTTCAGGCCACAATAACTAGAACACTTGTGCTTGCCTTGGTCTGAAAGGTGCTGGAAACATATCTAATTATTAAAGGGAAAAAAAGAAATAAGGGAAGAAAATACAAATATAAAAGATGCTCCGTGAAAGTTTTATTGTATAGTATGTTAAATTAAAATATATATGTATATACACACACACACACATATATATATATATACACACATATATATATATTCCTCTTAAATCTCTGAGTTTGTTTTCATGATTTCCCATTAGTGAGACACATACCAGAAATGCCTATAACCTTAATTCAAGAGAAAAAGACAAGAGCATATAATAGAAAATACAATATATATATATATATATTTTATATATATATTTTTTTATTTTCTTATTTTTTGTGGCAGTACTGGTTATTGGACCCACAGCTATATCCCCAGTTCTTTTTTTGTTTTGTTTTGTTTTGTTTTTGAGAAAGGGTCTTGAAAAGTTATTCAGACTGGCATTGAATTTGAATCCTCCTTCCTCAGCCTCCTGAATCTCTGGGATTACAGGGATGTGCCAACATACCCAGTTAAATATATCTACTTTCCTTTTGCAAATTTAACAAAAAAAAAAAAACACACAGGACCAAGTTTATATATATATATTATTAGAAGCTTTTTCTTGGAAGTGACAGAAATCCAAATTAAACTAAATTAGGTAAAAGGGATATCTACTGATACATGTAACCAAATCACAAAGGAAACAGTGGGGGCGGCATAGGAGGTAGCTAGCTAGACACAGGAAAAAAAACCACAGCCCCCAAATTTTTCTGATATGTAAGATATAGTATCCCATCTTACAGCCTTACCTCTAGAGTGAGATTGAAAGATGCTTTCTATTGGTCATCAAAAAATCCCAGGAAAGATTCTGATTTGTTCTACCCCAAGCTGGGTCATTTATTCACTTCTATTTTGAAATTTATCAAATGAATATTTTGAGAATTAATTCTAGTGTGGTTGAACATAGCACTGTTTCACTTGACTTTTCTCTTTTCTCATGAGTTGTAATAGATCAAGAATTTGCATCTTTTACTTAAGCAAGTCCATACTTACACAAACTATTCACATTGAAGAAAAATGAAGTATTAAATTCTCCTTGAGTTACTAGTTCGGTATCTCCTAGTTTGGAACAAGGGATTACTTCTCATATTGCTTCAATTTTTATACTTCCTTTAAAAAAAATCAAGCAATACAAGAAGAACCACACTAAATTCATCCATATAATAATGAACTTGTTTTTATGTAATTCTTTTTAACTTTCTTGAAATCAAATCACAGTGGTTAACTGAGTAGTGTGGTTTGCATGGTCTCAGAAGAAATTAAGAGCAAATGATACTCAAAATGTTCATGAAAATCCAGTCAGAGACCTACTGACTAAAACCAACAAAAGCTCACTTAGCACAGAGACAGTTTCCATGTTAACACAGCACAGCTGTGATTCTGTTCATTTTAGCAATAAAATGGTGAATTAAAAGGTTTGTTTAAGTATGAAGGGTACCTGTTTTTCATTTGACATTCATATATAGTTTCTGTTAACCAGTTCTAAATGTGAGATTAGTAAAAATGTGAGGGACTTATTAAAATGCTAGGGGAAAAGACAAGATTAGTATACAGGAAGAACTTAAAGAGTTTTTTGGTTTTTTGTTTTTTTGTTTTCCCACTATTGTGGGAAATGCAGCTGAGAAGCGGGGAATGCAGAGTTCCTGGCAGTAGACAGGACACCGTAATTCTAGATTTGGATTAATCATGATAACTGCATAGTCTACAGAACTGAATTAAATTTCAAATGCACACAGCAGGCAAATTTCAAAACTACAGTCATTACATTTGCTTTGAAGCAAATTTGTTACTTGTTCTATTATTTTTTGTCCCACCAAGTGTGTTCCATGTCTACCATGGAAACATATTAAAGACAACTTACCTAAAGACCTCTTGGTTGAAAGCTAAAGGATTATTTAAGGAAAGTGGGGAACTACCTGAAATATGAGGGAAACTATTTCCCCAGTCTCCTAGAAGGGAGGAAACAGATTGGCAAAGGGTGTTTATTTAAATTACTAAATTACCTTTATATCAACTTGAGGCTGGGGAGGTACTTATTTGCAAAGCTGTAATAGAATGTCTTTAGCAGGAAATCTGAAATAAGGGCAAAACCACTTCAGGACCTTGGCTGGAAGTCTGAACTATGAACATGAAGCAATCACCAAGAAAATAATATAGCATTATTTCATTGTTACAGATTGTACTATAAATAAGCCTAAATAAAGGAAGGGAGCAGTATGCTCCATTGCTTTGGTACCAAATTTCCCTGGCAAGGACAAAAATAAATAAGAAAGCATAATAATTTGTTTCAAAACCAGAACAATAAAGATAGTTTGAAACATCGTTTAAAAAAAAAAAAAAAAAAGACGAGTCATTAACACTAAAGATCTATCTAAACTGGGAAGGGTAGACTAAGAAGAGACACAAAACACATTTTTCTTTCTTGAGCTTTTTAAAGTCTCTCAGTGCTGTGGAATTAGAGCAGCAAGCTGAAATGATTTATGAAATGAAAAATTCCTGCCCACCCAGTTCACAGACAATCATGTGCAATAACTACTGTGTTCTGCCATTTGCCATAATATTTAGCTCAGATGTAACCAGAAAATCCCACTACACACAGAAGAGTCAACCATAAAAAGAAACAGATTTCCTTGCATTTCTCTTATGTATTTGTACACGGACACACAGGAAAATAATATATGCATATTTGTGCACACATCGGTAATTTTCCTTTTATCTTATCCTTTTGCTTTTCTTTCTGTTTTTCCAAAGAATTTAATTTGCTTTTACTTTTGAAGTAATTCCTTTATAAACTTTTCACTTCTTTTCTGACCATATTAATCTCTTGATCTCTTATGTTCTCCACAAGACACAGAGACAGGTTTTTACCTGAGTACTTAAACAAATAAGTGCCCATCTGTATTGAATGATTGTTCTACAAAAGTGATATTGTTAAATACTGACTTTCTTTACATTTTTAATTAGTTTTATTAATTATGTGGCTGCTTAGGAGTGTACAATCTTGTCTGAAATTATAAATAGTAACTTTGGGCTGTTTTGTAAAACTCTATAGAACCTATAGGAGAAACCAGCATTAATTGACATATATAAGACTATTGGAAAGTCCTCCACCCATATACCTTTAACCTAGAACAAGATGAGCTACTGGATATAAAGGAATTAAATAAAAGTAGTAGTATACTTTCCCCTAAAGACTATCTATTTTTATTGAAAAGCCCTATACACTATAAAACAGAGACCATCATAAGACCATTTAAACAAAGAAAATTGGAAAAGTCAATGGAAGTGGTGAGACTTAACATAGGTTTAAAAGATAGGTAGTTTTGGACAATGAGACCTTGTGTACCATATTTGGCTCTTATCACAGTGGATGTCTAGAGTTGTTAAGTATGGCCAAACTTTAGTCTTTGCAGTTATTGATGTTTTCCAACATCCTCTGAATATTTGGTCACACAAGGAAGTGTGGGGAACTATAAAACTTGGAAAGCAGAAATAGACCAGTGTTTCTGTAGGAAATGGTGTGATGAGGAAAGGGATGGGTGGAGAGAAAAATGCACCATAGTGCAGGGGTGGATATTAGTCTCTGGCAGATGGAAGTGTCCTAGCTATTCCCAGAGTCTCTCATGACACTCTAAAGAGTTTTCTGTCACCAGCCCCCCCTGCTGGCCCTTTCCAGCAGAGTGCATACAGTGGAATGAGGATTACTCATCCTAAAGGAGACAAGAAGATGAGGGAGGGGGCAGGATACAGAGTTAAGATGTACTCAGAGCTTTCTTTTTCCTTTTGCTGGGTTCAAAATTATTTATTTACATATTCTTCTACCTCATGCTTAAAAATATTTTGGGACCCACAGCTAAATTCTAATGTAGTTCTGCGTGAAATATCAGAAAGGAATAATAAGGAAAACTAAAGTAGACTTTCATATGGGCAGAGTCCCCAGGGCACTGATATCTTGCCACACTGCATATCAGTGCCCTGGGGACTCTGCCCATATGAAGCCACACTGCATTGTTAGATTGTGTAACAGCCCCTTCTCTTCATAATTTTGCATAAGATATACCTTTTTTCTTCCAGTTTAAATTTTCATTTAGTTTTTCAATATCACAAAAGCAATGGGTGAATGGAGTAATGTGAAATATTCATTTGTTTAAGGGTTAATTGTACTCCAAATGTACTTTCTAGCAAGGACAACCAACACTATATATTTTTTAGCATTTCTGTCTGAGAAAACAATAGCTAACATGAATTGAGTTCTTTTATACATCATATGCACAAGTGATGTACATATCAAATACAAGGTACTATATTCTACATAACTTGTACATATGAACTCATTTACTTATTCACAACTGTCCAATGAGGTAGGTATTTTTATCTTCATTTAATAAATAAAAAAACAGAGTGAGTGAGGTTTTAGATAATTAACTCAAATCACAGAGCAGTTTTGAGATTTGAACTTCTACTCAATACCTTGTTTAAGTTATTCTACCCAGTAATTTGCATAGACTTATGGTTTTCCATCTTTTACTTTTTTTTGGAGGGGGGCAGGTGAAATTCATATTTCTAAAAAAAAGAGTTAATAAACAAAATAAAAGCTTATGTGTAGAGAACAAGTGCTTTCTTCTTTTTTAGGAGCAAAACTGCATATTCAAGAAAACCTACTTTTTAAAAATAGATTAGTTTTCTTTCACTAGCAGTCAGCAGACTTTTCAGATCCAAGTTGACACAAATTTTCATTGTACTTTAAACTCTTGATTGGTCAAACTAAAATTCAATCAATATAAGCTTCTATCATATTTAATGTCTCTCTGATAAGTAAAGGGCCCTGTAATTTTGAAGTCTTAAACACGTGGTTTTCTTTTTGTGCCTCAACTCCTAAATGAAACCACATGGATAGAGAAATGACTTCACATGGCTAGTGAAAAATACCAAGTCATTTGCTCCTCTACACTATAGTAATAGAGTCAGTATCAATTATCCTGGCATAAAAGGCATTGGCAAGTATTTGTTAGGACTTGTTTGGTTGCAAGTAACATCTTGAAACTTAAACCAAAGGGAAAACTGAAACTGTGATGGACTGACAGATCTGGCTCCATGAGAATGTAACAGGCTAGACTCTAAGGCAAATGACTAAACAGACTCCATTTTGCTCTGAGACTCCATGTTCTGTAGGAAATAAGCTTCTCCCATGGGAACACCCCGCCTCTGTGCCCATCATCAGTTACTTGATGTGACATGTTTAATAATATACAATGGCAACTCCTATGTAGTAAAGAATTGCTCTCTTTTGATTCCTATTGCTCTTAAACGATGTACCATGTGAACAGTGATTGTGTGGATGTTAGCAACCATTCTTTAGTTTGTACCTAGGTAAGGGTCAGTTTGACCCACTTCCCCCTCTGTGGATGATCTCATGATGTTAATGTGTAATTTCAGATCATAGCAACAGACACTTATGATTGATGTGATTTTTGATATAAGAACCCCTACAACCCTGTGGTCGAGGCTGTTCTCCCAATAGCCATTTTTTGGGGCATTGTGTGAGACAGTCAGCTGGCCAGCTTAATAAAGACTCTCAAATTTGGACTTCTCAGTGGTGATCGGTCTGTTCTTAAGTTGCACCCCATAATAAAACCAAAGCCTCAAATGCCATTAGAATATTTGTTCTGTTTTTCTGCTTCATGAATTTGCTCTTTGCTTAGCAGTATTTTTTTTTGCCATCTCTGTCTTTATGATAAATATAAAATACTATAATACTCATATTTATAACTTCCTCTGACTGTATCTAGAATTTCTATCCTGGATTTCAAATTCTCAGAGAGACTAACAGGTTCAGCTTGGATCATTTGCTTATTCCTGGTCCAATTAGTTGTGTCTGGGAAAAGTACTAGAGTAGGCTCAGATTTGGTTCACCAACTCGAGTCTGAAACAAGAACAGAATAATATATGAGGATGTGGGAGTTTCAATTCTCAGAATAAGAGGATTCTAGACAATCAAATCAATGAATTTACAGCCCAAAGTCTGTTGTTTAAAGTCACCTCTCAGATTTTTACTCATTTAGCTGATAGGGAACTTGAGATTCAAATATTTTCCTGTAATATTTATAAGCAATGACACATTCTCTGCAGATTCTAAAAGGCAAAGCCAAATGTGTAACTCCAAGTCAGTGTACATGATATTTATAAAATTTTCAAAGGAACACAAAGAAAATGTTTTAAATTAAAAAAAAAAAACAGAAAAGTATAGTAAATCATCTCACTGTTTGATCTGCATCCATCCATCTCATTCAACACACAACAGTTGCTGAGCAAGAAAAAACCCTGATTGAGGTCATTTCCACCTTTCTTTCCCCTTCTAATTGCAGAAGAAAATAATAAAGATCAACTATAAAAGAAATCTCTGGAGGAAAAAGACAACAAGGAGGAAGAGGAGAAAGAAAAATTGGATGGAGAGGAAGAAGAGATGGAACAGGAAGAAAGGAAAAATATGGTAAGAGAGAGAAATGTTCCAATACAGATTATGCACAGCTGTCTGATCTGTTGGTGAGTTTCATTGTCCACATACTACATTTTTCTTAACCTGGACAGCCATAACATTTGGGATTTACTACCTCAGGGAAGAAAGATAAGACTAAAGAGAGAATACTTGATAACAGTACTTGGTTCACATATTCAGTTCCCTTGTTTTGAGAAATTAAGTACTATTTAGAAAAGATGTGAGACAAAAAGTTTGGGTAAAAGGGAAGTAGATTTAACTGACAGAGGAAACTCTGATTATAATAGGATTATTTCAATAGGGGTCTACTACCAATAGGGCATAGGCTTGACATAAAAATAAAGTTGTGACAAATATAGAAAATTCCATTTCTTGAACACTATGTTTATATACTGAATTTGTAGTCATTACTCATTCCACAGAAGAACCAAGAAAAATGATAACCATCAACTATTTTTATCCAGTGAAGTGTGTTTTATAATAAAATTTTAAAAAGATCCCCATGCCCATTAATGTATGTGTATTTTTTCCTCCTATCTTAAGACCCTGGGAACCCAAATCACTGGCATTTTAATTGTTTGGATATATGTTGAAATAGAATTACTTCATTTGCTAGAAATTTTTATATTCCACTTTGAGATTCAAACCTATTTGATGTTCAAAATATTAAACTTTCTTCTTTCGTCTACTCATTTTCTTTACTTCCTTCTAGAACTTAAACAGCATCACCAGAATGAGACCTCCTTGGATGCCGTTCCTTAGTTTGCCCATGATAAAAAAGACTCTTTTAAATATACTTCCATAGAGGCCACATGTGTACCATATATAGGCCTTAATATAAATCATGAGGAGAGGGCCTCCAGCATCCTATGAGTAAAGTCTTGAACTTGGTATGCTATAGTAGTTAGTCTTTGATCCAAGGAAACCCACAATTGAATTAGCAGAGATGATTTCTTTTTTGCTTTCTTCTTTCTCATGCCCTTGGTAGATTTGTAGCTCAGAAAACTGTATCCCTAGAGAAATATGAGGAATCATTCTATTTGCATTGTCTGCAGCTTCTCTGACTCCAATAAGTGACTTTTAGCAAGGGAAAGTGGTAAAACTAGACAGTTCAAGGGAATGAAACTTGTCATGGCCCCATGGTAATAGTCATTACTCCAGGGTGGGGAGAAGAACAAAACGTTCATTATAACCAAACAATAGGTCACAATATGTTAAGGATCCCTATCACACTACCTTTTTTATTTCTATTTGCTTGTTTGAGTTCTATTCCTAAATGGACTGGAGAAGCAATTCCATGTGACAGAGAGTCACAAAGAAAACACTCATAGCTTGGAACTGCTGGTCTAAGTTGTCAGTTGACCACTACTCTCTGCTGTGGTCAACCTTCCAGCAAAAAGGGACTAAAAAGCCATAAGCATATATGCCTAAAAGTGTTGGGTTACAAATAACAGTTCTTTAAATACCCTGAAAGGTACATATGAAAACAAATTGTACCTAGTTTCCTCCTGGGTAGCCATGTGTCTCTATCATCAATGATTTAATTTTGCTTCCATTTTTTTTTTTTTTTTTTTGCTTCATCTTATTTACAAAAGCATTTCAAGTGACTTTTAAGATACGTGAAATATTTTAAATTGATATTTTAAACAGAAGCAAAGAAATATTAGTACAATAAATGAAGTTAAGAATGAGAGAAATCTCCTCAACATTATGTAAATAGTCTTATGAAGAAACACAAATTTTATGATAGGGCAAGGAGAAAGGGACATCTGATAAATTAGTTAAATCCAATCAGTTCACATGTCAGAAGTTCAAAATAGTTATTTAGAAGAAACAAGAGGCAAATCATTCAAGGGTTCTTCATGGCAGAGAAAACTCTCAGCCTTCACACAAAGCTAGATGAAAAGCAGGCACTTGACATAGGTTTCCTGGTCAATAGGTCATGACTACCATCTTAAATCATTAGTTTGTATCACCCATGTTTTCAAAGAAAATCAGAAATAAAAATCAAGTAAGAATAACACTTTTTACTTATATTTATTAAGCTTGACTGAGACAGATTTATTGGCAAAGATGTTTGACGTCATTGGAATGTGAGAGTGAATTCCTTGTCTTAAGGTTTCTTGTATCACACATTGGAATTAGCTCCTGTGGAAACTTTCTCTGAGTCTGTATTGCTAGAGGGTAAAATGGGTCATGTTTAACCTTAAATTATGAAAGGAGCAATGTAGGAAACCAAGAATAGTTGGAAACATTCCTTCTGACTCTTACCACACAATACATGACTTATTTCTTAAGATTATGTCATGGGCTTACCATGTGAGTCTGCCCAGGAAAACACCACCTAACCAGAGATTGATCTAAAAAGTGATAAGAACATTACATTACAACAGCTTTAGGGCAGTTGATATAAATCTTCATATTGTTGAAAAATGTGTGTATGTACAAACATAGAATTCATTGAATCACACAATTCCTTAAACTTGATCTGATAGTGCCTATTTTATTGACTCTTGAATAATAAAAATACACAGGACAATGAACAGAGGAGTCTTGACCCCTTTGGGAGGTAAAACTTACTTCTCCCCCAGACACTAGAGGATGGGTTACACTAGAGGATGGGTTACTTCCAGAGAACCGAGCTCAGAAAGAAAAATTGTGGAGAAAAACAGTGGGAAAACACTGCCTTAAACTAGTGATGTAGGTTACCATCACCAATAATGTCATATGGACGCCATGTACCCCCTGCTATGATGTGAAGAAATGGGCATCTTACCTATAATATTCCTCTACAAAATCTGGAACTACAATCTAAACATAAAAAAAATCAAATTCCATTTGGGAGACATTCTACAGAATTCATGGCCAACACTTCTAAAGGTTATCAAGGTTATGAAAAACTAGGAAACACTGGGCAATTGTCACAGACTAGTAAGAGATTGAAGTGATAGGATAACTAAATGCAATGTAAGATCATTATATCTCCTAGAACAGAAAGTGTAAATTAATGGGAAAATGGATCAAATCCAAATAATGTCTGGAGATTAGTTAATAATATATCAATGTCGATTTGTTGGTTTGATAAATGTACCAAGGTAATGTAGGACACTAACAATGCCAAAACTGGGTGAGATGTCTACAGGAACACTGATTATGTTTGAACCTTTTCTTAGTTCTAAAATTAATATAAAAGTAAAATCCTATTTTAAAAAAGGATTCTTGAGATATGCATTATTAAATAGCCTTACGATCTATTCACATTGGATAAGGCATAACACTTTAAGAAGAAAAACTATTAGCAGGAGGAGAGGAATTTACTGATTAAACATAAATTAAGAGATAAAGCATAAAAGTCAGGTTAAAAATTATTGGATCACAATGAACATGAAAAATGACTTGCTATAATTCTGCAGAGATGAAATTTTCCATATTCTTTTATAATTCTTCAGAGATGTTCATTCTCCTTATACTTCCTCCCCTGTAATGTGAGTTTCCTAATAGTAACCATGTATACTTACCCCATTATACAAATGCCTGAATTTTCCTTTAGGAAGTTCAAAGGTAACATCCAAGTTTTCACATCCAAGTTACTGTGAGGTATTTTCCTGCTTTATTCTTCTGGCAAGTTTATCTTGTTTTAATCACCTTGCCTTTGCTATGAAGAACAACAAATGATGCCTGACATTCTGCTATGCTGAACTAGTAAGCAATGTAAAGAAGCCAGTGACCAGCTATTTTCCATCTCCACTGTGGACAGAAAGAGCAGAGACTAGTGCTCAAGTGAAGGAAGTGCACACACAGGTCTCTAGGAAGTTTTCCTTTCACGATCTACTGCTGTCAATACTGACACCAAGAGGAACTGGATTTGACCTCTTTTTCTATGTGTAGTCAATCATTTGAAACAATGTTGATGGACAGAGACTGAACTATTGGTCCAAATCAAAATAGAATCAAAGATTGAGGGATTGAAAGGGGAAGATATTCATGCTATATTTTCCTCAAGAATATAAATGTAGGATATTTAATAAACGAACAAACTTTCTCTACAAAAGGTGAGACATTTGGAAATAGAGAGGAATTAATATTCTAAAAAGTTCATTTTAGTAGCTCATTTAAACTCTGAAATGTAAAGAGTACTGTATTATATCTCTAAAGAAAAAGAAGTACAATTTTCAAAACTGTAATAGGGGAAATGATACAAATCTCTCATCACAAGAATTGAAATAAATGATTACTTTTTTTTTGAGTACTGGGAATTGAACTCAGTGGCACTTGACCACTGAGCCACATCCCCAGTCCTATTTTGTATTTTATTTAGAGACAGGGTCTCACTGAGTTGCTTAGCACCTCACTTTTGCTGAGACTGGCTTTGAACTCAAGAAGTTCCTCCTGCCTCAGCCTCCTGAGCTGCTGGGATAATAGGCATATGCCACCATGCCCAACTATATGTTGACTTCTATAATAACAAATACAGTTGTTTTGTGAGATAAATATTTATTTCTAGATTTCTATAATAACAAATATGATTCTATTTTATAAGAAATTTATTGACCTGAGGGCACTACTAAGAAAATGTTTCTGTTGCCTATTTTTAGTGTTTCTGCAATGTCGTAATAACTTGAATTCTCAATGAGAAAGTATCATCAACTATTCATTTCCACTTGAAGACAAAATTACTACAGAGGAAGTAGATGGTATAAAAATTTGAGGAAACAAAATAAAATAAGCATGAAAAGTAAAAGAATTCTTGAATTTCTTGAACTCTTTTGAATTAAAAAAAAGAACTTGATCAAATATTTTGGTAATAAATGTTTTTCCTGAAATATTTACCATTATTACACTACCATTTACTACCAACACTATTTTTTTTTTTTTTTTAGCTAAACAAAAGGAAGATGGATTCTGTGCAGTGCTCTACAACTTCAAGTTTTCACTGTTCCTATGGGTCAAGGAGAAGAGTTGAGGCTATACAACTATTTCCACATGAGAACCATCTGATGTGTTGAACTTGTGTGCTTGCTTTCTTATACTGATGACGTCTCAGACTTTGTTGCAAAGTTTTTATCTTTCTGACTGTACATTTAATGAATCAAGCAAAAAATACAGTGGTAAGTTGCAAAGTTGCAGCCAGTAATGTGCTGGTAAATGTTTAGCAAATGGATCTCAAAAAAATATATATGTAAAATAAAATGTGGATGTGCATGCATTTGTATATACATCAGTTTGTAATAACTTTTACTAACATATAGGACATATTTAGTTTTGTTGTGTTTCTTAAACTCTTGTAATCATAGATAATCTGTAGATGTAATTCAAATTTTGTCATTGTGATATGAATGTTGGTTCATATTATTTTTTGTTTATTTACTCATACAGATAAAAGTGAAATAATGATGTGAATATCTTTGCTGAATCGGATAGTGGTTTTAAAATACTGGAAGACCTTTTCTTCAATGTTTTCATACAATACAATGGTTACAGAAATGACATATTTTTAGTTTAATCTGCTTTATTAACATGTTCTTCATCACTTTCTTAAATCTAGAGACAATAAAGTAAACAAGAAATTAAGCCCTGATTTACAGTGTTTGCCTCAAATGCAATGCTCTCATTTCAAACTACGGATGTAACAGTGATGTGAGTGTTGAGGAGGGATGCTCAGTAGCTCATGATTATGTTCTTGCCACCACCAAATAGTTACAATAAGGAAAGTAACTGAAAAAGCACATATAAGAACAAACTATGAAATAATTAAGAAGTGCTGAGTCTGGAGTATTATTGCCTTCATTTTGATATGATTTATTTAATTGTGAATTTATATAATTTTATTTTTAATAATGGACCTAGGTACCAACAAGATGATAAACTTCCTAAAAATGGAATTAATGCCTCTTGTAAGCTGCAACATACCACTGACTGCAAGGGGTTTTATGAACACTTTGGGCAAAATGAAAATGAAAAAGGAAAATGAAAGCTAAAGATTTGGAAATAGGAATGAAGTTAAAACTTTTCTCCTTTAGCCTCATTAACATTAAAATTCACAAAACCATTGAAAGAAATTCAAGTCACTAAATGGATATATATTTTTGAACACATCAATCATACATTTTCCCAATCTAAGACACAGTATGTGTAGTAGGTGAGTTAATATTACAAAGGAAGATTACAATATTACTTTCCAAAAATTATTCTTTTGTTTTTCACAATACTTCAAAACTTTCAGAAATGTTCTCTGGCTAAGAGATGAATGTTCTAGACTTGTCTCAGTTTTGTTTTTCAGCTGTCTTCTAACATAATTTCATGTTAAATATAGCATAGGTTGTTTTCTGTTCTCCATACCACACAAGAATGTTGCTGAACAAGATTCCCGAAAGTTCACTCTGATTGGAAAGGTTTAGGCCTCATGTGTACTCCTAAAGCTAAGGGTGAAGTACCTTTTGATAAACATAAGGGTTCCATTGAAGAGAGTTCAATGGCTACTCAGAATGAAATTCTGAAAGTTGGAAAGAGTGAAGCAAAGAATAAAGGCCAGGTAAGGAATGCCAAATATGTCCATCATATTTTCTATTCCAAAGTAATAAATGGATACTAATTTTTAAAGGACCTGAAGTTTAAATGTGTTGCAAATTCTGCCACAATTTTTCCCACCCTAACTTTCCAACTTTATTTCCCATCAATCTCATTCTGCTCTAGACAAGCCAATCTCACCTTTTTTAGAATGTGTAACGTTTATAATTGGTTTTGTGCTTCTGATGTTCTCTAGTTTTGGAAGATTCTCTTACCCTTTCACCTTTCACCGAAGGCCCAATTCAAAACCTACATTCTGAGTTTATTTCCACTTGTGAATGATCATAATTCAATTCAATAAAATAATCATCTACTAAGCAACTAACATATAGAAGATTTTTTAAGTGCATGAGGTGTTTAAAACTCTTGGAATATCTGAATAGAGATGTTTACAGCCTAGAAAACTGAAGATTTAGACTTACTGATAGTTTAGGGGATGTAGACCTACCCAATTAGAAACTGAAATATTTAAGATTGCCTTAACTTAGGCAAGACTATCTAGAAGTAAAAAGAGAACTAAAGACAAAATGTCTGTATATGAAGTGGGTTATGCATCAAACTATGGCGAGTAGTGTCAGGCAAAGAAAGAGAACAAGAAAGATTAAAAAGGAGAATATTCAAATGTGTCTAATACAGTTAAATTAAGTATGTGAACATTATTTTACTAGTTCACATACCATTGTCTACTTGGACTACTTCCACTAATTTAAACTTTGCTAAAACAGAATTTGATTTGTTGATGATCATATATTGGATTGATTTTGCCTCATTTCCACTAGACTTGGTCAGCAGAAAATGGACCTTGTGATATAAATATGGTTACCTCTTCCCTTCCACTGGGCACATGTCAGAAAGTTTCCAAAGATGGGAGCATGGAAGAGATCCGCCACTGCAGAATGTCTTCTTTGACAATTAATTTTGTTATCCAAAAATTCCAGTAGACATTCTCCACCCTATGTGCCCATCATTTAAATGACAAATCATACAAAGAAGGGCTGCCAGGACAGAGGAAGCACCAAGTATATAGAACACTTTAGAACGTTTGTCAAGAGGCATAGATTGAGGAGAAAGTGAAGTCTAGAGCATTTTGTTTAGGATAAGATCTAATGAAGATGGAGTATCAAAGAGCCATCAAGAGAACAGATAGAGTAAGTACTGAGAACAATATTCTGGTGAGAGGGTTGCCTCACCAATGGGGTGAGCTGGATATTTCAGATAAGAATAAAAAGGGTTTTTTTGTTTTGTTTTGTTTTGTTTTTTTAAGAAATAGTCTATTGTAATATTAATCTTATGTTATTAACTTTTTATATAGGTGTTGACATATGATGCAGGAGGAAGTGAGTTGTCAGGTACTAAGGTATGAATTGATAACTAGAAGCATCAGGGCTGGGGGATAGCTCAGCTGGTAGAGTGCTTGCCTTGCAAGCACAAGTCCCTGAGTTTGATCCCCAGTACTGCAAAAAAAAAAAAAAAGAAGAAGAAGAAGGAGTTAACTTTCCATTGTCCCCCGCACTGCGGGATTGCGGAAATAACAAACAAGAAGCATCAAACCCTGTCTAATCTTTATGTGTAAATAAAAAAAAAAAATTCAAAAATTAAATCATGTGTGATAAAGTTTAACAAGGTTTGTTATTCTTCATGATGAGCACCTTTGGTGCTTAAAAAAAAAACATTAATATTGTTATTTCAAAATAAACGGTGCTTAGTAATGGTATTTAAAAATTAAAAAATATGTGTCTGATGAATGGAAGTTTCACATCCTTCAGATGGAATGTGTGTCTGATAAGGATGGTGCTTTGTAGTCATAAAGAAGTATGCTCTGGGATAATACTATCAGGATGGAGGTGTTTGCTCTCTGTAAAGCCTTGGATACTGACTCCCCTTTTATGAACCTCTTGTAAAATGTAATATGGTTAGCACGTTTTTGTCAAGATGAATTGCATTAATCAGTGGGAAGCAATCAGTACAGAGCCTGATCAACTGGTAAATATCCAATCTGATTTTTGTTGTGGTTATTATGGTTAACAGTAGGTTTCTCCTTTGGAAATGAAAAAATTCTGCCAATTTTTGCTCTCAGGAAGGTACCATTTTTAGGAATGTTCCCTGGGACTGTTCCTTTTTGTTAGCACACTTTTTAGATATGTTAGTATCCTATCAAGATACGAGCTCGAGGCATGCTGTATTTTAGGTTGAGATCTGTAGAAGTCTCATTCTCAGGAAATGAGTATCCAGTTTAAAAACAGGATGTCCACAGTCTTTAACAGATATATTAAGTTTTTGTTAGTTTAATTGCATTGTAGAGAGAAGTACTATACTAGAGCTTAAGCACATTGATTCTGGACACTGGTCACTGGGTGAAAATCCCAGTTCTGCTTATTAGCTGAGCCACCTTGCAGGAAATATTTTTCCTGTGGCACAATTTCATCATATATAAAGTAGAAATAATAATAGTACCTACTACAAATTGTTGTTATGAGGAATAAATGTTTTAACTATGTAGAGCACATAAAACCTTATCTGGTATTTAAATACTGATATATGTCAGCTATTATGCTTTTGTTTAATTATCCCCAAACTATACATTAAATATTAATATTTAATGAAATTGCAAGACCTGTAGAAGCAGGTGTCTGCAGATCTTATTCATTACTCTGTCCATAGCACTTCAAACAGTGATAAATGAATGATGAATGAATTCCCATGTTACAGATAAGGAAATAATAGCTGAAAGTGGTTGGATAATTTTTCATAGATAGCTGCCTTGTACAAGGATTTGAGTGTCTGTGTATAAATATCTATGTTTAAACACACAAATTTGTGGTGAAAATATTCAGAAAAAACTTAATCTTTTGTAATAATGCTCAGTTCAGGGAGAAGAAAAGGCAGATAGTAGAAATTACAAGTTCTAGGAGATTATGTAGATAATGGGGCAGAAGAATGAAAAGGATCCAAATGTGGATTGTGGTTCAACTATGTTCTGCACTAAAGGATATTTCAAATGAGTTTTTTTTTAGGGTAGGGCTCTGAAATCTGCTTTCCTAGTATATACCCTGGTAATAGTATGCTTATTAATATTTGGGAAGCCCTGGATAGAATATATTCCTAGTGGACTGCAATGGTGAACGTGGAGGTCAGCAAGTGAAAAGCAGGAATGAAACTGAGTAGAGAATTACCAGAGGTTAAAATTAGAAAATAAACTCAATTTTTGAAAGAAGTTATAATCTTTCCAGTGAAAGGTCCAGAATTAGCACTAGGAATAAACTTGTTAAAGTATCTTGCAACTCTTCAAAACTTTACCTTTATTACTTGAACTCTCAGTTGCCAGAGGATTTTTGTTTATTCAGTGTGAACTGGAATTAATTTGAAGAAATTTTAACACTCTGAGATTTTAAAGAGTAGTTGTTAGAGCATGCACCTAAACATCCTGTGCATTGCAAAGTTCAACTTTCCCTCAAAGCTTCTGCTTCCTGAGAATGATGATTACAGTGCAGTATCTAATTCTATGGTTGTGATGGCAATTACAGGTACCATAACCTCCAGTGAGCAGTTTGCACATACCCCTATATAGAAACAAACAGCAGTGTCAAAAATCTATTCTAAATCTATAAACTCCTAATTGTAGGTCATATGTACATAATTAGCAAGTAAATCATTTTTATATTTATTTTTCCTATCATCATGGGTTATTAAATATCAATAAATTAAATATGCCTTTAAAGTCATCCTTATTTATAATACTTTTTTAAAAAAATTGGTGCTGAGGTTTGAACACAGGGTTTGGAGCATACTAAGCATGTATTTTGCCACTAAGCTACACTTCTATTCCCTGTAGCACTATTTTTAAATGATATATATAAGTTAAAATATAATATAGTTTTGCTTAGCAAACATTTATTTTAGATTTGTCTATGTTTTAAATGCTCAGGGAAAGTTTTTTTGTGTGTTCCTAGGAAATGAGCATTGAGTGTAACAATAGAAGGCCCACATCTTTTGCATATGATACTAATTTAGTTCTTCATGCTAAAGAGGAATGTATTTTCAATTAATAATTCAGAGCATTTGTGCATGAGTAGATGAATACTTTGGATGCCATCTTTAATATAAGAAATTGAAATTAGATATTCTTTAAATTTATTCCATAAACACTCAATAGTTCTATTAGTTATTACATCTGGTTGGATATAAATCTATCTCCAGGTATGTCGGTGATGCTAAAGAATTATCAAAGACAACTGTCATTTTCTTGCAAATGGAGTGCTTTTCAAATTGATTTAAAAATGCAATAATCAGCCCATTTATGTAATCTAGGTACTTGTCTACCATTCCTAGTATTTAATATCATATTGGTAAATATCATATTGTATTCTAAGAACTTCTTTTCTTGACCAACTAATGCTTTATCAGACCATCTGTTTCTGTCTTCTCTTGGCTTTCCAACAGCTTTTACCTATTTGGTTTCTCACAATTTAATAAAACTGCTTTCTTTTTAAAAATTTTTATTTGTTCTAATTAGTTATACATGAGAGTAGATGCATTTTGACATATCATGAATACATGGACTATAACTTCTCATTCTTCTGTTTGTACATGATGTAGAGCTACACAGGTCGTGTGATTATATATGCACATAAAGTAATAATGTCTGATTCATTCTACTATCATTCCTACATCCATATGCCCTCCACTCCCTTCATTCCCTCTGTCAAATCCTAAGTACCTCTATCCTCCCCCACCTCTTATTGTAAATTACTATCCACATGTCAGAAAAAATATTCTGTCTTTGGTTCTTTGGAATTGGCTTATCTCACTTAGCATAAATATTCTCCAGTTCCATCCATTTGCTGGAAAATGCCATAATTTCATTCTTCTTTAAGGCTGAGTAATATTTATTTCATTGTATATGTGTACTACAATTTCTTTATCCATTACTCTGTTGAAGGGTACCTAGGTTGATTCCACAGTTTAGCTATTGTGAATTGAGCTGCTATAAACATTTGATGTGACTGAGTCACTGTAGAATGCTGATTTTAAGTTCTTTGGGTATAAACCTAGGAGTGGGATAACTGGGTCAAATGGTGGGTGGTTCCATTCCAAGTTTTCTGAGGAATCTCCATACTGCTTTCTGTAGTGGTTGTACCAATTTGCAGTCCCACCAGCAATGTATGAGTGTACCTTTTCCACATCCCTGCCAACTTTTATTATTTTTTGTATTCTTGATAATTGCCACTCTGACTGGAGTGAGATGGAATCTCAGTGTATTTTTACATTTCTCTAATTGCTAGAGATGGTGAACATTTTTCATGTATTTGTTTATCAATTGTATTTCTTCTGTGAAGTGTCTGTTCAGTTCCTTAGCTCATTTATTGATTGGGTTATTTGAAACTGCTTTCTTATAAGTTATGATCAAAAATATTTTATGTACTATAAATTGAACCTACTGGTGCTTAACTACTGAGACACATCCCCAGTCACTTTTTATTTTTCATTTTGAGACAGGGTCCTCCTAAACAGCTCAGGGCCTGGCTAAGTTTCTGAGACTGGTCTTAAACTTGTAATCCTCTTGCCTCAGCCCCCAGAGGTGCTAGGATTACATTTTTTTCTCTTCACTTTTAAATTATCTGTTGAAATAAACCTACTCTCATTTTAACATAACAGGTGCTCACCTTTTGCCTAATTTACACCACATCTTATCTTTCTAAAAGAGTAAGGAAGAAAATGATACCTGTACCACTAAATCCCTATTAAGAAACTTTCCCCTTAACTACCTTCCCAGAAGACAGTGTGCATCATCTCTGTGAGTGTATTCATACTATGTGAGTGTATTTATAAATAAAGTACACTACTATTGTTTCTTAATATTTGTTCAAATATTACTATATTCAATATTAATATCTGCAACTTATTTTTACTAATATTGTGGTTTTTGAGATTATCCAGGTTTATGCATTAAATCAAGCTTATTCATTTCAACTGCTAAATAGTGTTTTATTATATGAATAAACCATGGTTCATCCATTTTTCTAATGCTTTTTCCCCCTTTCTTGCCATAATTCCTGCAATTATCTTTGTAAGTGTCTCTATGTATAAGGATCTCTCCAGGGTAGAATCTTAGAAGTAGAATTCCTGACTCAGAGCATGCATAAATGTTATAGATTATTGTCAGATTGTTCCTTAAGTGGATGTACCGCTTTCATTTCCATTAGTGTTTTATAGAAGTTTACTTTTCTCCACACCCTCTGCAATATCAATCATTACTAGATGTATTAAGTTTGCCCATGTAATGGACTTGAAATAGTGAGAACCTCCTTTTCTTAATTTGCATTTTCATAATTATTAGTAAGATTAAGCATTTTTTCATATATTTATTAGCCATTGTTTTGCATTTGTCATTAGCACACTCCTCATCTTTGTCCATTTTCTTTCTATTGGGTTATGTTTTTCTTACAGATATATAAAAATTCTTTGGACAGTAACCATTTTAACTTAGGTAAAGAGAAAATGTATTCTCTCATTTTTGTAATTTGTCTTTTCTCTCAGTAATGTTAAAATTTCATTTCAAATGTGATTTTTTATATTTATCATGCATGTTTATCTGTACATAAGAGAAATTAACAGATCCAGTGTAACTTTTTTCTTGGTTTAACTTTAATTTTTATTTGTTCTAATTAGTTATACATGACAGCAGAATGCATTTCAATTCATTGTACATGAATGGAGCTCAACTATTCATTTCTCTGGTTGTACATGATGTAGAATTCATACCATTTGTACAATCATACAAGTATCTAGGTTATTGATGTCAATCTCATTCTACAATCTTCAAATGTCATTTTAAAAATATTTTATATCTATTAAAAATTACATCTGTATATTACCCAATTTTGGAAAATAGTGTTATTTTGTCATAAATAGATTAATCTTGTTAACTTTATTGTTCAAATCTTTAGAATTATTGCATTTCTTAATCTAACTGATCTTTTAATTACTGATGGATGGGCATTAAAATCTCACAGTATATGCAAGTGGAAAACGGAGCTTGTTGGTTTTTTTTTTTTTTTGCATCAGAAATGTTTTTATTTATTCTAGAACACACTTCTCATTTCTTGACAATCCTTGCTTACTGGATCTTTCTTAGACATTACTCCCATTTAATATGTGTTGACTTCTATACATATTTGAATGTATAGAATTTAACCTCTCGGTTCTTTGACTACCTCTCTTCCAGTGACCCTGTTCAGTTATATCCCTGCACTTATCTTTATCAACCACTGCAAATTCTCTAGATTCTCAATATCAAGTGTCTTATTCTCCAAACACCTCTTCCTACATGTCTAGCTTATTCTCTTTAGTACCCTGACTCCATAAATCCTGCTCCCTTACTGGTAACTAAAATATTCTGATACTATCACTTCTTCATTAAATTTCATGGTTGATCATTATCTTCTTTTTGAATACATCTCAAGCTCTTTCTCCATCTCTGCAGGATTTGTATTCATTTTTAAAAGCCCCACCTGTTGTTAAATTCAATTACCAAGCTATGTGCCCAATGTCCATGCAACTGTTTATGGCTAGAGAAAATCACAAAGTTACTAAAAGCCTGAACTTTAATGCCTATGAACCTCCATTTGCCCTAATTCTTTCAGCTCCCAGACTCCTAGATAACTATTTCAAAGCTTCTGTTCCTTCACATTTGTAACACCTCTTCTCCCATTTTTTTTTTTTTTTTTTTTTTTTTTTTTTTTTGCAGTACTGGGGATTTGAACCCAGGGCCTTGTGCTTGCAAGGCAAGCACTCTACCAACTGAGCTATATCCCCAGCCCCTCTTCTCCCATTTTCATTCCCATAAATTGTTTTCCTGATGAAAAAGAACCATTCAAAAACATGACTTGTACAGCTTTCACATTTTCAATTACTCCTTTTCCAGCATCAGTACACATTATTCCAGTTTTTCTCTGTCACTCCCGGATAGGATAACTGCCCCTGCAAACTCTTATCTAAAGTCAACTCTTCTGTGATGCATCCCATGTCCTTCATCAGAAATGTCCCTCCAGTCCTTCTCCCATCTCTCTCCTGCATCACTAATTCAATGCTCTCTCCTTTCTTTCTCCATCTCTCCACATTTCCTAGACCACTACATTAACATACAAATTTTGTCTCATGTCCCTCTATCATTTCCATTTATATAGGATACATTTGCAGCAACTTTTTTTTTTATAGGTAGGTATACAGAAAATCATGTTTTGGAAGAAATTCCCTCCATTTCATTTTTATTCAAGTTTAAATTAGCTGTTGAAACTAATAAGGATTCATAAGTTACATGAAAATGTCAATCTCAAAAAGAGATATTAATGAGGAGTAATATTTTGTAAAATTATTTCCTGGTCCTACCCTTACATCACTATACTGTGACTGGAATGTAACATAAATAGCTGACTATTGCAAAATCAAGAAAGAAGGCACAATTGGGCAATCTGCTGAAATGTTTCTATGTGTGTACAAAGACCAATGTAAATAGACAATTCTTTTCCCTGGCAACTCCTTTTATGTAAAGAACATCATCGACATACACAGAGGATCCCAGCAGCAACTTCCACCAGTTAACACCATAAGTTCATACAGGCTAAGGGCACACAATAAAATCAAAACATGATAAAGGATTTACTTTTAATTATGGCTTATTCAGTTAAGTTGTGATATTTAAAGACAATAAGTCAGACAATTATTTTCTAAAAAGTGACTTTTTTTGCAGAGCCATACTAGTTATAAAGTTTATAAACTCATTAACACTAATAAAATTAACCTTTTATAGGAAAGTTAAAGAAATTGCCAAATACAGTTCAGATGAAACTCCAGAAATATCTGTATTTTTTCTGTATTTCCAAACAATTTTACACTGTTATTTTTACTACATTTTCTTCACAGCAGATTAAATTTATTAGGAGTGTTCAACACTGAGATAAGAAAGAACAGAGCCACACAAAAGGACAGGTACAATATAGATTGTTAGCAGTGTTATGACACTGCACCAAAAGTTTCTTTTAAATGTCTGCCAATTAAGCTAGTCACAGTTACTGTCTGAGTACTATCACTGAAATAATTAACAAAAACTTTTTTTAAAAACTCAGCTGTCAAAAAATGGCCTTTGTCATTCTCTATGGAGAACTTTTAAGTAATTTTATTTTTACTTCTTGCAGTTATCAGGTTGACATCCAAATTCGTATACATAAATGGTTTAAAGTCATCTGGACTTCATTTACCTTTGCTCTTTATATTGTGCCATTCTTTGACCATAATTCCCCAAGCTTAATGCTCCAAACAACTGGACTCCTTTTTTGTGACCCAAATACGCAGTGTTCTCTTTCCTTTATTAAACTTGGCATATTTCAATCTGAAGAAAAATATTGTCAATTCATTTTACCTGCTTACCCTTCAACTTACATAGGAAGTGCCACCACATCCAGAATTGTCCTCTGGTCCCCTAAGACCATATTAGACCGCCTCCCACACTGATTCTAATGCACTGTCATCATTAATTCCCACAATACCTTAATGTGCTGTAATTCTTCATCTGCAAAGTCCACACACCTAAGTGTCTGTCAATTGTAGCCCTAGTACTTTATACTGAATTTGTGACAAACTGTCACAAATGTTGTTTCATTTGATTATAACATTTGTGCGAGTGTTTGAAATAAATGTTATTATTTTCTCAGTTTACAGAAAGGTAAAATAGCTAGTTCGAGAAGGTTCATAAATGATAAAAATGGCAGCAATAGTTTAATTCTAGATCTTTATGTTATAAATTATAGTCTCATATAAAGGTGATACAACCTTTAAATTAATTATATTTGCCAAACATGAACCTTGAAAAGATGAGTGGTAGAAATGAAAGTAAGCATCAATTCCTGAAGAATTATTAGTTTTTTTCATAAATTAACTAGTATTCAGTAACATACACTTATTATCAAAGGTTCTTTAATGGCATTGACATAACACTGTAAGACATACTCATTCTAGAAAAGTTCTAATCTGTGAGGAGATAGAAACTTCTAAGATGGGGACTCTTTGTGCCTTAAGTCCTCCACTGTATTTGACATCAATTTTTGCAGGAAAAATAAACATACTCTCTCAGCCTTTCCACCAACTATGCCTTGTACCAAATTCTCCCATTTCATCAACTGACCTTGTTCTATGAAGAAGGGAGAAAGTGAAATAATTGGCAAACCCACAAAAATATTGCAAGCACAATTGCTTCAAAACTCACAGATCTAGGTGAAACAGATTGAAAATAGCTAGCCAAAATTCTCTAACAAGATATTGTTTCATGACTTAAAATACAGATTACTCATTAGTCAAAGACAGTGAAATGACTGGATTCTTTAGAAAACATTTGCTGTGGAAAAGTATATTTTTATGTCTCTTGGTGTACTTTTCTTCAACCTAGAGAACTTTAGTTATGTCTACCAAATTTTCTACATAGATGTAGAAGATTCCAGGAAATTCTGGCATGAGATAGAGTTGATGGAGAACAGAAGATACAGAAGGCAGTGTGGATAGTTATCTGTTTCTCATTTCCTTCAGTTTTCATGTAAAATAAAATATTTTTTATATAATTTAAGAACCTACTTCTGGAAAGCTTAATAGCATTTTAAGCCCTGCACTTTAAATCCCAAAATTAATTACTTAAATGTGGTTTTGGTAATATAGTTTTTGTGGCATCGTTGTTTTTGTATTTCAACAGGTTGGGTATATAATATTGGGATGACACAGTTGGTGATTGCCAGAAATAAGATCAGCAAGTACAGAAAGTATCCTGAATTTTATATGGCTTTCTGACTCCTTAGATGCTAAAGAAAGAGGTCCTGGGGTTGGAATCCCAGCGTATTGGTTTCTTAAATTCATAAAATTGGAAGAACAGTGGGATAATCAATGTGTTAAGAAATCAACTAATCTTTTGAATTCCCTAATGAATAAAAATAAAAAGATTTCTTCAATATACTTTAAAATTTGTGCAAGTCATATTATCTCTGAAATTCTCCAAAGTATTCTGGCATGTTAGAGGTTCTATGAAAACTCTCTCTTTTTTTTAATTATTTATTTTTTTATGTTTTACAGACTACATTTTGATTCATTGTACACAAATGGGGAACATCATTTCATTTCTATGGTTGTACACAAAGTAGATTCATATCATTTGTGTAATCATACATGTACATAAGGTAATGATAACTGTCTCATTCCACCATTTTTCATACCCCCTCCCTCTTATTTCCTTCTACATAATCTAAAGTTCCTCCATTCTCCTCTCACTCCCCACCCCCCACCACCATTATATATCATTATCCACTTATCAGGGAAAAAATTTGACCTTTGTTTTTATGGGATTGGCTTATTTCACTTAGCTTATTTCACTTATTTGCAAATGCCATAATATTCTTCTTCTTTATGGCTGAATAATATCCCATTGTGTATATATACCACAGTTTCTTTATCCATTCATCTGTTGAAAGGGCATCTAGGTTGGTTCCACAATCTAACTGTTGTGAATTGAGCTGCTATAAACATTGATGTGGCTACATTACTGTAATATGCTAATTTTAAGTCCTTTGAGTATAAACTGAGGAGTGGGATAACTGGGTCAAAAGGTGGGTTCATTCCAGGTTTTCTGAGGATTTTTCACACTGCTTTCCAGAGTGGCTGCATCAATTTGCAACTCCACCAGCAATGTAAAAGTGTGCCTTTTCCCCCATATTCACGCCAACATCTATTGTTTGTGTTCTTGATAATAGCCATTCTAATTGGAGTAAGATGAAATCTTAAAGTTGTTTTAATTGAACCTCTATCTCTCACCCTGCACAAAACTCAACTCAAAATGGATCAAGGACTTAGGAATTACACCAGAGACCCTGTACCAAATAGAAGACAAAGTAGGCCAGAATTTTTATCATGTTGGCTTAGGATCAGACTTCCTTAACAAGACTCCCAAAGCACAAGAAATCAAAGCAAGAATCAATAAATGGGATGGACTCAAACTAAAAAGCTTTTTCTCAGCAAAGGATACAATCAATAATGTGAAAAGAGAGCCTACACAGTGGGAGAAAATCTTTTCCACACGTACTTCAAAAAGAGCGCTAATCTCCAAAATTTATTTATAAAACTTTACACCCAAAATACAAAGAACCCAATTGATACATGGGCCAAGGAATTGGACAGACACTTTACAGAAGACATACAGGCAATTAATAAAAATATGAAAAAGTATGAAAACTCTTAAAAAGGAAAGTTTCTGTCTTTTTGTAACTAATCTTCTCCTTTTACTTGCCTAACACTCTCTTTTATCATCCTCTGAAGACATTGGGGGAGTACTGACCCAGACTAACTCTTTTCTGATATCTGCATCCAAGAGAACACTCTCTCTTACTGCTTTCACACTCTCTCCCCAAATGCAGAAGCCATGTCTGTTTCCTCTCCTGCTTTGTAGTGTGACAATGATAGCTTGTTTTATGAGGGCATATCAACTCTGAGGAGACAGAATAAAGAAAGGATCTAAAAAGCATGCTTTTTTAAAAACACAGTCCCCAAATGCTTATCCAGAATTGACTCACTAAGTGTAACAGATGTGGTGCTCATTTTTTTAATTTTTGTACTCTTGGTTTTTTTTTTTTTTTTTTTTTTTTTTTTTTTTTTTTTTTTTTGTTTGTTTGTTTGTTTGCCCAGTAAGCTTCATCTCCTTCCTCCTTGGGTTAGAACCAGCTTTCCTCATTGTAGAACCAGTTCTTGACCCATCATGTGCCCTATCTTCCTGGCAGTGGTGATTGATCTAAGGGTAACAACATCACAAAACTGGACCCATTAGGGTCCTTCTGCAAGATTAATTAATACATGAACCCTGAGAAAGAGCAACTTTCTAGAGGGTTGGTTAAACTGAGAGGATGTGATTCGTGTAGCTCCTAGCTTTCCTGACACAGGAGCAGAGCAGGTGGAGTCAGGCAGAAGTAAGCAGTGGAGACAGGAGCCAAGTAAGAGGTCTTCCTGTTGGCCATCCCTGAGAAACATGAGTTTCAAAATATTTTGATACTAACAAAACAGAAGTCCTCTTCCCAACTATGTGATCCATAAATAACTTCAATTAAGACCATTTAAATACAGTCTGTGATTAGGAGCATCCTTCTTCTCCAGGAAGAGATTATCAGTGTACAACTTTCAAAGATTTTGTACAAAGAATAGAACTTAAATGTCAATTACATCTTTGGTAAATTATTTCTGCAGTATACATACTTTCACAATTAAAGATAGTTTATTTTTTTCAGACTTAAAATCAGGCAAAGATTTCTTTTGATTTAAATAACTGTACATTCTACTATCTGGATTTGGTAACCTAAAGTAATCGAAAAACTTGGAGTAGGAATCAATGCAGAAATGGCAGGGAATAAATACATTTCCCTGTAGGAACTTCAGCAAGAGGGACTCAGCATGTGTTGTCAGGGAGGGAGTGTGAGGAATAGAGTTCTTTATTCTGACTTTTTTACAACATCCCTCATTATTCCCTCAGTACATGACACAGAAAAAAAGCATCCCCTTGTTCTCTGTGCTTTTCCTGTTTGGCAAAAGCCATCTCAAAGATGTTATCAACTGAACAGAATGTTTTGTGTCTAGAGCTTCAGGTCAATGAGTCAAACTGTACTGCAATGGACATCAAAATGATGCCACACTGACCCCAGTTTTCAGGATCCCCTCTGGTATCATTTAAGAAGATAAGTGGCAGAACACCACCATGTGTATTCTCATGTCCTGATGACTCTGCCCAGAGAAGTGTGTAGTTCTTGGGTTCCTTCCCACATGGCACCTCCTGCTGCAATTTATTGACACCAGATGTTCTTTGTATCAGTAAGACTTGTAGCCGTGTCTATTTAAAGTTAAATGGAATAATTGAAGCCAGAGCATCATACTTTGAATGAAGTAAATCAAAGCACATCACAGTCATAAAAATGCAGACTAGAGAAAGCATGAATGAGAGAAATCCATTATAAAAAGAAAGCGAGACTATTAGAGACAAAAAAGCTCTGATTAAAATTTATCAGCTCACACAACCCTGATAGGAATCAATCGGTAACTGGTCAGAGCTCCGACGCCAGAATTAGCGAGTATACCTCTATATAAATTAGGCAGAAGTCTTTTGTCATAATGACCTCCTTCTCCATGACAGCTAGTGGAAAACAATTCTTCACTTGAACCACTGTGGGGATCAGATGCAAAAACTCTGGCTAATGATAAGAGACATGGACCTGAAGTCTAGTCATTTTACTAACATAATGCTTTAGACAAAGGTTTCAACAAATCAAGGCTTAACTAATGATTGATGGTAGGAAATGGAGACATGTTTTAAAGTCTGATTTAAAAGAAAACTAAGACAGGAAGGACAGTGTGATTAGAAAGGCTCAAAGCAGACCATGAACCATAAGCATTAATAAATGTGGATTTTAATAGGCATAGGTCTGGCAGCCAGCAGACAGCAAGAACTTGAACTGATTGAAAATAAATGAGAACTTTTAGTATTACTCCTATTAAGTTGAATCATCAGAGGCAATCATAAATATACCAAATAATAATAGTAATTTAAAAGTAAAGAAGTAAAAGCTATTAAGACTAAAATTACAATGTGCAAGCATGGCAGGATAATATTTTAAAGAAGTTAACGGATGTTTTCCTTTAGAAAAAATGTTTTCCAAGGCATTTTTCCCTATCTGTTGCCTTGTGAAGGGAAATACTTGACTCAGTATTTATCATTTCAGTAAAGGGATATGATGGGACACAAAACAGAAGGGGCTTAACAGACTCTGCCTTTTGTGCTCCAAAGAGCTTAAATTCCTCTGCAGAAATCTAACAATAGGCAAAGCAGAATAAAAAAATAATAGTTCATACACACTCTTACCCAGACTAGAAAGAGAAACCCTTGAATATAGAAGAGAAGGACGAGATGATAAGAAATTAAAAAAAAAAAAAAAAAAAAAGAGAAATTGTAGGGTCTTTGAGAGAGGGGCTCCAGAGCAGGAAACTTGGAGTGTCAGTGAAGGTCAAGAACATCTGTGGAATGGGTCTAGACAAGCAGAGTTTCGGAAAGACATGGAAAGTTTCCAATGTCACATTGTGAAGTTAAAACTATATAAATGTGTTCATACCATAAGACTGCCTTTGACACAGATCAGAAATTGCCAACAAATGTGTAGAATCCCTGAAGATAAGAACTCTGGTTGTTTCAAGAAGGATCTATACAGCTAACTAAAGACTTAATGGGCCAACGTGGATCTCTGTGTCCGAGGAGTGACTCCTGGGACAGATGATGCAAGTGACAGAAAGAACTTAAAGACAATCACTATACTCTGCTACAGAACAAGATCTTTGAATAAAAATTAGGTTGGGTTATGATTTGGGTATTGGTTATCACCCAAAATGCTCATGTGGCAATACAGAAATGTTCAGGGATGAAATGATTAGATTATAAGAGATGCAAACTAATCAGTGGATTAATTCACTTAATTGATTAATAATTTTAATGGATTACTGAGGGGTAACTGTGGGCAGATAAAGAAAGACTGGAGGAAGTAGATCACTGGGAGTGTGCCCTTGGGAATTATATTTTGTCTTTAGCTTCTCCCACACACTTTCTCTGCTTCCTGGCTGCCATGAGCTGCTCAGCTCTACCACACCTATCACTGTTATATTCTGCCTTACCTCAGACCTCAGAACCATGGATTGATCCTCTGAAATCATGAACCCAAAATAAACTTTTCCTCCTCAATGTTATTCTTATCAGGTGTTTTGTTCACAGGAACGAAAACCAGACTAGCACAGGTTGTGATATAGAAAAACCAATTGCTTTTGCACTTCAGCTTGAGGACTGCTATGTAAAACAGGTATAAAAGTATTTCAATGCCTTTGAAAAGAAAAATATAGACAAAGTGGAGGGATAGAAATATTGGAGAAAAGGAAGAAATATCTATCACATAACTAGGAATTCTTGCAGTGTGTTAAAATCATAAGTTCAGCAAAGAGAAGTGTATGAATTCCAAAAGTTTGTGATGAGTTCCTCATCAAAATAATAGCATCTAAATCCCAGTTATGAGCTAAAGTAGACTCTGGTGTTGGTTATTCTGACATGTGAATCCATAAAACAACTATCTATTCCACTACAGTAGTCAGGAAAGATTTAGACTAATCACCAAAAGGAAGTTATTCTGGCTTCATAGTGAAGCAGCATCATTATCAATGGCCAGATGGAGGTGTATTCAACAGGATGCACATAATACACTACAGTGCAGAATGAGAAGGTAAGGCAAAATAATGAGTCACATAAAATAAATTGAAGAAAGAGAGAGAGAGAGACCTTCATCCCTCAGGTCTTTTGAAGGAAGTACAAAATGAAACAGGAAAAAATAGAGACAGAATTGTTTTGAAATTTCTCCTACTCTTTTCAAGTGGGGTAAATTTATTCATTTTTGATGGAAACAAGCTAGATGTCTTCATAGATTTAGTGCATAGGCAAAATTTTGAGTGAAAGCAGAGAAAAAGTACCAAGGAAAAAATTAAATTAATTCTACATGTGTGGCAAACTTTCAGTGAAGAGAAAAAAATGTAACTATAGGAAATTAGGAGAAACATTGAAAATATGTTCCTCAGATAAGAAAGAATTTCCGAAACAAGGTGCAAAAAAGTATAAGCAATTAAGGAAAAATTGACAAATTAATATTTATTTAATTTATATATATATTTAAAAATACTTTGTTAGTATTTTTAGTAGTTACTTTTTTACTTTATAAAGACTTTTTTTATTTAAAGAAAAGAAATATTAACTAGGGTCAGTTTTAGAAAAACAAATTATTGTCTTTCATATTCATTCTGTTGTTGTTTTCTTGTTTGTTTTGTTTTGTTTTTGTGGTGTTGGGGATCTAACCCAGGTCCTCACACATGCTAAGCCACTACCATTGAACTACACTCTCTGCCCTTTGTATTAGAGTGAAACAATCATTATTACCTTATGTATGCCTGCATGACTGACATGATTCTACAATATGTACAATCAGAAAAATGAGAAATTACACTCCATTTATGTATGATTTATTAAAATGCATAAATGCATTCTCCCATTATGTACAACTAATTAAAACAAATTTAAATTTTTTTTTAAAAAAAGTAAAAAGTAAAGTAAGAAATAATGGAAATGTACATTTTTTCATTCTAGAAAACATATAAAAAATAACTTTGGAACATAGGACCTAACATTAAGCAGATTCCAATTATCAACATTACTTACAATTGTTACATTGGACCAACTTTTTTTTTTTTTTTTTTTTTTTGGTATGGTATTATGGACTGAAATCAGATCCAAAGGGAGCTTAACCACTAAGCCACATCCTCAACCTTTTTATTTATTTATATATTTTGTTTTGAGACAGGGTTTCACTAAGTTGCTCAGGACCTCACTAAGTTGCTGAGGCTGACTTTGAACTGGGACTCTTCCTGCCTTAGCGTCCTGGAGTCATAGGAATCACTGGCATGTGCCACCACACCTGACACACTAAACAGACTTTTATGTCTTAATATTAGACCTTTATTTTAAACATCTTAGAAGAGTAGAGGTGTTGATGGTTTGTTAAATTCTTGGGTCATCTTATTAATATTTTCCTTAACTACCTCAAACCCATGCTAAATTTCATGTTAAACAAAACATCAATTATTCCACTTAAATGAAAATCAGATCTAGCTATGTTGGAAAAAAAGCAATTCAAAATAGAGAGTATTTTAGCCTTAGAAAAATGTAAAGTGCATTCGACATATTCAGTATCAGACAATTGAGTAATTTTAATTTCTTAAGTCAATATTGTGCAGATATCTACACTTCATAAGAAAGCCATTGAACAAATGAATATTTTAGTTACCAAGAGAAGATGTGAAAGTGGAAAACAAAAGTAGTTTAAGTGATGCTTATATTAGTTTCCCAGGATGTCATAAAAATACCACAGTTTGTCTTATAACAACACAAATTTATCCTCTCAGTTCAGGAGGCTAGATCAAAATTAAAATGCAGGCAAGATTGACTCCCTTTGTGGGCCCTGAAAAAGACTCTGCTGACTGCCTCTTTCCTAGTTCTATTGATGGTCTTGCTCTCCTTGATTATTGATGCCATCACTCTAATCTTGATTCCATCCTCACATGGTGCTCTTCTCCTGTGCTTGTTGTTTTTGTCCCTATGTCCCTGTCTTAAAAGGGCACCAGTCATATTGGATCAAAGTCTACCCTAATGAATTCATCTTAACTTTGTTAAATCTGCAACATTTAACTACTTGCACGCAAGGTCCCACTCACAAATACTAGGGATCAAGACATCAACATACAGTTTTCTGGGTACATGATTTAACACAGAACAATGATATAGTCCAGAATCTCTAAGAAGTTCAATAAGAGCTGCTAGTGATAAAGAAATCCTACTCAAAAAGTTGACACATAAGCTGTAGACTGAAATGGAGAACTTTTACCAGCAGAGCACATTCCAAGTCAGAGGAATGAAAATTAACATGATAACAAAAATCAAATAAATTTAAAAGAATCAATTTCTTGCTTAGAATTAGAGTTGTCATTTGGTAGATTATTAGCCAGTGATATGATCTAGTCGCCACTCATTCTTTCCTTCAACAATTCATACAATAAACATTAGATGCCTAGGTGCAGGAGATAGGAAACTGAGCAAGAAGAGGAAGAGGAGCTTGGGATGTAGCTCAGTGATAAAGCATAGGCACCAGGCTCTTGGTTCAATACCCAGCACTGCACAAAGAAAAAAGAAATTTAACAGAAGAAGAAGAAGAAGAAGAAGAAGAAGAAGGAGGAGGAGGAGGAGGAGGAGGAGGAGGAGGAGGAGGAGGAGGAGGAGGAGGAGGAGGAGGAGGAGGGGGAGGAGGGGGAGGAGGAGGAGGAGGAGGAGGAGGAGCTCTTGTCTGTGTTGAGGAAATAGAGTTAATAAAAATCACACAAAAAATTTGAAACTATTCAGGATAGAACAATGCTTACAACTATCAGACCAACAAATAAAAGGCCCATTCGATATAGCCAAGGCAATAGAATTTCTATAAGCAAAAGTTAACTAGTCCAACAAGAGAAAATTCAGCCTTCCAAAAAGAAAGCAAAAAGAGCGCAAATGGCCTGGTAGGAAGGAGCTGGTAAGAACAAGGTGCCAGAGCAAAATGTGATGGTTGAGGCAAAAATGCTGATAACAGGCTTGGAAGGAGATGATGCAAAAGATGCAAGAAGGAACTAGAACGTGCTCGGTCACATAAAACACATTAAGAAGTCTTACCTTTATTACGGGGGCAAGCACAACACTTAAATATTCTTAAGCAAAATAGAATTATTCAATTTTAGGTTTTGTGAAAGTTAATCCAGCACCATATTATAATTCATAGATAGAAACGCTGATGATCAAATAATTTGTATTTTTTTCCCAAAGAGCTATTTAAAAGGCAGAAGAGGGATTAAACCAAGATTCCTCCCCTTGCCTTTTTTGGAAAGCAAAAGTGTAGAGATTCCTCAAACACATAAATATATGTGGCTTCTCCTTCATCTTCCTCCTCTAGTAAATGTCATGTACCTACTTGCCTAAGCCAAAATGCTTTAGCAATTTCCAGCTTTTCCTTCACCTCTATATCCAATCAATTAGCAAATCCTGCCAGTTCTTGAAAAAGATTTCTCAAATCTACTGGTTTTCTGTAATCCCTTGGCACCACATTAGTCTATGACATCACCATCTGAAGATGGAACAATGACAGTCTCCCAACTGTCATCCTCGCCCCTTGAAAAATCTATTCTCTATATTGTTAATGAATTAATGTTTCTATTTGATTGACCAATTGATGGATTGAATTTACAAACATATAGTATACATAGTATATCACCTGTTCACTTAAAAATCCCAGTGGCTTATTAGCTCTTCTAAAACAAATTAAAACCATTTACTGTGGCCTACAAAAATTGTGCATTACCAAGCTCCTGGTTACCTTTTTCAACATGAACTCTAATTTTTCTCTCTTGTTACTTTCTAACCATACTGGTGTCTCATCCATTCCTCCAACATTCCAAGGTCTTTCCTGCCTCAAGAATTTTTGCACTTGCTTTTTTTCCCTCCTGCCTGCAATGTTCTCCCACTTCTTTGTAAGGAGGGGTCCTCATATTTCAGATGTCAGCTTAAGTATTACCTTGTGAAATAGATATTGTTAGGCCATTATATCTAGAGAAGGCAGTTAATGTCTAACTCAAACACCTGTCTTATTTTTCATTGGCTTCTTTTGCATCATATTTTTCCTTATTGTTTTTTTATCTGGTTAATCTCATTAAATGTGAGCTCTTTGTGCAAGGAACTTTGTCATTTTTATTCAACATTGTTTCCCTATGCTTTCACATAGTGTGAGACAAATGGAACATATTTAATAAATATTGGCTAAATAAATGGACAAATATATAGCTCCATAATACTGAAAAATCACTGCATATTAAACTATAAGGGATTTTCAAATTTCCAAAATATTCCAAATTTCTTACCCAAATAAATCATGACTTGTAAAAGATACATCTCAGAAAAATATGCTTATTTTACAGGTAACATTAAAAAACATAACATAATTGCTTTTTAATCTATCTTGTACCTTTAAGAATCATAACGTAATAATTTTTTTTTCTAGAAAAAGAAGCCTGATGATTTTAAAGGCATGAAACAAATATAATATGAATGGTAAAATAGGGGCAACTGGAAACTTGAACAGAGAATATATTGCCATTCTATGCAATGAAAAATGTTGTAGAAAATATATCTGATTTTCAAATGAGCAGAGTTTGGGATTTTTAAAAAACACTTTTAATTCGTCTCCATTTTTTTTCCAACTTAACAAAAGGCTCTTTCTAATTACTCAATTGTTGATTTCATCTAATTCATTTTCCAAAATGTAAACTAAAACTAAATGGACCATTTCAATTAGAATGTTCTTTTCCTAAAGTTACTCCATAAAATGACTTGGAAAATAAAGAACTATAAATAGATTTCATATGTCTGGGTAACATGTGTCCAACTTCTGATCATCTGGCTAAAGTATATTATCCTATTGATTAGTAGAATTACTTCTTCATTTTTATCATTTGTTTTCAATCACAAGTATGTAATACTAATAGGTTTTCATAATTGAACAACAAATGTTTATAGAACATCTAAAGTGTATAAAGATAGAAAATATTCAAGCACAGAAAATACCATTTGCTTCTTCCTAATCTATAATCTCATGGTAGAACCTTAAAATTAGTGGTCAAGAATACAGATTCTTGGCTCATATCTGTAATCCCAGTGGATTGGGAGGCTGAAGCAGGAGGGTCAGGAGTTCAAAGTCAGCCTTAGCAACTTAGCAAGACCTGAAGCAAGTCAGTAAGACTCTGTCTGTAAATAAAATAGAAAAAAATGTTGGGGATGTGGCTCAGTGGTTAAGCACCCCTGGGTTCAATTCCCTGTACTGAAAAATAAAAAATATATATATATATATATATAAAAATATATGTATATAGATTCTACCCTCACTAAACGCTTCTCTAACTGGCTGCATAATTGTGGGTAAATTACCACAAAATTATTAGAAAATTATTGGGGAATTATTTGGGTTTATTTCAACCAAGATGGAGATAATAAAAGAACCTATTTTATAGAGTCATTAAATATTTTATAGGGAAGTTAAATATTAAACATTATTAGCTTTTGGATAATTTGAAGCAATAACAGTGATAATGTATGAAATGAGGGGGACTATTCTTTTGGAAAGGAGGCTATAGTTTAAACCAATTGTATTAGAAAAGCAGAATCCCTCTTAGAGAAAAAAACTTTTTTGGATAGCATATATACAATTAATAATCAAAATATATTTTGACCTCCTGTGATACTGATAACCAAGATAGAAACCACATGAACTAAAAAGAGTTAGCTTTTTTAACCACAGAAAAAGCATTAAGCAGTGCTTTTCTATGGCCTTTTGGTATCTGGTGGAGAGGATTTGGGAGTGCCTAGAAGGAAAGCAAGTACGGAAAGTGGTCTAAGCAAGATGGTGACAAGAACAAAATGTAATTTTAGCTCATATGCATCTCTTCTAAGTTTGGAAATAAATGATTCAAAACTTTAGAACAATGATGCCTAATGTGTAATACAGGTTATATGATGTGGAATTCCTCCTTGGACTATAGTTCTGAATAAGCATATATAAATACATGTTACCTATATATTTATTTCTGAATGATAATTCCTGAAAGGAGAAGTAGATTACACATTTGTCAAATGCTTTAATAGTATACTTGGAAATTGCCCTATGAGTATAGGAGAGAAACTTTGTTTCTACTATATATGTATTAGTTGCAGATGGACATAGTACCTTTATTTTATTTATTTATTTTTATGTGGTGCTGAGGATTGAACCCAGGGCCTCACGTGTGCTAGCTGAGTGCTATACCACTGAGCCCCAACCCCAGCACCAACCTTTGTTTCTTAACTTTCCAAATTAATGCACCAATAATTTGAGAAGCTGCTTAGTGGTGTCCATTTCATCAAAGTTATCAATTTATAGGCATAAGTTTGTTCATAAAATACTTCCTTTTAACATTTTTAAGGTCTGGAAAGATAGCCCCTTTTTCATTTATGATGTTTATAGTCTTTTCATTGTCCTCCATTCTGGCTAGACATCTATAAATATTACTGATCTTTTCAAAGACTCAGCTTATTGATCCATTGATCTTCTTTGCTGTTGTTCAGATTACCTTCACTTTGCTCACACTGACTTTCTCAGTGGTGGACACCTAACCCAATAAACTCAATGAATTATGATGAGAATTTTGCTGAGAAGTTACTGTGCTGAATATGCACATGAGTAGGCTGAAGTTACTATCACCATCTTTTCACCATATGCAAAAAGTGTGTGTTGGCAAAAAGCTAACATACAGAAGCAAACAAAGCTTAGAGATTAAGAAGATCTGAATCTTGCTATATCTTTTGAGTCCAAATCAAGCTGAGATTATAATCCTTTCTTAAACTTTGTTACATGAACTAACAAATTCCCTTTTTAATTAAGGCTTTTGGTTTGGGGTGTGTGTGTGTGTGTGTGTGTGTGTGTGTGTGTGTGTGTGTGTGTGACTTAAGCATCTAAAGAATCCTAACTAATGCAACATACTGTGTAGCTTTAGACATAGGACAAGTCCAATAATAATAACAAAAACAATATCTGCAACAATAACTAACTTCAAAGGCTATGACTTTGGTCAACATGATATACTAAGATGACCTAATGATTCTGCCTACCCACCCAACTTTTCCTTAACATTCACTCACAATCTTCAAGCATAAATGTTTGGTAAATTTCTTTTAAAGTTTAAAATGGATATGTAAACTCAAGAACAAAAAATAAGAAAAGAAATTTCAATTAATGAGAAGTAGAAGACATTGCCATAACGATGCATCCAAGAGGTCCATGAGTGTAAATGTTTTTGATATGATTGGGGCTGAGGGTTAATGCACATATAAGAAATAATAAGTTACAATTACATAACAATTATTACATTGCAGACACCATCTTAAGTACACAATATAAATCAAATTTATTTAAGCCTCACATATACCTATGAGTATGTATGGCTATTATTCCTCATTTCAAAGAAAATGGAATAGAGGAATACAAAGATTCTCCAAAGATTCGAGAGCTGTAAATGACATGTATGGAAGGGAAGAAAACTCTACACTATCCATGAACAAGGACTAGAAATTCTCTATCCTGCTAGGCTAAAGGGGAAGTAAGAAGTAGTTAGCCTGCTTGGAACTATTATCAGAAACAGACTCATCTTCATCCTCAATCCCACCAAAAAAATAACATCAGCATCCTTATCCTGTCCTGAGTAAGGGTGAGTAGTGAAATGTAGGAAATCCCCAAGCTAGAAGATTTGACACTCAACCCAGGTAGCAGAAGCTGCAAAATCCCACCTCTCCGGTGAGTTTCCATAGCTTGAGGCTTCTTTCAGGCAAGATGAGCTAAAGGCAAAAGTTAGAAAAGAAGCAGTTTATGATTGATTGACAACTTTTTCACTACTGTGACCAAAAAACCAGACAAAAATGATTTTAGAGGAGGAAAAGTTTATTTTGGGGCTTAGAGTTTGAGGTCTCAGTCTATAGACATCTGATTCCATTTTGGGGGCCTGAAGTGAGGCAAAACATTATGGTGGAAGTGTGTGGCAGCTGAGGACATGACACAAGGAAGTAGACAGAGAACCTTTACTCAACAAGGACAAAATACATACTGCAAAGGCATGCTCCCAGGGACCCACCTTCTCCAGCCACACTGTAACTGCCTATAGGTACCACCAAGTTAATCCCTATCAGAGGATTAATTCACTGATTATGTTAAAACTCTCATAACCCAATCATTTCACCTCTAAGCTTTCTTGCATTGTCTCACACATGAGATTTTAGGGGACACCTCACATCTAAACCATAGCAATTATCAAGAAATATAATTCACAGGCACAGAAAGGGAAAAAATTTATACTCAAAAGCTAGAGATAACGGAGCAGTACTTTTTTTTTCTTTTTTCTTTGTTTTGTTTTGGTACTGGGGATTGAACTAGGACCACTTAACCACTTAGTCACATCCCAAGCCCTCTTTCTTTCTTTCTTTCTTTCTTTCTTTCTTTCTTTCTTTCTTTCCTTCTTTCTTTCTTTCTTTCTTTCATTTTTCTCTTTCCCTCTCTCTTTCCCTCTTTCCCTCTCCCTCTCTTTCCCCCTCTCCCTCTCCCTCTCCCTCTCTCTCTCTCTCTCTCTCTCTCTCTCTCTCTCTCTCTCTCTCTCTCTCTCTCTCTCTCTCTCTCCCCTCACTCACTCTTTCTTCCTTCTTTCTTTCTTTCTTTCTTTCTTTCTTTCTTTCTTTCTTTCTTTCTTTCTTTCTTTCTTTCTTTCTTTCTTTCTTTCTTTCTTTCTTTCTTTCTTTCTTTCTTTCTTTCTTTCTTTCTTTCTTTCTGCCAGCAATTGAACTCAGGGGATATTCAACCACTGAGCCACATTCCTAGCCCTATTTTGTATTTTATTTAGAGGGAGGGTCTCATTGACTTGCTTAGCAACTTGCTTTTGCTGAGGCTGACTTTGAACTCCCTATCCTTCTGCCTCAACCTCCTGAGCCACTGGGGCTACAGATGTGCAGCACTGCACCAGCTATTTTTTTATTTTGAGACAATATCTTGATAAGTTGCTCAGGGCTTCACTAAGTTGCTGAGGCTGACTTTGATCTTGTGATCCTCTTGCCTCAGCCTCCCCAGTCGCTGGGATTATAGGCCTGCTCTACAGCCCTGCAGGGCATGGAACAATCTTAAAATAACTAAAATAAATGTATTTCATTTAATAAGCAATAAGTAGTACTGTCCATTGATTCAACACTTTCAATGTGCCCTTCATGTGGTCCACATGGCAGGCTTAATTAAACTTTATAATTCCAAGAAGCAAACAGGCAATTTTACTTCTAATTTAGTGTGAGGAAAATGACAGTTTGAGTTAGTGGTCCAGGGTCACCCATCTGGTAGAAGAGGAAACAAAGATTCAAGTTGGTTAATCTAGCTCCAGAAGCAATCTTTACCTAGAGGGCCAGGTTAAAGTCCTAACTGGCCATAAAATACACCACTACTAAGGTTTCTTAAATTGTCTGAAACCACTCTTTCTATTTAATTCAGTTCCTCATCTAATTACATTAATAAACTTTATGGCAAAACCCTGGGCACATATTGATAAGGGAATGTAGGTGTAAATAAGATGGTTACAGTTTAGAATAGAGACAAAAATATGATACGTCTAAAAGTGCCATGTGTTGTGATAAACAATTCAGACCTTAATACAAAATGATCTGCTTTAAGAAATCAACTTTAAGTATAAACTATCTGCGCAGAAGAAACAGGTAGTATGGAAGCAGGGAGGGAGGGAAGAAGGGAGGAAGGCAGGGAGGCAGGGAGGCAGGGAGGCAGGGAGGGAGGGAGGCAGGGAGGGAGGGAGGTAGCAGTCTTAGGCAGACAGGCCATAGAAACATAGAAACAAAGGATGCTTAGATTCAATAAAAGAAGTTGGGTGATAACTTCACAGCTTCTCTCATTGTAGCACACAAAATATTTGTGTGATATACCTCTTTTTTCAGACTAGAATACATTATCAAGCAGGTAATGCTCATCCAGTAGTTTTGGATTCCTCATCCTCAATTCTAAGTGATAATGGGATCACCAATTTAAGACAGTCTGCTAGGGAAGTTCTAGTTGCAGAGACCTAACAATTCATAGTAGATAGTGAAAGTTTGGGGATAACATTTGTGTCTTCTATTTCAGGGGCATCCTTTCTACCCTGTCTTCCACAGGAAAGGAGACTAGTGATTCTTTGTCTTTGTTACTTTGCATATTCTGCTTTAGGGGAAGTGGAAGGAAGACTCTGGTAAATTTAGATAAAACAAATTAATTGACATTTCTTTTTTTCACTGGACAACGTTCCATGAGGTCCCAGCCATTTTTCCAAGGAAATCTTTCTCCCTATCACATAGAGAATGCTGCCCCAGTTCAGCTCAATATGGATAAGTCTGGATAGATAAGCACACTTAACCACAAATTTAAGCTGCATCTTCCAATCTCATCATTGTGTAAAATAATAATGATATTTGGATATTTCATTTCCTTTTTATGTTTTAATATTCTTCAGGTTAATCATAATACAGATGGGAATGAAGGATGATATTTATTAATGCTCTATCTCAACACTGTCTAATGGAATATTTTGCAGTAATAGAGATATTCTATAATCTATTTTGTCCTATTTGGGAGCTATGAACCATTATGACTCTTGAGAACATGAAATGTGGTTAGCGCAACTCAAGAACTGATTTTTTTAAGTCTATTTATTTTAATTTCAATTCAAGTAGCTACATTTGACTAATGGTTACCATATTAATGAACGTTTGATCCTAATTCCTTTCTTTTAGTATCCTGTTTTTTTTTTTCTTTCCCTTCTTGAATAAAAAGGAATATATGCAGGCACTAACAAGGTAAATAAAGAATTCTTATCTTGACTTTAACCCCAGTGAGTGGGGTTTCTTTTACATGAAGCAGTATCAGGGTGGGGAAGATCAATAAAATGTATTCATAAAATACATGTGATCACCACAGAGAGAATGAAAGAAAGTATAGAGAGATCCATAAAGACTTCCTGGACATGTATTATTGAAGGTCTGCATTGAGAAGCTCCTACTGAGCACTAAATAGGAGGGCCTCTGTGAGAATAATATCATCGGGTGTCTAACTTTTTTTTCTCCAGGGTTTTAATCCATTTGGTTGCAAGATGCCAAACACACATGAGCTGTCATTAGTAGAAGGGAGATGCTGTTGAAATACAACATAGGTATTTCTGCAGGCTGCATGCAGACCATATCTGTCTTGCTTATTTCTCTTCATTGGGTGCTGGGGATACAAAAACAAACACATCACAAGAACAGGAAATTCAGAATGGTTCCACTAGCATCCAGAATATGAACTAGAAGGTGAGGAACTCCTTACCCTCCTATCTGTCATGAGTCTCTTGATTTTTCTCATCCCAGCTTCTCTGTGTACAATGGCCTCTTCCTTTTTTTTGCTCAGGCAAACTTCCTTTACATGACTATGGTTAAACCCATTCCTCATGATCTCTAACCTCCCAGCTCCAGAATAAATATTTAGAGTGTCTCTTTTCCAGTTACACATTCTGCTTATTGGCTCAACTTCAACCACATGCCTCAAAAAGTATGCAGGCAAGCTACTGTTCCAGTACTACCATATGAATATACTATTCATATAGTAGTACCACTATATGAATTAGATTTGATTCATATTTACACAGAAATGGGTGAAAGTATGGTATATTAAGGAACAACTCTAGAGGTTTCGTATGCATTACTAATTTAATCCTCAAAGCAGCCTCAAAATTCACTTATTTCCTTTCTACAGATGAGAAAATTTGAGTAAATAACATAATAGAAGTAGCAATAATTGCTTTTGTGTTAAAACATATTGCTTCTACCTCTAGTTTTTCTATCAATATTCCCTAACAGTATTTTCTTTTAGCTAAAAAGTAGATGTATGCTGATGAATACTGTGACTTACATATGTGGATTTCTCCTGAACTACAGCTTAATTCAGAGACTCCTTATACAACAATTAGTTCATGAGATTGTGTGTGTGAGATATTATGTGTGCGTGTGTATGTGTGTATGTGTGTCCTTTCACTAGAGTGAGCATGTCTTTAATATGGAAGGACTTAGACCCTTGTTTCTGTTTTTAAATACATTTATCCTTTACAGTGCTAAGTTTAGAAAACTAGTACATTACTCATATATAATATTTCAAAAAGCAGATCTCTAATCAAGAGCATTGCTATTGACCAACTATCTCTGAATTTGTTTGTCTTTGAAAAGTAGAGGGGAAGACTGGCCAAGTGCTATGTTTGTTTGTTTGTTTGCTTTCATTTTTATTAAATACACGTGGAGGGTGGAGTTCCAGCCTAAATTTCAGTCTCTGAGTGTGCAGATAAGCAACAAGAACAGAGTTGACTTTAATAGCCCGTGGAGGAAAGAAACCATCATTAATGAGGAAAACAAATCAATCATCTTAAGTATTCAACCATAAAAATGTCACCCTGTTCTTAGGAGTTTATAGAGTACCATTTGTCTGTTTAGTACCATTTTAGAATTTGCATTTCAAAAAATGTTTATATGTTTTCAATCTGTATTAAAATAATAATAACAATAGGTATTTGTTAGACATCCTAAGAATCATCACTGACAGTCCATTATGCATCACCTCAGACCTTACAACTTTATTAGTCAGGTACACTTATTCCCATTTTACATCTGAAGAAAATGAGTCTCAGAGTAATGAATGATTTGCTCTAAATCATCAGATAGAAAGCGGGAGAGTTAGGAATTGTATCTATAGGTGTGAATCTTTGGCTTCTATTATTAATCACTATATTATTGTACTATTCCTGTACTCCCCCTTTAATTTTAGACCTCTGTTAGTGCAAAATATGTGCCTTATATTTAATCCAAACTGAGGAATATTTGCATGACTTCTGCTCTGCTACAGGGGAGTTCATTTACCTTTGCAAAGTTTCCTGTGATATGGTTATCTATGTTTCACAGCTGAGCCCAGATAACCTCTGGATTATTCCCACCTTCATCCCTTGACATGTCTCCCTCGGTATCTATCTAACTCACTCCTCATAGAAATTGTATGTAATAACGAAACAGTGCCTGTTTGTCTGCTTTTTGTCACTATGACCAAAGTACCTGACATAAACAACTTGAGGAGGCTTTATTTTTTCTCACAGTTTCACAGTTTTTAGTCCATGGTTGGATAACTTCAAGGAAGAAATATCAAGGCAGAAGGGTGAGGCAGAGAAAAGTTGTTCAGTTCATGGCAGCTCAGAAGGGGAGAGAGAGAGAGAGAGAGAGAGAGAGAGAGAGAGAGAGAGAGAGAGAGAGAGAGAGAGAGAGAGAGAGAGAGGAGGAAAGGGATTCAGAACAAATTATAATTCCAAAGGGCATACTCACAAGGATCCACTCTCTTCAACCAGGTCATACCTCCTACAGACCCCACCACCTCTCATCAGTTCATTTACCTACCAATTGATTAATACACTAATGAGGTCACAGCCCTCATGATCCAATCATTTCCCAAAGCCCTGCCTCTGAACATGGCTGCACTTGGAACTAATTCTTTGGGGGAAATTTCTGATCCAAAACGTAATATTCCCCATCATCCTACAATTGTTTAAATTCATCATGGTTCATCCACAACAGGGTTATAACCATTAAAGAGTATGTCATAAAGGAATAACTTTTGACATAGATAATATCTCATGTGATATTTTCAAGTTATAAGTAACATGTTCGATATTACCCCTTTTGCCAAGTAAATACATAAAAATGTTAATATTGGTTGCTCTTACTTTTTTAACATGTATGGTTGTTTTTTCTTGAAAATTTCCCATTTTTCTACAGAATCTCTTGGTTCAAGAACAAGAAAAAGTTGTATTTTTTTAGATGGAAAATCCTCAATATGAAAATCCCTTCCACTGCTTTTATTAAATCTCAGGCAGGTTGTTGGAATTCCTCTCTGTAGTGCCTGATTCCACTGCCAAGAATAAGGTATATAAATTATCTTGCTTTATGATTACCTTGCGTTTATGTTTAACTAAAAAAAAATTGAACGAATAAAGAATGCTTTATACATAATGTTCTTACTTCTGAGTCCAAACAGAATATTGAAATTTTAGGTAGAAATTACAGTTTAAGATTCCTTGGTTCCTGGCTAACCTCACACATTTATCAACCCTTGCTTATCACTGACTCATTCATATAATCAATTAAGTGTATAAATATTTATATATGAGTGAATACAGTCATCTCTTCAGAATCATGAGTTCTTCCTCCATAGATTCAGCAAACTGCAGGTGGAAATACTCAGGAAAAAAAAAAGATGTCTGTACTGAACACATACAGATCTTTTTTCATTATTTTCTAAATGTTACAGTATAATTAACTATAAAGCATTTCTATTGTGTTAGTTTGTGTTTGGTATTATAAATAATTTAGATAAGATTAAAGTATAAGAGATGATGTGTGTAGATTATTTGCAAATACAGTGTCATTTTATATAAGGGATTTAGGCATCTGCAAATTTTGGTATACACAGAGGTCATGGGAACACCAAGGGGTAATTGTGGATGTCAGATCATGATATATAATATAAAAATAGAAATATATGTATTATAATCTTATTATCATGATCACAATATATTATTATATAACATTTATATTGGGAATTATATTTACATATAATATGCTTATATATAAACATAAAATATAACTACAAATATATTTATGTCATATATTTACAAATATATCATACTGGAGTATAGCAAACCTTATCAAGATAGCTCTTTAGTACAGGAGAAGTTTTTCATTTCAACGACATGGAAAAAAGAAATAAATAATGACAATCTAAAGAAAATAAACATTCAGAGCAATTACTTTTCATCTGAACCCTTCAGAACCTGGAGCCTCTTTCTCCTGCAAGTTCATACTTACCCTGGAGAATATCAATGATTTCCCTATGATTCAGTTTTAAAAAGTAATTGTCACCCATAACCTACAAAAATGTGTTTTAGAATACGAAGCTATAGAATGAGTTCAAAGAATGAGAAATAAAAATTTTCAAAATGGGAGAAGGAAGCTGCAGGTGAAACCTGAAAGATTGTCCTGATTCATCACTTAGCAGATATAGACATTTTATTGGCATAAGCAATAATGCAATTCAAACCACTTGATATTAAATATCTAAACCACTGGCATAATCTCATTTTTCTGCCAAAATATCTTGAGTAACAGTATTGAAAATTATTTTCTATACTTTACAAAGAACCAAGTACTTACTAGTTGCTACTGACAATCACTGAGCAAAACATTCACAGCTCTTGACCTTACAGAGCTATGAGTTAGTGAAAGAAAATCATGACTCACATAATCATGTAAGTAAATATATGATCACAAGTACAATGAAAGAGAAATGTATGAAAGAGGGGATGGATGGAAGGAGAAAGAAAGAGAAGGAGAGACCCGATTCAGGAAAGGGAGAAAGCTTCCATGAGGAAGTGAAAATTGAGCTAATATATAGAAAATATCATCAGTCCTTTTTTACTTATTTTTTATTTGTTCATTCTAGATATACGTGACAGTAGGGTGTATTTTGACACATTATACATACATAGAATAAATATAACTTGTTCCAATTAGGATCCCAGTGTTGTGGCTGTATAAGATGTGAAGTTATATTGGTCATGTATTCATGACAGAAAAGATATGCCAATTCATTCTACTATCTTTTCTACTCCCATTCCCTCATTCCCCTTTTCTAGTCCAATGAACTTCTAATCTTCCTTTCTCTTGTTGTGGGTTAGCATCCACATATCAGAAAGAACATTCTGCCTTTGGATTTTTGGGACTGACTTTTTTCATTTAGCATGATATTCTCCAGTTCCATCCATTTACCAGCAAATACCATTAATTTCATTTTTCTTTAAGGTTGAGTAATATTTCATTGTGTATATATACCACATTTTCTTTATCCATTCATCTGTTGTATGGAACCTAGTTTGGTTCCATAGCTTGGCTATTGTGAATTGATTGCTATAGAGCATTAATCTCCAGGGTACAAAAAGAACTCAAGAAACTTAATGCCAAAAAACAAACAAACAAACAAACAACATCCAATGAACAAATGGACTAAGGAACTGAACATTCACTTCACAGAATAAGAAATATGAATGGTCAAAAAATATATGAAGAAATATTTAACATCTCCTTTTAAATTTTTTTTTATGTGTGTGCAAGCAAAGAAAATGCTTTAATGAAGGTTCACTGACAGTGCCAGATGGGTCCACCATGATCTAACTCAAATAGAAACCCCCACTCTTTTATCTTTTGTTCTAAAATATCAAAGCATTTCCCCTATGGTGGCCCCAAGAACATTTTCTGCTATTGAGCCTGGGCATGTTAGGAGCCCTTCTCTTCCAATTTCTTGTTTGCCTTTGTCTTCCCAATCACGGTCTCCACAATTACAGCAGTTTCTCCATATGTCTGAATGCTCTCTGTTGAAATCTTCTCAGTGGATTCCACCACTTCCACCTTCTTGAAAGTCAGTGCCCTGGGAGGGCTTTTATCTAGCAGGCTGCTGCTCTTATTCCCAGGACCCGCTAGTCACCTTCTTTGGCCCCAGGCCTTTGAGACTGGTACACACCAGTCAGTCTCTCTGAACCAGGTATCCCAGGAAAGGGTTTCCTAGACTTCTCCTCTTCCTTATGGCCATCATCTTTCTCCCCAGGACCTTTCACGTCTTTGGAATTTGTCCCAAATTCCTTGTCTATAGCCTGCTGGTTGTTTGGGTGTTCATCTTCTTTCCCCTGGGGACCCTCCTCTCCATTCTCCAAAGGTGGCATGCGAAGCTCAGGAGTGGGCTCCTCATGGCTGTCACATTGCAGAGAGTCTTCTTCAGTGGAAATCACTACTCCACCCTTGGCTGGGATGAAGGAGGAACAGAACCCAGGGACCACATAACTAGCATCCCCTGTGACTAGCACATGCCACCCTTAGGTGTACAGGTCAGCAGAGGGCTCAGGCAAAGGCTCTTTGGTGTCTTTCACTTTGTCCTTGACCATCTTGCATAGCTTCCCAAAGGCTTTGCTTATCTGTCCCCCATCTGGCACATCCTCTGGACCCCCTTCTTGTGTTAGGGGCCTTGCTTCTCCATCCCAATTCAAGCTTAGATTCATCTTCCTCTTCAAGTATCATCTGCACTGGTTTTGTATCTTCCGCACCTTTTAATGGTGCATCTTCCAGAGTTTCACCTGTTTTATCTTGAGCTATAATCTCCTTTCTCCTTGGAATGTTCTTGGGGAGGCCTTTTTGTCTTGGTTTTGCTGCTCTTATATCCTGCAGAGCCCTAGTAAGATCTTTCCCACTGGATCCAGGCTAAGAGAGGCCCCATGACTTGGGGTGAATAGGGTGATGGGAGTCTCAATGAAGGCGGAGCTCAGCCTGTTGCCTTCGATCTCAATGATCTGATGATACCAGTCTAGCTCGTTCCTCAGAGACTACGGGGCCACGGCCAGCTGCCGGCAGTCTTAGGAAGACTTCTCCAGTGTCCGCTCAGCCTCTTCGATCTCCTTTCTCAGGCTTTCGATCTGCTCGTTGTAAAGCTGAATCTCGTCATCATAACACTGGTGGGCGTTTTTAATAGCTTGTTCCAGGGTCGTTGTCTGGGCCTGCAGCTCAGTCTTCTGTGCCTGCAGGTGGGAGAGCCCCTCCTGGCCCTCCTCCAGCTGACTGCAGGGCGGCACTTCCTGTTCAGTCAGGAGCTTCTCCTTCCTCATCCCACAGGTGATGGTGGATGCTTGGGGAGCGTTTTGGATGATCTGCTGCAGGATGCTAATATAGGTCTGAATTTCCAGAAGATTCTTTTTGTACCTGTCCTTGGCTACAATGATATCGTCCAGAAGAAACTGAGCTTCGAGCTGAAGGCGTAGATTATGCAACAAGGCTTCATCAGCTTCCTTGTTACGCCATTCAAGCCTTTCTTTTAGCACCAGTTGACATTCACACTCATTTTCATACTTGCTCCGAAACTCGTTGAGCACGCGCTGCGCCTCTGCGCCCGGGCGCTCCAGCCGAAAGCACTCCACTGCTAGGTACCTGGAGCGCTGGCGATTGCCCTCCATGTAGCGGGCAAGGGCGTCCTCTGGGCCTGTCAGCTCGCCCAGGCACTGGAAGGCGTCCAGCTGCCGCCGGAGTCCGGCCTGGCGCTGCTCAAGCTCGCGGGTCCTTTGGATGTGGGCAGCCACGCGCTTGCCCAGACCTTGCCCCACCACCAGGCTTGGCGCCGCGATCAAGCCGGGACGCCTTTTTAACTTTTTAAGGCAGGGTCTCACCAAGTTTCCAAGACTGGCCTCAAACTTGAGAACCTCCTGTCTCAGACTTCCCGATAGTTGAGATTGTAGGCATGCACCACCATGCCCAGCTGGGCTACTAGGGTTCTGCCTTTCAGAAGGCAGAGAACATTGGAGGAAAAACAAGATTAAGAGTCTTTACAGTCATAAATTTTGATTTAGATATGTTCAGTTTGATGTGCTTCTGAGGCATTTTTAAAATGAGAAATCTAATTGCTACCTATCAAGATCAGAGAAAATCAGAGATATAACTTTGCCAATAACTATTTTTCCATATTTTTATTGGTGCAGTATAGTTGTACGTAATAGTGGGATTCATTGTTACATATTCATACATGTGCACAATACAACAATATAATTTAGCTACCATCACTCCCCAGTATTTCCCCTCTCCCTACTCTCTTCCTTCCTCCTGGCCCCTTTCCTCTACTCTATTGATCTCCCTTCAATTTTGAGTAACTATTATATAAAGCAGTACTTGAAACCAATGACCTAAATGAAATGAGAGTGAAAGAAGAAATAAAAGCACCTAGACGGAAGCATGAAGAACTCCAGTAGGACAGGGCAGAAATGGATGAGCATAGGGGTGGAAAACAGGAGAAAATGTTGTAGAGACAAATGGTAAATGAATGTTTGAGAGAGTAGTCGGCAGGGCCAAATGCTCCTGAGAAGAATGGAGAAAACGCTGAAAAATGCATCCTGGAATATAGCAACATTGAAGACCATAATTGTCCAAAGTAAGAGCTATTGGCATGAAATTATGGAGACAGAAGTGAGATTGTAAACAAGGAATAAATGTAAGAGAAAATGAAATAGCACTTACAGGCAGTTCTTTATCTTAAGAAATGTGGCTATTGTATGACAGAATGGGACAGGGTCACATAGAGAGAGAAAAGGATTTATTTTGTTTGGTTTAACATTACTGAATGAGAAAAACCAAACAGGAAGGATCCCGATGAGAAGAGAGAATTCATGTGTAAATGAAAAAAGGGACAATTTATAATGTAAAGAATAATATTCCAGTAGTTTAATTTTTTGAAAGGCATAAATTTTTAATCTGTTCACAGATATATCCCTGGAACCCATATCAACTGGTTCACAGTAGGTAAAAATATATTTAATGAGAAAAAAGACACATCTCTTCAGATTTCTTCCTTAAGATCTGTGAAGTGAAGAAATCAAAACACCCTTGGCAGGATCAGTTTATAAAAGAGATGGAAAACTATTCTATCACAATAAAAAGGAAAGGTGACAGTATGGTACAGATCTGAGAAGATTTCTACACCTTAGGATGTTGCCAATTTATGGCTTTTATTTTCTCCTGAAGTAGGTTGAGGTTCAGAGCCAGGTAGAGGGAAGAAAGAAAATTACATTCATGAAGGGAATGTAGTTATTACTGATGAATGCATGACACAGAAAGCAGAATCGAACTGGTCGTGCTGAAGGCTCTTTTGAGGTCAGTAATCATCAACCTGTGATGGACTTCATTCTACTTCTGTAACTTCTTCCAGCAGGCCTTCGATGCTTTGTAACCAGATATGGAAACAGAGGATGGCTTCATTTGGTTGGGATTGAATCATATAGCATAATAAAAAGATTTCAAACTTCTTTTGGAATAATTCAGAAACTGTTTTCTATGAAGAGTTTTAAAACTCTTGTCACAGTTGTCACTGTCCAAAAGTGGTAACTGTATGACTATGGCTTGATACCATGAATAAGAATGAAATAGTTAAATTGGGCAACTCAACACCAGTTGCTATAGCTAAGAGGAAGTCCAATATAACAGGGGAAAAAGATAAGGAAATATAAATGCAAATACATATCCCTAGCTATGTAGCAGAATCTTTCAAACAACAGTCAGACAGACAAAACAACAAAACGTTGTATAAGACCCAGAACACCTGAGTAGCTTTCTTCACAGGCAAAGATATTTACTATTAAGCATTTGGGGCATTTGATAATGGAGGTGCTTGTAGAACAAACCAAAAACTCAGACATTTTCTATTATTCTATTTCTTATTAGCCTATTGTTTCTCCAAGTGGTTTTTCTGGGAATAGGTTCAAAGGAATATAAATAAGAATTTTGCTTAAATAAAAGCAGATTCTGTGATTATGTACATTTATAAAATTGGTTTAAATATAGAATTGGAGGGTTTTTGTTGCAACACCCTTTTTGCAAGTTAACATAACCATAGATTTCTGAATTTTGATTAAACTATACAAGTTTTCCAAGATTATTTGGGTAGGAGAGTCCTTTTATGAAAAGTAGCTTGTGACTGTTACAAAATATTTCTCTAAATAAGAATTTTTTATGGTGATAATTGATACCTTTGGTTTTATTATTCTATGTAGCCTAAAGTCCTTATGCCTTAAGTCAAAGTCTCAAGTGTGTCTCCAGATCACCTGCATTAGCCTCAGGTGGTTCCTTGTTAAAACTGGAGAGTTCTGAAGAAGTGAAATCAGTAGAGTAGAGAAAGGTGATAGGGGGTGGGGAGAGGAGGTGCAAAGGAATGACAAAGACCGATTTATGCTATGTGCATAAATGAATCACAATGAATTCACAATGAATCACAATGAATATCGCAATGAATTCAGCTATTATGTGTAATTACAATGCACCAATAATTTTTTTAAAATGCAGATTTCCTTTCCTTACCTCAGAGGTAAAGAATCTCTGAGGGGGATCCCAGGAATCTACTGATAAGCAGGTGCCCAGTTATTATGTTAAAATTTAAGAACTGAGGATTTAAGTCTATTTCCTCTCAAGAGTTGTCATCACCTAGGCAATAAATGTTCAATACACTTAGAGACTGATCTGAAGTTGCTTCCTTTCATCAAAACCTGAATTTTATAGGCTACCTGATTCTGTATCCTTACATTAGCATTCTTCAAGAGATTCCTTTACATTCTCCACCTCTACTTTTTCATTCTTTGCTGGAAATATGAGTTTTTTAAAAAGTAGGTTAACTAAAAACATGTGAAAACTTCTCATCTAGTAAAAAACAATACCACCTAAGTATATTAGTACCAGTAAAAGGAAGAGACAAGAAACTTCTACTTGACTCATTGGATAATGATTAAACAAACTTTATTTCATCTTCAACACATGCAAAATAAAAAATGACTAGATTAACTAGAATATCATAAAAATTCTCCACTTCAGTTAACCTATATAGATAGAGTTAAAATGGGTTAAATTTCAGAGTCCTCTGTAAGTAAGGCATGCAGTGGTAAAGTAGTATGGTTGGGTGAAATTCTCATCAATCAAGAGAAGTATTTAAAATACAAAATTTCAAATACCACAAAATATATTTCACATTAATATGGTATTTTAATTCAATAAATCATAATGTAATGTATAATTCAATTTCTGATGGATACTAAGTTTTTCCATTATCTTTGAGTTTTGGTTTTTTTAATGTCATAAATTTTCTGGTGATTTGTAATCTATAACACACCAGAAAGAAAAAATCAAGAAAATTTGAAATTTTTTTATTATTTCACAAATAACAGACAAATCCTTAATTTTGCATAGGTTTTAATATCAAAAATCACAAGATGCAAGAGTTGAAAAACAATGGAAGTGCTGAATTAGGGTTCATTTATGTTGCTCCCCAGTTTTTAAGTTCTGTTCATGAGGCTTTTGTTTCATTCATGTTCAAAAACACACAATTTAATCATGCTAGATGGAAAGGCACTTTGTATATATAATAGACTTCACTAAAGACACGAAAGAGAGTACCCATTAAATTTATCTGTGGATATGAAAATTCTTGCCTCCTATCAGTAATAAAATGGATGTTGCTTTTCCTTCCGTTGACTCTGGTCAAGTGGTAAAGTAACCTAAAAAAGAAAATAATTTATTCCATAGGCAGGACAACTTGCTTTCAAATGTGTATTTTAATTGCCTTTACATTTTGTTTAATTAGGGTGAGGAGTGCACATTGGAACCATTTGTATGGTACTGATTACTATTTGGAATGCAGCTTCCCGATTGAAGTCGTAATAACTACAAGTCAACACAACTTGTATCAATAGCTGCAGCCATGCAGGAGCCACAGCCCCCATGTTATGTCTCTAGTCACTAGCATGTGCCATTGTGAGCCAGGCTGCAGCACAAGGCCTGTCTGCTTCCTCACAATAGCTCTCACTCCCTGGGGAATACAAAGGCAGACAGCCGCTTTTCTCTTCTTTTCAGCAGACACTCACAGGGTCTGTTACTTATTATCTTTGGAAGAAAGGACACAGGTTTCCACAAGCAACTTGAGCTTGTATCAGTTCTGAGATCAGAGATGAGTTAGGTCCTTGAGACCCTCTGCAAGGCAAACTTTATGGTCCCTATTGCTGATAAGAGAAGATTCACAAAAATTCAGCCACTTGAACTATGTTCATTTTATTAGCATCTTTATGATCATCTCTTCCAGAGAGAAAAGGAGGCTTCGCTGGAAGAGAAGCTGGGAGCCCACTGGAAGGAAGGGTACTCATTTTTTTTGTGTGTCTGTGTGCTTGTGTATATGTGTGTGTGTGTGTGAGAGAGAGAGAGAGAGAGAGAGAGAGAGAGACAGACAGACAGACAGACAGAGACAGAGACAGGGGAAATTTCTTGGACCTCACAAAGAGCTACAATGTGAGGAAAATCATACCATTCCACCACCAAGTGGAATGGTATTTGCCATAATAGATTTGCTTATCTGAATCATGTTGACATCCGTGTAATAATCACAATTCTACAAAATAACTTTTTTTTTTCCCCTTGGCACACAAAAAAAAGGACTCTTGGACTGAACTCTGGAAGAGCTGAGTTCTAATTATTGTAATGATACTGGATAACAAATGATATTAGGAATATAGCTTAATATCTCTGCATCCTAGTTTCCTTGATCATAAGATTAATGCATTCAGTGAAACTACCTCTAAAGTTTCTATGGAAAAGAAAATCTAAAGTACAATGAGGGCTGAAGTAGCACATGCAGGGCACTGGGTTCAATTCTCAGCTCTGCATGTAAATAAATAAAAGAAAGGTCCATTGCCAACTAAAAAATGTATGTATAAAATAAAAATAAGAAAATAAAGTACAATGAGCTTATTTGCTTTGCTTGACTAAAATACTTGTAAGTTTCTAACATTTTAAATTAATTCAGATTGACTCAGGCAAACTAGAAGCCCCTCAATTTACTTACACTTTCCAACCAAATATCTGTGCATCTAAAGAGCAAAACTGTATTTCAGCAAGGCCACCTAGGAGCAAGAATAAAAAACAGCTGTAGCACAATACTCTCAGGGACTGGCCTTGGTAAAAGTTCTGAATGTGTCTGTTCATGATGAAAACCAAAGGGAAAAATGAAATGTTATATTTCCCTTTCATTGGATGGAAACTAATAATACATAGAATAAAATAAAGGCACCAACCCAAAGGCTTTCTTCTTTTTTAACTAGAGCATCTGTGTGGACATTGTGGAGCCACCAAGACTGAATTCCGCAAATCCATTAGGAGAATGATCATTTCATCCTGAGTGATAGAACACCGGGTAGAAGAGTGACTGGAAACAGAGTCGTAGCTTCGTGATAGCCCTTGGATAAAATCCCGTGGTCGATTTTACTCCCAAGTACCAATCCAGAATCGATCCCAGTTTAGGCTCTGCTAATGGCATGTTTATTGTCTGGAATCAGCCCCAGAATTTTATTTATCTCCTAATTGTTTAAAACCAAAATAAACACCATCTTTATTATAAAACAAGGTTCAGATTTACTGTGGAGCCAAGAAGACTGATAAGTATGTGGCTGAGGCCTTACCTAGAGATGTAAAAGTCCTGGGAATCCGTTTTTCATTGAATCATTGACTTTCTCCTCCTGTACCACCATCGGCCCACCCTCTTGTAAAAGAGACTGATGGATATGCTGCATTCAGTCCTCCCACATGCACCCAAAGCCTGGCTCTGACTCTTTCCTCACTGGAACAGGAATGCCTTTCTTTGTTTTTTACATATCTCACACATGATCCTTTGGGACAGTATGTACACTCAGCACACAACTATAGATTATCTGCCCCATCATTTGGAAGCACTCTGGACCACTCTGGAAGCACTCAGCCACCCATGCTTCCCTCTATCATCCAAACATCCCTTGAGGATTGCTGGGAATGTGGACACCTAAATCATCCTCTTCCCTCTTCAAATTTTAAATCAGTCAAGAAGCAGATACAAGAGCAAATGAGGAGTAAAATATGATATTACCTTTTCTAAAGTAAGATTGAACTAGGAAAATGTGGTTGACCTCAATAAACTTAGGTATCTTAATTTTTGCCTTCCAAACTGAATTTACTGAACCATTCACAGACAGAGATACAGAATTCCAGTTCTTTGCTGAATGGGGAGAGATGTAAATTGTTCATAGGCTGCTTACCTATTCATGACAAGCATATATGACTTGTGAAATACATTACTTAAATAAAATTTAATTTTTTTATTCTTATTTAAGTTAGATTGCCCTTTGTCCTTTTTTGTTTTAAATCCTAATGGCAAAAATTAAATAGTCCTCCTGCAAAAATACAAGTAATATTTTGAAAATACTATTAACATTTGCACAAGTAGGTGAGAATAAGATTTATTAGCCACAGAGCTGTTACCAGGTTCACAGTCCTAAGAAAAGATCTAGAAAAATGTGCAGGAAAAAAATTAAACAAAGCTGTTTGAAGTTAAAGCTGTTTCAACTTTGTATTATGGCTTCCTGGAAACATGCCAAATGCTCAACTATCTTAAAAAAAAAAAAAAAAACCACTAGATTTCCTGGTAGACAAAAAAATAATTAAGAAAGTCTTTGAGGAATAGTAGAAATTGGCATTTACCCACCATTTACAACATAATCCCAACGATATGCTGAGAAACCACCAAATGATACATCAAAACTCTAAAAGAATGTTTGTTTTAAAAAATACAAAAACACACTCAAAGATCCTTCTTGTTATTAAACTATAGTTATGTAGAGATTTTGACTCTTTCTCACATTTATTGTTTTTTTAAAATACTAGAACTACCCAATAAAATAGAAGGTTAGTGGGGCAGAGACTACAATTTGTCTCGGTGTCTGCTTTCTTCTTCCACCCTGACAGGACCTACCATTTTAGCAGTCTGAAATAAAGATGACATTTTCACACCTGAGCCAAGCATGTCCCTGTGACTAAGTGGTATATACAGTTTCTGGAAAGCATCCCTAGAAGTTTTCTACCTGTCTTCCCCCCTTTCACCTTCTTGCTGGCTGAAAAGTAGATGGAATGGCTGGTGCTCTAGCAGCCATTTCATCTATGACATGATGTTGGCATCACAAATCACCAAATTCAGAGAGAGAAGATAGAAGCAGCCTTGGGCCAGGACATCAGGCAGCATCATGAAAGCTGGGAACTGCTCTGCCCGGACTTCAACACAAGAGAGAAAGAAGATTTGTATTTGTGTTTTCTGTGAAACACAACCAAATCTAATCCTAGATTAGATTAGGTAGTTGAGAAGTGAGGAGAGAGCCCATAATCCCTACCAAAGGGACATATATGTTAAAATTTGGAGATTTTTAGTAGAATAATACAATATATAAAATGTACAGTAAAAAAATACCTATGGAATACAGAGCCATAATTTATAATCAAATCCATTAATATTTTTGCAGTAACATATTACAATATATGTACTAACATAAATAAGACTAAAAATAGACTGACCTAATTCAGTCTGTTTTTCTAATTAATCAATACAGATCAAATTTTAGCATGAGATGACTAATAAATACTTTTGACTTTCAGAGACTTGGTGATATCAGTATCAGAAAAGGATCATATACCTATATTATCTCCTTTTTACAGAAAAGGGAGCTAAAGTATAAGAAATTATGTAATTTGCTGAATGCTATACAGTGAATTAGAAGTTAAAGTCAAGATTTCCTGACTCAATTGTATGTCATTTTCACTACTTTATACAGAGTTATATTATTCAAAATTATTCATTAAAATATTGACAACATAATCTATATGCAGGGACTTATACTCCATATGGTTATAGTCTAGAAAATATTTTAAGACCACACTCTAATTAAGCATATATGTATTCCGGTTGCTATAAATTCACAGTATAAATATGAAACATATGTCCACACCACTTGTATATGAGTGCTCATAGAAGATTTACTTGTACTATCTCAAACTCACAAGCTAAATGTCTATCAATAGGTGAATGAATACCCAAAATGTGGTATATCCATATAATGGAATAATATTCAGCAATAAAAAGGAATGAACTATACCTGCTATAAAATGAATGAATCTCAAAAACATGTGCTGAGTGTAAAAAAGAATCAGCATGTTCTGATTCCAATTACATAAAACTAATATGCAGTGACAGAAAGCAAATCCATGGTTGTCTGGGGGAGGGGAGGAGAGAAGTACAGAAGGGAAGAATTACAAAGAACTACCAGGACATTTTTTTTAGAGTGACAGATAAGTTAATTATGTTGATTGCAATGAAGTTTTTATGAATGTATGTATATGTCAAAATTATCAAATGATACACTATATGTACAATTAATTGTTATATATACTTCAAAAGTGGGGGAGTGTTTTTTTAATTCTTTTTTTTAATTTTTACAGATTGCATTTTGATTCATTGTACACAAAAGGGTTACAACTTTTCATTTCTATGGTTGTGTGCGATGTAGATTCACAACATCCGTGTAATCATACGTGTACATAGGGTTATGATGTCTGTCTCAGTTCACTACCTTTCCTTCCCCCACCCGCACCCACCCCATTTTCCTCTACACAATCCAAAGCTCCTGTATTCTTCCCTTGACCCCCTCCATCACCCTCCCTAGTTATGTATCATCATCCACTTATCAGAGAAAACATTTGGCCTTTGGTTTTGGGGATTGGCTTAATTCACTTAGCATGATATTCTCCAACTTGGGGGAATGTTTTTAAAAATATTTTTTTAGTTGTAAATTGACACAATACTTTTATTTTACTTATTTATTTTTATGTGGTGATGAGAATCAAACCAGTGCCTCACACGTGCTAGGCAAGCACTTCACCACTGAGCTACAACCCCAGCCTCCGGGGAATGTTTTTTGAGGAACATTTTATTGGAGCTGGTTTTTAAAAGAGGTTTGAAAGGAAAACTCAAGAACTTATCTAAATATCTTTATATTAAAATAATGGAAATAACTATAATGTATGAAGTAAAATTGAAGTACTTATTAAGATAAAAGTTCTAGACATTAAAATTTATGCTTACAGTGAGGAAGGCCTAGCTAACTTTTTAAGTTACTTCATACTTTGACTCTTTTCTCTACTCTCTGATGTGAGTAGACTGTGGTGCTAAAGTTTGAAGGGGATGCCAAGGGGGTTTCCAAGGTCATACAACAGATGTAAGTGTACTCAGCACGTCTAACATATCACTAAGTTCCCTATGGTTTTATTTCAGTTGGGTATATATTTCAACACTGGTTTACTTTCTATTTATAGTAGTTCCAGTTATTTATAATCAAAGAAATAAAGATAAAAGAATATTCCTTGTGCTACCATAAGTGCAGTGACTAGGACATAAAGAGAGTAAGTCCTGCTACATTAATACCCACATGTTGTTATTTCTCTGCTTCTATGAAATCACCTTTTTTTAGCTTCATATTTTTTAGCTTCCACAAGAGTGAGGACATGCATTATTTGTCTTTCTGGTTCTGATTTATTTCGTTGAATCTAAGATCCTTCAGTTCCATCCAAGTTGTCACAAATATCAGGACTTAATTCTTTTTGATGACTTACTAATATTCCATTGTGCATACATACCATATTTTCTTTATCCAGTTATCTGTTGGTGAGCACAACATTGATTCTATACCTTGGCTATTGTGCATAGTACCACAGAAAATAAGGGAATGCAGGTTAATCTTTGATATACTAATTTCTGAATTAGTCTATCAAATATATAAATATAGGTCCAATTGCAGCATAGGTGGATCATAAGGTAATTCAATGTTAAAATTTTTGAGGACCTCCATACTGTTTTCCAAAATGTATGCACTAATTTAATTCACACCAACAGTGTGCAAGAGTTCCACTTTCTCTGCACTCTCCATTTATTGTGTCTTTTTGGCTATACCCCCCAAATAGTGTTTTTCGTTTGCTTATTTGGTTTTGGGTTTTTCATATCAGGGATTGAACCCAGGGGCGCTTAACCACTAAGCCACACCCCCTAGTCTTTTTTATTTTTTATTTTGAGACAGGGTCTCACTAAGTTGCTTAGGACCTCACTAGGTTGCTGAGGCTGGCTTTGAACTTATGATCCTCCTGCCTCAGCCTCCCAAGTTGCTGGGATTATAGGCGTGCACCACCATGTCTATCAGAAACTATAGTCCACCTATGTAGTGCTTTACTACCTTCCAGCTCTTAGTGACATACTTTACAGGTAAATCTCATTACAGCTCCATCACGTAATTTTTATGTTTCCATTTCACACTCATTTTGCCGGAACCATTATTGACTACTGTGGATACACAGTACACCAAAAATACAAAACCCCTCAGTGGAGACTCCTTCACCAATCTGAAGGATTATAAGCAAGTTACCTTACTCTTCTAAACATATACGAAGCAAGAATATTTCTGAAACTTGAAATCCAAATTTTATAAGAACTAGGTAGATATATTTGAATACTTCTATGACTCATTAATATCTTTTGCTTACTTTTAGAATTTAATGCAGAAGAGTCAAGAAGGGTGGGACTCCTCTGAGTATGCTAACAATTCTATCCAGGTCTCAGTTCATTTCTTCATAGGAAAATGATTCTTAAATTCTTCACAAGGGACTCATTTCAGTGGGCAGATAATTAAGGTCTCATATCCCAGTCTCAAAACCAACAATAGAATAAAGATTTATATAATTTTAAAAATCTTAGCTCTTTTTATTGGTCACAAATAAATTCATTTTCCTGGTTAGAGTAGGAAAGACGATTTAAACACACATTTTTGTAAAGTAGTTCAGTGCTTGGCAAGACTTCAGTGCTTTGCACATTGTCAAAGTACATCATGTAAACCTTCCGAAGATGTTTGCCATTCTACAGTCATTACCACTTTGACACCTTTATGAATTTATTCTTTTGTTTTTCATGTATCTCTGCTAACAGAATTAGTCTTTTTTAAAGACACATAGAGTAAAACTTTTAAAATAGATATTAAAATTTTAAATGAGTCAGAATTAAATCTAAGCTAATATCAGTCCTGTGATCATCATATTTATCTCTGAGTATCTGGTCCTCTGGATGAAATAAAAAGCATGATATCAGACATAAGAAAATATTACAATTAATAAAGTGATAAGAAGTAAGCAACTTATTCCAGAATCATTTTTGCACAACATAGTAGCTATAATCTATAAAATATCTCTGACAATTTACAACTGATGCATTCTATAAAGAATGCACTGAAATGACAATTTCATACCATACACTTGTCACATTGTTCTCTGAATACTTTATGGGAAAAAAGTACACAGTTGAATCCAAATACCTTTTTGGTAACATGTTTATGAAGATAAAATTTTAGTTGTATGAATGCACGTTGAGAATAATAGTAGTTATTACCATTGGAATTTAATGCCTGGTTTTCTTCCTCATGCTGTATAGTATGTGGAAACACCATTTAGAGATGTTATTTCCTGATAGCGTATATAGTTTTTTTTTAAAGTTTTTATCTTTCTGCCAAAGATATAAAACTGGAAGGATATTCTTTTTCGTTCAAATAGCTACATACCTCTTTCCTTGATCTGTGCAAAAGAGAGGAGTAGCAATTATTTGAAACCAAAAACATTTGATGAACATGAAATCTTTGAAGTGGCAACTGAATTCCTAAGGTCTTGATCTTGCCAAGTTGCTGTGATGATGCATAAAAATTGTCAGTAGAAAGAGTTAGTTGATTTTGGAAACTGAGTGATATTTTCATTAAAGGTAATAACATGCATTTTGAAAAAGCATTTCCTCCTTAGTTACTCATTCTTTGATTATGGTTTTTCTGTGTCCTAGAACATATGAAGATTATGACAAAATTTTGTACTAACAATCTCACATGAAATTCCTGCTCTGTTCACTTTGCCCATATTTTTAAATTGGAATCAGTAGAAATATAATTATAAGCATACTTTGTTTCAATTAAATAAATATACAAATTTAAAGGTCATATATTTGAAATGGATCTCATAAGTCAAAGAAATATGGGTATATCAACAACACACAGCAACTACTGTGTTGAGGTTAATCTTAATAAATTTAAATATTAAATATACAACAAATTAAATGCCACATATCTTTCCAGACTTAACCAGCATGTATTAAAAGTTAACCTGCAAAAGGAGGAATAGACTAATGAAATATGATTACGTGCAACTCAGTACTTAAATATGCCTGTATTTCAACAAGAATGCTATCAAGCACATCTTTCCACTGTGCTTAAAACATTTATCAGCAGGGGGCTCGGGTTTAGCTCAGAGTTAGAGCACTTGCCTAGCACATGTGAGGCACTGGGTTCAATTCTCAGCACCACATATAAATAAATAAATAAAATACAGGGTCATCAACAACTAAAACTATATATTTAAAAAAATAATCAGGAGGTAATGAGGGGCAGGAAGAGAGAAAGAAAAGGTGGCAGATATATAGACTCCAAAACTGATTTCAATTTAATATTCTTTTATTGTAACTAAAAGTAGAGGACAGTAAATTACTGAAAGACTGTCTAAACTATCTTATCAAAATAGAAGTCATTTTGAAATGCAGTTTAAAAATGTACTTATTCTTGTTTGTATAAGTAAGTATAATTTAATATTTTAAGCAAAGTCCCTTTCACTATACTTACAAGCTATGTAACATTTTCAAACAATGTTATTGTCTTAGAAAGTAAATATACTACTTAGTAAATGATACATTTTATGATTAAAAACAATACAATAAAATATTTGGTAAATAATACAATGCGGTTCTTAGAACAACTATTGTAAAAAAACTTCAATGATTATCAACGTTTACTGAAAATGTTTCATGTACAGGTCGTATTCTAAGCAATTTCTCATAAATCAACACATTTAACATTCATTATACACAATGAGGTAAGCATACTTAGCATTCTCATTTGACATATGAAAAACTGAGGCACTGAAATCTTAAGCAACCATGGTTACAGAGTAATTAGCATAGGAGCCAGGATTTGAACATAGAATTCCAGCTTCAGAGCCCATGATCTTAAGTAAGCAAAATTCAATAAATGCAAGCAAAACATAGTATTTTAGAAGCTCATGTTACTTGTTGGACTCATATTTCATATATGGGCAACTTCCTTGGTTCTTACTAGTACTAAACTCCCGTACCATTTCATCAGGGAGGTGTTGGGCTATGTGATTCATGAGAATATTCTCTCCATATACAAAGAAACTGAGATTCAGAAACTAAATTATTCAGTTATTCAGAATTTGTATTGTTCAACTATGGTCACACAACTGGTGAATTGCATGTGTAAATATTCAAGAATGGCTATTTCTGCCCTTCAGGTACTACCTCCCTGTCCTATAACTATAATACAACCATCACAGCTTGGGTTGGTAACTGGTAACAGATCATTGGAAACATAACTTTGAAGCTAACCTGTTTATTGATGTCTCTCTTTCTCTTTTTTATTTTGGGTGCTGGAGATTGAACCCATTGCCTTTCACTTGCTAAGCAAGTACTCTACCTCCCAGTTATACCCCTGGACTCAATTGTTCTTACCTTTTAAAAATTGAAAAATATGGTTGCTCTTATTTAATCTTAATTGTCTCAGGTCATCGCCAAGTGACTTTAACCAAACTTCAACAATCCTTCATGCAGAAATATAGGTACCATGGGGAATAAAAGACCTTTTCCCATGTACTTAGTTGAGTTCAAATGTAAAACAAAATTAAGGTCTTGGAACAATATCTTAAAAGGGACTCCTCAATACTCAGCCTGACTTGCAGATTTTTGATAACCTGAGCCAAAGAGGACATATGTAACCAGTTTTCAGTTTTGTGATCAACAGTGCCATTTTGTGGGGTTTTGGGAATTTAAAATTTCTTCTTCCTATTAGCTGTATTTTCTGTAGACTGTGGCATTTTCTGCCACCAGGTGGAGACAGAGAGTCAGCATTGCTTGTCAATTTTTTGGGACCTTGGGGTAAGAATTTAAATTTTTTTTAAAAAGCTGTTATCTTAAAATGATTGACTTCATTTTTTCATGAAAAACAAACACTAATCAGTCCCTCTGTTCATAGAAAGAAAACAACAACATAAAATTGTTTTGTCTTTTCCAACAAAGATTTTACAATACCAACAGGAGGCTTAACTACCTTCTACAAATGTGTTTCTCAACACTAGGTGCACGTTAGAAACAGGTGGAAAGCTTTGCCAGTGTCCAGCCCCATTACAAACCAACTAAGCTAGACATTCTTGAGATTAGGTCTAAGCATTTATACTTTTGGAAACTTCTTAAATAATTCTCATGTACCTCTAAGGGTTGAGGCTCACTGCCCTAAAGAGTTAGATGTTTATAGTGGAGTTGAAGAGTATTAAATGGGTTTATCACCAGGAATCAAGTCTGACCCTCAACTTAGTAGGTTTATGATAATAATTTAAATCAGAACCTAGAAAACTGATGTATGCAAATAAAATCATATATCTGTGTTTATAAACCAGAAGGTCAATGCATTATTTTACTTTGAGGAAAGAATGTCCTAAGTGAATTACACCAATTATATAAGACAATTGAACCTTCTACAAATAGATATTAATTCACTCATTCATTCATTCATACATTTGAAACAACAAAATGTTGGAAGCTGGACTAGTGAACCTGAGTTCTAAATCCAATCATGTTGTGCTTCTAGAAATTTAAAAAAGGATAATAAATAATATTCAAATAACAGTATCAATGTAATCATGATAATTTGATAATTTATTCTTTATTAAACGGGTTTTATGGACTAAAATAGCTCCATCAGTCAGATGAAACCCTCTTTCCTCGATTAAGTTAAAAAAAACTAATATTTTTAAATTTCATTTTGTTTTTCTTCATGAGCATCAGATTCACCTGTGATGAATTGAAAGGGATGAAAATTTATTTCATTTAAAAAAATTAACACAAATAGCGACACAAGATCATGCAAGTCATGACTCAGGATAGCAGGAGACCTCAACAAGTAACCAGGAAAGAAGAAAAACTTCAAGGCCAGAGGAAAAGGTGGGTGACAAAGGAAGTATCTAGGCCGATACAAAACCTTGGTGATGGCAGCAAAGCTGTGAGCAAGTGTTCCAACAGTGCAGCAAAACTAAATATGGCTCAAGTATCAGAATTTAAGAGGAGTTTTGAGATGAATTGAGAAGAAAGGGAAGAGTGAGGTGAGATGCAAGGGTGCTGCCAGCTGTTCCCAGGTACTGCATCATCCTAGAAGGGCACCTAGAACACAAGTAAAGCAACTGGGTGAACTTGGTGATGTGTTAGGGACATTGGCTCTGTATCAGATACCTGGAATTGACTTTTATTCTGCCCTCCAACCTTTGTATTTTGGAATAAATTTCCTATAACATCTAAGCATCTGTTTAGATGCTTATTCATACTTCCCAGGGTTCTGTGAGAATTTAAAAAGATAGTCCAGGTGAATCACAATGATTCTCAGTGTGTTTTCCCAGATCAATAGCAGCAACCTCAAATGGGACTTACAATTTTTTTTTTTTTTAATCCCACTCCAAACCTATTGAATCAGAAACTCTGGCTGGCCCAGTATTCAGTGTTTTAAGAAGTCTTCCAGGATTTTCTGGTGTATACTAAAGTCTGAAATAAACTAATTTAGAAGATAGTAAACACTGAATAAATGGAATCCCTGTCTCACAGACTAGACTAATAACAGGAAGAAAGTAGGGAATCCTAAAACTAAACAACTACACAGGGCACCGGCTCATCCAAGGTTACCAGCTCCCAGGTCTGCTTATCAGTGAAGTCAACTCAAGATAAATGGAAAAGCAAATTTGATTCTAGCAATGGGAAATTATTTACCAGCAGTTAAATCTGGGGGATATGTTTTATTCCTAGCCTGATGGAATTGAAGCTACATATCCATTTCCTAATTTTGCTGGAGCTTGAGGAGAGTTAAATAATAAAAACATACCATCTAACTCTGATTATCCTTCAGGAAAAAATAAGTGTAGTATTTTCCCAGGAAGTAATATGTCAGTGGGAAGGCAACTGACAAACATTTGTCTCAGTCATTTTACATCTTCTTTTCCTCTGAGTTAAATAGAATCTGTTTTCTTCCTCAATTTTACCTTTGGTATCGGGTTACAATGCCTGACATAAGATATACATTTTCCCTAATCAATGTCCCTCTTAAAATATGACATACTACTCCCACCCAGTTCCTAGAACACATCACTCCTATCTCCATTCCATCCCTCCAGTTGGTATTACAAATCACACTGGCTCTGGCTTTTCCCTGACTAGATTACAAGCCACCTAAAATTCCAAGACCTAGATATGTCTTTATTCTTCAATTCTGTTGTGGGAATCTAAATTATATTCACATTCCAAAAAATGCTGTCCAAGAAAGCTATTTACATCATGGTCCATATATATTTTAATGTTATATAAATGAGAATGTACATTTTTTAGTCATTAAGTCTTTATAATTAGCCCACTGTTTCAACTAAATCACCTACCATTTTGTATTTGCCTTTCTGCATGATGACTCTAAAATATTTAAAGGAAGTCAGCAGCATGTTTTATCATACATATAAATGGTATTCAGATCCATTTTAGGTTAGCTTTAATGTATAGATCTGTAGTACTCCCTCATTTTAAACCCATGTTGTAGATAATAGAAAGGTCTAACACTGCTATATGTTCCATATCCTAGGTAATATGTTGGATTCACAAAATTAGTCATGTAAGAAATGTATTATGCATTTTAAAGGTTGCATATCACCTCCTTTGAATGTAGGTATAAATTATAACATTTGAAGTAAAAATTCTTATAAAAGGGATCTCTAGAAAATGCCATGTATTTGCCAACCTAATTATTAACACATTCCTGCCCTCTTTACTTTGCATCAACAGATCTGCTGAGGGCCAGAGTACTGTGTTATGTTTAATAGAGTCACGTGTTAAAGTGAAAACAGTTGGAGAACGTTAGGAAGGAAAATCACCATAACTGAAGGCTCCAGAAATTTTATTAGAAGAATTTAAGCCAAGGAATTTTTGGATCGCACCTCAAGGAAAAATAAAATAATGAAAGAAAAAGAATTATAAGCTTATCAACCCCTTGAACTAGATTGAAATATCAAGATTAGGTAAAATAAATGCAAGTTAACTCAGGTGTATTGCTTTTTCTGTCAATATAGAAAGACACATATGGGTAATCACAGTAGAGACAGATTGTTAATAATGAAGATTCCAAAATACACAATTTTTTCAAAACATTCAGTTCTTTTGTAATTTTCAGTTTGGTAAAACTCATCCTATTTTTTATCTTTAAAAATAATTTCACAAATTTTATTCTTCAATGTCAAAAAACAAGTTAGCCAATGAAGAAGTTTCATCATAAGAACTTTTTACCTGCTATCTATTCTGTATCACAATTGCTAAATATTACACTTTTGTTGTTTTCTTAATTTACATTATACATTCATGAAGTTCACAAATTTCCTTCATTTAGATGGGTTGCGAGTGTTTCTTTTTTATATTTATACTTTATATTCTTTTTTATATTTATACTCTTATTTATATTTATATCTGCAAACTTTCATTCAATCATAATATTGATATGGAAAATATTTCAAAATATTAAATTTGTTCTTATCCTTTTTCCAAGTTGAATCTTCCTCAATTCTTTATCATCAATTCTATTTTTTCAATCTTACTCCACTTCACTGTTTTTCTCTGAACTCTCTTCAAATTTAACACACACCTATCTAAACCAGCTGAATTTGATTTTGAAATATAATCCAGTATTAGTTGACAGTTTCACTGCTTTAAATCTAAGAATAGACAATGTTGCCGTCAATTTTAATCTAGTCATCAAAAGAAAGATTGTATCAAATTTGCCAATATGTTGCTTCTTTACAAAAATTAGGATTTAAGGAAGCTACATAATTTTTCTTGACATTTCATCACTTTTTTTAATCAATAAGCTCAGTGATTTTAATTTGAACAATTAAATTAGAAATTCTGCTTTAAAAGAAGTGCAGAAGGCTCATGCTAGAGTTAAGAGGCTATGTCTCCACTCTGGACAGACCAGACAACTGAGTCCAACCTCGGTGGAACACAAGGGATTTGTAAAACCCCTACCATAATAAGTTACTCACTCATCCTTTCCAAGCTAGCACTTATCTTTGTGAAAGCCCATATTAAAATTTGATATCAGAATGATAAACACAGAAAGGCACATACATGTATGATTGCAGGTATCACCACTTTAGACAAGAGCTGAGTTCTAGAAAAAATTTTAGTGTTTGGAAAGAATCTGTTATTACCATATCTAAATGGTCAAACTAGCAGACTGGGTAATTGATGTAGAGGACCTCTTCATCTAGCCAAAGTCATATGTGTTCCTACGTCTTTTCAGTCCTATAACATTGCTACCAGGAAAAGAAGATTTCCTTTCAACAGGAAAAACAGTTTGAGAAAGTTGCATTTAGTCTCAGGGTGAAGACTTATCAGGGAGTCTTGAATACCTGTTTGTTTCAGACCACTAGTAATTACTACCAGGAAGACAGTAATAATGAGAATGTATCTACTTGTGACCAGGATCTTTGCAGCCTTGCTGGATTGTTCAGGACTTCAATCTATCTCTAGACTACTCCAGAAACTTGTCTGCAGAAGCCTGTATTTGAACTTCACTCCCTTACTTTAGCATATTTTTAACTAAACACCATCTTACTTGCCTTTATGGCAAATTAATGAGTATGTGGACCTTTTAGGAGCTCTTTCTAAGTTATATGCCTCTTAGGGCGCCCAGTGTCTATGACTTTCACCAAAGAACATCTTCTTTAAGATGCTTTCTAACTTACCTTGTGCTTCTTTCAATCCTAGTAGTATGTTTCTTTTTCAACTGCCCAGTTATTCTCTGGAACTTTATCTGTATTAAAAGGATTTCTAGATTTTCTCCATTTTCATTTTACATCTCTTTATTTATATCAAATTAACTTTGTGTACCATTCTACTGTGAAATGTGTTATTCACTTTTTAAATCTCCTCTAGTACCTTGCTATTCAGCATGCTCTGTGGTCTAACAGTGTATGCATCACCTGGGAGCAGAATCTAGGCCTTTCTCCAAACCTACAGAATCAGAACCTGAATTTTAGCAAACCCCAAGTGAGATATATATACATGTGTGTATCAATTTTGAGAAGAACTGTTCTTCAATGTGGTTGATATATGGTAATATGTATACCTTAGAGGTTCAGAATCTAGGCAGCTTCCATAACAATAAAGTCCATCTTTACCTAGAAAAATTAATTTTATATCTCCACAAATTCCATCTGCAAGTCTATTGTTGGCCACCCCAGAATGTAATCTTTCTCTCATATAATCTTCTTTAAGACATGTAAAAATGAGTATCACTCGCTCATTTAATTTTTTTTCTCTTTCTGAGTAGGTATATTCATTTAGTTGCCTCAATAGTTATGTTACACAATTTTAAGTTTTCTTCTCCACTGAAGACATCCTAGTTTGACTATACTTTCAAGAAACCTCCCTGAGGTTTGAAAATCTCAGGATCTAGCATCCAGGGACCAGACGTTTGGTACAACTCAAAGTTGATAAGCTTGAGAGATGGAATCTCCTTCCAAATCTTTTTTTGCCATATCATTTCCATCGAAGTCCTAGTCCCTAATCTACTAGAAATATATGGTGTGCCATATATTAGAAACCTCATCTTTGTTTACATGTTTACTTTCCTTAAGAGTTTTAAAAATGCACTAACATCTGAAACTATCCATTATATTTACCTAACATTTTCAAACTTTAGGAAATGTGTTTAGACCTGTTACCTTGTATGGAATTGATTGTTTCTTTCCCCTTGCTCTTAATAAAGCTATCATTGCTAATGGAAATATGATTTGAATTATCTGCAGTTGCATCACATAAAAGAAAACCATTATGTGGATTCAAGGAGTAATATCAGCATAGGCTGTAAGAGGAAAATCTTAAAAATAGAAGACTGTGTTCGCATAGGGGAAAGTGTATTCACAAACTCTATGATGACATTTAGCCCTGTGGAAATACGAGTGTTCTCTGGTGTTCCAGCACTTAGACATCAATTCATGGTGGTCTCAAGCTATGTTTTTGTTCTGGCACATTAAACAGAATGAAGACATATGTCTAAATTTAAGACATCCTTTTAGTGCTCTGTGCACGAGAGCCAGCTGAGAAATTTGAACTATTTCAAAGCACTAGAAAAGGAATTGTAGACACATCCTTTGTTTGGGCATATATTTTTAATTATCCTGCCTTTTAATATTCTTCTCCATTTGAGGATAATCAGACAAAATGGATCCTGCTGGGCATTGTCATGCTTAATAAAAGTAAGACTGAACATCTGCAAATATGGCGACACTGTGGCGCATAGGATGCACCAGTGACTGAACTGCATTCTGATGTAATTATAGCACCACATGGAGCTGTAATAATGTAATTCCCTGTTTACATTAGTTCTAGCACTCGAAGTAAACTCTTTTAGTTAGGTGCTAAGCAATTTCAACTGGGTAGGCATATAGACAAATGAAGGAATATATTGAAAGCAGGGTGTAGATAGTGTTAAGGGCATGCAGATAAAAGGCTGTAGACTGTCAGGACTAAGTCTGCAGCCATATGTCAACTCAATCAATTATGAGCTATGTGACCTTGAGCAAGTCCTCAACCTCAATGAACTGAAGATAATCACTGTTAATTTTTCATAAGACTATAGTTAATCTTAAATATAACAATGTACACAAACTTTTACCTTCTTTCCTTTTTCTCTTATTTCCTTTCTCTTAACTTCTTTAGGTATTTATTGCCATTTTTTTCTCTTTTATCAAAAATCCATTAGAAAAGGGTAAATGAAGTACATGGCCCACGGTTGGAAGACCTCACCAATGGTTGGGGGCCAGTGTACAAGGAGGGCAACAATTAGGTGGTGTCAGGAAATTTGCTGATATTAGGAGTTTGAGGTAACAGAGTCAGGTTCTTTCATGTTAGAGAAGGGAGGTATGAATAAGAAGGGGGCAAACTTGCATAAATTTTGTGGTGTTGAACAGGAATTAAAGATATCTGCAGAAGTTCAGCATTTTGTTAATGAGATATATGAGTAAATGTGATACATATGTGAATGTAACTCTATACACACATGTATTTCCTAGCTCTGTGTCCTGAAGGAGCCTGAGAACAATGATATCACTACAGCACTGAAAACACTTACTATCCAGATCTTGTTTGCCAAACATTGCTCTCCACTGAAAGGAAACCCAGGCTCCTTAGGCAAATGGTCATTCTAGGGCTAGCTTAGGAAAAGAACAGGATGATGCTAGAACATTTTGTTATACCAGAAAGTAAGGAAACACTAAAAGAAAAATGGAAAAATACCAAAAGAAGCTAGCCTGAAAGAGCTCAATTTGAGCATCAAAATAAATCTTGATAATAGAAAAGGAACCCATGAGTCTGCATGGAAATAAACAAGAAACAATGTTCTTCCTTGTCATAGGAAGCCAATTAATAATAAAAATGGAAGAAATACTAATAATAGCAAATTACCATTTGTTAACCATCAATATCATAATTCAGAAAGAAATGACAGTGAGTCTATAAGTAATATATAAACAAGGAGGAAGGTGTGGAATTTTACATGGTTTCTAAGTGTCCACCCTCAAAATATTTATTAATAACAAATGGAGGAAAGTGACTCCACAGTTGAAAACCTGGCATAGACCATCTTGCTCAAGTGTCACAGTTAAAGCCTCAACTGGGGTCATGCAAGCACCACTCAGCACTTGGATCTAACCAGGAGGGAAGGCTGCACAAACCTAACTAGAAGAACGTTCTGTACCACTGACTTACAGTCTTCCAGAACATTAGGATCATGAAAATAAAAGACTGAGGAGCTATTCTAGGCTGAAAGAGACTAGGAAGACAAGACAACAGGGTATGAAACATAATTCCTGGATTGAATTCCTTGTTAGGATATTACTAAGGTAATTGACAAAATCTGAGTGGATTTTCTGTGCAAATAACATAGAATTTTTTCAAGTGTTCTTGCAGATTTTCTCTTAAGCTTGAAACCTATTCAAAGTGAAATAATTGGCAAATGTAGGAAAAACAAACTATGTAAAGTGCTTGACATAGAAAGAGCTCATTAAAATATTAGTTATTTTGTGTAAATAAATATAGCATGAGAAATGTTTAAGTTATGGGAGTTTTTTTAAAAAATTTTTAGTTGTAAATGGACATAATACCTTTATTTTATTTTTTTTAATGTGGTGCTGAGGATTACACCCAGTGCCTCACATGTGCTAGGGAAGCACTCTACCACTGAGTCACAACTCCAGTTTTTCCATCTTCATTCATTCTAGCTCAGAATGTCCCCAACCAGTATGAAGACTAAAATTTAAAACCTGTAAAAATTTTAACATCCCCACCAACATTTACCAACACCATTCGGATTTCTAAGTCATGGTATCATCAGTTAAAGGAATTTGAACATCCTCTGAAGCACATGCTCTGAAAACAATTTCTCTCTTATAGCCAAATTTCTATTTTAAAATGAACTAAAAAGGAAAAAGGGAAAAAAGAAAAAATATATATGAAGGAAAATCCACAGGATTATGTAGGTTTTGCTGAATAAGAAGCAGTCTCACAATTATGAAGTCATGCTTCACACATTTTTAAAACAAATAACTATTTCTTATTTTGTGAGTTGGAGACCTTCACCTCCAAGTCCCAACACTCCTCCACACTTGCTGCAACACAACTTAACCAGGTAACTTTACATATATATAATGTGTTGCCTGTGTGTGTGTGTGTGTGTGTGTGTGTGTGTATAATATATGTATAATATATACATATATAAAAGTATAGATCTGTACATTATAAATTTATATAGTATAAAATTGCATAGTATAGATCTATACATGTATATACACATTATGTATTATATATGTTATATATATTATATAGTACATGTAATGTATAGGATATATTATAGAGTATACTATGTATAACATATATTAAATATTGCATAATGTGTATATGTGCATAGTTCTATTATAGAAATTTATAATGTATAGATCTATACTATAAATATATATCTAAATATATGTATATGTATATCCAGAAAAGAAAGGAGGTATTTCCACACATGAGAATCTTCTAATTAGAAAGGAAAAACTTCAGAAGGTATAAGGGAGACTTTTCTTCATGTCCAGCTGGCTGGAATTAGTTCATGTGACTGTTTTTAAATAAATCACTAGTAAAGAGATCGCTACATTTTTTTATTACCTCCCTGGTGCTGGCAAGTTGAATGTATCTCTTTCCCTGGATAAAGGATAAACACCAGAACATATCAGGATTATTCCAGAAAGGAGGAGTCAGGGGTGGGGAAATTATTGCATTAGCAACTGAAACTGCCTGCCACACTAGAGATAGAGAAGAGATAAATCTCTGTCTTTAATATAATCTGAACATTAATTAATCCCTAACTTCATTAAACCAAAAGCATGTATATAAATTTCCAATTTTCTAATACATAAAAGTCATCAATTCCAAACATGCACATTTTTGACATTTGAACATCTCTGAAGTTGAGTCTACCTTAAAAGTGTTATAATTACTTATGTGGAAGCTTCTTATCATTTTTGTTGTCCATAAAGTAATAATGCACCTTTTATTTTATGATAATGACACTGGATAGCATGTGATTTATAAATAGTAGTAGCATGATCACTGCAAATATTCTCTCATTTAATCATTGTAACTTCCCATGATGTAAGCATTGTTATTATCGCTGTATTAGAGGTAAGAAAACTGAGGTATGTTAATGTTAACTTGCCAGATTCCATAGTAACTAAGGACAGAATTGGTTCCATTTCATGTTTTGTGTGATACAAAGTTTGTTCTTTTTTTTAAAATTTTTTTTAGATGTTGATAGGCCTTTATTTTTATACTCGTTTATTTATATGTGGTGCTGAAAATCGAACCCAGTGCCTCACACATGCTAGGCAAGTGCTCTACCACTGAGCCAAAACTTCAGGCCCGACACAGTTTGTTCTTTTACCAACACCAACACTGGCTGCCAAGGAGTATGTCCATTGTTTCATCCATTCAGCACATACGTGGTGTGTCTATGAGGTGTCAAACATGGCATGAGGCCTTCAACATGTAGTGTTGAACAATTGAACAATGGAGACATAGGGCTTAAAGTTTAACATGGAAGACAAAGTAAAGCAAATATATTATCAAATTTTAATAAGTTACATAAGTTATAATAACTATGGAGACTTTGGTAGATTGCTCATAAATGGTTGACACACTTCCGTGTGACTTTTTTTGGCTAATTGAATGTGAGAGAAAGTATCATAACTTATTTCATAGGAGGCCTTTAAGTGCCAATTTTTTGGTATTTTGTCTCTTCCGTCTGCTATGTTGCTTGTACCAAAGAGAAACAGTTTTGTAAACTTTGGTCCCAGTGTAAAGGAAACAGGAGGCATAGCTGCAGCCACCCTGCAGTATACCCACAGTGGGAGTATGAAATTAACTTCTGAAGTTCTCAGCCACTGAGATCTGGAGGTGATCAGCTACCACAGCATATCCTGCCCTATTCTGATGATTCAGTGACTTCACTTTTACTTGAAAAAATTAAGGGTCTTGCCAGGTTGCTTCCAGCCTTGCTAAATTGCTAAGGTTAGCTTTGAACCTGTGATCCTCCTGCCTCAGCCTCCTGAGCTGCTGGGATTACAGGTGTGTGCCACCACACCCAGCTCACTGTGGTTTTAATTTGCATTCCTCTGATGATTAGTGATATTGAGCACCTTTTCCAATACCTGTTATCTCTTTAGATATCTTCTTTTAAGAAATGTCTATTCAAATTATCTATTGAAAAGAAGTGGTGAAAGTGGGCATTCTTGTCTTATTCCTGATCTTAGAGGAAAAGGAAAAAAAGCATTCAACTTTTCACTGTGGAGTGTAACGTTAGCTGTGTGTTTGTTACATATGGCTCGTGTGTGTGTGTGTGTGTGTGTGTGTGAGTGTGTGTTGAGGCACATTCTTTCTACACCTAATTTGTTGAGTCATGAAAAAATATTGAATTTTACCAAGTTCTTTTTCTGTACCTATTGAGATAGTTGTATGACTTTTTTCTCTTGTGTTAATGAGATGTGTCACACTTATTGATTCATGTGTGTTGACACTCCTTCTTCTCACTTCGTGTAGTGCTTTCCTCAACCTAAGAATCCTATGTCATTGGATGTGTATTTGTTTTGCATAATCTACTTCCCTAAACTGATTCTTCTGGTTTCCAAATGCTGATATGTAGACCAGGCCCTACTTGCAGAGGTTCTGACTTGGTGAACTGAGAATCCATATTCACAACTACCTCTAATTTTGAGTCAACAGGTGTGAGCTCTTCAAAGGTATGAAGTGTATTTTCTGTTATTTTCCCTGGAATCTAGTGTATGACTAGGTGGCTTTTCATTAGTTGATTCTTTCTCACTGTGGGACTTAACTTAGTGTAGCATGTCACATGTAGAATAAGCCATGTTAAGGAAACATTCTATGACAGATAGCACCCCACTGGTTTACCTACCCTGAAATTTATCTTTTAATGTTTAGTCTTTTATCTTATCATTACACAGTAATATGTGTGTATTATAGATAATCTGGAAAACTACATAAGCATGACTTATTTTTAAAAGGCTCAACACTCAAAAATAACCCATATTATGAACATGCTGCAGGCTATGTAATTTTTATTAAAATTTTATTTATAGAAATAAATGTAATAAATTCCATTGAGCAAAGACAGTATTAATTTTTTTATCATAGGAAATATTTAGAATATTTTTCTCTATCTTTTCTGTATTATTTTCAACAATATCATAAACATACTTGGAGTTGAATCTTGGCATACCCATGAGAATAAATTTTTAAAGTCCATAATATGAAAATTTTTGGTTTGGAGACTTTACCAAATTTCCATCTAGAGGCAATAAAATCTAAGGTCTTGAAATCAACACACTGATTTTTTGAGAACTTACCTCACCCTGTCATAAGAAAACCATGAGTAATCTTTGACATTTTGGAGTTGAACATTCAGATATTCTACTCCCCAATAGCAGCATGAATTTTGTGATGGGGTCATTCGATTTTGCTGGGGGATCATTTGCAACAGCACAGTCAGCAAAACAGGTACAAAGACTTGGTAAAGGACCCTGCACCTGTTCCTCTAGATAGCTTCACAATTTGTTATTCATTCCTCAGTTCTCAAGAACTCTGAGCATAAGAAAGTGAAAGAAAAAATATAATGAAAGTTAAAATACAATTTTCCTGTGGCAAAATGATATATTACTCTTTAACTAATAGGACTCAGGAAAAGGCAGGAAAGGTACAGCATTTTTCTCGTAAGTGTGGGCATTCTTGAAGGTTTGGTTCAGATTCTATATGCACATCAATGATGTTGATCTGCTGTTAACATAACTGTGTAATAACCTAATGCATCTATATGGCAAAATACAATTGGTATTATGTTTTGATATGAATTTCTAATTCTATCCTTCCAATAAGACCAAAAGAAAGGTGTCTGCTCAGAAATAGCTTCTCTTTCCCTCTTTATAGTCCTCTCTGGAGCTGTCTTCTTGCTTTTCCTCTGTGGATTCTATGCCACTGTCCCTCCACCCTGGTGGAACTGCAACTCACTTTACTAGGCCCTAACACTACATACATGTTTTCAGTATATTTACAATAGTATGGGTTCTTCTTAAGAACCGCCGTGTTTCCAAGGAATTCCTGCTGTTAATTATTTGATGTTCCAAGAATTACTTTCATCTGATTCTCTGGGTCCTATAGCTTTGCTCTGACTTAAGGGTTCTTGTTGTTAAATTGATTTTGCTTCTACTAGCTGACTGGGTTCTGACTTAAAGAGAGTCATAGACAAAAATATGGACAACATGATATTTACTATTAGTATCAATAAACATTTCAAAAACATTGTATGACCAAAATAAACAACAAAATGATCAATTATTATCAACAGTTATCTCTACTCATGGTGGATCTTTTGTTCCTTCAATATAACATCTGCCACAATATTGCACAACTGTTGATTTTATGTATTTGGGCAGTACACTGTCATGGAAAATATAAGAAATATCTATATTTTTTTCCATCTTTCTGTACTTTTGCTAGTACCCAAAGTTCAATATTTTTCAGTGATCAGAGTTTTAATACCAACTATCTACTTGGCAAAACAGATGCTCACTCAAAATTTACAGACACATAAAGATTCCTTTAGAGTTAGCTCTAAGTAGTGGCAACATTATTCTATAATGGAAATAGTAAATTTGTAAATTATAAAATTATTTAAAATCACTAAATTCTCCTCCATGATTTAGAGCCTAAGACAGTTAAGCTAAGGTTCACTTTTATTATTTTTATTTATTTTATTATTTATTATTATTATTATTAATAGCTTAATATGGACAAGACAGTGTCATATAGAAAAAAATTCACTGAATAGACTCTAACACTTAACCATCCATTCTTACAATTGTCTGTGGTTAACCACTCAGGACACCAGGGATGCAAATGATCCAGCAAAATCAACAAGGTGCTTATTATAAGGCCTTACATATAATCTATAAAGCAATCCTTTTTTTGACAGATAATATAGCTTATTACTCACTATTTACAGGACATCACCTACATTTATGGCATAAATATTTTTTAACAATTTTGTAAATTTTAAATGAAAACCCCCACCAGTATCTTCCTTCTCTGCCCTTCTTTTCTTTTTCCCTTGTTCTTTCCATCCTACCCATCCATTGATTGAGTCAGAACATTTACATTTGGTCCTAAGGAACATAAACCAAGGATATCCCACTGCTTAGCCTTGCGAGGAGAAGTCAGTTTATCCAAATACTGTATTTAACCAGCTCTTAAAGGGATTTTATTTGTTTGGTAGAAACCAAAGCTGGTAAATGAATCATAAGGGTCAATTTGGGCCACCACAGTACCAGAAAATATAGCCACTTTCCTTCCTGCTTTTTAACTCCCCAAATTGGAAATTTTAAGAATCAGTTTTAGATTGAGCCAGGAAACCTTTTCATTTGATCTAAAATTGCATTGAGAGATGAGGCCCAAATAATGTTTCCGTTTGCCATAATGTGTCTCACACACATTTCACATTTTTAAATCAGAGAATGATGTGAAAAGGAAGCTCACACCATTCATTCACACTGTAAATTATCCCTCAGTTTCAAAGTTAGTTGGGAAAAGTTACAAGCAAAGAGGATATTGTGCTTTTTCTAACTATACAATGGTAAATCAGAAAAGACATTCTGCCAGATTCTTATGGGACTTATTAACTAAGTAGTGTTTATCTTCCTTCCCTGGCTAACCTACTCAGAGTAAGTAATGAGCTCAGAGGAAATAAAGCAAATACTGAGCCCTTTCCAATCTTTCCAACTGCTCTGCCACCCACCAGCTCTTTGAATGTTGTTTTCTTAATTTTGAGTTTGTTTGACCTAAGGGCTCCAACTAAACTGAGCAAGAGCTTCCAGGAGATGGCTTGGGACAAGAAAAGCAGGTTTCTTTGTTTCCCATGTACTTTTGGAAAGATTCGCAGAGATGTATGTCAACCAACCCTTGCATCAATTAAACATTTAGTATTCAAGTTAAAAATAACCTCTATTTCACATCCCTCAGACTGTGGCTGATCAGAAAGTTAGAAGTTTGGGTAAAAATATTTACTACTAATTCCATCTATGGTCTTTAGTAGGTTCCCCCACTGCTTAATCTCCACTCTCTCTTCTGTTGTGCAGGAATGCTGCCATTCCACTTCTAAAGATTGGGGAGGGGTCAAGAGGACCCTTTCATTTACCACTACCTGAAGAGCCATCTTGCAGGAAGGATCAGATGCATTACCTCTTACTAAGAATCAAATAATTATTTTCAATTATCAGGAAGTTTTTAAATAAAAATAATACCAATAATTAGTGACTTTCATGAAAATGCATAATACTTCCATTTATTATAGAAAATCATGATGCATAATGTGAGATTTCTGTGATATTTCAAAATATAGTGAGTGGGGATAGAGAAGAAAGGAAGAAAAGATGACTAGGGGTTGAGAGACAACAAATGGCAAAGAACATGAGTTGTCAATTTTTCTAAGAAAAGCAATCTGCCCCTGGGAATAGACAGGAAGTCACCTAGAATTTTCCAAGTCCTCCAGCTTTTTCCCAAGGCCTTCTCACTCATTGACAATTTAAATAGGCAATAGAGAAATTCAAGCACATCATTGTCACTTCTAAGCTGTGGCAAATTAGTTTCAAACACAAACTGATTAGTTCTCCAGAACCAAAGTTGATTTTGATAGATTGCTGCTATGCAGGAAAATAGCTTAACTTTGGAAAAGTTCCCATGTTGTACACAATGGCATTCAAACAAAGCCCACAGGAGTTTATAATTCATAATTTTCTTTTTCCAAATTTGCATAGCATTAGTGAAAAAATAAATTAAAGCCATGTTTAATTGTGTGGTATGTTAAGAAATTATGCATATTCGAAAAGTCTTCTTAAATGATATTGTCAACATAGATTATTATAATATTCTTTCTATGGCAATAAAATCTGAACATAAAATATCTTCAATTTTCTTTATATCAAATTAAGCATCAAAAGATCAAGTTCATTTAACCTTTTCACACATAAGCCTTCTCAACTGGGATCTTGCCCCAGAGAAGAATAAAAATGCTATGCAGAAACAATAAGGGCTGAGCCTGTAGCTCAATGGTAGATCAGTTGCCTAGGACATGCAGGACCCTGGGTTCGATCCTCAGCATTGCAAAAGAAAAAGAAAAGACAAGATACCCCAAGCATTAAAAGACTTCATAGTAATTAACATAAATCACTAGCTGGAAGAGCATAACATCAGTAGTGGATTTTTCTCAGAGATAAATTGATGGATTTTTTTAAATACTTCATTTTCCATATTTTCTACTTTAGGCATGTTTAACATTTATCATTCAAAATGACCATTATTTTTGAAATACAAAAGTGTCCTTTCTGCCTTACTTGGAGGTAAAGGAAGCAAAAATGGAAGCTATAATAATAACATTAGTGCTGGGGAGATAACTCAGTTGGTAGAGTGCTCACCTCGCAAGCACAAGGCCCTGGGTTCGATCCCCACACCACAAAAAAAATAAATAAATAATAATAATAATAACATTAACCTTTACAACTTACATGTATGTATATAATTGCACAAGATTAAAAAAGCAGTTTCCTATATTGCTAATCCTAACAATAAAGATATTAGGGCTCAAACACTTGTGACTTGTCCAAGGTAACACTCTTCATAGATTGCTGAACCTGAACTGGTATACAAGTTATTTCACCCTTACAAATGTACTCTTTATAATGTCAACCTGGGACACTGCTGAGAATACCATCATACTTTTAAATCAGGCCTGAAAGAGCCTATCAATTCATGATATAGCTAATGATAATAATGAATATTCAGTCATACAGTCCACACTAGGTGCCCAGTTCTGCTCTAAGTGTTTTATAAATATTAACTCAATTCATTGGCACATTATTACCATCACATTTTACATATAAGAAAACAGAGGTTACATACTTGGTCCACTATCATACAACTAGTGATAGTTTGAGGATAGCAGCAAACTAACTTCAGAGTCTGTGTCTGACCACCCCATCAAGTGGTGTGCTGACTTCCTTGGTCAGTTATGCTAACGGGTGAGGACTGTTATCCTTAGTGCTAGTTACCCTATCATTAGAGAAATGAGTCAAAAACGAGTGGCGTGTGTACCATCATTCTCCAAGGGGTTGATGTGCCTGTATACTTTCTGATAATTAGGACCAACTTGCACATATTAATTTTACCCTGAGATGCAGTTAATTTGGGCCCATTTTATAGAAAAGAAAACTGAGGCCCATTGTAAACACTAAAGGCAAAAGTCAGTGTATTACTCAGCAGTCCCTTTGTCCAAGGATAATTTCTTTGGCTACCACAATTGTTTACTGGTTAAATTGTGGCTTACAGCATTTCAGGGAGCAAATGCAAAACGTACTTGTGCTGTGGTGGAACTTTCCATTTCAAGGAAGTAGATTCCAGCAGGAGTAAGCCTGCCTGGAAGCAAAGGGTTTGTTATGGGGTTACTGTAAAATAGAAAAACAAAGACACTCTGGAACATGACCCTTTCCTTGTACACGTGCACTGCATCTGCGCGGCTGCTGGCAGAGGCTGTGTTCACACATGAAAAACAGAACAGAGCTACTCTCGGAATAAGACAGACAAAAATAGAATTCTTCTTTTTTTTCCTTTTTTGAATTGCACTAAAATATACTTAACATAAAATTCATCATTTTAGCCATTTTAAGTGTTATAATTCAGTGACGATAAATACATTCATGTGTTGTGTAGCCATCACCACTGTTTATCTTCAGAACTTTCTTCCATTCCAAACGAAAACTTGTTAAACTGTACCTATTAAAAAAGCATTCCCCATGCAGTCCTCCTCCAGGCCCTGACAACCATTTTACCTCTTTGAGTACCTCAGGCAAGTAGAATCATAAAATATTTGTCCTTTCGAGGTTGACTTATTTCTCTCAGCATAATCTCTTCAATTTTATCTAGGTTGCATAATTGTTTTGTTTTTTAAGGCTAAACAATATTCCATAATATGTATACACTAAATTTTGCTCACCCATTTCAGTTGATGCATACTTGTATTGTTTCATCTAATGTCTACTGTGAACAATGGTTATATGAAGATCTATCCAAGTCCCTGCTTCTATTTCTTTTATATATATACCCTCAAGTAGAATTGTTAGGCCATATGGAAATTCTATTTTATTTTCTTTTTGAGATAATTCCATACTATTTTCTACAGTGACTGTACCACCTTACAAGAAATATACTTTAAAGTCACTAGTGGACTCAGGTTTTGTATCTTTATTTCCTTAAAAGGACCAAAAGACCAAGTGCCTAGTAGGTCCAGGTAGTTCTTAACCATGAGATTGCTAATTATGCTAGCTGTCTTCTAAGTCAATCCCAGTTCATAATCTATTTTCCTTACCCCTTAGTAAGCCACAATTTCATAAATGATGCAGAACTTGTTAGAACCATAGAACCTGGACCACTGCCTAAATCTCATTCTCAAAATTTCATGACAGAGTCACCAGGACCACACTGAAGCTTTGTTAATCAGAAAACAAGACTAGCCTCAGAGACCTATCCAAGTTACAATATTGATCCTTATTGTAATGTCCAATTTGTATTTTGCTGTTTCATGATAGAGATGAAAATATTATATACAGAAAGCATGGGGTGCACATGTTTTGCAGCATCCTAGTAACAAATTTTATGAAATTTTTTAGGTGAATCCATGTTTTCCTTACCTTTAACTCTTCCACAGTACCCTTTATGGTGTTTTGAGTAGTGCATACATCAGGAATAAACTCAGTGCATTCTATCCTCAGTTGTCCACATTGTAATAATCCTCAATAACTTTTTGCTATGTTCACCTAAGATAATTTACTTCTTCTCCATAATGTGTTTAGTAAGAAAGGTTTATATAATCAATATAAAAGGATAATTGTTGACCTTTATAATAAGTGAAATAAATACAGTTACAAGAAAACAAATTAATCCATAAACAACCTAAAATTATTTCATATACCAACATTGCAAATTCTGGACAAGCTTATTTGATATATGAATGTTAATCTACTATTTTTTTGTAAATGATGTATTAGTAATTATTCTGTGTAGAAAATTAAACATAAAGGCTGCGGGGCGGTAGTTCTGTATACTACAGTATTTGCTAAGCATACATGAGGCCCTGGGTTGAATCCCCAGCACTGCAAAAATAAATAAAATAAAGACTGCATCAGGATAAAGAATTTGGTGTTAAAATCTTAGCAGTGATCATTCTTGTGATCTAATTATGAATAATTTTGGTTTTGGTTTTAAAATGGAAATAGGTGATTTTCATCAATAGAATATATTTGTCTGCATGTATATGCATATGTATATGTCTATGTATAATATTTAGTTGGAGACAATGAGTGAAGGGGAAAAAACGGGTAAAAAATTCTAACGTTTAGATTCATCAAATTGCTGCTAGAAATGGGGGGCACAATTCTTATATCTGTGTCATTCCCACATCTGGCAACAGAATGCACTAGTGGGATGGCAAAAAAAAGGAGAGAAGATATCAGGGATTACTTGAGGAAAGGTAAATGTGTGAGTCAAAGTATCTAGCACAGACATGTTCTGAAAGGCTCCCCTACATATCTAAATAAAATGTACTAATGAAAGGCCCAGTAGGTGCAGATAATATGCTAAAGGTGATATTTAATACAAAGATTATAAATCACTATTCTTGCCCCTTGGCCTTTAAAAGTCTAGAAGAACAGACCTAAAAACCCAAATCATATTAAAAATCTGTGAAGCAAAAGCTAAATTCATACATAGATATGTGTAACATTATTAAAGTAGAGAAGAGGAGCTAAGAGAAAGAACAGAGAAATAACAAAGGAAGATGTCTAACATGAAATGATGTTTAGGAATATTGATAGTGGAGTAAATTGTATGAAAAGTTTCCTCCTTTTCTTCAGAAGATAAATACTCCCTTGTCCTAGACCAAAGAGAAGAAGTGTCATCTAGAACCTGGGGGCCCAATTCACAATAGTTGTGGAACCAAACTAGGTGCCCTTCGACAGATGAATGAATAAAGAAACTGTGGTACACATACACAATGCAATATTACTCAACCTTAAAGAAGAATGAAATTATGGCATTTGCCAGTAAATGGATGAAACTAGAGAATATTATGCTAAGCAAAATAAGCCAGTCTCAAAGAACAAAAGGTCAAATGTTTATATGTGGATGCTAATGCACAATAAGGGGGTGGGGGGCAAAGAATAGAGGTATTTTAGACTAAACAGAGGGTAGCAAAGGGAGGGGAGAGGGTATGAGGGTAGGAATGATAGTAGAATGAATCAGACATTATGATTATCATGATATATGATTACATGATCTGCATAAATCTACATCATATACAATCAGATGAATGAGAAATTATACTCCATTTATGTATGATGTGTCAAAATGCATTCTACTGTCATGTATAACCAATTAGGACAAGTAAGAAAATATATTTAAAAAATTAGAACCTGGAGGCCTCCATGACTCTGGTTAGAACAGCAAATAATTGAGTGGATTACAGAGGAAGGGAAATGAATTCAGAGGCAGTGTCAGAGCATGCAGCATCAGACAATGCTAGCAAGTTAGAGAGGATACTGGCGCCAGCTGCTCACACTCCTCTGGGGCCTGGTCTGCTCCTAGCTGCCTTTCTTCCTGACATCCCTCTCCATCTGAGCAATTTCCTGGGCTGCTGCAGACTCCTCCCTCCACACACCCTTCACAGCTGTGGTTTGGCACTCTCTGTAAGAGTCCCAATGCCCAAAGTGCCCTCTGGGCCTGTCTCCTGAGAGCAAAGGCCTGCTTATTTCCACTACTGAATTTACCCACAGAGACAGAAGGAGGCAGCTTTTTTTAGATGGCCAAAGCAAATTGGCCTGCATGAATGACTTGGAACCGAGTGGTAGTAATCAGATCTGGTGTCTGGGACACCCAAGAATACAGGCACAGGCTGTAAGTAGCTCAGAACTTTTTCTGCTGCCTCAGAGAAACTGCTGGCTTAAGATATGGAAGCATTTGAAGGATGAATGAAAACTCCTCCTCATACATGCTGTTTGGCTGTGACCAGAGGGAGTAGTCAAGTTGAAATTATTCAACAGTTGTTTTTTTTCCGGAGCCAAGAAAGTGACTATGATTCTCTGTATTCGGGTGGTGCTAAACCAGGGATCTGTAGTCTGGCCTGCAAGCCAAACATTGTTTGCCTGCTGTTTTCATTCACCCTGCAAGCTCAGAATGGTGACTTCAGGTTTTGATAGTTGAAAAGAATCAAAAGAATATTTTGTGCACACGGAAATGCTATAAAATTCAAATTTCAATACCCACAAATAAAGTTTTATTGGAATACTGCCACACCCACTTGCTTGCACATGGACTCTGAATGGTTACAAGCTACCAATACGGAGTTGAGTAATTGTAGCTGAGACCTTATGGCCCACAAAGCCTGAGATATTTACTATCTGGCCCCTATGCTAAAGCAGTGGCCAATGGGAACAGGACAAATGAATAGTAGTGGGTGGGAAATTTAAATTAAAACTGAGGACATAGATTTTTTTTTTCCTGACTTGCATTTTTAAATGTTCCAACCTTGTTGATTGTAGACTACACCACACTGAGGATGAACTATATCTGGAACTCAGCAATGATGTTAGAATAACACTTAGAGTTCTATTCTTACTGTTTTTGCAATTTTCATCTACTCAATCCCTACATACATGCACACACACACACACACACACACACACTGGAAACAGTCATGGGAAGATCACTCACGTATCTCAGAAGAGCTCAACAATGTGCTTATACTCACAAAGGTTCAATGGTAATGGAAAGAAGAGTAGAGAATTTTAGACCCCCCATAGTGGACCCTGAAGGAGAATTAACTGAAATGATTTTATGGAAATATGTTCAGCATGCAGAGATGACAACATGCCAGCAAGCCATCTCAGTACAATTATATACAGCATTCCAATTATAGATACCACTCAGGGCTCAGTCAAGGTACAGAGTATAGCCCCTTTTAAAGGGTGTGGTTTAAATCAACCACTTAAAAACTGGGGAGGTCACTTTAGATAAGTAGTACAATTTGATAGCTCCAGGAACCACTGTACTTCACCTAGACCTCTGTGAAGTATGCTTTTGCTTAGGCCAGACAGACTTCTGGGTAACAATATAATAAAGGTGATTTGGCAGTGAGATACAGAAAACCCAAATTCAAGAAGAAAGAATTGGGAAAGGGGTTGGGAGAGCATGTCCAGAAAGACCCAGGGCCTATTCACTTTGAGAGTTCTCTTTATTTATTTATTTTTTTTGTGTGAACATTGTAAACGCTCATGCTGACAAATGATGGAAATTTGATTTCAGTCAATTTTCCCCCTTCTGCCATATTGTTTCTAGAGATTGATTTCAATAGCACCAAAGGATTTTGAGAGCAGAGAGTGTCCTATCCTACTTTTAATAGAAAGGCCTATTCAAGTCCACCAGCTCTCTGGATGTATTTAGTGCCAATCTCACTGACACTGGGATTTTTTGACATTTGTCTTCCACTCTAAGGGTGCAGATACTTTGCAGAGACTGCCTCTAAGTCCTTCACCAATCCCTGGCTGCTCTTGGATGCATTATCCCTACACAACACCTAGACACTGGGGCCTCTGTGAGGCAGCTCAGGCCTTCTTCCTAATGCTGCATATAGTCACTTCCAGGCTGTCTCAGGAGAAAGGAAGAACACAACTTTCTTCTCAGGTTTCCCGAATGCTTCTGTTGCCACCTTCCCTTGGTCTTAAACTGTGAGACAGAGGGAAAGTACGGGGACCTTTTAAATGGATCTTGATTCCTGTCTGACTCTCCACATCCCAAACTCAATTTATAGTTATTTATGGAGAAATTAGGGGGGAGAGGATGAGCTTCTACTCACTTCATTGGTGTTCTTTCTGGTCTTCTGTCTTATGACTATAGCAAGGCTTTTGAATTTAAACGTTGGGAATTTTATAACTTTGTTATCAATTCTTTTATGAATTTCCAACAATCTTATCTTTTGCCTGGAATAGTAGATGACAGGATTTAAAATACTACCCCACTTTTAATTTGTTATCCTTGTACAAACTTGGTGATATTGCAATCAGATGTCCAATAGTTTATTTGACAATTTTATTAAATTAGAGTCTTTAGAATTGAAAGATAAAGAATGCTTTTTCCATTAAATGTTTTAGTGACACATGTATGATTGCGTCCCTGTGCCTCTTCTTGTAGTCATTGTTTAAATTGCATCATGTGTGGACCCTTTATGTTAGAATTAGGTGCATTATCTTTGTTTTGAGCTCATTTTAGTTTTTGAAGACACTCTGAATGCCCTTATTATGCCAATATTTTTTTAGGTGATTCGACTCAGAATATAAGAGAGAAGCAACCAATATTTTTGACTGAAATAGTGTTCTTTGCTCTGATCTGGAAATTTACTGAGCTGCCAAATTTGACAGCACATAATCCAGCTATTTTCCTTCAACTGAAGAATGAACAAATAAATATATAAAAAAGTAATTATGTCTTCCCTTGATTTCAAGTTGTTCTGTTCTGAGTCTCATACTTGGCACTGAACCTATTTCTGTTTGAAATGAAGAGGATAGAGGGCTTTAAAGGAAAAACCATGGGAGCAAACTTTGTCACCATTATTAATATTTGCATATTCTTCAGATTCAACAAGACACTACAGTTCAAAGCAACGTGTTTTTACCAAGTTCAGGGATGAAAGTCTGAGTCCTGGCCTACCATTTAAAGAAAAAAAGACACCTTCTGACTTTCAAGACAGGAAGATACTCAAGGAGTATACAATTAAATACCCCTTTTTATAGATGTGCCTTAAGCCATAATTAAGGTTGACCCTCAGTTTGGTAAAGTACTATTTTTCCTGATTTTAGTCTTCCATTTGAGTCAAAAGAATATCAATTCAGAACTTCAGTTCTTGGGAGTTTTTTTTTTTCCTCCTACCAGGTCATAGCTTAAACATATGTTCTCAAAATTATTTTATTCATATAGTTAATTAAAAGATAATATGAAATAATAATGCCTTTCACACAGATTTTTGCCAAGCAATCAGTTGTTGGTATCTGTTATCTTATCTGTCTTTACAACATCCATACAAAATAGTAAGAATATCACTCTTTCATTGCAAGGTAATAACATCTTACTTGTGTATAATGGGTCCCAATTTATAAAGCACTTTCACATACATTGTTTCACTTTAGTTCTGACCTGCACAGCACCCTGTGATGTGCAATCAACCAGGTGTAATTTTCCTCAGTTTATTTGTGAAAAAATTAGAACTCAGAAAATTCTTCCTGAGTCCAGCACCCAGGAAATGGAGGCTCTGGCTTGGTCAGCTTTGTCCAGTACTTTGCACTGCTGAGGCACTGAAGATCAGGTGAATAATTCCAAATCCCTTAAGAAGTCACCCAATAGTCTTTAGGTTTGCTTTAGTGCTGGATTTCCCTTGTGTCACACTTAGTTCATGCTATTTGTCGAACATTCTGTGAAGTACCTTCAACCCTTTAAGCATTAGCAGAGGCCCTATTCCATTGTGCACAGAGCTCTAGGGAAGTTGCTGGATTTGGGTGGATTTTTTAAAAAAATTCTTTCATTTCCCCTTTGAAAAACCTTGCTCCAGCTTTCAAAGGATACTGGTAAACACAGAATAAATATTGAATTGTTTCTCTATCCTCGCAGTCTTCATGGTGGCAATTAAATGTTTCTGTGAAGGGGTTTGCTCCTTGAAGACCCACAAGTGGTGGTTAGAAAGTGTCCACAAATTAAAGGCAATGAAAGATCACTAACCACATGCAAGAGATGCTATTAAAAATGTGAAATTCATCAAATGACTCTTATATGCATGTATTTTCTGGACTCTAACCAGATGGCTACCCTGTAAGTGTTTTCCCAGTTTTATGTATACAAAGCCATTTTATATGTATAAAGATGCATTTATTATAGCAGGTGGTGCAGGATAAATGTTATCCATAATTACTTGGTTTTTTAACTTCTAACAGAACAGAAAAAATCTCTGAGAGAAAAAAATCTTAAATACTTTTAATCCCTTAAGTTTATGAATCAGTGTCATTCTGAAAGAATTCTGATTTTAATAGAAAATAATAAGAAAAATAGAACAAAAATAACACTGATTTAGCATTGGAAATCATCTCATTGTGTAGGAAATTCACAATTGTGAATTTCCAATAATTCAGTCCTTCTCCTCATTTGGAAAATTATCAAGTACATCCCATTATCTCTTGGGGAAACTTGAAACTGAGATGGCAGCAATACCCCACCAGTGCCAGAGAGGGATTCTTAGGTTAGCTCAAGAAAGACAGAAACCAAATATTTGCTTATTCTCTCCACTAAGAATATTTGCCTCCCTCCTTTCTACCTAATAAAAACCAAGTGCATCTTTCAAAGCTCATTTTAAATCCCTTCAAGAAATTCTGTCTTCTTCTGAAATTTGCTTCTTTCCTCAGTCCTGTTGATTCTGTATCTGATTTTCTACCATGCAACTTTTATCTGCCTCCGTTAATAATGTTCTATCCAAGGCATTTATTCCATCTCACTGAGACTACAACAATAGCATCTTAGCTTTTCTCTTCATCCGTTCTGTCTCTACATCAATCCCATTTGCAAACAATTACAACTTAATCTTCCTAAAGACCCCCTAGGAATATATTAATTTTCTATTCTGAACTTTTCATTGGGTGCTCTTTGCCTACCAAATATAATAAGTATTTAATCTTGCATTTTACAGTCTTTTAATATTTGGACTTGCCCCTTCTTCACCAACAATCTCTCATGCATGCTGTTCTCCAATAGAACAGGTTAGTACTGACATTCATAAGGCCCTGAGCTTTCACCAGCCTTCCTCAGTTTCCCCAAATTCCTTATTCCTCAACCAAATCTTACCTAATTTTCAAAGCTTCATATGAATTTTAGTCTTCTGGATACCTTTTCTGAACTTTCATTTCAATATACCTTCCTGTATCCATCACCCTTTGCTTTAATCCTTTTTGTGGGTATGCAAGAAAATCACTACATTCTCAAAGGATCAAAATGCCTCAGGGCTAATTTCTGGTTATTTATGTAATCCTAAGCAGAGACTAATTCTTGAAACCTCATGATGGGGAAGAAAATTTTGATAGTTCCAACCTCATATGGTTGTTTTAAAGAGAATGAGTTAGTGTATATAAATGTCCTTAGTAAGTGTACAGTAAGTGTTAGATATTATTGGTAGGCCTTCTGTGTCGCCACCCCTGGCAACAGTCGTACAGATATTGTTACCGCCTGCAGCAACAATTGCACGGGTATTTATCGGGGAGGTGGACTGGAAACTGAGCTACTTCTATTATCTTTCTCTTTAGTGCACTGCTTTCTTGCTTGTTTGCTTGTTTACTCCCTAGTTTATAGAGGAAGAGAGGCTTTAAGAGGAGAGAGAGAGAAAGGCTTTGCATAAGAGAGAGAGAGTCTTTGCTTATCTTATTGGAGAGGCTACACTTTCAGAGATGCTACTTCTTAGTTCTGCTGCTTCTTCTTAAAGGTGCATCCTGCAAACTAAAAGTGCATGCTAGAAGTGTGTGCTAAAGGCGTGTCTATGGTGCATCCCGCATACTGAGATCTATAATCTGTCATCTGCCATCTGCCTTCTGCAATCTATCAGAGGTGCTACTTATCCGTTGGTGCTTTCTATAGGTATGTGTCTTATATACCTAAGGCAGCCAATCAGCTTAGGATTAGCACAATTGAAGCACGCCCCTCGGTACCAATCAAGAAAGAATGAGGAATATCTGTTGACCACTGGTGCAGAGGAGACATTAACTAATCAGGCAAAAGTAGATCACACCGTGTTAACACTATGCGCCCACCTCTTGGCTCAACGCCAGCCGCCATCTTAGGGTTACCCAAACATGTCTTCTGCACTTCTGTCTCCTAACACTTTAAAACCCTGGAATGGAACTTCAGGCTACTCATCATTGTGTCTCACCATGGTGATAGAATGCATTCTGGTATTCAACACATATATGTAAATAAATGCATGTGTTTATGAAGTCCTATTCTGTTCCCTCCCATGTCTTAGATAATATCAGACTGCTATAAAGGATCATAGTTTACTGATGATCTTGGGAGCTTCACCTCTTTCTTGTATATGGGATGATTATGGAACTTGCACTGTCTGATACAATGTTCTTCATAAGCATACTGGCCATTCTTGAAAAGCATGTGGTGAGGCTTAACCTTATTCATTCTGTTCCTATGAAAAGTTAGAAACATTGGTGACGTAGGTGAAGAGGCTTAGGAGTGGGTGCAGGTGAATCTCATCTCACAGATGTATGTGTCTTTCCCTTTAAGTACTCTGAGTAAACTGCACACAGTTGCACATGCCTGTAATCCCAGTGGAGGCTGAGACAGGGTGATAGCACATTTGAGACCAGGCTGAGCAACTTAGCAAAACCTTGTCGCAAAATTTAAAAGGATTTTTTTTTAAAGGAAAGGTGATGTAGCTCAGTAGTGGATCATTTGCCTAGCATATGAAAGGACCTGACTTGGATTCTCAATAGTAACACACACACACTACTTCAAATAATATGCATTCCTCAGCAAGAGAAATTAGTAGTTATAGACTATACACACAACTTGGACTCTCAATGTTTTGAGGAACCTCTTTGTCCACCACTACACTGTGTGCCTTTAAGGAAATATGACACTGGCTCTGGGTTGTGCATTGCAATTCATTAAAAGGATTGGCTACAGAATCAGAAAGTCAACATTCAGAGGCATATGGTATTTATTTAGGGGATTCTTAGACTCTGATGTGTAATATAAAGCCAGGCACAGACAGAATGAAAGTATGATTTCTCCAAATGGTATTAAAGTCTGAATACCAACTTTATAAATACTGAATTACTCATCAACCTGGAACATGCATATTTTTTCAGGAGTACCTATGTTTAGCATCTAAGGTTTTATACAAAGGATATTTAAAATGGATACTTTTACGTCTGTGATTTCATATATGTATACCAATATATATGTTAAACTATGATGACCAGTTTTTACTAAAATACTAATATTTATCTTTCACATTGATAATTTTGTGTGTTTCCCATGTGGAAAAGAAGAATTCATTTAATCTTGCCTTCAGCTTCTATCATTAACAATCACGAACATTAAAACAGAAAAAGAGCTACTATTTGCTGAGTGGGTAATGACAAGATCACTATTTTAAAGCTCAAAATAAGCCTTCAAAGTAGATATTTTTATTCCTATTTTATAGGAAAGGAAATGGAGTCTCCATAGAGCCCAATGGTTTGTCAGAAGTTCTATTTCTTAGTAAGCAGCAGAGCCAAGACTTAAATTTACATTTTTTCTCATCATAAAGATGCTTTAGCTGGCTTATAGATGTAGGTGTACAAAGTTTTAGAAGTTTTGATTATAAGTTGTATTGCACTTAAATTGATTTTAAATTTGTTCCCCTGTAAGCATTTTCATCCAACTTTTGACTCTCTTGCCTCATGCTCAGGACACTGCCCTGTCTCTGGCCTAATAACTTACACAGGAGATCATTCTTAGAAGGATTCGCCTACTATGGCCTCCTGGGGACAGCATAAATCTGCCAGTTAGACTAAACAAATGTTTCTTAATAATGGAACCTTTTTCTCTTTCCTCACTTTCTTCAATAATGTTCTCATTTCACAATGATTGGTCTAATATGAACACCCGAGTCTTAGTCAAAGAGGCAAAAGGGTTAGCTGGGTGTGATGGCACACACCTGTGATCCCAGTGACTCAGAAGGCTTAGTCAGGAGGATAGAGAGCCAACCTCAGCAAAAGCAATGTGCTAAGCAACTCAGTGAGACCCTGTCTCTAAATAAAATACAAAACAGGGCTAGGGATGTGGCTCAGTGGTCAAGTACACCTGAGGTCAATAACCCATCACCTCCCCCAATGACCCCTTACCCCCCCCCCAAAAAAAAAAAAAAAGACAGGTGAAAGGATCCATTTGCTGGGCATTTTGGAGACTTGCTTCATGCAGTGGAAAGATGACCACTCCTCATGAGAAACTGATATCATTAAAAAACAGTTTTAAAATACCTGTATAAGTAAAATCACAGTTAGAATTGAGGACAAACAAGTCAGGGTGTAAAAACAATGGCCATGCAACTATGTCCTTAGGGGCACTATGTACAAAATGTACGATAGCCAAGAGGCAGTACAACTCAGTTCTCTCACAATGGACAAATGATAGTCCATGCACAGTACATGCATGGCATGGAATGTTAGCCTTAAAGTTGAAGGAATTTCTGACACACATGGAAAAATCTTGAGGACAGTTTTCTCATGAAATAAGCCAATCACAAAAAAATAAATACTGTCTGATTCTAGCTAATTAGGTATTTAGAAAAGTCAAATTCATAAAAACAGAAAATAAAATTGTGTGCTGGGCAGGGTGGTGCACACCTGTAATCCCAGCAGCTCGGGAGGCTGAGGCAGGAGGATTGCAAGTTCAAAGTTAGCCTCAGCAAAAGTGAGGTGCTAAGCAATTCAGTGAGATCCTGTCTCTAAATAAAATACAAAATGGGGCTGGGGATGTGGCTCAGTGTTCATGTGCCCCTGAGTTTAATTCCCAGCACCAAAAAAAAAAAAAAAAAAAAAAAAAAAAAAAAAAATGTGGTTGCCAGGGATAAAGGAAGGAAAAAATGGAAAATTGTTCTTTAAATGATATAGAGCTTAGTTTTGCCACACAGATGTTGTGGTGATACACAACACTACTACATAGTCAAGACAGTAAATTTTGTTATGTGTATTTTACCATGATTAAAAAAATGGTAAATGTATGAGAAATAAAGTTTTGGTGAATTTCTAATGTTTCATTGTGTGAGAAACAAAGACATTTGGAGAATGCAGAACAAAAAAAAAAAAAAAAGAGCAACCAATAATTCCCAAGTCCCAAGTAACCCACCACCTTGCCCTGGCACCCGTTCTTAATTTTCTGGTTTGGGGACAATCAAGAAAAATAATACCTGCACATGTAGTAGTGTACAACATTACCTAACTCATATTTTGTGAGTACTTGCCATTATCCTTCACACTATTTTCAAAAGCTTAAAAAAAAAAAATCAGTCACATAATTTTTCCCTCACTTAAATTTTAATTAAAGTAGAATCATTTCCTTAAAATCAACACTAAGCTAAGTCCTACCTGTTGCAAGCATGAAGCCTTTTGTACCTTGTTGCATTCAGTTTTACATTGATACAACTTTTCAGTGATAAGATTTTTTTCCTATTTTATGATATAAGTACTTCTAGCTTATTTTATGTACATTAGAGGAATAGGAATGCAACCAGAAGTTCAGGCCTGGCTTTGGGTGTTAGCTACCCTCTTTGAAATACAACTTAAAATCTATAAGCCTCAGTAATTTTATAGCATTATAAAAGGATTAGATCGAAAGCAGTCATCAGCAAACTTTTTTTCTATAAAACCTAACAGCAGAAATCTTAGAGTCTTTAAGCTTCAGATAAAAACAGGTAAAATCAAGGATGTAATGAGAGAGGGTAAATCTCAAATTTTTTTATCTAATGAAATTCATAATGGAGTATAATTGTTTTTTGTGATGCTGTTTTGATAATAAAAATGGAATTGCCTTTTTAAAGAAAGATTTTGCTGGAATTCAAAGTTAGAATTTCTTACCATCAAATTAATTGCAAATGTTCATTGGTAAAAACTATTTTTAACTCATGGACCAAAACAAAGGCCAGCATTGGACCTGCTTTACTCCATGGGCTATAGATTTTGCACACCTGTTCCAGGATCTAGATCATTTTAAATTTTAAGATTAACTTCATTTACAGGAGGTACTAGGTAACAGTTTGACCAAATTATATTGTTCTAATGTGTACATGTACAAATATGTAACAATGAATTCCACTATTATGTATAATGTATCAATTAAAAAACAATGGATAAATTAATTAATAAAATATTGTTTCTTTTGTTGGACTTTACAGCCCAATTTCTAAATGTTAGTGAATCACAGGGAACTCATGTCCCTTCCAACTAGATCTTCTTCTTGTATTAGCTTATCTAGACTCAGGTTTTTAAAAACTAAATACACATGACTTCTGAATTTTTATCTCTATAGTTGACCTCTCCATTGTAGGACACATTTATTTAACAAATTGTCCCTTTATCATTTCCACTTTGATAGCTAAGAGTTACTGCAAATGAGAGAATTCCTAAAATTGTCCCTCACCCTACTTTTCCTCATTTCAGTAAATGCCCCCTCCACCCACTCATTCTAGCCAAAGATCTAGAAGCCATACTAGATCATTTCATGAGTCCTCTCCCACACCATTCAGTCCATCAGCATTTTTTAAATGCCCCAGAGTTCAAAAGCTATATAGCTGACCTAAATAGAAATAGTCTTGTTATAAAATAATTGTAAATATTATGAAGTCAAGCCCCTCACTCCCCTCAAAAAAATCGTGAATACATCCTTCAATACTAATGTCATCTTAGCCCAATTGCCATGATCTCACTCTCTTAACCCCTAATTGGTACTTTTGTTTCCCCCTTCAACTCCAACTCCATTTCTCCAATCCATTGTCTGCAGTGAGTAGAATGGTCAACCTGAAGCACAGCTGGAAACACATCTTCACTGTAAAGATACATTTTGAGTAAGATGGAAGGCAGTGATGCAGCAGGAGGAGCTTGGGAAGGACAGTATTCCAGTAAGAAAAAGAGCAGGGGATCAGTAAGAAGCAAAGTGAGTGAGGGAGCTGGAGCCAGAGAGATGATAGAGACCAGGTCATACAGGACTTCTAGACTCTGAGTTTGATGTTGAGTTATGACAAAATGCCTGAAGCATGGGTTACTGTGCTCTGAAGTGGAACAAAGTCCTAGGTGAGGAGACCAGTTAGAATTATATTACAATATTATAGGTGAGATGGTGGAATTAAGTGAGCCAAAAATATGCTCAGCTTCTGTATTGGGGCAGAGTAGATTTTGAGGTTTTTAGTTTGATCAACTAGAAGACTAGAGTTGTCTACCTTGGATGGGGAAGTCTGAGGGAAGAAAAGGTTTTGAGGGAAACATAAGAAACTTGGGTTTGGATGGGTTGCATTTAGAATGCATACTAGACATTCATACAAAGATGCCAAGTAGGTAGCTGGATGTTACATGTAGGGTTCAAAAGAGAGGTAGAGGCTAAAGATAGGATTGTAGAGTCATTCAGGTGCCTCTGTTGTTGAAAGCTAGGAGACTAAGCGAAGTTATCAAGAAGTGAAGTAATAGAAGTCAGAAGACTGAGACATTCTAGCATATTCTGGAGGATGAGGAGGAACCAGTGAAGGAGACTAAGAAAAATCAACCAGTGAAAATAGAGGTACACCAGGAGAGTGTGGTACCTGAAAGCAATTAAGGAGGGCTTCAGGAGGAAAAAGAAATTAACAAGGTCAAATGCTACATGTGGGTTGAATAACATTAGAATTCCTTTTGAGTAGAGTATGCTCCAAAATTCTTCTTAACAGGACCTGAAATCATCTACACAAACTGATCTCCTTGACTTCAACCCCAGTTAATTACTCACTTCCTCAATATGACCTGGTCCTGTCTGCATCTCCAACTTTCATCTCCTTCCTCATTTTCTCCCACATCCACCTTTCTTTCACTGTATTAACTTTCTATATTTCCAGCATGTCAATATTTTTCCTGTTTTTTCCTACTGCCTAGAATGGTCTTTTGCTTCACAATCACTATCATTGCTTTTTTTCATGATCATCCCTTTTAAAATACTAATTTCACCAATATTAACTCTATCCCCTGCCTCCAGTCTTTATCCCACCACTTTGTTCTATTTATTTTGTGTAATTTTTGATATTAAAAAAACCACTAGATTACTATTTGCCTCTGAATAAGAACAAGATTATACTCTTTTTCTCAACTATCATCCAAACTAAAACAAGGTTAGATGTTGTAAGCATTCAATAAATATTTACTGAATAGCTAATCCATACTTTAAAACAGGTAGCATAATTGCTAAAAGGAAAAAAAAATACATGTAAATAACTCCAAACTGAGAAGTACAATAGGAAAAATGAGATGTATTTTCATTGAATGATGCCGCAAAGCAGTTTTCAAATTTATGTGATGCTTAAAAATATAAACAACTCTTGTAATCCATGAGAGATGTAGTCCATCTTCCTATTTCCACATGCCAAGGAGTTGTGCTGAACTATAGCTTCATATTACCTTTCAAATTTTCTGCTATCTGTAAAAATAATAGTATCATTGTTACACAGGTCTAGTGAAGAATAGACAAGCCTTGGTTGGTTATTGACAGGATGTTGAAATACATGAATATTGAAATCCATAAGAGTAACTGGCAAACAGTCAAATAAGTCTTCTTCATCCACTCATTCAATCCCAACCACCTTGCTCAAGAGAGTTGCCCTTTAAGAAGTCCAAATGAACGCTGCTTATCATTGGAATCTGCTTTTTTCTTAAAACTCCCTGATGAAATTGGCGAATGGCTAGAAATAGGGTCCAGGCAGGCTTTGCGTTTGGTAATTTGGTTGCTCTTTCATCTCCCCTCTGCAGTCTTACGCTCATTGTTTGTTGCTGCTAAAGCAGTAAACACTGTTTGTCTTCTTGCAAAACCAAGGCTAGAAAACTTTGAAGTGTTTTCTGTTGCTTAATGTCACCTACTGTTCCTGTCAGCAAACTGAGATAAACCTGATGGACTGAGGTGTCTGGTCTAATTCCTTTATTGACACATAGTCCTGTCTTCAAACACCAGTGTAAATGAATAAGTACTGAGATAGTAATGTGTCAGTAATAGGCTGCCAGATGAATGCCATTGTTTATGTACTGATCCTGCTTCCTAAGGCCCAAGCAGCTCAAAAATCTTACAAATTAGCACCTCACTGAGATCAAAGAATTGTCTTTTCTTTCTGCAATTACCTACTTGGAGAGCTGAGCAAGCAAATGAGACTAGTTTAAGCTGTCTCCTTCCAGCTCAAATCTTCCTTTTTAGGAGAACAAATGGTGAATTATACAGGAAGGAATGGTAGAGAATAAAAAATTTTCCTTTATTTTGCTGTATAAGATCAAGAGGATTCTTCAGTTTCATTTTTTAAAAATTAATCAACTATTCTATTCCCATTGTAATTCTTACATTGAAAATCAGTAGAAAGAGCCACACTTATCCCTCACAACCAGTCTTTTGAGAGCAAATTAAACCTCAGTTAACAGAGATAAAATGACTTTAATCACTAGCACCATAGTACCTACGGGCTCAAACAGAAGATATGAGAAAAAAATTGTATTTTCTGAGGAGTAAAAATTTAGACTACCACATTTTCTAATGGCATTCTTTGTGTATCTTAGTTAGAAAGGCCACCACTAGTCCTTCTAAATTTAAAAAGGCTGGCATGAGGAATCCTTTCACCACTTTATTTGTTCACTAAGCCCTAAAGCGCATTTCAGCTCCTTAACTGGAATATCAAAGATAACATTGTTTTATTTGAAGACATTGAGAGATGAGAGGATAGAAGATATATGCTAAATGTAATTGACTTCACCCAATTAAGTAATCTTGCATTTCATATTAGTCATACAAACTAGAAATTAAAAAATCACATGGTCAAACCTTATGACTATGAATGATATCAACTTATTTATAAGAAAGACAAGGTTCTTTCTTGGTGGCAGGCTTTATCTTTTAGGTAAATGCAAAAAAAATAATAATCTTCCAAATTCTAGTGGTACAATGACTAATTTTGTCTTAGTCAAAGTCTTGACTCATATGGGCAAGTGATTGAAAGGAATGAAAATTACCATGAAAAGAAATAACAAAGTTGGATAGCCTTTTTTCAAAAGGGTTTCATTTCACTAATTTACACCATGGTTTCTAAAGGTGCATTAAATATACTCCTTATGCCAAAGAATTCATAAAAATAAATATGAACTAATGCAAACTTCAATATCATTTGTCTCATTTTCTTACAGCTTATTTTCCATGGAAATCAATTCTAGACTCGTTGGGACCAGTCCCTCTCCCAGGATGCTATGTAATGTCCAAGTGTCAGGAATGCTGATAACAACCAATCTACAAAACCCACTAGTACTGAGAGAGCTTCGTAGACCTCTGAAAGTTATCATGAGACAAGGAAGTTTCTTCAGGAGTCCTTGAAAATGTTCAAGTATTTTATTACATGTATTCCCTTTCTTTGTGAGCTTCTGATGTTGAAAAAACATGAGGAAATAGTACAAAATTCAAACTGGTACAGGTTAATTACATGCCAGAATAACTGTCCAAGGAGTATATATCCAGAATGAACATTTTTAAACAGATGTCACCCCAACTTTGTTTAGTTGCTCAAGAAATGCCAACTTGTAACCCAAGCAGCAACCAGCAAAATAACTATTTTGACCATTTTAGCTTTCAATGAAGAAAAGTTGCACAGTGTAGATGAAAGAGAATACTTGTTTTGCTTTTGCAGTACTGGCAATTGAACCCAGGGTTGTTCTTTCACTGAGCTAATCTCAGTAGCTTTGAGATAGGATCTCACTAAATTGCCCAGGCTGCCTCTACTTAAGATCCTTCTACCTTAGCCTCCTGAGTCACTGGGATTACAGGTGTATGTCACTGCTGCCAGGAAGAGCATAGTGTTTTGTTTTGTTTTGTTTTGTTTTGTTTTGGTAGCAGGTATTCAACCCAGGGATGCTTAACAACTGAGCCACTTCCCTATCCCTTTTTATATTTAATTTTGAGACAGGGTCTAGCTAAGTTGCTTAGGGTCTTGCAAAATTGCTGAAGCTCATTTTGAACTTGTGATCCTCCAGCCTCAGCTCCCAACCAGATGCTGGGTTTACATGTGTGCAATAAGTACACCTGTAACATCTGTCAGAGCTGGGGCCTCTACTTTTCTGCTTTCAATCTGCAGACAAAACATTTATATAATAGAGCCTCAATTTCTTCATACCTATTTAACATAACAATCTACATCTCTCTTACCTGTGAAGATTTGGAGCAATGAAACATCTTTGTATGTTTGTCCCCTGATAGAACTTTTGTCACAGAGTGTCATTTCTTTTTGATAGAGCCTAAATTTAGAAGATCTGCAGCTAGCACCTAATTATGCTAATGAGTCTATAATAATCACAAGGGAAGTTTGCTTGTTGATCCACATGAAGAACAAAGTCATTGACCAGAGAGGGAAAAGGTCTCCTTTCACATTAGCACCCATTTTTACTTTCCTTGAAATAAAGATTATGAGACTCTATCAGCAATTCCCAAACCTGGGTTCTGGCCTGGAACTTGGAGGAAAGAGGTTCAAGGACACAAGCTGAAAGTTCCAGTGAGAGTCTCAAAGTTAACTTGTAAAATTACTTTCCCATTCAAATTTCATGCAGTTAGATGACAACCAAAATAAACTCAGACCCTTAATCCTTAGTCTCAACCTAATAATAATGTCCAGATGAAGTAGACATTTCCACTTCCTTTTTTCTTATGACTACTAAGAAAATGTAAATTATTGCGTTTTCCTGTTATATATACCCTTTTGGTCTCTGCAAAGAAAAAGACTGTGATATGTAAATTTTGGTACATGACAACATTCATTTCTCTTCTCTGAAAAATGTGGAAGAAGAGGGAAGGTAAAACTTTTGATGCATTTCCATAAATGAGCAACCTGGGACACTCTTGCATGAAAGCAGTGCTTATTCAAGCACCTGAATTCACAGCTGCCAACCTGGTGCCTGTTTCAAAGTCTGCAGAAGCCCTGAAAGCACCTGTTGTGAAAAGCCGGGAGACAGTCTTAGTCTTGGCAACAAAACTCATGTTGATTTTGTCACTTTTCTGAGTAAATATTCTTTGCAGATTCATAGTCCCATGATTTATTTTTAAGAATGTTTTCTTTTGAACTTCCTTTCCTCCCAATGTAGTTTCAGAAAACTCGTTCATTAAAAAAAAAGATCCTTTTCATAAAGAATACAATACTCAGAGAAGTTACATCTCAAGTTCCAAGATGTTATTTTTTTCCTTTTCTGTCTCATATTCACTTGCTTATTCTGCAAATAATGAAGATTTTATTACCTTCCTTATTACAGATTTTAATATTGTCAATACAATATAGAAAACATTAAAATTTGTGTTATTCTTTAACCATGTTGGGAAAAAAGCAATTCTAAAATGTATTATTTTACATTTTTTGAAATTTAATTTAAAAGTGAAAATTAATTCTATAGTTAAATAAGCAGGAAATGTGTTTCTTATAGGTACTGAGTGATCTTTATTAGACAAAATTTACAGCAAGTATACTTTATAATATTCTTCCATAAAGATATCCAGAGTTAATATTGGGAGAAAGGGAGAGGGGAAACACTATAACTGTTGACGATCCTGTTTTTTTCCAGCAGGGCACTAAAATCTCATTCTCGATGAGCAGAAGGTAAACATCCCTCTCTCCAGTCTCTTCTTTACTGTGATTCATTTCTTGGTCTACGTTATTTCCCAAACCAAGAGTAGACTCTCTCCTGAATCTGTTGACTTCCCTGGCTGCCAATGGAGGGGGTTACTAGTTTCTTGGAATCCATGTAATTATATTCCTGTGGACACTTATAAGGAGCCATCAGCTCTGTCCTTGTACATCCCACTTCTAGGCTCACCTCTGCCTACGGGTGGTAAGAAGTGAAAAGAAAACATTTTTTTTACCTACTTCAGTACCTCATAAATCTTATTTATTCCTTCAAATAACACTCAAATTCCTTCATGTTCATAAGGGCCACACTGAATCTAGTCTAATTTTACCTTCTGGTTTACCTTCTATATAATTGGCAATAGCATTCTCATATTAAAATTTTAGCAAATAACATGTCATCTACCATTTGCATCCTCACAGAATTCTAGAGAACAACCACAACAACAACATCAACAAATTAGGAAAGTCAGAACACCAAAGCTCTTGATTCAAGTAAGTCTTAACCAAAAGCTTAACCAGAATGTTCCCTCAGTGCTACTAAATAAATATTTATGTTATTTATATAGACCCCTCTTTTTAAAAGAGATCAGGTAGTTTCCAGAAACCCAATACCGCCAATGGAAGAAATACAGAGCAATCTGTGGAAACTGAGGCAATGAGAATGATAAATTGGAGAAAAAAACATACACTTTAAAGCAGAGAAAAGTTGGTGTCACAATGCTGGTTCATGGGTACTGCTAGGTTCCTACATTCAGGGGGAGGTCAATTTTGAAATAGATTATCTTTATAACCCAGGCAAATATAGTTCAAAATCACAGTCATGCATGAGACCAGTCACATTGCCAACCAAAATCATAACATGTTGAGAGAACACACACTTGTGCCTATTTTGCCTACACATGAGGAATTTTCCCCATCGTTCCTTAAGACATGGACACTGAGTGATTAGGGATTGTTGAAAGGCATGAAGATTTCTGGGAAGAAAGGGAAAGAAACAATGACAGTACTGCAGGGTTTCAGGGACTGGATGCTTTGTCTTTAATGCAAGCTTCCAGTTACCAATGAGTTTGAGGGCTGGGGATACAGCTTAGTTGGTAGAGTGCTTGCCTCACATGCATAAGGCCCTTGGTTCAATCCCCAGCACACAAAATATTAATTAACTAATCAGTCATTAATGAGTTTGAGAGACCTCTTCATCTGACTATGTACTTGATTCCCAGAGGGCTGGAGCTTGGCAGCTTGTTTAAAAGCTGAATTTGTGGGAATGTAGTTTGCTGCAAGCTTTATTTCAAATTCATCAAGCACAAACCCTTTTTAGCAAATGGTCAGTCTCACTATTCACTAACTCTCCAGAGCTTTCATTATATAGGAGCTTTGAACTAAGATTTCTCAAATTTTTGTGCTTTCCTATCCTCAATAAATAGAGAAAGGGTCATGATCTGGGCATAGGGAAAAGACTTGTGCTACATTCTATAGGCTGGCACTTTGGAACTTAGAAGAGATAAACGAGACAGATATCAGTACAATCATTTAGCTGTCACCTGTTCCATTTGAAATAGAGGACTCCATTTCATGACACACCTAATGTTGGAAAAAGGAACACATTGAGTGTTTGCTATATGAAAGCTACTAGATGAACACTGATATGTTTTCCAAAAGCAGATGGAAGTTTTGAGAACCAAGAAGCTTATATAAATGAGGGCAGGGTAAGCTTTAAGAAAATTATAAATATAAAATTAGGTAGAGTGTTATGCAAGAAGCATTGGCAGGTAGGGTGAAGTGTAACTTCATTAACTTCACAGAAAATCTCTCTGATGCTTTCTCCTGTAACCCACAGAGCAACCAATGATATTGTTAAAACTCAGATTTTTGAAGATATGAAACTATTCAAGGATTACGGTGTCCAAATTTTATAAATAAAAATAGAGAACTTTCAGTTAAAATTGAATTTCAGACATAAAAACAACTAGTAATTTTTAATTAGCATGTCCAAATATTTTTATATGAAAAAAGTATCCATCAGGATGTAAAATTCAAATTTAACTTAATGTACTGTATTTTTTCTGGTAACCCTACTAATGGCAATAATATAGGTTTTTAAATATAGGTTTTTAAATATAGGTTTTGCTCAAGTATATTTTATCCCTTCCCTGTTAAAATTATGATATGTTTAACTGTTATTAGCATATTTATTTTTTTCTTAAATTAAAAGTAATCTATAATCTTGGTATTAATTTTCATTATTTAAATAACTCAAATTATGTATAATATTCTACTTCTTATAATCTCACTTTTAATTAAACTACTAATCAGTTATTGTACAAAAATTTAGTTACTAATCAAAAAGTAAAACAGTGCTAAAAATCTTTTCATAGACTACTTTCTATTATCATTTAGTTCATACAAATTTTGATTTTTTTGCATAAATAGTTATATATTGCTTTTTAAAAGGATCAGCACTATGTATCATTGTAAATCCAAAGTGACTTAAAAAATTATTTTCTTTGTGGTGGTCTTTGTATGTGATGATAGTGATTTGGTAATCAATAATCAGGATTTGGGTTTCAAAAATCACTAAGTAGAAAACCAGATGTGAAAGCTTCCCACAGAAGTTTGTATTTCTTTTGAAGTGTAAGATTAATGATCTATATCAGATGGCTGATGCTATTGTAGGCAGACCTAACATGAAGCATGTCAGATGGTACAGGTATGGCTGGTATGAAGTGCCTCTGAACTAAGATAAATTGGTTTTGCCTCATTAATATGAATCATTGTCTCATACAGCAATGAAAATAAGAAAGAAGTCCCTTGACTAATGATTTGATTTCTTATTGAAGGCTTAAAATAAGTGACTTTTTAGTGGAATATATGTCATATTTTTCTACCAAATTGTCACCTAATGTATATAGCAGACATTAGGTTTTCTTTCAGAGAAGGGAAAAATAGAAAAAAAATGATAATTTTTTGTAAGTGTAAAACTTCTGAGAAGACTGAAAAGAATGCAAGTCAACTTTTTACAGGTTAAACTTTTTCCTCTATAAACCAAATTACAGTAAGAGAAACCATAACCACCTGTTTGCTATAATGCAGAATTTAGGACTGTGTTCATACAAAATGAGAATAAAGGTCAAATTATTGGCAATTTTAAAAAAATTGCATTGTCTTCTCTGGTGATGTATAGTTAGCTCTTGTTTCCTGAGAATTTCTTGGAACTTTTTATTAAGTGTGTCTGGTAAAAATATAATAGTCAATATAGACATTCACCTGTGACTGTCCCTAAGGATGACCTACCCTTGACTCTCTCTGACTTCCATCTTTGGAAATAACACCTACTGTTATGAGGAGGAGGAGTCAGGGGAAGCATCTACAGTAAACAGATATCCCATGGTCAGTTTCTTAGTACAATAGAGGAAAGGTTCTGGTTTGAGATGCTGAAGACTAGTAATCCAGTCATGGGTCTAACAGTGTCTAACACAAATTGGCAAGTTAACAGAGTCTTCTTACACATCATGTATCATAAATCTCAGCATCCTCACCTATCAAACAAGGCAGTGAGATTTTGTTAATTTTTTGAGTATACTCTCTCTGGATTCCTAGCCCTAATTCTGAGATATTTCAAAATAATTGTCTTTTTTTATGTTCTAAATGCCTATTTCAATTTGAAATTTCATTGTGCATCTTACCCCCTGCTAATGAATTTATAGAACAGACATCTGTTCATAAAATAGTCATTATAGCAAACTCCTGCTGCTATTTTTAAGGTTAAAAGGGAAAATATATACGCCATATGTTTTGTTATTAAAATTTCATTGATGTTAAAATTATTAAATATAGCCATATTTCTTTGTGTATATATATTCAATAGCCATGGGCTGTGAAAATGTGTGTGTGTGTGTGTGTGTGTGTGTGTGTGTGTGTGTGTGTGTGTAGGTAGGTGAGAGAGACACAAGCATAGATACAGATAAAGTAACATGTATTGAAAATGATCTAAACTAGTATCAATAAATACTCTCTAGTGCTTCTTAAGCTATCTGTAGTGAGGAAGCAGTTCTTTTAAAGTTATATATCTAATGCTTTGGTGGCAAACAATACAATTGAAATACAAATTTGTTATTAAGTTTTCTAACTGTTCATTTCTCTTTACTTATTTCCTAGCAGAGGATCAGAGGCAGACCACGACAGGTCTCTGGACCAAATTTTGTGTATGATGCCTCTAGGACATGAGGAATGTGAAACTGTCATTTACTTTCTTAATTTTCTTATCATTTTATTTTTAATGTAGATATCATGTTTAAAGTAAAAAGAAAATACACCGTGGAATGGCAGGTTGTTGTCCTGAACCCTATGGGAACAGAGAACTCTGGTTGATCCTGTAGTTATTCATGACCCTCTGCTATTTTTTTGACCATTTCAGGTTTGTTTTGTTTTTTCATGTACATGGTATCTGTGAAAAAATTCAGAGGAATTGTGCTGCTAGAATACGAAGTCCTTTTTTTGAAAGAGCCAGTTTGATCAATATCAAACTAGAGTCGATGTGGTGTCTTGTCATTTCAAAAGTGGTAAAGTTGTGGGTTTGGCCCTAACAACAGCAGCAGCATATGGTAAGTGCAGGAGGTGACTCTACGTGGAGGCCTGTTTGTGGGGGTGGGTACAGTACAAGTACCTACACATACATTATGCTTAGTGTGCCCCTGACTAAAGGAAAACCATAGCTAGACAAAAGTGAACCTGGCTGATGTTAGATGAAGGTCAACTATTTCTCTTGTAAAGGAAAAATCTCTGATCACAGTCTGCTGTGAACTGGCTGCTGTTTTGTGACAACTGCCAAAGTATCTCACAAACTGCCCATCTCAGCTTCTCCTTGGTTGCTTCCTTGTTACTTTTTAAAAATTATGGTCATCATTTGATAACTATTTAGTACCTTTAAACTTGTAGGTTTGATTTCCAATATAAAAGATACAAAATCTTATCTAAAAAGAGGATTTAATTTCCTGAGAAAATGTGTACCCCCTCTTAAAATAGATTGCAGCCACAGTTTCAGGGCCATTCATGATGATACTGATGTACAATACAGAGAACAGTTCTGCTTTCAAGCTGCTTGGTTGTGAGGTTAATTTTGCCACTCAGTAGCTCTATCACCTTGAGCAAGTTAGTTATATTCTCCAACTCTCAATTTCTTCATCTGAAAAATGAGTTAAAAATAGAACAGCCTCCATAACACAGAACAGATTAAGAGATCTGCCTGTGACATATTTAGCACTGTACTTTACTGTTGTGTAGCATATGCACAGAAAATGTTGGTTACTATTGTGAAAATCTTTTGTTCACCACACTGAATTTAAAAGGACAGAAATAAAGAAAGAATAAATTGTTGCTCATTATTTATGGGAAGATGGTAGCCTTTCCAGTGGATTAAACAAATCTCAGAACACCTGTTATCAATGTCTCTAAAGATGAAGCCACCACTCACTGCCATTTGTAACTTTCCTTGGACACTATTTTCTTGGGAAGTAAAGAACGACTTAAACATAACAAATGGGTTAGTTCCCAGTTTCTCCTCTGTGTCCACACAACTTCTGTTAGAAAGGATTAGAGCAACGTATCAAAACCTTTTATTTCTCATTTATGTCTTTTTTAAATAAGAATAATTACATAACTAAATAATGAAATAACTAAAAACACTAACTTGTTATTTAGAAATTTGAAAAGTAAATTGACAAAGACCACCTTGACAGTTCTGAAAAATATTTATAGTTATTTTTATATACAGCTGTATTTTCATTCAGTAAGTTAGTCATTCAATAATTATCTCTACCGAGGACTGACTGCATGCAAAAATACTGTCACATCCCAGGGAAAGAAAAACAAGAAAGTCACCTAGAAAATCCTTCCTTCCCAATTTCAAATCCCCAGGCCTAGTGCAGGATACTGACATGTATATAAATAACCATAATGCAAGACAGAATATAAGACCTATAATAAAGATAAAAATGTTATGGAAACAAAATGCAGCTGTATCAGATCTTTAGTTGTAAATGAAAACCCAATTCAAGCTGGCAAAAAAAAATTATTTATTGTCTTCCTTAACCATAAAATCCAAATACAGACTAGTTATGGACTACACTTCATCTAGCAACTAAAATGTCTTTCTCAGTGGCTTCCCTGAGTCCCATGATCTTGCCTTTGGTAACATCGTGGCTATAAATATTCCACAGCTCACACATGCTTAACCTGCAATCTAGGAAAGAAGATTCTATTTCATGGACGCAACAGCAAAGTTTCCTCTTATCATCTGACTACCATTGTCTTGAGTGCCCAATCCCAAACCAATCATTTTGACCAGGAGTTCAGAAATTCAGCTTACACTGATCAGGGCTCAGCCCTTGGGTTAGGGAAGGGATCAAGGCCACCAAAACCACATGGCTAAGAATGGAAAGGGTGGTTTCCCAAAGAAAATCAGGATTGTGTTATTTAAAGAAGGAAAAATGGAGCCGGAATAGGCAATAACAGTGTGTACCTCACAGTTGGAAACAATTCTGAGAGGGGCTGGGGGCAGGGAGAGGGAATAAAAGATGGCTCCCTAGAAAACCTGCACAACAAGGATCTTAATTAGAAGATTTAAAAAGCTATGATTGAAGGTATGAAGCAGGCACCTTTGCACTATAATCCCTGCTGAGAGCCGGTAATCCCTTTATTTGGAAATGTCACAGCTACCAGTAAGGCCACCAGCACCACCACTAGGAACTACACAGATTCATCAGCTCTTCCCCGGATGCATCCCTAGATAACAGACAGTGGCCATAGCTTTCCTTGATGAAGGGCCAGTGATTAACCTATGGCCATAAGAGAAAGCATTGTCCAGTGCTTTCTAGTAAGGTATATAGATCTGAGTAGAATAAAGCCCCCTCTAGAACTGATTGTACTTAACCCCGCCTCATAGAAAAAGAAAACTATCACTGAGTCTAAGCACATGGATAAAGCTATCATTTAATGAGCTTTTACTGCAAGAGGAAAATGGTAATTACTGCACATACATTATAGTTGGTGGTCTAATAATAGTCACAAGAAAATTATTAGATCAGTACTATTTTTATTCCCAGTTTACAGAAAAGAAAGTTGGAGGTTTAAAGAAACTAAGTCCTTTGTCCAAGTGGTGAAAATGGAGTTTGAACAAAAAATTTCTGACACCAAAGTCATTATACCATACAACCTCCCTACATTTTTTGGCTGAAATTTCCTGAACTTTACCAAATTCCTAAAGTGAGATACAGTTTATTTATGCCATACAAATTGGGAAAACACAGAATGCTGATAGAGATTCTTTAGTCTTCATTTCCTGAAGGTTTAAATTTTCTTTTTGCCCAGTTTGGTATAGTAATGGGAAATGTGATGTAAAAATATATACAACAGTGATTATAAAACAGTTATTTGTATTTTTCTTTGAAACGTCTTGTGATGCTTCCCCTACACACATCATAGATGTACATCATATTAACTGACAAAAATGGTTGGATTAATTAGTAATAAAAGTTTCTGCTTATTAAACTTGGTTTGATGAAATTGAGGAGTCACTGCTTATCTTAAAATAATTGAGAGATAAACATTTTTCAGGAATAATTCAATAATTCAAAATGAACCAGAACAGTCATTCCATCAAGTGTTGCAGTCTAGAAGATAAGTCTTTGTGATTCTGATGTACTTTAGTCTTTCTGGATGTGAAATGGAGGAGAGACATTATTTAACCTTACTAAATATCAGTTTCCTAACCTAATAGGCATAATAATAATAATACCTTCCTGACAGATGAAGTAACATATGTTAAGTTCTTAGCACAGTATCAGGCACATACTAAACCTGCCAAAACTGCTAGCTAGATTTATCAGCTATTCATTGAGCTTTCCCTCACCCTCCTTTACCTTCATTTTCTCCTGTGTATAAGCTCAAAAAAATAAAAGGCAATAATTACACAAAGTTTAGTACTTCTATAAGAAGGTTGGTGCCGTTCCTTGACTATAAATTCCAAACTCTGATAATATTTTATTTGAGGGGACAAGACAATTCCCAGTGCAATAATTTCCTACCTCATTTGAAACCATCAAACATAGGCAAAATATACCTTTTCTTGAGCCTATTAATGTTGTCTTCGCAGTATTAAATCATCCTGATCACATAAGGGAAAAATGTTTGTAATTTCCCTCTAACAAAAAATTTCCCCCAAACCACCCTAGGTGGGTGGTTTGACTCATCTACAAACTCTCTTTGTACTTGGGAAGCAAATAAAGATACAGTCCAGGATATTTTTACTCCCCAGGGGACATCTGGCAGGGACAGGAAACATGGGTTGTCACAAATATAGGGGATGAGGAGTGGGGGACACTACTGGTGTCTAATGTATAGAGGTCAGGGATATTGACAAACAGGGATTCTGATGAACAAGCAGCATCCTGCAACAAAGAAGTATCATGCCCAAGTATCATGCCAATATTGAGAACTCTGGACATATTGCTCTTGAGGTTAAAGACATATTTATTCAGAATACATTAAGAAACAAAGAAAAGATTGATCATCCAACTTCTATCTATAAGACCTCCAATGTGATATTTAATTAGAAATATAATGGTCAGTGTTTATTTTTTTTTTTTCTATCTCTGACTTCTTCGCAATGATATAAAAATACATTTGAAGCAACTTAGTTGGCCTGAGAAAAACCTGACTCAAATAATTTTGGAGGTGCTACCTTTTGGCATGTTATTTTCACTTGTTCAGTGATCGTTTAACAGTCTCATTCACCTGCAGGGAGGCTCTGCTGTTCCCACTTGTGTGGCTCCATGTCTGATAGTGCGATGCCGTCACACACTGGGAAATCTTGATTTACTATGACTAGGACTTCACATTATATGGCAAGGCCTTTAAAAATATTCTTTACACTTTCAGTTGTTGTTTTAGTTGCAGAAAGGGCCTATGATAGTAAAAGCAACAATAAAATGTTTATAAAATGCACGTAAAGCACAGTCAAATGACTCTAGTTCCCAAACCACTCTGTGGGTGTTCATTGTTTGGTATGGAATAAAAACAAAATCAAGTTCGTTTCAATGTTCCAGCATATAAAACTGCTCAACAGTTTCACATCCACTGGTATTTTGTTGCTATTTTGATTTTTCTAAAAGTATGATATACTGTATCTTAGTGTTGTGAAACTGAAACAAACTAATACAACACGTTCCAATCATAAGAATATGCAATTTTGAATTAATCATACAGATGACTGAAGTGTTAAAATGGTCTTTAACACAATGTTATGGAAACTTTTTAAAGCTACAAAGAATGTTTAATGAAATACATATTGCTGCATCCATGTGGGAATTTATTTATCTTTATTGAGACAATTTTTCTTTCAATTCTTTACTTTTCATAGAATTTTCAGGGTAATAATTTTGAAACTCAAAAATTGCACATATTGAATAATAAGGATCTTTTGTGTTTTATGATGTCATCTGTTCGATGTATAGAACTTAGTTTTGTATGTCCCAGGTATGTGCTTGCTTACACCTCAACCTGCCAATTTTTCTTTTAGGTTCATGATAAACAGAAGAGAATTTAGAAATAAAGCACCTCTCCTGGATGGAATTTTTCAAGAAATAAGTTTTTCTTTTTCCTGTTTCATATTTTCACTTGAAGGACTTCTGTTAGAACTGTGAAAGTTTTCTTTAAAATATTTTGAAGCCCAAAATAAAAGGTGTCACTGGAGAAACCATCAGAAGATTTTCAAGTTTTTCCTTCCTTTTCTCCCCTTTGATTTGAAAGGTACAGTGTATTAAAATCTAATTACCAAAACATTAAGTCGTACCCACATTTTTAGTTTTTCAAAAATACTCAGCATGATAACATAAAATCAAACTTGAAAGGCAGCCATAAAAGAACAGAATGGTTGAAATGTGTATTTTCCCTTATTCCAGGAAGGCACACTATAACATAGATTTAATTGTGTTAAAGAATTTTGGAGATGTGACATTTAAAGGAATTTGGAAATAAATCATTACCAAAATAAAATAAATAAAAATTCTAATGCCAGTGATCATCATAAGGAAGCAATTTGTTTCTAAAATATATCATTTAAAAGTTAAAAGTAAGGTTTAATATTCCCAATTCTCTTAAGATTGACCAATTGTCTAAAAACTACAAGGTGCTTTACTGTGTAATGCGTTGATTGTGGAGGCCAACTAAGGTTCAGGGCACTGGTGTAAACCACTAAACATCTTTCCAGAGGCTCTGGGTTATTTAAACCAGTTTTATGAACAATCTTAAAACCTCAATACCAGTACAATGCAAGGGGAAAAATAGGTACTTAATTCTGACAAAATGGCTATGGAACATAATGGCCTTTGATGCTTTCAAATTATAAGTGTAGAGCCATATGATATTTTAACATTTCACTATGAATCTATGAGACAAATCTTACAACAAAAAACTACTTTGATGTTGATTAAATTTACACATATAAGAATGTTGATTCCAGAATTCCAATATCAAGAAAAACATTTTTTAGGGGAAGAAAACACAAAGAAAAGACATGGTCTCCGAAAGGGAATATAAAACTGCAGAGAGATGGGCAGTAGGCAGGTAGATAGACAGACATAGTCCAAATACATATATTTAATTTTTTTATCAGCTTTTTCACTGCTATGACTAAAAGATCTGACAAGAACAATTTTAGAGGAGGAAAATTTATTTTGGTGCTCAGGGTTTTCAGAAGTCTCAGTCCATAAGCCCATTTCTTAGGGCCTGAGATAAGGCGAACATCATAGTAGAAGAGTGTGGCGAAGGGAAGCAGCTCCAGACACCACAGCAGGAAGCCAAGAGAGAGGTCTGCTCAACAAGGACAAAATATGAACCCCGAAGCACATCTCCAGGGACCCACCTCCTCCAGCCACAGCCCACCCGCCTACAGTTACCACCAAGTGAATCCCTATCAGGGGATTAATGAGCTGATTAGGTTAAAACTCATGTAACCCTATCATTTCACCTCTAAACCTTCTTGCAGTTCCTTGCATGAACTTTTGGGGGACACCTTATATCTAAACCATAAACACACACACACACACAGTATATTACTATCCACTTGTGAAATAAGGAAAATAGTCCTTTATTCACAATATATTAATATGGTTTTGTTTCGGTAACGGTTTCTCTTGTTTTCAGTGATTTGTCAAATAGAGAAGGGTGGAGATGTAAGTAGCACATATAGAATTTCACCTAATGATCAGCATTTTTAAACTGGAGAACATTACTGACCTTAGCAGTAACAAGAGTAAGGAAGGTTTATTTATTTGAGATGATTAAAGGGCAATAATGAAAGAATCTGGCTCTAAAGACATAAAAATTTGAAAATTTGGAAAACTGTGGAATCTATTTAGATGGGTCCTAAAGCCAACAGAAGCCCTGGAAGATATGGAAACTTGAAGGACCTGGAACAGGAAATTCTGATGACAGAGATCAATGTTTAGGCTCTTGAAGGGATAATGGATGATCAGAAGGAATGCTTTAAAGTATGGGAGGACACAGAAGTTGCAAATTTCAAAGATAATTTCAGCCAATATCATCATTTCTTTTAACCACTGTCCTGGTTCAATTCCACAGCACATTTACGTACACATTTTTAAAATTACTGGAAGTCTCTATTCACTAAAAAACTCAAAATTATTACCGTCCTAATGTCAATGCATTTATTGTGAAATAACCCCACCCTACAACAAAGAATGTTTTATGACAAATGTGTTATTCATTCAAGAAATAAGCTGGACCCTGATAGACGTGCTCTTTTGGTTTGGAAACAGAAGAATCCAACAGATAGAGGAACACAATGAACAGATAATAACATTTTATTGTAAGACAAAGCCCAAAGGGAATTTAAATATTTATACAAATATGCAGGCATTCCCCACTTTTAGAAGCCAAGCATGTTTTGGCAGAAGGGGTTTTCTGCATTGTTTCAACTGTGTTTCAGCTGTTGGTTCTCTTTTATTTAGAATCTCTAGTGAGCAAATATATTTTTCTTTCTTCATTGGTATTTTCCACACCCAAATAAAAGATTTCTCATAGGTAAATATTTTTATGTTTTAATTGCTTTTAAGTTTTTAATTTTTAAAAATCTTGATTTCAAATAAAATCTGAGGAAGCAAAAACAGATGAAATGCTACATTTCAAAATTGAAATGTTTATATCCAAATATATTACTGTCATTTTAAAAGTTACATTTTTTAGTAAGGGTTGGAAAGAATGCTGATTAAGGTAATGTTATTTTCTTTTTTAAAATTTGTTCTAATTAGTCATACATGACAGCACAATGCTTTTCATCTCATTGTACACATATAGAGCACAAATTCTCTTTTCTCTGGCTGTACACGATGCAGTCACACCATTTGTGCAATCATAACATGTACATAAGGTAATAATGTCCATCTCATTCCAACATCCTTCCCACCCCCACACCCTTTCCCCTCTCCTCAGTCCCTAGGGTAATGTTACTTTCTGAAAATTCCAAGAAATAAAGTGAAGAAATAGCAGGGGGAAATCCAGATTTTATTTTGTCAATGTAAGTATTAGGTTTATATTATATTTATATACAATATGTAAATTTATAAAATTTATGATGTAAATTTACATTGAAACACATTTGTCTATGGGAGTTACCTTACAACTCTATAAAAGTTTAAACTGTTAGTAATGAAAAAAGTCATTCTTGTTTGTAAATATGCTATTAATTCTGTCTAGTGAAGGTAAAAACCCCTCTTTGGAAAAACCAGTATTGTCCCATTTGCATACTCCTGATCTGCTCTTTGGGATTTTCTTTTGAACTGGTTGTAACATCTCAGCAGCTTCCTCATTAGTTAGTCATATCAAATATTTACTGATGCTCATTTTTTTTCTATATGAAAGTCATGACTTCTCCTCTATCTTTGAAATGTTTTTTTCTTCCTTCCTTCCTTCCTTCCTTCCTCCTTCCCTCCTTCCCTCTCTCCATCTTTCTTTCTTTCTTTCTCTCCATCTTTCTTTCTTTCTTTCTTTCTTTCTTTCTTTCTTTCTTTCTTTCTTTCTTTCTTTCTTTCTTTCTTTCTTTCTTTCTTTCTTTCTTTCTTTCTTTCTTTCTTTCTTTCTTTATTGTGCTGGGGAATGAACTCAGGGTCTCATGCATGCTACACAAGTACTCCACCACTGAGCTATATCCTCAGTCCCCAAAATTATTTTAACATGATCTTATATGAAATATCAGTTGTTCACAGGATTAAATAACATTCATATCAGTGTACAGATTTTAATTTTTACTCTGCTGAAATTGTCCCATTTATTTATTTAAATTTTATTCATGTTATCAAGAGAAAATGCACACTTTGTACTTTGGTTTCAAGTTCCAAAAAATTCTCAACTAAATGTGGGCTGCTTCTAAAGGACAAACCTAAGTAAACAATTGCCCTGAAATAAAGAATAATGTCATTCAGATTGAAGGAGACAATGGTGCTTTCTCTAAACCTTAATGAAAATCCATCTAAGAAATGACATCATCTACCAAAATTGGAAAAAAGTTATTGTGTATGGGAGCAATATATGCAGTTCCTCCAGAGTGGGCTGTTCAGTGCCTCATTTCATTACTTTAATTGAATGAATCTATGGAGTTACACTCTCACACATGAATGCTAACAAAATATCTGAGAAATGCAACATTAATCTAAGGTTTTCCTCAGACTACCTGGAAGTTATTTTTAAAACTTATGTATTCATAACCAGAATGACTGAGAAATTAATAGCTAGTTTTTGAAAAGGCCATAAGACATTTACCAGATAATAATAGTAATAATTATCATTATTAAATAATAATTGTTATTATTACAGTGATCAAATGGTAACAGTTAATACTCAAAACTAATTACATACAAATTTTATTTGAAGTGCACAAATACTACAATATGAATGGAAGTTCAATTGTCTTTAAAAAACTATGACTGAGAACAACATTTTTAGTTTTAACTCACTGAAAACAAGGATGGAATAAAAATGCATTAAATACTATGCAGTTTATCTGGCAAAACCAAATCATATGAAAACTTAATATATGTATTGCACAAAAGTAAAAACATGGTATCTTTAGGGACAAAAATTAATTGTGAATTAGACCCATCTTCCTACTAATAATTTAATTTGCTGTAATAAATATTGCCAACCAATTTTTGCCATCACTGTATTAGATATTATAGAAGATTCAAGCTTAAAAAATTATTACAAACTAGTTCACAGATTTCTTACAAGTAGTATTGCATATAAAAATTAGGAATACTTCAATAGTTTACTTTTTGTATTCTGCAATTAAAAAGCATAAAGCAGAAGTTAGAAATCAAAGCCCAAAAGGGCCACTCAGGAGAAAGTAGATTAGGCAAGGAGATTGGTTACAAAGTGACAGATAGTGGTGAATTCTGCAGTTAAATGAAGGTTCTATAATTTATGCAAATGTGATCAGCAGTTGTTGATGCCAGCTGCCTATTATCAAACAGTAATGCAGGACCATGATTGACTCAATTTTTCCAGAGATGATTTCACTCTGAGTTTTATGTAAAATTTCTTGAATCTTCTATAATATCTTACATAGTGATGGCAAAAATTGGTTGATGATATTTATAATAGTAAATTAAATTATTAGTAGGAGTATAGGTCTAATTCACAATTAACTTTTGTCCCTAAAGTTTTCATGTTTTTACTCCTGTGCAATACATATATTGCTTCATGTTTTTAGTGAGTTTTATGTGAAATTTCTAAATCTTAACAACTGATTCACAAAATGATTTTGAGTATGTCTAGGCCAAATCTATGGACACATCTGGTCACAAAGCTACCATTTTATACTCTCTGCTTAAAAAGTTAGAGGGAGTCCAAGAAAAGCACTGAAGTAGAACAATGAACAGTTGGAGAATTAAGTGTTTTGAGAAATTTAGGCCTCAAATTTCATGTCTGTCTTGTTACTGTATTTTCAGCAACTAGCCAGAGTATCTGGAGTTGAATATATATATACACACATACATACATACACACACATATATGTACGTGTGTGTGTGTGTGTATATATATGTATATATATATTTAATAGTTTGAACCAAATGCTTTCTTTTTTTAAAGTATTTTTAGTTATTGATGGACTTTTATTTTATTTATTTATATGCTGTGTTGAGAATTGAACCCAGTGCCTCACACATGATAGGCAAGCACTCTACCACTGAGCTACAACTCCAGCCCCTGAACCAAATGATTTCTAAATTTTCTTCTTGCTCCTACAATCTTTAAAACAACCTGAGTGACAAAGAATTATTTTCATGAGGACATATGATATAAACTGGTATTTATTTGACTCAAGAAAGGAAGTCAAAGACTGACTTGTATCCTAAAATATTTTTGAAGAGCTAATAGGAGGACCCAAGCATATTAAGCATGTGTATGTGTCAGAGACGGGGGGCCAGGAAGAGATGAAGGCTTTTGTAGAAAAATGAGGCTTAAATTGGAATTAGATTATTTAGTTTATAATGCAGATTTTATGGTTCATAAGAGTAAGTCTACTAAGGAAATTGAAAACATCTGTAGTCTTTATACGATATCAACAAACAGACTTTTTGTCAGTTAGTGACCCAATGAACATGGCTTTACTGTTCATAAAGAACCTTTTGACCCAGTTATCCCACTCCTCAGTTTATACCCAAAGGACTTAAAATTAGCATGCTACAGTAACACAGGCACATCAAGATTTATAGCAGCTCAATTCACAATAGCTAAATTGTGGAACCAACCTAGGATGCCCTTCAACAGAGGAATAGATAAAGAAACTGTGGTATATATACACAATGGAATATTATTCAGCCATAAAGAATAATAATATCATGGCATTTGCAAATAAATGAATGGAATTGGAGAATATCATGCTAAGTGAAATAAGCCAATCCCAAAAAACCAATGGCCGAATATTTTCCTTGATAAGCAGATGATGATATATAATGGGGGTGGGGAGTGGGGAGTGAGAGAAGAATGGAGGAACTTTAGATTATGTAGAAGGAAATGAGAGGGTAGGGTATGAAAAATGTTGGAATGAGATAGACATCATTCCCTATGTGATTGTATGAATCTACATCATGTACAACCATAGAAATGAAATGATGCACCCCGTTTGTGTACAATGAATCAAAATGCAGTCTGTAAAAAATAAAAAAACAAATAAATAATTTTAAAACAGAATATATAGTGATTCAATCCCCAGCACCACTGGGTCGGGGGGGAGACTCTATAGTGATTTTCAATCAATATTTCACTTGTAAATTGTATACTTCAAATCTTATGAACATAAAAATTCATAGAATGGAGGCTTCCAGGTGTAATGATGACATTAAATGAGAATGCATGACAGCTCAGAGGGCAAAAAGGAATCAAGAAGTGACTGACAAATTTTAGAGACTGGTTACTGATGGGCATATTGAAACTACCATGTAAGGAGCCAACTTTCTTACTCTCGGAAAGGGTTCATAAATATGGAAGGGGGAAGAGTAGAAGTGATCCAGAGGTCTGCTGTTGGAATTTAAGGTATCCTTGTGAACTCAGGACTTTTTTCAATATACAGGACATAGATAAAAACAGAAATAAGTGTGGGTACATTTATGTTTGTGGGTGTATGGATACAAGCACACATGGCTATTTGATCTATCCTAAAAACAAGGATAACTCAATAGCAATGAACAGACCTTTTTCCAGATCTTAATTTCTGAATACCTTAGAGAAATGACTTATCCAAAAGCTTGAGTAGGGAAAAGACAAGATGAGCCTAAAATTCCTTGTGCCAGAAATTAAAAGCTCAAAGAATAATAGGTATATATCACAGGGACTCAGGAGTCCTTTGATCATATTGGGTACTATTTGAACACTAAAATAAAAACTGATGGTAATAGATTGCCCTTGAATCAAAGGGATATCCAGGAGTTAATATTCATATGAATAAATCAAAAAATAAAAAGAGAAAATTCTTTGTTATGGCAGAATGCTGAGTAATTAAATGTTTAATAAATAATAGAAATAGAAAATTATCACTGGACATGCATGATAGCTGGGTTTAATTCAGGCAAGCATCATCAAAGAATGCTAAGACTAGAAGGCAGATTATGATGCATTCCTGAATGTCATAATTTCAGAGCATCTCCCCATAAAATAATTTTCAATTACAAAGAAAATTAATGGAAACTCTTTGTTGCACAAACATGGCAGCATCAACTGGACCTGCAAATGGAGGTTAATGTCACTAGTGACTCAAAAGTGGGCATTGTATGCCTCCTTGTGTATCCACTAAGAAAAGCAGAAATAATTTCTGGGGTATTCCTGCCAAGAAAGGACAGCACAAATCTGTGATAAAGAATAATTGGATAGACCACACTAAAGCATCAAACAGAATAAAAGACTTGTAGTTTTGAAAATTGTCAGAATCACGAAAAATAGAGAAAAATAGAAAAATCATTCTAACTTGAAAAACATTAAAGGGATAATGACAATTAAGTGCAATGTGTGTTCTGGAATGGATCATGTGAAGTGTAATTTGTACAAATAGCAAAATCTGAAAGACACTGATAAATTGAACTGGTTGTATATCAATATGATTTCTTGATTTTCATAACTGTGTTGTGCTATGTTGGAGAGTGTCCTTGACTTGATGACATGAACACTGAGTGTTTAGATGTGATAGGACATCACAACTATAATTACTTTCAGAATTCTTAAAGCTCTTAGGTAAGTATGAAATTATTCAACTTACATAAAATTATAGAGCTAAAAGACACTTGTAATTAACATGTTAACAGAATAAGAGAATAAGGGGGAAAGTCTACATTTCTAAGAATATAAATATTTTCAAAGAAAAAGAAGACAAAATTTTACAAGTTGGATCTCCAATTTTAGTTATATAATTACGTTATGCCATTTATTACAATAGAAATAATCCCAACTGCTCATTCCCACACAGCTCAATTAAGGACAAAGCAGAAATGGCAAGATTGGGCTAATTCCCATGTTTGTAAAAGTTTTCCTCAGCAAATTAAAATTTCTCATAGATGTGGAATGTTCATTTGGGACCACCTAAAAACAGCTCACAAAGACAAAACCGTAGGCACAAATAACCCTAAAGTCAATGATAAACACATGAATCTATGAACGAATATTTTCATAATGTTGTAACTTGAAACTTCTTCATGTGTTGAGAAAATATCTTTTTAAAATAGCTCTGGAACTGTTTAACATTGAAATTGAATATGTTTTTGTGCAGCATCTCTGGAATGCTGGCCACCAAAGAGACATTTACAGCTATTATAATTTGCTTCTGAATTGATCCTCCATCACCCTAATATATTTTTCTCCCTTGCTAGTTTTAGTCTCTCTTAAATAATCCTGCTTTATGTTTAACATTTTACTACTATTGCAAATCTTCCCACTAATAGCACAGTTAACCATGAATCTATTTTAAAAGGCAAAGAGAATACATGACTAACCTATATTTCCCCTATTATACTTAGTTTTTTCAAACTTATTGATACTTGGCATCTGTTTTAATTCAATATAGCCAAATATCATCATGGGCTATAAAGCCAAGATCATGCAAGAAGTAGCAATTGTTATAATTGTATATAATATACTATATAATATATGTAATTAATATACTATGTTTTATGTATTATATACATTTGTAGCTATATTACATATCATGTATTATATAATATATGTAAAATATAATACATGATATAATATATAATATATGATATATATATATTGCTTTACAGGAATGTCTAGACAAGATACAAGAGAGTATTATTCTCACTGCCTCACTGAGTCAGATATCTTTTCAGGAAATTTCTATCTTTTGGTTTTTGGCAAGAATTCTCAGGAATTTCTCAATTAAGGCTTAACCATGAATAATGAGATATACAAGTGAGGCATGGACAGAAAATGAAATATTCCACTTACCAAATATCTAAACTAACTAAAATGTTTCCCTATTTAAATAGAATTTTGAGAAAATTCAAGGATTTTATTCCTAAATTGTACTTGTGTTTTATTTAGATTATTATCAAGAATGTCAGTGTGATGGGCACTCCAAGTGTATTTCCAAATATTTATTCCCCAGTATGTTGGCAAAGGCTCCAGGTTTGGGGTTATAGTTCCTGACTCCACCTTCCTTGGTACTGGAGATGTAAAGGAAAGTCTAAGAAACCGTGTATTGTACCTTGCTTCTATTCCATATGAAATATACCGCAGAATGTATTTTTCTTAGAAGTCAAATGTGACTTCTAAGAAAAAACTTCCTTAATGTTTCTGGATATAGTTAATTTCTCAGAAGTTTACTACCAGGACTCAGCAGCCACAGATCAACCATAAGAGTAGCCAGTAGCCAGTTTATTATGGTGCCTTTTATAAAATTAGAACACAGAACACTGTGAACTGAAGATAATCAGATTGTGACAACATCTTTCAGTAGTTCAGGCAAAACATCTATGTAGTTTTCCTTTCTCTGCACTTCCAATTTGTGCCAGGCCATATTGTTTAAACTGGCTTTTCTGTCCATTGTAACGATATCCATTCTATCAACACAATAATTTATTCTATTATGTTAGCCATGCCTGGAAGACCAATAATGGCATTGGTTTATAACATAAGATGATTCCAAAATGTGTTTTCTAATTCAGGTGTTCAATTAGTAATAGGTGGTCTCTCCTCCCTGTTGTTATTTACCTGATTAAAAATGTAATCCCCAAGAGGTGAAAATTATAGACTTTCATCCTTGATGACCTTCAAGAAGGGGCCTGTGCCTCAGGCCTCAGCTTCCCTCCTTACTTCCTCAGGAAAGATTTTCCAGACCTACATCAAAGTCAAATTCCTGTGTTAAGTATTCTTGTTGAGCTCTACTCTACATGCCTACAATAAAAGTCTTATTCTAAGTCTTTTACCTGAACTAATCAATTTGACCCCATATCAACCTTATTTTACAAACTCTACTATATTCATTTATATAGTTTGTGCTGCTATCATAGAATGCCTGACACTGGGTAATTTATGAAGAACATAATTATCTCTCACAGTTCTGGAGGCTGCTAAGTAAAAGATCAAGGTGGTGGCATTTGCTCCGGTGAGGTCTTCTTACTGAATCTTCACTTTGCAGAAGGGAGGGGAGTGAACCAGTTAACAAAAGCTGGAAAATATGATACAAAATTATACGTTCCTGTCACCCGCCTCTGCTTTCTGAAGGTTATTCAAAAAATAAATATTAAAGACAACAAATATGATCCAGACTCTGTAAGAAGTAAATAAATACAAAGTAAATTTATTATCTTATGGTTTTAATTAACCTGATTTTGTCCCAGCTTTATTTACGTACAAGGACTACTTTAGTTGAATAAAACAAAGCAATTAAATATCAAATTAAAAGGCAGAGAAAACCAGAAGAGGACCTATCCCGAAGTACAGATTTTAGCCATCATTTTCAGATCACTACATGGGGAGTGGAGGAGGGTACAGAGTGCCACCTAGAAATCACCTTATGAAGCATACATTTTCTTTCCTTCTCTCTGGTTTTGAAAGCAGCTAGGAAAAGTGTGAAAGCTATACAAGAAAAAAGAGTAAGAAAATTAAAAAACAAAACAGAAAACCACCTACACTGAGATTTGAGGTAGAAAACAAAACCTGGTCCTCTATGAGCAGACCCCCACCCCCTGCCTAAAAAAGAAACAAAAAACTACAGGCACATATTAGGACATCCAGTCATTTGTATTTTCTAGAAAACTGAAATCCTGAAAGTGGCAGGGGATATTTATTAGTATTTCAGCATAAAAATAGACTTAAGTACTAATTCAGTGTGGTGTCTGTGTGGAATTGACTTCAAGTTTATAGGAGAAGATCATGGGTATTTTTAAAATCAATCCTACAGAGTTGGAGCAAATGAGGGAATAATGTAATCATTATATTCCTAGATCACATTTCCATCAAAATGACATAGGTACTAATATTTTACACTTGCCCAGTCCTATGTTTAAAAAAAGAACCCACGGTTATTTATCATCTGATAATTAAGCACCTATGGGCCTAGCACTATTAAAACATCTCAGAATAAAGGGGATAGGGGAGAAACAAATGGATGCAGTGTGTGTGTGTGTGTGTGTGTGTGCCTGTGTGTGTGTGTGTGTGCGTGTGTGTGTGTAGGGAGGACCTGGAAGATAGCTATGGATACGATACAAAATCATTGCCATATTCTACGTGGCCCATGAAAGCAGTAAATCTACTTAACATCTTCAGACATAGAAAACTCACTAACTCAGCATTCAGCTACTTCTTTTTTCAGAAAACTTAATTTACAGAACATTTTCTTATTACAAGTTGAAATGTGTACTTTATAAAGTCTACCATATGCCTTGGGAGTCACACATATACAAACAATACACACACAGGATAACACACACACAACAATGAGTATTTTCACTAAATTGCTTCTTCAGAGTAATTATTTCTCAAATGTCAAGTCAAAATCTTTCATTGTCTTTATAGTTGCATACTGGATATAGTACAGTTGAATCCTCAAACTATTCAGGTCACAAATGCCAATCTTATCTAAAGCCTTGGTTTACTAATACAGAAGAGAGTAGAACTCTTTCCTAATATATCCTGGTCTCCTTATTTTCTCTAATATTACAGAGGATACATTAAGGTGGGTTCCAATAGGCACTAAATAGACTAGTCTAGTTGGAAGGATAAGAGAAATGAAAACATGATCAGACATAAATATTGAGTATAAGATACAAATGGGAGCCACTTACAGAGCCTGAGGAAGGCAATCACATCTTCAAGATGATCTAACATGTCTGACTTTTCCAGGCAAGGAAAGCTATCTTTTTACAGATATATGATTGTTTTGACACTAATAGATGTAACATTTAACTTACTGAGTTCATATGGGTAAGAAAAAAAATTGGACTTTTTAAAGGATTTTATTATTAAAATATTCATGAATTTTACAACCTCATTCTCCCCAGGCCCATCATGGACAGGGAAGGCCAGCATTCCCTCAAGTTTTTCTAGGGGACACAATGATAAAAAAAAAGTAGTCAATAAAGAGATGGGATGAGGAAGAAAGACTTGCTGATGAGCAGATGAAAAGCAAGAGAACCTCAAATGACAGAATTTCCAAAGACAATAGGTTAAAGTTCTGTGAATTTCTTGGGTGGTGGGGACCTATCCACATTCTTCCTCATAGCTACATCTAGAAATGATGGTAATATCCCAATTGGATCTGTTTGACATAGAAAGTTCAGTGCCAACGTATCCATGGAACTCTTTGAACACCATGCATGGCCCTCAAGGAGCATGACAATATCAGGATTTGGGGGCAACCAGACCTTAAGCTTCAGGGTCCCCAGTCAGGGCAAAACTCCTATGCTGACTTCCATCCTCAAAGAAGCAGAGTAGGGAGGGGATTATCAGTTTGGCATATAGTCAAGGGATCAACCAGCTTGGACAGTGAACATTTCATCACTGCTATGGGCAAAGACAGAAGCTCCTCACCAAAGTCCTGGATTTCCTATGAACTTTAAGTTTTTGAACAATATGGAAGGATGAGGAAGTGGGGATTCTCAATAATGGTGGTGGCTTAATTTCCTGCCTACTTAGTGGGACGGGTATTAAAACTAATTAAATTTTCACTTTATCTCCTTGAAGTTTCCTTAGAAGATATCCAGTAAACACTGTTGAATAAATACATCCTTGAGTTGGGTAGAATTAATTTGTGAAGAAAGCGACACAAGGATCATATAACTTGACAGTAACACTTGAGTAACACATAGTATGGCAGTAACCAAAAATGCAAAAGAATCTACAAAGAGTAGATGATACAAATTCGAAAGGCACAATAACTTGGAATTGTTTCTTGTAGAGAAAAATAGCCCTTCCTCTCATAGTTCGAGAAGAATCAGAAACAGCTATATCTGATACACTAAACATAGTATACAACTGACATTTATAAAAACAAAGTGTGCAGAGATAAACTACCTGGAATAGTATGTTTCCCCACTGAATGAGTTTAACTATTGAGTGTGCCGGAGGACCCCATGAAAGAACATAGAAGACGAGACTGGCCTCTCACCAAAGTATGCTACCAGAAAGTCATATCTGTGACACCTTCCTGTTGTGAGAGGCTCTAATTCTAATTCTAATTCTATCTGGTTGTCACCAGATCCACTGGTTTCTACTTGTGAAGACTTAGCTCAGTTTAACTGGAGTTAGCAATGAAACTGAACCCCCAAACTGCTCCTTTCTCAACTTTCAGTTCTTTCAGGGAGGAGTGGTTCACAGGCAAATCCTGTGTTCAGAAGTGAAATAATAATATATGTCATTCCTTCAAGAAATGTTTCAAATGCCTTTATCCTGCTAATAATTCTTAATGGGTTTACTCAATAATCAATACCATAATAAAGAAATAAAAGTTAAAAAAACTAATTAAATTTTATTTAGTGAAATAAAAGAACGGGATATTCCTCGCCGTTATAATTTGGATCTTGAATATCTCCCAAAGGCCCATGTGTTGAAACTTAGTCCCTAACCCAGGGCATCTTTGGAAGGTGGCAGAATGTTTAGAAGGTGGGGCTTTCAGAAGGAAATGAGGTCATTGGAGATGCGTTTTTGAAGGGAATTTGGAATGCTAGGCCCTCCTCTTCCTCTCTCTTGGTTTCCCTGCTGCTATGAAGTGAGCACCTTGGTCACAAACTCCTGCCATAGTATACTGTGCCACTAGAGGTCCAAAAGCAAGAGGGCTAAAGGACCATGGCTTTCTATACTCAAGCCAAAATCAACCTTTCCTTCTTATGTGTTGATTATTTCAGGTATTTTGTCACAGCAGTGGAAAGCTGACTAACACAGTCACACACCATATTATATAAACAAATTAAAATATAACACATTTTTAGAAGCAAGAAAGAAGAAAGTGATGTTTCAGGAAGTTAAGTTACTTATTCAAGGTCCTGATTCCTAATAAATTTGTTTTAGCCTTTATGATGGTATTTGTTTTGAATTTTAACATTAAATTTTTCAAGTAATTTTAATGAATTATGTCTGAATGATTCAGTATTGAAGTTCAGAGAGTGAAGCTTGCTAGTTAGTGGAAAATTATTCAATATTTATTGAATTAAATCAATACTTGAGAGGAAATTTTATTATAATGGACAAAATAAAAATACAAATTTCTAAACAAGTATTTAGGCACAGGAATATTTACTTGGTGTTTTTACTACATACTTCTTGGAAAAAAAAAAAGGTGAATTTGTTTCTGTCCAATATGGAGTACTTAGTGGCAAAAAAAAAAAAAAAAAAAAATGAAAAAGAAAAGAAAGAATGGGAATAATTCACAGAAACTATCAATATACATCTTTAAATTTAGTTCTGAGGTTGATGTGGTAGGTTAAACTAAATGTCTCTTCAAGATAAAAATACATATACATATCCTTGAATGACATGGGTTTGAACTGTATGGATCCATTTATACACATATTTAGGTTTTGGAGATTTGTGACAATTCGAAAAAATTCATAGACAAAGTAAATAGTTTAGAATACAGTGAAAAAAATTAATAAAAAAGTTCTAAATGTCATGATGCAGAAAATATATGTAGATGACAGTGTACTTACCATATACCACAATAAAATATACATAAATCTATTATTAAAAGTTAACATTTATCCAGATTAACACACACAAACCTTATATAGTACCATATATGGATGAAATGTAAAAAGAAAAAAGCAGTATTAAATCATAAGTCCATAAAATTTACTGTAGTATGTATTGTCCCACTGAAATAATTTTGTACCATCTACTGCTGCTTTTATTCTGACTGGGTTGTTGAAAGTATCTGTTTAAAGCACTGTGTCTTGTGAGTTATGCCCTGGTGAGCAACTCCTCTGTCCAGTGAACTTTTTGTCACAGTAAAAAACATCTCTCAGAGTTCTCTCATATTTTTTACTGTATACAATACTATGAATATGTATAAACACATATAAAATCTGTGTTTATCAAGAAGGTTTCCAGTCAATAGCAGGCTACCAGTAGTTAAGTTTTAAGGGAATCAAAAATTATATGCAGATTTTTTCATGGACATGAGCATCCCTAATCCTTGCATTGTTTAAGGGTCAACTATATTTCCAAACTAAGCATATAACTCTTTCTCACAAAATATCCAACAGGATTCATGTAGATGTATAACTAGTTGCCACAATTCTCTCACATCGATTATGTAAATAATTTAGGACTGATCTTTAACTGAAAGCTCCCTAAATGCAGAATAATCTCTTTCCAAAGTAAAATAACTCTACAGAAAACAGTGACAGAAGTGAAATCGCTTTAACTTTGAGACAGTCCATGGTACTCTGAACCTTAAACAAGATGCTTCTTTAAAATTGATGTCCATATCAATGTTAATAAAAATAATAAACAAAAATTAAGACTATAATTAAATTCCTATTATTTTATTTGTCAATATTAATTATTGATTGAACGGAGCTGCCTACTTGTATTAGTTATTGGTTTATGTTGGTAATTCTGTTGCACTTGAATTTTCAAAAATGTGCTTGAATTTAATATTTATTAACTTGCTTGTTGAGTGTCCTTCCAAAAAACCTTCAAGAAATTGTTAGTCACCTCTTCCTGAAGGTGGTCTGTAAAAGGAATTATTTTTAGAAAAGTAAAAATTCCCTAGGTAAAATTTAAGAAGATTGGTAACGAAGTGTAAAGATAGAAGACATTTTATTTTCCTCAAATGCTTTCTCTGGGATACAGAGATTACTTGATGTCAGCAGTGCCAAGAGCCTAGAATCAACCTTTCATAGCATGGGGTGACACTTTCAAAGTAATGAACCAAGTAATGAACTAATGTAGAGGTCCTTGTAGCAGAAGCTAGAGGGTTGGAAAAGGTGAGCAATTTTCTTTCAATCTGGTAACTGCTCCAACGAGTTAGAAGTTTGGTGCAATTGGTGTTATTTGCTGGCAGTTGCCAACCAACTGTGCATTGCTCTGTGGAGGGAAACGTTTCAGGATAGTGGGAGAAGGGAGTGGCTCATATATAAAAGCAAACTCTTATAACCCCAGAAGATCAAAGCCTGAACCAAACAGGTGAGAATGGTTCACTTAGAGGGTCATCTATGGGAGAACTATCAAGGGGAGTTACAAAGGTTGCTAATTCGATTTGAGATTCAGCACTAACCAAGAGAAAATATAGAAACCAAGAAGGGGCCTATTTCCAAACAGTTTAAGGGAATGTGTCACATTTGTCTTTCTTCTGAAGCAAGTACCAGCTACATCGCCACATCATTTGATGAGACAGGACTCTCAACATTTTGGTCTATCAGAGAGGATGAGTTCGTAAGCAGAATGGGGGTAATAATAATTCTGAAAACAAACCATGTATCTGACTCCTCAGACAAGACTCTAAATGACTACAGGAGATCACTCAGTAAAAGAATGTGATAGGGAATAAGAGGAGAATGAAAAATCCGTTTTTCTGGGGCAACTCTGTAGTTGTGCGTCTGAGTGGGAGAGAACAAACAAGTGGCCCCACTGGAGAGTTAATGGTATAAAAAGAACATCCATAAGTTCTTTAAGTCTAACATCTCTCTTACAGAAGCCACAAACAAATCACCTGAGAAACATTTGCTGAATGAATGAGTGAATTATTAGATTAATAAACAGGAATAATTCCTAAATTCTAGGAAACCAAAGCCAATTCCAAAAAAAACAAAGGCTGAATGTCTTCTCTATTATGTGGATGCTAACTAACTTACAATAAGTGGGGAGGATGTGAGAGAATATAGGTTCCCTGGATTAGACAAAGGGAAATGAAGGGAAGGGTGGGGAGATAGGAATAGGAAAGACAGTAGAATGAATTGTACATAATTTTCCTAAGTTCATACGTGAATAAATGACCAGTGTGACACCACATCATGTTCAAACACAAGAATGGGATCCTAAGTAGAATAAGTTATACTCTATGTATGTATAATATGTCAAAATACACTCTACTTTCATGTATACCTAAAAAGAACAAATAAAAAATAAAACAGAAGAACTAGTAGCATGTTTTTATGCAAATTATAGTGACCAAAGCCATGGCAATAGAATTCTAGATTGAAGACATAATTTAAGAAATACACCAGATGTGCTGGTATGAGCCTGTAATCCCAGCTTCTCCAGAGGTTGAGGCAGGAGGATCACTTGAACCTAGGTGTTCTGGGCTGCAGTGCACTATGCTGATCAGGTATTCTCAGTAAGTTTGGCAACAATATGGTGACCTTCTGGGGGCTGGGGGCCACCAGGTTGCCTAAGGAGGGGTGAACCAGCCCAGATCTGAAATGGAGCAGGTCAAAACTCAATGTTTATTGCAGCTCAATTCACAATAGCTAGATTGTGGAACCAACCCAGATACCTTTCAACAGATGAATGGATAAAGAAATTGTGGTGTGTATATACATCGTGGAATATTATTCAGCCATAAAGAAGAATAATATTATAGTATTTGCAGATAAATGGATGGAATTAGAGAATATCTTGCTAAGTGAAATAAGCCAATCCCAAAAAGCCAAAGACTGAATGTTTTCCCTGATAAGTGGATGATGATACATAATGGGGGTGGGAGGATTGGGGGTGAGAGAAGAATGGAGGAACTTTAGATTATGTAGAGGGAAATGAGAGAGGGAGGGTGTAGGGATTTAAGATGGTAGAATGAGACAGACATCATTACCCTATGTACATGTATAATTTTATGAATGGTATGAATCTACATCATGCACAACCATAGAAATGAAAAATTGTGTACAATGAATTTGTGTACAATGAATCAGAAATGCAGGCTATAAAAATAAAATTAATTAAAAAAAATCCTGTTCTGATCAGTAGTGGGATCACCTCTGTAAATAGCCCCTGCACTGTAGCCTGTGCAACATAGCGAGACCCAGTCTCTTATCACAAGAACAAATTTAAAATAATAAAAAAAGAAATTCTCATTTAGTTATCTCATGTATGTAAAATTTAAAAATGAAATTTGGTATTCATCTAGGAAGAATAAATATGCTGAAGGTGATTGACACTTCCAATAAATGACTAATACCTGGGTGTGTTGTTTCTGAAGCACATATTCAGGATGTAATAACTCACTGAAACCACTACCTACTCTTGATTCAGCTGAGAAATAATACTACTAGAAGAAGTTAGGGAGAAGAATCTGAGAAATATTTTAAAGTATCCAGCCATACTCACAAATAATACATTTGGGAAGGAATTAGAAAAAATACAGATATTTATAATCTCAAATCCCCATGTATCAATACATTGAGCATGGAAGAATAAAGTGAATTTTAGATTCATAAGGTAGGGTAAGAAATGCAGACAAAGTCTTTAGGATAAAAATTAAAATTTACACAATATATATGCATTATTGAATGGTACCAGAATTTTGGGGAAAGAAAAAGAGGTTGATTGGTATCAGATACCTAAGATATATCTTATCTTCTTAAAAAAATCTTCTTAAAATTTATGTGAAATAAATTATGCTGAACACTTAGTAGATAAATAATTAATATTTGCTACATAAGTAAAGGATGAGTTGGACATGGTGGCCTATGTCTGTAATCCCAGCCACTTAAGAGGCTGAAGCTGAATGAGTATAAAGTGGAGGACTGCATTGGAAACCTAGTGAGACCCTGTCTCAAAATAAAAATGAAAAAAGGTTGGGGACATGGCTCAGTGGTGAAACACCCCTGGGTTCAATCCCTAGTACTGAAGTAAAAAGTTAAAGAAAAAGAATAAAACAAGTGAGATTTCAGGATAAATAGAAAAGTCAGCTAAAGAAAAATAGACTTAGATAAATGAAATTCAATTAGTTTAAAATTTGCTAAGTGAGAAAATTTGACAAAAAAAATGACAAAACATTGAAAGTCAATATAACTGGATAGTAAAGAGAAAATGGCATGTTAAGGCAAATATTATGATATACTACATCATACAAAATAAAGTAAAATAAAATTTAAAGTATAGGCTAATTGAAATTAAGAATTTAATAAAGGATAAGAAAAAAACTATCTAGCACAGGCAAGTCATGTGGGTCCACAAGGAGTTTCTAGGGACCATCAAGCTTCCTGGACTGATAGTTACCATCTGAGGCAACTGGCATGCATTCTTTCATGGAAGGGAGCAATGCTGGAAAGATCCATGTGTTTTCCTTATGCTCTCCAACTTTATATTTGAAAGTAAAATCTCACATCCAATCTGCCCTATCTCCTGTGACTTTATCATCCCAGAATCGTTTCAGAGGGCAGGGGTATTCTTAATTCCTAAACTTTCACTGTTTAACAGGACAACTGAGCTAACACTACCACTGCACCATCATTGTGACTATAACAGCGTGTCCCAGACCCCCAAACAACTAATACAAACTAAAATTTCATGATCAGAGAAGGTGAAGCATCCAGAAGATAATTGAATATAAAGAAACAATAGAAGCGATACACACTCTGACCCCATGAAGAACAGAGGCTACACTTGCTGTGCTGTGTAGGTATAGATCTCAAAATTCATATGGACAAAAGATCCAGCAGAGTTGGAGGATTCCAACTCAAGATACTAAGCCATAACCAGAGTATTCGACAGGTTATCTTAATGTTTTCACTTCCTTTCTGAAGAAGGCACATGAATATATAATGATGCTGCTGCATAAAATGGAACACATTTTAAAACTAAGTGAGAAAGTGACATGCTAGCATGGAAGAATGGTAGGAGTGGGAAGAATGAATGTAGATTGGATCACAAAAACTTAGAGAAAAGAAGTTTAACCCTATACCTGACAAGAAAGACAACTTGAGTAGAGTTTATCATCTTTACAATGCAAAACTAAATTATCTGCAAGAGGAAGAAATCAGAGGTGCCAAAGGAAAACAGAATCTTACAAAATCAGCTCATGGCCCAGCATGCATGAAGTGGCTTGGGAAGCTGAGGCAGGAGAATCTCAAGTTCAAAGCCAGCTTCAGAAACTTAGTGAGGCACTAAGCAACTTAGTGAGACTCTGTCTTTCAATAAAATATTAAAAAGGGGAGCAGGGAGCTAAGATGTGATTCAGTGGTTAAATATCCCCGGGTTCAATCCCTGGTACCAAAAGACAAATAATAATAAAAATAAGAATAAATAAATAATAAAGTAGGGGCAAGGCAAAATAATGAAGGAGATTATTCATTTGCAAAAAGAAAGAAACCACCCTAACTGATGATCTGCAGATGGAATTGCTAACTTGAATGTGGTTTAGGAAAATAAATCTGGAGTGTGATTATAAATAAGAAAAACTTACACCTAATCAACTGTATGCACCCTGGAGAAAATAATAAGTTAACAGGAGGTGTTTGGTCAGCACAGAGCCTAAAATGTATGGATTTATATACAAAGTGGTGTTCAACACAACCCTACCACTATCTTATCAAGACACCTTGTTCAGATCCAAGAATTCTACATCATGACTTCACTGTGTGCAGAAGTTTCAGCATGTGTAAAAGTTTCATTGCATTCAACAGACCGAACAAGTTCTTATTCCACTAAAAACCAACTTTGTGTCCTGATAGTAATTTACTTAAACTTAAGAATGGTTGTGATTAGCTAATAAAAGCCTGTATCTGAAACTCACTGAAAACTGTAAAATATTACACAGATGCGAGCATAGTTACTTCCGTCTTTGTCATTTTCTGATTGATCTATTGCTTTTAGGGATTTGTTGTTAGCCTTTCATAAATGAAGTAGCTCAGAATTTTCTTCCTGTGTTATGAGGAAGCCCCACAATGCAAAATGTTAGTTTTGCAAACTTGAATCAAAACTGTTGGGGTCCTATGACTACTGCAACAAAATGCTTTTGTACTTGTTACTAAAAGGAACCTACCTGCAACAAACGTTGGTCTTCTCCCGCAACACCTCTCCCCTGAAAGGTGGTGCAAGCTACGGAAATGGTTGTGTGTTGTGACAGCCATACACCATACAGGTTTACCTAATTAATAATTTTCAGGGTTATTTTCCCCCCTCTTTGTAGCTGTTGAGCACAGGTTCTGAGGAAACCATTCCGCATCGTGAGAAATGCCACTTTGCAAGGGTGCTACATTCTGTATTTCTCCCCCAACTTTGATCCCTGCTCATTGGCCCCTTTGATCTCTGAACAGTATGTACAAGGTTCACTAATCAATGCTTTCCCTCATTTTTGGTTCCTTGTTAAGTGTTTACATTTAAATCATTGACCAGAATAGGTGAATATATGTGACCTGTGTCTTTTTCCATTGCTCTTTATATTTTCAAAAGACGAAAGGAAAAGAAGGGTCTTCTAATTTTCAACCAAGATTTTATTTACCAGTGTTAAGCAGCAAAGTACCTATTGGGAATTACAAATGGGTGCTTACTTTTACTTTTAAAATGTGGGTTCCTTTCTAGGGAGAATGAGAAGATGATGGAAGGGAAGATCCAGGCCCATTGTCACTCATCCCAAACCCAAGGCAATGTGGAACACAAGTCCTTTTAATCTCAGATGCTAAGGGAGAAATGGACCTGCAGCAGGCTTAGTCCCATCTCACCTAAGTACAAAGCCTCTCCCCTCTCAAGGACTCACAATCTGCCTGGACAGGTAAGAAGCAACAGGACAAAAAATTAATACCAAGTTATAAATGAGGACTATCTATGATATGTACTTAAAGAGGAGAAGTCCTTTAAGAGCTGGACAATTTGAAGAAACTTCTTAAATAGGAACTATGTGCAAAGTTTTAGAGATGGTAATGCATGAGCAGGAAGTTCTGGGCCTGGTTAGTCTAAGTAACTGTTTGGGAAAAGATTGGCATTGCCAAGCAGGTTCTCTAGAAAGCAATATAAGCAACATAGTTTGACAGAACTAATTTGGGTTCTGAACTTCCATTTTATTTTACTGTTAACTATTTATAACAAAACAAGTCACTTATTTTAGCAGCTGGGAACTGCAATCTTACTATGTCTGAGAGTGGACAATATTACAAGCCTCTCAAAATTATATATAATAAATAAAATAACATGTGCTCTTCTTTCTTCCTCTCTTTTTTTCCCTTTTATTTATGAACTTGAGGTTTCATTAGTGAATCTCCAGAAAATTGCCAAAGGAAGTTCTCTAACATATGCCTATATATTTATATATTCCTACTCTTCACCAACAAGTTGTTTGAAGTGTATTTTTGTTGTTATCCATTGATCCCTCATCCTCCAATTTTTTATGCAAGAGACAAAATGAGAGCATATTTCATCAGAATTTTAAATCATTCTATTGTTTTGCATACTAGTCTGTATCCATAGTTCATCAGATCAGACTGTCAAGTGGCTGATCTTAGAGACTTTCCCTCTAATACAATATAGCCACTTGCAAGGTGGCCTAAGTCTTTACGCCTTGAACAAAGGAAAAAGAAAGGACATCCAAATCCCATAGTTCTACATAAAGAATTAAGCAAAAAATGCTTTAAAATTTCTGCTTTCATAAAATCACAAAAATCATACATTGTTGGATCTTAGAATGGAGATGAAAACCATACTTGGAATTCATTGTGCTCAGTTACATCGTCTGATGAATTGTGTCTCAGAATTGTTATGTGATTTGCTTAGATTGTACTGACTAATTGAATCTTAGGTTTTCTATCCTTCTCCTAAATCAGGTTTTCTTCTTTTGTGAAACAAAGGAGTTATCTCTTTGAGTATCTATCCAGTTTTAAATTCTATGATCTCCTTCTTTATAAATCTTGGAAAAAATCAAAGCCTAAGAGGCAGATGATAACACTATAAATTCAGTTCATGAAGAAACACACTAAACAGGCCTGCTGTGGTCCCAATGGTAAGCCCTAAGTGGCAGAGCAAGTTAATGCCCTGGTTGTTTGCTGTTGGAGGTAAAAATATATCTGTAGGTCTCAGCCAAGTTCCTGTGGAGATTTGTCCACATCCCCAAAATACCACACACACTTGGCAAGAATGGCAGATGATGGCTAAGCAAGGCCCAGATCTTGAATAGCAAGAGTATTTCGAGTAAAGAATAACATACAATGGCAAAGCTTTTCGTTCGTGTTCCATTTTATCACACTAAAGTTCCATAACATTCTTTTCCTCTTTCTTTCTTTTGCATCTCCCCACCTTGAATTCCAAGTTCAACAAAATTACAAAAACAATTTTCACTTTAGATTATGCTTGAGATAGGATAATGATCAGAATTAAATGGCTCGTCTTTTCATTGTTTTTTCTTCTTTCTACTTTTCTGTATTTTTTTCAAAATTTCTCCAAAGTGAAATATGTATTAGTTATAGAATGAAAGAAATAGACCTTACTATAAGTAATTTGAGTTATTAAGGGTCTCACAACTAGAATTTCAAAATTATCTCTCAAAAAGCATTTCTAATTTTCCTTCATTGTGTTTTATAGGCATTACATTGCTATTTGTTTTCCTTGCGAGTAGCCTTGAATGAGATGCTTGAATTCATTGTTGGTAGGGTTATTTTAGAGAGAGAGGCATATTTTTGAAAGTACACAGTTTTAACATATGGGTTAAAAAAAGAAAGACTGGATTTTGCAGTTGAGAAATATATTATTTTAAAATATTTAATTAGAAGTTGGAGATGAACTCAGTGTACCATGTTTACCTAGCAAGTACAAGGTGGTGGGTTTGATCCCCAGAACTGCAAAGCATTAGTTTAAATAAAACAATAAAATTAAATAGATAAAGGCAACCAGAGGTACCCATTGGTTTGGATTGATGCTACTAACCCAGGATAAAAATTGAGTTTGTATATAATTGTTTTCATTAAATTGGTTGGATTGATAGGATTTAATACCAAATCCATGAAGAATTTCAATGTCTTGAAAACATGCTTTCAAATTCATCAATGTTATTAAGGCTTTGATTAATAAATTCTTTTAAAAATTTACAACACTGTGAACAATTATTTGTTTTCAACATGAACAGAATTAAGGCACTCAACTACCACTTAGCATGCAGCAATATTTACTAAATGTCCAGGCTTCCTGGAGGTACATCATAGCAGCTATTATTGTGACTCTTTTGACCTTAAAGAATTGATGACAAGGGAGAGTAGGTAAAATAGTTCTGAAGAATACTTAAATTTTGTTAAGAGTTGTCTAAAAATTTAAAATTAAAGTGAAATTTAGTGGGACAAAACCCATTTTGACATTAAAAAAATATCTACCACTTCTTATGAAGAATAAGTCCCAAGTCAGAGGAGAAGTACACATCCATGATACTTCTTTGTATTCTTCTACCTATCAAATTGACACCTGACCTATTTCTCATGCACTGCAGTCTGAGCCTCTGAGATATAACTCAAGAGGAAATGACATTAATAATAGGATCTGTCACTTAATAAGCACACAATGCTATGCAAGACCCTAGACCCTAGGCTTTCCTCAACCTACGTAGGATAGAGAGAAATGTCTGATCAGAAGTTTCAATACCAAAATGCCCTTTCTTAATTCCTTGATTTGCCTTTTGCTCTTTGAGAAGGAAAAACAGTGCTTATGAGTTTCTTTCATGGAAGAGGAAAGCACTTACACTGAGGTTGTTGAAGTCCTCATCATTTACTGACGTCCCAGGGACCTGTTAGGGAACAGAAACATTGATTAAAAAAAAAAAAAAAAAAAAAAAAAATATATATATATATATATATATATATAAAGGTGTCATTCCTCTACCTCTCTTCATTTTTCTTTTCTCTTTCTTTTTCTTTCTTCCCCACTCCTTCTCTGTGTGTATGAAAGCAGGTGTGTTTGCCTATGATTGCCTGTTTGGGCTAATGAAACTGACTGTATACATATTTTTACCTAACTCAGGCATGAATCCAGAAGGGCAAATTATAAAGAAGAAAAAATGCGTGTCTGGTGACATCACCTCAACTCACAGTGCCTCTTGGTATTTATTCTCCCTTCCCAATACTACATCCTGTCTGATGAGCAATGGCTTTGTCATGCCTCCTTGGCTGACCCTACATCAACTCTCCCAATTTAATGTTCATTTAATAATTTTTATTTAATCTGTACTCTGTGCCAGATGTGTGCTGGATCAGTATTCTTCACAAACTATCCTATGTGCATATCTTTGATTCTCCATATATATGCAACCATTCTCTCACCCTGAGTGATAAAATTATGGAGGAGGGGAAAGTATGGTGATAAAATAAGTCAGGAATCTTATATTAGCTAAACTCACTCTGATTTCTGATTCAAGACAAAACAAGCAGAACTATCAAAAAAATTCTTGTGACTATTGGGGATATTTCAACATAAACTAGATTTAGATCATATTAGGAATTATTGCTATATTTTTCAGGTGTGATAATTATAATATTAGTGATATAGAGAAATGTCTTTGTCCTTAGATATACACCATGTTAAGCATAAAATATTTCAAGTATCAAGATGGTCAAAACTTATTTCCAATAGTTTCAATAATAATTAAAAAATTATCTATTGTATCTAAAACTAATGCATTTATATAAAAATATATAGCTTAGGGAAAAAGCTTACATACATTTTTATATTATATAGCCATATATATTTTATTGGTATACATATTTATTATAAATCACATGTTTATGTGATATAAAATGTTTATATATCTTATCAATAATGTTTATGTATGTATATTTATATGTAAAAAGTATGTATGTTAGAGTATATCAGTATTTATTTATGTTTAATATATGTATGTGTTTAGTTTATGTACAATAAATGTATGACTATCTAAGTAATATAGTAGTTTTACTGAGTCATATATTTATGTAAATATATTAGCAAAGACACAATGTTAAAACAATTGTGAGGATTAAGTAAGCATTTTGTTTTCTGAAATATATTTAATTATTTGATTTTCTTACCAAAGTACTTGAAAGTAGGTCATGAGCTTGACTCTGAACAATTTTGGACAGCATTCTGGGGAAATAGGGGATCAGTTTGAATAGCATGAGAAAGAGAATGAAGTTTTCTAACAAGGGAAAATCTGTTCATGGATATTATAAGCATTGACTTTCACGGAAAGAAACTGCCTTACGCACTAGACTTTTTAAAGCAGGAAAGACCAATTTGTGAGCGGTGAAGTAGGGGGTATACTACTCCCTCCTAGACCAATTCAGGGACCTCTAGACTTCCACAGGAAGTCCCTCACTCCTTACCGCACCCCTTAAACTACTGCTTACAGGGAACACAGTACTAATTGCAGAGTGGTAAGGGCTGGGATGTATGATGAAAAGGTTTGTTTTTGGAAAGAAACTTCCTCATTTCCCTTGAGTTCTTGTGAAAGATGTTCTGATGCAACCAAATGAGAAAGGCAGAGGCTTCAAACATCTAGCATACAAAACATATCTCAAATACGATATGGTCACCCATATCATATGGGTCATATGAACTCCCATAGAGGTGACACCGAAATGTAACTATGATAGCCCTAAGAAAGGTGTTGCTCTTTTTTTACCTCACTTTCAAAAAAGTAAAGGCTCTGGAGTAATTCCTTTTTGGACCCTTGGGCAAATTTTGTGACTATTTTGTTAACTATCTTCGTTACTGGGTTTGTAAAATGTAGATATTATCAATTTTGCTCAGAAAGTCTTTGTGAATTATAAATTATTTGTAAAGATAATTTTAAACTTTTGCGAATACAAAGTACTAGTTAAATAATAATAGTCCTTTGTGCCACCTATCACTTTCTAATGGGAGATTATTAGGAATTACTGTTTAGCAAGAATTAATTTTTAAATTATTCTCTGGATAAATGAAGCAGGGGCTCTGAGTAAACAGCAAATGTAGTCATAAAATAGTTTTATAATTCAGAAAAATAAAATCCATGGATTTTGATCCTACCATCCTTTCAATATCTGCCTTTTCTAAAACAGAACTAAAATTTAATTTCAAAAGTTGTTCCGCCACTGAGAAAACAAGATGGTGGGAAGTCTAAGCAAAGACTCTCCTTGGAATCTCTCACAATTAACAAAGGGAAGGTTGTTTAACCACCTTATGGCAATGTCCCAAAGGAAGGAGCCCAGGCATTAATATAAACATGAATGCAAATTCTCTGTTCATGGGATAGCTATCAGGAATTAGCCTTATCAGTACCCTTTGTAAGTTATATGTTAATCCTTACATCTAACTTTTTAGAAAGACATTATGTTTTCCAAATTATAAATAAGAAAACTGAGACTGAGTAACCAAGCAATTTACCCAAGTTCACATGGCTAGTATACAATAGAGGTAGGATTTGATCCCAGGTATTTTTTCTGCACAGAATTCCCTTGGACAAGGATATGAATAAAAAACTAAACCTCATAAATTAAAAACTAAATCAAAAAAAGTGCATACAAATAACTCTTCCTTTCAGTATTTTTCATAATTAAACACTTGACATTCTTATCTTTCCAAATAAGTCTTGTAAATATTTCTTGTTGAATATGATACTAGGAGTAAGCCTGTTTACTAACTTATTAGAAAATCCATTATGTCAGTTATCTAAATATTGGAATTTTTCCTTCAAATTAAACATTTTGTATAATTATTAACCATTTATTGACTTTATATTGACCATATACTATACTAATTTTCATTACACATTTATTACATTCTGTGAGAACTTAAAGAGCAGAGAGAAGATGAAATAGATCACTAGAAATGTCCACAATTCAATAGATGTGTCAGACAAGGATGAAAACATTAAAATCCGAGTTTAAGAGACAGTACCCATTAACTACTTGAATAAACATATTTTACACCGGATCTAACTAAAACACCATTCAAAAAATGGTCTCATTTGCTTGTATATACATGACAGAAAAGAAATATTTAATTCTGGATGAGGAAGTAAGGGATTGAAATCTAAGATGTAAAGAAAACATGGAGTCCCATAAAGCAAGTTTAATTTTATGAACCCAGGTGAATCTCCAAGATATGAAGAGCTTTTAGAATTAAGGTTAAACTGAGGTTATTCAGAACACTGATGTTGCAATTCTAATGGTGCATTTTTGAATATGCCAAAAGATGAATTCACACAATTGCCAGGAAAAAAATTTCTGAAACAGCTAATCAAATTGATGGCTTGTCAGAGTCCACTAGGAACAGGTATGGGTTCACAAAAATACATATCATGCAAAGCAGTGTTTTTTTATTCTTTAAAGTTCATTCAGATCATTATTATACAAAGGAAATGGTGTCAATATAGTGAATCTTGTTTTCATCAGGACAGTAATCAGAGCCTAACATTGTTTCCATGGAATGATGCAGATGCATCATGAGTGAAGAACCAGAGTGCATGATGTCCTAGCCTGGTTTTCATACTCTCTGGGCATAGATGTGAAGCAGGTAGAAGGGCTAATACGCCATGTGTGGGAACCAGCCCTAATCCCTATCTTGAAGACTGAGGAAAAGTGCCCTTTCCTTGAGGATTCCACTGCCAGTTGAAGGAAAAGAAGTAGACAGTACAAACCCAGAGTGACCATATCCTGAAACCCTTCGCCCTTGGAATCGTGCAAAGCCCATTGTACACAACCATAAGCATTGCATGAAACTTCAATCTGAGAATCCTACGGACTGAATGCCAGATATTGTGTATTTATCTCACTACTTCCAGTTCTTTAGTAAGTGAGCACATTCATTCATTTCTTTATCTAGGTCTGTGGACTAAACTTTTTGTATGGAAGTTCTACTTTTTTACTCCCCACCCTATCTGAACACGTGTGTTGTATATGTTTGTGTGGGCATAATATACTTGTACCCACCTACATAAGAGCATATGGGTAAGATGAGCATTCAGGTATTAAAACAGATGTTTTTCTTAGAACAACTTATTTGTCAATATGCAGGTGAATGGTTCAGTTATCATGCTCAATTTTTCAGGAATTGAAAAGGCACAGATCTTCCCTCCAGAAGAAATGAAAAACTCAGTCCAAGCACTGAGTTAGTTACGGTTGCTGGCAGAGGTGATTTCCTACTCTGAAGGGCCCATAGAAAACAATCCTCCACTTTTGAACCATTTCTTCTTTTCTGTGCTGCGTGAAGATGTCCTGCAAAGCATTCTGCAGATAATGATGGCTCTGGCTCCCTAACATCCTGTTCTCTCACTTAGAAGGAATGCAGGAAAAAGAGCCCTATGGTTCGTTCCACTCTCTGTGCAGGACAAAATGCAAGCCATATTTATTATCACTCTCTAAATCACTGGGTTTACAGGAGAGTGAACAGTTTTATATTTTTTCAGGGCCTTATTTTGAATAATGGCATGTTTAACATGTGTTACTGTGGAGTCATATTGCCTAGGATTGAATCCTTCCTCTGTCATTTAACAAGCTGGGTGACCTTGAACATTTAAGTGATTTAAATTCCTGAAGTTTCACTTTCCTTCTTCTATAAAATGAGAAATGTTAATGCAAAATGGGCCCCACAAAGGTTTGTGTAAGTACTAAATGCGATAATGAATTTAATACACTTCTTATAGTGACCAGCACCAAAGTTAATGTTAATAAATATTAGCTGTTCTTATTAGCATAATTATAGAAACATCTTATCTAAAATTTTAAGATCAGAATTATTTCAATTCAGTATTAGAGCAATATAGTGATTATAAATACCCCCATCAAGATCTGTGGCAGATAGAGTTGTGGCATAAAATCAGTGATAAAATTTGTGAATTTTAGTGGCAAGAGATTTAGCAAAACTCTATTTTTGTACATTTGAATTTTTACTCAAAATCAAACCGTAATAAATACAGACTCTCTTATCTCCCGAATTCATTCATAGCACCCTTAAATACTTTCAAAAAAACATTCTGATACCTTTGTGTTCAGCAGTATTTCAAGTTACTGTCTGAAAAGAATCATTTAATTCAGTTGTTTAAAATGCATATTCAAACATCTGCCTTAAGAGAGTTTGTAATTCAGTATATGTCAAAGTGTGGCCTAAAATTTGGGTGCTTTTAAACTGATAAAATTCATCAGTTACACTTGGGTACTGCATTGCCAGGCATCCTGTTAGTAGTTGATCTGCCAACTCCCCACGCCCCTGCCCTTTTCTAATCTAATTAGTTGTACATGACAGTAGAATGCATTTTGACACACTATACTCAAATGAAGCACAGTTTCTCTTTCCTCTGGCTGAATGTGGTGCAGTCACACCAATCGTGTAATCATACATGTGTATAGGGTAATAATGTTCGTTTCATTCCACGGTCCTTCCCACCCCTACACCCACTCCTCTCCCCTCACTCCCCTCTGCACAATCCAAAGTTCCTTCATCCTCCACCCACCCCCCCATTATGGATTAGCATCTGCTTATCAGCACTGCCAACCCTTTTAAATGGAGTCTGGAGTCTCAGGGTATGTGGCTGTAACAGCCACTCTTTCCTGTCTTCTCTTCTTTGTCATGGTCATGGCAATGAATTTTAAATGAAAACTGCAAGTTGTCTTTAAATTATAAGTATATAATTAATGTCTACAAGGCAAAAGAAAAACACATAAAATCATGGACATGTATAAAACAAAGGTAACTGGGCCTGGTATAGTGGCACAGTTCTGTAAATCCAGCTGCTCAGGAGATTGAGGCAGGAGCATCCTGAGTTCAAAGCCAGCCTCTGCAAATTATCAAGGACCTAAGAAACTCAGTGAGATCCTGTCTCTAAATAAAATATAAACAAACGCTGTGGATGTGGCTCAGTGGTTAAGTGCCCCTGGGTACAATCCTCAGTACCAAATAAATAAATAAAATCAAGACCTAGATGCTTATAATGTGGGTAAAATTTCCATGGTGGCCAATCCAAGAACGTGCCTCTCTCAGTCATATTTAATACAATTGGTGTGATTTAGAGATAAGCAGGAGGTAAAGTTGGCACAATTTTGTACAGTGCTACTTTCTAATCATTTTAGTTAGCTTCAAATCTCTTTCAAGTGATTGGAAACCAGATCTTTAGCACACTGAAAAAAATCTATCATCATTCATTCACCCACCAGAGAAACTTCCCTTAATTTCTTAAAAGATCTAAATCTTCCTACTTGTTCACAAAGATTGCTACTGCTGTCCTTACATATTAAACATCTCCAGTGTCATAGACTATAATGTTGCAAACAAAAGGATTATGCCCTTCTTCAGCAGGCTTCCTGTGGGATGGAAGCAGGAAGGGGAGATGGATTACATGGAGAAAAGGCCTGGTTTGAAACATTAATCTTCAGTAATTAGTAATTGAGGGAGGAAATACAGCCAAAACATGAAGTTAAATTAGCTCCTGCAGAAACAACTTATTTCTAAAGGTGATTGAATCTGATGATTTATCTCCTAAAATAAAACAACTAAAAATGTAAAAATGAAATCCTAACAATTGTTGTCAACCTCATAGAAAAAAGCTAAATCAGAAAGGTAGTGGCTTCTTTAAAAAGCACCTGTGTATTGTGTTTCGGTTCTCCATCTCAAGTATAATTAATATTAGAAAAGTAAAGACATGTAGACCTAGGATACTATTTACTTTCAATAAAATTCTCTTCCTTGTTCTCAATGCTATTCTCTTAAAAATGTGTCTCTGTACATCACAAAGATCACATATTTATTGTTCTCAACTTTTATTTTTGTCTGATTCATCTTCTGTGTTGGGTGTTGGGGGAAGATATCCAATTGAACCTGCTAAAAACTGAATGCCACATGTTTTAAAGTACTTGACAATAGGCTCATTAAAATCTCTTCTAAATGTGGAAATGTAGGTGCTGAAAAAAGATAAAACCACTAGCTGCTAAATTTGCAATTTAAAAAAGGCAAATTCAAGATGTGTCAGATTTAACAAAGTTACTGCTGGGGTCCCATTTCGGAGATAAAAGATAAAAGGGCAGCAATCCACTTTGCCCCCAGCAGTTCAATGAAAGTTGTGTGATTTCTATTACTTCATCAAGTAACTACAAAGTAGTTTCCTCCCATTAACTCTTGCTCTGTGTGTGTGTGTGTGTGTGTGTGTGTGTGTGTGTGTGTGTGTGTGTGTGTGCGTGTGTGCGTGTGTGTGTGTGTGTGTGTGTGTGTGTGTATTCTAAAATATCTGATTGTGGAATGAGAAAGGTTTGTTTGAATATGAGAAAGCATATCTAAAAAACCCTATGCTCAGTTCTGACACCTAACCACAAACAAACTACTACTGGTAACACCTGAACTCAAACACATATTATACCAAGCATAAGGAAAAGCACTTAGGAACTGGCATTACACTTATGAATTTGTGAATTTGCTACTTTTTCCACTTCCCCTAATCTTTTCTCCTTTCTCGTTGTTGGTTTCAATTCACGTTCTGATTATCATAGAGCTTCGATTTTTTATTTTGTCTGAATATTTTAAGATTCTAAGTCACAATGTAATATAGAAAACAAAGTAATTTAGTACACTTTTAATGAATTTTCGGGCAACCAATAATTATCTTTACAGATTACTTTATTCCAACTGTCAATTACTTAGTTAATTTTTATTTTCTAAGAAAGACTCTGAAATTCTTACCAAGGTATTCATTAAAACTGTGGACCAGAGTGCACTCTTGGTCCTTTTGACAAAATGAGCTTTGTGTTTAAACAACAGATGTAATGTCCAAAGTTTGCATCCTGAGAGACAGTCTGGGAGACAGATGCAAACATAAACAGGACAATTTCTTTGGCGAATACAGATTTACTTTGAAGATTTCATTGAATCTTTTACACTTGTAAGCCACTCATGGCACCAGAAAGCAAGTTTACCGTGCAAACCTTAACCAGATACTAGCTACAATGGGGGAATCTCAACAAATTTAGATGTGTGGTTCAGATAATTCCCTTGAAAGTTCAGATAATTACCTAAAGCTTATTTAAATCTATGGAAAGACTTTGCCCTCTTCTTCATCCCATCTCATCTTTTCTCCTTTCTTCCATAATCCTCCCCACCCCACTCTGATCTTTTTGTCATTCTCCAGAACACCCTCTTTTAAATCTCCCTGTTTTATCCTAACTTTCCACCTCACTTTTGAAAAGAGGCTCCCATGCTGGCAAATTCCTAAAGTCAGAACGCAATGGGTCTCATCATCACCTTCTCTGAAGCATCTGGTGTTTCCAAGAGAAAAGAAAAAAAAAAAGTCCTGGCTCTTTAGAAACTTTATTCGGATGTTTCTAAAAAAATAAATTTTTTATCAACACAGATTCTAATGAAGACATGAGCCAGAGTGCCCACCTTCATATGTTGCTATGAAAGGAAAAATATATTGGCTGAGCAATGGAAACATTCACAATTACCTGCAAATCTAAGACATTTGTCTTGCCACGGTTCAAAATGTCAAATGAGTAACTGTGAATAATGTTCAGGATTTGCAAAGAGTTCACGTTCAAATACAATATTCCTCACATTTAACTTTCTGGGATATATTACAATTGGTTTTGGGGGGAAGCAAAACCCTTTGATCCTCATGTTCAAAAACAGCCACCAAGTCCTTGGGAAACGGCAGATAAGAGTCTTACTCTTCCGATAAAAGGAAACACATTTTAATCATTCTCAGTAACTGTCTCTTGATAAAAGGTAGTTGAACTCTCCTCCTGAAGAATTAGGGAATCTTTGTGTGACTTAAACAAACGAGGTTTCTGGGATTTGGGTTCAGATAATGCAGTGTGTTTGACTATCAGCAAATAGCTTACCATTAAACCCATAAGCATAGTTATATGTAATATTATTCATTCACAAAATAGGAAATGAAGAACATACCAAACTCTCCAAGCAATGCTTAACTCCATAGTGGAGACAATGCATTTTCAGAAATAATTATAATGCATAATAGTAAACAGCATATATCCTAGGGGTGATGGATTGAGAGTCATGGACATACAGAGGACGGAAGATGACAGCCAGTAGACAGAAAGGTTTCTTCCAGAAGAGATGGCATTGAAGTGGGATTTTTAATGAATAGGTAGGATTTAAACATCTAGGAATGAGCAAGAATAATGATGTAAACTAAGTAACTAGCTTTAACTGGAAAGCATAACACACACTAGAAATCCAGCAATGTAGGTTAATTGGTCCAGAGTAATGGGAAGTAGATGGTGAAAAATAGCACTGTGTGTAAATAAGTCTTGATGGGTCCCTGAGCAAAATCTTAATGTCACTGTTTAAATGAATTTAGCAGGAGTATGAAGTCATCAAAAGCTTATGAATTTTTAACCTAGTTTTAACAAACAAGGTAAAGATTGTTTTTTATACACATGGTATTGGGACAATTGAATACCCACATGTAAAAAGATGAATTAAACCTTTATTTCACTTACTGAAAATGGATGAGATCTATTTGTGAAGGTTAAGTCTATAAAACTTCCCATAGAAGATAGGAGAAATTTTTCATGACCTTGAATTAGGCAAAGAATTATTAGGTATGACACAAAATGCAAAATACATGACTTTTTAAATTAAATAATTGGACATGCTCAAAATTAAAATTTTTAAACATTAAAAACATTTAGAGGGAAAATTAAAATACAAAACATGGACTGAGAGAGAATATTTCCAAATCATAAATGCAAGAAAAGACTTGTAGCCAGAATAAATAATGTGTTTTTGCAATTCAGTAGTAAGACAAATAATCCATTATTAGAAAAAGGAGAAAAATGATTTGAATAGACATTTTCCATAACAAGCATAAAAGATTCCTTACCTCATTAGTCATGAGGAAAAAGCAAATTAAAACCACAATGAGATACAAATTCACACCAGCATAGCTGTAATCAAAAGTTAGTGGCTCTGAGTAGCTTGGAGAACTGAGGCAGGAGAATCACAAGTTCAAAGCCAGCCTCAACAACTTAGCAAGGGACTAAGCAACTCAGCGAAGAGACCCTGTCTCAGAATAAAAAGGGCTAAGAGTGTGACTCAGTGGTTAGGAGCCCCTCAGTTAAATCTCTGGTAAGGTAAGGCATCTCTTATGCTTGTTATGGATAATGTCTACTCAAATCATTTTTCTCCTTTTTCAAATAATGGATTATTTGTCTTACTACTGAATTGCAAAACCACATTATTTATTCTGGATACAAGTCTTTTCTTGCATTTATGATTTGGAAATATTCTCTCTCAGTTAAATCTCTGGTACCAAAAAAAAAAAAAAATGATAGTGACAACATATGGTATAAGGATATGGAGAGGTGAAGCTCTTGAACATTGCTGGAGTGTAGGTATTAGGGGCAACTACTTTGGAGAACAGTCCAGTAGTGCTTCAAATGATTAAATTTAAAGTTACAATATGATCCTGTAATTCCACTTCTAGGTATACATCCAAGAAAAGTAAACCATATGTCTACACAAAGGTTTATAAATATTATTTTCATAGCACAATGATTCATAATAGGCCCAAACTGAGAATAACTCAAATATCTATCAACTCTTCAATGGACAAACAAAATGTGGTATATCCATAGAATGGAAAACTATAAACTACTTATGAATTCTGAAAGACTAAATCTCAAAATATTATGATGAAAGAGGCCAGACTGAAATGACTCTACGTTGTATGATTCCACTTATAGGAGATGTACAGAGAGGGTAGATATATAGAAAAGCATGGAGATTAGTTTTGCCAGAGGCTGTGGGAAGGAGCAGGGACAAGATAAAAATATGCATGAGAAATCTTTTAAAGAGTGGAATGTTCTAAAACTGGAATTGGTGATGATTAAGCAACTCTGTAAATTACTAAAAATCAGCGAATTATACACTTAACGCAGGTGAATTTATGGTATACAAATTGAACCTCAATAAAATTATTTTAAAAGATACATTAGAGAAATAGATAACAGAGAACTGTGTTGTAGGAAAATTAATCTGTATATAAATAGGTAGCATTGGTGGGAGTAGGGAAAAATGTGAAGGCTTAGAGAAAGCTCTTAGAGTAAGTTCTCATTGCTGTAGAAATAAGAAGAATGGATTCTGTACTAGGAATGCAGAGAATTATTCCCCAAGTAGAATTCAAAGAGTAAAACCAATTGGAGGGGGAGGGTCTGAGGAAGAAAGTGGTCCAAGATGAATTTGCAATTTTAAAATAAGATAATTTGGAATAATCCATTCCAGGGAAAGGGAAGAAACAGAAAACAGTTGTATGTGTTCAGTGATGTAGTGTTTCACAAGTATTCTTTAAGAAAGAGCAGCTAGCTTAATAACAACTGTTTGTTTTTTAAATCTAGCTTGCTTTACACTTCTGTTACAATATCTATTCTTCCTTCCACATAAAATTTTCTTAAGCCAGACATCCACCAAATTATTACTCTCTGGGAGATGGAAAACATGGATAATTTATGTTTAACAATTATGGATTATTTTATAGTTAATAATTATTTTTAATAATTTTGTTTCTACCTACTATTATGTAGCAAGAAAAGAATAATTTTGTATATGCTAAAGAAACCCTTAAGTATCTTTGCAATCTTTATTGAGTGATGCTTACTTTTTTCTTTTCATCAGGGCAAAACATTTTCTTCTTTGAAACAGTGCCAACACAACATGCTTGTAGAAATTTGATTTGTGGAAAACACTTTCTCATCATTATTAAAAAGACATAGTCCCTTCTTAGTGGGTCAGAATCCAGTCTGTGCATTTGGTCATTTCCACTGTCTTGGAATATTCTAGTTATTGGGTCATTAATAGAGCAGTGTATGTACTATGCATAAGCCAAATGACAATTATGAAACTAGTCTCTCTCTCTCTCTCTCTCTCTCTCTCTCTCTCTCTCTCTCTCTCTCTCTCTCTCTCTCTCTCTCTCTCTCTCTCTCTTGTACCAGGAATCAAACCCGGGGGCACTTAGCCACTGAACTACATCTCCAGCCCTTTTTATTTTTATTTTGTTTTTTATTTTGAGACAGGGTCTTGATAAGTTGCTTAGGGTCTTGCTAAAGCTGGCTTTGAACTTGCAATTCTCCTATCTCAGCCTTCTGAGCAGCTGGGATTACAGGACTGTGCCACCACAGATGGCTGAAATTAGTCACAGAAGGCACAAAAAGGCAGTGGATGAAGTAGGAAGGGAATTTCATAAACAGAAACTGCAATCTAAATTTATGAGAATAAATTTTAGGATGTGATAACCGTGTTGATACCAAAATTCATTAAAGATAGAAGCAAAAGGAGATGGCAAAATTGTTACCAAGATGTTAACAATGTAACTGTGAAGCAGAGAGAGACTGAGAAAGACTAAAAACCACAGATGAATAACTCAGACTTTTCCATCATTAATACTCTAATACACACAGGACTGTATGGGTCTTGGCACATTCAGGTTCTGTCATGGGCTCCTTGCAATACAACATGGCTGAAGAAATAATGCAACAAATCCAAATATGTAATTGGGTTTTTTTTTTCCTCAAAAGAAGATTCACACTCTATTGTAGGAGTAGCTAACTTCTCAGAATAGTCTTATTTCTAGATGGGTTTACTGTGCCTTTATCTATCTATCTATCTATCTATCTATCTATCTATCTATCTATCTATCTATGTATCTATCTATCTATCTATTTATCCATCTATTTATTTTTGGAACTCAGGCATGCTTAACTAATAAGTCACATCCCCATCTCATTCTATTTTTATTTTTTTTTAATTTGAGGCAGGGTCTCCATAAATTGCTGATGCTGACTTTGAACTTGTTATCTTCCTGCCTCAGCCTCCTGAACCATTGGGATTATAGGTATGTACTACTGTGCCCAGAAAGTCAATCAGTTTATACAAAAGTGATGTGGTTGTTTCTCCAGGATTTGAAAGTGAAATACTTCCCTCCCCCTACCCCAAGTTATTTCCCAGGTACACTTGGAAAATGTTTTATAAAACATATATTGGACTTTGCTTCTTTTGTATATTTTCTGTCATTACCAAAAAAAGCACAAAATGATCATATTAATCTCCAAAGTACATCACAACCTATTCAGGGCGAGGCTGGGTTTTGGCCATCTAACTGCAGAGAAATGTCCAGATCAGAGTTCTTCCCTGATAATCATCCTTTCTCTTCCTATTACCACCATGCCTCCTGTTTGTCCAGCCTTCACCCATTTGTTCTTTCCAATATTCCCTCCATTTGTCTCTTGCACTCTGCCCTGTCTGGTCGAGTGGCCTTATTCATTTCTTTGGCAAACATTTATTGAGTGTCTGGCAAGTGCCAGGTGCTATTTTGAAGACCGGGAAGGCAGCAAAAAACAACACAGGACATTTCCATGCCTTTTGAGAGATAATAGACAAATACTAAATATCCTCTCAGTACTGACAAAAGCTATGGATAGTGCCCTGGTGTCCTGTCTGCATCTAGATATGTTACAGAGTTATAGCCTCTAATAGATATTTGATTGAGGCACTGTCTTGGAAGAACAGGGTATTATTAGAAGGATGAGCAGGATTTACAATTTCATCATTTAGAATTCAGCTTTGCAAATGAGTAGGAAAATTCACTTAACTTTTGAAGAGGGTATTTTCTCTTTGAGGGGTCATTCTGAAAACAGATTGTCTCAGTTAATGAATGGTGCAGACAAAAATATGAAAACTCTCAATACCACTAGCATGAAACTAAGATTGCTTAAGGAAAAATATCAGAGTTGATGACAAGCTTCAAAAGTGTAAAAAATACTTTGAAAATGAACTTTTGCTGTTGTTTTGGTTAAACCAGAATCAAAACCCTCTTCTACACTACTGTTTCCTAAACTGAATTTTCCTGTCCTTTTAGTAATCTGACAGGTTGGTAATAGCCTCAACAATTAATTGGCCATTTATTTGTTTATTCATTTTTTTGATACCAGTGATTGAATCCAGGGGTGATTAACCACTGAGCATATCCCCACCCTTTTTATATTTCATTTAGAGACATGTTCTCCCTAAATTGCTAAGGGTCTCACTAAGTTGCTGAGGCCGGCTTTCAACTTGTGATCCTCCTGCCTCAGCCTCCCAAGTTGCTGGGATTACAAGCATGTACACCATGCCCAGCTTTTTGGCCATTTAAGTGTACATGTTTTCTAAAGGACATGTACATACCCCTTTGCTGATCTGATGAACTTGATTAGAAAATGAATTTTAAAAGGAAAGAAATGTTTACTTTTACATTTTTTTTTTTTCTTCTCGATACTGTAGGGCAGGTTCTAAAGTCATACCTGTTCATGACATAGTACAGGATCTAGCACTTCTTAAAAAATGATTCATTCTTAGAACCTCTGTTTTCTCTTTCACAAATAGGGGGTTGATAACACCTTTCCTGCTGAATTATGATAAAGACTATAGATAATTAATATATTGGGCTCATAGGGAAAGACTAATAAATATCTATTGTTATTATAGTTCTTCTTTGGACTAGAGACTTAAATCATGTCCTGACCAAAATTCCTTAATTAGTAAAGTTGAAGTCACCTAGTCCTGTCTACATTATTCTGTATTTCTACACACCTTTCTCCAATAGGAAACAAAGGCCAATTTCAAGTGGCAATATCAGCACTAATTTCACCTCTACTTGAGGTTCCCACTCAGCAGAGAAGGAATGTGGGCTGTGAGCATATACCTCCTAGAGGAAAATGTTTGTTTTTATCATTTCTTCAAAAAAATTCAATGTTTGATTTAATAAATGTAAATAGTGGACTTCTATCCATAATGGCATGAAGAAAAAACATGAACTTTGAAGTCTCCAAAGGGTTGGATGTGACTCCTAGTTCTGCCACTGACTGTACCACCTTGAGCAAGATACAGGCATCTCTGATCTTGTTTTCTTACTTGTAAAATGGAGATAGTAATGCCTACCTTGGAAGGGTGTTGATAGTATTGAATACATGAGATTATTTTGTAAAGTTCTGGACACCAGGCCTGAAAATAAACATAATATACTTGATAAACATTATGTTCTCCCTTTCATGTCTAGGTCCTGCTTCCTTAAGGAACAATAAAGACAAAGGTATAGATGATAGTACACATTTTCTAAATTTTCTAAAAACAATTTTCTAAAACAAGTTTCTAAAAACAAATTTTCTAAAAACAATCCCAATGGTAGTCTAAATTGCCCCATAAATGAATGTTCAAGTCTGTCTTTTTTTATTGTTTCTTCTATTTAGTCATACATGACAGCAGAGTGCATTTTGATTCATTGTACACAAATAGAGTTACAACTTATCATTTCTCTGGTTCTACATGATATAGAGTCACACCATTTGTGCAATCATACATGTACATAGGGTAATGATGTTTGTCTCATTCCACCATCTTTCCTTCCTTTCTTTCCTTCCCCCGGCCCCTTCCCCTCATTTCCCTTTACACAATCCAACATTTCTCCATTCTTCTCTTACCCCCACCCTCCATTATATATCATCATCTACTTATCAGAGAAAACATTCAGTCTTCGGTTTTTTGTGAAATTCTGTCATTTTTTATTGCCCAATATTTAATTCTTAAACCACAGTTTTACAATCTGATGCCACAGGGTTTACTTCACTTTTTAAAATAATTCTCACTCTTCTCCATTTTGATGACTTGAAGATTACAAAAAGACTGATATACATTATGAAATCTTACAATTCAGAGATGCATACACACAATACTAATCTTCCACTTCCTCCCCACATCTAGTCATGACTCCTGTGGTAACCAGTGTTTCTCAGTCCTCAGACAATAAAATGGCATTCATGCCTTAGAGAGCTTATTTACTTATTAAAAGAAAGTAATTCAAAACAGATTTTTTAGAAATTACTCTTTTAGGTTTAAAATATCATAAATTTATTTACAGTCCTAATTTACTGTTTTCAAAAATAAAAAAATTTAATATAATTTTATCTTTCTCTACTGCTAGTTTTGCCACTTGCTTTTATCAACAGTTCCATGTTGTGTGTTGAGGAGTAAATTAACTCCAGATACTTTTATAGAGAAGAAGGCTTTTGCCAGTCTGCTTTTGTGGGATGATGAATGAGACCAAAAAAAAAAATTAATAATAAAAATAATAACCTTTTATAATTACCCAGTAGAGTTAGAAAACTGGGTTTATTTCTCCTTTACATGTATCATCATTTTCTTTCTCTTGTTCACTTACTTTCTTAATCTATAGATTTCTTGGTCAGAAATTACTTCTAATTCATCCTCTTATCCTCAGTGGTCTATAATAGATATATAGAAACCTTCATTAAATAGTTAAGGGCCCAACTCTTGGTCAGAGACAAATTCTCCCACTTTACATATTGCTATCAAGTAATCTTAAGGAAATCATGTAACCGCTGTAAGACTTATTTATTATATATACTAAATATGAAATAATAGCACCAAACTCATGTAGTTACTGTAAGGATTAACTAAAAAGTAAATCATATTACTAGGTTCAATAAATGGCTAAATTCATATGAACATGAATGAAAAAAAAAGGGAGGAATTTTAGGAGATCTGGAGAAATGAGGACTCTTGGAATTGCTACGGCCTTGCCATTCGTGAAGCTCTGCCTTTTTTTTGGGGGGGGGGGGTCTACTCCACTCTCTTGTCTTGTCTGGGGCACTCTCTGGATCTGCCTTTTCAAACATCCCAAATTCTTCTCTGTCTCCTTTCAGAAACTTCTGTCTTACATTTTACTTCCTGCCTCTACATTTAAGGGAATAATTCATGTGAACTAACAGAGAGTAGGAAAAAAATAATCAACTTCTAATGCCTACCTGAGAAATAAAACAACTGTAATCTCCCATAATCTAAGCCTAAAGCTTTGCTGCAGGGGATCTAAAAAAATCATTGTTGAACTAGGAACACATTGTAGGTCAGCTCATTTCTTTTAGGAAATCTTGAAGAAACACTGGAACCAGTACAAAAATGTTTAGTACTCTACAAAGAGATGAAAGAAGTGAGAACTATAGAAAGATGATTAGCTATTAATGGGAGGCAGCATGATACAAAAGTGAATGCCCATAACTTAAGTGATCTGCAGGCAACTCCTTAAGCTGAAATGTAAGGCTTTTCTTTTCTGAACAGTTGCTATGATTAAATACCATTATTTATCAGTATACAGTGATTGGCATATAGTAGAGAATCACTGAATATAAGTAAAATTAATACTGTATAATTTTGGATTCTAATTCACCTTTATGAAAATATATAAATGGCTTTTGGGGGAGAATTAATAAGATAAAACATGGTAGGCCAAGCATATACTTCTATTTCTGCCTCCTGGGAGGACATTTGGCAGACATTTTAAACTTCATTTAGAAGGAAAAATTTTAAGAAATGCTTTAGTGTAAATTCCAGCAACCACAGACAATGTTAGCAGTGAGGTGGCAATCGGGGAAAGGAGAATCAAGAAGTTTAAAAGAAACAAAAGAGAACGTTAAGAGAATGCCTAATCAGAATACAGGCTTTGGCAAAAGAGACCAAAGAAGAGATAGGGTTAAGAGACTGTTGGGCAAGACGTAAAAGGATTTGGTGACAGCCTGGATAAGGAGGAAGAAAGGGATGCTGTGTGTTTAAAAGATAGGAGTGATAACAAAGTCTTCAGTCAGGACAGAGTAGCTGAGTGAGCAATGCCTTCTTTAGAATGACATTAAGTTTGATTACACCAAGTCAACTTTGTATTTAATCAATACATCTTGACACTCCTCAAAGAAAGCAGATCACAAATGTTCAGGAATGTTGAGGAGAGGAGAAAAAATTATTACTTGCATGTGATTGACAGGAAAAAAATTAAAGTTTGCAAGGTATTCAGATTTGTCTCATTCATAGTAGTTATGTAAGTTTCACTTTGATAATGGATTAGTCTAATTATCATACTATGCTAATTCTTTTTCTTAAAAACAGATATTATTACCTTTAACCTTTCAGTAATTGTTAATACTGTCTTAGAGTAGCCACAAAGTAGGAGGAATTTATGGTATATGAAGGCAAGGATTGAATTCTAGAGTTCCATGTTTAGTCCTTTAATCTGCAAATGTTTTATACTTTAAAATTTTATATAATCTCAATTCAGCTAAGGAATATGCCTATTTGCAATGATAAAGACTAGCAAAAGGAAAAAATTCAGTATGAACTAATTTTATCTCAGTAGCCAAAACAAAGGCCTTAAACCTTTTTTTTTATTCATTTTTATAAAATAATAATGGACTTATAGATGGTGAAGATGTCTTAAATACATTTTTGCCGATTTTTTCCTCATTTAAATAACAAAATCATCCACAAAGGAAAAGCAGTGTATCTAGCTAAACAGAAGCAGGGGATATTAGCACACACATTTTTATGCAGTCTTCAATCTTTATGAAAGGTAGCATAAAAATCAACTAAGAGGGCTCAGGATATAGCTCAGTTGATAGAGTGCTTGCCTTGCAAGCACAAGACCCTGGGTTCAATCCCCAGCACCACAAAAAATAAATAAATAAGTAAGTAAATAGATAAATAAAAAATAAATAAAAATCAATTAAATCTCACTATTTACTATTCTACAAACATTAGAAATCTGGCAACAGTTTTGTTAATATAATTGCAGGTATTTGATTTCATTACCTCACATCCCACTCAAATTTTATTGTCCTGTTCTGAATTTTATTGTCCTGTTAACCAGAGTATAGGTATGCAGTTCTAAAGGACCTAGTACTATATTTATTGATTGGCAGCTTATATAACTTATCTTTATGTGTCTTCTCATCTCTATTAGACCTGTCCTTACATCTCTATAGGACAAACTAGGAAAAAAAAAAAAAATGAGATAATATGAACAAGTCTTAAAGAACTAGCTGAAAGTCCAGAGTGATGATAGTGCTTCTTCGCTTGACAGGATAAAAATATCATCTTAATCCATAAACAATTAATTATTGGGAAATAAATGTCTAGTATATTGTTAGACTCCTTTGACAAGTGAAAAATAAGGCATACTGGGAAAACAGCAAACAAGGATCAAATCTCAGAAATGTGGGCACTAAACATACTATCTAACCTTCCAGCAAAGGTTATCAAGAGTACATCAAGAGTAGACCAAAGATTGAAAACAGAAGAGTTTAACTCTTTCATCAAGCATAGCACAGTATACTTTCAGAAAACAGAGTTGGAGAGAAAGATGTAAGAAGCAGTTTTAACACCCCTTACCTGTAAAAGCCCAAGATAAACTCTGGCCTTACATGGAATTTATTGCAGTTCTTCTTCTGTTTTGTTCAAACTATCCCCCTTATCTTTATCGCCCCATTTTTCTTAGTGTGGTCTTTCTACTAGAATCTCTTTCCAGATTTCTCTTGCAGTTAAAACCCAATATCAAAGGATTCATTAACCCAGTTCCCCATAGTCTATTAGTAATTCTAATAATTTTTCATAGAAACTATCACAGTTAATAGTGTAAAGTGTGAAGATGCTCTGACTTGATTTAAGAGAGTTATCCTGAGTGTTTGAAATAGTTTCTACTCTATGTGTGGTAGGAAATGAATTCCATTGTCTTTATTCTTCTATTCCATCTTAAAGATTTTTCATCTCAGCTCTAATGAAGGGTGTGTGTGTGTGTGCGTGAGTGTACATGCCCAAGCATGCCTGTTTTCTGGAACTGAGAGATATTCTGTATAATGTCCCTGGAAGTTAATCACCACTCCTATTCTTTTCTTGAAGAATTCAAGCTATCCCCTGCAGCAACGCAAATGCCCACATTCCTACTGATGTGATCCTCTTTATCTTAAAAAGGTCCGGAGATACAGCAGGACTAGTGGCCCAGCTCCAGCTCTAATTAGGCAAGTAGCCTTGGGCAGATCCTGGACTTTTCTCAGGAATAGTCTCTGGTGGGTAAAAGTGAGTGTCATTCCCAGTCTTGCAGAATATTAGCCCCTCCTTTGAGGCATAGAAACAGCAGTGGGGAAAATCAGACAACATAGATTAGTATGTTTTTAGAATTATGTTTGCTTTCTCTATTTTTTCATTTTTATCCAAATTCCTGAATAGCTCTTCGATTCATTCATACTCTTCTGCAGGTTCTCAAAGAGGAATATGACAATATAAAGTCCTAAATACTATGAAGTCCACATTTTAGAAATCTGTGACCTCAACGCCCCCCCCCCCAAAAAAAATAATCCGTGCTCTCATGGAACAAAATTAACAATTTTTTGAATACAGGCAATTGAACCTAAATAAGATCCTGTTGATCCAGAAAAAAAAAAAAAAAAAATTTTTTTTTTTCTACAACACAACCCCAACTTTCCTTTTGACTCTCCCTGCCTAACTCACCTTTTAAGCATGACCTGGTGTAATGGTTCCCTATCAAGTCCTCCTTTTTTGTATAATCTTGTCATTCCCCATCTCTCCCTTAAAATTTCTGTGTCCCTCAATTTCCTTCCAGGTGAAATTCGACCTCCTGACTGTGATAGGAAGCTCTTGACCATCAGGACCCAGGCACAACAGCAGCTTCACTTCTCAGCAGCTTAATATCTCCCCATTTCTCCCCCACCTCCACAAATTCTAAATTGTTTTGCAGAGGTGCTTAATCTCCAGGTCTTTTCAATGTTTTATTTCTGCCATCTTGAGTCTCCCCTTTATTTACCAAATCTTCCAGACTTCCCTCCTGTGTTACATCCTCTGGGCAGCCTTCCCCAACATCTTTTTTCTTCATCCCCTGTGGAGTTAGGTGACTCCCCTTGAAAGCTGTTATAGTGTTTCACGAGAGTTTGGTCTTGTTTTGTAAGTAACCTTGTTACTCCTTCTAGCCTGAGAGCATCTTGAGGGCAGTCATTATAGTTCTTTTATCTCTAGGCCTGGTGCAAAGTACATATTCAATAAATACTTGCTGGCATATACTTAGAGATTCTATGTCTTAAAAATAATAATGATAATTAAAATCCATAATTATTAATAACTTCATAATGCAGTGATTATGAGGTTTCAGGTGCTGCTCATGTATTTCTTATTTAATCCCCTAAAATATTCTCAAAGGAGTTTACTATTATATCCATATTATAGATAAGAGAAAAATATATGTATATGTCCACATATATATTACATATACATATAACACATATAATAGTAAAGGCATTTAATATTATATCCATTTCATAGATAAGGGAAAAATATATGTATATGTACATATGTGTGTATGTGTGTGTACATATATATATATATATGTACATATATATGTATTTTATACATATATGTGTATAGTTTGTTTTGCTTTCAATGCTGGGGATTGAACCCAGAACCTCATGCATGTTAGGCAAGAGCTTGACCACTGAACAACAGCCCCAACCCCTAGATGAAGACATTTAAAATACAGGGAAGAAGGTGAAAGAGTAAAATTCAATTTTATTATACCTTATTGTATTCTAATTAGAATACATTGAATATGAGGCAATGAAGTGTTTACCAAAATATGTTCTAACCCAAACCTACCTTCACTATTGAAAATTACCAAAAAAAACAATGCTTATTATAGAAAGAGCTCAGCCTTCTGAGCTAAGAACACAGGGAGAAAAAGAAAATGGATAGAGTAGGTTATGGAAGAAACAATTTAATTCAGAAATTTAAGATGAAAATGTTAGGGTTAAACATGAGGACCAAGCTACTAGGTAAATTCTTGATTGGAATATTCCTAGTTCTTCTTAAAGTTAGACTAATTGTAAAACCACATGTATTCCTCTTGTATTTGCTTGTTCATGAACTTCCTTTTCTATTTATCGACTGCCTAGGTTAAGGACTATGGTCCTGAACTCCATTTCTTTTTCATTGTTAACATCAAATTCTGCCATGAATGTCAGACAGGACTCACTTCCTAATGAGGGCAACCTTTTATACTGCCCAGTACCATACCCACATAATAAAGGGTGTGTGGATGATCAAGCAAAAGTAACTCATCAACCAAAGTAGGATGAGTTATACAACCCAAACCCTTACACTGTTATTTGTGTTTTATCTATGTCTAGTTTTGAATTATAAATTGTAGAACTTCTGTAAAACAGAAACCAAGAAAATATTCAAGCAGGTTAGCATTTTGCTAACAGTTAGCAAGCCTTGATTACTTATTTCCTGCTCTAATTTTTAAATTTATTTGTTACTATGGTAGATTCATAGTAACAGACATTTCTTGGTTATTTGTGCTGGAAAAACCGCTAAGACTACACAATGTAGTCATTCTTTGGGCAGCAGTAAGTGACCTACGTATTGGTAAAAGAAAAATTTTCAAGTGATGATTTTTCTAGTCTTTAAATCCAAGTTGACAATTGAGACTCTGTAATATATGAGGAATGCCTTATTTAATTATATATTTTAAAGTCATATTTGATTTAATGTGAGGAATAATAATAGATGCTGATTCTTATGCCACTCCTAGACTAGTCTCCTTTTAAACTTTGTTGCACCTCATCTTCACAATAATTCTTTAAGGAAAGTATGTCTCTGACCTCCCTACCTTCTTCCTCCATTATCCGGGAAAGTCTTCAACTTTCTGAAGTTAGGATACTTGCTTAAGGTTAAGGTCGCCTAGTCAGTGAATGGAGGCTTATTTGGTTAAAAAGCACGTGTTCTTTACATTAAAGAAACAAAAAATTGAAAGAGACAGTGTAAATGAAGTGTTATGTTCAGTCAAAGTAAGGAGAGATCACTTTGATTATAGGAAATTGGCCTGGCATTACATAAGATACATATTTGAGTAATATTTATGGATATAAAGTGATATGAAATTTTAGATATTTTTTAAAAGGCGATAGAAGAGAAATATTCAAATTATTCCTAAATGACAGTGAATGACCAGATGTGTTAGACTAAAATGGCAACGAACATTTGAGAATACTGGATGAAGATTAGAAAGTCTGATAGAAGCCATTATAACGCTTCCTCAAGGAGACTGAATCGGTTGCAGGTGTGGAAAGTGTGTAGAGTAGAAAAAAAAAAAAAAAAAAAAAAAACTAGAAATAGTTCAAATGGTTATAAGAATTTTTGCAATAAAATTGCAAAACAAAGATAATGGGTCTTAGAAAAGAATCAACATGGAATGAACAATAAGAATGTGTATGAATTTTTTAAAATATATACTTCTTTATTTAGAAGTTGATAAGGTGTAGGCATGAGATTTTAGTCTGGGTGTGGGGTAATGAAAGCACTAATAACTGAATTAAGGAATATGGAAGTGATGGCTGGCAGTTCAAAATGGTGTGCTGTGGACATCCTGAGTGCACAGAAAGGATAAATGGGTTGACTATGATCATGCTGGTGCTTAGATCTCCTGCTTCAGACTACTGTGCGCAACTCCATTCTGAGTTTCTACCCCTCACTGACATTATCCTTTAAAAAATAATCCTCAAAAGTTCAATATCAATCCTTGACAAGGATGTGGGCATCACCCTTAGCAAGACAAAGGGAATCACCTTTGAATTTTAGTGGGTCTTGGATGGCTGATTGCTAAGAAATTTTTAGGAATACTTTATTTGTATTCTGTGTGCAGTTGATTCTTTATATTATAACCAAATATATTAACAGTGTTTTGAAAATGGAGATGAATCTCCATACTAAAAAAGGTAAAATAGCTTGGATTATACCCATTCTTTCAATGATAATAGTCATTAATATATTGCACACTTACTACATGCTAGGCACAGTTTAAAACATTGCATGATTATTTAGATATCATTAATTATCACAGGAACTTCATGAGATGGATACAATTTTTATCAGGCCCATTTTATAAGAGACAAGTTTAAGACTTACGAGGATGAAATAATATGTTTAGGGCCTCACAACAAGTGACTAAGAGAGGATTAAAATGCAAGAATCCCTAAGCACTAGACTCATATGAAGCGCATAGCACATAAACTATGTCATTACCACAAGTATTATAGTTAACTTGGCTTGGGCTAATATGCATTGTTTTTGACTGATATTTGCTTATTGGCTGTTTCTTCCCATAAGCATATTTGTATGGTATAACACTGATTTTATTTCCTTGAAGAAAATGACTTTGTTTTAATGACTAGTGATATAATGGAGAAAGTGAAATGAGAAACCTCCCTTCCTATTTTTCCAAAAAGGATTCTATTATGAAGTATATAAAGATTTTTTTATGGGATATAAAAGGAAATTTAAGAAGAAACTGTAGATACTCTTTGCTTAGAAACATTAAAAGTAAATAATCATTGGAAGAGTGATGTTTTTAGACTTTATAGCTAGATATTCAATGAAAGGACTCATTAGTCAGACTCTTCCATTTAACATAACAGCATGAACAGCTTCAAAAAGTACACTTACCCAGATAAGTGGAAGATGATACATAATGGGAGTGGGGGACTGGGGGGTGAGAGAACAATGGAGGAACTTTACATTACATAGAGGGAAATGAGAGGAAGAAGGGGGGCAGGGGTGTGAAGAAGGTGGAATGGGACGTTGTCATTACCCTATGTACATGTATGATTGTGATGTACATGTGTGGTGTGAACCTACATCGTACACAACCCTGGAGATGGAACGTATACCCCATTTGAGTACCATAAATCAAAATGCAGTCTGTAAAAATAAAAACAAATAATAAAAAAATCATCAGCTCTGGAAAAGAACACACACTTAACTGAATTAAACACACTCACTCCTTTTTTAAAGTCCAACTCCAATAATAAGACCAAACCATAACTATTCACTGTAACCAGCATACCTATTCTCCCTAAGAGTCTAAGTATTTCATAACTTACACTGAATCTGAATTCTAGAGGTATTGAAACTAAAGCACAAATTAAGATGAAATGATAATTTAAGTGGGTAAAAGGTACCTATGCAAAATAAAGAGGGTGGTAGGTTATTAATGAAGTCCCTTTATAGCTGAGTATTTTAAAGATTCTCAATATAAAAAAATAAAATGAAATAAAAACCTGGGCCTTAGTTTCATTATCTAAAAAATAGAATTTCTTAGCAGGTTGCTATAGTAAAATATCATAGACTGGGTGCTTAAACATTAGACACATATTTTTCACAACTTTGGAGGTTAGGAAGTCCAAGGTGAAGGAAACAGCAGATTTGTTTCCTGGTAAGGACCAACTTCCTAGCTTAAGGACATCATTTTGTGGTGTCCTTACATGGGGGGTGGTGTGTGGGGGGGGGGGAGAGAGAGAGAGAGACAGAGACAGAGACAGAGACAGAGAGACAGAGTCATGCTCTTGTGTCTCTTTCTTTCCTTATAAGGACACTAATTTTATCCTAAGGGTCTCATCCTCATGACTTCATCTAAACCTAATCACCTCCCAAATACCCCATCTCCAAATACCATCCCATTGGGGATTAGGACTGCAGTATATGAATTGAAGAGACACGAACACTCAATTCATACCATGGGAGATGGAGATGACCCCTTCAGCTCTTTTCTATATGTGTGGTGAATCCTCATGAGAAAGATACGCATTTGATAAATTCTAAAACTAATCTGATTTTCCTTGTGAGAAGTATTTTAATAGTCATTTTTAATACTTTTTAAATTTAATAATTTAAAATGTCTTTTTAATTTAATGATTTAGAAAATCTCTTAGTTCAGGGATTATGGATTATGACAGTGTTTCTAAAATTTGATTGATTGTAAGAATCATCCTTGGGTAATTCTCAGTTTCCTCCATCTGGAGATTTCCTTGTAAAGTCACATTTTTATATAAGGTGTTATGATTTAGATATGCGCTGTCCCCTAGAAGCTCATGTGTGAGAAAATTCAGAGGTGAAATGACTGGGTAATGGAACCCTTGACCTAATCAGTACTTTAATCCAGCTGAATGGATCAACTGGGTGGCCACTATAGGCAGGTAAAGTGTGGCTGGTGAAGTTGGGCCACTTCTGCATGGCTTTTGGATTTATATTTTGTCTTTGTTGGGTGTAAGTCTTTCTCTCTCTGCCATGTACTCAGCTGGTTTATTCCACCACACTCTTCTGTCATGATGTTCTGCCTCATTTTAGGACTAGAGCAATGGAATTGTTTTTCTATGAACTGATGCCTCTGAAACGATGAGCTCCAAATAAACTTTTCTTCCTGTAAAGTTGTTCTTGTTAAGACTTTTGGTCACAGCAATAAAAAATCTGACTAACAAAAGGTAAAGTTTATCATCACTTCTATTTGGGAAATGAGAAATCTCTGGCAGGAAAAAATTCTCTTCAACTTCAAATATAAAAGATATCTTTATGTCATGAATGAAGGGGAGCAATCCTTGACTATTTTGGAAATGTTGTCTAAGACTTCAGAGTATTTTTCTACAATTGTCCATAGAAATATACATTGAAAAAACTTTACCCTTTACAGTATGTTTTGTCTCCTTTTTTTATGGAAATGAAATGTTAGATTCCTAAAACTGTCATTAAATTAAATAAAGGAAACAAAGGAAGTGCTCTGAGCAAGGTTAAAATTAAGTATTTGTAATAAAGGGACAGCCATCAAAGTGTAGTTATATCTTTTTGCAACTCCTGAGTGATGAATTATTTATAACCAATGTTTCTTTCAAAATATAAATTACTTAATATCTGAAGTCAGTTATATTCTAAAGCTAGCTTTTTTAAAATTCATATTTATTGTAAACAATGGGATACATCTTGTTTCTCTGTTTGTACATGAAGTAGAGGCATACCATTTTTGTAATCATACATTTACCTAGGGTAATGATTTTTGATTCATTCTGTTACTCCCCCCCCCCCCAAAGCTAGCTTTTTATTCACTGTTCTTAAAAATGTGTTTTTCCCTGCTGATTTCAGACTACATTTTGCTTATAACTACCAGAAGGTAGAGAATTTCTAACTTCTGACCTTGCTTTTTAGCACTATATCCAGGAGCCACTGAGCAGAAGGTAAGGGATAATACACCTGAGTATGATCACTAAAAGAAAGACTTAGAGAAAAAGAATATCATAGATCTAAAATGAAAAATTCTCACTCGTGCAGAATTGGTGGAAACAAGCACAAGTGTCTTTACAAATATAACCTGTCCTGTGGGTGTGCTGAAGTCTCCTGTACAGCCAGCCCTGCCTCCTGAGAGGGAGGAATAGCAATATGGTCCATGCAACACTATGCACAGTTCTGGTGCTGGGAATACAATGAAGGCAAACACTCTGTGCCTTCAAAGAGTCCACACTCTGACATGTAAACAAACATGTTATTATACAGTAATAACATAAGTGCATATGTGCTATTTATGTAAAATTTAGATATGTGGTGGTGAATTTAAAATGACCATAAATTCTTTGGCATTGAAAGATGGGATCCATTTTCTTCCCCTTAAATCTGAGCTAAACTGACCATTCAATGTAAATGAAGCTTTGAGTATCATTCTGAACCTATTTTTAAAAGGAATGGTGGACCTTCTTCCTTGGTGTTTTGGAGCCATAGGCTGTCATGTAAGAAACCCTGTTACCTAGCTGGAGACACCATGAGGAAAGATCTTGAGATTATATGGAGAAGGAGAGGGGTCCATCTGAGCCCTGCCCTTCACCTTTCTTCATAAATGCACCAGCTCTGGAAATGAAATGTTAGATTCTTAAAACTGTCATTAAATTAAATAAACAGGTAGCTATTTGCCTGAGCCTGTCTCTGTACTTTAAGTTCTTATGTTATAAGCCATAACCAAATTTAGCTAAGTAAATAAACAAAAACCTGAGTTTATTTTTAAGTTTCAGCCCATCACAGGCAGCCAACTGATAAACTCATGTACAAATAATATCTATAGCCAACTGGATTATTTCTCTACTTTTATTCTGTGTTCACCCTATAAAAGTCACTGCTCACACTGCTGGGTGGAGCTCTCTGATCTTCTTCTAATTCTGATTGCTGCCTGACTCATAACTCATTCTTTGCTCAAATAAACTTTGTTAAATTTACTCGAACTAAAACTAAAGTTTTTCTTGTAACACTGCCCAGTCTCCATCTGAATATTACCAAATATCCATGTGTAGAATGAAGACTTAGCTAATTGAGCCCTGCCACAATTCCTGACCCATAAAATCATGGGACACAATGTTTTAAGTAACTAAGTTGGAGGGAGGATAGTTTGAAGCATAGTAATTTATAATCAGAACAAATGGAGTGATTAATTCCATATAACTCAATGAAGACTCCTCAAAAGGAGTGATACCTGAGTGTGTTGTTGAATGATAAACAGGGAGCTTACTACGCAATGAATGTCCAACGGAACTAGAGGAGAAGAGACAGAGGAATGTGAGTTTGGTGTATTGGCGTATTTTACAGAATAAATTAAACACAGGAATATATGAGAGGTTGGAGATTGAACTAGAGAAAAATGATAACTGCCTCTCTGCCTCCTGCCATATTTATATGTTAATCTCTTGAAAGTAGATGTATTTCAGTAGGAAATCAGTATAAATTTAAGAATTTAAGGGGGGAAAAAAAAAACTTCAGCTGAAAATGATTCTGGATCCAGGACAGAAAATTTGGAATTGAGAATAGCAGATGAAGAACATTTCATTATTCCAAGGTCCTAAAATATGGCAGTAGAAGTAAAGATTAAAAAGGCAATTTCAAATCCTGACTCATTAAGGAATTGATTCAATGGATGAAGAAGGAAAGATTAAGAAAGAGTATTAATTAAATCTCAGTTTTTGGATTTGGTGACTGAACAGATGCCACCAATTGAAATCTGGAATAATAGGAAGATTAGCAATTTGGAAAATAATATTTAAATTCAGTTTAGATATATAAACTCTTAACACTTACTGGACAGAAAGAATCTATAGCTTAAGGGTAACATTAGGACACTGTTTCTTTTTCTACACACACACACACACATACACACACACAGACATAAATAACATTCATATATACATGTATATATCTGTATATTGAATACACGTACTTACACAGAGATAGAGGAATTGTGTGGGAGTGATGATGGAAACAAAGTGCAAGATGAAATAGTTAAAATAAAACTGGTAGAGTAAGAATTGAGAAGACAGAAAAACCATGCCTGAAGCAATGCGAATGTGTTGGGAGTGGAGAAGGGAAAAAAAGTCATGCATAGAAACTGAGAAGATCCAGTCCACAAAATATATCTTGAAGTCAATGTTGAAAAGTAGATTTTTAATTTCTGCTACTTAAAGCTCTAGACTTTAAAAAAAAGAATCTAGATTTTTTTCAGTGTATTTGGGATTGGACTGCTACTGTCTAAGTGTTAAACAAATCAAAATAACTCTGGATGTAGCTCTAAGGGTGGTAAGACCTTAAATATATATAATAACATTTTCTTATATCTGTGTATATTTATTCTATACTGTTCACATAAATGATTTTAAAATAGCCTTTCAACCATCAAAATATAAAAACTTATCTACTTGCCTTCACACTGATTTATCAAGTGATTCATTGCTTATTTTCAACTCATCACAAGCCAAACAAAACACAAATGGTCAAAATTTGTTTTATAATCTAACAAAAGAGGTGAAAGACCTCTACAATGAGAACTACAGAACGCTAAAGAAAGAAATTAAAGAAAACCTTAGAAGATGGAAAGATCTCCCATGTTCTTGGATAGGCAGAATTAATATTGTCAAAATGGCCATACTACCAAAAGTGCTAGATTCAATGCAATTTCAATTAAAATCCCAATGATATACCTTACAGAAATAGAGCAAGCAATCATGAAATTCATCTGGAAGAATAAGAAACCCAGAATAGCTAAAGCAATCCTTAGCAGGAAGAGTGAAGCAGGAGGTATTGCAATACCAGAACTTCAACTATACTACAAAGTAATAGTAACAAAAACGGCATGGTATTGGTACCAAAATAGACAGGTAGATCAATGGTACAGAATAGAGGACACAGACACAAACCCAAATAAATACAATTTTCTCATATTAGACAAAGGTGCCAAAAAAAAATGCAATGGAGAAAAGATAGCCTCTTCAACAAATGGTGCTGGGAAACCTGGAAATCCATATGCAGCAGAATGAAACTAAACCCCTATCTCTCACCCTGCACAAAACTCAACTCACAATGGATCAAGGAACTCGGAATCAGACCAGAGACCCTGCATCTTATAGAAGAAAAAGTAGGTCCAAATCATCAACATGTCGGCTTAGGATCAGACTTCCTTAACAGGACTCCCATAGCACAAGAAATAAAAGCATGACTCAACAACTGGGATAGATTCAAACTAAAAAGCTTTCTCTCAGCAAAGGAAACTATCAGTAATGTGAAGAGAGAGCCTAGAGAGTGGGAGAAAATCTTTGTCACTAATACTTCAGATAGAGCGCTAATTTCCAGAATATATAAGGAACTCAAAAAACTCTACACCAAGAATAGAAATAACCCAATCAAAAAATGGGCTAAGGAAATGAACAGACACTTCACAGAAGAAGATCCACAAGCAATCAACAGATATATGAAAAAATGTTCAACATCTCTAGTAATAAGAGAAATGCAAATCAAAACTACCCTAAGATTCCATCTCACCCCAATTAGAATGGCGATTATCAAGAACATAAGCAACAATAGGTGTTGGCGAGGACATGAGGAAAAGGGTACACTTATACATTGCTTGTGGGGTTGCAAATTAGAGCAGTCACTCTGGAAAGCAGTGTGGAGATTCCTTAGAAAACTTGGAATGGAACCACCATTTGACCCAGCTATCCCACTCCTTGGCCTATACCCAAAGGACTTAAAATCAGCATACTACAGAGATACAGCCACATCAATGTTCATAGCTGCTCAACACACAATAGCCAGATTGTGGAACCAACCTAGATGCCCTTCAATTGATGAATGGATAAAGAAACTGTGGTGTATATATATATATATACGATGGAATATTACTCAGCCATACCATAAAGAATAATAAAATGATGGCATTTGCAGGCAAATGGATGAAATTGGAGAATATCATGCTAAGTGAGATAAGCCAATCTCAAAAAACCAAAGGACGAATGATCTTGCTGATAAGTGGATGATGATACATAATGGGGGGTGTGAGGGAGACAAGAATGGAGGAAGGAGGGACTGTATAGAGGGAAAAGAGGGGTGGGAGGGGTTGGGGAAGGAAAAAAAAAACCAGAATGAACCAAAAACTATTACCCTAGGTAAATGTATGATTACACAAATGGTATGCCTATACTTCATGTACAGAGAAACAAGATGTATCCCATTTGTTTACAATAAAAATAAATTTTAAAAAATTTGTTTTCTAAAGCATTGTGTTTCCAGAGCTATAAAATCAAGTTAGACAATTATCAGATTCCTACATACAGCATTAAGAAGTGTTTCACAAGTGAAATGGAAACTAAGATAGAACTGGAAATAAACTGATTTTATTAAGAAATATTTGCTTCTATCCTTTTAAAAAACAGTAAATGTTTTGGTCGAAACATATTACTAATAAGCAACTGGTTTGCTTCAATTTTCATGACAGGGAGACTACTAGATTATTTTAAAAAGATAAAATTATAACATGGTTTAAGATTCCATATTTTCATATTAGAATAGAAATATGATTATTTTTGAAATTTTTTCTAGAGATCAGGATTTGGGAGCAAAAATTACACCTCATTTCTTATTTTTTTCTGAGACCTTCAATCTCCTTTGAGCGGAATATACTCAATTCCTAGTTGTGGAATAACCACAAGGCAATTAGACGTTAAATTGTTGAGCAGCCCGCATCTAATTGAAGTCTCTCCATTTTAACTATTTTATTTTTAGCACCTGAAGCAGTCTGTAGCTCTTCTAGGCTATAATCATGTTTATTTAAGAGTAGTGCAGTCCTCAGTGAGAAAATAAAAAGCTACCAGAACTGCTATACCAAATACAAGAAAATAGGAAGATGGATGGTAGGTTTAAGATATTTTTCAGTTCTAGGGTTTCTTCCAATTTACTGCACAACCATTCAACCTGGGTTGTAAGATTCCTTCTCAGATTGGTTGTGTTTGTATGTCACGTACATATGTATGTATCTTGATTTAAGAACTCATCCAAATTTCTTATACTTTTGAGGAAGTTTGAACCCATAAATTTCTAAAGATGCTAAGTTTGGTTGTACTAGTCATTCTTAAGAATCACCATGTCCCCATCTCTGTTTTCCAGAATACACATGTAAAACACATAGGAAATAAGGACTTTTTTCTATGTTCTTTTCCAGAAAGTGAGGGCTATAACCTAGAAGCTCTTGAGTGTTCACAAGGAAGACCTGGAAAGTGACCTCCTTCTTATTCTTACCCGTGGTAGTTTGAATCTGGAGTATCCCCTTAAGGCTCATGTGTGGCCAGCCTGTGGGGCCCTTCTGGAAGGTGGTGGAACATTCAGGAAGGGGAGCCTAGTGGAATTGAGGTCAGGGAGTGCTCTTGAAGAGCACTTTGGGACTCCAGTTCTTTTCTCTCTTTTTGCTTCTCAACCACCTTGAGATGAGCAACCTTGCTTCCCCAGCCCCATTCCCTGCTGTGATGGTCTCCCATGCTGCAATCTAGAAACAAGAGACAACTGACAATGGACTGAAACCTCTGAAACCCTGAGCCAAAATACATTTTTATTCCTTCAAGATGTTATCTCAGGTATTTTGTTACAGCGATGCCAAGTTAACACATCACTCTATTAGCAAACTTAACGACCTTCTGTGGGCTAGCCTCTGACTTATACCCCTCATACAGATTATCATCCTTAATGGTCAACAAAACCATAAGTGTTAGGTAATACTAAGTCTTTTTTATGAATAAATATATTGGGTTTTAAGGGACTGAAATATACTAGTTGTTAAATGGCCACTTATTTTAAAACCAGTAGTTAGATTCTACAAATGTACATCCTTCATGTGATTAATGTAAAGGTTTCATTATTCCAATTTGAATGGCTATTATCAAGAACAAAACAATAATAGACGTTGGCATGGATGTGGGGGAAAAGGCACACTTTTACATTGCTGGTGGAGTTGCAAATTGGTGCAGCCACTCTGGAAAGCAGTATGGAGAATTCTCAGAAAACTCGGAATGGACCCACATTTTGACCCAGTTATCCCACTCCTTGGTTTATACCCAAAGGACCTAAAATCAGCTAACTACATTAACACAGCCACATGGATGTTTATAGCAGCTCAGTTCACAATAGCTAGATTGTGGAACCAACCTAAATGCCCTTCAACAGATGAATGGATAAAGAAACTCTGGTATGTATACACAATGGAATACTATTCAGCCATAAAGAATATTATGGCATTTGCAAATACATGGATGGGATGGAGAATATCATGTTAAGTGAAATAAGCCAAACCCAAAAAACCAAAGGCAGAATGTTTTCCCTGATGAGTGGAGAATGATATATAATGGGGGTGGGAGTGGGGAGTGAGAGAAGAATGGGGGAACTTTAGATTATGTAGAAGGAAATGAGAAGGAGGGGGTATGAAAAATAGTGGAATAAGACAGACATCATTACCCTATGTACATGTATGATTACATGAATGGTATGAATCTACATCATGTACAACCATAGAAATGAAATGATGCACCCCATTTGTGTACAATGAATCAAAATGCAGTCTGTAAAAAATTAAAAGATAAAAGAAGATAATAAAAAGTATTCTTACAAAAAAAAAAAAGAAAATCAAAATATCACTTTTGTTAAAAGGAAAACTTGAAAAAAATTCTTCATTGCCAGTAGCTTTGTTAAATGGAGGCAGGGTGGAGGAAGAGTTAATTGCTCTATCTCAGGTGCTAAGCCCTTACCAGCAAGAAATGTTATTTTATAATTCACATCCTCTGTTTCTCATCATCTCAAATGGGAAAGTAGGAGTACTTTCTTTACAGGTTGTTGTGAGGATTAAGTAAAACATAAAGTATGATTAAGAACTTAACATTCTGCTTGGAGCATAGAAAGTTCTCAGTTAGCCTCTAATTGTTCTTATTTTGTGTTGATGTCATCGTTACTTTCATTATATACTTCAAAACATAAGCTCATGTCATGACTGAGTTTGGTTCAAGAAATACTGTGTAATCAATAGTGTTCTATGGAAGACATCAAACAAATATAAATGTTCCTTTTCAGTTTGGATAAGACAAACAAACAGCAACTATTTAAAGCAATAAGGAAAGAACATTCAAAAGATGGTATTTGAGAAACTGCTAAATACAAACTAAGCTAAATATAGTAGAGGTGGTGAGTGGTCAGGAATGAGACAGTTATCACTCAAGGTGCTATTGATGTGATCAAGCTCATAATGAAGTGGAAAGGGCCGTGGAACTCTGGAATGACAGGCAATGAATTTAACTGTGCATTTTGTTTTATAATTAAAAAGTAAAAAAAAAAAATTTAAAATATTGTAAGCTTTGGGTATCACATCAAAGAGTTGGTGCAGACACTCAGGCACTGAGGCAGGCCACTTAGGAAGGGGAAAACTTAGGGGGAGAAACACAGCTTCGGAGGGTTTTGGATACCAGGTCTGACTTGCTAGGTGTCTAAGTTCAAGATAGTGAAAGAGGAATTAAGATGTGTTGGATTTCTGTCTGACCTAGAGGAATGACACCCCTGTGTATATTTCAGGCCAAAAGTTGGCAAAAACAGAATAGTTGTGGAGCTATTGTGGTGTGCCCCGTATGGTTGCTCAAATCTTAATGGGTAAGTGGCCAGATTGCCCAGTTCTAAAGATTACACACAGATAGTTTGTATATAGAGGTTGTTTTCCTGCTCTCATCAGCCTCACATTCCTGTAAAATTTAGCATGCAAGAATGTTTCTCCCTCACTAATCCTTTAAAACATGGTGAAGATGTTACAAGTCTGTGTTCACTTGCATCCGAGTTGTTTAGATTGCCTATAAAAAATGAAAACTTCTGTGTTCCACTCCATGCTTACTCTAGTAGAATCTCTGGGAATAGTCTCTGAGAATCCAAAGTTTAATCATGCTCCCCAAGTTATTCTTATCTTGTTAAGTTGGGGAAGTTATTTTTATGTTTTTTGCAGGGAACTTTGGGAGAAGAGAATATAATCATGTCTATATACCTAGGTTAGTCTGTATGCTTCACAAAGGTAAGGTTTCCTCTCATCACAATAACTCTGTGTTGCTTTAGAAAACAGATCACTTGTTTTCATCTTCACTGGGCTATGACAAATAGGGATTGGCAAATTTTGGCTATTAGAGTTGAGCAGGGCTTCTGGTCCAGTTGGGTCTCCTCCACATGTCTCATTCTGAAATAATTTCATGGTAGTGGAGAAATGGAAGACCAGTTCAAGTCTCCAACTTCCTCAAGTTCACTAGCATTGCATTGGCCTAAGCAAGTCACCTGGGCAAGTCCAAACTGAGGGAACAAAGGATCATACCACCCTGCCCTGCCATGAAATGGTGGAAAGGGAATGAATTTATACTACTACTACATGTATTTGTATTTTTGTGACTGACTTATTTCACTTCACGTAATGTTCTCAAGGTTCTTCCATCTTGTCACATTTCCGAATTCTCTTACTTTTTAGGACTGAAAACATTGCATAAGTATATCACATTTTGCTTATCCAGTAATCCATTAGTGGGCTCTGGTGCTTCTTCCCTTTTGTTATTATGAATAGTGTTGCTATGGACACGGGTCTACAAGCTGCCTTAGTTCTGAGAATCACCATATCATTTGCTGCCATTAAGGGACTCTTTCTTCCTACAATAAAAACAGAACAACAAAAACACTAATAAATTCCAGAGCATGATCACATGATCAGGTATGGAATTTTCTACTTGTGCCCTGCTGGTATTCAAAAAGTTTTGGATTTTGGAGCATTTAGGATTTCACAATAAATTAGTAACCATTACTGTTTACATTTACAATGAAGAAACAAACTAACCCATAGTGATTATCACAAAACCAGCAAAAAGGTAACCTTGGGATTTAAATCTTGGCAGGCCAACTACACAATAGTGCTTTAAATATAATTAGGGCAAGGAGTCCACACACCGGCCAACTTCCTAGGTGATTCCAAGAGACTCACTTGCAATGTTCAGCCAACATGGAGGAGCACATCTAGACAATACTGAAATGGGTCCTATAAACACCACACAACTGAATCAAAACAATAAGTTTGCATTACCCAGAGATTCTTCAGATCAGAATAAGATTATTTTGTGCTTGTGAACAGATTATAGTACATCAAAAAGCAAACAGGGCAGAGAAGAAGATGCAGAGGATGAGGAAGGCAGAGACTTTGAAAACCTTGGGTTTGTATTCAGTCTCAGCCATTCTCTGTCAAACTAGGGATCTTTAAGGATTTTTAGTGTTTGCATTCCATGATTTCCAGGCTTCCCACCCTACTGTCTATTCCTTTGTTTTCTCCTTTTGACAAAGTCTACTGCACTAGGAATTTGCTTCTCAGAATTCCCAGTGATCTCTGATTGTTCTCTAGTCATTTCATGTGTTCTAGTCTGTTTGTTAAGCCCTGTGAAAAAAAGGCATTCTCTTAACTAAGCTTGTGGTATTTTTCTCCATTCCTTCCCTCTCTTTCCATCCTCCCTCCTTGCATTCTGCAATGTGTGGTATATTAGTAGGTAAAAATAATTAAATTTTAAAATATCCCAATAGACAAACATCTATTGGCACCAGTTCCATGGCATATTCAACCGCTGACTTTTAGCACATGTCCCAGTTAAGACTTTCTAGTAACAATGCATCCCCTGGCCCAGGCACTTCCCTCTTAGCCTTTACAAGGACTGCCTAAAAGATTTTTCACCTTTTGGATAATTTTCAGTCTTATACATTCATCCTACACTGTGTTGCAGAAGTACTCTTGGAAGCCTGTCACTCAATCAAGGTCTCCCTTAGCCTCTGTGTTAGATACAAACTTGTGATCTCTGCAATAACACATGGGAGGTAGAATAATTTAACTCTTATGACCATGACTCTGGACTCAAAACGTTTGTGACTGAATTCTGATTCTACCACTTACATTCTTTGAAACTTTAGTTTCTTGATCTCTCTGAACTCCAAGTCTCTCATCTATAAAATAAAGCTAATAAGAGTACCTTCTTTAGAGGACTATTGTCCTCTAAAGGAATGCAGCGTAAGCATAGCTACATAGCAATTTAGCCACTACTAACTATACAGTATTATATTCCTAAGAAATCTTTAAGGACTATCAGCATTTTCACTGCACTAACATTGTAACCAGATTTATATTCTGAGCACTCTTGTACCCAGCACTTAAAATGCAGTCAAGTGCAACCACTTTGGTGTTCCCTGCCTAGGCCCAACACTTTTCTGCTTCCATGCTTGGGGACTACCTCCCCTAGAGTCCATCCCTAGAGCCCATCTCTGTGCATCCAAAATTCTATCTCTTCTTCATGAAGGCCACCAATTCTAAGAAGCTATTCCAGGTTTTTCTGAGTACATAGAATTTTCTATCCTTTTTGGGGGAATAGAGCTTCTCTTGGAAAAATAAGTTGTAATAGCCAACAGTCTATAGAGTTATTTAACTATTTTTGCTACTTTTTTAAAGATTTCTGCAAATTTTTGGAAAAGAGATTGAAGATGGTGTTATTCAGAATATTTTTAGTTTTATGATTCCAAAGTAGAAGCTCAGAAGAAATATTTTGTATAACTGTTGGCATTAAATAGAACTTTTGCTTCAGGTAAAAGAAACCAAATTAAATTTAAAGGAAAGGAAGATTTTACCATAGGGTGGTTTTAGGCATGTATTATATTTCTTAAAAAGGGACTAGAACCAACTCAGAAAATTGCAAAGTCTTCCTCTGTCATATACATATCAGCTTTTATATTACTGAATTAACAGTTCCCACTGATATAGTACATGATTAAAATGAAGTGAGGAGATTCATTTGCTTCTGGTGGGACCCAACTTGAGATCTTCAGAAATAGCATGCAGTGGACCAGGTTTGGGTCAGATTCCCTGCTCATACCAAGTAGGAAGTCTTTTCTATAGGCCAGGGGGCAGGATCCACAGGAAGAAGATGTCATTGTGAACTGGGCTAATGCTAAAAAGTACCTATTGAACTTTCCAACTATTTTTGAATCTAATTCACATCATTGATAAGATCTACCACCTTTTACAATATCATAACAGTGTTTTTCCTTAATGTTTCACATGCTTTGGGAGTGGGGGAAAATGATTTCCTAAATACGAGTTTAATAGTCAAGTTAAAATAGTGGTTCTGCTGTAATTTGTTGGTGAAAACAAATGAGACATTTAGGAAAATAAGGCTTTTAGTTGACATTGAGTCAGTATAGGTAGTTTCCAAAGAAAGTTACGGCCTTTACACTGGGGTTTCTAAACCATGACCCAGCCCTTCTCTGTAACTCTGGATGTGGAGGCTCTGTAGGAAAAAAACTACTTTGATGAAATCTCTCTAAAAGTGGGGCACAAGAAGCTACCCACTACCACAGTGTACTAATGAATTTTTCCAAATCATACTCCAGAATGCCTGCGGTTCTGGTACACTGGGAGATTAATGGCAGTGGTAATATTTCGCCGAGGGCTGTAAGATTGTGGCAGGCCCTGGAAGAGGCAGCAGGGCTTACTCAGGGGGTGCAAAATGCTCAGAATGGGCAAAAAACACATTCAGCAAAGGCTTTGCGGCCCTAAATCAGCTGAACATTTGTGAAGACACTTGAAACTATAACACTTGAGTCCCCCAAATTACTTAAGGGAAAAATTGGGGATAAAATCAGTTAACTTTGTGACTGACCCAGATGTTCCTAAAGAATGAAGCCTAAGAACAGTAGTATGATTATTTAATGTATTCCTTTTAATAAATGAAAATACCTGGATTATAAAGAAGTTAAGGATATAACGGAAACCTCAAAGCTCACCTTCACAGGGGTGGGCAATCTAAATTCTAAATATACAGTGAGTTTGGTGGCGTGACATACCATGATACTTCCAATACTATCCATTACCATAGCCTATATTTTCCCAAGCAGTAGCTGGTTGGATTTGTTGGAGCCAAAATTGCGCCAATCTGGAAAAACAGGTGAATAGATAATCAGCTTGAATATATCTTTTTCAAAATGTATGGTACCAGATGAGTTTCACATTTGGAATTTGTTTTCAGATTTTGGAATATTTGTGTGTGTGTGTGTGTGTGTGTGTGTGTGTAATAAGACAAGAGGATGGTTCTCAATTCTGAGCATGAGATTCTTTTGTGTTTCATATACACCATATACAAAGACACTGAACGTAATTTTATACAATGACAAGTGTACCTGAGTGTTGTCTGCAATGTGTTCATGAAGAGAGGTGTGGAATTTTCCAATTGTGGCATCATGTTAGTGCTCAACAAGCATTTTGGATTTCAGATTTTTATATTAGAGTTAAACAATTTCAATACCTAATGAAGTCAGCAATACTCCAGGCTTTGTGGCCTCCTTGTATTTTATTATTTGCTTATCCTTTGAGCAGTATAAAAAACACCTAGGTCATTCTTCCCAAACTCCTCCTAACATTATAGCATTTATCACATTGAATTGTCTGTTTATCAGTTCTTCATCTTCACTAGATAAATTCCTTGTCAGCAAGGCATTTTCTAATTTATTATTGCTTTCTAACAGACACATGCAGGCGCGCGCGCGCGCGCACACACACACACACACACACACACACACACACACACATATGCACATAGTGTTTGTTTCCTGGTGGAATATTTCTTCCCCTCTTTTCCTCCCTGTTTCTGTACTTCTGTTGTGCATCCCCCATACCATGCCTCTGGCTGTCACTGTGGTCCAACTGATTCATGCTGCAGAATCACTGTGACTTCTTTCCATTTTTCTTCTTCAGGGATCCATCTCAACCTCCCTTGTTGATTCCCTTATTTCTGACCACACATTCATGACTATCCCCTTCATTAATTTTTCTTCAGTGAAACTTACCTAAATGAAATTCTATTTCCAACTGGCACTTTCTCTGAAATAGATGGTTCAATTCTTTACTTCTTACTTTCAATGTGTGACTTACATTTAGTTTCAACTTGCCACATATTTTAATACCCAGAGTCCTCAAAATTTCTTCTCTCAGTTCAGGTGATTAATCCCAAGTTAAAAAAAAAAAAAAAAAAAAAAAAGTGGGGAAGAGAGATCTCCAACTACCTCACTTCAGATTTGAAGTATTTCTTCTCTATTAATCACTTTGGAAGTATTAAGACTGAATGTTAACACTGAAACTAATGTCTTGTATCCCCTCAAAGTAGAGGTAGAAATAAGACAAGTCAGAAACTACTCTGTAACCTCTCCCCTTCAGTCTACTGTCAAAACATCAGGCCAAATTTCAAAAACTCAGGAATCATGAAGGATCCACAAAACCTTACTTCCCCGTTTTATTATGTTCTCTTTTTTACACATTGTGCAATTATTGAATAATATGGGAATTTTTCTTCTGATGTTCAAATTGTTTCAAATTTGGCCAGTGGGAGCCTATTTCCAGTGACTTCTGTGTCCTTTTAACATATCCCTATTAGTCTTGGAGCACCTCATTGATTTTTGGCACAGTGTAGTATTTTAGGCTCTCTTTCTTCTTGGCATATGACAGACCTGGAATCGGGAAGTTTTTAAAAGATCTTCCCTCTTTCCTCTCATGCTTTTCTAAGTGATAAATGTTGATAGTTAGAAATGAAGATCTGTACACCAGGTGTGTTTGTTTCTACTGGAGTGTCACAGCCTCCAGATTCTTTAAGTAGAGAAAAACTCTGTGTGTGTGTGTGTGTGTGTGTGTGTGTGTGTGTGTGTGACATGAATTCATACAGATGTCTCTGGCAAATGTCAGCAATAGGTCTTCTTAACATGTGTTGCCTGAAAAACTGACAATATGATATTCACATGGTCACAACTTATTACCCCAAGGCTTCCTATTCATTAAAAAGGGAAAAGATTACCCTTACAAAAAAAGATCTACTTGATATCACATTAATCAAGTAATCAAATTTCATATCATCAGCAATGGAACAAAGTGAATTTGTGGGTCTCCCAATATAATGCAATTGAAAGTCACACCAACTATATATTACTTGCCAAAATTGTTTAATCAGAAATCATCAAATCAGATTATTACAAATTGTCATATCTTTGACAACTTGCTTAGATTCCTCTTAAGTATCAGTGTCATGATTTTTTTTTTTAAGTCTGATCAACTTGTCCACCAGAGACTAAAAAATACATGATAACCAAACCAGGTCTGAATTTATATTAGGTCCAGAATTAAGAGTTGTGATGGACAGCTAGGGAAATATGAACATAGACTTCATATTAAGTACTGTTATTTACTTAAGCTAAATTTATTGCATTTGATAATGTTATTGTGGCTATATAGGAAAATGTTGTCATTCTTAGGAAATACCTGTGAAAGTATTTGGGGGAAAGAATGGCATTGATATCTGCAGTTTACTTTAAAAGGCTTCAGCAAATTATATCTAGGAAAGAGAAAAATGGAATATGGTAAGATGTTTACAGTTATGAATCTATGTAAAATATGTTCATTGTACTTTTTTTAACTTTTTGAAAATAAAGTGAGACAGTACAGTCGTGGTTAATGTTTTTAAATAGGGAAAATTTATAAGCAATTAGCAACATTGTTTTTAAATAGGGAAAATTTATAAGCAATTAGCAACATTTTGAAATTGATTCAAAAACTCATCTCACAAAGATAAGTTTAATTGGGTTCATTTTGACATAATCGTATATGTACAGAATTTCATTTCCTCCATTTCAGAAATAGACTATCTTTTTATAATAAAATTTTAAAATTACGTTGTATTTAGTTAACATTTATTAAATACGTACCATGTTCCAGAATTACAAGTGCTTCATGAATAGGGTTAGGTTACAGGTTACCTCATTTTCTCAACATTCCTATGTGGTAAATACAATGATGAGGAAAATGAGCATTTGAGAGTTTAAGTAAGTAGTACAAGGTTTGAAGCTAGTCTGTCATAAAACAGGATTCATAAGACAGTGTTAGTCCAGAGCCTAAAATTTTTGTCTACTTGATTCTGTCAGGTGAGAAAGGCTGGCTAAGGACCAGAGAATGAATTCTAGAGAGAGGCTTCTTCTATATACCTTAAACCAGCTGTCTAATTTGAGGGAAATTACATAAAAATGGGCATAATAATTTCAATATCTACACTGCAGATTATTTTGCAGAGCTAAATCCATCATGAGTTTTAATATGGGTCCTAGCATGTACTGAAGGCTTCATAAACATTAGCCATTAGCAAGGATAGCACTGTTTTCATATGTTATCTCACATATATTATACCATGTACCTGAGGTTCCTCCCGTCACCCTCTCCTTTCTAGTTACTTAAGTGATGGAAAGAGTAACAAGTGGAGCCAAAAATTAAATCTGAGCCTCTGTAACACCAGAGCCCGTGCTCTTTCTGCTATACAACACAAAACAATTTTGCAGGTATATTATCCTAGCATATTCCCTTAGTGCCTAATTTTTATTCTTCAGTTTATTGAAAGAGTAGACCAAGAGCCAGACATGGTGGAGCACACCTGCAATCCCAGTGGCTCAAGAGACTGAAGCAGGAGGATTGCAAGTTTGAGACTTTAAGTCTCAGCAACTTAGCCAGGCCCTAAGTAACTTAGTGAAACCCTGTCTCCAAATTTAAAAATTCAAAAATTGAAAAATAAAAAAGACTGGGAATGCACCACAGGGGTAAAGCACCCTGAGGTTCAGTCCCCAGTTCAAATTAATTAATTAATTAATTTTAAAATAATCAATATAGGAAAGAGGAGACTAAAGAGAGTTAATTACAGCTATACATCTTTATATCATTTTCCCTTTCGTACATTACAAAGTGTTATCCAAAGGCCCTCTCTTTGAGACAGAAAGGGGTACTGGGTACTGAAATGGAGTAAATTATATATGATTCCATGCATATATGATTACATTCAAATGAACCCCACTATCATGTACAATTGTAATGTGCCAGTAAAAACAAAACAAAGAAACAAAAAGTCGTCTTTGGTTTTAATTGAATAGAATTTCTTTTTTCAATAATATAGGAATTAATATGAGATTTTATAAAGTAAAAATTATAGTGAGAACTAATAATTTTTTATAGTAAATAGTTCTGGTTTACAATTTAAATACAAGAATCTATAACATTCATTAAAATGTTTTTAACATAGAAGCATTCAAAGGTAATTTTGTAGCACTTACTGTATAAACTTAAATAATGAAGACTGAGAGCTGGGGATATAGCTCAGTTGGTAGAGTGCTTGCCTTGCAAGCACAAGGCCCTGGGTTCAAATCCCAAGCACTGCAAAAAAAAAAAAAATAATAATAGTAAAGACTAAATAGCTATCAACATTAGAGCCCATAACTAAAAGTTCAACATTATCACTAAATATAGTTATATCACTGAAATTCAATATGGCAATAAAAACCAGTAAATGTTTTGGAGACATTCTCATCTGTGACAAGAGAAAAACATACTTTGAATCAATAGACTTCCTTGACTTTGCATGGGTGCTCTGGACCAACAGGACCTTTTTACTAAAAAGTTTGAATTTCTCATTGTGATTTTCTTTAAAAAAAAACGAAAGAAAGAAATTGTAAGCTCTTTTATTTCCTCCTTCCTTTTTCTGTGTCAATATTTTGTACTACATACCTACTTAGTATTCTATGTCATATGCTAGAGCTGCTGTTTCCTCTTCTCTGGGAGATAGAATCTTAAAGATAAAATGGTTACATGAATCAGCATATATGTAAGCACCACTATTTTAAAAGATTGATTATAGCAATTAAAATCTTCTCACAATTCTTATGATGCCTTAATTGGGTCTTTGACATTCTTTTAATACAATTGTCATTGTTTCTCCATGAATATATTTCTAGTATGTGTTATATTATAACTGGGTCATTGGAAAATCCCTATTAGAGTCATAAGGGCCAGGAAATGAAGATAAGTATAAGATTATGCTAGCATTAACAGCAGAGCACTGATCAGAAGCCCCTTCTTTCCACATGTTAAATTTTCAGAGTTGAATTTCTAAGATAATAAAGTGAAAATATCAGTAATAAAAAAAACAACTTAATTAAATTTTACAAAAAGCTGTCACACAATAAGTGGAAAAGAATACAAATGAATGTCAGATGTTACTGACATGTAGTTAAAAAATCACAGAAATCAGTTCTAGTGAAGGATTTATAATTATAGATTGATTGGCCTGAGAACTATTTCCTGTTAATTAAACAAACTGCTGTGTTGTTCCTATGTTTTCCTCACCACTTTCCCTCCAGTTCCCCGTCTCTTTGCTTGTTTGTTTTTGCAACGGTATTTTCTTAGTCTCTTGCTTTACTCTCTCCTGTCCTCTCCCTCTGGCTCTTGTTTCTGAGAGGTCTCTGCTCAGCAGATGTCCCAGGCCCTTCTTCCTTGTCTGACAGAGCACATTGTCCTCTCACAGCTCTGGATTCAGGTCTCAGAACTCTTCCTTCATTCTCAGGACCTGTTTTCCATAAATGGAAATTCTGCTAGCAATTAGCATGCCACACCACAGACAATGTTTAAAAACGAGAGATCATCTGTGAGATTAGACTCTCACAATTAATTATGGAAACAAATAGAAATTACTTGAGCAGCACTCACAGGAAACAAGCTATTATAACATTTTTAGAATGTAAATTTTAAAGCATCCATCTTATTTACCTCTTGGAGAGATCTCATGAATGTTATTTATTTTCTGTGTCAGTGTTGTTTTTATTTCCCCAATGGACATTTAAGAATGTACATCTTTTAAAAATACAACAGATTCTCTATTTAGTTTTAAAGGAAAAAAAATTGTGAAAGTCCAAAGCTTGACTAGTTAGCTTGTCATGAACTTCCTGGTCACACAACTTTTTTGAGAAAGATTTAAAATGCACGTGTTTTTCTACTTACACACAGGTATTTTGATTCACCCAGAGATTCTGGAGTTTACATTTTACCTATCTGTGTGATTGTGATACAGGGAGCCCACTTTGAGAAATATACATTAATAAACATCATCCAAGGGTTAATGTAGCAGTGAACTACTTTGCATTGCTTCCTGGTAGAAACCGAAAGTCCTACCAAGGGGATTTTTTTCAACTGAGTGCAGGTGCCGAACCTATTAACTATTAACTATTAATGCTAAGAAAGATCAGATAATTTATCTCAAGAGAAAAGACAAAAGGGATATGAATAGGTAATAAACACTTTCAATAAAAATAAATTCATTAATAAGCAATGAAAAGCAAATTAAAACGTGAACAATTTTTATCCATTTATTTGTTAAAAATTAAAGATTAGTAAGGTCTACTATTAGGACAACTGCAAAGAATTTGAGTCCCCTCTCCAACACTGATAGTAGGAAAATAGAAGGCAATGATCTATACATATCACATGTGGAAATGGAAAACCTGTGGAAGTAAAATCTTGCATAGGTACACAAAGTGATACATCAAAATGTTCAGCACTATATTTGGAAGGATGCAAAATTGAACATATATGGACAATCAAAAGGAAAATAATGACCCAGGAACATCTGTGCTATAAAATGGTAGACAATATTACTAAAAATTTAACATATTGAAGACCTACATAGCCATGCGTCATCATCAGAAAGAATTTCTTCCTACAGGAATTATTGGTAAAATATCTGCCTGTACACAACAAGGACAACATGGAATCTTCTACTTTGAAAATACTCTGCTTTGTATTATGGTCACCTATTAAGTTTCATGTCTTTTGCACTGGGATCTATTGATATAAAGTTTTTTATCCAGACAGAAGTACTGAAGATGAGTAGTTCATCCCAGAGTCCTCATTTCATTAAAACCATTAGGAAACAGTGATTTTAGTTTGAATTCTTCTTTCTTTCACGAATCTCACAGATTAAAAGAAAAGACAGCTTCAAATGGTATAAGAAATATCAGTGCCACTTCAGAATTACAGAATCTGAATCAGTAAATTAAAATTAATGGATTAATGTAGTCTCACTATAACATATCAATATTCCTAATTCAATATTTGATTTTTAAGTTATCACTTGTTCTCAATCTAGAGGCAAACCTGTGTTCTTATATATTTAGTAATGGTTCACATTCTCTTTAGATTCAGGATCAGACTTAAATATAGCTCTCTCTGGGTATGCTTACTGATTCATTTATTTTACTTGTTGCATAATTTGGTGCTTAAACGGTTGTCTCCTTATAGAGTTGTGCAAGCTGCTTATAATCTGTATAAGAAGATTATATTCTGATATTTCTTAAAGTATATGGTAAGTATGTATCCTGCAATATTTCTATTACATTAGCCCCCAAACTAGTCTATACTAAAAGTAAAATAAGTTGATTAAGATAATATACTTAACAGATTGACTAAGTTGACAATTCCCTTTTACTGTCTACCCCCGTGGAAAAGCAAAAATCTATCTAATATTCAGGAATTCTAGGTCACATGTAGAAATGATCAGAACCAGCCCCAGATTTCATTTCATAGAATAGTGGTCTTCAAATTTTGTAGCTTTTTTGGAATACTGGGGGTTTTTTAAAATTCCCAATGACCTGGCTGCGCTCCATACCAGTTACACTGGAATCTCTGTGAGCAGAACATGAGTAGTTTTAGAGCAGCCCATAATGATCCAAGAAGTAATAAAGATTGGAAAATGGGATCCTAGAAAATATTCAAAGTTTTTAAAACAGCAGCCACCTCAGCAGATCAGAAGAGTCAAAGAAGTTAGTGTAAGCAATGGTATAAAGTGAAAGGAGCCACAGACATCACCATGGGTTAACAGAGCAGTTGGTATTTAGTTTAAAAGAAAAAAAAAATTAATGCTTTAAATGAAGGACTAGAATCCTTAAGTCTTTGACACCTGTGCCTTTTAGTGGGCATGAAATAATTAGATGTTAGGCCACCTGTGTGTGTTTTCCCCACCTCAAACCAGATCAAGGTTCAATTATTTAGAGAGCAGAGTTCAAGGAATTAGACACTAGAGATCAGCTTAAGCAGGTGGTTTACTGTTTTTCTTTGCTTGGTACTTAACTTTCTACATACTCTCTGTTCCTTCTACAACAGACCCTGTCACCTGGCAGTTACTGCACAAGGCTTTCCTGGTGACAGAATATATCTGCTCTTTCATTCAGAATCAAAACAAAACATGAAAGGCTTTATAGAGAAAGAAGATGTTTTAAGTGTTTGCCACTAGAACACTGATTTCAGCCATTTTTAAGACCATGAGCTTTTTAGAAATTCAACGTCTTTTAAGTGTTCATTTGGTTGCAAACCACTGGTTTTGAATTTCACTATGCTTTAGAAAATTTGCGAAGTCAGTGAACAGAAATGTTAATGATAATGTGTGTAATGCCCTCTTGAACTATACATATCTCTGATTCATGATCATTTAACAGGTGCTTCACTAGAACTTTATATGATGTTTCTCTTTAGCTAATAAGTCATATATGAAACTTACCTTAAACATTACCTTTTAAGTAATACAGAGTTATGATTTATCCTGTTTAAATCATAAGGGATAGAAGAATGGCAGAATATTTTCTTTAATTCATCTATTATTCTTACTTCTTTTCACACTTACATTCAGTGGTAAATTTCCTACCAAAAATTTTCCCAGTCTTGGGCCTTGGCCCACAGGTTATGAAAGATTCCCAGATTAAGATATGTTCTAGGCATTCCCATTCCTAGCTGCAACACTTTGCAGGCAAATTCAGGAAAATCAAGGCCTAAATTCCAATTTCAGACTGAATCTGGCATTCCACAAATCCTTTCCAAAATTAATATAGAAATATCAATTCTGCCATTTTGAGGAGACAAACTAACGTCAATGGTTATCAGCTTGCCTTATTAGAATAACCTATAGAGATCCCAATAAATCACAGAGTAGACCATAAGGCAGGAAATGGAACCACCTTTATTAGCCAGCTGGTGGTCCAGATTCACCAGTTGGTGGGACAGAGGGGCAGGCTGCAAGTATGTACCCTTCAACCCCCTCCAAGGGTTAGAGTACACCTCTTATATCATAAGTAAATCATGTCAGTACATTAATCTTAAGTGGCTGTTGCTATGACAATCAGAGAATATTTACTAACATTTAAACAAATGTTAGGGTGCACTGCCCAAGAAAAACGGAACCCAGAGGCAGAACAATATTACATTGTATAAGAATTGCCATTTGTGTGACCCAACATTCTATGCTAGGCAACTGTTGATGGGTACAGAGGTGGAGTTTTCTCATGGGAGAAGCATTTTCTACATGACATGGAGTTTTAGGGTAAAATGGAGTCTGTTTGGTCATTGTCCACAGAGACTGGCCCATAACACTATAAGACTTCCAGAAATTTTGAAGTCTAGGCCATGCATATCAATCAACCATAATTTCTGGGGCAAGTCACAGCCATCTGAAATTTTTGAAGCTGTCTAACTGGGAAACTACTGGCTGCCTAATGTCATCTCTAAGACTTTGTTTTCATTTAGCTGGGGTTAGTTCTGGGTTTCAATTCAGAGACTGGAAATATTCCATCTCACTTTAGTGAAGGCAGATTCTCTTAAAATGAGAGGATTTGTAGTATGATCAAACTTCAGAAACAAATGAATGACTAATTCTTGATTTAATATTACATTTATATAATAATATAAATATAGCAATGGAAAATAAAATCAATACATATTTTTATCAAAATTTTAATTATGATTATGTAATTTTGCATATACAGAGTTAGTAAAAATACAAAATTTATAAAGCTATGATTTTTTAAAATTTTAATGCAGTTGAATAGTTCTGCTGCAGAAAAAACAAATGAGGCCCTTAGCCTTTTCATATATTATGCATATTATGAATACTGTAGAGGCAAAGCCATTCAGGGGAAAGCACAAGTGTGTGCACGGATTCATTCACAAGTCCTTATTGAGCAACTACTATAAAACAAAACCAGAACTGAGGGCTATGGATGGAAGAATGAACTAGAGCCTCATACTCATGAAAATTACAGTTGGATGAGGATGACATCCATTTAATAAATAAATATAGTTTTTGATCATTGGACTAAGCTATGAAAAGAAATGTTTGGGAACACATAAAACCCTGATTTAACCTGTGATAAAATAGTGATTTGGAGAAGAGTTCCCTGTGAAAGATAATGCAAAGCTTCATGAGATGAAATGGATATCAGAAGAAATTTGGAGTGACTCTGGTTATATGCCTAAGTTTGTTTGTGTTTCAGTTTCTATCATTCCACACTTGAAATTTAGTAAGATGAGTTTCTCAAAAATTATCTGAAAAAATACAAAGTAACCTCTAATACTAAAAAGTAGTGTCCATATTCTAACTATTGACTTAAAGTGCTTTTGGGACCATAAGCATCCAGATTGTAGTCATCATTCTGCTAGATTTTAGCTGTGAGGCATTAAGGACATCAATTTATCCCTCAGCACCTCCTTGTCTTTTTGCTTGTTGATAGAGTAAACGTTTATACATACTTGCTAGAATTATTACAAGAATCACATGAATTTATATATTTACCCAACTTGGGTCCAGTTGAGGGATCCTGGAGACAGGGCTCAGTAAGTCCGGCCAGGGGTCCAACGGGGCCTGGCTGTTGTCTCAAAATGGTGGCAGCCACCTGTAATCAAACCTGCAGGTACTGTCCAGGCAGCAGCAGGCAGCTGGTTCTCCACTGGCGGTCTGCAGTCAGTCTGCTGGCAGCGAGAAACAGATATCCTCTGCTTGAATCCAGCATTGCGGAGCAACAAGGAACAGCAGCCTCCCTCTAGTCCACCATCTTGGATCTCCCCATATTTACCCAACTTCAAGTACTGCTACATGCTAAATCCTCAACCAGTAATTTATTTCTCTTCACATAGCCCCTATATGGTCATATTCTTGGAAGTAAAGCACTTTTATTAAAGTTTATTTAGCAATGGGTTCCAAAATTGGACATACAATATTAATCAGTGGAAGGGTTTTAAAAATACAGATTTATAGGTCCAATTCCAAGACATTCTGATTTGGTAGGTCTTAGAAATTTCTGGAATCTATAATATTTAAATTGCTTACTAAGTTCTGATCCTCATCTGAAACACCTAGAATACATTTTGGTGGAATTAATGCAATATAAATGGAATTAGGAACATCTACAGGAATACCTTGCTTCTTCCTGATCCTACACCAACATGTAAAATTCTTTCCTGACAGCAGCAGACACATCACCACTGCAATATAATTATAGCATTCTGAATTAACAAGTACACCAAAATAGTGCTCACACAAGGGCACACTGAAAGCTCATGCACATTGAAGTCAATGCATAGTTGTAGTGGAAGCAGCACTTATTAAACAAGCCCTGTCTTCATGTCAGACACTATCCTAAGCTCTACAGCTGTGCAGAGGTTCAAACTTGTCTCCAAGTTGTACCTCAAAGCTGTGACTGCTCATCAATTTTGCACTCTAAGGAAAATAATCACATAAGAAACACTGAATTTAGGTATTTTTCTTATGTGAGTCTCTGATATTTTTAGTTCTTCAGGATAAATCTATGATATAATTATACCAGATTTTTTTCTTCTGGAAGTTGAAACCACTCAGCCATCATTTGTTAATAAATAGCAAATGGCAACCATAAATGCAGTTGCCACCAAACAAGGTATAATTTGAAGGATGAATTTGAAGGGAGTGCACCTATAATCAGAACACAAAAACAACCTTTATGAAACAGTGTATGTCGTGTATAGGTGACTTGGTTACTGGTCTTAAACACAAAGTATTTTTTTTGTCATACTGTAGCTTATAATGTAATATTACTGTGTAAAAATCGTCCTCCTAATTGAGAGATATAACAATCTAACATTAGTTATTTTGTAAACTTTTTTGGTCTAATCAAGAAATAAATTATTCTATTTTTAACTTAAAAAGTTTACTTTCAGGGCGACTTATCTAATCTTTTCTTCACCCTCCCCAGATTTTTTCACTAAACCCACAAGAAGCCCATAGGGTATTGCATTTTCAATTAAATATTTAACAGAATTTCATGAAAATAAGTTTCCCTATTCAGAAACTTGAGAAGCTACATTTTACAAGTTAGTAGATATTTTAACCTATTTTTAATGTAAGTATTAAATAACTTAAGGGGTACAGAAGCTACAGATAGCTAAAGACCCAGCTCTACTAATAGTAGTTAATTAAGAGCCTGGACTTTGGAGATGAAAATCTGGTTCTAACCCTGCTTCTATCACAGCTACATGTCTGTGGGAAACACCTTGAACTTTTTAGGGGGCTTGGGTTTCCTCATCTATAAAATGGAAATAATAAGCTTACACACCTCATAGAATTGTAACACTTAAGATGGTCTCTGCTTTCTAAAAAGCTCTAGTTATCATTACTATTTCCTGTCAATTGCACCACTTAGTTGAGAGGAGATTTTTTTTTTTTTTTTGCAAAAGTTCCAAAACATGAAAAGAAAGTAAAAATATTCATTGAGTTCGTACTGTATGTCAAACACAATGGTGGGTGGTTCCACATTTTTATGTAAGTGTTAACAATGGGAATTCAATTGCACCCCACAATTCCATGCCCTTATTGTTTATCAGGCTACCTACTTTTCCTAATGGTAGATCTCTGACATAGGCACACTGCAATGTAGATTTTAAGAAAAGAATGCAGGAAAGGAGAAAGGTAAAGCTTGAGGTATACATTAGTTAAAGTAAAATGTTAAAAAACTAAGTCTAGATGGCTTTTAGCAATTAAAGTTTATTTCTTGATTACTCAAGTGGGAAATGAGGGCAGAGGAAATGTGCTCATGCTATTTAGAAACACAGGTTGAGAGAGGCTCTGCCTCTTAATAACAGGACTGTCAATATCTTCCTTCATATCTGCAGATGATGGACATCCACGAATGGAGGTGCCTGCAAGAGGGTGTCCAGGCACACTTCCCATTGGTCAAACTTAGTCTGGTGGCCACACCTACTTGCAAGGGAGGCTGGCAAGAGTTCCCAGGAGGCAGGACATATGGTTTGGTGATTAGCTAACAGCTCAGCAATAGGTGTTCAAATATAAGGATAGGTCTCAGAGAATGCTGCTGCAAAAGTCTAGGTAGCTAGGATAAAGTCCAGGAAATTAAACCATTGAGATCCTATGCGAGGCATGAGGAAATGAAAAGGGACAGATGAAATCTATGAATAAAATAGGGAAAAAGGGGGGGAGGGTATCAGAAGCAAGGAGAAAATTGTTGAATGAAGTGTTAAGACAAGGAAAACAATTGCCAGTTGTTCAATTTTGCTGCAAATGGATCCTAACCTTAACAAATTGAAAATCCTGGCTTGTTTGCTTTTTTTTTTTTTTTTAATATTTTCTACAATAGACCATCTAAGTGTCAGGACATGATAGCATGTGGTACAATTTGATCAAAGAGATAATCAAGACTGGAAATAAAACTGTAAAATGTGCCTCTCCAAGCTCCCAGAATAAATAATTTCCATCCTCTTTCTTGTCACTAGTCTTCTGTTTATATTAACTATGAAATTCAATCTCCCTGCCAGCACAATTATAAGCCAAGGGGTCTGAGAGCTTTAAAAACCTGGTAAGTCCCATCATTCCAGATGTGGAACACTTAGAAAAACTTAAAATTGAGCAACATGTATATCACTATGTTATCTTTGAAACAAATATGTTTTTAGAGTTCTATTCTTTTGAGAAATGTAATGTGAATTATTATAGCATTTGAAAAAATACGTATTTCATATATATATGTGGGATATATATAACTTCTAGGTTATGATTGACCATGTATTTTAATGCGTCTGTATTAATGCCCTTGAAATATTTGCAGAACTGAAAGCTTCATACTTAATAAACTGTGCTATCAGGAAGAGAGGCATATGATTTTTCTCACAAATAAAAAAGTCTATATTTAAAGTCATGTCCTCCTAAAGTGGTTTATGTATTTGTGTGACTTATGTACCCTGTTAGTTCATCACAATATAAAATTGTTGACAAGAAAATATGGAGACAAGATCATAGAAAAAAATTACTATTCTAACAGAATTGTGACTTTTCTTTTGCTTCCTTTTTGTTCCTTCTTTTGAATATTTTAAATTATTTGATTCAGTGTGTTCTATTTTCTTATAATTTTACTGAAACTGGCACTTTTTACTGAAATTGGCACTCTTTCTCATTCATTAATTTTTTTCCTTCACTCAGTGAATGCTTGTAGTACTTCTTCCCAGCTGCAGTTCTCCCCATCAGGTCTTCTTGCATGGAAAAGAATTTGGTCAGGAAGTGAAAGATGGTTTCCTTTTTGCTGGTTTTGGGAAAATTCAGTGAGAAGTAACTCAGCCCTAACAGTGATTTTCCTAATCAAAATGAAGGCTGTAAAGATATCTGATAAAGAGTTTATGAGGTAAATCCAAGTTCTAGCCCTACTTTAAGATTTAATAATAGTATCTTGCCTGATTATTATATAAAAAATGGAAACCAATGAGAAGCCCTACCTTCTAGAGAAGCCATCAAGAATCAGATATCTGATGTTTCTATAAGTAATTCAAATCATACCATGCATGTTCTATGATATGCATTTTCAAACATTCAAATTTGGAGAATATTGAATGTTTCTTGGTTGTCATTTCATTGATGGCAGAATGTTTTAATGGTGCATACCTGTAATCCCAGCAACTTACAGGAGACTGAGGCAGGAAAATTGCAAGTTTGAGATCAGCCTGGGTAACTTAGTGAGACCCTGTCTCAAAATGTGAAAAATGAAATGGGCTGGAGTTGTGGCTTAGTGATAGAGCAGCCCTGGGTTCAATCTCCAGGACAGGGAAGAAAAAAAGAAAAAAGAAAGAAAGTTACTGCACTTAACATTTTAAACTATGCCAAATTGCCTGAATGAGCTAGTGATTCAACTAGTCACTAACAATTTGGTCACCAAGCATATCAAGACCATATAAGAAAGAAAGTCAACGTTCAAAATACTGTGGTATTATTTGAATCCACTCAAATGATTTATCTTTGACATAAACATGCAAACTCAGAATAAGAATACGAAGCACTTCCAACAGGACCAAGAAGCATCTGCTCCTCTAGGGTTCAGGCCTTGCCCAGAATTCCTTGATATGGAATAGTACAAAGTAAGAGTCATTGTTCCCACAACAGAACTTTGGGCTGCTGCACACATGTGGATCAGGTGAATGGACGATTTGGTATTTCCCCTGCTCTTCAATTTCTATGATCCATTTACAACAATTGCTCCAAAACCTGCCATTCCAGTGGGGACAACTGGTGCCTCTTTAGCTTTTTGGATAAGTTTAGATCACTGATCTTCATCATATGAAGAAAAAGAAACATCTGTGTTGGCTGACATAGTAACTCCTTGAAGATTCTTCCAAAAACAACAAAACCCCTCACAATCCAAACGGCTTCTCTCATCTGCTTTTAATTTGAACTTCAGAGTGACAGGGATATGTGAAAGGTTTCAATATAGGACTCTTTCTAAAAGTAATTTTTGCTAATGAGGAGAAAGTTGTGAAATATTGTAAAATGTAATATGGAGTTATGCTCAGCCATGTCTTATGACTTCTGCCAATTTTACTTTTCTATAGAATTTGTTTAATAGTTTACAATGCCAAGGAATTGGTTACCATTGCCATCCAAAGATAATTTTACATTTAGTAACAAGGGGTGTAGTTTAGTGGTAAAGCATATGATTAGCATGAACAAGACCATGGGTTTCATCCCCTGCATGAAAAAAAATTTTATTGAAAAATTTTTTATTTTATTTTATTTTTTATCAAATAATATTTAGAGACTATGTCATACTATTTTAATTCATAACTTTTTTGGAAAAATAAATTCACTGTGATTTGTAAAACCTTGCATTAATTATATTAGTCAAAAACAAAATTGTCTCAAACATAATTTAATTCCAAGTCTACCTAATATGACGACTCTTGCAGAAATTCAAGTAATATTATTCTTATTTTATAACCCCTTTGATCAAACAAATTATCATGTGTATGAAGGCTCTCTTGCAATGTCTCATAATCTTTTTTAAACAAATATGTCTCAACTTTTCCTTCAACTCTATTGCCACCTGATACCACAATGGTCGTTGAGAAGAGTTTTTAATCTATTCCTCATGATCAAAAAAAAAAATTCATTTCACCAAAAAGAAAAGTCTTCAAACCCTACACTCTAGTCACAGTGAAATAATATTCCTCTTTTCTTAATTTAGTATGCATTATTTTATTTTTGCAGCTCCATAATTTTCCTTACCTGGTTTCCTCTGTCTTCAATGTCCATTCCTTTCTTTTCTACCTTGTGAATTATTTCTCTTTCTTCAACGACTAATTTGTGGAACATATAACTGGTGGTACTTGCCCCTACAAAACTCTTCTTGTAGAAATACCACAGTTCCTATTAAAGGTAGACTGGATGTAGTCCAGTTGCTTGGGTAGCCAAGCCAGACAACCAGACCCAAAGTAAACCCCTGATAAAAGCTAAGCCAATAGGAATCCTTGACCAGGTACTTGAAGTAAAGTCTGAGTTGCCAAGCAATTTGCTGAGCAGAACTAAGCTGGATAACTATTTATACCAGGGACTAAACCAGAAGTTTATGCCACCATAACAAAACAAATGGCGCCATGTTAAATTACAATGGCGCAGCGACTATAAGCAAGTTAACGAAGCCAGTGTGCACAATAATTCACATACTGATTTTCTCAAGAATTGTCATTCTAACTCATGTCTTCTTTGTGTCTCTTACAGACTATTGCAAGGAAGATTCATTTTAATTACTTTGATATTAAAATAATGGCTAAATGAAAATCACAAATTATCACTAATATCACTCTTTTCTTCTCTTCCTAGGTGAGTTGAATATTTCACTTTTTGCTTAATCTGAAACCTATGGATTGGAATGAAGATAGGGATATATATCTAAATGCTTTCTTTTCGTTCTATAAAAGGTCTTGAGAAGATGATGGTTCAAATATTAACTCTTTTCTGAAACTTTTTTGAATAGCCACGGGCTAATTTAATTATTAATGTGTTGTCAGATACTAATATATGTTATATAACAAAATATGTATTCAATTGTCCAATGGTGAAGACCTAAATCAATGCCTATCCTGGAGGTAGTTACAATGATATTGTTATAATGCATACATGTTCCTCCAACTTACATTCTAAAGTCTATATATTCTCTCCATAGTATCAGTGAGGTTAAATTTATGCCCATCATGTACCTAGAAACTGTGGGAGTTAGGACTCTACCCCAAATCTATCTCATCACACATTCTGTGTTTCTAATTACTATCCTAAACCAACTCTTGGCACAAATGTTTATTTGTTTTCTCCCATATAGCTCCTCAAATTAGGAAATCAATATTGTATATAGCTTTTAAATGCCAGCATAATGTTCACGGATCAGATAAGCTCAATAAATGTATATTAAAATAAAAATCCCTAACATTACCCAGATTATTATCCTAGGTTATTGATGTGATTTACTATTTCTAAGCTGATTTTTATGACAAACACAATAAATACCCACATATGGACACATATTTGTACAAACATTAGATGTTCAAATTGTGGGGATTAGTTTCTGTATTTTTAGTGTAGAGATAAAAACATGTATTTTTATACTTTGATATTATACTCAAAGCAGTATTTTTAGAAAGTATGAAAATTATAATTACTCAAAGAAAGACAATTATAAACCTAATAGCAGCATTGTCAATAGTTCTCTAAGACTATAAAAGAAAACTGGTAGCACAAAAAAAGTTAGATAATATAGCCAAATTTAAAAATGAAAGAAATTTTAATTATTTTATGTATAATTTCCACAAGTGGCAGTGAGTGCTAATTTGACTATTCAATTAGAAATACTGAAACTGATAGAATTTATAACTGCATAATTACTTTACTAAGGCCATGAATGAAATAGTGAAACTTGATTTACCATGGGGGGGAAAATACATAAAGTGTCTTGACCTGCTGAAATATTAATAATCATATGTAGGTTGCATGCTTTTAGTTTTTCTTTTAAGCAACATAATTTATCCTTATTTCTATCAATAGATTAAACAAAGGTTGAAATATTCAACCCTTTAACAAACAGAAAAAGGTGGAGAGGAACTTGTGGTTTTATTTAATTAGCTATTTTAAAATCAAAGTAATTAAAGCAACCCTACCTTTGACTGTGTGTCAGAGATTACAGTTCACTATGGAAATGTTCAGATCAGCCTTTATTTGCCTGTTTCTCTTTTGATAAAATTTAGCAAGAGTGTATCATTACTAGATTAGTGATAAGCAGATCCCTTGATACTTTATCCATGTCAAACCCAATGGACATGCTTTTTGGCTTTAGAGTTTCCTGTCAAAACTCAGTTATTGCTTAATAATTGAATATACAGTGGACAAAATAAAAACATTATTATAAACAGTCAAAATGCTAGTATTAAACGGTGGAATAAAAATATTCTTATCGTTTAAACTATTCAACAAAATTTCTCTAAGTAAAAAATTCTGAATTGAAGAAAAAATAAACTAAATAATTACCCTACAAATATACCAGGACAGGAATACAAAAATCTTGTACCTGTGGCACAGTATTTGGTAGAGCACAAACTGTGGAAACAATTTGACTGTTTATTGGTAATGACTGGTTAAATAAAATAGAGAAGAGCCATGGCAACATAGTACAAACTTGATGCAACTGGTAAAGGATGAGCCACCTCCTTCCATATACCACAGAATGTTGTGCAAAACACTCAAGTAAAGAAATTGAAGTGCAGGGCAGTGTGCGGAGTAGCCAAAATAAAATACCTTGTGAAGTGTTCCATTCAAATAAATCATTTGAAAGTTAAAGAACACAAAACATTTTAAGTAGCCATTATGTAAAAGTTCTTGATATCTTAAATGATCCTCTTTTAGGTATGTACTGTCTGACCTTCTCTTCTAGCCTCCTAAACAATAAAGCATCTACCGTTTTGATAATTTTTCAAACTTCATAAATGTGCTGGATTTCTTCTTCATGGGAATCTCTTTCTAAGTTCCCAGTTGAATAGGAAGAAGTATTGTCCTTGGTTGATTTCTCACTCTCCCACCCCCAACCTGAGATGGGAAGTAGGAAGGGATAGAATAGCAGACTGAGATGTGCAAAGTTGGAGAATCTGTGTCCACAGTGGGTTCCTTGGAAAGGAAGGGATCCAATAACCAGGGCCCGTTAAACATTTGCTCCTTTCCCCTCTAAAACAAAGGCCCTTCTTTCTTCTTTTTGATGAAAGGGTTTCCTGTTTCCTTTCCTCTATTGTGCTTTATTGAAGAAGGCAGTCCTTAGAACTGGCTTTCCTGGCACTTCAGAAAACAAGCACATATAGAAAAAGAAAGTTTCTCCTGAGCCAGGAAGCAGAGACTTCAGACAGAAGGAATATAACAGTAGACAGCCTGCCATTCCCTATCAGTGAAGAACCAATCCCAGCTTGTGTTCTGTGGGCTGAGCTCCTTTAAAACCAACCACTTCCGGGAACACAAAAACAACAAACATTCTAGGACAGCTGCACTATTTAAGGAAACTTTTTGGATAATTGATCAGTTTGCTACTCTCTTTTGAATGCCTTGAACCCAGCATTTTGTGGTTTTGATGCAGACTTTCAGAATACTGCATAGTAACTATTAATTGGGAGGTTCATCTTCCCTTTCCCCTGTATAAATATCAATTTTGGCAAGGAAAAAATGCAGAAACAGTTTATATTTCATGGCATGGGTTGTCTTTAAACAATACATCCCTCTACGCATTCCAATTGATAGCTTTCTTGTTAAGCCAAAACTGAAATATTCAATTCACCTAACAAGAGAAGAGAGTGAACTATGAGAAGATTTTTGATTGTTATTTAATAATTATTTTTTACTCCAAGTAATTAGAACAAGTCTTCCTTGCATGTAGGAGTATTTAAGATACTTCAAATTAATTTATTTGACACAAAATTGGCATCTATATAACTATATTTCCATATACACATCCTCTTCCAACCAAGCACTTTGGTATTTTTTGTGGACAATTTTTTCTTGTCCCAAAGGTATCGTCCATTTAGGTAAATATTACTGTTTTATTGGGAATTGTTTTTGAAAGTAGTAATATAACATTCAACTTCAATTAATCATAATAATTTGAGTTTATCAGTAAGAGAACATATTCCTTTAAAAATACTAATGTTGTCTTACATGTAGATAATATACCTTCTTAAATCTTCTTTAAATATCACATTTCTTTTCAAGAACACACACACACACACACACACACACACACGTACCCACCCTTTCTCTCTCCCTCTCTCTCTCCTCTAAGATCACAGTCCCAAAATTTATCTATGCTTGTAACATTTCATATTAAATGTTCAATTTTATTTCAAGGACTATGACAAACTAGAGAGAAATGTAATCTAAGCATTAAGACAGTACATTTCAGATAATAAACTAGTATTTTCATATTAAATTTTAGGTACCTATCACTTGTCATTTAAAGAGTTCCTTTAAGTATAGACTCTAGAATTAAAAGGGAAAAGGTTATGCATTTAGGAACTGTAAACTGAAGTTATTTATTTCAGTTCAATATAGAATATTTATGAGTCAAGATAACAATGAATGTGTACAAAAATTTACATAACAAGAGGAACAACAGACAATGCAATGCAGCACCTTTAGAAAAATAATTAAATGTTTTGTTGCATTTACAGGAAGTGCCACACTGAGAATTTACAACACAGTAATTTACTGCAAACACAGGGGAGTTCCATAAAGAAACAAAGCTCTTACACTCCAGATTTTCAGAAGGTAATATCGGAATGCTTACTATAACCACAAAATTTGTGCATCCTTAGGATTGAGCTGACAAAAGTCATAAAAGATTTTCATAGCATATATTATATAAAAGGAGTCCACTGTGTTCGGACAGCTGGTTTAGTGTCTCTGACAGGTGTGAAGCCTAGAAGAATTATTGGCTTGATGGTGATCTTTCTGTATCCGGCAAGACAGACCTTCTCCACAGTAACAGCGCTGGAATATCTCCAGCCCATGGGAGCCTTTTCTCCTGTGCTTGGTGCATACTTGACCTTCTTTGAGGACAGGTTTACAGATCTTGGACCAGAAGTGTCTTGCACAACACAAACCTGTGGCACAGTCTGATGATCGGAGACAGACAGAACCTTCTTGTCCTATGAAGAGGGGGAGACAGTAGGAAAAATGCTTTGTTACTGCTAAGCTTGCATCATTTCATTAATTCAAAAGACACTTCTGATGTGCTAACAAAAAATGAACATTGAAGTCCTTTAATGTACCTTTGGTGTGATATATTTTTGAAGACAGGGTAGTTCTTCTGGAGTACTCATCCAAGGTGCTATGATCATTACCAAAGCTTTCAATGATGGCTTCCTCAATTTCCCCTCTATGGAAATGACTATGATCAGAAGGCATGCATATTCCTGAGAAAGCAAGAAATAATAATTAATTCCTAGGTTGAAATGGATTGTTGCAACAGTTGTGATGGGGCAGCCTAGAGGCATCTCATTGTAGTATAGTTATTTTAAACACAAGTCAAACTTTCTCCCTAGTGTCAGTGCAAAACTCTCCAGACGGACAGAAACATCAATGAGTGTTCAGTTATTTGCAATGTCTCTAGTACAGTCATTTAAAAATGTTTTCCCACTAACTGTGGTAGTGCAGTGAAATTTCTGTCCATGTCTGGTACATTACATAAAAAAAAATGTTCTAAAAAATAACTTCTCTGCTGGTGGTGCTATATGGGTACTGCCAGACTAAGTTAAACAAATGCACGTCCAGCTGCTGGAAGATTACAATCTCACCCACCAGTTACTTTACTGTATAATTTCTATATTACAGAGATTGAATTAGTTCATCCTAGAATACTATTGGGTCTGAAAGAGGTTAGCCACCCTGTAAGTTTATTTCTGGAGACCTCTTTGTCTGTCTTCAGTCTTCCTCTTTGAGACATTAAATTTTCTTGGATCTGTGGTTGTGGGGAGGGGTAGTTGCTTTAGGGAAGGAAGGTTTAGAAGGAAGGTTGAAAAGGCCGGGATGCTGGAGTGCCAAGATCTCCCTTAAAAATCGCCAGTGCAGATAAATCACTCTGTGCTTTACCTGACAACAGTTTCAACATCCAGGGACCATGAGGGAGAGGGACAGTCTGGCAAAGCCATGAAAATGAACCCAGCAAGGAAATGCCAATGCTAGTTTCTTTGGTTTCCCTTTCAAAAGGATCCCACAAACCTCCCCATCATCCGCCGCACCCCGCACCCCTCCCCCAGCCAATTAACCTCAAGGCTATCCTCAGACAAGTTTTTATGGAAGGGAACACACTGAGGTAAACAGCTGTGTCAAATCATTCAAATCATTGAGGGACACATAGGAAAATAAGAATCTCTTAGACCTCCAGAGTTTCCTCTCCTCCCAGATTAAATACTCTTAATGAATATATTTCAGGAGAAACCCGCACACTGAACACCCATGGGGGACGGGGGTGTTGCAACTTTCCCAGAGCAAGGAGCATTTTCTTTCATCTGTAGGTACTGGAAGACAGGACGGTTCAAGTCCGAAAAAGAGCTGTAGGACTCACCATTTTTGCAGTAGTTTCCAGGGCAGCACATTGCGTGACGCATGCAGCGTTTTCTGCGTTTCCTGCAGGCGAGACAGATTTGCACGCTGGCTCCCCCTCCGCGGGTGGGACTTGCACAGTACTCATCGGTGCTGCACTCCTCGTCCTCCGCGCACGGGTAAGGCTATGAGAAGGCAGCGGAGAGAAGGTGAGGAGCCCCGGCATCCGAGTACCCACACTTCTGAACCCGGACGCTCATCGCAGTCCCTATTTGTGCACTCTCCTAAAGCTGTTGCCACCCTCCACTCCCAAATGCAGCATTTCCAAAAACACCCTGAATCTCATTCACCCAGAAGACTCCACACCTTCCTCTCCAAATGGTATCCCTTCAGGGTCACAGCGTCCTTGGATCCCTGCGACCCCTCTCACCTGGTAGTTGTCAAGGGTCTGGTACTTGTTCCCGCCCTCGTACAGAATTCCTGGTGCAGCGCTGACTGCAGAGCCTGGGTGCCCGGCAGCGCCGCCCAGTGGTGGGGGCAGGTTCTTAATAGCGTTGGAATTGACCAGAACCGAGTTCAAGGTGGCGCTCACACCCAGCAGAGAGTGGTTGCAAAGAACTGCTGCTATAAGGGCGACCAAGAACCGAGCAACTCCCACAGAGCCCAAAGCCGTCATCTCAGAAGTACTCAAGCGGGAGAAAGAGAAAGGAGGGATGTCACTTTGCAAGCCTGGTCCCAACGAAACCTTGCTGGTGCGGCTGCAGAGTAAAGATTCCCAGAGCCTCCAGCGATCTCAGAGTCCTGACTGAGCTCTGCGCCGCCACCGCCACGGTGGCTGCCTTTATACTGCGAGCTCTGAGCATTCCGGCCCCTCGGGGAAGACAACAAAGCCGGGATGGGATTTCAAAGCGTTGGGAGGGGCTGGGAGGGGGTGTGTTTGTGTACATGAAGGGGGGGATTTTGACACTCTTCACCCCTCCCCTCCCTTGCACGGTTGTTCTACTGACCCAGCTCACCTTCGTGGTGACAGTTATCAGTGAGCATTAGAGCAGAGGACGTTAATAAACGCAGAAGGCGGGAGGAATTCTGCGCGCAGGGGTACGTTTGCTTTGCAGCAGGGACTGGATTATTTGTATCTGAAATACTTTCCAGAGCCGAATGGTGGTAGACTCTGCGGAACCACTTTTTGCCCTTTTCTCTTAAGCCAATACTCCTTTTTTGAGCAAACAAATAATATTCTATGTTAAATACAATCCCGGTCAGTAATTCAAAGACTCTCGGGGTTGGGGACGTCTCTGCCAGAGGACCAGGTGGCCCTTGCAAGTTGCTGATTAATCCTTTAGTGTTTTGATTTGCAGATTTGGGTGAGGTCCTGGTCTTTAACTTCGTCCAGTTGCTTCCCTTCACCCCGCCCTCTCCCCTCCACCGAGAGAAAAATGTGCAAAGAGAAGTAAATTTGCACATCAAACGAGGATAAGAAGGAAGAAGACCTAATTCTCTTTTGATGGGAAGTTTAGAGTGGAAGGCGAGAGACTGGCATTTGGAAATTAGATCAAGGGTGGAGAGAAGAGGGAAATGACCATCCGATAATCAAACTATTTAATGTGGTTCTTTGAATCTGGTCAGTCGCGGCAGTAGATGAACTTGATTAGGCAGACACGCGAGATCAAAGTGGCTCGGAGCCAAAGCGGACAGAGTCCCTCGTGCGTGCGGGGGTCAGCCGTCCTTCTCTGGTGCCCCCTTCTCAGTGGTGGGTTAATGGAGGGAGATAAGAAACCCTAAAGGCTTAGCGCCTGACTTCCTCATTAGTATTTCATATTGCAATGCTTGAGAACGCTTTTGTTTGATCCCAAGTCAAACCTTTCGCAGATGGAGGAATACAGCCTCCTGGGAGATAATTGACTACTTTGTGGAAAAGGAGAACTGAAAGTGAGCTAGACAGTGAATTCGACATCATTTAATTCAGTGTATGAAATAACAAAGTAACACTGGTGTCTAGGAATATTGTTGTGCCTATAAATTTGAAATCTCATCTAGCTAGTCAACAAAAAACAATTGGAAGCCTAATGCCCAGGCATCAGTTGCCCTACCATCCAGTTTATTGCCTTTTCTCTTTTTATTTTTTATTTTATTTTGGTTTGTTATTTAGTTGGGTAGGGATAAGGGGTGCAGTGAATATGAATATTTGAGGCAGATTTCTTATTCTAGGGAATAAAGTTCAAGTTCTCTTTATTCTAATAAAACAATTATAAAGTATACAGAAATAATACAATTATAATAACAAAAGATAAGAAATGTACATAATTATTTTAAAAATAGGTTGATGTTATAAGTGTGAGAAAAAGGAAAACTCTTATGTAAATTGTGTAAAGGAAGAAATGATTATAAATCACAGTTGAATAGAAAAGACTGGAATATATTTATTATTACTCCCCTAACCTGTAGGCCATCTATATTTCCTCCACCTGCTGATCTACAGTGGTCATGACTGTGAGGGCCACAAGTCAGTCTCATAGAAATGTAATCCTAAAGTTGAGGGTATTTAAAAACCAGTTGGTGATGGTCTGTGTTTTGGTTCCTTGGGTTTGAGAGTCCTATTAAGAATGTCTTCTCCACCATTCTTTATTGGTGCTTCGAATTACACTGGTGTCCTCATCCCAAATTGCATCTATCCTGGGAACTTGCCTATGACTTATTGATAAATCCAGTTTAAAAGTCTACCACTGATTAAATCCTACCTATTTCCTTAGGTTTTATTATGAACATGTGTAATGATGTAGACATGGCAACTTCTCTAGAAATTTTTAGAACAAATTGAGAATTTAGAGGCAAAGGGGAAGTTTTTCATTGCCTTTTTAATCATAAGGATCAAGCCCAGAGGCTTAGGGAAAAAGAACTAAGAAACAGGAGATTTTAGGCACTTGCATAATATTAATAACAATGTAATAATCAATGTGCTCATCATCTTTGGTACACTACAAAATCCACAAGCTATCTTAAATTTGTGTCATGTTACAAACAGAGAAACAACATGTATCCCATTTGTTTACAATAAAAAAAAAAAAATTTGTGTCATGTTGAAATGCGGGGAAAGAATCCCTGCCTGCCTCAAGAATGAAAATGTCTTTTCCTCATCCTATTAGCCTACTTAAGTATTTCTAGAAATATAGTTATGCCACACTAAAGGTCAATCCCTTTCCCTCTTTTCACAAGAGATAGTAGATGGTTGATTTATTTAATATTAATGAATTTAGTTCATTAAGAATTTACATTCACAAATGGAACCAGTGGACTGGTTTCTACCCATTTTTCATTTTCTTTCTGAAGTTCTCATGAGTTTAAATCTAATAATGAATAGATCAATATCAGATTTCCTGCTGTGTATTAAGAACAGTACTTGGTGTTGTTTGATAAAAGATGAGTGCTAATTATCTACTTCAAATTATTTTTTAGGAGCAGGTGAAGTAAGGTTACATATTACACAAGGAAGAAATTATGTATGTAGCCCTCAGAGAAGGCTGAGTTCATAACAAGACAATCTTTTGTTCAAATGGATAAGTTTATTTTTTAGTAGAATCATCATCTTTAAATTCTGTCTGTAATTTAAATTGTGGTTTTGTCACAAGCATCAAGAGCAAATGTAAGAGGTGAAGTGAAGTTCTAGTTTTTCTAGTAAATTTGCTCCTTCAGTTCTAGTTAACATTCAATGGTGCCAATTATTGGAAGCATATCTCAAAAACTATTAAAGGCAGTTTCCTTGTCCTCAGAAGATGTTCAATCTCTGAGTGGTTGAAGACACACAATGTATTGATGATATACGTTTTTTCAAAACAGTTTGTATTTTGGTCATAGGGAAAAAAAGAAAAAGGACCAGGAACTGTGATTGATACATTTCAGGAGGAAGAAGTTCTAATGATTATCTGAGTCTCTACTATAGGTGGCAGGAACCAGAGCAGGTGTATTTACTTTATTAAACTCCATTATTCTGTCCTACAGGAAATCTTGCCTCTTATTTAATCTAGCTTAAACAGGACCATAATTAACACAATAAATTTAATATTTTGTATTAGATTTTAAAACAAGAGAAATATGTTTACCAATATAGTACTCAGGAATGGTATAATAAGATATGCCTTCCTGGTATTTTAAGTGCTGGATGCCATTCATAGAATATCCATGAAAATTTTCATCCATGAGGCAGATAGATAAATATACTCCAAAAAACACTATGCTATTTGCAAACTACTTTTCTGTCTTTATTATCTCAGGTTCTTTTGTGACTGCTGCATTTTAAATTTCCTAGCTCCCTCTCTCTTTCCTTCCTTTCTTCCTTTCTTTCCCTCCTTCCCTTTGTTAAATCAGAGGATGTACATTTGTTGCCATTTAATTTGCCTTCACTAGAAAACAGTGAGTAAATGGTTGCTGTTGCCAACATTTTGTTAGTAGCAATCTTGACTTTATTTCAGGGATTCCTCATTCCTGATATTTAATAAAAAGTGTTATGACTTTCTCATTGGTCTTTAAAGGATTTTGGGGCTTAAATGCTCTCCAGGATGTTAAAAGAGCTTCAGACAAGGCCCATGTTATGATTCCCTAGAGAGGCTGGATTTTCTCTAGTCTGCAGTACAAAGAGAAGGAGAGATTTGACAATGATTATGTTGATGGACAGCCCAAATAAATCAGTTTTCATGGTAGCTTTCTAAATTTGCTCAGAAGATACTGGAGCAGGACATTAAAAACTAATTGGAACCTAGACCCCAAAACTCATGAAGATTTGACTAAAAACCAGTGAGGATGGTCCCTAAACCAGCCATCAACCTGCATCTTTTCTCATGTTCTGACACTCAGAAAAATCTGTGATGTGTAGAGAAAGAGTGTATCAGCTCCCTTAACAGATGTTAATCCTAAAGGATTTAATATTTCCAACCATGAAGATAAGCCAGTGTCAGCAGAAAGCAGAATGCTTATGAGATAGCCTCCACATCTAGAAAAATTTGTTTTCCTCCATTTCACTAGGTCCCTACTATTACCTCCTTTATAATGTAGGCATTCTCCAAGGGTCATGACCAAAAAGGGCATCACGCCATGGTGTCAGGGGGTTGGGGCACTTCTACTCTGCCAGCTGCCAGCTGGTGCATAAGCAACCTTAATAAAAGTCATTTAATTCTCAGTACTGGTATTGGTTTTTCATTCATAAAAAGAGATGCAGGGGCCCCGGGCGGGGGTTGGTTTGTGGGGTTGGGGAGGTCTGACTACCAAATCTCTCCAAGTGCTGCCACAAGACATTTTGTATTCTGGTTAAGAATGGCTTGCAAGGGGGCAGTTCTTTAGGTAGCCTAAGAATAAAGTAGAAATCATTGACATGAATCAATACTGTGAGCATGCTGGTGTTAAAGAGACTGGCATGTAACGTTTTAGAACCTGAAAATAAGGTGAATTATTTGAACCAGGTGTTTTTTATAGGTGTGTGATGTGTGTATCTGTGGTGTGTGTGTATCTGTGGAGAGTGTGTTCTTTCAATCACAAGACTAGTTGTAATGTAATGTTTTGGAACCAAATTTTTCAACTACTGTTGTAGTTTTAAGCTTAGTAAATTGCATTGAAATCTTGGGATAAAAAAGTACCCGGACCTTGAAACGCCAAACGGTCAAGATGTGGCTGAAAAACAAACTATCAACTTTTGGCGGGGAAGAAAAGGGACGTTGAATTACTGCAAGGATTCTTTATCACCATCCCTGAATTAAAAGTATCTCTTTTCACTGGAGTCCACGAATTGGTGGAAGGAGGCAAGTGGGGGAACTACCTGTGTGGCAGACCTAGAAGCCCAGACTAGAGGGGTCCTGAAAGCCCCTGCAGCGCTGGGCGTTCGCATCAGGCAGGCCCTGGGCGCTGCACTTCACCACGCCGCCAGTTCTCATTGTTCTTGCGCTCCCGGGCAGGGTGCTCACGGTGTCTGCCTTCAGTGTCACAACCGTCGCCAGCATACAGTAGTGTAAAATGAAGCTTGTTTAAAGACTCTCTTTGATGAACGAAGATCAAACGGCCTGGGGACCCCCGGTCTTAATCAGACTTGAGCCTGGATGGCGTTTTCACAAATAGTCCGTTTGCTCGGCTTTGAGCAGACGTTGTGCTCAGCACATTCATCCGGCTGCAGGGCGGCTAATCCCCGCTGAAACCCTTTGCCGATCGCAAATCCATTCACACTACAATGGCTGCTGTTGGTTTGCTGTGTCAGTTCATGGGCAAATAAATGCAGGCCTTTCTGACTTAATTAGAAGGGGGAGGGCGGAGAAGGGGAAAGACTTCGAAGGGGAAGATTACAGCTACCCGGACTGGGGCTCCGCTGCCTCCGGCATCGGGCGGGAAATGAGAAAAATCCACTCTTCTGCTGCCCCCTGATGGAATTTTTGTAAAAGTTCTTCAGAGCAAAGGTGTGAAGGATTTATTACCCTAGTTGACTTTTTGAGACTTATTTTGCAGGTCTTATTGAATTGTATATTGTGTATCATCTTCACCTCCTATGCCGCAAATTCTTCGAAGCTAAATATTCTCTAGTCCGTTTGAAATTTATAGACTCTCTATTGCATTCCTGAATAAAAATTTCAGGATCTCCGGAGTTTTACAAATATTACTTTGTAGGAAAATTCTAGGCTGAACAATTAGAAAAGTTCGTAATACACAACTTTTCATAAAACATAATTATTTTAAGAAATAAAAAGTTATCGAATGAGAAAATGTTAATAATTTCAAGTTTCCATTTTCAAAAACAGGATGCAAACCAACAGATTCATGCAAAATAATAATATATTTCTGTTTCTTTAAAGCCAACATGATGTACCAGTAAAAAAGGAAGAGCTGGAAAAATTAACATACTGACAGTGCAGTTCCTGGCAAAATATAATATGTATATTAATATTTAAAAATTTTATTACAACTCTTTTTTTTTTTAATCTCAGCAACCTGCTTGACCTTTACTAAATGCTTGATGAATGAACAATGGAGGGAATAAAAGGTGTATGTGAATTCAGAGGCTAAAGAAGAAGAGGTGAGGTGAGGAGAGGGGGAAGGATGACCTCAAAAAATGAACTGGCCCAGATTTGGCCAACCTGTTACCTTGGAAGAGTAAGAGAACTCATTCCATAACCAGAACAGAGAACTCAGGGGCCCTCAAATCAGAGAGAATAAGACAAAGCCAAGGAGTCGGACTGCGTTCAAAATGTCAATTACAAGGCTGTTGTAAAGCTGTTGGCTTTGATGTTTGAAAATTAAGCCATAAAGCAATAACCCATTTTTAGAGAAAGAAACCAAGGAATAACCTAAAATTGGTAGCTGGTATCATGGTTCAAGCCCAGATCCAAAAGGAATGGTTCTCCATTCAATCATGGACAGATCCCACCCTTCATGTTTGTGAAAACCTTCACACTGGCTTTTGTACTTGGGATATTTCAGTAAGAAAAGTGACAAGATTTGGTTTGCTTTAGGGTATAGGACATCTTTCTAATACAAACTATGAGAAAGCAATTCTCATAGTTTTAATGGAAGAGATGAGGAACGATTCAAGATTAATGTCATCCATTATTAGCATGTAAAACTGAGGGAAATATCAGTGAATTGTGCTTGTAGACTTCTACCCACATGAAAGATATAGGGGTCAAGTTCAAAGCCATCCATGGGAAAGATGGAGAAAGATGGACCCTCAGAGCATGGGTTTCTGACTAGCATCTGTTCTTGCTCCCTTTGTCAATTTTTTTTCCCCAGCCCCCTCAGGCTGATTTTCTAGGTTAATATGGTGAAGATCATGTTTGCTATAGTAGAGAAAGGAAGTGATGGGTTGAACCCAGTGGTGGTGTTGAAAATTTTCCTGTATCACACTTGGCCCACATTTCTCCAGGGAAGATGGACAGAGGGAAAGGAGGTGCTGGCACTAAGTGGGCTTTGGCACAGAGCTCTGGAAAATCAGAGGAGCTGGAAGCCCAGGTGGCAGGATACACCTGGAGAGCAGCAAACTCCTATGGCCATGAGAGTCTGCAGTGCCCATACAAGGGACAGCAGTCCAAACCCCATCATGATAAGCCATATGGGGAATGACAAAGACTTGTCCTAACCTGTCTTCTATTGGGACTGACCCAATCCCATTAAACCCATGGTGGGCAGCCCAGGAGAGTGTTAGATAGGATGCCAAGGTAGACAGAACCCATCTGGTTTCTGAGGTGAGTTGGTTCATCTCTATCCCTCAAAGCCTTCGGACATGTACAGAACTGAAGGAGGTCTTGCTGGCTGAGAATTTTGGAACGCTCCCTCTAGTGAGACTGGGAAGGGGTGGCAGGGTTGGGGTGGAGACTGCCTTGAGAGAGCAGCTGAGGAATGGATGGATTGGGATTTTCAGAGATGATGCCTGGTCTGATAGAAACCATGATTCAGTGCGCCAGCTTGGGGTTAATTTTTCTGATTAGGTAGTTCCATACAGCTCATTTTTGCTCAAAAAATGCAGGCAGAAAATAATGTTGCTCTACTATTAGGATTAATTTTAAAGGATAGCAAAAGGTTTGTGAGAAATTCCATTTCTAAACTTTCATTACAATATTTATTGGGTATTATACTTTTTTCTACAAGCTATATGATAAGTATAAAATTATATGCAGTTTTTTTGGTACTGTATTTTAAAATATATTTGAAAAATGACTCTAAAGAAGCAAATTGACCACAATCACAAGTTCTCAAGATGAAATTCTTTTCATTATAGTCTGCTCATATTTTTTTGGTTCTTCATCAGTGGCTCCATCTTTTTCTCACAATATTATTGAAGTTCTGTTGATTCTTTTTATTTGCAACAAGAAAAGCATGCTTTAAAGTAACCTCTAAGTTTAACAAATGAGTGCAAAGCGTTTTGCAAATATCAATAGTTTTGAGAGTTGTTCTTAGGTACAAACTTACTTAGAAGGTACAGAAGTGTCAAGGCAAGGAGTAGAGTGGCTAATTAGGTTTCTGTCTGAGGCATATCCCCTACTCCTTTGTGATAATAGCACTTCCTATTATCATTTACATTTGCTAATAATTTTAGAAGGGAACTGTGGCAGAACTTTGAAGTCTAAAGGTTTAAAAAGTGTGTGTTTTCTTTGCATTTAGATTTTCTGATTTGCAGGCAAATTCTTACATTTGTTTGGAAAATTACATGATTTTATTGAAAGCTGAGATTAGAAAAATAAGTAAATAGATAAGTGGAGCTTTTATTTATAAGCTTGTAAAGAATGAGAAAGTAATTGATTCCTTTCCTGTTTTTGTGAGCATAGAAGGCTATTTGTCAATTTGAAATTCCTTGTTTCCTTTTTAAAAAGTTTGTTAAAAACTCTGCACGTCAGTTCTTCTTCATATTTATTACACTAAAACCACTTTGAACTTTGACTCTAAATCCAGCCCTGATTTTCAATTTTTACTGGTTTCTGTGAATAATCCTACCATGGACAATACAGATGTTCCCAAACTTACAATGGTTCAACTGGGAATTTTTCAACTTGATAATTGTAGAAAAGTGATGTTCATTTCTAGAAAGACATATTCAAATTTTTTATTTTTTGATCTTTCCTGGGATATCAGGGCTCTTGATATGCTGTACGAAACTCTCTTGAGATGACCAGAGGTGGCAGCAGCTATTGGCAGCTTCCAGTCAGCCACATGATCATGAGAAGACAAAACCCATACTCTGCAGTGTGTTATGCTACTAAACCAGGCTCCATGAGTTAGGTACATTAAATGCATTTTGGATTTACATCTTAAAATTTAATGATGGGTTTACCAGGACATGGCTGTATTAAAGAGCATCTGTCTATTATTTATGGTTCTCCAGAGAAAAGAACTAATAGGATATATGTTGAATTGTAAGAGGAGATTTACTATGGGAGTTGGCTCAGGTGACTACAAAGGCTGAGAAGGTGCTGATATGCTGCCTGAAAGCTGGAGAACAAGGGAGCTGGTGGTATACATCAGTACAAGGCCAAAGACCTGAGAAACAGGGAAACCAACAGTCTGAGGCTGAAGGAGCCCTGGATTGTTTGTGTGTGTATGCATGCGTGTGCATGTATGTATATACTGGTATGAGTCTTCAAGTTCTTTGGTCTGACAATCAGCTTGATTTCTGATAGTAGGAGAAGATGGATACCCTTGTTCAAAACGAGAGAAATTCACCCTTCCTCCTGCCTTTCAATCTGTTTAGGCAATCAGATGAAGTTCACCCTGACCAAAGAGGGCTGACCTTCTCTATTCAGTCTCCTGATTCAAATACTGATCTCCTCTGGACACTGTAACAGACACCCAAAAAAAATCTTACCACCTGTCTGAGTACTCCTTGTATAAATAAGTTGATGCATAAAATTAATCTCCACAGGCAATTTCACATGAAAAATGTGAATCTATTAACCATGGAGTGTGGGGGAGATCCTCACCACTCTGTAGTATTGGCACCATTTAGACAAAATTGACATGCATAATTTCAAGAATATAGGTAATAGTACAATGAAGTAAAACATTTTGGAAGTAATGACCTGTGAGTATTTATATTTTATTTATGTTACATAATATTTGTATATTATTTTAACATAACATAATTAGTTATAAGTGTATGTAATTTAATTTTTAAAATAGCAATCTTTGAATGCTGATGACTAGAAACATCAATTGTCCCAGGTGGCCATAAAACCCAAAGTTCAACCTCACCAGACCAGGAAATGTCTCAGAGTAAATACAGTTCCAGTGGACCACTTAATTTCTTAGCACAAGTGTTGATCCAAATAACCTAATCTGCCAGTTCTCCAGAAATGGAAGCTCTCTTTCACCTTAAAAAAAAAAAAAATGTTTTTCTGGATGTTATCAGACTGCATTATCATGCAGAATTTTTCATTCAGCATTGTTTGTAAGATTAGTCCATGTTACAGTTAGCTTATACATCTATTTCTGCTTTTATATAGTATTATGTGACGCTTATAAATTTAATGGTCATTATCTAAGTGATGAACAGCTTGATTTTCAATCATAATACACATGTGCAATATTTTTCTACAAAATATACCAAAAAGTAGAAGTGTTGAGTTGTAGAATATGAGTAATTTCAACTTTACAAAATGTTATGAAATTGTTCTTCAGAATTGTAGTAATCGCCATTTACACCAGCAGTACACAAGAAGTTTATGTTGAACTATATTCTTAACATTCATTACATTTAAATTTTAGTTTGAAAATCTCAAGGTTGAAAATTGTAAATGTATGATTATTGATTATTAACAAAGTAGAATATTTACATTTTTCTATTTTCTGGAAGAGACTATATAAGATAACAAATTAGACTAATATAACCTTGACAAAAAAATAGTTTTAAGAAAGGGAAATTTCAGACTTCTCTCACAAGATCTTCGGTATAAACATCTAAAATATAATATTGACAAATCCGAAACACCAATATGTTAAAAATGCATGTCATGACAAAGTTGAATTTGTACCAAGGAAGAACTAGTATTTTAATACTGAAAATCTATAACATCTGCCAAAGTCTATTACAATAACCAATTGAGAAGAATCCATGTGACCATCTCAGTATATGCAGAAAGATATTTTGATACAATTAAATAGCTAATCATGATTTTTAAAAAAATTGACAAACTAAGCATTCTTAATATGCTTCATATGTACATATATAAAACCTCTATCAAACATCTAATGATGAAAACAATGTGTTTTTTTTTTTTGATACCAGGAATTAAACTCAGGTGCATGTGACCACTGAGCCATATCCCTAGCCCTATTTTGTATTTTTTTTAGAGACAGGGTCTCACTGAGTTGCTTAGCACCTCACTTTTGCTGAGGTTGTCTTTGAACTTGCAATCCTCCTGCCTCAACCTCCTGAGCCACTGGGATTATAGGCATGCAGCATGGCACCTAACATGAAATTGTAAATCAGGTAAAAGAAAGAATGCTACCTGAAATTTCATTAATATACAGTTATATACTTGGGGTCATAGTAAATTCATTAATTCAAGAAAGTAAATCAGTTATGAGTTTAATAAAACATTTCAGAGATAATAATGTCCTTAGAAATAAACTAAGAGACGAATTAATAAAATTTCATCATGGATGCTGGATAGGAGAAAAATATACACAAAACAAATGGACTTTCTCCATGTCAATAAAGAATTAGAGATCATACACTTTAAAAGAAGTATTTTAAATACCAATATAAGATATGCATTAACTCTTATTATAAAATGTTTTTAAGACATTTTAGAAAAATGTTAATAATGTCCATGAGTGGAAGAAAGTTAATACCATAACATTATACTTATAATTTCTTCCACAAATTAATCTATGAATTTCAAGTAATTCTAATAAAAACTCTAGAAGGTTTTTTTTCATGAAATGTAACCATTTTGTTTTAATACTTTTGGATAAAAAGACTAGCTAAGATATTTTAAAGACAACAAAGATGCATGTTCAGAATTACTCTACAGAATATAAAGAATTTTTATAAAGGTGTAATAGTTAAGCCATGTTAGTACTTCTGCAGAGAAAGGTAATATTTCAACCAAAGATAATTGAAACACACACACACACACACACCACACACACATATATAAACTGGAAAAACTAGGCATCCATACAGAAAAATAAAAGTACCACATATCCACCCATTTTAAAAATTCATTACAGGGATATTAAAGACCTACTGTAAATAACAAAATATAAAATTTTAGAAATAAGAGCATACCACTTTAACCATGACTTTATAGGGATTTATTATGTAAGATACAAATCATAAATTATATAGATTGATAAACTGACCATATAAAATAAAATAAAAAACTTTTCTAAAAATAAAAGAGAAGGCGAACGGAAGATATTTGCAAAATAAATGACCATTAATTTTATTAAATATTTTTTACAGTTCAACTATTCATAAAGGGATAACTGAAAAGATAATGTATTTTGCCTTTAATTTTCAAATTGAGGAAGTATACACGCAGGCAACTTTTTTATGCTATACCATCCTCATATTCCTGAGATATAGTTAAGCTAGCTACTTTTAAGATGCATACATTACTGCATTTTGCTAATGTTTTGATTAGTATTTGTGTCTATATTCATGAAAAATATTGACCTCTAATTTGTCTCTTTCTTGCATTACTCATGTGTGCTTTTGGAATCAAGGTTGGGTCAAACTGCTAACATGACATGAAATACGTTTGTTTTCCCTCTATTTTCTGGAAGAGTCTGAGAGCAAAATTATCTTTTTCCTTCCATTTGGAAATACAGATGAAGTTCCAGCTTGCATGTACCTACAAATTGACTCCTGCTGTGACATCTTAGGTCATCATTGTCTGATACAACTTTCTGTGACCTTAGAAATATTCTGGAGTCTGCACTGACCTGTATGAGTGATATGAAACAATTGCGACTGACAAATTTTGTTTAAAACTTTAAATGGACATATTTTGAGGAAACTACTATTTTAAACGGCCTTCTACACACTCCTGTTGGTTGCCTGGCCCTTCTCTTCCATCACTTCTTCGTTTGATATGCTTCCTGGTATTTCTGTTACCTTTCTGCACTGATCTTTCCCATGAGGGTCCTGAGTTCAACTTTTTACTTTTGCTGTAACTGAGACAACCATCTTTGGCTTCTGGCTTACTTTTTTTCTTTTTAGGAGTTTCTCATTCTTGTTTACCAAGAGTTTCCCTTTTATTTTGTGTATGTATCTGTGTACTTATTATTTTTAAATATAGCTTTTTTTTCTTTGAACTTTTTGCTGCAAGTAAAAGTCCTGAAAGATCTTTATTTTTCAGATAGGGAAAATACTTAAAGTGAAGTTACTTATTCAAAGTTGCATGGCAGAGTAGCTCTAGAATCAGGGTCCTTCCCAAAACTCCCAGTCTCAAACGTACGAGCTTAGTGCTCCAATAACATACTTGTTTCCAAAAGGAAATCAAGTTATGGTTTAAATGCCTCTTCAATGCATCATTCTTAGGCTCATGAGGCCTCACCTTTTTGTAATACAAATAATTGTATCTCAAATTGTCTTTGTGTAATCCTAATGGTCTTACATGCAAATTGAAATGAAGTATATCCCAAATTTGTTTGGTACAATCTGTGATAGCCCTACCTCCAAGAGGTCCTTCTCTAACCCTAGTAAACTTGCTATATTTCTGATGTTTCCTAATGGCCTAACAATGATGGACAGCATATCTCCCAGCATGGAAAAAAAATCAGGTTTTGCAGAATCTATAGATCTTGAGTTGACCATTGAATAGTAAGACATTACAAAGGAGTAAAAAATTCTATATACAACTCTAAATAGTTGCAAAAAGCTGGAAGTCAAGCAAAGGCTCAGAGCTGATTTTAAAGGGCAGGGGGAATTAATCTCATTAAGAAGTTTGCATTCTTAGGGAATTCACAGGTGATTGAAGGGAGCTGGAAATTACTATATAATTGACATTTTTTGCAAGATAACCTGGACCCTAATAAGGAAGGAAGATTTAAAAATGTATGTATTAAATGGAAGCTGATTTTATATGTGAGAAAAATTATCCAACATGCAAAAAAAAAAAAAAAAAGGTGCAAAAGCATTATTTTACCCTTGAATTTATACAGATCATGAAGTAGTATGAAGTGTGCAAATTTTGGTATATCACTTGTTTTATTTGATATAGGTCTCAATCTTTTTAAAGTAAGTTTGAGTATAATTACAAGCATTTAATTTGATCAGTGTTCATGAAATGAATCCCCTGTATCACCAGTTGTATCAAGAAATTAAGCTACTAGCTTCTCTCCATATACTTAGAAATGCACACATGAAAAGAACCTCAAGTATGATCTAAAACAGCACAATCATTTCTCCAGATGAATGAATACCACACGCATCCCCAGTCTGTGGAACAGATAACATTGGGACTTCTTTGGTTGAATCAGAATTAGAAATCTGGAGTCCATGGAGCCTAATCACTGTGTGTCCCTTTCTTTCAACCTATATATTCCTCTACTTATTCTATCCAGGTGACCTAGGAGAGACCACCTCAGTGTGCTGAGGCTTTATGGAAAACTCAACTTGAAATATCATTGATTTGTTGTAAGTCTTCCTTTTCGATCAAGGGTTGACAAGCTTTTCTGAAAAGGACCAGATATTAACTATTATAGATTTCACCTACCATACAACCTACCATACAACCTCTACCTAGCTACTCAAAACAAATACAGTTGTAGCATGAAAGCAGCTATAGATGGTATGTATGTTTTTCTATAAAAACATTATTTGCAAATAGACTGTGAGCCACATTGGGTCTATGGCAACACTTACTTTTAAAAATAAGGAAAGAGAGATTCAGAAAGTAAAGCAACTTAGAATCACAAAATTGTATAACTAAAAATAATAATTACTGAAGAGATTAATCTTGTGGATAGGGAAACTAAAACCCTAGGTAATTCACATAAATATGCAAATTTAAAGCAATTTATAGTATGTGTAACTTAGCAAGGGTTACATATAAGATATCATAATTATAGTTTAGGTTGTACTTTGCTTCTATTTCAACCTTTTTTTTTATTGTTTAAACTCTGTGGCTCTCACATCTTTGCAGGAATCGAAGACTCCTGTTCTACCTAGGAATTGTAACCCCCCCCCCCCCATCTCATAACTAACATACTTTCTACTAGATTCATTTTTTCTCATGCCTCAACCTGGTGATTCTAAATTTGAGTCTTCACACAAATTTCCCAAATAACTCTTTGCATCAAGTTTAGATGGCCCAGGTCCTGAGAATGTTTCCACCCATTCCTGGGTTGAAGTGTATCTTTTCCATGTCATGTTTGAAATGTTTCTTATAAAGATTACACATTTGAATGAATTCACCAAGTCTTCACTATGATTCAGGGTCTGAAGATTTTATTCTGGTATCTTGTGCCTGAAAGTGGGTTATTTGTACTATTGAAACACTTGTAGGGGCTGGATCAGACCTTGTCTTTCTTCTGTATGTGTGTAGTATTTTATGAATTGGAATAGGCAAGATCATGCAGCAGAAATAGACAAAGCTAGAATCCTAGTGGTCCAAAACAATGTATTCCACTGTAAAGCCTGAGTGCTCTGCTCCTGCTCACTGCCATTCACACTTTTGAAATTGACAGGGCAGCCACTGTTGATGAATTGCACATCACAACTGTAGAGAAAAAGAGAATGTAAAGAAACACAAATTGGCTCTTAAAGTTTCTTCTTGAAGTGACAGGTTCACCTTTCAATGGTCAAAGCAAGTCAAACTGCTAAACATAACTTCCATGGAGCTGGGAAATACCCCACGGAGGGAAATCAGACATTGGTGAATTGAGGTCAAAATCCAGCTGAGCCAGAAGCTTAAATCCATTGTCATTTCTCCTTAGAAGACTGAAAGGCCTCCTGCAAGTTAACTGCTAGTATCCTATCCTGACTTACCAGATACCAGAAGTGGGTATAAATATACCTTTTGGGCATTGCAAATCAAGATGTAGATCTATTCCTTTAAAATAGTTTATTATTCACATACTATTTTGGTATGTTAGCTAGGAAGGACATCTATATAAGTGGAATGTGAATACTTAACATTTTCAAAGGTATTTAATATGCTTTGGGTGATGATGTCTATTTAGACATTTTGCCCTTATTTAGTTCTTTTACCCAACCATGGACCTTATTTTCCGATTTCTCTTCTATAGAAATCTACATAAAATATCTCCATCAAAATAAAATAAGGTGTCTGTTAAAATATCACATGCCCAGGTTACACCTCAAAGTAACAGTAGATGACCCTGGGAATCTGTTTTTAGCTTATTTCCCAGAAACATCGTTATGTATGACATTAATGTTTGGCAAACACTGGCCTAGATCATATGCCCTGAATCTGGTCACTAACTTTAATGAACTCATTGGCTATCCATTGGGGTCGTTTTGTATGCCTTGTTTTGTTTCCTTCCTCTTCCTCTCCTTCCCACCCCGCCCTTTTCTTTTTCTTTTCTTTTTTTTTTTTTTTTTTGCATGAGATTTAGGCTTACCCTGTTTAGCTCAAATAGTTGGTATGTGGATGGATTTGTCATTGCTCCAGAGATTCACCTGAGCTGAAAAACAACTTCCAGAGAGAAGCCTACTGTTTCATCAATCTATTAATTTCTTAGTTTAAAAGTTATATAATACTGAAGAAAATTCTAAATAGAACTCTTCGAAAAAGAATACTAAATGTGGTGACTGAGCATGACATTTTTAAGGCTATAACTGAGAATCTGTGGTTAGGTCTGCAAGCAAAATGTGATCAACTTGAATGAACACACAATCCAATTCATTCTTCTCAAATTTACAGCTGAATCCTTTTGTCCAACTTATTGTCACAGTTGACTAATCTTGTGTTGATTTAATTGCATTGAAATTAATATGTGCAAATGTGACAGTGGCAGGAGCAGTGTCTTCAGCATTGCCAACCCTCCCTCACTGCTGTCTCTGAAGTGATTGTGTTGATCTGCATGTTGCCCCTAAAGCTGTGTAATTAAATAAAAAACTTTCAGCGTTAGGGAAGTTCATTCTTAAATCTACATTGTGAAAATTAAAGAAATTATAGGATAGATATTAAAAATATTTTGAATTTGCAAAATAAAATCATCATATGTGATATATTGACATAGTATTTTTTCCAGATTATTTTATTGGCTCTGTCTGAGAAAGCAGACTGGACTAAATTTATGGTGTTCTTCAAATCAGGGTTTTTAACTCACTTTCACTGGCAATGTGATGTCAATAAGAAAAACGCCATCAAATTGAGGGAATCTTTATGCTGTACACTAGATTTCAATGTGTGCATCATTACTTCAGTGAGGAAAAAGGATGATGGAATACTATGTTTACCAGGGTTTTGGAGAGCTGAATGAGTTCTAATTGTATTCTTTAAAACTATATACTTTTATGTATATAAAGTTTAAGAGAGGGACCCAATGAACAAATATTAGAACAGAGATTTGTGAAATTGCTTTTCATACTGAATAATTCCATCCTTGCATGTAGTAACTTATGGGAATCCTCCCTTTGCTTGTCTACTTTGGAGTTTGATGAAAAATGCTCAAAGGAGTGTTTGATGGTAATATAGGGAAATCTTCTAATTTATGGTTTCATGTGGGTATATACATTTGTTTTACTGTCATGCTGGTGGTCCAGTATTATTCCCATTGAATTCTTAAATCTGAATTGTTGGATTCATTTTAGATTAGATTAGGGTATTTCACAAAGGATGGTTGGAGTAGAAGTATTTTCTAGATAATTATAGTGACAGTTTACAATAGCAGCACATGGCCTTTCCCTTCTAGTATGATATGCCAATTCCATCTTTTAAATAGTGTGTGGAATTAAACATCAACCAAGTTCAAAAGTAATTATTTTTTTTATTTCAACTCTATAAAGTATACAACAGGCACTCGGCAATTACAGCTGCAGGAAAAATACAGAGCAAATCAAAGCAGGTTAAGTTTATGAAAAAGTTTTTAATCTACATCAAAAGAGTGCAAGTGGTCAATGACCATTTGATGACAGTTTGTTGCATTCTGACTAACAAAGGACTCTTTCATGTAGAACAAATTGTAAGAGGACAATCAAATAACCATAGCAGTAAGAATACAAAAGAACTGACCAGTTGTAAAAACATCATACATTGAAATAAATCTGATAGATGATGCTTAAAGAAATGTCCCCTTACTCAGAAAGCCCAAACCTCTGAGTCATGGTCAAGGTCCCAGAGCTCTGTCTGTTGATGCAGGGGCAGATAAAGAGGAGGGCTTACAACATACTTTCAACATTTTGCTTTCTAGGTCTGTCGAAAACTTGCCTCATAAATGATTTGCATATACAAGAACTCAGAGAAAGCATCCTGTTTTGTTGAGTGGTGCACCAAGGTACTTTTTCATCATTGGTTTCAGAACGAGATGTGGTTAGCAGTCATTTCTGATTTTTTGGGGGGTTGGACCATTGTTAATGGAGTCTATAAAATGAGATATGCTAGAACGTGACTGCACTAACTGCTTTTTCACTGAATCTGCACAGCTTAGCAAAACAGGAATACCTGTATACAGACTGATAGTATGTCATATATTAATTTGACCTGCACATACATTTATACATTTCACAGAAATGACGCTGTATCTCATTAACAGATACACAGCTCTGGTACATTTAACAGAAATAAGAGAACAACTTCATCATTTCTGTAATTCATCAATATTATATAATAAAGGCTTATAAATTGTTAGCAGAAAGAACTGTAAAACGCAGCAAGCTAAGAAAGGACAACATTTTGAGGTGTGTTTGTCTTTGTCATGCAGCATAACACCAAATTTGTTTTTTTTTTTTTTAATCAGATGCCATGAATTTAAGGCACTTGCAACAATGCCAGATAGCCAGGTCATGTTCTAAACTATGGGACAGATGAATAACAGTACTGTTGACATAGTTTTCAATAATACTGACAATTATGACATTAATTCAAGTCTACTTGGACCTAGAAACATTATTCAATACAAATAAAATGAAATAATAATGCTGTGAAACACTAAAAAAAGTTATATGTACCACAAAATATCACACAAAAATATCTATTTACATAAATATTTGTCTGTGGTCCTATTGTGAAAGGAAACAGTGTTATGGATAATGCACAGATCACCTCTATTGTATGAAATCATTTCTGATATCCTTGTTGTCAATCTGGTAGCTGACTTCTTTAAATTTAAATTCATCATCATCAGTTCAGTCATTTACAGATGAAGCAAGAAAAATCCAATAGTTGAGTATGTATCATTATACATGTAAAATTCACATGTATATTTCATAACTGTAAGTAAAAACTATGATTTGTTAAGTATATAATCAAAATACATTTGTTTTAAATGCTACATGGGTCTGATTCATATTGAAATAACAAGGAAGGTAATAAACATAAAAATCAATTACAGCAATTTTCCACAAATAATTTTCTCTAATGTATTCAATCTATCTCAACTTTGATGTTCCTTCCCTTGGCAGTTTTCAGTTTTCCTGTGAATCAAGACACACAGAAAGCCCTTATTTCCCATACTGGAAATATTAACAAGAAAGTCAGTTCACAAATCAAACAAGTTGGCACTATTCTAAACTTATCCAGGTGTTCTTTAATGTAAGAAAAAAAGAGGGCATGAAAAATTCAGAAATAAAATGAAGCTGACCATGAATTATAGCCCTAGTGTCTTCATTAAGACAAGATTTAATTCCTTTAAATTAAATGTTATAAATCAGATGAATGTTTTCATTAGTAATTCTTGGAAGATATAGTTCACCTTTATTTTTTGGTGATTGCTTTAGACATCCTGATGCAATGTTGCGGGTGAAATGAACGAAGATGCAGGTACAGGTGGGAAAAACAATCTACAGTTACATTGTGCTGAATGCTACTTCTTCCTTCTCCTTAGACTGTACATATGGGTTGTCTTAGACTTGAACCATAATAGTCCAAAATCCAGAGTAAGTGCTAATTTCTGGGACTTTTGTGATATTTGAAAATTTGTAGGAGCATATTCACTTTCTAATGACAAGGTAAATTTAATATTCTAGCAAGCCTTAGCATACCTGAACCACACAATCATTAAACAAAAATTACTGAACATTGGCGGTAATTGGAATTATACATATACATATTAAAAGACCAATTAAAAGACATATGAAACCTCTGAAATAGGATTCACAGCTAGACTTTAGGTTGATACACTTAATTTTATATTCTGAAATCTGCAGAAGACAGCCAATGTCTTGGGGAATAGGTTGATTTTGAGAAATTGTTTGTAAGAGAGGGAAAGTTCCAATAATAATAGTATCAATAATATCTTAGGATCAAAGTTTTAATTGAATTTTATCCTTTATATATATATAGTATATACTTATTATTTCTATCCTGAAAATGTTTTTAGAGTTTATTTTGATATCATGTTCTAAAATAGTTTTGAGTATGAAAAATTCAAACAAAATTCATAATATACCCTTTCTTGGCTAAGATATGATGATCTAATTGGACATAATTTTGCAAAAACATCTACATTAGATTAAGAAAAACTCTCTAATGTTAAAAAGCAAAACTGTCCCTATTATACCAAATTCACATACAGTTCCAAGACAGTTTGGAAGGTTATACATTGGTCTGTGTAGGTATAATGCTATCTGTCCAGGAAAAAAAGCTTCTAGAAAACTCCACTATTGACAACTAATAATGTTCATCTGGCCTGCCACCAATGGACCCAACTTCATCTGCTGATTCTTTATTCTACATGAAAAAAGCAAATCAGTCTAATATTTTCATACCTAGTCTTTTCTAGTTAGTATAAATTTCAGGTTCACTAATATTTGTTTTATTTTGCTAAAATCAATTTTTGTGAACTCATGTTCCTTTTTCCCTCTCTAACCCCTTCCTAATTTGACAAGTATGTGGGCTTATTCAGGAAAAGGTAATCAACACCTGTGCAGTTTCTTGTTCTCTTTCCTGACCTCAAATGAGTGAGCTTCCTGGTTTTGTAAACTTTAATAATTTTGCCTTTGTGCTTTCTGACTTTTTTTTCTTATTTTCTTTTTTGGTTCAGGCCTAAGACAAGAAGCTAGTTCAAAAAGGTTTCCAAATCACCTTTCTCTCTTGAACCTAGTCTATGTTGTGTAAGTGAAATCTGACAGGTATTTGGTTTAATAAATTTAGTGAAAATGCTTGAGTCTCTGGCTAGACATGTAAGGTTTAGAATTTGTGTTGTCTGTTCAGACACTGACATTACAGATGAAAGATATACATAGCACCTATATAGTTTTTTATTTTTTGGATGGGTCTTAATCCCTCCCCACCATACCCCACCCCTAACCCAAGGGTTTATTTTTATAAAAAGAAATATTTTAAGCCTCAGTTTGAGGGTATGTTAGGTAAATAGATAAACCAATTGGCTGCTAGTCATTTATTTCCAGGACCATCTTTAAGCACAATATGTTTTTTAAAATATGAAATGGTTTTGTGAATTGCTTTTTTCCCCCACTCTGTCATGCCAATTTATCAAAAAGAAATGAATATCATGCATTTTTCCAATCTTCTGTGAAAACGCATATATACCTGCTATGAAAGGTCTCAGGAGAATCCATAGCAGTTGTGCTTTTATCATATCAATTTTTAAAATCTGTCAGAAAGAAAAGGTAACATTCAGTCTTGTCATCAGCACTGCTGGGAAATAAAATCATGAAACTTCTAGCACTGGTTTGACATGAACTCTGTGACCCACAGATGTGTGGTCCTCTTTTCTACGGTATGTACACCGGCTTGCAGTAACAGATTCCACAACCTTCATTTAAAGAAAGGGGATAGCCCAGGTTCTGTACCATAGTAATCCATCGTACCAATATATTATTCTTTCATCCTGATAAACCTAGCAAGGTACAGACTCTTTTACTAGATTGAAGTGCTTCCTACAGTCTTTCAAATTATAATCAGAGCAAAGCAAGATCGATCGTTGCAACAATAGAAAACATCACTGTACTGGTGAAAGGCTTTGCTTCAGGACCACCATGTCAACTGCTATTTTAGGTTCAAACAGAAAACATGTAAAGAGCACTATTGTCATCTAAGCAATAAGTCCTAATGCCACTGTAGTTACTGGAGCAGCATCGATCAAAGGCATCATGGTGACCCCGAGCACTAATCTTCTCTCTTTCCCTCAAGTTTGCTGGCAGCTGTGTCTCAGAAAAAGCTGTCTTCAGCAAGGCAGAAGCAGGTAAGAGAAATGCGTTAGAAGTCTATGTCCCAGCCTGAGTTGTCATCAGGCGGTGGCTCATCACTGTCCTCAGGAAAACTGTCAAAATTGCTTGTGTCCGTGGGTGATGCAACCTGCAACATGAGAGAATGAGTAGAAGGTTTCTGGCTTTTCTTCATAGAATTCCATGCTAGAATTTTATTTTATTTTCCATTATTAAAAAGAATTGTTCATTTTTAAGCCAATACATAAAAAAATGCAGATTATACTTATCAGTGGGGGACTGTGCAATTTTTGATACATGAGTGCATTGCATAATGTTTAAATTAGGTTAAACATATTTGTCTTCTCAAACATTTATCGTGTGCTTATAGTGAAACTTTCAAAATCCCTTCTCATAGTTTCTTGAAATAAATAGTGCATTTTTATCTCTGGTCACCATACTGTGCAATAGCACTCCAGAACCACTTGCTCCCATCTAACTGAAACGCAGTACCGGTTGATCAACCTTTCCCTATCCCTTTCACCCTACTCTTTCCAGCCTCTGTTAGCACCCGTTGTACTCTCGACTTCTACAAGACAAACTGTTTTAGATCCCACATATGAGAGAAATCAGGTGGCATTTGTCTTTCCATTCCTGGTTTATTTAACGTAACATAATGCTTTCCAGTTCCACCCATGTTGCTGCAAATAACAGATTTTCATTCTTTTTTTTATGGCTGAATAGTATTCCATTATGTGCATGTACTACATTTTCTGTATATTGAATTTCAAAAAGCATTTTAATCCCCTATTTAATGACAGTTGTTTGAGCATCTGCTATGTAATAGGAACATCCATTATGTAATTGGGATTGAATTGGAGTTAACAGTGGCAAGTAAAAATAAATATGGGTCTTACTTCACAGAGATTTATATTACAGTAAGAAATAAATTGTGTGGTTAAAACCAGTAATTAAGAAAATCTTTATGTAAGTATGAACTTTGACTAGTGCTGTAAAATATATATTATTTATTCTATATATATGTATACCTATATATATGATATACATATCTGATTCATATGTGTGTGTGTGTGTGTGTGTGTGTGCATGTATAGTGCCTTGAGGGTGTAAGAGTGAACATATGAAGCTTCATTGAAAAAGTATGATTTATAACCTAAGAATCAGTGAATTCAACATGGAGGGAGGCACATGCCAAGGTCCTGAGGCAAGACAGAGAGAGACAGTTCCATGCTTTGAAGTAACTAAAATATGCTGATGTAACTGCTATCTAAGAAGAGAGGAGAGTACAAGGAGGTGAGGATGGAGAAGCAGGCAGAAGCCAGGTATTGTATGTTTATTCTATGTATAAGAGCTATTTCTAAGCTTGAGCAAAATTCTTATAAATTTACTGGGCAAAGTCCAATCAGCATAGCATCAGCAAAAGCCAATTTAATATTTTCATTGCATAAAAGACCCCTAATAAATTTAGGTTAGGATAATTTAAGTTTAGTATTTATTTATTTACCTCTTCTAGTTTATTACTCTGCTTTTGTTCTAAAACCAAATCTTCATGAATGCAATTAGCATCTGTAATGTGGGACATGGTAATGGTATTTTTTGTTTTATGAATAAACAAATATTAGCACAGAAATAAGTCTTAGAAAAAGGAAATATATTTCTGTACAAAGATCAGGTTTGAATTAGTCTTAGACAGAGGTAGCATATGAATGAAAGTCCCACGACCATAAAGCGGTCATCTCTCTCTTAATTTAGACACACTACATCTTATTAAATGCAGTATGGATGAAAAATATAAATGCAATCAGTTGAAATCTATTTCAGGTTACTATGATGTAGAGTCCACTTAGTGAATGAAGTGGCTATTCAATAAGAAACCTGATGTGTTAAGAAAAAAAACTTTTTCTTTTATCATTTATTTATTTTTGGTGCTAGGGATTGAACACAGAGACATTTTATCATGAGCCACATCACAGCCTTTTATATTTTTTATTTTGAGACAGAGTCTCACTAAGTTGCTTAGAGCCTCATTAAATTGCTGAGGCTGGCCTTGCACTTGTGATCCTCCTGCTTCAGCCTCCTCAGCCCCTGGGATTACAGGTGAGCACCACCACACTCAACTCTTTTTCTTTCAGAGCCTGATAGAGAGCTGAAAGGACATGTTGTACCTGAGAGTGCTTCAAAGTCACATTGGGGGAGGGGGAGGGAGAACCACCAAGTGGGGCAGAAATGGAATGCTGTTCAAGAAGTGATAGCTGCTGAAACTCGTTGCTGCAGATTCGCTTTGTTCTTCTGTCTACACATGCACATATTTAGCATTTACCATAACACAAGTTAAATCACATTCATCTACACAGGCAACTGGAATTAAAGTGCATAGTTAAAAAAGATAAGGCTAAAACACATCCACAGCAACCATTCCCAAAGTTATCTGTTTTTAAGTCTGGATTTTAAAGTACTTCATCATTTTAATGGAATTATTTTATAGCTTATTTAATCCCATCACATGACAAGATTTGACAAAGATCAGTTCTTTGTTGATAACATAAACACCAGCAAGCACAATTTCAGCTGAAAAGTCACTTACGCTTGGTATTATGGGAGGAGTCAAGGTGCCCTTTCTCAGACCTTCCCAGTTAAAGCCCTCAAACCACCTAGGAAAGGAAAAACATCATAAGAGTCATGTGCCTGCTGTGGAGTCTTCCAGGACAACATGTAGAGAGTGTGTGACATACATACTCTAGTTAGGCTAACGTCTTCCTGTGACAAAATGTTTTGTAGTGAATCCCATGTTTTTGAATTAGCTTATTTCATAAAATGCATATTTTAAAAGTGTGATTGTCAAATTTGAATGCCAACTGCCACACAACTGGTTTTCTTGTCATTTTAGCCATAATGTCCACATGACCTTGTTCCTACACTGTCATTATAATTTCTAAGTATTGTAATATGCTTGACCTTGTGCCTTACAAGACACTTCATTTTAAGGAACTAGAGTCAAGAGATGAAGTCAGGACAGAAAATTAACTTTCCATCTCTGTCACTGATTCAGAGTGCAGCCTAAGCTGATCACCCTTTTCACAGTCCTATATTTGTCTCTTCATATCCCAGTTTCCTTTTAAAGATAGAAAGAAGGTATTTTATACACAGCTTTTCTGTGAAAATAAGGACTACATACTGGCACAGGAAGGTGTTTTCCTTTTGTTTTGTCTATGCAGAGACCACCATTAGAAAATGTTTATACCAAATTTTTAGTAGGACTTCTAGATATTCAGATATTTCAGTAAATAAGTTATTTTGATAAATATATGAATTTCTTAGGAGTATAAGACAAGCAGACAAAGAGAAAAATCAGTCTGGGTTTAGTTTAGCTTTGGAACATCCAGCTTACATAAGTTCTGATGTTACTTATTATTTAAAAAAGGCTGTACTCTGCATTGCTTTCCTGTTATACCTAATAGGGAGATGGATGGAAAATATATATTTTGCCTTTAATCTAAAAACTTTGGGTATGATGCAGTGGGCAACTTTGTTTTTAATATTCTGGTAGGGAGTAGAGCCCCTAAATTAAAAATAACCATTTTTTCTTTGGGTCAGAGAGGAAAAAGAAATGCTAGTATGAGTTCAGAGCAACTGAATTAGTGAATCTGCTGTTTGGAAAGCCACAGGGTTGCCACACACGTCTGTATAGCTCCAGACACTTGAAGAAGGGTCTTTGGAAAAACTAACTGGTCTCTACAAGCTCTTTGGCTGTTCCTGTAGAACTATATCCCTTATACACCAATAACTCAAAACACATCAAAACATACCACCTTATGGAAATGCTTTTCTGAACACTTGACACCTGAAAGTTATAAAGAAAGAGCACTTACTTGTGCTTTTGAATATCTTTCACTCCATTTTTCAAATTTCCTAATCTTTCAGATGGGTTATCCCTAAAAGTAAAATAATAATTTTGTTAAATAATCTAATTATTTTCACAATATGATCCTTTCAAAAAGAATGTGTTTAAAACATTTACCTGCATAGTTTTTTAATTAAATTAGCAGCATTTTTGGCAATCTTCTTTGGAAATTCTATCATGTCAATCCCCCTCAATATGATGTTATAGGTTTTCATAGGATCTGGGCCTGAGAAAGGTGGGCTGGGAGAATGAGAGCAAGATGTGATCAGAGACACTACTTTTATTTTCTAAATAAGAACAGTGAAATTGTTATAAGTGCCACAAAAGATACCAGTTCTTATATGGGGCTTACATTAGTAGCAAAACAGGAAGAAATTCAATAAGCAGCCAAACACTGTGCAAGCCCCTGACACAAACATAAATGGGTCAGGTTTCTCTGCTGTTCCCCTCCTTTCTGTATATGCAGGTGCCTAACCTCTTGTCCTTGGTCATTCAAACCATCCCTTAACTCTTTGGCCCTTGTCATGCTTATCAACTCAATTATGCTTTATCCAGGGTTCACATTGCTTTAAGAAGAAATCTTGTGGATTATTTTATTTTTGCACTTCATGTTTATTAATAAAAGTTTAAACTATTTCCTTTTTTTCAGTAGATGTAAAATAGTAGCCCATTTGCTTTTGCCGAGGGCTGTGATGCTATCTGCCTCATTTTCTGTGATAAGTATTTTCTATTTAATATGTTATTAGCTGTAAGTCAATTATAGTCACTTTTAAAATAAATAAACCTTTACTCATGTTTAGTATTCTCTTAGAATTTAAAAAGTTTTATGTGATGTTACAATTGAATATTTTCTTTCTTAACTTGGGAATTTTGATTTTTAGCTTAAAAATGAGGAAGACACAAATCTGGCATTTTTAATTAATTTACTGCTTTTTAATTTATGATTTCTTTTCCTTAGACAATTAGAATAATTTTTTAAAGATGGCTTTTGTGGCTTTAATAAAGTGATGCATGTACAGTCTAAGATATTCAGGCAATATGTAAAACTTAAAATTACTAAAAAGTGAAGATATAAAATACCCCAAATATTAATAATAAACATTTGATTAACATAATTTCATATATTTATCTGTGAAGATGGAGATACACAGGATTATATTACACTTGATTTTGAAAAATATAGGCATTCAATTTACTTTGACTTTATTAAACTGAGGAATAAAATCAAAAAAGGCAATATCCAAATATGTGATTCTGGAATGACAATATGAATTCCTGAAAGTGTTTGCTAAAGAAAAAAAAATTATAAAAACCCTGATTTTTGTACTTTATTTTTTTGTAACATGTTTCAGCTATAAAAAACAATTTAAGATTACTAATTATGAGTGATAAGGATAAGTACATATACAGTTAGAACTATATTTCTCTTCCTACTTCAACTTTGGTTGCTTTTGGTATTGTTTTAAGATTGTTAAAGATTATAATATTTAAATTCCATTAAGCAATACAAATTTAAAATATTTCATCTAAATTTTAATGTTTAATGCAAAACACTCCATCTATCTCCAATCTCTTTTCCAGTTTCTCTGCTCCTGAGTGGTTTATTTGGACTCATCTTTGTGGACTTGGTCATGTAGAATTGTTTTTGAGAAAAGTCTGGGTGCACTTTATGTATGTTGCATTTGTATTTTAAGAATAACTTGTTTTGATATAAATTAATGGAGTTTATACCATAATGTTCTCCCATAACCACAAAATTCGTGTTATATTATCTTTTAGTAATAAAGGTGTCTAGAAAAGGCTAAGGCCAATTGAAACTATTTTCCTGCTCACAGTCAACACCATACATAATGTAATTTTCATGGCAATATGATTATTCCTTGTCATTGAATTTGGAAACTTATGCTTGGACACATTATTATGTTATTACTCTGAAGGTTCCACTATGAACCTGTATATGAACCTGAACCTGAACATGCAGTGTATGAATGTCAAAAGCATACACTGAGTCAAGTATTTATGTCATGAGTTTTCTGTCATGCAATTAAGTTTTTCTATCTTATTGATAATATTCTATTCATACACATAATTGTGCTTTTCTATTTCCTTTGATCTTTATATCCTCTTTTTATAAAAATTTCTATATTGTTTTTACATTTCTATTATTTTTTCCAACCTATGTACTATCTCTGTGGCTACACTTTTTTCCTTTCATTTTGATATTCTTAACATTTAAAAAATTTTAATTCTAATTGATGTATAAACATAAAAAGTATATGTATTAGTGGGTTCCATATAATGTGTTGATACATATATACATTGTGTCATACTGAACTTAGGTTAGACACATTTATCTCCACAAATGTTTATCATTTCTTTACAGAGAAAACCTTCAAAATCCTTTCTTCTAGCTTTCTGAATGTGTAGTGTAGTACAGACACCTACAATCACCCTACTGTGCAGTAGCACACCAACACTTCCTACTCCTATCTAACTGTATCTTAGTACCCATTGATCACCCTCTTCCCATTTTATCACTCCCCTGTTCTCACTCCACTCTCCAGTCTCAGATAATCACCATTCTTCACTCAATTTCTAAAATCAAGTTTTCCAAGAGTAAGATCATAGTATTTGTCTCTCTGTGTCTGGTTCATTTCACTTAGCATAATGACCTCCAGTTCCATTCATGCTGCTTATGGCAAATGTCAGGCTTTCATCCTCTAAATGATCCAACAGTATTCCACTGAGTATATGTAACACATTGTCTTTATCCATGTATTAGTTGATGGACACTTAGGATAGCTCCATTTTTTTGTCTATTGTGAATAAGACTGCAACGAACAGGGGAGTGCAGATGTCTCTCAACAGGCTGATTTCATTTTCTTGACTATAATAGGATTACTGGATCATAGGTTATAATTCTAATTTTAATTTTGAGGAAATCCATGCCTATAATGCCCTTTCTTTTTCCTCTCTACATCCAAGTCCCATTCTTCCTTTAAAAGGTCCAGCTACAGCCTTCCATTCTTTAAAAGGCTTCTGGACACACCCAGCCCTCTTCTAAACTCTGTGGGTCGTAAAGGCCCTCACACGTACTGCTCTTAGTTCACATCACAGTGGTGTATTCACTTCTCTCTTAATATTGGTCTTTGGGGAGCTTGTAATCTGTCTTACACTATGTGGTATTCCTAATGCCTACTTGGTTGTTGTTGATTACAACACTACACAAATAGCAACACATTCACATAGTGTGTGTATGTACACTGGACTTCATGAAATTGACAATTCATTGAATATTAATTATATATATGTAAATATATACATATGTTATATATATATATATATATATATATATATATATATATATATATATATAATTGCTAACCAGCCCTCTTACTTCTATGTTAACCCTTGAAATTTTAAGATTATCATTTCCCTTGCTTCATTGCTGGCTAAATGATTAGACTCAAAATCTCATTTAAGACATTGGATCCTTCTGTGTTCACATTCGTATAAGGAGTTAGCAATAATGAGACCAGAAATTGGTATCAAGTTGGTTGTCTTCACTGGATCTATTTTAGATCTTACTTTGTGAATTATCATTAGCATAACTGAAGCATGGTATTGAGATATGTTGAAATCTACTTTTAGCTGGACTAATTGGAGTGACAAAGGCAGAAGTGTGTAGTTGTATGTGATCTATTTTTACTAGCAGTTCCCTATAAATGTCCATACCTGCCAGTCAGAAGTTCATACATTAGAATTCCCAATGACCAATAGTCAGCCGAAATGTCATGACCTTTGTTTAAGATGATCTCTGGGGCTACATACTCTGGAGTTCCACAAAAAGTCCATGTTTTCTTTCCAAATCCTATTTTCTTTGCAAAGCCAAAATCAACCTTACAAAGAGAGAAAGACAAGATACATAAGCCACTTATGATTAGTTGTAAAGCAATAAATTATTTTGCTAAAGTATACTGATCATAAAAATAAAAAATAAAAACAGATGCTAGCTGTTATAATCCTGTTTTCCAAAAGGAAGCATGTATACTGTGCAAAATTACTCTGAAAAAACCCTGTTGTGGGAAAAGCTGAACACAAGTATTGAATTAAATTCACTTCATTAATAAGAGAAGTGAATTTTTTTCAGAAATATTTTTCATTTTTTCCCTACATTTATACTAACAGAGTTTGTGGCATAAAGAAAGAATATCTCCTTTACTCAGAAACATTAGAAGTCCAGATACTCCTATCCATCATCTTTCCTAGAATATAATGGTTTATGCTGAACTTCATGAAGTTCACAATTCATTCAATATTAATTATTTTAGAAGACACTTTACCACGGAAAGAAGTAAGTAACGCAGAAGTGAGAACAAAGAATCTTCCACTATAAACATAAACAAAATAAGAATGGAGCCTTAATTTTTCTAGAAACCTTTTGAAAGAGGAGTAGGAAATGCAGAAAGTCTATTTTTTTTCTAAAACAATTTGGATGACACTACAAATAATAAACTGACATTGATTTGATTTCTCTAAAAACCATATACTGTATAAAAATTCCAAAAGTTTAAAAATAGAATCAGGTACTGACAGATCCAAGACCCAGAAAAGTTATACATTTTAGAATAGTAGAACTTCCATTCTACAGTAAATCTTTAGAACTTTTGACATTATCATCATCATCATCATCATCATCATCATTATAGCCTAAGAACATTATTGGAAAAGCTCAATTTTTACCACTGGCATTTTTCTTAGATAAATACTATTAAAATGGTTAACAGTGTACTGTAGGATAAATGCACATTGCCTTTGGATAGCAGAATTCCAGCTAGGAAAAATAACCTGTAAGCTTCTTTTTAGGTCTATGAACACATGCCAGCAGTGGTGTTTTCTAGTGCTTGTCAGAAAGCATGTTTTGCTGGAGTATAGCAATTCAAACTTAGACAATATAATTTCTTATAACTTTTACATAATTTGAAAATATATTTAATTGAAAACTATAATGCTAAATCCTACTTTAAGAAAAGTTGTAACATTGCAGTAGAAACCAGATTTTAATGTTAGCAGAGACCGTTTTATAAATGAATATTTAAAAGCTGCAGAACAGAACCCATGTATGAAATGCACTGACCAGTTTGGCATAACCTCGATGATCTAGGATGAGATTTTCTGGCTTGAGGTCCCTGTAAATGATTCCTTTGGAATGCAGATAGGCGAAAGCTTCTACCACACATGCTGTGTAAAATCTGGTTGTAGAATCTTCAAATGAACCTCTAAAACACAGAAAATGAAATGAAAGTGTGTAAAAATTAGTTTCTCTAATAAGGTTAATTTTTCTTCTCATGTTGCTCTATTCTGGGCCAAATTTAGCCCAGAGACCAATGTCCTCCCAGCTAAATGTCATATAATTGCCACTTATTCCATTGGGTTTTCTAAAGCATTTGAAGATCAAGCCAAGAGATTCTCTGTCCTTATGCGTGGGATAGTAAAATCTAATTTCCTGAAAGGGATCAAGAAGTGTTCAAGCACACATCAGGTTTCAGGTACTTGGTGGCTTCCTTTCAACAGCCCACCACAATCCAGACAGGAACAGAGTGACAGCAGTAGACAGGGGGAGTGAGTTCTATTTTAGAGGTTGTCCACCAAGCACATGCTTCTTAAAGGAGTGGCTAAAGGCTTTATTCCTATATACTTTTAAAGAGCTTATTTTTCAATCTTTCTGAATATTGTAAATATGGTTCATGAGAATGCAAAAAAAAAAAACCAAAAACACCTCATGTTTTCAAAGAACCATGTTGGCATCAACTTCAATAAGCTCTGCTTTCAAAACTTCTATCATTAGGACAAAAGTTTCCTATACTAAAACCTTCTAATTAGTAGGAGGAGATTAAACTAAAAGACAATTAGAAGAGAAAAGGTAACTGGAAGGGAATATTAACTTGATTATAATTTTTTATCAAGAAAGTTCTGTCTTATATCTGTCTCTTGTTGTTCTATGTAGAAGTGTATGTAAAACATAAAAAATACAATCTGTATTTATATCTGTATATAGATAGATAAATAGATTGATTGAATAAAATAGCAATAAAGGGAAAAACCTTGATATTTAAGGTTAATTCCTTGGTTCTATAGCAGAATCTTCCTATTTTAACTGTTTTTTTCATGGAACAACATAAAAAGATAAACTTCCTCTTTTTCTAGTAGTAAGCACAACTTAAGAATTGCATAATTCAAGAACACACCCTGCACAAAACTCAATTCAAAGTGGATCAAAGACCTAGGAATTAAACCAAAAGCCCTGCACCTGTTAGAAGAAAATGTAGGCCTACCTCTCCAACATATTGGCTCAGGAACTGACTTCCTTAACAAGACTCTGAGAATGCAAGGAGTAAAATAAAAAATCAATAAATGAGATGGCATCAAACTAAAAAGCATCTTCATAGCAAAGGAAACAATCAAAAGCATGAAGAGGGAGCCTACAAAATGTAAGAAAATCTTTGCCATCTGCACCTCAGATAGGGCATTAATACCCAAAATGTATAAAGAACTCAAAGCATTTAACACCAAAACAAAACAAAAACAAACCCAATCAATAAATGGGTAAAGGTACTGAACAGATACTTCTCAAAAGAAGAGATATGAACTGTCAATACATACATGAAAAATGTTCAACATCTCTAGCAATTAGAGAAACACTAATTAAAACTACACTAAGATTTCATCTCACTCCAGTCAGAATGGCAATTACCAAGAATACAAGTAACAATACATGTTGGTGAAGATGTAGGGAAAAAGGTGCACTCATACACTGCTGGTGGGTCTACAAACTGGTGTAACCACTCAGGAAAGCAGTATGGAGATTTCTCAAAAAACTAGAAATAAACCACCATTTGCTAACAATTCTATCAAAGGAGTTAAAATCACCATACTACAGTGATGCGGTCACATCAATACTTATTAGCAGCACAATTCACAATAACTAAGCTATGCAGCCAACTTAGATGCAAATGTGGCATACACAATGGAGTATTACTCAGCCATAAAGAAGAAAGACTTGATGACATTCGTTGGTAAATGGATGAATCTGAATACTATGATGCTAAGTGAAAAAGTTAATTCCCGAAAACCAAAGGTTGAATGTTTCCACTGATACGTGAAAGCTAACCGACAATAAGGGGATGCAGTGGTAGAAATTCAGTAGATTAGACAAAGAGGAATGAAAAGAAAGTGGGGTAGGAAAAGAAAGACAGTGGAATGAATCTGACATAACTTTCCTATGTACATGCATGAATATACACAGTGAGTTTTACCAATGAGCACATCCACAAGAAATTAATTAAAAAATTAACTGGGTAAATGGCAGAAAGATCAACAGAGGGAAGGGAGCAGGGGATGGAGAAAGGAAGGGGAAGGAGAGGTACTGGGGTTTGAACTAGAACATAATACATTCCATGCTTTTATTATTATAGATTCTACTATCACTTATAACTAAAAGAAAAACCAATAGAAAAGTAAAAAAAAAAAAAAAAAAACAACAAAAACCTGAACATGAGTATGAACACAAGTTCTTGAGGTGGCTGGGTTGGAACATAAGCAAGCCCAGAAATGGTTTTGAGGTACAAACAGAAGCTAGCAGCTTCCTCATTTGCATTTTGGTGACATTACTTTCTTGTCAAACTTGAAGACACAAATCTAACAACCTGGGCAGTGAAATGTGGCTACATTGTTTTTTTTTCAAAATTCATCAGTGAATTCAAGGTTACAGCAGTCACCTTTTAGGTCATTTTTCAGAATTAGTGTTTTTTTGAAAGATATAGTTGTCAATTACTCATTTCTCTTGATTTGTCACTGAAATAATCAGCTTTTCCCCAAAGAATCATATATATATATGTGTGTGTGTGTGTGTATACACATATATATGTATATATAAAATATAGATAGATATATGGATCTAGATATATATTTCTAAGCATGATGATATCTACTCCTCTCAATAATTACTAGGATTTTAGTCATAAGTACCAGGATTCTTGAATCTCTTATTAAGGTTATCTGAATGGAACTAATACAAACTTATGAGGGCAAGGGAAAGTTTCTTGGAGAAAGCCTGCATCTGTAATAGGAACTGAATGGTATTTTTTAAGCTGCAATTGTCCTATGACTTATATTATCCTTGGCAGAGCTAAGACTCTATAAGCCCAGTTATTGGGAAAGGAATTAGAGTATTGCCTTGAATCCCCATTCTTTGCCTTTAATTGAGTTAAACATGTTTTCCTGTCAAGAATAGTAAGTTTCTTTAAATAGGGGGGATTATTTGCTACATAGTAAATATCTGTGTGTGTGACTGTGTGTGTGTGTGTGTGTGTGTGTGTGTGTGTGTGTGTGTGTGTGGTAATCTACTGAATGTGAGTTCAGTCCCTCCTCAGTGAAAAGCATTACAAAGAAAAACAAAACAAAACAACAAAATTGTATGTGGAATAGAATCTTGTTAAATTTCACAGTATGTCATAGTATGTCTTGTTTTAATCCACGAATGGGTTATTTCCTGACTTTATGGTTAACTGATTTCAGTGGTCCTTTTTGAAAGATTACAAATTTCTGACTACTGTTTGAAGAAGAAATTATTTCTGCAGTTGTGACTCAGGACATCTCTCTGGTCTCCTTAATATTAGCTGTTGATGGACCCCAATGGCAAATGCATTGTTAATGTTGTAATGAGAAAAGATATGGGAGAGATTACCTTTTTTGTGTGAAATCTCTGCAGAAAGGTATATTTATATTCTGAATAAGTTGGTCATTAACAGAAAGATGGACAAATTCTAATACAAACTCAGGTTTCGGAGAGAAGGTTGTAAGTTAGAAATATAGACTGTGAAGCAAAAATCTAGGCCTGAATTTCAAGTTTAATTTACTGTTTTTTTTTTTTTTTTAATTTATTGTCTCTTTTTAGTTATACATGATAGTAGACTCCATTTTAATTCCATAATTATACAAGCAGGGCCACTTTTGTTGATCTTAAGTAACTATATACTCCACTGAGTTTCAGTGTTCTCCTTTGTGTGATGTTGCTAGTAATAGTTACTGTCTCATTTGTGTTGTGAGGATTCAAAGAATTGATGCATACATGTATTTGGATAAGTGCCTAGCACACAAGTGCTACTCAATCAATACTGGCCACTCCAATGGAGCACCAAAATTCTTCTTTGGCACTATATCTTAACCTAGGAAAATTAGCCAATGTCATAGAGGATAATAGGTCAAAGGTTGCGGGTGGTGAGGAATTTGCAACACTAAGTCTCACTGTTAGTGAAGTGCTTCTCACTGTTAAGGCTAATTGCCATGAATCAACTCTGCAGAAATATCTGCTAATATGTCTTCTTTCATTTCCCAATATTTCTCACAAAGTTACCCTTATATTGCCTGCCAATCCAAATCCTCCCTTTTTTCTATGAAGTTAACTGATCTCAAATTATATATCTTTTGTCTTTAATTCCTGAAAGCCCTGTTTCCAGGTTTCTTTGCTCCTGAGCCAGTTTGGAGGGTCCTAGAATGTTGGTTTCTATTTCTTCAAAAGACTGTATCAAGTATCGGCCATACACAGATATATTTGTAACATATTTTAAAAATTAAATGATAACCTTGTCTCAAACCTTGAAAAGTCAACACAATATATGCATACAAAATGTTTATCAGCAACACAATGTTCCATCACTAAATATTTGATATATGCAATTTGAGAGTTTAAAAATAGTAGTCACAAGGCATAACATTAGGGTGATTCAGAAGGAAAAATTACTATTAGAATTGGAAATGACAATGTAAATTTGATCTAAAATGGAAGTGAAAGCTTATTTAATCAACAGTTTAGAGAGTTGCTTAAAAACTAAATTGCTTGACCTATGATAGCTTTTGGAAGTTAAAAAAAAATTGTGCCCTTGACATCTGTAAACATTTCATGGAAAGTAAGGGATAGATTCTTACACCTTTTGGAAATGGGTGGTTGTTTTGCTAAATGATAGTAGATAATATTTTGAGAAAATAGAGGGTTATATATATTTATTGACATACTCAAATTAAAATTTAATTGCCAGTGTTATCATCTTGTCAAAACTAATTCCTGAGACATCAGTATGTAACCAAGACAAATATCTCTTGTCAAAGTGACTAGGCAACATTGACTAGTTGCAACAATCATTAGTGGGTATATAATTCTGAAGTGTGTTTGCAATCTGAGAAGCTTATTGCCAATAGTAAGTTAGGGAGACTAAATTATGATGAAGATAGACTCATTTATTTTGAAACACTTCAATCTATATGCCATCTATGAAGCACAAAGATGAATTTAAATAATTATCTTCCACAAAATAGCCAGAATCAAAAAATGACACAAAGACACTTATTACTTATAGGATTATAAAATATATTCAGGAAGACATATATACAGAAAGTGAGATTGTGAAATTGAAAAATATGACTTCTGAAGTAATTATTTCAGATATTCTAGTAGAAAATTTAATATATTAAAATTCTATCGTATATTTAGATGTTAAATTTCACTAGATTAAAAATTTTATTAATAATATAATATTAAATTTTTATATTAAGTTTTATAAAAACTAATATGGATATGTATGTATATGCTAACATATTATACATTAATATATGTAGTAAACATATTATTTATATTAACCAATCATATTTTTTAAAAGTTGCAGGGGTTGCCAATTCCTTTCTTAGGGAGGAAGACAAAATACGATTTGTAGCATCCTATACCAAAACTTGTGGAAGACAAAAAGTCACCAACTAGAAGATAAAACATTATAAATAATAAACCATTAAAATAATAGAAACAATTAACATTTTAGTAGTATAGTGCAAGCCTCAAGATAAAAAAATAGTCTTCAAATTCTAGTCATACATAAAATCATTTTAATTCTCATTTCTTGACAACAAATGAAGAACTGTTCTGTGTTCCTTTTCTATACTGATGAGAAGAAAGAGAAAGGCAGGAAATGGTCATCTCAGCTGGAGGTGGAAGAAGGAGGGTGTCCTGAGACTTCCTATGCTAAATCTTAGGCTAGAGGTATCACATTGCAGAAAGGAATGTGGTCATGTAAGCTTTCTTTCAAATCAATTCCAATTTCTTCTGCACAGCTTTCAGGTAGGCTTCTCCCTCACCAATACTTTCCTTGCACACAAGAGGAAAACTGAAATGAACTGAATTGAACAAGATAGGGTTTTGGTTTGTTGGTCTTTATAACAGATATTTTCATATACATTATTACTGATAGCATAAGAGCATAATCTTTTGCTTGGCTTTTTGTTTGTTTGTTTGTTTGTATGCTTCTTTTTAACAATTTTTAGTCCCAATTTATAAAATAGAAAGCTAATCAAATGGCAATATTGACTGAAGTCTGGATGCCCCAAATTATTCTTTTCTTTCTAGCAATGGAAAAGAAAAAGAAAGTGATATAGAATAGAAGCAGTAAGTCTACACATATCTTTACTAAGAAAGTTGGCAGGGATTTGATTCTGAGCTATTATATGTACCGTTCTGTTGCTTTTAAAGTCAAGGCTTCAGCATTCCTGAATCTTTGGGAAGAACTAAGTGGTTACGGGTTCTCTGGATCAAGCCTCTTCAGGGAGGCACTGGGGGACTCAGCAACTGTGTACCCAAACTTAAGGACAACAGGGGGAGGAAGAAGGAAGTACCACAAAGCAGCCTGGTGGAGAGAGAGAAATGGGACTCCATTACTATTTTCCTTCCATCCACTCCACTCAAGGAAGCTGCTGCTGCACAGCACTCCTATTTACGCCAACAAATCAAAATATATCTCATTCAGAAGGTATGGCTGGAGCTGATGACCAAACAAAATGCAAATATCAAGTTATGTAGGGAAATAAATGAAATAACATTTATTTTGGAAAAAATGAGGCCCATGCCTGTTGAGGCTTCATGAGAGGACAGCAGACAGAGTTTCATCATAATTTTTATTGGTCTTTTTAGTTAATGAACTTAAGAGAAGTTTAAAGAATGTTATGGGAATAGAGCTGGTCCTTTCTCTGTGTAGCTTATTATTTCTTTCCTGTGTAATTCCACCTACAAATCTCATCTTATTCTAATTACCAAAAAAGGGGAGAGATTTTAAGTATATAAATAGATTAACGTGTCAGATCAAACAAACTGCAGAACCCTATTAAAATATGCCAGATATTAATTAACAAACCAAAATATTAATTTAGTGAAACAGTCTATAAATTCTGAGAAGTGGAACTACATCTGCTTTGTTTATCAGGGTATCCCCAGCCTCTATCACAATGCCTGGGATATAATCTGTACTCAAACATGAGCTCAAATATTAATATGCTCTGATAAAATAGCTTAGTACAAATACTAAAGTGCTCCCTAATGTCAACATACTGAATTCCCTTATATGCTTTCTTACCTATTCCCTTATTTTCTTTTTTAAGAAATCAAACAAAACACTAGTATAATAGAATACAATATGGTAAAAACAAATCCATTTGACATATGTAAGTAAGGTCATGGAAATAAAAGAACTGAAAGAGTGTTGAACAAAGATATGAAAGTACTATGAGAATGCCCGAAGGAATGAGAATTTAAATCAAGAGTTTATAAAGAACCACTTGTTCTATGCAGGATATCTACAAAGTAACAAATGTCAAAAAATTACATGGTCTCTGGGAACATCGGGGCTATCAATAGATAAGTTTTAGAAAAATGTTAGCCAGCAGAGAGTCTGAGGAGCAGGACTGCAATAATAAGGAGAGCTGCCTAAATGTGAATGTTCTAAGGAGCAAAGGTGACTTTGGCAAGGCCAATAGATTGTTTGTAGGAAATGACTGAAAGATTATTCATAGGAAAATAAATTTGGTTTCTTGTACTTGAAAAAAATATAGGTAGTGATACCCTGAGATATTTTATAGGAAATTTGTTTAAAAGATAATTTGCTAGTTATATGAGATGAAAAATTGAAATAAAATGAATTTTCATAATTAAAAGAAATAAGCACTATCAAGACAAACTACTTTCCCTGAAAGGGTAGAAAAGTAAAACTAAGTCAGATTGTTTACATGAACTATTATTTATAAGTAGATTCATTTTTCCCTAAGATCAGCAAAGTTTAAAAGAGACAACTAGAAACTTAGGTTAATCTAGAAGAGCAATAAAAGGTAGAGAAAGAAAATTTTTAGTGTCATGAAAGGCAGATGGCCCATCTGAAAAAGTTAATTCTAACTATAATCATAAAATGGCTATAATTCTTTTAAAGTTAAAGCAATGTATTGAGTTCCAGGTATAGAGTTTTCTGATTCTGATACTCATGCTAAGCTAAGTATATGCTTTTCAAAGTGTCTTTTTTTTTTACGGGAAACTAAGCCTATGTCATTATTTACAAAGTGAATTTTATATGTTATTATAATAAATTGCATAGTGGATTGTACCCTATGTTTACCTCATATTTTGAATATAAGCATATATGAAATGTAACTATAATTTTTACACATTATGATAATGGACTCTTCTTATAGACCATTGGGGGCAACTGTGTTTTTAGATACACAATAGAATTTTCTTAAATCTCCTACCTATCCCTGAGAATGGTCCAGAGTTCTCCACCTAGGCAAACTTCCATCAACATATACAAATATTTGCTGTCCTTAAATGTCCTGTATAGCCTGTAAATTACAAATAAGAAAGCAAAGGTTAGGAACACTATTGTGTTTTAACAGCATGTAAAATTTTTTAAGCTTTGAGAAATTAGCTTTTCCTTTGTTTTGTTTTTAATTTACACATACTAACTTTACATATTTATGTGGTACAGTACATATTTCAATACATAGATACTGTTTCATAATCAAATCAACATATTTAGCATATCCACTGCCTCCCATATTTATTGTAGAAAGTTAGAGTTAGGAGGAGGAGTTCTGGTGCTCCTTTGAGGAGTAAAGAACTAAGGCTAATATTGTTTTGAATATTTCAAAATAACTAAAAGACATTTTGTCTTTTAAGCCCTAGAGGTCTATGTAACATTGTAGGTAACAGAATAAAAATGAAATGTTAGAAATTGATACCTCCTTTGGGAAAGATGCATCTTTTTAGAGAATCTGAGTCTCTTAAAGAATAAAAAGAATAGAATCAAAACTTTTAATTTTTTTAAACTAAACAAAATTTTAAATTTCTTTATATGAAAATGAAATGTGTTAAGGGTGAACACAAGTGGCAGAGGATGTGTGGTTGATTTGCCATTGGAATTAGTATTAGGACCTTTACCTCACTATGAAGTCAGAATGAGCCCCCTGCATGATATGCTTCTCTGAGCGGATATGCTCCTGCTGTCTGGTATCCACAATGTGGCGTTTCTTGAGAATCTTCATTGCAAATGTTTTGGATTCTTCACTTTTCAACTGGACCTTAAAGAAAGGCAGAAGAGACAAGTGACGAGAAGTCTAAAGATCTAATACAACAGAGTGCATTGTTATCCTGAAATGAACAGGTACATGGGGCATACCGATGAACCCTAACCACCATCCAAGGCACTCCAGCCTGAGTTTAAGACCCACAGCTCACAACCATTGTTCAGTCTCATTCCACTGGATTAGTTTTCACTAACTTTATTCCAAACTGATTTTGTGCCCAAGTGGATTAGAAGAAGAAAAATACACTTATTATTGTTTCATTTCATTTCATATAATGTGTTTGGGTATATTTTATAGTTTTTCCCTTCAATAGAAAAAGTAGAAAAAAATCTAATTTCTTCTCCAATTTTACTTCAATCATTATAGCAAAAGTAGGAGTAGATGGATCTTTGTGGTCTTCCTTAGTCCTAGTCCACAAACATTTCTAGAATCATTAAATTCAATGACCCTTGTCTGTGTCAAGACTGCAGATGTATACACTGTACTATTATTTCTTCTTTTTTTTAAAAAAAAAATCAATCTTTCCCCTTCTTGTTAAAAAGAAAAACAAAGGTAAACAAAATTTTTAAAGGTTTGGACATCCTTTTTTTTTCTCTCTAATATGCCTTATAACTTTAATCACCTTTGATATCAAATCTTACTTTTTGGTTTCATTAATTGGAGAAATCTAAATTAAGATTTAATGACCCCAAAGTACCTAGGTCTCTGTGGCAGCCCGCATGGCTCTTTGTATCTCCAAGAGCTATATCTCAGACAGGCTGCTGGTCTCTGCTCAGTTTTACAAGAAAGTTAAACAAGGTGACTTGTAAGAAAAGAAAGAGAAATAACTGAGCTAATCAATTAATAGCAAGATGAGGGAAGTTATCATCAAATGCTCTTGATCAGCAGAATCCTCAATACATTACCGAGTGGCCCACATTTTAACAATCTAATGAAAGCATTGGGGAAATATCATGGCAAGCTGATTCTGTTTTTCAGTTGAAGTATAGCCTTCCCCTCATTAACTGTGAACTATGTACTACTTTCACCTATGGGGATAGTGAAGATCTTAAGTGCCCTGTGTATACATATACACACAGATTGAATTCAACTTGAGAGTATATTCATGTGGCAAGTTCCTTAGGAAGGAGCATGAGGATACTCAATAATGAACTTCAGTTTGCTGTCATCATTTCTGAATCTGTGTGACAGGTAGAGGGAAAAAATGGATATTTGAAAATGCCTTTAATAGCTAAAGGCCCTCTATTGTGTGTGTGAAACTCTTCAGGATGATGGATTAGTGTGCCACAAATGGATTCAGTTGCAGTTCATGATAAAACAAAATGTGAAAACTCACTTCTGAAAGAAATAGGACAGACAGGAAAGATTGAATAGCAAAAGAGCTATGTCAGAGGTACTAAAATTCAGAAGGGAAAGAAAGTCATGTTTCCTTTTCAGAGTCACACCCAGTTAAACCACTTGCATATCTTAAATGCCTAATTTTAAAATTACCTCTTTATTGACAACAGATTCTACACTTGTACACAGGAAAGGAGAAAAGAACTCTGCTTTTGTGGTTATAGGTCAGGACTTAAATTCTGACTCCAGTTAGTCACTCTTCAGCTAGTTGCTTAATGCCTCTGAGCTCCAGTTTTTGCTGAAGATAATACCAGCTACTGCACAGAGACACCAGGACCTTAAATGAAATTGTACCACTGAATAAGCATGGTTTGATGGTCTCTCTGCTTGTATTCTGGCCTTAACTGGAAATCCCTAACAAACAAATGTTGCTTTTTAAAATATTCCCTTTTCAACACTGTCTCTATCAGAAAAATTTGGAAACTAAATGTCCATCAATAGGAACTTGGAAAATTAATAATGATGTTAGAATTATAATTAAAATTTTGGAAAAATAATATATATATGCATATATATGTGTGTGTATATACATATATATGGGTTATAAACCAGCATACATTTTTATGATATCATAAATAGTACATTTGTATGTAAGTATCCACCTATATCAATACCTAAAATAAATTTATGACAGGACAATCAGAAGTTCATTAATATGTTTACAATGGTTTTCCCTTAGGGAAATTTTTTAGTTATTTTTTTACTTGCTTTTACTTTTTGAACTTATAATAATTAACTTATATAACTTTATATAATTAACTTATATCACTTATGTGATAAATAAAAATAAATCTATCTTAGAAAAAAATAAAGTCTATTTTTATTGTAGTGGATATTTGTTTTTACATAACACTCAATTTCAGTTTTATTAGCATTCCATGAAAACAATGACCTTCATAAATTGCATTCTATGTAAAACTATAGCATAAAAACTTGAAACCAAGTTTTGGGTTAACCACATTATTCATTTCTTTAGAGAACTTGTCATGATTTATTTTTCCAATATAAACTCTTAGGGTAAGCTATGACAATTTGTATTTGGTGATCTGCAAGTATTACTGTGAAAGTATTTTAGCAAAATTGATCTTTAAAAAATTTTAAAGTGAAATTTAGTCTGCCTTTCTTTTTCCTATTTGCCAGATTAATTACACTGAGTCTGTGTACATGAATTTGAGATGGTGATGATTTGTTATTAGTTTGTAGCCAGTCAGCTAAAAGCTCAGAAATGAGTGTTACATGTGAATAGAGGTCTGCAAAGAAGAGAAAAAAAATGTCTACTTTCATTCTTCCTCTTGCCCAGGAATCCTTCATAGCCCCATGGGCTAGGTGTTTATCTCAAATTGTCTTCCCCTGAACGCTATCCTACCCTGCTAAGGGAACGGGAGACACACTGTGTGTGAATACTCCAATAATTAACTACCCTTGGCAGGCTATCTTGCACACATTACTCAAACTCTCTCTATCACTGTTTCTGCATTTCTAATACAAGAAGCTTCCTCATAGGCTACCTGTGAAGTTGAAATAGAAGTGCCCACATATTGAAGTTCCTGGAGTAGAGGTAGCATTTGCTGACTATTAACTCTCTTATTCTGTCATCTTCTTAGTTTAATGGTCTCTTCAAGCCAAAGTGCTGTCCTCAAAATATGCCCCACCACAGGCTGAATGTCATTTTTTTCCTATCTTTACCCCAATCCACTTCAGTGGTATCTAATAAGTAAGTTTGAGAAGCTACTTCAAGATTGTTGATGCTTATACCAAAGGAATTTTACTCTCAGAATTCCTAAGGAGGAAACTTTATAAGAAAATGCTAATACCCAAGATTGTCTTTCTAATTTTATAAAAGTAATATCATGTACTATGTCAAATTAGAATTGGCAAAAGTTTCATTTGCGTAAAATGTGACTTCAATGTGAAGAATTATACTGACATTTAAATGAATGTATTTTGGGCAAAGTGAATCTCAAGGTGCAAATTTCTGGCATAAATTTTGACAAATCTTAGATGTCAGATCTGAGTTGATGCCAAAGTGATACTGCTCTGAAGAAAAGGTGAAGTAATCAGCATTTGAAAGTTTTGAATACATGTTTGCTGACTATATTTATACACCTGCTTTCCTTTTTCCTTCTGGACTAGGCAGTGCCTCCAAGACACTTGTCCCCTGCTTGACTTAATTATTTGCCATTACTTTCTGGAAGGAGGATGATGATCACACTAGGTTAAAACTGGCTCAGTGCTCCTGGCTGTGAACTGGTTCTTAGAATATGTATCCATTCATGTATTTAATCTTGTCATTAAGAATTAGTATTTAATATTGTACCTTAGACATATTTTCATTGTTTTGAATAAAATGACTTCCTGAACTATACTGTAATTAAATTATTTCTTATATGCAAGGCTTAAACTTTCAATATCACATGACTCATTATTATGCAAAAGTACTAATGTGGTCAAATTACACTTTGATGTACTATAGGAAAGGGTCCCTTCAAGCTTTCACTTAAGTAAGCTAAAGCTGTAAGGCAAATATGATAAAGTGGGCTTAGAAAACCTGATATTAGAAATTTGGGTCCTAGTTCTGGTTACACAATTTTACTTGGCCTCAGGTCACCTTCCTGAAAATGAGGCACTAAACTATGTCATTTTCAAGGGCCTGTTTCCCTGGAAATTTCAATGCATCTGTGATTTACCATAATAAAGATGTATGTCACAATATCACATCATATTTAACCTCATGAAATGGCCAACCCTGTGGCCGTAGCTTGGGACAGAGGGAAAGGGGAAATATCTAAAGTAACACAAGTGTAGCTTAAGGAAACATGACCAATTCACTCTGAAAACATGGCCTGGAGTTTCCAGTGTGTCTCTATTCTGACGGCAGGTGGAGGTTCTATTGTCTCTATTATCTCAACCACACATGTAAAGGGGCTTGTTTTCTATTGTATTCTGTGTATCACCAACTTACAAAGAATATGACATTGGATAAAAGCAGCATATTTCCCAAGAAGAACATTCCAGCAGGCTCCAAGGCATAATAAGGAAATCTACATGAAGCCATCATGATTATAGTGAAAAATAAGAATGGCAAGTATTTTCTCAAGACAAAACAACACAAGATTCAGGTAATCTGAATTGTGTACTAAAGCACAGTAAAGTCATTTATTTTTGATTCTCTAGTCTGAAAAGAAAGGGCCTTCAAAGTAATGTAGAAACAACTTAGCAGTGGTCTGTAATTCAAATAACCCAGAGTCAATAAAAATAGAATTTAAGGAAATTATGACAAACTCTATAGTGGGAAATAAAAGTTCTATAATGGAAGAAGAAAGAGAGAGAGAGGAGGGATTGGCTTAGACTAAGAGAGTGTGAACATCCTATCCCATCAGATTAACTCTGGCCCAGCTGCTCAGTATACTGCATTCCACACCAGTTATAATTAGTTCTTACCCAGAATCACCCAAACAGGCCAAAAGCCCATAATCAAACTTTAGCAGTCCGGAGACTGTGAACATACATAGCACTAGATGGTTCTGTCTCCAACATGTCTCAGTGTCCTCCACTGCCAGACAACATGTCAGTTCTCTCAGACACTGGCCTTGGAGTCCATGAATGGGAACAAGAGCTCTGCAGCAGGTTAGAACATAAATGAAGCTTAAGCAGCACAGAAACGCTGTGAAATTGCCATAAGACTCAAGAAGGAAAAAAGACACAGAATTACCGTATATTAAATAAATTGGAATTTATCCTAATAAACTGGATTTATAATCAGACATGTAGATAATAAAAACATTAGTGTAATATAAAATTTTAGAGTAAGAAAATGGGAACCAGAAAAGGCAAATCTTTAGAAATACAAAGTAGATGAGATGTTGTCTGGAGAAGAGGTGAAAATAGAGAGTATTTGAACATGGGCATAAGGAATCTTAATGAAGTAATAGCAATGTTCTTTGAATTGTACACACAAACTGGAAAATGTTATGGTATGTAAATTACACCTCAAGGAAGTTGCTAAATAATTTTTAAAAGGGAAAAAATAACCCTGAAAATATATAGTTTCCTGTTCTTTACTTATTGATTGGGATATAGCGATATAGTTAATTTACATTTTAAAAAAGTAGATGTCAGAAATGCATTTCTCTTTATGCTTATCTTTGCCTTCATAAATGTTCTCACAATTTGCCAAAACACTAAACACTAAACCACTAAAGTACTGAAACGTTTTTTTAAGGTTATCCTTTCTTATGACTACTCGCTATTTATTCAAGGAACTAAATTCAATAAGTCCTAATTCAAGAAAAAAAGAAGTGAGATCATTAGTCATTTTAAGTAACATGGATGTTGTCATTGCAAAATTCTTTTAAAATTATCTAGTCAAAATAATAACTAACTCCTTGATGGCACCTTTCCATGTTTCGCTAACATAAACTACAGTCTTATTCAAGTTCATGTAACCTCCTAAAGCTTCATTTTCCTCACTTGTAAAATGGGTATAAAATCAAACTTACAGATACAGATATTTTAAGACCAAATTATACAGTGTGTATGAAAATACTTTGAAATTTAAAAAGTGCTATATAAAAGTTATTATTTCCTTGATTTCAAAGATAGTTGGAATGTTAACTAAAATGTAGACATGACATTAAATGATACTTTAATATTGCAATTCATAGTTAAATCTGTTTTTAAATTAACTGTTCCAACAAAGTGAATAAAAAACAACAACTAGGAAAAGTCCATCTGAATTTAAGGAAGTTTTACTTTCACAGAAAGAAAAAAAAAGCAATTTTATTACTATAACTGAAATTCCTGTTTAGACTTGGCAAACTAAAGTGTTCCCGTGTTCAGGAGGGACTTACAACATTCATGAAAGAAAGTGACATGCTATAAGTTCTCGTAAAGTTTGTATTCAATAAATTAGTATTGGATTCTTCAATTTTTTTTTATCATCCCAAAATACATTAATTTCTCATCCCAGTGTAAAGAGTAACAAAAAGTTTTATATATAACTGACTACGCTCGGGAGAGGGTTGGACAATCTGATGTACACAAAAAAAGTGCCTTAATCTTTTTTTCTCCCAGGTTCTTCAATATTTTTTAACAAAAGAAAAATGCTAATTCTGTTATCAATTCGAAAATAGATCATAATGACTTCTTTATTTCCATCTATAGAAGATAAATTTTACAAGTCCTGAGAAACCACAACCAACTAAAATGTCAAAATCCTAACATTGGAATTACTTTTCTGTATGTATGAATACTACAAAATTTAGGCCAACATTAGCTACAATCTTAACAGAAAACTTCTGTTTCAGTTTGATTTAAAAAAAAAAAACAACAACTCTTTTTTTATTAGTTATCCCACAATTCATTCCACACTTTCTCTGTGCCACATAACATCATTTGATCTTTCTTTCCTTTAGTCAAGGTCTGAAATTAATGAATGAATCATAGCTTCCGGTTTATTCCATAAAATAGATCAAGTATAGCAAATGGAAACTGTCACAGTTTGTGTGACACTTGTTTGAATGACCCATAAAATGCCAAAGCTGGATCATGAGTTTAGTAGAAAGTTGGAAAGCTGTTCAGCTATGAAATAGTGTTGACTTAATCCTAGGGTCAAGTCTTTATGTGCATAATTTGCTATTCATAGATAGCTATACACATATGAATGTGAAAGAGGGAGAAAGGGTGTCAGGTATACATTTTCAGAACAAAGGAACATAGAAGAATAGGTTTGTTTATCTATGTCTTTTTATTTGATTCCTCTGCCAAATTGCATAAATGACAAATAATCGAGAGAGGGTCTTTTTCCTCCTACCATTGTTTTCCTTCTCACATTCACCTCAAATCCTCATCAAAATATAGATAATCTTATTTGCTCTATAACTTCTTTTCAGGTTCCTTTTTATAACTAGTGACAAGAAAGATCAAGAAATGTCTACATTAAATTCAAATTGGTCAAAAGACAAGCTATTTTTATAAGGTTTCAAATTTTTTAAAAAAAGATACTTATCTTTCAGCTTAAAGTCAGAAAAAAAAATCTCACCCCATGAATAAAAAGGTCTGGACTATTTCATAGTAATCACTTTCATCGATTTCAAAGAACACTTGTGATTTTCCTTAATAAAAAATCAACATTGGTTCATTTTGATTCAACAGGTTTCCTACACTGAGATAATCAAAGATTGACTGCTGAAATGTGCAACTTAAAAATTATTATTTAAACATAATATATATATCCTAAAAGATCTGTGCTAAATATAAATAAACCTTACTTCATTTTGTTATGATTATTAAAATGACTTTTACATTCACTTTATTTCCCTTCATCAAATAATCATAATATGTTCTTTTCTTTAATCAGGACTCTGATATCTTTGCATAATCTCATGCATTTAAGGAAATATAACATGGGTCAGTTTTGACAACTTGTTTGCACATTTCCAAATGGAACACCTGAATAGCTCACATAATTGTCTATTCTAATACTTAAAGTACAGTTATAACCTAACTTTACCTACGTAGAGTTGAGTATCATATATTGACATATGTATAAAATGAGTTGAAATGAAATAGAATCATGTATTGCAAAGTTCAACTCTTTCTGACATAATGAACAGATTAACTTAGGAAAGATTTTGCCTTATAATTAGATTTTGGAGATATAAGACATAAAAAGCTTTATAACTTTTTAACTATCACATACTAGAATTTTAATCAAGTGGTTTATAATCAGATCTTAATTTCTTAATATATAAAATTCTCAAACTCCATCCTTTCTGATACTTAAAACAAAGATAACTTCTTTCTCCCTATTGTTTTTGTATTTCAAAAAATTTTCTAAGATTTTATGCAAAAATAAACTTACTTTAATTGTAGTTGTCAATTCAACAAGTATTTATTGGTTTTTGTCTTAAGTTAGATTAATCTATGAAAAAGAGTCACATCCAAGAGTAGCATCCAAAGTACTAGTGATAAACATGCAGTGATTCTCATTGCCTTAACTTCTTCATTTGAAACTGCTTTTGGGTGGGGACAATCTCCTTAAGCAACTGCCTGGAGTTTAGGGGCTAAGAACAAAGCCACCTAGTTCATAAAATCTCCTGACCTCATAGCTCAACGTTCAAGTTAATATGTTGTATATGTCAATGCTATGGAAGATATTAACATGAGGGATGGAGGAAGAATGAGAGATAAATTCATATACACAATTGACAAGCTAGTCTGAATCATATTGAGTTACCTGTTTCATATTTTTCCCAGACATGAGATAAATCTTCTATGTAAAAGGGCATGATTATTTTCCACCTTATTGAAATACACAAAAGGACTATTTCCCCTTTCCCTGGAAAGGATTCTGCTTTTAAAGCATTTACATAAAATTTTCAGTGATATGGAGTACATCTTGGCACAAAGCAAACTGTCTTAGAAGAGAAATTATGATGTTTATTTCTGGAAGGAGCACTATCTAAAAATAGCCTGTCTGGTCACCTTAAAATGCATTCTTTTATTTCATGGAGGGAAGTTCAGAGTTGAGTTTGTGTTTACATGCTTTCAATACTTAATGTCCAAACACCTCTTTCTATTACAAGTCTAATCTCCTTTAATAATATACCATCATACTCTACTAATCAGCTGTCTGATAATATTTCTTACTGTTCCCTCACACAATTTCACTCTAATCTGGTCACTTGCTTTGGTGTCCTGTGACAACTTGTGGCCTTTTATGTTGTAACCTTTGCCTGGAGTGAACTTCTCCAGTCTGTTCACGTAAATCCCAACCTATTCTCCATTCCTGGCTTCAGTTCTGCATACCCTCTTGGAACTCCTTTACTCCTTTAGTTCCAAATGACTTCTCTCCTGAAATGCTGAGAACCTTACTGCATAATTTATGATGTAATACAATACTAAAGGATTTCATTTGTCATTTTTCAAATATTTTAATCTTAGGAGAAGCCAGAAATTCCCTGAGGACTGGATTCACATCTGATATTTCTGTGTCCTACAATGAATATATGAGGATTTTTTTAGTAGAAAAACTTTTTGATGAATGTGTTACACCCATAAATTCACTAAGTTAAAACATAAAATTTATGTTATAGCAAACAACTTTTAATTAACTTTTGTTAACTTTTAATTGAAGTATTGAATTGCCAATTATCTTCCTAAGGCATGGAATGATATTTCCAGTGCCTTCTAGATTTTTAGTGATCTTTCGTTAGAATCACATACAGTTTGGAGGAGGAAATGTTAACACTATCTTATGGTAGTAACTAATTTCAAATAGTTTTAATGAAAACTATGCATTTCATTAGCTAACTAGTGTTTAACATTGCTATGCGTTCACTTGATGTGTAAGAAAGTATCCATTGTCTTTGTTGCGATCCATGCAGTCTTGTATTGTAATTAACAATATACAAAAGAATATATACTCTACAATAACAAGGTGAATTGTCTTGCTTTATTTGCATCTGTCAAATTAGAGACAGACTTTACTACCTGTAATTTCTGCTTAGAAACTGTCTAGGGGTTATTTTAGGAATTGTATACTGTTACTCCACCTGCTGATTTTCCATTTGTGTTATTGAATTGGACCATCATTAGCTATCTGAATAACTTATTTTTTTAGAAATCAATACTATTAATCACAATAATTCTTTTGAGGAATAAACATATAAAAATCATATACTCAATCATATACCAGGGAGAACAAAGGTGATGGTAAAATGAGGCAAACATTCAGTTTTCAAGCAGTGTTGAGTGCTTGTTCACTTTGGTTACAGAGGACATGAGGCCATAGGGCAGAGGGTTTCCCCAGAAATCATCCTCTACAGCATAAATCACTGTGGATACATATCAAAACGCTTCCCAGCAGCCAGTCCCACAGCGATTCTATTTCACTGCTGTGTGGCTTGGCAGTAGCAAACTCTTGCAATGTTTTCATCTTACATGGGGTTTCCCTTTGGAGTTAAGCTGCTTGCCTTTCCTAATGATAAAACCAAAACTATCCACTCAGCCACAGGTTTAGCATCTAATTTCTTGCTTACTGATCTCCTAGTCTCCATTTTATCCTTGTTGGTTTACATAGCCCTCCAAGCCTGTTTGCCTGTAGGCACAGTGCTGAGGCAGCTGGTAAAAATGCCATGGGAGTAGTATGGATGCCATTATGTAAGCATACAGACCTGGTGCACCTTTGTGCTTTCCGAATGTTGGATGGTTCTTGCAACCTGGTACCATATTGTCTGCCTCCTGGGCAACCTACTGCAGTATTCATAAACTTGGTTGGATTCACAGAAGGAATTCTCTCAGCAGCCTTTGCACACCTGCTGGCAAGAGCCAGGTTCCTACTATGCCCAGTTGGGTGCTGGGTTTGAGAAGGCTATGAAGCAATTGCATTTGACCCAGCAGTCTGCTCAAAACTGATTTCCTATTGAGAGATCAAGAGGCAGAGCTTTACAATTTAGAAGAGAAATGGATAAATAAAAGCAGACTACTTCAAGTGCACACAGATTTGGAGTGGGGAAGATTGAAAACTGTTTCCCATCTCCTCTCATGGAAGATCTGAAAGAAAAGAGCTTTAGTGGTTTTGGGAATTTAATAGAAACTATCAGTGAAGGTCATTTGAAGACCTCAGGTTCTTATTTATATTGGAGAAATGCTTGTACTTTCAGTGCTTGGGTAGTAATAGGTGAAAAATAGTAAAAGCATTTCATTCCCCTTTTTATGGGCATAACTGGAAATAGTAAGTGAAAGTAAATTTAGACTATTTGAATAATACATAACAATTACTAGTACAACAAAATAACTAACACATTGACCTGTGATGTATGAGGCACATATCCTACTCTTATCCTCATTTTGTAGGTGAGGAAACTGAAGCTTGGGTTTATATAAATGACAAAGCATACACAGTTGGCAAGATCTGAACCAGAAAGTCTAAATACAGAGTTTGTAGCTACCAGGATATATGCACTGTCTTATTAGCTTTTCTCTATATTTTGCCATAAGAGTAGCAAAAGATTTAGAGAAGAGGGAGTCTGAAGTTTTGACACAGATGTGCATAGCAGATCATCATGCATCTATTCAATGTTTAGCTTCATGTTTAGTTCAAATTCTTGAAAATAATGTTTTTTAAAGATAAGGTGTACATGTGACAATGATTCAACACATTTGATTTTGTGTGGTAAGATCTAAATATTTTTAGAAGCCAGAATGACAAAAATGGGGTTTCTAGTTAAAATAAAAATGTAGTTTTGGGCAATAACAATAGTTCTTTCAATGACTGCGTGAACTTAGGCTGCTTATGTGCATTATCTTGACATTTTTTCCTATGAAATATGGATCAAGACTCAAATTCTCCTCCCTGGGTAGCTGGGAGAGCAAAAGTACATATTGGGTATGAAAGCAATTTGAAGATTGCAAAGCAGGCTTCAAATGAAAAGTTGAATCTTTTAGCAAGAAAGTAATATTAATTAATAAACATTTGTTCTTGCAGGAATTTCATTTTACCAAGTTGTTACTGTTATCTATATTCATACCTAAACTCTCCTTTTGCCTTGGAAATGCCACCTCCTCCAAAGTCTTGCTCCTCCATGCACTGAGCCTATGCTGTTCCTACTTTGCTTATGGTTTTATTTTTCAGTGTACATGACTGCTCCTTTCAGCAGATTGTGTGTCCTTAGAGTTACTTTCTATTAAATTTGTATCTCCTATCAGAGAGCTCACTACATAAATACATAATAACTGAGGCTGAGAGAATATAATGCAAGAAGATATAATGTCTCCCACATCTTTTTTCCCATTATTTATTCAAGTATGGTTTGCTGCTATAGGAGGCATTTGGATTGTTGAATAAATATATTAATTATCTGATATTTAGAACAACCACTACTAATATTGCCAGATTAAAATGAAGTGTGTTTACTTGTGCACATCTATTCTGAAACAGGAACCTCTTTGATAAGAACAAAAAGAAAGAAATGGGAATAATCAATTTTTGTGAACTCATGTTCCTTTTTCCCTCTCTAACCCTTCCTAATTTGACAAGTATGTGGGCTTATTCAGGAAAAGGTAATCAACACCTGTGCAGTTTCTTGTTCTCTTTCCTGACCTCAAATGAGTGAGCTTCCTGGTTTTGTAAACTTTAATAATTTTGCCTTTGTGCTTTCTGACTTTTTTTCTTATTTTCTTTTTTGGTTCAGGCCTAAGACAAGAAGCTAGTTCAAAAAGGTTTCCAAATCACCTTTCTCTCTTGAACCTAGTCTATGTTGTGTAAGTGAAATCTGACAGGTATTTGGTTTAATAAATTTAGTGAAAATGCTTGAGTCTCTGGCTAGACATGTAAGGTTTAGAATTTGTGTTGTCTGTTCAGACACTGACATTACAGATGAAAGATATACATAGCACCTATATAGTTTTTTATTTTTTGGATGGGTCTTAATCCCTCCCCACCATACCCCACCCCTAACCCAAGGGTTTATTTTTATAAAAAGAAATATTTTAAGCCTCAGTTTGAGGGTATGTTAGGTAAATAGATAAACCAATTGGCTGCTAGTCATTTATTTCCAGGACCATCTTTAAGCACAATATGTTTTTTAAAATATGAAATGGTTTTGTGAATTGCTTTTTTCCCCCACTCTGTCATGCCAATTTATCAAAAAGAAATGAATATCATGCATTTTTCCAATCTTCTGTGAAAACGCATATATACCTGCTATGAAAGGTCTCAGGAGAATCCATAGCAGTTGTGCTTTTATCATATCAATTTTTAAAATCTGTCAGAAAGAAAAGGTAACATTCAGTCTTGTCATCAGCACTGCTGGGAAATAAAATCATGAAACTTCTAGCACTGGTTTGACATGAACTCTGTGACCCACAGATGTGTGGTCCTCTTTTCTACGGTATGTACACCGGCTTGCAGTCAGTAACAGATTCCACAACCTTCATTTAAAGAAAGGGGATAGCCCAGGTTCTGTACCATAGTAATCCATCGTACCAATATATTATTCTTTCATCCTGATAAACCTAGCAAGGTACAGACTCTTTTACTAGATTGAAGTGCTTCCTACAGTCTTTCAAATTATAATCAGAGCAAAGCAAGATCGATCGTTGCAACAATAGAAAACATCACTGTACTGGTGAAAGGCTTTGCTTCAGGACCACCATGTCAACTGCTATTTTAGGTTCAAACAGAAAACATGTAAAGAGCACTATTGTCATCTAAGCAATAAGTCCTAATGCCACTGTAGTTACTGGAGCAGCATCGATCAAAGGCATCATGGTGACCCCGAGCACTAATCTTCTCTCTTTCCCTCAAGTTTGCTGGCAGCTGTGTCTCAGAAAAAGCTGTCTTCAGCAAGGCAGAAGCAGGTAAGAGAAATGCGTTAGAAGTCTATGTCCCAGCCTGAGTTGTCATCAGGCGGTGGCTCATCACTGTCCTCAGGAAAACTGTCAAAATTGCTTGTGTCCGTGGGTGATGCAACCTGCAACATGAGAGAATGAGTAGAAGGTTTCTGGCTTTTCTTCATAGAATTCCATGCTAGAATTTTATTTTATTTTCCATTATTAAAAAGAATTGTTCATTTTTAAGCCAATACATAAAAAAATGCAGATTATACTTATCAGTGGGGGACTGTGCAATTTTTGATACATGAGTGCATTGCATAATGTTTAAATTAGGTTAAACATATTTGTCTTCTCAAACATTTATCGTGTGCTTATAGTGAAACTTTCAAAATCCCTTCTCATAGTTTCTTGAAATAAATAGTGCATTTTTATCTCTGGTCACCATACTGTGCAATAGCACTCCAGAACCACTTGCTCCCATCTAACGAAACGAGTACCGGTTGATCAACCTTTCCCTATCCCTTTCACCCTACTCTTTCCAGCCTCTGTTAGCACCCGTTGTACTCTCGACTTCTACAAGACAAACTGTTTTAGATCCCACATATGAGAGAAATCAGGTGGCATTTGTCTTTCCATTCCTGGTTTATTTAACGTAACATAATGCTTTCCAGTTCCACCCATGTTGCTGCAAATAACAGATTTTCATTCTTTTTTTTATGGCTGAATAGTATTCCATTATGTGCATGTACTACATTTTCTGTATATTGAATTTCAAAAAGCATTTTAATCCCCTATTTAATGACAGTTGTTTGAGCATCTGCTGTAATAGGAACATCCATTATGTAATTGGGATTGAATTGGAGTTAACAGTGGCAAGTAAAAATAAATATGGGTCTTACTTCACAGAGATTTATATTACAGTAAGAAATAAATTGTGTGGTTAAAACCAGTAATTAAGAAAATCTTTATGTAAGTATGAACTTTGACTAGTGCTGTAAAATATATTATTTATTCTATATATATGTATACCTATATATATGATATACATATCTGATTCATATGTGTGTGTGTGTGTGTGTGTGTGTGCATGTATAGTGCCTTGAGGGTGTAAGAGTGAACATATGAAGCTTCATTGAAAAAGTATGATTTATAACCTAAGAATCAGTGAATTCAACATGGAGGGAGGCACATGCCAAGGTCCTGAGGCAAGACAGAGAGAGACAGTTCCATGCTTTGAAGTAACTAAAATATGCTGATGTAACTGCTATCTAAGAAGAGAGGAGAGTACAAGGAGGTGAGGATGGAGAAGCAGGCAGAAGCCAGGTATTGTATGTTTATTCTATGTATAAGAGCTATTTCTAAGCTTGAGCAAAATTCTTATAAATTTACTGGGCAAAGTCCAATCAGCATAGCATCAGCAAAAGCCAATTTAATATTTTCATTGCATAAAAGACCCCTAATAAATTTAGGTTAGGATAATTTAAGTTTAGTATTTATTTATTTACCTCTTCTAGTTTATTACTCTGCTTTTGTTCTAAAACCAAATCTTCATGAATGCAATTAGCATCTGTAATGTGGGACATGGTAATGGTATTTTTTGTTTTATGAATAAACAAATATTAGCACAGAAATAAGTCTTAGAAAAAGGAAATATATTTCTGTACAAAGATCAGGTTTGAATTAGTCTTAGACAGAGGTAGCATATGAATGAAAGTCCCACGACCATAAAGCGGTCATCTCTCTCTTAATTTAGACACACTACATCTTATTAAATGCAGTATGGATGAAAAATATAAATGCAATCAGTTGAAATCTATTTCAGGTTACTATGATGTAGAGTCCACTTAGTGAATGAAGTGGCTATTCAATAAGAAACCTGATGTGTTAAGAAAAAAAACTTTTTCTTTATCATTTATTTATTTTTGGTGCTAGGGATTGAACACAGAGACATTTTATCATGAGCCACATCACAGCCTTTTATATTTTTTATTTTGAGACAGAGTCTCACTAAGTTGCTTAGAGCCTCATTAAATTGCTGAGGCTGGCCTTGCACTTGTGATCCTCCTGCTTCAGCCTCCTCAGCCCCTGGGATTACAGGTGAGCACCACCACACTCAACTCTTTTTCTTTCAGAGCCTGATAGAGAGCTGAAAGGACATGTTGTACCTGAGAGTGCTTCAAAGTCACATTGGGGGAGGGGGAGGGAGAACCACCAAGTGGGGCAGAAATGGAATGCTGTTCAAGAAGTGATAGCTGCTGAAACTCGTTGCTGCAGATTCGCTTTGTTCTTCTGTCTACACATGCACATATTTAGCATTTACCATAACACAAGTTAAATCACATTCATCTACACAGGCAACTGGAATTAAAGTGCATAGTTAAAAAAGATAAGGCTAAAACACATCCACAGCAACCATTCCCAAAGTTATCTGTTTTTAAGTCTGGATTTTAAAGTACTTCATCATTTTAATGGAATTATTTTATAGCTTATTTAATCCCATCACATGACAAGATTTGACAAAGATCAGTTCTTTGTTGATAACATAAACACCAGCAAGCACAATTTCAGCTGAAAAGTCACTTACGCTTGGTATTATGGGAGGAGTCAAGGTGCCCTTTCTCAGACCTTCCCAGTTAAAGCCCTCAAACCACCTAGGAAAGGAAAAACATCATAAGAGTCATGTGCCTGCTGTGGAGTCTTCCAGGACAACATGTAGAGAGTGTGTGACATACATACTCTAGTTAGGCTAACGTCTTCCTGTGACAAAATGTTTTGTAGTGAATCCCATGTTTTTGAATTAGCTTATTTCATAAAATGCATATTTTAAAAGTGTGATTGTCAAATTTGAATGCCAACTGCCACACAACTGGTTTTCTTGTCATTTTAGCCATAATGTCCACATGACCTTGTTCCTACACTGTCATTATAATTTCTAAGTATTGTAATATGCTTGACCTTGTGCCTTACAAGACACTTCATTTTAAGGAACTAGAGTCAAGAGATGAAGTCAGGACAGAAAATTAACTTTCCATCTCTGTCACTGATTCAGAGTGCAGCCTAAGCTGATCACCCTTTTCACAGTCCTATATTTGTCTCTTCATATCCCAGTTTCCTTTTAAAGATAGAAAGAAGGTATTTTATACACAGCTTTTCTGTGAAAATAAGGACTACATACTGGCACAGGAAGGTGTTTTCCTTTTGTTTTGTCTATGCAGAGACCACCATTAGAAAATGTTTATACCAAATTTTTAGTAGGACTTCTAGATATTCAGATATTTCAGTAAATAAGTTATTTTGATAAATATATGAATTTCTTAGGAGTATAAGACAAGCAGACAAAGAGAAAAATCAGTCTGGGTTTAGTTTAGCTTTGGAACATCCAGCTTACATAAGTTCTGATGTTACTTATTATTTAAAAAAGGCTGTACTCTGCATTGCTTTCCTGTTATACCTAATAGGGAGATGGATGGAAAATATATATTTTGCCTTTAATCTAAAAACTTTGGGTATGATGCAGTGGGCAACTTTGTTTTTAATATTCTGGTAGGGAGTAGAGCCCCTAAATTAAAAATAACCATTTTTTCTTTGGGTCAGAGAGGAAAAAGAAATGCTAGTATGAGTTCAGAGCAACTGAATTAGTGAATCTGCTGTTTGGAAAGCCACAGGGTTGCCACACACGTCTGTATAGCTCCAGACACTTGAAGAAGGGTCTTTGGAAAAACTAACTGGTCTCTACAAGCTCTTTGGCTGTTCCTGTAGAACTATATCCCTTATACACCAATAACTCAAAACACATCAAAACATACCACCTTATGGAAATGCTTTTCTGAACACTTGACACCTGAAAGTTATAAAGAAAGAGCACTTACTTGTGCTTTTGAATATCTTTCACTCCATTTTTCAAATTTCCTAATCTTTCAGATGGGTTATCCCTAAAAGTAAAATAATAATTTTGTTAAATAATCTAATTATTTTCACAATATGATCCTTTCAAAAAGAATGTGTTTAAAACATTTACCTGCATAGTTTTTTAATTAAATTAGCAGCATTTTTGGCAATCTTCTTTGGAAATTCTATCATGTCAATCCCCCTCAATATGATGTTATAGGTTTTCATAGGATCTGGGCCTGAGAAAGGTGGGCTGGGAGAATGAGAGCAAGATGTGATCAGAGACACTACTTTTATTTTCTAAATAAGAACAGTGAAATTGTTATAAGTGCCACAAAAGATACCAGTTCTTATATGGGGCTTACATTAGTAGCAAAACAGGAAGAAATTCAATAAGCAGCCAAACACTGTGCAAGCCCCTGACACAAACATAAATGGGTCAGGTTTCTCTGCTGTTCCCCTCCTTTCTGTATATGCAGGTGCCTAACCTCTTGTCCTTGGTCATTCAAACCATCCCTTAACTCTTTGGCCCTTGTCATGCTTATCAACTCAATTATGCTTTATCCAGGGTTCACATTGCTTTAAGAAGAAATCTTGTGGATTATTTTATTTTTGCACTTCATGTTTATTAATAAAAGTTTAAACTATTTCCTTTTTTTCAGTAGATGTAAAATAGTAGCCCATTTGCTTTTGCCGAGGGCTGTGATGCTATCTGCCTCATTTTCTGTGATAAGTATTTTCTATTTAATATGTTATTAGCTGTAAGTCAATTATAGTCACTTTTAAAATAAATAAACCTTTACTCATGTTTAGTATTCTCTTAGAATTTAAAAAGTTTTATGTGATGTTACAATTGAATATTTTCTTTCTTAACTTGGGAATTTTGATTTTTAGCTTAAAAATGAGGAAGACACAAATCTGGCATTTTTAATTAATTTACTGCTTTTAATTTATGATTTCTTTTCCTTAGACAATTAGAATAATTTTTTAAAGATGGCTTTGGTGGCTTTAATAAAGTGATGCATGTAACAGTCTAAGATATTCAGGCAATATGTAAAACTTAAAATTACTAAAAAGTGAAGATTAAAATACCCCAAATATAATAATAAACATTGATTAACATAATTTCATATATTTATCTGTGAAGATGGAGATACACAGGATTATATTACACTTGATTTTGAAAAATATAGGCATTCAATTTACTTTGACTTTATTAAACTGAGGTAAAATCAAAAAAGGCAATATCCAATAGTGATTCTGGAATGACAATATGAATTCCTGAAAGTGTTTGCTAAAGAAAAAAAAATTATAAAAACCCTGATTTTTGTATTTTTTATTTTTTTTGTAACATGTTTCAGCTATAAAAAACAATTTAAGATTACTAATTATATGAGTGATAAGGATAAGTACATATACAGTTAGAACTATATTTCTCTTCCTACTTCAACTTTGGTTGCTTTGGTATTGTTTTAAGATTGTTAAGATTATAATATTTAAATTCCATTAAGCAATACAAATTTAAAATATTTCATCTAAATTTTAATGTTTAATGCAAAACACTCCATCTATCTCCAATCTCTTTTCCATTTTGTTTCTCTGCTCCTGAGTGGTTTATTTGGACTCATCTTTGTGGACTTGGTCATGTAGAATTGTTTTTGAGAAAAGTCTGGTGGTGCACTTATGTATGTTGCATTTGTATTTTAAGAATAACTTGTTTTGATATAAATTAATGGAGTTTATACCATAATGTTCTCCCATAACCAAAAATTCGTGTTATATTATCTTTTAGTAATAAAGGTGTCTAGAAAAGGCTAAGGCCAATTGAAACTATTTTCCTGCTCACAGTCAACACCATACATAATGTAATTTTCATGGCAATATGATTATTCCTTGTCATTGAATTTGGAAACTTATGCTTGGACACATTATTATGTTATTACTCTGAAGGTTCCACTATGAACCTGTATATGAACCTGAACCTGAACATGCAGTGTATGAATGTCAAAAGCATACACTGAGTCAAGTATTTATGTCATGAGTTTTCTGTCATGCAATTAAGTTTTTCTATCTTATTGATAATATTCTATTCATACACATAATTGTGCTTTTCTATTTCCTTTGATCTTTATATCCTCTTTTTATAAAAATTTCTATATTGTTTTTACATTTCTATTATTTTTTCCAACCTATGTACTATCTCTGTGGCTACACTTTTTTCCTTTCATTTTGATATTCTTAACATTTAAAAAATTTTAATTCTAATTGATGTATAAACATAAAAAGTATATGTATTAGTGGGTTCCATATAATGTGTTGATACATATATACATTGTGTCATACTGAACTTAGGTTAGACACATTTATCTCCACAAATGTTTATCATTTCTTTACAGAGAAAACCTTCAAAATCCTTTCTTCTAGCTTTCTGAATGTGTAGTGTAGTACAGACACCTACAATCACCCTACTGTGCAGTAGCACACCAACACTTCCTACTCCTATCTAACTGTATCTTAGTACCCATTGATCACCCTCTTCCCATTTTATCACTCCCCTGTTCTCACTCCACTCTCCAGTCTCAGATAATCACCATTCTTCACTCAATTTCTAAAAATCAAGTTTTCCAAGAGTAAGATCATAGTATTTGTCTCTCTGTGTCTGGTTCATTTCACTTAGCATAATGACCTCCAGTTCCATTCATGCTGCTTATGGCAAATGTCAGGCTTTCATCCTCTAAATGATCCAACAGTATTCCACTGAGTATATGTAACACATTGTCTTTATCCATGTATTAGTTGATGGACACTTAGGATAGCTCCATTTTTTTGTCTATTGTGAATAAGACTGCAACGAAGGGAGTGCAGATGTCTCTCAACAGGCTGATTTCATTTTCTTGACTATAATAGGATTACTGGATCATAGGTTATAATTCTAATTTTAATTTTGAGGAAATCCATGCCTATAATGCCCTTTCTTTTCCTCTCTACATCCAAGTCCCATTCTTCCTTTAAAAGGTCCAGCTACAGCCTTCCATTCTTTAAAAGGCTTCTGGACACACCCAGCCCTCTTCTAAACTCTGTGGGGTCGTAAAGGCCCTCACACGTACTGCTCTTAGTTCACATCACAGTGGTGTATTCACTTCTCTCTTAATATTGGTCTTTGGGGAGTTGTAATCTGTCTTACACTATGTGGTATTCCTAATGCCTACTTGGTTGTTGTTGATTACAACACTACACAAATAGCAACACATTCACATAGTGTGTGTATGTACACTGGACTTCATGAAATTGACAATTCATTGAATATTAATTATATATATAAATATATACATATGTTATAATATATATATATATATATTATATATATATATATTATATAATTGCTAACCAGCCCTCTTACTTCTATGTTAACCCTTGAAATTTTAAGATTATCATTTCCCTTGCTTCATTGCTGGCTAAATGATTAGACTCAAAATCTCATTTAAGACATTGGATCCTTCTGTGTTCACATTCGTATAAGGAGTTAGCAATAATGAGACCAGAAATTGGTATCAAGTTGGTTGTCTTCACTGGATCTATTTTAGATCTTACTTTGTGAATTATCATTAGCATAACTGAAGCATGGTATTGAGATATGTTGAAATCTACTTTTAGCTGGACTAATTGGAGTGACAAAGGCAGAAGTGTGTAGTTGTATGTGATCTATTTTTACTAGCAGTTCCCTATAAATGTCCATACCTGCCAGTCAGAAGTTCATACATTAGAATTCCCAATGACCAATAGTCAGCCGAAATGTCATGACCTTTGTTTAAGATGATCTCTGGGGCTACATACTCTGGAGTTCCACAAAAAGTCCATGTTTTCTTTCCAAATCCTATTTTCTTTGCAAAGCCAAAATCAACCTTACAAAGAGAGAAAGACAAGATACATAAGCCACTTATGATTAGTTGTAAAGCAATAAATTATTTTGCTAAAGTATACTGATCATAAAATAAAAAATAAAAACAGATGCTAGCTGTTATAATCCTGTTTTCCAAAAGGAAGCATGTATACTGTGCAAAATTACTCTGAAAAAACCCTGTTGTGGGAAAAGCTGAACACAAGTATTGAATTAAATTCACTTCATTAATAAGAGAAGTGAATTTTTTTCAGAAATATTTTTCATTTTTTCCCTACATTTATACTAACAGAGTTTGTGGCAGAAAGAATATCTCCTTTACTCAGAAACATTAGAAGTCCAGATACTCCTATCCATCATCTTTCCTAGAATATAATGGTTTATGCTGAACTTCATGAAGTTCACAATTCATTCAATATTAATTATTTTAGAAGACACTTTACCACGGAAAGAAGTAAGTAACGCAGAAGTGAGAACAAAGAATCTTCCACTATAAACATAAACAAAATAAGAATGGAGCCTTAATTTTTCTAGAAACCTTTTGAAAGAGGAGTAGGAAATGCAGAAAGTCTATTTTTTTTCTAAAACAATTTGGATGACACTACAAATATAAACTGACATTGATTTGATTTCTCTAAAAACCATATACTGTATAAAAATTCCAAAAGTTTAAAAATAGAATCAGGTACTGACAGATCCAAGACCCAGAAAAGTTATACATTTTAAATAGTAGAACTTCCATTCTACAGTAAATCTTTAGAACTTTTGACATTCATCATCATCATCATCATCATCATCATTATAGCCTAAGAACATTATTGGAAAAGCTCAATTTTTACCACTGGCATTTTTCTTAGATAAATACTATTAAAATGGTTAACAGTGTACTGTAGGATAAATGCACATTGCCTTTGGATAGCAGAATTCCAGCTAGGAAAAATAACCTGTAAGCTTCTTTTTAGGTCTATGAACACATGCCAGCAGTGGTGTTTTCTAGTGCTTGTCAGAAAGCATGTTTTGCTGGAGTATAGCAATTCAAACTTAGACAATATAATTTCTTATAACTTTTACATAATTTGAAAATATATTTAATTGAAAACTATAATGCTAAATCCTACTTTTAAGAAAAGTTGTAACATTGCAGTAGAAACCAGATTTTAATGTTAGCAGAGACCGTTTTATAAATGAATATTTAAAAGCTGCAGAACAGAACCCATGTATGAAATGCACTGACCAGTTTGGCATAACCTCGATGATCTAGGATGAGATTTTCTGGCTTGAGGTCCCTGTAAATGATTCCTTTGGAATGCAGATAGGCGAAAGCTTCTACCACACATGCTGTGTAAAATCTGGTTGTAGAATCTTCAAATGAACCTCTAAAACACAGAAAATGAAATGAAAAGTGTGTAAAAATTAGTTTCTCTAATAAGGTTAATTTTTCTTCTCATGTTGCTCTATTCTGGGCCAAAATTTAGCCCAGAGACCAATGTCCTCCCAGCTAAATGTCATATAATTGCCACTTATTCCATTGGGTTTTCTAAAGCATTTGAAGATCAAGCCAAGAGATTCTCTGTCCTTATGCGTGGGATAGTAAAATCTAATTTCCTGAAAGGGATCAAGAAGTGTTCAAGCACACATCAGGTTTCAGGTACTTGGTGGCTTCCTTTCAACAGCCCACCACAATCCAGACAGGAACAGAGTGACAGCAGTAGACAGGGGGAGTGAGTTCTATTTTAGAGGTTGTCCACCAAGCACATGCTTCTTAAAGGAGTGGCTAAAGGCTTTATTCCTATATACTTTTAAAGAGCTTATTTTTCAATCTTTCTAAATATTGTAAATATGGTTCATGAGAATGCAAAAAAAAAAAAACCAAAAACACCTCATGTTTTCAAAGAACCATGTTGGCATCAACTTCAATAAGCTCTGCTTTTCAAAACTTCTATCATTAGGACAAAAGTTTCCTATACTAAAACCTTCTAATTAGTAGGAGGAGATTAAACTAAAAGACAATTAGCAGAGAAAGGTAACTGGAAGGGAATATTAACTTGATTATAATTTTTTATCAAGAAAGTTCTGTCTTATATCTGTCTCTTGTTGTTCTATGTAGAAGTTGTATGTAAAACATAAAAAATACAATCTGTATTTATATCTGTATATAGATAGATAAATAGATTGGATTGAATAAAATAGCAATAAAGGGAAAAACCTTGATATTTAAGGTTAATTCCTTGGTTCTATAGCAGAATCTTCCTATTTTAACTGTTTTTTTTCATGGAACAACATAAAAAGATAAACTTCCTCTTTTTCTAGTAGTAAGCACAACTTAAGAATTGCATAATTCAAGAACACACCCTGCACAAAACTCAATTCAAAGTGGATCAAAGACCTAGGAATTAAACCAAAAGCCCTGCACCTGTTAGAAGAAAATGTAGGCCTACCTCTCCAACATATTGGCTCAGGAACTGACTTCCTTAACAAGACTCTGAGAATGCAAGGAGTAAAATAAAAAATCAATAAATGAGATGGCATCAAACTAAAAAGCATCTTCATAGCAAGGAAACAATCAAAAGCATGAAGAGGGAGCCTACAAAATGTAAGAAAATCTTTGCCATCTGCACCTCAGATAGGGCATTAATACCCAAAATGTATAAAGAACTCAAAGCATTTAACACCAAAACAAAACAAAAACAAACCCAATCAATAAATGGGTAAAGTACTGAACAGATACTTCTCAAAAGAGAGATATGAACTGTCAATACATACATGAAAAATGTTCAACATCTCTAGCAATTAGAGAAACACTAATTAAAACTACACTAAGATTTCATCTCACTCCAGTCAGAATGGCAATTACCAAGAATACAAGTAACAATACATGTTGGTGAAGATGTAGGGAAAAAGGGTGCACTCATACACTGCTGGTGGGTCTACAAACTGGGTGTAACCACTCAGGAAAGCAGTATGGAGATTTCTCAAAAAACTAGAAATAAACCACCATTTGCTAACAATTCTATCAAAGGAGTTAAAATCACCATACTACAGTGATGCGGTCACATCAATACTTATTAGCAGCACAATTCACAATAACTAAGCTATGCAGCCAACTTAGATGCAAATGTGGCATACACAATGGAGTATTACTCAGCCATAAAGAAGAAAGACTTGATGACATTCGTTGGTAAATGGATGAATCTGAATACTATGATGCTAAGTGAAAAAGTTAATTCCCGAAAACCAAAGGTTGAATGTTTCCACTGATACGTGAAAGCTAACCGACAATAAGGGGATGCAGTGGTAGAAATTCAGTAGATTAGACAAAGAGGAATGAAAGAAAGTGGGGTAGGAAAAGAAAGACAGTGGAATGAATCTGACATAACTTTCCTATGTACATGCATGAATATACACAGTGAGTTTTACCAATGAGCACATCCACAAGAAATTAATTAAAAAATTAACTGGGTAAATGGCAGAAAGATCAACAGAGGGAAGGGAGCAGGGGATGGAGAAAGGAAGGGGAAGGAGAGGTACTGGGGTTTGAACTAGAACATAATACATTCCATGCTTTTATTATTATAGATTCTACTATCACTTATAACTAAAAGAAAAACCAATAGAAAAGTAAAAAAAAAAAAAAAAAACAACAAAAACCTGAACATGAGTATGAACACAAGTTCTTGAGGTGGCTGGGTTGGAACATAAGCAAGCCCAGAAATGGTTTGAGGTACAAACAGAAGCTAGCAGCTTCCTCATTTGCATTTTGGTGACATTTACTTTCTTGTCAAACTTGAAGACACAAATCTAACAAACTGGGCAGTGAAATGTGGCTACATTGTTTTTTTCAAAATTCATCAGTGAATTCAAGGTTACAGCAGTCACCTTTTAGGTCATTTTTCAGAATTAGTGTTTTTTTTGAAAGATATAGTTGTCAATTACTCATTTCTCTTGATTTGTCACTGAAATAATCAGCTTTTCCCCAAAGAATCATATATATATATGTGTGTGTGTGTGTGTATACACATATATATGTATATATAAAATATAGATAGATATATGGATCTAGATATATATTTCTAAGCATGATGATATCTACTCCTCTCAATAATTACTAGGATTTTAGTCATAAGTACCAGGATTCTTGAATCTCTTATTAAGGTTATCTGAATGGAACTAATACAAACTTATGAGGGCAAGGGAAAGTTTCTTGGAGAAAGCCTGCATCTGTAATAGGAACTGAATGGTATTTTTTAAGCTGCAATTGTCCTATGACTTATATTATCCTTGGCAGAGCTAAGACTCTATAAGCCCAGTTATTGGGAAAGGAATTAGAGTATTGCCTTGAATCCCCATTCTTTGCCTTAATTGAGTTAAACATGTTTTCCTGTCAAGAATAGTAAGTTTCTTTAAATAGGGGGGATTATTTGCTACATAGTAATATCTGTGTGTGTGACTGTGTGTGTGTGTGTGGTGTGTGTGTGTGTGTGTGTGTGTGTGTGGTAATCTACTGAATGTGAGTTCAGTCCCTCCTCAGTGAAAAGCATTACAAAGAAAAACAAAACAAAACAACAAAATTGTATGTGGAATAGAATCTTGTTAAATTTCACAGTATGTCAGTAGTATGTCTTGTTTTTAATCCACGAATGGGTTATTCCTGACTTTATGGTTAACTGATTTCAGTGGTCCTTTTTGAAAGATTACAAATTTCTGACTACTGTTGAAGAAGAAATTATTTCTGCAGTTGTGACTCAGGACATCTCTCTGGTCTCCTTAATATTAGCTGTTGATGGACCCCAATGGCAAATGCATTGTTAATGTTGTAATGAGAAAAGATATGGGAGAGATTACCTTTTTTTGTGTGAAATCTCTGCAGAAAGGTATATTTATATTCTGAATAAGTTGGTCATTAACAGAAGATGGACAAATTCTAATACAAACTCAGGTTTCGGAGAGAAGGTTGTAAGTTAGAAATATAGACTGTGAAGCAAAAATCTAGGCCTGAATTTCAAGTTAATTACTGTTTTTTTTTTTTTTTTAATTTATTGTCTCTTTTTAGTTATACATGATAGTAGACTCCATTTTAATTCCATAATTATACAAGCAGGGCCACTTTTGTTGATCTTAAGTAACTATATACTCCACTGAGTTCAGTGTTCTCCTTTGTGTGATGTTTGCTAGTAATAGTTACTGTCTCATTTGTGTTGTGAGGATTCAAAGAATTGATGCATACATGTATTTGGATAAGTGCCTAGCACACAAGTGCTACTCAATCAATACTGGCCACTCCCAATGGAGCACCAAATCTTCTTTGGCACTATATCTTAACCTAGGAAAATTAGCCAATGTCATAGAGGATAATAGGTCAAGGTTTGCGGGTGGGTGAGGAATTTGCAACACTAAGTCTCACTGTTAGTGAAGTGCTTCTCACTGTTAAGGCTAATTGCCATGAATCAACTCGCAGAAATATCTGCTAATATGTCTTCTTTCATTTCCCAAATATTCTCACAAAGTTACCCTTATATTGCCTGCCAAATCCAAATCCTCCCTTTTTTCTATGAAGTTAACTGATCTCAAATTATATATCTTTTGTCTTTAATTCCTGAAAGCCCCTGTTTCCAGGTTTCCTTTGCTCCTGAGCCAGTTTGGAGGGTCCTAGAATGTTGGTTTCTATTTCTTCAAAGACTGTATCAAGTATCGGCCATACACATATATATTTGTAACATATTTTAAAAATTAAATGATACCTTGTCTCAAACCTTGAAAAGTCAACACAATTATGCATACAAAATGTATCAGCAACACAATGTTCATCACTAAATATTGATATATGCAATTTGAGAGTTTAAAAATAGTAGTCACAAGGCATAACATTAGGGTGATTCAGAAGGAAAAATTACTATTAGAATTGGAAATGACAATGTAAATTTGGATCTAAAATGGAAGTGAAAGCTTATTTAATCAACAGTTTAGAGAGTTGCTTAAAAACTAAATTGCTTGACCTAGATAGCTCTTTGAAGTTAAAAAAAATTGTGCCTTGACATCTGTAACATTCATGGAAAGTAAGGGATAGATTTCTACACCTTTTGAAATGGGGGTGTTTTTGCTAAATGATAGTAGATAATATTTTGAGAAAATTAGAGGGTTCTATCTATTTATTGACATACTCAATTAAATTTAATTGCAGTGTTTAATCATCTTGTCATTAAAACTAAGTCCTGAGACATCAGTAGTAACCAAGACAAATATCTCTTGTCAAAAGTGACTAGGCAACATGACTAGTGGCAACAATCATTAGTGGGTATATAAGTCTGAAGTGTGTTGCAATCTGAGAGTTATTGCCAATAGTAAAGTAGGGAGACTAAATTATGATGAAGATAGACTCATTTATTTTTGAAAACACTTTCAATCTATGACACTCTATTAAGCCATCAAAGATGAAATTTAAATAATTATCTTTCCACAAAATAGCCAGAATCAAAAATAATGGACACAAAGACACTTATTACTTATAGGATTATAAAATATATTCAGGAAGACATATATACAGAAAGTGAGATTTGTGAAATTTGAAAAATATGACTTCTGAAGTAATTATTTCAGATATTCAGTAGAAAATTTAATATATTAAAATTCTATCGTATATTTAGATGTTAAATTTCACTAGATTAAAAATTTTATTAATAATATAATATTAAATTTTTATATTAAGTTTTATAAAAAACTAATATGGATATGTATGTATATGCTAACATATTATACATTAATATATGTAGTAACATATTTATTTATATTAACCAATCATATTTTTTAAAAGTTGCAGGGGTTGCCAATTCTTTCTTAGGGAAGGAAGACAAAATACGATTTGTAGCATCCTATACCAAAACTTGTGGAAGACAAAAAGTCACCAACTAGAAGATAAAACATTATAAATAATAAACCATTAAAATAATAGAAACAATTAACATTTTAGTAGTATAGTGCAAGCCTCAAGATAAAAAAATAGTCTTCAAATTCTAGTCATACATAAAATCATTTTAATTCTCATTTCTTGACAACAAATGAAGAACTGTTCTGTGTTCCTTTTCTATACTGATGAGAAGAAAGAGAAAGGCAGGAAATGGTCATCTCAGCTGGAGGTGGAAGAAGGAGGGTGTCTGAGACTTCCTATGCTAAATCTTAGGCTAGAGGTATCACATTGCAGAAAGGAATGTGGTCATGTAAGCTTTCTTTCAAATCAATTCCAATTTTCTGCACAGCTTTCAGGGTAGCTTCTCCCTCACCAATACTTTCCTTGCACACAAGAGGAAAACTGAATGAACTGAATTGAACAAGATAGGGTTTTGGTTTGTTGGTCTTTATAACAGATATTTTCATATACATTATTACTGATAGCATAAGAGCATAATCTTTTGCTTGGCTTTTTGTTTGTTTGTTTGTTTGTATGCTTCTTTTTAACAATTTTTAGTCCCAATTTATAAAATAGAAAGCTAATCAAATGGCAATATTGACTGAAGTCTGGATGCCCCAAATTATTCTTTTCTTTCTAGCAATGGAAAAGAAAAAGAAAGGTGATATAGAATAGAAGCAGTAAGTCTACACATATCTTTACTAAAGAAAGTTGGCAGGGATTTGATTCTGAGCTATTTTATATGTACCGTTCTGTTGCTTTTAAAGTCAAGGCTTCAGCATTCCTGAATCTTTGGGAAGAACTAAGTGGTTACGGGTTCTCTGGATCAAGCCTCTTCAGGGAGGCACTGGGGGACTCAGCAACTGTGTACCCAAACTTAAGGACAACAGGGGGAGGAAGAAGGAAGTACCACAAAGCAGCCTGGTGGAGAGAGAGAAATGGGACTCCATTACTATTTCCTTCCATCCACTCCACTCAAGGAAGCTGCTGCTGCACAGCACTCCTATTTACGCCAACAAATCAAATATACTCTCATTCAGAAGGTATGGCTGGAGCTGATGACCAAACAAAATGCAAATATCAAGTTATGTAGGGAAATAAATGAAATAACATTTATTTTGGAAAAATGAGGCCCATGCCTGTTGAGGCTTCATGAGAGGACAGCAGACAGAGTTTCATCATAATTTTTATTGTCTTTTTAGTTAATGAACTTAAGAGAAGTTTAAAGAATGTTATGGGAATAGAGCTGGTCCTTTCTCTGTGTAGCTTATTATTTCTTTCCTGTGTAATTCCACCTACAAATCTCATCTTATTCTAATTACCAAAAAAGGGGAGAGATTTTAAGTATATAAATAGATTAACGTGTCAGATCAAACAAACTGCAGAACCCTATTAAAATATGCCAGATATTAATTAACAAACCAAAATATTAATTTAGTGAAACAGTCTATAAATTCTGAGAAGTGGAACTACATCTGCTTTGTTTATCAGGGTATCCCCAGCCTCTATCACAATGCCTGGGATATAATCTGTACTCAAACATGAGCTCAAATATTAATATGCTCTGATAAAATAGCTTAGTACAAATACTAAAGTGCTCCCTAATGTCAACATACTGAATTCCCTTATATGCTTTCTTACCTATTCCCTTATTTTCTTTTTTAAGAAATCAAACAAAACACTAGTATAATAGAATACAATATGGTAAAAACAAATCCATTTGACATATGTAAGTAAGGTCATGGAAATAAAAGAACTGAAAGAGTGTTGAACAAAGATATGAAAGTACTATGAGAATGCCCGAAGGAATGAGAATTTAAATCAAGAGTTTATAAAGAACCACTTGTTCTATGCAGGGATATCTACAAAGTAACAAATGTCAAAAAATTACATGGTCTCTGGGAACATCGGGGCTATCAATAGATAAGTTTTAGAAAAATGTTAGCCAGCAGAGAGTCTGAGGAGCAGGACTGCAATAATAAGGAGAGCTGCCTAAATGTGAATGTTCTAAGGAGCAAAGGTGACTTTGGCAAGGCCAATAGATTGTTTGTAGGAAATGACTGAAAGATTATTCATAGGAAAATAAAATTTGGTTTCTTGTACTTGAAAAAAATATAGGTAGTGATACCCTGAGATATTTTATAGGAAATTTGTTTAAAAGATAATTTGCTAGTTATATGAGATGAAAAATTGAAATAAAATGAATTTTCATAATTAAAGAAATAAGCACTATCAAGACAAACTACTTTCCCTGAAAGGGTAGAAAAGTAAAACTAAGTCAGATTGTTTACATGAACTATTATTTATAAGTAGATTCATTTTTTCCCTAAGATCAGCAAAGTTTAAAAGAGACAACTAGAAACTTAGGTTAATCTAGAAGAGCAATAAAAGGTAGAGAAAGAAAATTTTAGTGTCATGAAAGGCAGATGGCCCATCTGAAAAAGTTAATTCTAACTATAATCATAAAATGGCTATAATTCTTTTAAAGTTAAAGCAATGTATTGAGTTCCAGGTATAGAGTTTTCTGATTCTGATACTCATGCTAAGCTAAGTATATGCTTTTCAAAGTGTCTTTTTTTTTTACGGGAAACTAAGCCTATGTCATTATTTACAAAGTGAATTTTATATGTTATTATAATAAATTGCATAGTGGATTGTACCCTATGTTTACCTCATATTTTGAATATAAGCATATATGAAATGTAACTATAATTTTTACACATTATGATAATGGACTCTTCTTATAGACCATTGGGGGCAACTGTGTTTTTAGATACACAATAGAATTTTCTTAAATCTCCTACCTATCCCTGAGAATGGTCCAGAGTTCTCCACCTAGGCAAACTTCCATCAACATATACAAATATTTGCTGTCCTTAAATGTCCTGTATAGCCTGTAAATTACAAATAAGAAAGCAAAGGTTAGGAACACTATTGTGTTTTAACAGCATGTAAAATTTTTTAAGCTTTGAGAAATTAGCTTTTCCTTTGTTTTGTTTTTAATTACACATACTAACTTTACATATTTATGTGGTACAGTACATATTTCAATACATAGATACTGTTTCATAATCAAATCAACATATTTAGCATATCCACTGCCTCCCATATTTATTGTAGAAAGTTAGAGTTAGGAGGAGGAGTTCTGGTGCTCCTTTGAGGAGTAAAGAACTAAGGCTAATATTGTTTTGAATATTTCAAAATAACTAAAAGACATTTTGTCTTTAAGCCCTAGAGGTCTATGTAACATTGTAGGTAACAGAATAAAAATGAAATGTTAGAAATTGATACCTCCTTTGGGAAAGATGCATCTTTTTAGAGAATCTGAGTCTCTTAAAGAATAAAAAGAATAGAATCAAAACTTTTAATTTTTTTAAACTAAACAAAATTTTAAATTTCTTTATATGAAATGAAATGTGTTAAGGGTGAACACAAGTGGCAGAGGATGTGTGGTTGATTTGCCATTGGAATTAGTATTAGGACCTTTACCTCACTATGAAGTCAGAATGAGCCCCCTGCATGATATGCTTCTCTGAGCGGATATGCTCCTGCTGTCTGGTATCCACAATGTGGCGTTTCTTGAGAATCTTCATTGCAAATGTTTTGGATTCTTCACTTTTCAACTGGACCTTAAGAAAGGCAGAAGAGACAAGTGACGAGAAGTCTAAAGATCTAATACAACAGAGTGCATTGTTATCCTGAAATGAACAGGTACATGGGGCATACCGATGAACCCTAACCACCATCCAAGGCACTCCAGCCTGAGTTTAAGACCCACAGCTCACAACCATTGTTCAGTCTCATTCCACTGGATTAGTTTTCACTAACTTTATTCCAAACTGATTTTGTGCCCAAGTGGATTAGAAGAAGAAAATACACTTATTATTGTTTCATTTCATTTCATATAATGTGTTTGGGTATATTTTATAGTTTTTCCCTTCAATAGAAAAGTAGAAAAAAATCTAATTTCTTCTCCAATTTTACTTCAATCATTATAGCAAAAGTAGGAGTAGATGGATCTTTGTGGTCTTCCTTAGTCCTAGTCCACAAACATTTCTAGAATCATTAAATTCAATGACCCTTGTCTGTGTCAAGACTGCAGATGTATACACTGTACTATTATTTCTTCTTTTTTTTAAAAAAAAATCAATCTTTCCCCTTCTTGTTAAAAGAAAAACAAAGGTAAACAAAATTTTTAAAGGTTTGGACATCCTTTTTTTTTCTCTCTAATATGCCTTATAACTTTAATCACCTTTGATATCAAATCTTACTTTTTGGTTTCATTAATTGGAGAAATCTAAATTAAGATTTAATGACCCCAAAGTACCTAGGTCTCTGTGGCAGCCCGCATGGCTCTTTGTATCTCCAAGAGCTATATCTCAGACAGGCTGCTGGTCTCTGCTCAGTTTTACAAGAAAGTAAACAAGGTGACTTGTAAGAAAGAAAGAGAAATAACTGAGCTAATCAATTAATAGCAAGATGAGGGAAGTTATCATCAAATGCTCTTGATCAGCAGAATCCTCAATACATTACCGAGTGGCCCACATTTTAACAATCTAATGAAAGCATTGGGGAAATATCATGGCAAGCTGATTCTGTTTTTTCAGTTGAAGTATAGCCTTCCCCTCATTAACTGTGAACTATGTACTACTTTCACCTATGGGGATAGTGAAGATCTAAGTGCCCTGTGTATACATATACACACAGATTGAATTCAACTTGAGAGTATATTCATGTGGCAAGTTCCTTAGGAAGGAGCATGAGGATACTCAATAATGAACTTCAGTTTGCTGTCATCATTTCTGAATCTGTGTGACAGGTAGAGGGAAAAATGGATATTTGAAAATGCCTTTAATAGCTAAAGGCCCTCTATTGTGTGTGTGAAACTCTTCAGGATGATGGATTAGTGTGCCACAAATGGATTCAGTTGCAGTTCATGATAAAACAAAATGTGAAAACTCACTTCTGAAAGAAATAGGACAGACAGGAAAGATTGAATAGCAAAAGAGCTATGTCAGAGGTACTAAAATTCAGAAGGGAAAGAAAGTCATGTTTCCTTTTCAGAGTCACACCCAGTTAAACCACTTGCATATCTTAAATGCCTAATTTTAAAATTACCTCTTTATTGACAACAGATTCTACACTTGTACACAGGAAAGGAGAAAAGAACTCTGCTTTTGTGGTTATAGGTCAGGACTTAAATTCTGACTCCAGTTAGTCACTCTTCAGCTAGTTGCTTAATGCCTCTGAGCTCCAGTTTTTGCTGAAGATAATACCAGCTACTGCACAGAGACACCAGGACCTTAAATGAAATTGTACCACTGAATAAGCATGGTTTGATGGTCTCTCTGCTTGTATTCTGGCCTTAACTGGAAATCCCTAACAAACAAATGTTGCTTTTTTAAAATATTCCCTTTTCAACACTGTCTCTATCAGAAAAATTTGGAAACTAAATGTCCATCAATAGGAACTTGGAAAATTAATAATGATGTTAGAATTATAATTAAAATTTGGAAAAATAATATATATATGCATATATATGTGTGTGTATATACATATATATGGGTTATAAACCAGCATACATTTTTATGATATCATAAATAGTACATTTGTATGTAAGTATCCACCTATATCAATACCTAAAATAAATTTATGACAGGACAATCAGAAGTTCATTAATATGTTTACCAATGGTTTTCCCTTAGGGAAATTTTTTAGTTATTTTTTTACTTGCTTTTACTTTTTGAACTTATAATAATTAACTTATATAACTTTATATAATTAACTTATATCACTTATGTGATAAATAAAAAATAAATCTATCTTAGAAAAAAATAAAGTCTATTTTTATTGTAGTGGATATTTGTTTTTACATAACACTCAATTTCAGTTTTATTAGCATTCCATGAAAACAATGACCTTCATAAATTGCATTCTATGTAAAACTATAGCATAAAAACTTGAAACCAAGTTTTGGGTTAACCACATTATTCATTCTTTAGAGAACTGTCATGATTTATTTTTCCAATATAAACTCTTAGGGTAAGCTATGACAATTTGTATTTGGTGATCTGCAAGTATTACTGTGAAAGTATTTTAGCAAAATTGATCTTTAAAAAATTTTAAAGTGAAATTTAGTCTGCCTTTCTTTTTCCTATTTGCCAGATTAATTACACTGAGTCTGTGTACATGAATTTGAGATGGTGATGATTTGTTATTAGTTTGTAGCCAGTCAGCTAAAAGCTCAGAAATGAGTGTTACATGTGAATAGAGGTCTGCAAAGAAGAGAAAAAAAATGTCTACTTTCATTCTTCCTCTTGCCCAGGAATCCTTCATAGCCCCATGGGCTAGGTGTTTATCTCAAATTGTCTTCCCCTGAACGCTATCCTACCCTGCTAAGGGAACGGGAGACACACTGTGTGTGAATACTCCAATAATTAACTACCCTTGGCAGGCTATCTTGCACACATTACTCAAACTCTCTCTATCACTGTTTCTGCATTTCTAATACAAGAAGCTTCCTCATAGGCTACCTGTGAAGTTGAAATAGAAGTGCCCACATATTGAAGTTCCTGGAGTAGAGGTAGCATTTGCTGACTATTAACTCTCTTATTCTGTCATCTTCTTAGTTTAATGGTCTCTTCAAGCCAAAGTGCTGTCCTCAAAATATGCCCCACCACAGGCTGAATGTCATTTTTTTTCCTATCTTTACCCCAATCCACTTCAGTGGTATCTAATAAGTAAGTTTGAGAAGCTACTTCAAGATTGTTGATGCTTATACCAAAGGAATTTTACTCTCAGAATTCCTAAGGAGGAAACTTTATAAGAAAATGCTAATACCCAAGATTGTCTTTCTAATTTTATAAAAGTAATATCATGTACTATGTCAAATTAGAATTGGCAAAAGTTTTCATTTGCGTAAAATGTGACTTCAATGTGAAGAATTATACTGACATTTAAATGAATGTATTTTTGGGCAAAGTGAATCTCAAGGTGCAAATTTCTGGCATAAATTTTGACAAATCTTAGATGTCAGATCTGAGTTGATGCCAAAGTGATACTGCTCTGAAGAAAAGGTGAAGTAATCAGCATTTGAAAGTTTTGAATACATGTTTGCTGACTATATTTATACACCTGCTTTCCTTTTTCCTTCTGGACTAGGCAGTGCCTCCAAGACACTTGTCCCCTGCTTGACTTAATTATTTGCCATTACTTTCTGGAAGGAGGATGATGATCACACTAGGTTAAAACTGGCTCAGTGCTCCTGGCTGTGAACTGGTTCTTAGAATATGTATCCATTCATGTATTTAATCTTGTCATTAAGAATTAGTATTTAATATTGTACCTTAGACATATTTTCATTGTTTTGAATAAAAATGACTTCCTGAACTATACTGTAATTAAAATTATTTCTTATATGCAAGGCTTAAACTTTCAATATCACATGACTCATTATTATGCAAAAGTACTAATGTGGTCAAATTACACTTTGATGTACTATAGGAAAGGGTCCCTTCAAGCTTTCACTTAAGTAAGCTAAAGCTGTAAGGCAAATATGATAAAGTGGGCTTAGAAAACCTGATATTAGAAATTTGGGTCCTAGTTCTGGTTACACAATTTTACTTGGCCTCAGGTCACCTTCCTGAAAATGAGGCACTAAACTATGTCATTTTCAAGGGCCTGTTTCCCTGGAAATTTCAATGCATCTGTGATTTACCATAATAAAGATGTATGTCACAATATCACATCATATTTAACCTCATGAAATGGCCAACCTGTGGCCGTAGCTTGGGACAGAGGGAAAGGGGAAATATCTAAAGTAACACAAGTGTAGCTTAAGGAAACATGACCAATTCACTCTGAAAACATGGCCTGGAGTTTCCAGTGTGTCTCTATTCTGACGGCAGGTGGAGGTTCTATTGTCTCTATTATCTCAACCACACATGTAAAGGGGCTTGTTTTCTATTGTATTCTGTGTATCACCAACTTACAAAGAATATGACATTGGATAAAAGCAGCATATTTCCCAAGAAGAACATTCCAGCAGGCTCCAAGGCATAATAAGGAAATCTACATGAAGCCATCATGATTATAGTGAAAAATAAGAATGGCAAGTATTTTCTCAAGACAAAACAACACAAGATTCAGGTAATCTGAATTGTGTACTAAAGCACAGTAAAGTCATTTATTTTTGATTCTCTAGTCTGAAAAGAAAGGGCCTTCAAAGTAATGTAGAACAACTTAGCAGTGGTCTGTAATTCAAATAACCCAGAGTCAATAAAATAGAATTTAAGGAAATTATGACAAACTCTATAGTGGGAAATAAAAGTTCTATAATGGAAGAAGAAAGAGAGAGAGAGGAGGGATTGGCTTAGACTAAGAGAGTGTGAACATCCTATCCCATCAGATTAACTCTGCCCAGCTGCTCAGTATACTGCATTCCACACCAGTTATAATTAGTTCTTACCCAGAATCACCCAAACAGGCCAAAGCCCATAATCAAACTTTAGCAGTCCGGAGACTGTGAACATACATAGCACTAGATGGTTCTGTCTCCAACATGTCTCAGTGTCCTCCACTGCCAGACAACATGTCAGTTCTCTCAGACACTGGCCTTGGAGTCCATGAATGGGAACAAGAGCTCTGCAGCAGGTTAGAACATAAATGAAGCTTAAGCAGCACAGAAACGCTGTGAAATTGCCATAAGACTCAAGAAGGAAAAAAGACACAGAATTACCGTATATTAATAAATTGGAATTTATCCTAATAAACTGGATTTATAATCAGACATGTAGATAATAAAAACATTAGTGTAATATAAAATTTTAGAGTAAGAAAATGGGAACCAGAAAAGGCAAATCTTTAGAAATACAAAGTAGATGAGATGTTGTCTGGAGAAGAGGTGAAAATAGAGAGTATTTGAACATGGGCATAAGGAATCTTAATGAAGTAATAGCAATGTTCTTTGAATTGTACACACAAACTGGAAAATGTTATGGTATGTAAATTACACCTCAAGGAAGTTGCTAAATAATTTTTAAAAGGGAAAAAATAACCCTGAAAATATATAGTTTCCTGTTCTTTACTTATTGATTGGGATATAGCGATATAGTTAATTTACATTTTAAAAAAGTAGATGTCAGAAATGCATTTCTCTTTATGCTTATCTTTGCCTTCAATAAATGTTCTCACAATTTGCCAAAACACTAAACACTAAACCACTAAAGTACTGAAACGTTTTTTTAAGGTTATCCTTTCTTATGACTACTCGCTATTTATTCAAGGAACTAAATTCAATAAGTCCTAATTCAAGAAAAAAAGAAGTGAGATCATTAGTCATTTTAAGTAACATGGATGTTGTCATTGCAAAATTCTTTTAAAATTATCTAGTCAAAATAATAACTAACTCCTTGATGGCACCTTTCCATGTTTCGCTAACATAAACTACAGTCTTATTCAAGTTCATGTAACCTCCTAAAGCTTCATTTTCCTCACTTGTAAAATGGGTATAAAATCAAACTTACAGATACAGATATTTTAAGACCAAATTATACAGTGTGTATGAAAATACTTTGAAATTTAAAAAGTGCTATATAAAAGTTATTATTTCCTTGATTTCAAAGATAGTTGGAATGTTAACTAAATGTAGACATGACATTAAATGATACTTTAATATTGCAATTCATAGTTAAATCTGTTTTTAAATTAACTGTTCCAACAAAGTGAATAAAAAACAACAACTAGGAAAAGTCCATCTGAATTTAAGGAAGTTTTACTTTCACAGAAAGAAAAAAAAAAGCAATTTTATTACTATAACTGAAATTCCTGTTTAGACTTGGCAAACTAAAGTGTTCCCGTGTTCAGGAGGGACTTACAACATTCATGAAAGAAAGTGACATGCTATAAGTTCTCGTAAAGTTTGTATTCAATAAATTAGTATTGGATTCTTCAATTTTTTTTTATCATCCCAAAATACATTTAATTTCTCATCCCAGTGTAAAGAGTAACAAAAAGTTTTATATATAACTGACTACGCTCGGGAGAGGGTTGGACAATCTGATGTACACAAAAAAAGTGCCTTAATCTTTTTTTCTCCCAGGTTCTTCAATATTTTTTAACAAAAGAAAAATGCTAATTCTGTTATCAATTCGAAAATAGATCATAATGACTTCTTTATTTCCATCTATAGAAGATAAATTTTACAAGTCCTGAGAAACCACAACCAACTAAAATGTCAAAATCCTAACATTGGAATTACTTTTCTGTATGTATGAATACTACAAAATTTAGGCCAACATTAGCTACAATCTTAACAGAAAAACTTCTGTTTCAGTTTGATTTAAAAAAAAAAAACAACAACTCTTTTTTTATTAGTTATCCACAATTTCATTCCACACTTTTCTCTGTGCCACATAACATCATTTGATCTTTCTTTCCTTTAGTCAAGGTCTGAAATTAATGAATGAATCATAGCTTCCGGTTTATTCCATAAAATAGATCAAGTATAGCAAATGGAAACTGTCACAGTTTGTGTGACACTTGTTTGAATGACCCATAAAATGCCAAAGCTGGATCATGAGTTTAGTAGAAAGTTGGAAAGCTGTTCAGCTATGAAATAGTGTTGACTTAATCCTAGGGTCAAGTCTTTATGTGCATAATTTGCTATTCATAGATAGCTATACACATATGAATGTGAAAGAGGGAGAAAGGGTGTCAGGTATACATTTTCAGAACAAAGGAACATAGAAGAATAGGTTTGTTTATCTATGTCTTTTTATTTGATTCCTCTGCCAAATTGCATAAATGACAAATAATCGAGAGAGGGTCTTTTTCCTCCTACCATTGTTTTCCTTCTCACATTCACCTCAAATCCTCATCAAAAATATAGATAATCTTATTTGCTCTATAACTTCTTTTCAGGTTCCTTTTTATAACTAGTGACAAGAAAGATCAAGAAATGTCTACATTAAATTCAAATTGGTCAAAAGACAAGCTATTTTTATAAGGTTTCAAATTTTTTAAAAAAAGATACTTATCTTTCAGCTTAAAGTCAGAAAAAAAAATCTCACCCCATGAATAAAAAGGTCTGGACTATTTCATAGTAATCACTTTCATCGATTTCAAAGAACACTTGTGATTTTCCTTAATAAAAAATCAACATTGGTTCATTTTGATTCAACAGGTTTCCTACACTGAGATAATCAAAGATTGACTGCTGAAATGTGCAACTTAAAAATTATTATTTAAACATAATATATATATCCTAAAAGATCTGTGCTAAATATAAATAAACCTTACTTCATTTTGTTATGATTATTAAAATGACTTTTACATTCACTTTATTTCCCTTCATCAAATAATCATAATATGTTCTTTTCTTTAATCAGGACTCTGATATCTTTGCATAATCTCATGCATTTAAGGAAATATAACATGGGTCAGTTTTGACAACTTGTTTGCACATTTCCAAATGGAACACCTGAATAGCTCACATAATTGTCTATTCTAATACTTAAAGTACAGTTATAACCTAACTTTACCTACGTAGAGTTGAGTATCATATATTGACATATGTATAAAATGAGTTGAAATGAAATAGAATCATGTATTGCAAAGTTCAACTCTTTCTGACATAATGAACAGATTAACTTAGGAAAGATTTTGCCTTATAATTAGATTTTGGAGATATAAGACATAAAAAGCTTTATAACTTTTTAACTATCACATACTAGAATTTTAATCAAGTGGTTTATAATCAGATCTTAATTTCTTAATATATAAAATTCTCAAACTCCATCCTTTCTGATACTTAAAACAAAGATAACTTCTTTCTCCCTATTGTTTTTGTATTTCAAAAAATTTTCTAAGATTTTATGCAAAAATAAACTTACTTTAATTGTAGTTGTCAATTCAACAAGTATTTATTGGTTTTTGTCTTAAGTTAGATTAATCTATGAAAAGAGTCACATCCAAGAGTAGCATCCAAAGTACTAGTGATAAACATGCAGTGATTCTCATTGCCTTAACTTCTTCATTTGAAACTGCTTTTGGGTGGGGACAATCTCCTTAAGCAACTGCCTGGAGTTTAGGGGCTAAGAACAAAGCCACCTAGTTCATAAAATCTCCTGACCTCATAGCTCAACGTTCAAGTTAATATGTTGTATATGTCAATGCTATGGAAGATATTAACATGAGGGATGGAGGAAGAATGAGAGATAAATTCATATACACAATTGACAAGCTAGTCTGAATCATATTGAGTTACCTGTTTCATATTTTTCCCAGACATGAGATAAATCTTCTATGTAAAAGGGCATGATTATTTTCCACCTTATTGAAATACACAAAAGGACTATTTCCCCTTTCCCTGGAAAGGATTCTGCTTTTAAAGCATTTACATAAAATTTTCAGTGATATGGAGTACATCTTGGCACAAAGCAAACTGTCTTAGAAGAGAAATTATGATGTTTATTTCTGGAAGGAGCACTATCTAAAAATAGCCTGTCTGGTCACCTTAAAATGCATTCTTTTATTTCATGGAGGGAAGTTCAGAGTTGAGTTTGTGTTTACATGCTTTCAATACTTAATGTCCAAACACCTCTTTCTATTACAAGTCTAATCTCCTTTAATAATATACCATCATACTCTACTAATCAGCTGTCTGATAATATTTCTTACTGTTCCCTCACACAATTTCACTCTAATCTGGTCACTTGCTTTGGTGTCCTGTGACAACTTGTGGCCTTTTATGTTGTAACCTTTGCCTGGAGTGAACTTCTCCAGTCTGTTCACGTAAATCCCAACCTATTCTCCATTCCTGGCTTCAGTTCTGCATACCCTCTTGGAACTCCTTTACTCCTTTAGTTCCAAATGACTTCTCTCCTGAAATGCTGAGAACCTTACTGCATAATTTATGATGTAATACAATACTAAAGGATTTCATTTGTCATTTTTCAAATATTTTAATCTTAGGAGAAGCCAGAAATTCCCTGAGGACTGGATTCACATCTGATATTTCTGTGTCCTACAATGAATATATGAGGATTTTTTTAGTAGAAAAACTTTTTGATGAATGTGTTACACCCATAAATTCACTAAGTTAAAACATAAAATTTATGTTATAGCAAACAACTTTAATTAACTTTTGTTAACTTTTAATTGAAGTATTGAATTGCCAATTATCTTCCTAAGGCATGGAATGATATTTCCAGTGCCTTCTAGATTTTTAGTGATCTTTCGTTAGAATCACATACAGTTTGGAGGAGGAAATGTTAACACTATCTTATGGTAGTAACTAATTTCAAATAGTTTTAATGAAAACTATGCATTTCATTAGCTAACTAGTGTTTAACATTGCTATGCGTTCACTTGATGTGTAAGAAAGTATCCATTGTCTTTGTTGCGATCCATGCAGTCTTGTATTGTAATTAACAATATACAAAAGAATATATACTCTACAATAACAAGGTGAATTGTCTTGCTTTATTTGCATCTGTCAAATTAGAGACAGACTTTACTACCTGTAATTTCTGCTTAGAAACTGTCTAGGGGTTATTTTAGGAATTGTAATATACTGTTACTCCACCTGCTGATTTTCCATTTGTGTTTATTGAATTGGACCATCATTAGCTATCTGAATAACTTATTTTTTTAGAAATCAATACTATTAATCACAATAATTCTTTTGAGGAATAAACATATAAAAATCATATACTCAATCATATACCAGGGAGAACAAAGGTGATGGTAAAATGAGGCAAACATTCAGTTTTCAAGCAGTGTTGAGTGCTTGTTCACTTTGGTTACAGAGGACATGAGGCCATAGGGCAGAGGGTTTCCCCAGAAATCATCCTCTACAGCATAAATCACTGTGGATACATATCAAAACGCTTCCCAGCAGCCAGTCCCACAGCGATTCTATTTCACTGCTGTGTGGCTTGGCAGTAGCAAACTCTTGCAATGTTTTCATCTTACATGGGGTTTCCCTTTGGAGTTAAGCTGCTTGCCTTTCCTAATGATAAAACCAAAACTATCCACTCAGCCACAGGTTTAGCATCTAATTTCTGCTTACTGATCTCCTAGTCTCCATTTTATCCTTGTTGGTTTACATAGCCCTCCAAGCCTGTTTGCCTGTAGGCACAGTGCTGAGGCAGCTGGTAAAAATGCCATGGGAGTAGTATGGATGCCATTATGTAAGCATACAGACCTGGTGCACCTTTGTGCTTTCCGAATGTTGGATGGTTCTTGCAACCTGGTACCATATTGTCTGCCTCCTGGGCAACCTACTGCAGTATTCATAAACTTGGTTGGATTCACAGAAGGAATTCTCTCAGCAGCCTTTGCACACCTGCTGGCAAGAGCCAGGTTCCTACTATGCCCAGTTGGGTGCTGGGTTTGAGAAGGCTATGAAGCAATTGCATTTGACCCAGCAGTCTGCTCAAAACTGATTTCCTATTGAGAGATCAAGAGGCAGAGCTTTACAATTTAGAAGAGAAATGGATAAATAAAAGCAGACTACTTCAAGTGCACACAGATTTGGAGTGGGGAAGATTGAAAACTGTTTCCCATCTCCTCTCATGGAAGATCTGAAAGAAAAGAGCTTTAGTGGTTTTGGGAATTTAATAGAAACTATCAGTGAAGGTCATTTGAAGACCTCAGGTTCTTATTTATATTGGAGAAATGCTTGTACTTTCAGTGCTTGGGTAGTAATAGGTGAAAAATAGTAAAGCATTTCATTCCCCTTTTTATGGGCATAACTGGAAATAGTAAGTGAAAGTAAATTTAGACTATTTGAATATACATAACAATTACTAGTACACAAAATAACTAACACATTGACCTGTGATGTATGAGGCACATATCCTACTCTTATCCTCATTTTGTAGGTGAGGAAACTGAAGCTTGGGTTTATATAAATGACAAAGCATACACAGTTGGCAAGATCTGAACCAGAAAGTCTAAATACAGAGTTTGTAGCTACCAGGATATATGCACTGTCTTATTAGCTTTTCTCTATATTTTGCCATAAGAGTAGCAAAAGATTTAGAGAAGAGGGAGTCTGAAGTTTTGACACAGATGTGCATAGCAGATCATCATGCATCTATTCAATGTTTAGCTTCATGTTTAGTTCAAATTCTTGAAAATAATGTTTTTTAAAGATAAGGTGTACATGTGACAATGATTCAACACATTTGATTTTGTGTGGTAAGATCTAAATATTTTTAGAAGCCAGAATGACAAAAATGGGGTTTCTAGTTAAAATAAAAATGTAGTTTTGGGCAATAACAATAGTTCTTTCAATGACTGCGTGAACTTAGGCTGCTTATGTGCATTATTCTTGACATTTTTCCTATGAAATATGGATCAAGACTCAAATTCTCCTCCCTGGGTAGCTGGGAGAGCAAAAGTACATATTGGGTATGAAAGCAATTTGAAGATTGCAAAGCAGGCTTCAAATGAAAAGTTGAATCTTTTAGCAAGAAAGTAATATTAATTAATAAACATTTGTTCTTGCAGGAATTTCATTTTACCAAGTTGTTACTGTTATCTATATTCATACCTAAACTCTCCTTTTGCCTTGGAAATGCCACCTCCTCCAAAGTCTTGCTCCTCCATGCACTGAGCCTATGCTGTTCCTACTTTGCTTATGGTTTTATTTTTCAGTGTACATGACTGCTCCTTTCAGCAGATTGTGTGTCCTTAGAGTTACTTTCTATTAAATTTTGTATCTCCTATCAGAGAGCTCACTACATAAATACATAATAACTGAGGCTGAGAGAATATAATGCAAGAAGATATAATGTCTCCCACATCTTTTTTCCCATTATTTATTCAAGTATGGTTTGCTGCTATAGGAGGCATTTGGATTGTTGAATAAATATATTAATTATCTGATATTTAGAACAACCACTACATAATATTGCCAGATTAAAATGAAGTGTGTTTACTTGTGCACATCTATTCTGAAACAGGAACCTCTTTGATAAGAACAAAAAGAAAGAAATGGGAATAATTTTCATCTGTGATCTGTAAAACCAATCTCTTTATTTTAAAGTTACACCTCGTAAATTAAGAGAATTCCCTTACTGTCTTACAGTAGTGCTTACAACTTTAACGAGTAAATGGTAGATAAAAAGAGAGCTGAATTTTTTTCATTAAAAGTGGTTTTACAAACAGAATTGGTCTTCTGGAAGACATCTATAAACAGGTCACAATGAAAAAATTGAAGGCCCACTCTTAAAGAATATGGACAGAAAATGTGATCTATGTCTAGTAACACAAAGAAGGCAGTATAAATGGCTGTCCAAAGGCAATGGATTTGAATGGAGCACATCTAATATTAAACTAGTATTTATGAAATAGATAAGATAGCTTAAGAGCAGAATTCCCATGCATATAAGACCTTTCTACAAGCTTCTGGATTCATCATTGATCAAATATTTACATTCCTTGTTATGTTCTCATCTTCAAAGATTGGAAATAAATTATTTAGAAATTCTCCTGTCTGAAAGGTATGACTGCATCTAAATTTATCTAAACTGAGAAATAATAAAAATTAAGAAATGCTAAGAAGTCTGTGAAGGGTATGTATTATATAGAAACAAACAAACAACGTCAAACATTAATGAAAAAATTCTTTATTAGGAAATGGAGTTCATAGATTTAAATTTCTAAGTTCTTCATACCTCATTGGAGAGTTTATAATCTTATAGCTGGAAAAAGATTAATTTTATTATAAAATGTAACTTGTGGTGTTATTTTGTAATGTAATTTCCTTATTCAATATAATTACCAAGCTAATGACTAGTAGGTTCAAAATGTATTACATGATTTGTATTAATGTGTTCAGTCCTGTGCACAGATAGGTGAAATGGATCAGTATGAAAGTTGTATTGCTTAAACATAACATTCCACAGTATTGATAAAATTATTTTGCATATGTCATCTCAGAGGTGAAGAGAAAACTAATCACAACAGAACTTAGCTCTATATCCTGCTGTATCCTGCTCCTGTAAATGGTGGTGTGGATACCACTCTGAGGATAAACTATTACCTTAGTGTGATGACAATAGTATAATTACGAAGTACTCAGGTCAAGCTCTCAATTCTGGAAGCACTGAATATATGTAAAAGGTGAATGATCATAGAGAATATTTTTCACACCCAGTAATTAACATGACCCAGCAGATAGTAAGTGGCTAGAACTGGAGGCAATGAACACTAGAGTATAAGTCATCATGTAAATGGTCAGTCCACACTCAATAGTGGAGATGATCTGGATGTTCTGCTTGTTGCCCAGTGTTTTGGTATTTTTCAAATAACACAAGAAGTGACTTCAGAGTTTAAGAACATGTGCCTCTCCCCACAGTGGAACCATCATACTTGATGATCCATTAAGGATTTATCATTCATTAATATTTGGTTTTGGCAAACTGGGCAATATTTCCAACCTAAACTAATTCTTTGGGTTATGGTTTTCATTAGTTTACAAACATCTGTGCAAATGAGTAGAATGCAATATCCATGAGAAGAAAACTGGACTTCTCAGGAGAGAAGAAAACTCTCTCCTAGATGAATAAAGTTCATATATATGTGTGTGTGTGTGTGTGTATACACTATATATATGTTTGTACATACACATATATGTGTGTGTATGTACAAACATGTACATGAATACATGAACACAGCCATGCATATTTATCTTTCAAACTAATTACCTTTTCTATAAACTTTCCCTAATTTTGAAGTTGTTTGTGCCTCACACGTTTTTCAGAAAATTTTCTAGAAGTTTCCCACTATATGATTGTTCTGCTTTAAGTGTTCTCAAAGCTATGATAATCAATTACCAATATTATGAACATTTCAAAAATCCTGAGTAAACTACTATATTTAATAAATAATTTCACTGGTAACTTGGAGTTACCAGACCACCAGACATCCACAAAGTTGTAATGTTTTGTTTTGTTTTTGTTAACTTAAACATCACATTTATTGTCCATATTCTATAAAAATAATATCTAAGAAACTATAACAGTCCCCAAATCAATCTCTGGGAAATTTTGTTTTTTATACAACTTCATTCAGAAAAGGGTTTAGACAAATACATTATGTAAATGAATACACCAGACAGAAAAATCTTCATGGTAAGGAGCTTTTTACCCTCTGTCCTACTTGTATGTTTCAACATCTCCAGAGCAAAGCTGTTCATGTATAACGCTGTTAATAAATCTTTATTAGCTATATGAATAATTACGACTCATCACAAAACCAAAGTTCTTGAAAACTAAATCTAAGGCTACATTAATTGGCAGGATTCATTAAAGCAAGAGGTTTTTCTACATTTCCTTGATTTTTATTACCATAACTGAAAATACTTAATGCCTCAGAGGTACACTGTAGAATTTCAAGTCAGAAGTAGTTTTATTACTATAGTATTTCTAACCAGAGTTAAGGGAAATATTATGCAAATCCAATGAAACTCATTATGCCTCAAAAATCTTCTTTTTTAATATTTAATAAATAACATTTCTCTGCAATTTGCCAAGGTCAGAAATTCCAACTACAGCACAAATGGACAAATATCAAAGATAACTCCAGGTCACTCTACTTTTATGGAAGGGGATTTCTTCTGACCCTTGATGGCAACAGTAACTGTTTACTGCACTGTACACAGACTCAGGGAGTTCCTAACATACTGTACTGGTGTCTGATATCAGGGAGTCCTCGGTGTTCAGCAGAGAGGTGGACATGAATCTGCATTCACAAATAGGTTTTTTATCTACACAGTCTTGGAATGCAGCTCAGTCACCAGAATATTTTTCTTTTTCAAATTTTTCTTAAAATATGTTACTTTTTAAATTTCTATTTCAAACAAATGCAAAATAGAATATACTGCTTATACCACATTTTTACAATGGGTTTAATGCATAAACTTGGACAAAACTGTCCTCATCAACACTTACCTGTGTATGTATGAAGTATGTGTGAAATAAGCTATATAAAATATTCAAACCATTATCACTAATCTAGCAACTACAGAATCATAGAATTACTGCTACATCATTTATTTCATATACATACATCTCTGTCTCCCAGTTTCTTTTATATGTATTTGAGTTCACATTTAAATTATCACAATTATAGTTAGGGTACACAATTAAGTTTGTGGCTACTGCTCAGAACTAAGGAAATAAATAAAGATTATAAAAAATCAGCTGGGCAAAAAGTGTTTTATGGTTCCTCTTTAAGTAAATGTGTTTACCCTTCATTTACTATGTAGAGGTTTTCTGAAAATTTGGTTTTTATTTTATTTTTAATCTGTTGACTATGGAGCATAGCTCATGTGCTGCAAACTCACACGCCTGTATGAAAGTATTTTGTACTGATTTATAAGCAATAGTAATTAATGATAAGAGAGGAGAGAAAGAAATTTTAGTTAGGAGAAAACATGAAAAGGACCACAGAGGCTTTCAAAAACACTTAAAGAACAATCACCTACCAGTTCTACTCGTCCGAAACCTCCAACTCCAAGGGTGTCAATAATGTTGAAATCAGACAGCTTCAGGTTGGCGAAGAAAGCAGCTTCAGCTTCATATCTGGATTTTTTGATGCGAAAAAATGGAAATTTCTTAGAGGTGCAAACACGGGTGCCACGTACAACTGTACTGGAATGACATGACTGTGGAACAGGGTTTACCTGCTTGAATTCCATCTTGCTTTTAGAGTCTGTGTTTTCTCACACTCATAAATTTTTGGTCCCCATTGTGCAGAAAAACATAGATTCGCACTTGTTTTTCAAAGTAGAAAAATACAAAGTACCCATTGCATGTCAGTCATGTGACTGATAAATCCAGTTATCAAATCAAAGTTACATCTCAGTATTTTTCTACGTGTCTTCTTGTGAGCACGGATTGTTTGAGTTGCTCTTTTTAGGCTTTGTTTTGGATTTTTTGGTTTTGCTTCGTTTTGTTTTTGCCGTTCAGAATTTGGATGGCAGTTTCTCATTTAGTTTTCCTTATCCACAGGCTGACAGTGCCTTCTATAAATATTTATTAAAAGCAGCAAGATCGTGGAGGTCTCTGGAGCAAAATCACAGCCAGGTTTTATGAAAACAGATCCGAAAAGCTGAGGACTGATGTGCAAATGTCTGAAATGGATGATTTCAGGAGCATATTCACATCCCTAAAGTGTCTTGCCTTCGCTTATGTTTACCCACTGACTTGAAGCCAGCACTCTCAGCCTGCAATCCCAGTGTCTATGTTTGCAAGTTTCTTATATGAGAAGCATGGACTAGTAGTCCAACAGACTGACTATGCACACATGCAGATCTGACACATGCAAGTGGCCCAAATAGGCTTCTCCTGATGAGACGGGTGAATATGAGCTGCTTAAAATATCCTCTTGTTAAAGGCCCTACTATATTTAGAAAGGGCAGGAAGGCATAAAGATGAAGATGATCTGCCCACTCACTGAAGTCAGGTCAGGGAGTAATTCAGCTGTTTCAGAATATGTGTTTGAATAGCTATGACCTTCAACCTAAGAGTACATCATGTTTACTATACATAGACCTGATGAATTTACTTGAGGTCATGCTACTTACACAGCTTGTATGTCAATTTTTGAATGGAATCAGCCGCAAGCACATTGGGTGTTAAGCTATGTGACATTTTAGCTATTCTATTACAATCAAACACAAACTTAGATTCTCTGCTAAGGAGACATGTGAAACAGCTTTTCACGTGAGCTTTCTGAGTAAGCTTTCTGCCTTCTTCAATTTACAACCACAGTTGTAGATTTTTAACAAGTCAACTGTTGACAGACTCCTCAGAGGGTAAGAAAAACACAATGTTTTCATTATAGACTTAGGGAAAACAATGCCCTCGAATAAACCTCCTACAAAGTAAGTCAATTCTAAAGTTATCTGTAGATTTCTCTCATTAACTGCACAGTCAAGAAATCAACACAGCAATTCAGGAGCTGGTTTATAGAATGGAGCATAAACAACAAATGTGCATGTCTAACATTCCAGTTGACTGGCTCATGACTTTTGGAAAATTAAAACTCCATCCCCTCTAAAAGGCCAGTTGCAGAGTTGACTCCAACAGGTGCTTAAAAAGGACATCTGTTGGGATCAGACCTCATGACAGTTTATATGTGGTCAAGTATTTCCTGGTGATCTAGAGAAGTAGATCCTTAATGACAGTGTTGTTTTATTTCATTTTTTTTTTTAAATATTGAACTTCTAAATTATTTTAAAATTTTCATGTTCAAGCTACTTTTTAATATCAGTATCACAAAACAAACATAAAACAGGGCTGAAGGGGAGGCCTTAACTAAATGTGGTAGGTACACTACGCTGGATTCTATCTGTGCATCTAGTTATTGAATTTAAGACATCACTTGCTGGCCAACCAATAACTGTATTCATTAAAAACATGATTTAGGAGTTCACATTATAAAGCTAGAGTCTTCATTTAAAACTTTAGTAAAAATGCTTTGCCATTATTTATGCAACAACTGCACACATTCACAATGTGAGGGTTCTGGAATAATTATGTGCTCGCTGGAATTAGAAATCTTAGGTGCACAGAGGTTAAACCCTTTCAGACTATTTCGATTACCATTTTATATATTTAAAGTATGATGTTATTACTTATAAACCTTGAAATATAATGTCAAATTTCTTTACTTGGGCATTGTGAAAATAGGCTGGAAGTTCAGCTACATGAGTGGAGTGATTCCCAGTCTTTGTTGCACATTAGAGATACCTGAGCTCTTTAAAAACACTTAATGTGAACCGCACAACAGTTCAAGTGAATCAGCAATTCCTGGAAGTGGTACCCAAATATTTGTATTTTTTAAGAACTCCTGGGTGATTCTACCGTGCAGTAAGGATTGAGAACCATCATTTCAAATCTTCAGGAAGCTCCAGGAAGTTCCAAACAGCAATCAAGAATTTTGGGGTGGAATAAAGTGGGCCAGGGAGATAAGGAGATGCCCAATTTGTCTGTGGGTGATAGATTCTGTCAGGAGAGTTTGAAGCTCTTGTTCAACTTGTCTTGGCTCCTGCCTTTCTAGTTCAAGACCCATAGGAATGAATAATAGTTCTGTAATGGCAAACAGCTAAAAATAAAATAAAACAAAACATTGCTTTAAAAAAGGCAGATAAAAGGTGCAAAAGCTATATGGTAGTTATTTATTTTTGTATTTCTACAGCCAAGTTCTTTTGACTTGATAGTTAGTATCTGGTTAATTATGGATGATATTTTAACTTATGGAATGGACATAATAACTGCCATCCTAAATAGTAGATACTTTCTCTTTAGCCATAAAAAATCACTTAGCTATGTATTGATTGTGGTTAAATAAAATATTTCATAGGTCTTAAGAGACTGACAACATTATAATCTGTTAATGACTTCGTTGGTATTACCAGGTGAATTTTTAAAATATCACTTTGTGGGTGATAGTATTTTGTCATTGCTGAGACCAAAGAGACCTTGAGTTAACTTGTGGTCCTCCATTCTGTTGATATTTGTTTCTTGGGGAAATCAAATGACAAAGAGATGCATGACAATTTTCTAATTCAGCCAAGGAAATGTTAATGTTTTATATTCTCTTATTTTTCTTTCTCATTTAATTACATTTTAGGGCTAAGAGTCACATCTTCATCACAGAGACTGTACACTTTGCTTTTTTGAATTAATAATTTTTTAAATATGAAAACAAGTGTATGGTGGGCCTTCACAAAGAGGTCAAGCTATTACTTATTTAGATTCTAGAGGTACTTAAACATTTTTTTCTTGCTCATAACTGGAAGGACATTTTTATTTTTTCCCTTTCCTTGCATAGTTACCTGAAGAGAATTTGAATCCACCAATAATGTTCTATTTTCTTTAGAGTTGATGAAAGTTTGAGGAAGAGAACTAACTAAATGGTTAAGTAAATGGTTGTCATTGTCTAAAGGAAGTAAGTGTGCAACCTGAGTTCTTAATTAACCTACTAATAGGGGGAACTGGGCCCAAGGAATTAGGCCCATCTTCATGAAACTCTAAAATCCACCTGTTCAACACTGTTCCAGTGCTGTTGGAAATACATTTCAGTAGGAAATACAGTTCCTAATGTCTGGTTGCTTAAAATATAACAAGGAGTATAAAGTAATTTGCTAGTTGTATTTAAATTAGTTTGAGATGCTGATTTATATATGTATAAAAATTACGATTATTATTGTCATTATTATTTTAGAATGGGTTAAAACTAAGGATCCTATTCCTAGAAAGTGTAAATACTGACATATGTTATTGTGCTTATAGCTACAGGAAGCTTCCAAAACCCTAAAGTAGATTAGCAAGCCACAGATAACTATACAACAAGAGATTAAGTATGTCGAATGAAGAAGGCAGAGATAATATGTCATTCTCCAATATCCCTGATGAAAAGATTCATCTGGGGCTATTGTGATTAGAAACTAGACAATAACTCATCATTAGAGGATATTCTTTAAATTGTGAAGAATTGATCTTTTCTTTTAAAAACTGCTAAAAAGTAACAAAATTGCCTTGAGTTTCACCTTTTTAAAAAAAGTAGGCATAAATGCCAAAGGAAGTTCCAAAAACAATGAAATTGTAAAGTTCAGGTATAAAGATGAGACTAAGACACACATATATAATATAGAAACAGAAAAACAATATCAAAATGATCTCTCTCTCTCTCTCTCTCTCTCTCTCTCTCTACACCACCTTTTATCTCTACAGAATCACATTTGTTTAGAAAATAGTTAGGGATCATTATTATGTTTTCGTCTCGTCCATTACTACCAGACTCCACAAAGACCAAGGAATGAGAGTGAGATTCCTTTATTATCCATTACAAAAGCTTTTCTGTTGTTGACAATCTTCATAAATCAATTAATTCATCATTTCAAATTAAGAAACATGGATACTGTACCTCATGACTGACCTTTATTATTAAGTAGTAGACATTTCTCTTTATATAATAGAAACCAAATATGATGATTAGCCCAGGACAAAAATCTATGGGACTTAAAATTTTATCTTCATCTTGGTGGTATAATAGAAATAGCAGTTCTTTTTCACAAAGCAAACAATATTATGTGGATATTTAAAGTAAAAGCCAGGTGTTCAAAGTGACATAGCTATAGTTCCAGATGAACTATTAAGAACCAGAAGGAAAAAGGCAAATATGGGGCCTTATGCTTCAGCTCAATTCATCTTTATCAAAATTAACTTCAGAAGTCATCTCTGGTTCCCCAAGGAAAACTAAACAAGGTCTTAGCACTTCCTAATCCTTATGCAAATCACTCATCTTGGCTTTACTTGGGCTCATCTGCTCTTTAGTGTATTTTTATTTCCTACTTTAACAATTCTTGAGGGAAAAAAAAATCTATTAAAACAAAATGTTTCAGTAAACACATATGGACTTTCATCTAGGAGTTTCTTATTGTAAAACTGTAGCAGGTAAGATGAGATTCAATCAGACAATTTATACCTATTCTGAACTTAAAAATCACATAATGGCATGAATGAACACAACTTCAGTACAAAGCATGTTATGCAATAATAGTTACTATTAAACCAACCTTCATGTTTTGAGTAATTTATAGGTCTGGCAACAAAAGTTCAAATTTAGTTAAGAAAATATGAGAAAGCATCTTTGGAAATTGGACCGAAAATGTCAATTTGCATATTTAACACACATGATTTGGACTTAAACTGCAGGGACTCCTGATTCATTGTGCTACTTAGACTATGCATGTAAAAAGTGTTGTGAGGGGTGGGTGTCCTTATCATTCTGATTTTCAGATGTTTGAAAATCAATAAACAGTCACAAAAATGAATAGTCTCTACATCCAAGTCACCAATTATCTTATTAATTTAATTACAGTATGAAATGTCTCCATTAGCAAAGTTTGAAAGCAATATCATTTGAATTCATTAGAAAACAAGAAAAGTCAACCATTTTGTAGTTTAAATTTATGTTGGGAATTTTTTCCTGTTGAATCATGTTTGTTTTTCAAATAAAATTATTTTTTTATTAAAAAGATTTTTACAAAAAACTTTAAACATATGAAATCCTATTTCTAAAATTCTAAACAAGAAAGGATAATTTCTAATATATTTTGTCATAAAGACTATTAGTATAGTCACTATTTTCTAGTAGAATATGGAATAACTTAAAGATATAAAATGTTTGAAAGTAACTTAATGAATCTAAAATCTTTCAATAGGTCAGTTCTTTTCTAGAAAGCGTCAGCTCTTCTTCAGGGAATCTGAAATCACATTAGTTTGCTCCCTCTATTTGCAAACTGTGGTTTTCAGGAACACAGATTCTTCTTCCTAAGCTCCTACTTAATTTTCAAATACATTCCCTTGAGGAAATACAGTCAACAGGAACACACAGGAAAATTGCATTTCATGTATCTGTTGCATAAAAAGAATGATAATAATGCAAATATTCTTCACTTAGAAAACAGCTTTCTTCCAAGAACTCTAAAATTTTTCCAAATTTATTCTTGCTGCTACTCTGTGAAGATAACAAATATTTTTAGTTTTATTTTGTAAGTGGGTGATCCAGTTGCTGATAAATGATTAATTTCTATAAACACCAGAAAAATTAGGACTAGAGTACATGGGCAGGCTTCACACCATAGCATAGCACTTATTCCACAAAAAATCCAATTTTCTTTTAAGAAAAGATAGTAGAGAATCTGTTTTAGAGGTGCTTTTTATTTCAAAGTATTAAAACACTGACATTGCTTGAAATCTGGACCATCATCATTAGCACTCATGTAGTCCAACTGCCACATTATTTAAAAATAAAGGAAGTAATTCTAGAGATGTTAAAGGACTTAGTTATGGTAGGAAACTTCAGGTGTTGAAACTGGTGTTTAAATGTGAGATCTGTAGTACTTTTTTTGCTAACTGATTCTATCTCTGCAGTTTTTATAATGTCTCCATAATTGAAAATCAAAGGCAAAATGTAAAAATTATAAAATATATGTAAGTAGTATCCTCTTTGCTACAGTTAAGATTAATTTCAAGTAAGTACTTGATGGGTTCTTGCCTATTTGTACAGGCACATGTGTGCTCCATTTGAATTAAAGAGTCCCAAATGAAAGTATATTGGTGCTCAAAAGACATTTTTTTTAAAAATTCAAATATCAGAGCAGTATGTATAAAAATGAATGAAGATATGCTCCTACACACTGGCAGCCTAAAACATATTTGTACTTTTGGGGGCAGGCAGGGGGAGACTCGCAAGAAATATACTGAAGAGGTTACTTCTATTGGTGTTGGTTCCTTTAAATAAATCATTGGCCCCAAGCAGAAAGTTCATTAAGTTACTCAGTGATGATTTTATATTTTTGCTTTAGAGAGCACAGATACTTGGATGTATATATTCAAACAAAAAAAACACACAGTTTTCTACTTTATATCAGAATAGATATTTCCTTCACATACATGAACAGCCATGAGAAGTTAGAAGTCTGAGGAGGTTTTCTTTCAGCTCAGGGTCTAATAATTTCCTCCTTCTCCTTCCCCATCTCAACCCTGAGTGTTTTGTGTTTTAATATACACCAGGGTGATCCAGGACTAGAGACTGGCATGTCCTGGTTTTCCTAGGCCATGAAGATAAGATTTAAAGAGAAAGAAGGTCAAGGGAAGTGCCTCCCTCTCTCTTCACTAAAGCAACGTGGGCCTGTGGGACCATCTCCTCACTTCACACCACCCTAGAGCAAACGTCCATTACTGCAGAACTGCTACAATCTCCAAGAGAATATCTTCACCACAGCCCACATTCTAAAGAGAGGCTGGGTAAAGATAGCCTAAGTTTCCTCCTTTAGTTGTAAAACTCCCTTTCCTTCCCAAAGACTTAGAAAAAAAGTCTTTGTCTTCTTTTTGTAGTCCAGCTGGGTGTGATGGCACACGGTTGTAATCCCAGCAACTCAGGAGGCTGAGGCAGGAGGATTTCAAGTTCAAAACCAGCCTTAGCAACTTAGCAAGTTTCTAAGCAACTTAGTAAGAGCCTATCTCAAAATTAAAAAATTAAAAAAAAAAAAAAAACCACTGAGCTAGGGATGTAGCTCAGTGGTTAAGCACTCTTGGGTTCAATCCCCAGTACAAAAATAATAATCATACTAATAACAATCATAACAAAAAGTCCAGGCTTTATCCTTTCTCTGTAGTTACTAACACTGATTTTCTGAATATAAAATTTCTTAAAGATTCTGTCTGAACTTCAGGGGCAGAAGGCTAAAGTGTATGGTCACGGTTACAGTGGGCCAATGAATAAAAAGAAGTTCAAGGCAATGAATAGTGAGAAGAAAACAAAAAGATTACAAATCACCCTCCCTGGCCTCTAGTAATGTAGCAAAAAAACAAATGACCAGGGAGTCGGCTCAGGACCAATCTGAACAAGATATTCTCTTTCCTGCACAATGAAGAGGTATATACTTTTCAGAAAGCCCTGGGATTGGCAGCTTCTCTTTTTCCTACTCCCTAACCTGTCCTCTAATCTCAGTTTCCTACTTAAGGAAAATATCATTAGAAATCTATTCTCAGCTCCTAACATGCAAAGGAAGAAAACAAGGCAGCAGGTGGGAAGATATGCCTTGGAAGTCTGAGATAGAACTATAATAGACTGGTGGTTCAGATCCATCCCAGGATGCATATCGTAACTATGAGTTCAGTTTAAAGACCAACTTGATCTTACATTGGGACTTGGAAGCAGGCATCAGTATTTTGGAATGAGACTCATAGGTAAGTTTGCATAATTGTTAATTATCAATGCTGATGATCACATGTAAGTTTGAAGAACTATTTGTGTTAATTTGACATGCATGTGACAGATAGCCATCACATAGTATACAAGTATCACAGCAAAATATATCTAAAGTCCAAACATTGTTCTCGAATTAGCTTTGAGAACATCATCCATTCTTGAAATGCAGAAAGCCTATATATCTTTCACAGTATTGAAAATACTAAGCAGAAAAGATGAAAATGAAGTTTTTGTTTTTGTTATTTTTTCCCATACCAGGTAGTTTTATAATAGTGATTGGGATTTATCAAATGAAGCAAGTGCCAAGAATCATCTTACATTTTTTATCTATTGATACCAAAATATTGATTTGTTTTATGCTACAGTCAATATATCTGAATGATAACGAAACCTTTTTTTTTTTTTTTTAATTAATCCAATGTCCACATTTCATTCAGATTTCCTTTGTTTTCACCTGGTGTCATTTTCCTGTTCCAGGATTCTATTCAAGGAACCATAGTATAGTTAGGTTATATCTCTTCAACTTCCCCTTGGCTGTAAGTTTCTCATACTTTCCATATTTTTTATGATCTTTACAGTTTTCAGGAGCAATTGTCAGGTGTTTTGAGGAATACCCCTCAACTACAGTTCATCTGATGTTTTCCTCAATAGTCTGGAGTTACACACTTTGGGGGAAGAAAAAGACCACAAAGGCAAATAGCTATTTCCCTCATATCCTATCAGGATATACACTATTGATATGACTTATCACTGAGGATGTGACCCTCAATCACCTGCTGAGGTGTTCTGTGAACTTATAAGAATCTATAAATTCAAAATAAGTTATGTAAAAATTTGGTCCTCTCTGTGACTTTTACTATGGAAAGGTATCTCCTTCAAAATCAGGTAGCTTGATTTGGGTATCCAAGTTTCTACACAGCTAAAGCAAACATTTAAAAAGGGTCACGATAAAATACCCTGTTTAGGGTTTGAACAGATGGATACAATATTAGAAACTGGTGCTTTTCCTTACATTTTCACATAAAATACAGGAGTAGAACTCAATGGTGAACTTAATATCTTCTTACAATGCCTACTTTTCTATAAGGACAAAATTATTACAGTAATAATTTCCCTAAGCATTTCCCTAACTTGTCACAGAAGTTAAGAATATCTATTACCTTCAAATTTCACTGGTCTATTATTTAAAAAAAAATACTGTTCAGCTGGGTGTGGTGGTGCATATCTGTAATCCCAGTGGCTTGGGAGCCTGAGGCAGAAGGATTGCAAGTTCAAAGTCAGCCTCAGTAATTTAGTGAGGCCCTGAGCAACTTAGGGAGACCCTATCTCTAAATAAAATATAAAAATGGGCTAGGAATATGGCTAAGTGGTTAAGTGCCTCTGAGTTCAATCCGTGATAATAAATAAATACATACATACTGCTCTATTCCTTCAACTGGCTTTCACTTACTACTTCATAAAATCTCTTGGTTATATACATATATTTATTATTGAATAGCACTAAATAATTTTCTCCACTTTTAAATAATTAGTAAATAATAGGAAAGAGGAAATTAAGATGAGGCATTCAGACCTATTATGATGCTTGTTTATGCCACTTGGGTAGAGCATATTATTTTTCCATATTTGGCTTCCTTTTACCCACATATGGTTCAGAAATGAAGTTGCCCATATGGCTACATGCTCTTCTCATTTCACTTTTTGATTCACTTTTCTTCAACCAAGTTATTAAATATTATTTCAAGAACAACTACCAAACTTTCCTGGCCTAGGAAGATTTGTTTGACTTTTGACAACAGAGCAAGCCACAGTACGCTCTGTGAGCACTCTCTCACCCTGCTGCCTATCTCTTCAGGTTTGGTCATTGGAAAGTAGGGCACCACTTGGTTTTCAGAGGGCAGATCATATCTGATTGGGTCTTTAGTCTGAAGACCTTCTGGTAATGATGCAGACATAAGAGATACACAGAGGACATAAAACCTTTCTTCTGTCCCATCACAACAGGAAATTACTAAACTGAAAGCAGAAGGCTGAGAAACTTGTGCTACGTGTTGGCACCTGTGAGCAAGAGTCCATGAAGTACATGAGAAGGGAGGGAGGGGAGCCAGTGTTTGGGGCTGCAGGGAGGGTGATTTCTCCTGAGTGGAAGCTGAAGCTGTCAGTTGTTTTTTTTTTGTTTTTTGTTTTTTATACTTCTGTTGTACTTTCTTCCTTAATTTTGTTTCAGCCTATGCATGGAGCTAGGAAAAGTGCAACTCTCTTTCCCAGTGAGAGAATAAATTTGAAGGCATTTCATAACTGTGTTAATTTCTAGACTGGTACTTGCTAATCAGAAAGCAAACATGTAAACGTAAGAATCACCGTAATTTTAGGTCTCAGGTTGCCAATCTTACAGTATAAGTAAGTCTTATGTATGTCTAGTGAACATATACATCAAGCTAAGTTATATTAATATATTCTTTAAGACAACAGATTTGAGTATTAAGTCCTTTCTTAGGTGATATAATTCATGAGATTCATTATCCAGCATAATATCAGATCAAGAATCTGCTAATAAACAAAAAGATTCTTCAATCATTATTTTAAGTTTCAAGGAATAAGGAAAATAAGTTGAGTGGGATACCTTTTAGATACAAGATCTTTGAAACATATCTATATAGTATGAATCCACCTTTAATAGTAAGACCCTAGTTGTATCTAAAACAATCAAGGGGATGGGTGCTCCATGAAGAAGCACATTGCTCAGATTATTGAAGTTTATCCCTTCAAATGATCGTATAGATTTCTCTCACTTCATTAAAAACAAAAGAGAAGCAATAATTCTAGAATAGACTGTCTTCTTCCAACCAATTAAAGAATCATCCATTGAACATGGTAGAATGAATGTTCAGAGGATGACATCTGGTCATCATTTTGGATAATCAATCACTGTGTTGCTACCTCTACTTAAGATACTCCCACAAAAAGTTTTATAATATGCATTATTAATTGATTAGTCACAGAAGATGTCTTACTTCCCAACAATGACCAAGATATGCTCATTTTCTATTATCTATCGAACCAGACAGACAAATTTGTTAAACTTGTGCACATAATATATTTAGGACAGATTTGAGTACCTAAGGGGCAGACATATACAATGATTAAAGTGCAACCTCTGAAGCTAGTCAGAGGCTGGGATTTGGGTAAATTCCAGCTCCAGTGGTCACTGACTACAAGACATGACCAAGCCACTTAATATATTTGTGCCTCAGTTTTCTTCAGCTGTTTAATGGGCATGATAAACCAATGACCTTGCATGGTGATAAATGTTAAATGATTTAATGCAAGCAAAACAAAATTATAAGCAATCATTAATGATTCAAAAAGATGATTATTACCTTTGATGGAGTTTTAACTGGGTACAAGGTACTGTATGGGTAGTTGTTCCTTGTTTCTAGTAATTGACTTTCTGTCCATAAATTCATGGTGATCTGTTCTTTCCTCACCCCCAATTTGGCTAGAATCTAAGAAGTAGGTTTGATTCGAAACAGACTAGAGATAAAAGGGATATTGCCATGTAGGGATAAAATTAATTTCGGAACATATGAATATCCAAGCAAGCCATAACACTGGGGTTTGTTTCCCTCCCTAATATTCAATTTCTTCATTTAAATTGTTCTAACTGGTGGTTTATGTTGCTCCCAGGAGACCTTGTAATTCTGTGCAATTTACGCTGTTTTCATCATTTTATTTCTGAACCATCTTATATCTGATCAGTAGCTAGTAAATGAATCAATCAAACTAAAACTGATAGAGTATGTGATGAATGAAGCATGGTCTATTTTATACCCTCCATAATAAGGAGGGTATGTGAGGATCCCTTTAGGAAATTTATTTTTAATAGGTTTCCCACAAGTCTACCATACTCTCAGGAAATATGGACTTTATGAGCCCTCAAATGAAGGAAAGTAATGCACAATGTTCTCATGTTACTTCAGCATGAACTCCTTACCTTCAACTATTCCCTGAGCTTGTGGGAGACAGATGATACACCACCGTGATCTTAGCCACAGTCAGGTAATAGATAGGCAACAACCATCGAAATCCAGAGCCTGGAAATGACTGAAACAGATTCTCGAGAGGCATTCACAGTCTGAGTGTTTCTTCTGAGGATGAATTGTTGGCAAAACCAGGTTTCCAAGAAGCCACTCAGTAGCCCACTCCTGCAAACAGATCCCTTTCCCATTTTCCTGGGACTTACTCCCTATGAGTGACTTCCTTATGGGGATAATCCATTGGAAAACAGAGCCAAGTTCCAGAGGTACAAAGGATATTTTTGGTTCTTTCAATAACATGAAAGTCAAAGTTGTGGATTCCTCACGCCAACCAGAGGTTTGTTAAATGTACTTTTCTTAAAGGAAAAGCAAAATCTTACATTTATTATCTTGCCTTTGGAAAATAGTTATAAATATTCCTTGTACAAAAGGCCTTATAAGATTTATAATGTGGTCTCCTCACTGAATAATGTTTACTAGGGGGACATTCCCAAGATGAGTTTGGAAACTAAAATAAAATAAAAAGAATAGAGATAATATCCTTCTTTGTAATTTTTACTGACCAATGACAATGGAAGAAAAAAGTACACAAAAGATATATTTATTTTTTAGGATCCAAGTATATTTGCATTATGTCACATAAGTTTATTAACTATCCTATAAATATATTATACAATTGACATTGCATGGGGATGTTCTATGTCAGTGGAAGGACACTCAGAAGTAACCTAGTGTTTTTCAGATGAAACTGACATGATAAGGCTTTGCAATCCATTCATTGCAGATATTTCATTGCTATCCATTCTCACAAATATCACTACCCACTTCCACCCAGTGATGCTGACCTGGGTCTGTATTACAAAGATTCTGAGATGGGTCCATAGTCTTCAAGTTAGACACACAAGCAAAAACTAAGGCCTGGTCAGGAGCAGTATATTCACTGTGCCTATAATCCTATTATTATCATTTCACATTTGTATGCTCCAAAAAATTGAGCAACAATTTATGTGCCCAGCATTGTGCCATGCTCTTTCATACAATTTCACTTAGTAAAGAGAAACAGATGTTTGTGTAGGTCCAGCAGAAACAGGAAAGACACAATGTGGAAGAACTTGTAGGCCTCTCATTCTCAAAATAATTCTTAATTTACTCATTTTTGGAAAATGTTCACCTGGATGGTACCTACCTGGCCTACCTAGCAGACCCTCTGAATCAGGACTTTTTTTTCCCCTAAAATTGAAGGATAAGAGCCCCTTCTCTCTTAGTTCAGATCCCCTCCTTCCAAACCAGACTCCTTCCAAGATTAGCAATGCAGTGGCTTACATCCCTGATTTAGCTGCTCCCTCTTCATTTCACACTTTTACTTTCTATTGAAAATCCAAATCAGAATCGAACAAAACATTTTTGGATTTTAAACTGTTAATGAAAATGAGGCTGTAATGATTATGGTAGTGATGCAATTGAGAGCTACAGCTGCACACAGACAATTGAATTAGAAAAGGAAGGTTTTTATTCAGCAAAATGTCACTGGGGTTATGACTTCAGCTTAACCTCCCCACACTTCAAATTTACTTGCCTTTAAAGAATTCCAAATCACGAGAAATTGTATACCACCTGCTTTAGATTTTCTAACAGAAAGTGAAAATTTGAGTTTTGCAGCTAAAACAGACATTAAAGCTATGGCATCACTAACTTCCTCTGGAAGGGGAAGGAGATCTGAAATAAGAAACATAAGGATAAGTAGTAACATGGAAATTATTATTGTTTCATTGCTTGCAAAACAATTTCTCAATCATTACTTATAGAAAAATAATATAATTTTCTACCCAGAAGTGGAAAATGAAAATTTCTACATTATATTGTCAACCTGTCATTGTGTCACTATAGTGTCTATATTACCTACAGAAACTATTAAATTATTTATGACTTTAGATTTTACCAAATGCACTATTTTCTTTTCCGTGCAATCTATATCTCATTTCTGAATGGAATATATCTTACTCTCTAATAAAATAGCACATTATGAAATGCATTTCTTCAAGAAGAAAAAAGAATCTTCAACATTACCATTATGTATTAGTTAGATAAGCAATATTTCCTTATCAGTTTTGCTTATAAAATGAAACTAAAAAACTTACAAATAATGTGTTGGGAGTTTGGAAATTGCTCCTATTTATGTTGCTTTCATTTACAATTCCTCCTTTAATTATGATAATTCATTAATTAAAATAAAAACCAGACACTTAAATCTTGTTGAATTGCTTCAAAGACCAGGTGTTAAAATTCTCCTGCTATATCTTCATTCTACTAATTAGTATGCACCCTTGACAGAATGTGAGATCTATTGCAATTTGATATTTTGCATTTGCCTATTTCATTATAATATTGGATGGAATTTACTGATAGTTAAAAACCTTTGCACATTTTCAAAGAAATTAAAAATAAACTTGAAGTTTAATTGGTGAGTATGGTTTCTTTATCAACCCAATTCAAATAAGTCTCCAATATTTTACACATGGATTTTTGCCCTTACCTATATAATGTATACAAAACACCTAATAATCCTAAAAGAATGTAAGGAATTTTTTCTACTATGGAGTCTTTATGAACTGAAAATGACCATCAGCAGTCATCCTCTGATCTGGAACTCAGCCAGTTCTACAAATGGGTCAAACATTTTTTCATTCAATATTTTTCAGAATGGAAATAATATTTCAGAATGGAAATAATAGTTTAACTGACCTAAAACAACAGAGCACACTTCCAATGTTGGTTAGACATCACCTTTGCCCTGAATATTTTACAATGGAAACCAACTGTCTAAGAGTAATTGCAATTATCCCCAGGTTAATAACAGAACAATTATACTGTGAGAGACAAACTATAATTCCAGGAATATTCTGTAATCTATTTAGTATTTGCCAGTCTCTCTCAAGACTCATAAATTATTCAAGTCAGTTAAGGCGAAAAGCATTTCATAGACTATTGAAATAAAATAACTTGAATCAACTAAGAGAAGGTGAAATATGACTTTGAAGTTATTTAGGGAAATTTAAGTAAACTGAGTATCAGAGTAAACATAGGGTTCAAATTGTCTGCTTTAAGTAGAATTGGGCAGTTCTATCATCTCATAAACTACTTTTAGTGAATTACCAACAAAACAAGCATATGCCATGTACTGTTAAATATGTTGTCTGAGGATAACAGCAGTGGACAAAATAGAGAAATAAAATTCAACCCTCGTATGACTTAAAACTAGTGGAGACAAAGAAACAAATAAAATGTAGTATGTCAAAATGTGACAAGAGCTATGGAGAAGTAAGGCAAGGGTAGCAAGAGGTGTGGGTACAGGAACCGGGGACTGCAGTTTTAACTCAGGAAATTGGAGAAGGACTCACCAAGAAGGGAATGACAGAGTAAACCATGTGGAGTCTGGGGTTGAGGTATCTGGATAGAGGAAAAAGAAACCACAGTTGAACTAAGGCAGGAGTCTGTCTCTTATGTGTTACAATTAGCAGGGAAGTTATAATGACTGGAACAGAGGAGGCAGGGAATAGGCAGGAAAGAAGAGCAGGAAATAAGATTGTGGGTGAGGTAGCAGAAGTAGTGGGGTAGATTGCCTAGGGCTTTGTAGAACACTGTAGGGTTTGACTTTACTCTGAAAAGAAAATCTCTTTAGGGCTCTGAGCAGTCTGTTTTGGTCCTCGATATTTTAAATAGCTTCTAGGAAGTTAGAAACTATAATAGGAGAGAAAAGAAGATGGAGAAAAGTCAGCCATTCAGTAACCCTGACAAGTGAAGAATGTGGCTTGGACTGAGGTGGCGATGTTCCTTTAAATTCACCTCCTTGATGAATCACTTGATGTAAAATAGCTGGTTCTGGATATATTTTGAAAATGTAGTCAAAATGATTTGCTGTTAGGTAGACAGAAGAAGTGAGTGAAAGAAAAAGGGTTATTGTGACATTTTGAGCCTTAAGACTGGGAAGGATGGAGTTCTATTTATTGAAAGAGGAAAAACTTTAAGAGAAACAGTTATTTGGGGCAATTGGAACAAGAGTGGGAGTTCAGTTTTGGTATTTTAGTTTTTCAATGTGTATGATTTGTCCAAATGAACTTTTTAAGTAGCTTGTTAGATGTCTGAAGTTGCAAAATGAAATCTAGGTTGGACAGTAAACCTGAAAGTTGTCAGCATGTGGACAGGATTGGAAGCAACGTGACTATATGAGATCACCAACGATGAAAGTATAGACAGAGGAGAGGAGTAAACCTGCAAACACTGAAAGTTGGAGACATCAGGAGCAACCAACCAAAGTAGGTAAGATGGAATAGCTAATGAGGAAGAGAAAAAAAAAACAAGAAAATATGGGGCTCTGGAGCCAAGTGAAGACAACATTTCAAGAATGAGAAAATGGCCATCTGGGTCAGACATGAGAATTAGCAACTGAATTTAACTGGTGAAGGTCACTGATTGTCTTGGTGGTGGGGGGGACTAAGGTCTCAGGAAAGAAAAGAAGATAAAGAATTGGAGATACCCCATTTATTTTGTAAAGGACTTTTCTAAACGAGACCAAAGAGATCAGTTATCTACTGGAATCCAGTGGAAATCTGGGGATCAAGGGTGTTTGGTAGGTTGGGTTGACTGCTTTTTTAAAACTGGAGAGAGGAAAGGATTCACATCAGGGAGAATCCCAAAGATGATGCACTTAGGGATAATCTGGTCCACAGTGCAATATGAATATAGGTCAAGACACGAAAAGTTCATGTGACTATCACTAAAAGAAGTTTAAACTTTTAAAAGAGTAACTAACATGAAGGTTAGAGTTCAGGAAAGATGAAAGTGTTTATACACTTTATTAATGAAATGAAGATAAGGCAAAGTTGAGATAAAGAATCCCTACAAGCAATATGTTTTTCTATCAACACCCCAACAGAAACAAACACTTTTATTTAATAACTGCACAATCTGTAGCAACCTTTATTCTAAATCCTATAACCTTACTGTCATTTAATTCTCACAAGAAACAGCCTTGTGCAATAAATTACTACTTGATTCTCACTCTTGTATCCTTTTTATGTAGCCCTCAATTTACCAACCTAGAAAATCCCACTTTTCTTATGTAGTGTTTCCAATGGTGAAGAATTGCACAATAAATATTCATCAGAAAAGAAAATATTATAAAACATAACCATGAATCTAGGCAGAAATTCATGTTATTATAGCAGGCTTGGGGTTTAAGAATAGTTACAGATTGGCTTTTGATTCTCTGTGTTATTTGGAGACTACAATCTCATTCTACCTAGGAGCCACCTGTGCAGAGCTGAACAGCAGGAGAGAGCACAGGCAAGTTCATTTATTTTTCTATTTAACATGAGGAAAATGTGCTGCTTTCATGGGAGAACTATTCTGACTTTTTAAAAGGGGTCACCTCTTGTGGTGTTAATAAGGGGATGTGAGTCATCAAGGGGGTGAATTTAAGGGAACACCCAGAGTGTTTACAGGAAGGCAGGGCTCCCTGCCCATCCACACAATTCCCCGACTGGGAGGAAGGAATTGCTGGTGACTGAAAACTGCCATCTCCACTCTTACCAGAATCAAAGTCCAACACAAGTGACATTTCTCCAACTACCCAAACCTTTTTCATGAACGCCCATACAATTCTGCTTCAGTTTTATTTATCAAATTTTCTGAGTTTCCAAAGCACTTATCACAATAGCATAAAAATCTCCCCTTTTATTAAATCTTTTATATTTTCTAACTTTTTGGTTTCTAATGAGAATAAAGACAACTTGAAGGAAGAAATTATGTCTTAATTTTCATTTATTATAATATTTAGAAATATAAAGGCTATAGTAGTATTTGCTAATTTTTAAAAAGGTGTCACTTTAGACCAGTTTCTTAACATCTCTTTTCTTTGTTATGAAAAATAAGTCAAAAATTCAACTTTCCATCACTCATTTACTGATGTAAATTTTTCACTGAGTTGGTGAAGGCTGATATGAATACTTATATTACTTAAAAATAATAGAATTTAACACCTAGAATCATATTCAGGTTTTCTTTTAAAGATGATCATAGTAAAATTTCTGTTTTTAGTTTCTATACAGAAAATTAAGTGCAATGAAATATGCTGAAATGCAAGTAATCTTGTTCCATATTAGGTAGTAGGAAAATAAAATTAAAAAGAAAGATGCATTGACTAGGATTTTTAAATTAAATTTATGTAGCATATTTATTCAATATGTTTGCTAAATCAGATCTTAATAAAGGTTCTATATTTTAAAAATCATTCCCAAATGTGGCTTAAAACCATAATAAACATTTATCATCTTACAAGTTTGGGAGTAGCCTAGCTCAGAAACTCTTTTTTGGGATTTTATCAAGAAGTGCACTCATATTACACCTATATGTATATATGATTTCATGACCAGTATGATTCCATATTATGTACAACCAGAAGAATGAGAAGTTATACTCCATTTATGTATGATATGTCAAAATGCATTCTATAGTCATATATAACTAATTAGAACTAATTTTTTTTAAATGTGCTACTTCAAAAAAAAAAAAAAAAAAAAAGTGCACTCATCTAGGGCTGATTAAGCCTGAGGACCCAATTCATAGGTGGCTCACTCACATAGTTTGCAGCTTGTTCTAAGCTGTTGGCAGGGAAGCCAGTTCCTCCTCATGGTAAGCTTCTCTGTAAGTTGACTAAGTGTTCTTGTGATATGGTGATTGGTATCCCTTCCAAAAGAAGCAGTCTCAGAGAGTAAGGCAAAGGCCACAAAGCCTTTATAACCCAGCCCAGAAGCCACACACCAATCACATCCACATTATTCTATTGGTCACATAGTCAGCAATAATTCAATGTGAGAGAAGACTTCATAGCAGCATAAATACTAGGAGGTGAGGGTCACTGGAGCCATTCTGGAGGCTAGCTTGTAGTGCAGCTTCTAGTCCCCAGTGACTCATCTTGCTTTTACATGGAAAATGAACTCATCCCTTCCCAAAGTGTACTCTATATAGTCACCTTAAAGTCATCTTGTCATAAAAATCAAATACAAGTGTAGATGAAACTCCTGAAACATGATTCCTTAATCCAGCTCTTTGAGCACAGTTCATCTAAACCTAAAGCTCTAGAAACTGAAATGACAATTTATCTGTCCCCACTCTCCCACTTCCACCCTCATTAGTCCATGTTAATTCTGACATCCAGCAGGAAACAGGTTGCTTATTGCTTAATTAGGACCAAAGTTCTGGGAATAATTCTCTGTGGCTTTTAGCTTGGTCTCCTAGATTTCTATTATTTTGCTTTCTTTTCTATGAATAGTTGCTCATGTTTTAAGTTGAGTAGCTTTCTCAGTCTGCTTTCTATCTGAAGAATATTGGGGGTCCAATGGCCTCTTCTCATTTTGTGCTTCTTCTGTTCCTTGTAGTCTAGAATGGTGCTGTTTGGTCAATATAATTCTCTTAAAATTGTGAGTTTATTATGAATTCTATTTGAGTTCATTCCATAAGATGAAAGCCACACCCATAACTTTCTCTGACATAAACTCTTCTCACCCATGTGCTTTTGTGGAGTCTGCTAAGGAACAACACACATAAGCTTAACAGACAACTTACTGTCTGAATGAATAGTTCTCTAAGCTATTGCATCAGTTTATTTCTGAGTTCATAACTAAAGATCTCCTAGGTATAGTTTTAGCTTTATGTTTATATTGTGTTTTCTTGATAGTCTCCTGGATTTGACTTTGTCCTGGAAGCCCATTAATTTTAGCATCATTTGCCATCTAGAGTGGCTGAGAATTATTAAAATCAACAAGTCCTGCCTCATTTTTGTTTAACATTCCTTTGTTTAGCTTCTTTCTTTCATATCACATTGTCCATAAGTCGCAAGAAGAAACCAAGGTGCACCTTCAATGCTTTGCCTAAAAAATGCTTCCTTAGTTAGATTACTCGGTTCCCTAGACGCATTTATACTTTCATGTCACCATAGATGACATGTTGCTAACTTCTTGAAACTATCAAGGGTTTTCTTTCCTCCAGTTTCCAGTAACATTTTCCTCTCTTCCTTTTAAGCTCTCATTGACAGCCTCCTCAAAGGCTATCAGATTCCTGTGAAGTCTATTCACGATTTCAAAGTTCTTCCAACTTTGTCCCATTACCACTTCTTCCCTACATTTTAGGTATTTTTATGGTAGAACCAAATTTCTTAGGAGTCAAAATATATATGTTATATAATTATATATGAAAAAAGACCCTAATACCTAATGGCTTGAAACAAGTAATTGTTTTAAATATTTATCACCTTAGCATTTCTATGTGTCTATGTTAGAAGTGACTTGGCCAGGCAGTTTTGTCTTGGGGTTGCTGACAGTGAGTGCTACAGTCTGAAGTCCTGGCTGGGCAAGATGATCTCCTTACAAAGTAGTTCACTTACATGGTTAGCAAGTTGGTGCTAACTGTAAGCAAAAGGCCTCATTTCCTTCCTCTATGGGCCTCTCCATGGGCAACTTGAGTGTCCTCATGACATGGTGAGCATCTCACCCCAGAGAGAGAGTGTGAGGTGGAAACCATAATGACTTTCAGAGCCAAACATCAAATGTAACAAGGTTACCGCTACAGTGTTTTATTGCTCCCAGGTCATCCATGAATGAATGTGAGCAAGCACAGTGAAAGAATAATACCAGGAGGCAAGAATCTTCAGAGGCTATCTCGAGTCTGGTACCACAAGGTTGAATGGTGTCTGAATATGATATCTCACTAGTGGTCACACTCATTTCCACCCAGAACCTCAGAATGTGACATTACTTAGAAACAGGGTCATTGCAGCTATAATCAGCTAAAATAAGGTCATTCTGGATGAGGTAGGCCCCAAATCCAATGACTAGTGTCCTTAAGAAGTCCCTAGCATGACATAGACATAGAGGAAAGACAAAACACAGAGTAACCTCAGAAAAGGAACAGCAAGGACAGCCAGCAGCCCTGGAGGCTAGGATGCTGCAGGGAATGATTGTTCCCTAAAGCCTTCAAAGGGAACATAGCTACTGACCCCTAGATTTCAGACTGCTAGCCTACAGCAAGGTAGAGAATAGATTTTTGTGTTTTTAAGCCATCCAGTTTTCAGGAATTGGTTATAGCAGTCCTAGAAAACTAACATATACATGTTCTTTATATTTTAGCCATTTCTTAATCTCATTTTCCACTGCAGAATTAATCTATTGGTTCACAAATAATGAATAATTCATATAGTGCCCAATTAAGTGAACCAGCAAAACAAAACATAAAATCCAAGTTTCACAACTCACTAAGTTCAGTCCTGCAGATGACCATTTCAACATGAGTTCATTAGTTACATTAAGCTACACAGAAAAGGTTTTGAACCATCTAGCACAAAGTTCTATTTTTAAATCGACTATTATAATTTTGAGAGGCATTCTTACACACATAAATCACTTGAAAAAATACATACTTAAAAGAAGAGATAATTAAGAGTCAAGATGAAAGTGTAGGACCAGGTACTGAAATAAAGATCAAATATTCTTTTGCAAAAAAGAAAACAGGCACAATAAATAAATTAGGTTGCATTGGTATGATTTGAAAACAAAAGTCCGTTGTTGCCCAGTTGTTGTTCATGCACATTTGTGCACTTATTCTTTCAGTCATTGATATTGTTCACCCTAGGATGTCCTCTCCCTCCCATCTCATACCATTTTTTTTTTTTTTTTCTGGACCTAGTTCTTGTCCTCAAATCCCCCATTATGCATTGCCTCATGCTCTTCTGCATTTGTATTTTCCTTGGTGTCTTCATTATTTACCAGGCCCTAGTATATTTTTGCATGGAATGTCAACCTCTGATTAGATTGTAAATTTTCTGACAACAGTAGTCACATTTTATATTCTTCTATTCTACCACTTTGCCCATTGTATTCTACCAAGATATGTGTTGACAGTTTATTCCTATAGGTAAGTAATTTTTCATTTTAGTTCTTAAGTGAATTACTTTTATTTGAATTGGATTTTGTCTGTTTTCTCAATGATTTAACATAATAAAAACTTGCTTAAATAACTCTCCACGTACATAGGTTCAAATTACTTTCTTTCTGTGACACCTTCTTTGTCCCCAGTCCTTGGCCCTCTCTATAATTCTTCCTGTAGAACAAAGCAACAAACCAGAGCAGGGCTACAAATTGATACATATCAACAACCTGGGAAAGAGTAATTATGTGTTTTTCTCCTTTCTGAGACAATGTGAGAAATGTGCAGGAATGGGGGAAGAAAGACAGGTGAGTTAACTGGGAATTGCACATGTTTTAGCAGGTTTGATTTCAGAGGATGGATCTGCTTTTCTCTTTCAAGCATAACATTAACAACAGCCTTTAATTGGCACCTTCTGGAGCTGGGGATAAAAACTTTGTCCTCACACATTCTAAGTGACTACTCTGCCACTAAGCTACACCCCCAACCCTAAATGGTCTTTCTTAGAGAAAGCACCGCATTCTGATTGTGACTCATTCTTTCATTCAGGAAAACAGCACACCTAATGTCAGGAACTGAAAATAAAACCAAACTTCCTCCTCATGCTCTAGGTGGGTGAGGGCAATTCTTCAGAAAAGATAGTTCAGAACTCCAACCTTTAGAGCCTATTATACATTGACAACTTTAGCATGATTCCAGCTTAAAACCCCTTTCCACCAACCACATTGTAATCAATTTACAAAGGATGATCATTCAACATTTTGTGGATATCGTTCGTTACAGAGAGATGCCACTTGTGTCAGAGTCATTATGGATATGTTAAAAGTTTATTCAAATCTAAGTGGATTCCTACCTTGGCCAGCAACACCCCACCCTGCTAGCCCATAGCTATCTTGAGATCTTCCTGTATCTCCATTAACATTATCATCTTTCAATTGCTCAGATTCAACCATTAACTTTTTCCTGATTCTCTCTTCCTATTAATCTGCATATCCATTCATCAGCAAATAGTCAATTCTCCTTCAAAACATATCCCTATCCAATCCTTGCTCATTTCTTCCATTGCCATCACCCTGTTCCACACCAACTACACCTGTGACCTGGATGACTACAAACATCTCTTAATTGATCTGTCTGATTCCATTCTAGAAGCTTCCACTTCATCCTAGACAAAGAATCAAATTAACTCTTTAAAATCACAAATCAGATTACATTATTTCCTTACTCTTAATTGTTCAGTGGCTTCCTTAGCCTTTACAATAAACTTAAAAATCCCCACCAGAGTCTAGTAGTTTCTTTAACTGGACCCCATGCTGTTTTCCCATCTTGTTCACTACACTTGTGCTGCTGGGTCACTGCATTTCAGTCCTTTTGACCCTCTTGGTGGACCTTAAATATGCCAAGAACATTCTCACCTCAGAGCCTCCATACACACTAGCTGTCCGCCCTCGGGGAGATCATGGCTTTCTTAGATTCATCCTGGTCAATGAGCAAGGGTCTAAAGAAGTTGTTTGGGAAAAGCTCACTGAAGGTCTTAATCTGCCATGCAAAGAAGTTTGATTTGATACTGATAAGGAAAACTGTCCTTGACAGAAGATCTCAACAAATGCTGAATAAAACTTAATAATTCATGTAGCCCAGAAGCTGTCTCAACTGTGTCTCCATTCTTATTCTCTAAAGAATTCATCTTCAAGGGGAGAGAAGTAAGTGAAGTCAGTGCCTAAAGAAAGAGGATATGCCATAAGCACCTTGTGTAGCACCTTTGCTCACAAAGTGTATGCCTGCATCTACTTTAGGGAACATTAGAGAAGTATCAGTCAATAACTAATTGGGGATATTCCAAAGCCCTAGAATTACTATCCTTGACTCATGCTGGTTTTTGTGATCAGAACACTCAAGACCAGTATGAAATCAATCTAATGCTGATTGATAACATTTGATTCCCTTATATTGGATTAACATGGGGAAATTGTCCAGAGAACACCCATAGTGAATAAAATTTGTTCAGTAACAGAAAGTGGTATGAATGACTAGTTATGAGACAAACTCACAAAAAAGCTAACTAAAGGTGTGTGCAAAATGCAAGTAGCAATTTGAGTGGAATCTTCAACAGCTTGTGAATAAGATCTGCCTTCTGGAAAACACTGAAAATTATTTAGTTAACAAGTGGCCCAGGGATGTGGCTGGACAGTATTGCAGCCACAATACTGCAATACTCAATACTGTTCTGCAGGTAAAGGCTCCTCAATACTGTTCTGCAGGTAAAGGAAACCACTGTTACTTTTTCAAAAAATTCAGGTACTGGAAAGGATTTGAAGAAAATGGATTTTATTTCATTATTTGTTTAGAAAAACATGTGGTTGGAGATATGACCTAAATATGACACTCCAACTTTTAACCTTTCTTCCCCTGCAAGGAAATTTATTAAATTATTTCAGAAAAACAAATAGGAACTATATGTTTACTTTGGTTGTTTTTTCCTCCCCACCCTTTTCATTTACAATATTTTAACTCATTTGGCATAGTTTGCTTTAGGTAGGATGATCATAAACATGCCCTCTTTCTCATAGTAGGGGGTAACAAGTAGTTCTTCTGGCTTCAGTATTTACATGTAAATTCATTTGAGTGATTAACAAATTAACCAGGAAGAGAATGAGTGGTAATTCAACTTTTCCTTAGCCAATGCAGGGTTATTTATGATCCTTCCAGAAACATTTTTCCCTCCATGGGGTCACTTGGGTCATTAAGCTGTTTATTAGTAGGTGGTGGGGAAAAAATAGTTGAATAGTTTGTTAGCAACTCTGGAAAAAAACTTACTGGAGGAAAATAATAAATGAATATATAAAGAAAGATGTTGGGATAATTTGTTATTAGTATTTATTTCCTACCTCATTGTCTCTGCCTGATCTTATTCTAGATTATCAGTAAAGGCATCCTATACTCAAAGGATTATTCAAAGCTTATGTAGGCACTTTGTAATCTGAAGGAAAACACAGAATAATTACATCTTCTAATTGGCCAAATCATTGTCATTCTTTTCAGTTAATTTCTTTATTTTATTTTCCCATGACTTTTCTAATTCTCATAAGCTTGTAAATGTGTTACACATGGTTAATTAAAGCCTCCAGGCTCAAAAACTCTTCATCTTCCTGTGGAAAAATCTAATGGCCCTCTTACCTCTCCTGCAAACTTAACAAAGAAGCATTCCTTGGAGAAATACTCACCATGGGCACAAAGAAGTTCCCTGGGGGACATACTTCTTTCTTTTCCTTTTCTCCATTTTTGGCTCATTGTTAAGTGATATCCTATCATGTGCTTTTTATCTTTATCTTTAGCTTTTCTAACTTCTGTTGAATTTACTGTGGTTGAGCACAAAGGCAGGTGATAGTATCTCTTAAACTTCGCTCAAGGAAAATAAAATTATTAACATTAAACTATATTTAGGTTAAATGATTTAGTTTAAAATATTAATAATTGGTTATTATTTTTATGGGAATACTTGGAATGGTGATGGTACTTTTACTCATCAAACACATGAAAGGTACCAAAATGATAATTTATTTTTAAAAAGTATTCTAGTATAATTTAAGGTCTGGTTTTGTGATGCCTCCCGTATCAATTTTCTTGCTAAGGATTGTTTTGGTTAAAATTTGGGCCTCTTACTTTTCCAAATGAATTTCATGACTGCTTTTTCTATTTCTATGAAGAACATTATTGGAATTTTAGTCGGGATTTATTAAATCTACATAGCCCTTTTGGTAGTATGGCCATTTTCACAATATTAATTCTGCCTATCCAAGAACATAGAAAATCTTTCCACTTTCTAAGGTGTTTTTCAATTTCTTTCTTTAATGTTCTATAGTTTTCATTATAGAGGTCTTTCACCTCTTTTGTTAGATTGATTCCAAAGTATTTTATTTTATTTTTTTGATGCTGTTGTGAGTGGGATAGTTTTCCTGATTTCTCTTTCAGCTGATTTGCCATTGTTGTACAGCAACAAAATTGATTTATGGATGTTAATTTTAAATCCTGCTACATTGCTGAATTTGTTTATGAGTTCAAGAAGCTTTATGGTGAAGTTTTTTAAAATCTTATTAATAGAGAATTATGTTGTTGGCAAATAGGGATAGTTTGGGGTTTTCCTATCGGTATCCCTTAAATTTCTTTCTTTTGTCTAATTACTCTGGCTAGGGTTTCAAGGATTATGTTGAATAGTAGTTATGAAAGAGGACATCTCTGTCTTGTTCCAGTTTTTAGAGGGAATGGTTTCAGTTTTTCTCCATTTGAATGATGTTGGCCTGGGGTTTAGCAAAAATAGCTTTTACAATGTTGAGGTATGTTCTCACTATCCCTAGTATTTCTAATGTTTTGAGCATGAATGGATGCTGAATTTTGTCAAATACTTTTTCTGCATCTGTTTGGATAATCATGTGGTTCTTGTATTTAAATCTGTTGATCTGATGGATTATACTTATTGATTTTTGTATGTTGAATCAACCTTACATCTCTGGAATGAACCCCACTTGATCATGGTTCCTTCCTTTTCTATTTCATGGAATAATTGCAGGAGTATTGGTGTAAGTTTGACCTTAAATTATACTACAGAGCTAAAGTAATAAAATCAGCACGGTACAGGCACAAACACATGCATGAAGACCAATACAACATTATAGAAGACACAGAAATATACCCATATAAATACAGTTATCTCATACAGGACAAAGGCACCATAAACATTCACTGGGAAAACTGGAAATCTATATATAGCAAAATGAAATTAAACACCTGTCTCACCCTGCACAAAACTCAACTCAAAGTGGATCAAGGACCTAGGCATTAGACCAGAAACCCTGAGCCTAACAGAATAAAAAAGTAGACCCCAATCTACATCATGTTGGTTTAGGACCTGACTTCCTTAACAAGACTCTGAAAGCACAAGAAGCAAAATCAAGAATCAACAAATGAGATGGTACCAAACTAAAAAGCTTCTTCAGAGCAAAGAAAACAATCAAGAATGTGAAGAGAGAGTCTACAGAATGGGAGAAAATCTTTGCCACCTGTACCTCAGATAGAACATTGATCTCCAGGATATATAAATAACTCAAAAAACTTACATTAGAAAAACAAATAACCAATAAATGAACAAAGGAACTGAATAGGTACTAGAAAAATAAATATGATCAGTCATCAAATGTATGAAAAAAATGTTCAACATCTCCAGCAGTTAGAAAAATGCAAATTAAAACTATACTGAGATTTCATCTCACTCCAGCCAGAATGACAATTATCAAGAATACAAGCAACAATAAATGTTGGCGATGATGTGGGGAAAAAGGTACACTTAAACATTGCAGTTTAACTCAAAACAGCCAAGCTATGGAACCAACCCAGGAAGTTGTTCTCTCTAATATGCGGATGCTAAGCCACAAGAAGGGAGGGTAGGGAGGGGAAGAATAGAAGTTCACTAGATTAGAAAAAGAAAAATGAAGAGAAGTGGGGACAGGAATAAAAAAGACAGTAGAATGAATCAGACATAATTTTCCTTTGCTCATAAATTAATATATGACCTGTGCAACTTCACATTATGTACAATCAGAAGAATAGAATCCCAATGGGAATGGGTTATACTCCAAGTACATATGTCAAAATATACTCTACTGTCATATATGTCTAAAAACAACTAAAAAATCCTTTCTATCCTTAAAAAATAATGAAATTTATTTTATTTAAAGTACTTCTCACTGTAGAAAATATGGTAAATATATAAATGAAAAAATAGGAGGAAATTTTTATTATCTCACCCTTTAGAATAATTACTGTTAACATTTTAATATATTTCAATTTCTTTTCAATTGTTTCACATGTTTCTAAAAATGATGCTGTATCATCATGAATAACATATAAACTTTCTTTGTTAAAAACTTATAAACATAAAAAGTATCCTAATTTCTATATATTTTAAAATTAAGAATTCAGAATAATTTATTTTTACAACAAAATATTTTTGAGAGTAATGAATGTAGAATTATAAAATTTAAAAAATAATATACAAGTCATTTGGATGCTGACTTCCATTTACATTAACAGACTACTCCCTTAGTTGTAGCAACTCCAAGTTTTTTATTGTAATTGTTCATACACTTGGGTATCTTTGTGTTCAGTCAAAAAAGAATTAGTTCAGATTTGATAAGGCTCAAATGGAAAACTCCAACTCCAACTAACAACATTTAAAATTTTCTGCCTGTCCCTTCTGTTGTCTTCTTCCCTTTAATGAGAATTTCATGAATTCTGTAGTTCTCCAAGGCCTTGTGCATGTGATCTCCATGCCAGGCGAAACAGCAGCCCCTCTGATGGGTGCCAGCTGTTAAGAACTCCCAGTTCATCTGGTTTCCACAAAAACAACTTCAGCCTATGTTTATAAGCCATGAATTTACTACGAGAAGCCATTGTGATGAGAGGCAAAACAGCAATTTCATTCTTCGTGCAAATTACAACTACAGAGTAAAGAAGAAAGGAAGAGAAGGACTACCAATGCAGTTATGATTAAAATGTCCTTTGACATATCTACTGTGAGCAGGGCAGAGCCTGGTTTTCCTTCTACATGAGCATTGGCATCAGTTATCTCAAGTCACCAGGGAAACTTGTTTCCATTTTCTCCGCTCTAGTATAATGGGCAGCATATCTGTCCCTTGGATGTCCTTTAATTCTTGGCATCTGAGTAACTATAAACATAGTCTAATGCTGCTCATTGTTTCTATTGAACCATACTGAATAAGTAAATCTAAACCTCAATATACACCACTTAGGGGTAAGATTTATTCAAATACAAAAATCAGAGTGACATGGTTTTCTGTACTTCCTAAATTGTAAGACACATTTGAGGCTAATTTCCTACCCAAGAGAACTCAGCTAGTATATATGTATATATATCATTGTTTTTATGATGCTAGGGATCAAACCCAGAGCCTTGAATATGCCAGGCAAGTGCTCTACCAGTGAGCTACATATCCAGTCCCTATGTTTTTAATTTACGTACATTTTCAATATTTTATTTACATATGATTTTATCTTTAAATTTTTATTTATTTATTTATTTTATCTAGTAGCTCTCTTGAGAGAATGCTAGCCTCTCCCAGGATGTGTATTTCTTCCTGTCTCCATTAAAAATAAATACAAGAAAAGGAAGTAGGATCAGCTCACTCCTCAGTTGGCTTATGACCCAGAGGTGGAAGGCGGCAAGGTCAGAAGAGCCCGGGTGCTATTTTGGGAGAGAGGGAAACAGGGCCTACACAACCACCCTTCCATGACCTGTGGTTTGAGAAACACAGCTCTGCACAGTTCCCACACCACAGCTGTTTTTCTGTATCACCATCTTGGAGGACAGGAAGTTAGATGGCACATGGGATGCAATTTATAGGGTCTGTTCTCTCAGAACGTGAAACAGAATCTCCAGGCTCTTAAATTCTCTCTGCTACTCCATCTGAACTCACTTGTTTAAAGGAATGGTCTGCCTAGTAAAAAGGGAGCTTTCCTGTGTGAAAAGCTGAGGAATTTTTAGAAGTATCATGTAAATACTTATGTAGCTGCTGAGTTTGAATAAAACTATTTTGAAAATAGAAATATTTCCATCCACTGAAAAAATACCTCTAGTCACCTCAAAGCCAAATGTTTACTTCCCTCAGAGGGTCATAGATGAAATGTCTTCAGAAATGTGTCTAATTACAACCACGGGAATAGGAATGGAAGTCTAAGGTGCTCTGCAGAACGGTCTCTATTCACGGTGCCTTATTTTGAGGCTAAACTAATATTGAAAGGTAGAGATGAGAAAAAAGATAATTTCCGTTTCAATAAACAAGCATTTATCTAATTTAGATGTTCTAATTATGACGATTCAATTAAAATTTTATTGCAAAGCTCCTTGCTCTACTAGTGTAATTTGATTTTGAGGATCTTGCAAGATCATTGTGAGATTATTTCTTTGGCTTTCTGGTAGCTACATGCTGGTTTCCTAAAGGATCCTAAGCCCAGGAGCCTGTTGACAGAAAGCAAGCTTCCTCAGGGTCAGAGGCTCACTGTCTTCTGTGTTCAGGCACATAATGAGATGGATGTTCTTTTTGAATGAGATGGAAATTCAAGTCTCCATGCAGTGCCTGGCAATTCCTTACTAAAAAAGTAAGAAGGGTATACTCAAAAGTGACCACTCCAAATCTTTTGCATTCTTTGAAGCTGTTTCAAGAACCTCCAAAGTCAGCTAGCTTGCCTCTGCCTTCAGTTAGATGAGCAGAGACAAGTATTCTCAGGATCTGGGGGCACATTTTGCTTGTTTCCTACAACCTTGACTTGCGCAACTCAGTCACTTTGTTTCTGCTCTATGAAGATGGGTTAATTTTCCAAATTTCCTCTAGAGGGCAGGAAAGTACAAGGTTTGCCTCAAAGTTAAGTCTTTGTGGTTTTGCATTTTTTCTGTACATAATCCACCCTGAAGATATTCAATTAGAAACTACTAACACATTTTAACTTTCATGTTTACCACTATTCAATATCTACCTCATCATCCCTGGTTTATGTCAGTGATATTATGAATTTGATAAAAATCAAAAGTTGAGTTTCTACTTTTCCTTACTATTATAGAAACATATTTTAATATATTCCTTCATTCCTTCCTTTTGCCTATCTTTTATATTTTATGGTTATCCATTTGAATTCATGATTTCAAATTTTCATAAGTAAATCATATTCTTCTGAACAGTATGTTAATTTATGACTGGCATCAATAACTATCCAGACATTTTCTGGTAGTGAAAATAAAACATGTTGAGGTGATTTAGGAAAGGGTGCTGAACTGAAAAGCACAAAAGGAAACAGTTTCATTTCCTTACTCTTTTATATAAACACCCATGTGTCTCCCTTTGCACCATAGGATGCCTTGGGAAAGTCAATTTCAATATCAACTTTGTACTTAGAGTGATACATTTCTCAAAAGTGGCAATGTCATGCTGGCAAATTTTTTAATGAACTTTTAAAAATATTTTAACATAAAAATCATATAAATTAATGCAGAAACTCTTAAAATATACATCAAACAGAATAAACATAATATTCAAAATGATTCACCAATTATAAAAACTATTGTGCTTTCATGTCTTAGGAAAAAGTCTCCTGATTTGTCACTTGCTCCATGTCCTCTCCCTGTTTTTTTCCACAATTAACTTTTTAAAATACATTGTCATGCTAGCTCACTGCCCTCAAATTGAATGTTTTTCACTGCATTTGCATCGAATGGTAAGTTTGGTGGGGAGCTTTAACAGAACTTTTCAGTATGGCCTCTTTCTTCATAACCTCTTCATCCAAATTTCATGCTTCAGTCTCAGAGGACTACTGAAAACTTCCTAAATTTTCTCTGTGTAGCTCTAGCCACTATTTATATAACAAAGAAAAATATTAATTGCATTTACTACATGCCTTCCCCCGTACAAATTGCTTTGCATACCTACTCTTGTTTAATCTTCTCCCAAACTCTAGGGTGTGTGGTGTGTGTGTGTATGTAATCTCCATTTTATAGGTGAAAAAACAGTGTTAGTGAAAGGTGGTGACTCTTCAGATGTCAGCCTTTGTGTAATTTCAAAGTATATGCATCTAAGCCTTCCTGGCACATACTCTTCTCTGTTTGCACACCTTCATGCTGCCTTGGATTTTGTCCTAAAGGAAGAAAACAGTGAGAGATGCATGTATGATATATCCTTGAACATATGACTTGAACTTATTACTTTCTCTCCTCTTCCAAGCAGAACTGTTACCTCCTCTGGAGTGGTGCTGTATTTTTGAGGGTCAAGGTATTTATGTATTCACATCCTTTCACAAAGTGTGAATTCTCACAGGAGGGCAAGGGTGTGTTACCGTTTTAGTGCTTCCATTATCTAGTAGCATATCTGACACTTTGGAGGGGAGCTATGAATGAGGACTGTCCTGTTTGCCAATCGAAGTTTAGAATAATAGGCTTAGTTCACTTCTCATATGTTCATCAAAATTTGAAATACGTAAATTTTACTATCTAAAAAGGTATTTTTTATAAATGTATTAAATACACATTTGCTTTTCCTTTAAAATTTCTGGATTGTGTTATTTATAATTAATTAGAAGGTGTCATTATGTGTGTTTAGTATTACTTACAAGTTATTTATTTATAATGAGCCCATGTAATATTTATATAGAGGTAGAATACATACACTTCCAAAGAAAACTGCCTAAAGGATTTGTCTGTGCTCTGTGGATAGTGTGCTCTTCCATTGTGGCTTCTGTCCATCCTATAGTCTCTCATTACTGAATCAATGTCTTTGCTCCATCCCTATATTAATTATTCCACTTCTAGAAGCAAGATGGTATTGCTAAAGTACCAACTGAGCCCAGCTGGGCACCATCTCTCTCTAAGCTCCCCCAGGATCCAAGGGGAAAAGTGGCTCTTTCTTTCTAATGAGCCACAAAGCACCTCTTAGGCCCATCTCTGAACTAGGATTCAGCTAGGATTTTATAAATTCATTGTTGCTGTGTTACAACGGACCCTTCCCTATATTGGTCCTAGAGACTTTCACCTTGAACTGCATTTAGTATGAAGTTTTGTATTGATTCTGTGTGTTGAGGTGTTAATGTTATGAATAAGGGATGGAGTTTTCAGGAAGAGTATAAAAAAACATAACAAATAATTTATCAAACTATTAGAGAATATGCCTGCTAATCTTCAGTACATTTGAAAATATTAGTTGCCAACTCAGTTCACATAGCCGTTAAATGTTGATTAAGCTCCTTGAGGGTCAGGACTAAATTTCCATTTCTTTGTATTCTACTTTGTGCTTGGTTCACAGAGAATGAACTAATATTTAGTTATTTGAAAAAAATATTTGCTTTAAATGCAAACATGTATTTCTCTGTGCATAAAAATACATAGTGGTCACAGGGATAGTGGTCAACAGGGACACAGACACAAGCAGTTTCAGAGTTCCTGAACTTTCCCATGTATATCTAACTTGCTCCTGTTGTAGCAAAATTATCCCATGTGCATTTAAAACTTTTTTTCAATTTTCCTTTAGTGTGTTAACTGAATATAAACTTGATTTTTAATAGAAAAAGGTCATGATCCCTTTGAGAAAGACAATTTCTATCAGAAGCCAAATTGGAATTTGGTTTTACACCAAAGTCCAGTTTAAGAATAATAAAAAATAAAGCCAAAACTTGGAGTGAGCTTATTGAAACATATTCTGTTGTAGAGAAAAAAATCCATGAGTTTTCATGTAAATCAGAACAATAATTCTGTCCTGTCTCTTTCTCCCTCCCCCCTTCTCTTTCTCTCAACTTCTCTTTAAGCTGGAGAGGTAGAAAAGCTAGAATGTATGAGATCAGAAATTACATCTCTCTTTTAAGTTCTCATTTTTATCAAGGAGCAGGGGGAAAAAATCTCTCCCTGGAGCTGTTACAATTTGTGGTAATAGTTACACTAATAGTTTAGGGAGCAAGTAAATTACCAGTAACAAGCATAATGATAACATTAATTTGAGGTAAAGCACATCGCCAATATTTAGTAAGTGGTAATGAATTCCCATAATTTTAGAAATATAAGATTTTTATAAGTATTTATAGATCTTTTCTTACCCTTTCTGTATTTGTTTTTAGCCATAAAAACTGTCCAGAGGGGTAGAATTTCCACAGATCCAACAATTATTGGCAGATCGTGCAAGTACATCTATATTTCCTAATTTCCAGATTACCTCCATATTACTTCGCTCAGAAATTATTGAATTTTTTTTTCTTTTTCTTAACAGGATAGACATTCGTGAGTGTTTATAAACTCCTTCATTTCAGAAGTTTTAATTAATACCCTTCTCATGTATAATGAAAAATAATTCAGCAGAAGGTTGTCAATCTCTGTGAATTAACCATATATTGTGCATACCTAGTGGCTTGGCCCAGCAAGAGAGCACTCACCACTGTGCCTTTGCTGGTAGCAATTTTTAAATCCAAGCACAATTCTTCAAGGAAAGTAAATAACCAAGTGAGAGTTGAACTTGCAAATACAACCTGTAACTGGTCAGCTGGGGATCACACAGGTGAAAACCAATTGTCTGAAGTGCAGACACAGGTATCTGAGTATAGTTAGTCTTCAGATTATGAAGGTTTAAGCCATTTAAGGGAAAGAAATAGTTTTCTTATAATAAGTAGTTTTGAAAATGTCCCTTAAATATCTATATATTTCCTGGACTTGATATACATGCTGGACAAAATAGAATCTCTGTTGAATCAAACATTTTCCATTGTATTGGGACCAAGATGCCTTCCTACAGGGACAGCAGTTCATATAGAAACTGAACCAGAACATGATACATGTATTCCAATCCCAAGACGTAACCTGCAAACTTCAAAATACATAATCTTCGATAACTGATTTTAGGGACATTTTTTCTTACTTCTAAAAGTGAAATATAGAAGGAAAAAGAAATTCAATTAGAATTTCACCTCTCACTGAATAACTGATGGCACCAGTGAGTCTGCTATTCTGTACGATGACTGTTTTGATGAAAAAGGTAATTAAACTTGAAGCTGAAGTAAAGAAATGCAGTGATATATATTTTTGATATGTACTTTTAAATGCCCAGTTATGCAATTATGTTATAAATTCCTTGAAAGCATAAATGCTAAAGCAAGGTTTTTGATGCTGTATATTTTGCACAGGCCTAAATGGAAGGCATATAAAACATGTTTGCTGAATAAATGGACGGAAGATTGAATGAACCTTCTGATTGACTTTGCTGAATTTAAGTGAATGTAGCAAAATTCAGAGAAAATGAACAGATAATTCCTGAGGTTTCGTTTTTCTTTCTTTTATTTTTCATTCAATAAGTATGTATTGAGGCCACTATTTGCAGAGAGTAAGAAGAGAGACAGGCCTGTCTCTTACTCCTGGGGTTTATATTCTAATAAGAATATAGGAAATAAAATTCACATACAAATAATTCCCTGTGGGAATTATTAGAAATCTACCAAGCAGACTTCTGTGATTGAGTGAGTATGACTTTTGGGGGAACAGTTTTAAAATGAGTCAGGAGAGGTCAGGAAATACAGTTGAAGGAAGAGAGGTGGGAAGCAGACATGACAGTCCTGAAGAGTTTGGAGTGCCTGAGGTACTAAAAGAAGATCAGGGTGGCTGAGAAATATCAAGCTTCAAACAGGGCAGCGGGGAGAGGGAGGTAGATTATGTAAGCCTAAGAGGTGAGGCATTTGGTTTTATTCTGACTGCAATGCATTTAACTAGAAAAGCAACAATGATGCCTATGATGATGGAGATAGCAGCCACCATTTAATGATCTAATTATACAATAGACATCTTACTAAATGTTTAACATAATTAGTCATTTAATCTTCACATCAAACCACAGAGGCATGGATAATTACTCTTTCCATTTACAGAAGAGGAAATTGAGTCTTAAAAGCATTCAGTTAGCTTGCCCAGGATTGCAGCTAGTAGGTGTGACATCATCCTACTTCTGATCTGTAGAGTCACCCAGGAGGCTTTGGTGTAAATGGATGCTTAGGGAGGAGAGCACATCAGGGATGGGAGGCAAACTGGAAAAAGATGTAGTGATTGAAATGAGAGCCTTTTTGTGAACAGGCGGTGGCAAGTAGACGAGGGTCCTAGAGGAAACAGACATACGATATCTGCTAATAGATTTGAGGTGGGGGATGAGGGAGGGGGAGAAGGTGGAATTGCCATTTAGTGATACAGGGAACATTAAAAACAGGACTGAGGAAAAGCAAGATTTCAATTTTGGATAGTCTAAAGTGGTTGAGATTATGACTTCTGGAAAAAATTAATCTAAGAACATAACACATAAAGGTTCTAAAATCCCTTTGCTAATTTCAGTCCCTTCCTTCTCACCTGCTCAGTAATTCCCTGGAAAAACTTTTTTTGTGATATTAAATGGGTTCTACAATATTCTAGAGCAAGAATTGGTCAATTACAACTCTTAGGCCAAGCTCAGGTTGTACCTATGTTTTGTGTGGCCAGTGAATCAAGATTGGTTATTACATCTACAAATGTTTGAAAATAAATACAAAAGAAGTGTATGAAATTCGAGCTGTAGGCTTCATAAGTAAAGTTCATTAAGACAGGCTACTCTTGATTGTTCACACACTGTCTATGGCTGCTATATGCTACTACACCAGAGTTGGGTGGGACTGGGGAGCCTAAAATATCCATCATCAAGTTCTTCACAAAGAAAATTTGTGACTCCCAGCTCTTGTGCCATATCCCACATGTTAAAAGAAGTTTATTGGTAGCTTATCAGTAAAACATTTCTTTAATTAGTGATTTTCCCCAAATACAGTATAGTTGGGAAAATTCTAAATTCATTGTATCTCTAAAGCATTTTCTACATTACTAAACATTTGTAAATAAAAATTAAAAATACCAGCAGTGACCTTTTTAAAGACCTGTAATAAAGGATTTGAAGTGAGCCTGGTAAAGTAATGGTGAAGGGAGTTATTTAGCTGTAGTCAGGTTTCTTTAGGATGTAAGTACACAAAACACATGCAGCAGCAATATTTAGAATATATGAATTCTACAATAATTAAAAACAGGACATTAAAAGAACAAATACAACTAATATTTCTTGACCAAATTAAAAATAAATTGCCTTTACAGTAGGAATAATTTGCCATCTCTCTTATCTTTGCAATAAAGATCATCTTTCTTCAATTTCCTTTCCCTTGATGGATACAAAGTCACTTGAAGCTCCCAGTGGAACATTCATGTTGTCTAAGTGTCCTCATTTAGCTCTGAGTGGGTGGCTGTGAATTTGCTTCAGTTGCTCATAGGTGGGTTTGGTAATGCTAACTTAAATGAACTCACCTAGCTAAATATGTAACTATATGATACAAAATTTATAGTGAAATACTTGACTATAAATATGTGATGATAAATATGATAGGAAAAAACTATCTATGTTCTATAGCATTGTTTCCAGATAAGGTTTTGTTTTTATTTTTAAGTTATGGCAGGACTTAAGACATCATATTTTATGCTTTATAACCCATGGTTAATGCTGCAGGCAGAAGACTCAGAGGCAGTTTTAAAAGGGAGTGCTGTCTTATGATTGATTGCCCTCCATTTGAAATGTAAACCAGGAATACTGTCACACTGAAAGTTACACATGCCTATTTCCAGATTGAAACCTAGGTCATAACAAGGTCATTACTATATTAAGAAACAGCATGGGTGAGGTTTAAAGAGGTGAATTCTGAAGATAGATCATTTGGATTTGAATCCTAACTCTGTTGTCTAGAGATAGACCACTTGGCTTTGAATCCTTACTCTACTGTCTGGAGATAGACCACCTGGGTTTGAATTCTTACTCTGCTGCTAAATTTCACTGCAGCTTTCAACTCCATAGTTATCAATGAGATCACCTTATTCCTCTGAGACTCACATTCCTTATCTGGAATATGAGGATGACAAAAATAATAATGGATTATAACTCAAGGGATTTCACAGAAGAAATAAAATGCTTAGCTCAGAGTCTGGTACAAGTGTCAATTCCAACTAATTATTAGGGGAAGATATGCTTATGAGTACAACAGTATTCATTCATGATCTTTGGGGTTTAATAGAGCTTCTTGGGAAATTTAAGAGAAAGAGTTAACAACTGTTATAATGGTAATGTTCCCTATGGGTTAAGTTCATCTATTTGTACCAATAAAATAAATAGAAGTCATAGGACTACCTTTATGTGAATGAGCGTCAGTCCTGCCATAAAGACTTTGCTGTTCCCCTGGGTCTGCAGCCTCTAAAGGGACCCAAGGAATCTCTTCTACCAATGTGCAGTATGTTTATTTGGATGCAGATGTTTATGTGGATGCAGATGTACTAAGGACAGGGAGTGATTCCAGGCAAGAGGCTCAGCCTGGGAACTTCAAGAGCAGGTGGATGTTTCATAATGTCCCTCTGGGGCATTCAGACAAATCTGCCCACTTATGTGTGGAGGGCTAGCTCTTTCTACACAGATCCCTAGAGATCATACCAAGAGATGTTAGTCCACACAGTCCTCTCAAGTCCTTCCCCAAAACAAACAAACATAGGAATTCCATGGTCCTGTTGGGGTACTTAGTGGTCCTCTGGAATTTTCTATCATGGGGTATCAAATTTAGAGGGTCTGTTTAATATTTGGCGGGCACACTCTTTAAGTGACAGGTAGGTTTGGATTTTTGATGTGAAGGATCCAACAATTAGTAGAGATTTGTTTTTTCCTATAAGAGGAGGAGACTTTTACTCTTTCCATATAAAGTGCACTTACCCAAAAGATGCTGTAGTGAATACTAAGCATCCCAAGAAAGGAATTCCTAGTCAGCAAGAAAGGTGTGAGAGTGGGGAAGGCACTGGAAAACTGTATAAAATAAAGTTGCTGCTCTCCTATTACACCTGGAATGAACAATACTAGATATAAGAAGTAGGAGAGGAAAAGAGTTGAAGAAAGAGCAAGGATCATTGGAATCCAATTTCATTTCTCATCAAAGGTCACACTGTATTATGGTTTGGATGTGAGGTATTCCTCATGTGAAGACAATGCAAGAAGGTTTTTAGAGGAGGAATGATTGGATTATGAGAGACTTAACCTAATCAGTGAATTAATCCTCTGGTGGGATTAACTGATGGTAAATGCAGGTGCGTAGGGTGTGGCTGGAGGAGGTGGGTCACTGGGGGTATGCCTTTGGTGTATATATTTTGTATCTAGCAAGTGGAGTCTCTCTCTCTCTCTCTCTTTCTCTCTCTCTCTACCTCCTTTTCCTCCTCCACACCCTTCCACCATGATATACAGCTTCACCTCAATCCTGAGGTGAGGAATGGAGCCTGCTGTCTATGAACTGAGACCTCTGGAACTGTGAGCTCCCAAATAAACTTTTCCTCCTCTAAAATTGTTCTGGTCAGGTCTTTTAGTTACAGTAGTGAAAAAGCTCACTAAAACACACTAGGTATGTTCAGAGTAGCATTTTCTGAAGTGTGGAAGAAAAAATGGTCTATGATATGCTAATGGTCTATGATATATATGATATGATATATATGTTAACTTCATCAGTGGATTTCTTCTGGTAGGCTGAAAGTGGTTCCCCAAAGATACCGGGTCCCAATCCTTGGAACTTGTAAAGCTACATTATTTGTAAAAAAAAAAAAAAAAAATCTTGGCAGCTATGATTTAAATTAAAGATTTTGATTGGAAAATTATCATGGATTATTCAAATAAACTCTAAATATCCCAAGTATTCTAAAAAAGGGAAGCAGATTAGGCTTATGACCACCCCTCCCCCTCACACACACAATGTGAAAACAAGTAAATCTTGGAGTGATGAAGCCACAAACCAAGGAATGCCAGTAGCTTCCAGAATCTGGAAAAGGCAGGGGATGCATTCTTGTCTAGAAAATCTGGAGGGGGCATGTATGATCTCTGGTAACTTGATGGGGCCCAAAGGTACTGCTTTAGAATTTCTAGGCTTTAGAACTGGGAGAGAATAAATCTCATATTAAACCACCTGTCTGTGGCAATTTATCACATCAGCCACAGAATGCTAATACTATATCATCACTACTTTTGTTGTCACTCTAATCAGTGTAGATTTTCTTGGTTCTGTTCTCTCACCATTTCTTCCTGCCTAAACGCATTCTCAGACATTACAAAGCTTCTGCCCTTCTGTTCAGTTAGATTACTCTGTGTGTGCCATCATAAACACAATTTCTTTGGCTCGTTTTTGGAATGCCAAGTCATAAAACCATATGTATATTAGTCATTAATGAAATTCTCCAATGATTTCTTTCCATAGATCAAATATTTATCAAACTGTATGTCAATTAAGTTAAGCAATTATACCCTTAAGAGAAGCAATTTTCAAATTTATTGTCTCAAAACTGTATACTACAGATGTTCAAATTTTAATGGGTGTCTATCTGGAAAAGAATGAAATAGCCAAGTCACACAAAAACATTAGACAAAATATGATAAAACTATTTGAATATTTATAACATTGTGTTTTTCTTCTGTGAGAGTTATGTGAATAGAATCAAACTCAGAGATTAACTGACATAAGTAATGAGATAATGCAAGTTGTGTTCTCCCAGTGGATAAAAAAGAACTCTGAGGCTTTCATCTGTGTACCATATTGTAAATCAACTGCTTCACTGCTCTAAATGGTACCCTAGTGACCAGAAAAGGTACATTAAGCATTCCAGAGTACCTGTCAGTAGCAGGGAGAAGCTTTTTATTGGTTCTATATTTCATCCATGGATGTAGTAATATGCAAGACATATTTCTTAAGTCTCCACAAACTTTTTTGTTTTTCAAAATCTTTAATTATGTGTGTCCTGTCATGGTTCCTGCCCTTTCTTCTTTTCTTTCTTCTTTTTTTTCCCTCTTCCTTCTTCCTTCCTTCCTTCCTTCCTTCCTTCCTTCCTTCCTCCCTCCCTCCCTCCCTCCCTTCCTTCCTTCCTTCCTTCCTTCCTTCCTTCCTTCCTTCCTTCCTTCCTTCCTTCCTTCCTTCCTTCCTTCCTTTCTTTCTTCTATCAGTTTGAATACTTTTAAAAATGTTTTTATTAAAGCATTATAGTTATACATAAAACTGGGGTTCATCTTGCCATTTGCATACATGCATAGAACATAATTTATTGCACTTTCATCTCCACTAGTTCTTCTTTTCCTCCCCCTCTTCCTCTTCCTCTACTTTACTGGTCTTCCTTCTATTTATTTAGAGTTCTTTCAAATTAATGCTATAGATTTACATAAAGGTGAAATTCACTGTGGTACCACGGAGTCTCTGGAATAAGGGTTTCCTCTTCTAGAGAATGAAGGTATCTAATTTAGAGATCTCCCTCATACATCTAGAACCCAGGGAATAAAGAATAATGACCCAGTGTGACTCCCTGGTATTGGGGGACTTAAAGATTTCAAATGGACTAACTAGTGATTTACCAAGAGAAGGATTAAGAATCAATGACTCAGTGTCTCAGAGACACAGACATTTCAAGTGCTGGGTTGTAGGAAGTTTTTCTCTTACTAGATGAAGCTTTTTCCATTATATTCACAGGATACAACATTTGCTGCATGTAAACGTTTCTCTTCTGTTAACTTCATTCAGATTACATCAAAGTGTGCTTTGAAACAATGAACAGTAAACTCACTTGGTATAATCATGTCCTCAGATGACATGTTTACTTATTTTTATCCAGCCTACTGTTGAAGCCCAACGTGAGCTCATCTCTCATGCTAGGGTGGAATGCATGCCTCACAAGTGCAAAGGAAGGGATCCAACTCTTCTGCATTCTTAGAGATTGTCTCAAGAACCAAGGTTCAGCTTAAAGACCTAAGAGCTGCCTAACACTGACTACTTAACTCTACAGAGAAATACACAAAAAATTGGAAAATCATAACAAAACCTGGAACTTATTTTTAAAATATCATAAAGTTTCAAAAGTTATGCATAATTTTGTATTTTTGGATTTAAGGGGGATTTTTAAAGAAAATTACAATAATGTAAGCAAATGTTATTAATTGTAAAGTATTTGTGAATGTATAGATAAAATGTTTAATGCAAGGTGCTTACATATTGCAAATATTTTTAATACTCCTGAAATGATTTATGAAAATTTCTCTACTGAAATGTTGTGACTGTGACCAGACAATGTTAACTCCTGCATACTTAAGGCAAGCCGCACACTTCAGCTTTTAGGTTAACAACAACAAAAACACATTTCTGCTTTGACTTTCTCAGAAGAAAAGCAAGGATTCTGGAAATCCTTTGTGAGCTCCTTTCTGCTCACCTTTGATTCAGGTATTGTCTAATCTGCCCACTCAACATTCCAGCTTTGGAGATGAACATTGGAGTTGATGGTTTCTCCTATCTTCAGATACTTTTCTTTATCTCAAGATATTATATCCATACCATCACAAAAGAAAATACTAGACTACACTCTATTTGTAGAACAAAATTGCTTAAATATCAACATAAACATTTAAGTTTATAATTTTTCTCTTGGTATACTATAAGATTTCAGCATACCCCAAAATCATTTGCATACATCAGGATTATATGTATATAATCTCCCAATTTTATGAAACTGTGTCAATACATAGAAAAGGAATTATTTCCTAAGCTAGTAAATATGTAGTCTTTTCTTTACCACATTGTTAAAAAAATGACAGCAAACATAGCAAAATACAACAGATGTTACTTGAAAGAAAACTTTCCAGACTATCTACTAAGATTCCAATCTACAACTCGAATAAAGGACCCTAAGGAATTCAAGCAGGGATAGTTTCCCTGTTGGTGCTGGTGAGGTACAAGCAATATCTTATTTCCTGATCTATGAATTGAAGAATTAATTTTTTGTAATGAACTACCTCCGACTTTACATCCTTACATTGTAGAGTAACTCTACTTGCTAGCTGTGCAACTAGGGAAAGTTGTTTAACTGCTTTGTTTCCCCATTTATAAAATGGAAATTGTGAAAGTTTCTCCCTACTTACACTGTAGTGGAGCCTGAGCAACCTAAGAACCTTCATCACATGTTATTACTACTGCTGCTATTAATATGTTGCCTAAAATAATTACAGCCTAAAATGAACATATAGTACAGAGGCAGCTTCAATAATGCTATCCAATTCTATGGAAATACTATACTGTTTAATTAATGTCTATAACAAAATTAGATGCAGTCATTGCAGATTTATTTAGTAGAATAGTATCATAATAACTTCACAGACATTTTGAAACATTGGCTCAATTGTATAAAATATTTTGTGAATCTTTTGCACAGGGAAGTTTTGTTCCTATCATTATCACCTATTTCCAATACAACCCATCTCTCCACAAATCCCTAATATCCTAATATTACCAGCTGTATTTTGGCTGCAGTACAGTGCTGCATTAGCAAGTTCACATCTAATTTACTAGCTAACACACACCCTGGAGTCTCTTTAGACAATTCCCAAACCTCCTGCTTTCATCAAACCAAAATGAATGTTTTTCCTTGCTGTTAAATGTATGGGTTTCAGATGACTACTGTGCAAGTTGGTGAGCCTTGTTTTTCTAATTTATTTTTTAATTAATTTCCTCTCCATCTTTCTCCATTCTGTGTATTCCTTCACCCATGTATGCTTGCACTGCTTCCTAGGGAATAACACCTACATTTTGAATTGCAGATTGGTTGAAGACATCTTTAGGCAATTAAGATGTTAACAGAGGCAAGGATCAATCACAGTCCTGGTAGCATTCTTCACATGTTGAATCAACTATTACATATATCACAATTGCAATCAATTTCCTTTTTCTCTTCAGTTTTCCCTTGAACCATGAAAATCAAGAGGGTAGTCTTTTCCCTGGTTATGCCAGAGGCATTTTTATGTTAAAATACAATGTTCTTAACAAATAACTGAGTGACTACGAGTTTTTAATTTAGATGATTCCATTATGGTATTTAACCCATAAACATAATTAATCCAAAATATATTTAATTAAATTTGAAAATGTATCACTTTGACATCCTGTAATTAGAAGCCAATAAGAATGGGCTTAGATATGTGAGGCATTATTCCTAAGTGATTATTAAAATAAAATAAAATTTAAAAATTAAAAAGCTTTTGCTTAATTTTCCAAGTTTGGAAATAAAAAGCAACAGGATTTAAAAATACATTTGTGAACTGGGAGCTTTCAGTAATATAATTAAACCCAGCACATACTGACCAACTCTTACTGCCTCTATAGAGTAAAAATTAAAAGAAGATTGAGGTGTACAGAAGAGATGTGAGTGCTCAACTGCCTCCAATTTTGCCACTTAGGAAAGAGACCCAACTCACTATATTAAGGTCAGCATCACTAAAAACACATGTTGATATTTTATGTCTGCCCTTTGTAGACACAGGTCTGGTTGACAAATATATAAAATTAGGTAGCTAGGCTAAAAAGCAGTGCCTTCATCTTGAGTCTAGCTGTCTTCCAAACAAAATAAAATTCTCACTAATGAAGTTGGCCTAAAGGGAAAACAAACAAGCAAATGTGAAATGCACAGGCATGAAACAGGATTCACTTTGACTTGTTTGGATAGCAGGTACATTTTGCATATTTATCTCTTTTTAAGTCATTGTTTAAGTTGTTGAAAATATAAAAATATCAGTGCACCAAATTGTGTGGTCTGTTCCTTTATCATACCACATAAATATTTATTTTGGTAAAACATCTCCACTCATCTGACTTAAGTGTTAAATTGCTTCTTTCCCTAAGTTTAGTTTGAAGTTGATGAGACTTTCAGTAATTCATTACAGCAAGTGTCACTGTAAGAAAACGCCTCAGGAAGTCCCTCTAATTATTTCCCACTAATTAGCTCAGATAGTAATATGTTCTGTTTTATTACCTTGATGCACATGGCTGATGCTTCAGGATAGTTAGTTCTGTCATATTTCATTTTAAAAGTGAAAATATTATGACCTGGATGCAGTTTTTATCATTTTAATATTATCAATAGGTAAAATATTACAGAAAAAAGGTTATTTTTTTCTAATTCCTTAGGTCTGAGAACTCAATTACAATATACTTTCCATTTTTTCTATATTGAGCTTATTAATAAAATAATAAATCCAGCTTTATATTGTTATATTGTTAAAAGCAGAGACAAAGACCACATAAACAAAAACTTCATGGAGTCAACATTTACATTATTTTTTTTTTACCTTACATTCCTAACACACATTTAATTTTCTATTTACTACTCGAATAGTTCAAAAACTACTTCTCTTAATTTTAAATGCTTTATAATTCTATGTGTTTAGTCCTGTGACCACTTTTATCTTTGAATAACAACCATCATTCTCCCCCTATTGTCATAACTATTATGTTTCCATGGAAACTAAAGAGAAAGAGTGAAATGGTAAAACACCTCCATTTTAGGTCTAAGTTGATGAGGTTGTTCTTCATTAGGAATCTCAGTGGGAGGGGTTGGGGAGAAGGGAAAAAAATAACAGAATGAATCAAACAACATTGCCCTATGTAAATTTATGATTTTTAATTAAAAAAATGCAACACAGAAATGCACACCTGTGTACATACACATATGTGTTGAGAAAACATTGCTTGGCATGTTGTACATTTGTGATACATATTTATCTTTAGGGATTTTGCAGTTGAAAATCTAGCTTAAGTATTATCATACTCTATTATAACTATCTTTATTAATTATGTGTCACCACTACCCATTGATTACAATCAAATCTTGCTAAGAATTATTTCCCATGTCTTCCTGGATTGTATAAAATAATTAAAGAAAAATGAATACTAACAAAGATTTAAGGGAAGTCTGTATCCCTAAGTCAATGAGTGTAAGAGAAAAATAATATTTATAAACCAATAGATTAAAATTAACCATATTCATCTCTTTGATTTTAGTTATGTATGGGTAATTAGAAGGTGAGTCTAGGTAAATACTAAGATCTATGTTATTAACTAGTTAAAAAAATCAGGTCAACTGTTTATTCCAATTCTTTTCTGTAGATGCCTTTCAATCTTGCAGATACTGGCATTATGTCCAAAGAGATATGGAAATAATCTCAGTTAAAAAATTTTAAACATAGTATGTATTTAAAGAAATTAAATAAAATTAAAAAATTGTATGTAAAAAAAAGGAATCTCAATTACTTAAATGGAAAGAATATGTATAATGGACTAATAAATATTATATAATAATGACTGATCTCTTGAAAACAGAAATATATTTCTAGCTAACAATCAGTACTTTGAGACTTATTTAGTGGTGGATCTTAGAGTTTCTGTTTTCTTCCATATATTTTATTGTCCTGTTCAATTTTCTGTTATCATATAAAATAAAATAGTAAAAGTCATCTTTAAAAAGGACAATTTGCTACATGCTCAGCCATTTTTGCATTTTATTTTGACATAGAGTCTCCCTAAATTGCCCAGCATGGTCTGTGATCCTTCTGCCTTAACCACCTGAGTAGCTGGTATTACAGCTATGTGCCACAATGCCTGACTTGTTACATTCTTGATAAATTCATTTTAATCTTTTCCAACTATTCTATACCAGTACAGTTAGGTTTTAGCTATATTTTAGAATAAAACATTCTTCAATACACATAAAGAATTCAGATTAGTCCCATGAAACCCACTTGGAGCACTGTCCAGTTTTTTCTTCATATATTTTGCCTCTTATAAAATCATAAATTAAAAAAGCAATTGCTTTTAGCATAAATATGAATCAACTGCATTTGAGTCTCTGAAGAGATTCAGAGCTTAAAGTAAGGAAGGTTTACATCCTGTTCTGTTTATATTTTAACTAGTTGTTGTTTTATTAAACAAGGTATAGGTACTACTTACTCCAAGGGAGATATATTCAGTCCTCTGAAATAAAGATCCTAACTTGTAAAAAAAAAAAAGCCAGAGAGTTAAATAAAGCTTCAAATAGTTGGGTAAAATGTGTGAGTTTTAACAGAGAACACAGAGACAGTTTATTTTGCTTTCCCCACAGTAAAAATAATGGGCAGTTTTTAGAGTGGCATATTTTTCCTTCAATATTTCTTCTATAAAGATAGAGAGTTTGGCAAATGGGTGAGAAAAAGGGAGCAATTTATCACCCCCAGGGAACTCAGTAGCAATCAATCTTGACTGCTGGAACTTCCTGTCCACTAAAAACTATAGACCAAAGGGAAGACACCATGAAATTCATGACAACAACGAAATGAAAATCCTGGCAAAGATGGGGGGAGTTGCTAGAGAAAAAAAACAAAAACAAAAAACAAAATAAAACCAAACCAAATAAACAACCTATCTATTTATATGGCTCATTATGTTTTCTAAAACAGATAAGGACTCAGTCTCTTTAAAGTCTAATATAAGACTGGAATTTCTCATGCAAGCTAAGTCCAGATTCCAAACAAATACTGAGCTTTTTTTTTTTGTATATTAGTAATTAATTCTTAGAAAATCGCTGTATCTGTAGAGGCTCTAGTATTTATTGGTATCTGGAAAATGTTTAATTTAATTGATATCATAAGCCAAATTCTCATCCTTGTCTTTCTCCTAAAATAAGAAGTACTTTTGAGGTAATAAACATAGATGGAAGGTGAGACTATCAACCTCAGGAGCTAGATATGAAAGTCATTCTAAAGAAATCATCTATTTAGTTCTTCTTCAATGTGCTACTCTCTTGGAATTAGGTAGGAACTCTGCTAGACTAGACAGAGCACATTGTGAATTAAGTAACACACCTGCTTAAATAAAAAGTAATTCCCTGACATTCTCTTGTCCCAGAAAGACTTAAAAGCAAAGAAAACCAGCAGCAGTGACCACATTTACTTAGCACTATTTCTGGTTAGTAGGAACCAGTTTTCCTTGAGAAATGGCTGACTTCAGGACTAGGGGAGAGAATACCTGAAGAACCTGGGGCATCTCGTTAGCCAGAAAGCAAGGGAACCCTTGACAACTAATAGGTCATGTTAAGAGGAAACAAGAAACCAACCTGAAGAAGTTCCCATGGGCAAAATTACTGAAAAATAAAAAGCTGCCAGTGGCAGGATAAGTTTAATTTTTTTACTATTATTGCATCTAGAAACAGAATCCAAACACTGCAACTTGACCAGTATCATTCTTCAGAAATTCAGTGAAGGCTCATGGTCAACTAATATAATAATTGGCAAATAGAAATGAGTCCACTAGGCCCTGAGGGGTCTAGGGAAAATGAGTGAAACTTTTGACCCTGTTCAGCCTCCTCAGTCACAAACATACCTGCAGGGCAAGGCAGAAGGACTGAAAAGTATATAGAAAATTTTAAGCTGTACTTGAATCAAAGTAAGCCACATATTACACACTCTAGATGACAGAATGAACAGATAGTAGTAAACAAGACTACACGAACAAAATCATTCCTTGACTCAAAACATACTTAGACTTTTCCTTTATACAGAAGTGTCTTCATAAAAATCCTTAGACTGCTATAAATACCCCATCTAAGTGCTCAAATAGTATTCCACAGTTCTTTTCTTATTAAATAATAGTCAACAACATAATCACTTCATTTCTTAGTAGATTTTAAGTTTCTCAAGGAGAGAAAACATCTTTTTTAGCACATTTATGGCATATCTGAATTTGAAACATGTTGTCTTAATTTATTTCTCACAACAAGGATGTACTATTCTTTGAATACAAAGAGGACCCTATAGTACAACACTAAATTGATGCATGCTTAGCAAGATGTGCACCTCTTCCTCTTACTTTCTTACTTTTTCCTCCTGGGACCCGACATTTTTAGGTAACTAGTTGAGCAAAGGACTGTAACCTAAATGTTTTATCATACCCATTATGTGTGTATGCACAGATACACATACATATACATACACACACATATATGAAAACATCACAAATTCTACTATATACCATGCACTATAAAAAATGAAAATGCTAATCATAATCCACTAAATGGACATTATAATCCCTACTCAGTTTTAATCCATAGTTTGAAAACCATAAAGGTTTTCTGCTTCATAACAATTCCAGCATTTTATTTTTTAAATTTATTATTCTCTTTGACATTTTTTTTAATAAACCCAGATTCTACGTTTTCCTAAACCTCAGTTTCTTCCCTGCATAAGATTCCCAACATCTCTGCCTTGCAGGTGCCCGCTTTCTGTATCTGAGGATGTACAGATGACAGCATCTTATGAACTGAAAGAACTGCCTCCAATTGTTTCAGGCTCTTTCCTCAATCAGCAGGAAATCAAGTTGTCCAGTGTGTGGCTCTTGGAAGCCCTAGGGGACGAGTAATCTTGTCCACTGGCAGCAGGATGACAACAGAGCATCATTTTGGCAGAATCTATTGTTAGTGATTACCACAAAGGTGGAATTTAAAGAATGGTATGCCCTTTACTTCTAAAAGTTAATGAAAGCATGTCGAAGAGCTTGTAACGTAAAGATGCTGCTATTCAGGGAGACTCAAATTTGTGACTTCAGTTCTCAAAAGCACCTCTATTTTTGCCTGAAGCCCACCCATTCTCTTTTGTGGCACATTCAATTTCATGACATACACTTGTAGTATAGTACCAATGTAATATTAGTCATCTATTATGGATGTTCATTTTACCTGAAATCTGTTTTTATGTTTCCTATCTTAATACAATGCCATGTTTTACTATTATAACCCAAGGGGTTATATGAATAGGAAGAAAATTCATTGTATTATACACAAAGTAATTACATTTGAGGCTCTTACAGTGACTTCACATCCAGTGCAAAATTCTGCGTCAACAATGTGCAAAATCAAACTGAGATTAGTGTTTTCCCAGCTTTAGCAAAACTACCAACACCAACATCTTAAAACCGAAGTTTTAGCATCTACCGAGTCTGAGTCTCATAGTGAATTAACTATCTCATCATGATTAAAATACTTCTTTCAAGGAGTAAAAATAATTTTTTTAAAAATCTCAAATATTAGGAAGAAACCTATGAATCCGCATTGAATATGGATAAGCTATGTTGTATAATTTGCTTTATTCTACTATTTGAATTAACTAGATTTTGGAAAATTCTGCCTTTGTGGAACTTAAATCTTGGCAGATGTCAATTGTGATTCATGTATTGCATTTAAACTTTTTTCTTGAAAGTGAAACTATAGGAAGATAAGGCCCATGTTCAACATTTAATAAAATTCTAGGGCTGGGGTTGTGGCTCAGCAGTAGAGCCCTCACCTAGCGCATGCGAGGCTCTGGGTTCAATCCTCAGTACCACATCAAAATAAATAAATAAAATTAAAAGACATTGTGTCCACCTACAACTAAAAAATAAAATTCTGTGCTTGATGATATTAGTGTTTCCCCCTATAATTTTGTATTTATTTTTCTTCTATTTATGTTGTTGGCTTTCAACCATGGGGGATTTTCTTTGCTGCCCCCATGTATTTAGTAATGTTTAGAAACATTTTTGATTTTCACGGCTATGGGGTTAAATAATGCTATTAAACATTCTGCAATTAATAAGACAGCCCTCTACACAAATAATTATCCTGCCCAAAATGTCAAAAGGGCTAAGGTTAATAAACCCTTATTTATATGTATAGCAGTACGATGTTTCTGTAATTACAAAAATTAGTAAAAGGTTGAAGCTTGTGAGACAAGATTATCAATAAATATATTTAGGTATAATGTTTATGAAAATTAAAATTATCTTAGTAATTACTGATGTGTCTCTTAATGGGGATGCATTCTGAAAAATACCTGCTACACAATTTTGTCTCATGTGAACATCATAAAGTATACTTTCACAAACTAAGATTGTGAAATCTAAGATATCACTAGGCAACACAATCTTGTATATGTGATCTGCTGTTGACTGAAACGTATGTGAGTGTAACTAAGTGCTTCCTTATGGCCCTGCTTTCTTGAGCTCCCTCTTTACCTCCCTATATATGTTGGCATGTGAAGCTACTACTCTGATCACTTACGTCAATGCAGAAGAGAATGTCCATCTTAATCACTGTCAACAGTTTTCAGAAGAAAAGGGCTGATGTACTCTCTGAATTCATGTTGCCACTCAAAGCACCATCTGACATTAGGTCCCTGTTTATAAAGGTGTCATGTCTTCAATGGGCCTTTAGTTTTTGAGACTCAAGATTATTTTTGTGAGCCCATTTGAAATAAAGGACTGTCATATAGGCTAAAACACATTCTTCATGATAGTTGAATTGTTCATGTAACATAACAATGTTTAGAAACTTGAAAAAAATCTCAAGTTCCTTTAAGAAGTGTCTACAAGAATAACATGCTCACTAATGTAATGAACAGGAAACCTGATTTGAGAAAACAGTTCCTTGAATGAAACTGTGACATTTTAATAGACTAGTTTACTAGCATGATAGGCACACTGTGCTGAAAAAAGTTTTAGGGTCATTTCTACAAAAATCTTTTTTTTAAATGATGAGGAATTACTTATAGTTCAAATGAGTCATACTTTTCCAAGTCTCTAAACTGAAAGTGGTCTTAAAATCATTCTTTTAAGAAGCTGTCTAATCCCCTTTCAAGGGCATCAGAATTACTAGTAGTTGAGATGTTCAAGTCAATAACTTATCTAGATTGTATAAATTACACAGTTTTTGAACACTAGTGTTAGGTTGAGACTTGAGCAGCTACCTGGGAGGGAACAAAATGACTGAGGAAGTGGGCAGCACACCAAAGAGCTGTCCAATCAAATGTAGACAAATAAACCTCACTGACCTTATTTCTACCTGTCACTCAGCAGGACCCCCACCTATTCTGGCCTGTAAAGCCCCTGGGCCGATGGGCGACCAATGATTATCTCTGGCTCTCCACCCTGATCTATAACCCGAGGACTGGGAATTTTGCCTCGGAGAGTCAAATTCCAATAAAGCTTGCTTCCGCCCTTTCTGTCCACTTTTGTTTGACCACCAGCCCTCGTCCTCAAGCTTACAACTAGAATAATAGCTTTTGTTATATATATATATATATATATATATATATATATATATATATATATATATACACATGTCTGATATACTAAAGAACAGGCTGGTTGCTCAAAGTAATTAATACAGTTTGTAAAGCTGACTAATGTTTGCAATTTGTGGACTGGAGGAAAATGGTATGATCTATGCAAATGGCTCTGAGCAACAGCCATGCTTCACTTATGTATCTTCTTCAAAGAACATTTTAAAGATGTAAATGAATATAATGTATTATGGTCATTGTATCACAATGATTTATGCTGCAAATTAATTCATTACTTAAAAATTATTTCTTTCTAAAAAGGATTCATGGGAGAAATATTAGAATAACAGTTTTCAGTTTCAAAGGTACTCTATAATTTTCTAATGGCATTTTATTGAAAGGTAGCCTGGCTTATTATCATATCTAAATGTCATATTAGAAAGAGAAAATGGTATGTATAATGATGAAAATGAAAAATGCTTTTTCTAAGGCTAATTTCTTAAACTACTATGAATTTTCCAATGAACTTCAAGCATGACTGCATGATTTTCAACGAAAATACTTTGAATAACAAAAGCACTATCAGTAATACTTTCAGATTAGAAAAGGAAAAAAAAAAAGAACTTAGTGATCTTTATTAAAATGTAGAACCACAGAGTACTCTATGATCCTCAAGCATCTATTTTCTGTTGACAACTAACGATGTCTTCATTATTAATTTTGAAAATAAGCAAAGGCAAAAATATTGTTTATTTTAAAAAGAGATGCACATTCTGAATATCTTATAAGGCTAAAGTGAAAAGCTGGAGTTTCAGGATTGCCATTTTTTAAAGATTGGGAAACAGGCCGGCAGGGCCTAGGGTACTTGCTCAGGTTCATACACATGATAAGTGTCAGCTACACTTCTGTAACCAGGCTCTGTCTCCAAACTTCCAGGCAATGTTTCTCTCACTACAGAAATATGGCCTCCACAAGGAACTCTTCAGCGATGAGTCAACAGTTCAGAAAATATTTTCCCCTGAACTGGCTCAACCTTATATGCCAACCAGGTTTACAATTATACCATATCGTTAGGGGACAGACAGATGATTATAGTGGGAACATGAGGTTAAGAGAATAATTCTATAAAACAGGCTGTGCTGACCCCTACTCTCTTCTTTGCCAAAAAGCAATCTGTCTGTAGTCCACCTGGCCTGAGAGGACAGGATGTGTCATATTCCTCAGCAAACTGAGGCAGGGAACAAAGGTCCTGCAGTTAGTTTAAAATGATGAGTGTCCAGAGAGGGTGGATGACTGACTATCAAAGAGAGAACAATGGGTTGTTAACCTCTGAAATGCTACTCCTCAGCACTCTGAGTTACTGACAATTAACCCCCCGTGTCCCTGCACTTGGTCACATATATGGGGAAGAAAGAGAAGATATTAAAAAGAAATTGGTCTATTTAAATTGTGTATGTCCTCCTCGTTCAGTTTAGGCAATTCATATGTCTCTAGAAACCTGTTGATGTCTTCGAAATTTTCTATTTTGTTGGAGTATAGATTTTCAAAATAGCTTCTAATTGTTTTGTATTTCAATCCTGTCTGTTGTGATATTTCCTTGTTCATTCCGAATTTTAGTGATTTGGGTTTTCTCTCGTCTTCTCTTTGTTAGTGTGGCTAAAGGTTTATCAATTTTGTTTATTTTTTCAAAGAACCAACTATTTATTTTGTCAATTTTTTGTATTGTTTCTTTTGTTTCAATTTCATTGATTTCAGCTCTGAGTTTAACTATTTCCTGTCTTCTACTACTTTTGGTGCTGGTCTGTTCTTCTTTTTCTAGGGCTTTGAGCTGTAGTGTTAGGTCATTTATTTGTTGAGTTTTACTTCTTTTATTAAATGCGCTCCATGAAATAAATTTCCCTCTAAGTTCTGCATTCATAGTGTCCCAGAGATTTTGATATGATGTTTCTTTGTTCTCATTTACCTCTAAGAATTTTTTAATTTCCTTCCTAATATCTTCTGTTATCCATTCATCATATAATAGCATATTGTTTAATCTCCAGATGTTGGAATAGTTTCTGTGTTTTACTCTTTCATTTATTTCTAACTTCAATCCATTATGATCTGATAGAATACATGGTAGTGTCTCTATCTTCTTGTATTTGCTAACATTAGCTTTGTGGCATAATATATGGTCTATTTTAGAGAAGGATCCATGTGCCAACAAAGAAAAGTCCGGGACCAGATGGGTTCTCAGCCGAGTTCTACAAAACCTTTAAAGAAGAGCTCATTCCAATACTTCTCAAAGTATTCCATAAAATAGAACAGGAGGGAACCCTCCCAAACTCATTCTATGAAGCCAATATCACACTGATACCTAAACCAGACAGAGACTCATCAAGGAAAGAAAATTTCAGACCAATATCCTTAATGAACATCGATGCAAAAGTTCTCAACAAAATTTTAGCAAATCGCATACAAAAACATATTAAAAAGATAGTGCACCATGATCAAGTGGGTTTCATCCCAGGGGTGCAAGGTTGGTTCAGCAACAGGAAATCAATAAATGTAATTCACCATATCAATAGACTTAAAGTCAAGAATCACATGATTATTTCAATAGATGCAGAAAAAGCATTTGATAAAATACAGCACCCCTTCATGCTCAAAACACTAGAAAAAATAGGGATAGTGGGAACATTCCTTAACATTATAAAGGCCATTTATGCTAAGCCCATGGCTAATATCATTCTAAATGGTGAAAAACTGAAAGCATTCCCCCTAAAAACTGGAACAAGGCAGGGATGCCCTCTTTCACCACTTCTATTCAACATCGTTCTTGAGACTCTAGACAGAGCAATTAGACAAACCAAAGAAATTAAAGGGATACGAATTGGAAAAGAAGAACTCAAACTATCCCTGTTCGCTGATGACATGATTATATATTTAGAGGAACCTGGAAATTCCACCAGAAAACTCTTAGAACTCAATAGTGAATTCAGTAAAGTAGCAAGTTACAAGATCAATGCTCATATCCAATGCATTTTTTTTAAATTTTTAATTTTAATTAAAAATCATAAATTTACATACGGCAATGTTGTTTGATTCATTTGTTATTTTTTTCCCTTCCCCCCTCCCCTCCCACCCCTCTTTTCCCTCTATACATTCCTTTCTTCCTCATTCTTACCACCCTCCTTATCCCTAACCCTAAACCTAACCCTAACCCTAACACTAACCCCTCCTACACCCCACCCCCGTATGTCCTCATCCGCTTATCAGCGAGATCATTCGTCCTTTAGTTTTTTGAGATTGGCTTATCTCACTTAGCATGATACCCTCCAATTTCATCCATTTGCCTGCGAATGCCATAATTTTGTCATTCCTCATGGCGGAGTAATATTCCATTGTATATATATACCACAGTTTCTTTATCCATTCATCAACTGAAGGGCATCTGGGTTGGTTCCACAATCTGGCTATAGTGAATTGAGCAGCTATGAACATTGATGTGGCTGTATCTCTGTAGTATGCTGATTTTAAGTCCTTTGGGTATAGGCCAAGGAGTGGGATAGCTGGGTCAAATGGTGGGTCCATTCCAAGCTTTCTGAGGAATCTCCATACTGCTTTCCAGAGTGGCTGCACTAGTTTGCAACCCCACCAGCAATGTATGAGTGTACCTTTTTCCCCACATCCTCGCCAACACCTATTGTTGCTTATGTTCTTGATAATCGCCATTCTAATTGGGGTGAGATGAAATCTTAGGGTAGTTTTGATTTGCATTTCTCCTATTACTAGAGATGTTGAACATTTTTTCACATATCTGTTGATTGCTTGTAGATCTTCTTCTGTGAAGTGTCTGTTCATTTCCTTAGCCAATTGGTTGATTGGATTATTTGAATTCTTGGAGTAGAGTTTTTTGAGTTCTTTATAGATTCGGGATATTAGCGCTCTATCTGAAGTATGAGTGGCAAAGATATTCTCCCACTCTGTAGGCTCTCTCTTCACATTACTGATTGTTTCCTTTGCTGAGAGAAAGCTTTTTAGTTTGAATCTATCCCAGTTATTGATTCTTGCTTTTATTTCTTGTGCTATGGGAGTCCTGTTAAGGACGTCTGCTCCTAAGCCAACAAGTTGAAGGTTTGGGCCTACTTTTTCTTCTATAAGATGCAGGGTCTCTGGTCTGATTCCGAGGTCCTTGATCCATTGTGAGTTGAGTTTTGTGCAGGGTGAGAGATAAGGGTTTAATTTCATTCTGTTGCATATGGTTTTCCAGTTTTCCCAGCACCATTTGTTGAAGAGGCTATCTTTTCTCCATTGCATATTTTTAGCCCCTTGTCTAGTATAGAAAATTGTATTTATTTGGGTTTGTGTCCGTGTCCTCTATTCTGTACCATTGATCTACCTGTCTATTTTGGTACCAATACCATGCTGTTTTTGTTACTATTGCTTTGTAATAGAGTTGAAGATCTGGTATTGCGATAGCCCCTGCTTCGCTCTTTCTACTGAGGATTGCTTTAGCTATTCTGGGTTTCTTATTCTTCCAGATGAATTTCATAATTGCTTGCTCAATTTCTGTAAGGTATGTCATTGGGATTTTAATTGGAATTGCATTGAATCTATACAGCACTTTTGGTAGTATGGCCATTTTGACAATATTAATTCTTCCTATCCAAGAACATGGGAGATCTTTCCATCTTCTAAGGTTTTCTTTAATTTCTTTCTTTAGTGTTCTGTAGTTCTCATTGTAGAGGTCTTTCACCTCTTTTGTGAGATTGATTCCCAAGTATTTTTTTTTTTTTGATGCTATTTTGAATGGGGTAGTTTTCCTAATTTCTCTTTCTGAAGATTCATCACTTATGTATAAAAATGCATTGGATTGGATTTATGAACATTGATCTTGTAACCTGCTACTTTACTGAATTCACTTATGAGTTCTAAGAGTTTTCTGGTGGAATTTCCAGGTTTCTCTAAATATATAATCATGTCATCAGCGAACAGGGATAGTTTGAGTTCCTCTTTTCCAATTCGTATCCCTTTAATTTCTTTGGTTTGTCTAATTGCTCTGTCTAGAGTCTCAAGAACAATGTTGAATAGAAGTGGTGAAAGAGGGCATCCCTGCCTTGTTCCAGTTTTACGGGGAATGCTTTCAGTTTTTCACCATTTAGAATGATATTGGCCATGGGCTTAGCATAGATGGCCTTCACAATGTTAAGGAATGATCCCACTACCCCAATTTTTTCTAGTGTTTTGAGCATGAAGGGATGCTGTATTTTATCAAATGCTTTTTCTGCATCTATTGAAATAATCATGTGATTCTTAACTTTTAGTCTGTTGATATGGTGAATGACATTTATTGATTTCCGGATGTTGAACCAACCTTGCTTCCCTGGGATAAAACCCACTTGATCGTGATGCACTATCTTTTTAATATATTTTTGTATGCGATTTGCTAAAATTTTGTTGAGAATTTTTGCGTCGATGTTCATTAAGGATATTGGTCTGAAATTTTCTTTCCTCGATGTATCTCTGTCTGGTTTAGGTATCAGTGTGATATTGGCTTCATAGAATGAGTTTGGGAGGGTTCCCTCCTGTTCTATTTTATGGAATACTTTGAGAAGTATTGGAATGAGCTCTTCTTTAAAGGTTTTGTAGAACTCGGCTGAGAACCCATCTGGTCCCGGACTTTTCTTTGTTCGTAGGCTTTTGATGACCTCTTCTATTTCATTGCTTGAAATTCCTTTATTTAAGTTGTGTATATCTTCCTCGTTCAGTTTAGGCAATTCATATGTCTCTAGAAACTTGTTGATGTCTTCGAGGTTTTCTGTTTTGTTGGAGTATAGATTTTCAAAATAGCTTCTAATTATTTTTGTATTTCACTCGTGTCTGTTGTGATATTTCCTTGTTCATTCCGAATTTTAGTAATTTGAGTTTTCTCCCTTTTTCTCTTTGTTAGCATGGCTAAGGGTTTATCAATTTTGTTTATTTTTTCAAAGAACCAACTATTTGTTAATTTTTCCGATTGTTTCTTTTGTTTCAATTTCGTTGATTTCAGCTCTGATTTTAACTATTTCCTGTCTTCTACTACTTTTGGTGTTGGTCTGCTCTTCTTTTCTAGGGCTTTGAGCTGTAGTGTTAAGTCGTTATTGTTGATTTCTACTTCTTTTGTTGAATGCGCCCCATGAATAAATCTTCCTCTCAGTACTGCTTTCATAGTGTCCCAGAGATTTTGATATGATGTGTCTTTGTTCTCATTTACTTCTAAGAATTTTTTAATTTCCCTCCTGATGTCTTCTGTTATCCATTTATCGTATAATAGTGTATTATTTAATCTTCAAGTATTGGAGAAGTTTCTGTTTTTTATTCTGTCATTTATTTCTAATTTCAGTCCATTATGATCTGATAGAGTACAAGGTAGTATCTCTATCTTCTTGTATTTGCTAATAGCAGCTTTGTGGCATAAAACATGGTCTATTTTAGAGAAGGATCCTTGTGCTGCTGAGAAGAAAGTGTATTCGTTCTTTGTTGGATGGTATATTCTATATAAGTTGGTTAAGTCTAAATTGCTGATTGTGTTATTGAGATCTATGGTTTCTTTATTCAATTTTTGTTTGGACGATCTACCCAGCGGTGAGAGAGGTGTGTTAAAATCGCCTAGTATTATTGTGTTGTGGTCTATTTGATTTCTGGATTTGAGAAGGATTTGTTTGACGTACATGGATGAGCCAATGTTCGGGGCATAGATATTTATGATTGTTATGTCTTGCTGATTTATGCTTCCATTAAGCAGTATGTAATGTCCTTCTTTATCCCTTCTGACTAGTTTTGGCTTAAAGTCCACATTATCTGAAATGAGGATGGATACTCCAGCTTTTTTGCTGTGTCCGTGTGCATGGTATGTTTTTTCCCATCCTTTCACCTTCAGTCTATGGGTATCTCTTTCTATGAGATGGGTCTCTTGCAGGCAGCATATTTTTGGATTTTTCTTTTTAATCCAATCTGCCAGTCTTGTCTTTGATTGATGAGTTCAGGCCATTAACATTCACAGTTATTATTGTGATATGATTTGTATTCCTATTCATTGGACTCATTTTGTTTTTTGACATGATTTGGTTTCTCCTTTATTTGGCTATTCCTTTAGGCTAGTTCCCTCCAGTTGCTGATTTACACGTTGTTTTTTCATCTCTTCTTCATGGAATTTTTGCTGAGAATGTTTTGTAATGCCGGCTTTCTTTTAGTAAATTCCTTTAGCTTTTCTTTATCGTGGAAGGATTTTATCTCATCGTCAAATCTGAAAGTAAGTTTTGCTGGGTAAAAAATTCTTGGTTGGCATCCATTTTCTTTCAGGGCTTGTAAATGTTGTTCTAGGCCCTTCTAGCTTTTAGGGTCTGGACTGAAAAATCTGCTGGTATTCTTATTGGTTTTTCCCTGAATGTAATCTGATTCTTTTCTCTCGCGGCCTTTAAAATTCTGTCTTTATTTTGAATGTTAGGTATTTTCATAATAATGTGCCTTGGTGTAGGTCTGTTGTAATTTTGCATATTTGGAGTCCTATAAGCCTCTTGTACTTGGTTTTCCATTTCATTCTTGAGATTTGGGAAATTTTCTGATATTATTTCATTGAATAGATTGTTCATTCCTTTGGTTTGTTTCTCTAAGCCTTCCTCAATCCCAATTATTCTTAAATTTGGCCTCTTCATGATATCCCATAATTCTTTTAGATTCAGTTCATGATTTCTTACCATCTTCTCTGTTTGGTCAACCTTGTTTTCAAGATTGAATATTTTGTCTTCAATATCTGAAGTTCTGTCTTCCAGGTGATCTATCCTATTGTTTATGCTTTCTATGGCGTTTTTAATTTGGTTTATTGCTTCCTTCATTTCAAGGATTTCCGTTTGGTTTTATTTTCAGTATCTCTAACTCTTTATTGAAATGCTCTTTTGCTTCTGTTATTTGCTCTTTTAACTGTTGATTAGTGCGTTTATTTAATGCCTGCATTTGTTCTTTCATCTCCTCATTTGCTTCCCTGATTGTTTTAATTATGTACATTCTGAACTCCCTTTCGGACATTTTCTTCTGCTGTGCTATCATTGGGTTTTATTGATATAGTATCTAGGTTTGTTTCGGACATTTTCTTCCCTTGTTTTCTCATATTGGTCAGATGTCAATGGGACTCTGTGATATTGTAGATTTCCTCTATTGGCTTATAGTGACCCTGTAGATTTCCAGTGTATCACCTACCAGCCTTCAGTAGCCAGAAGTCTTGGATTAATTTGATAATGCAGTGCTTCCGAAGAATGCTGCCCCTAGCCCGCTACCGGTTCCAGGGAGAGAGACTTGGAGAGGTCTCTTGTTGCACAGCCCTGGTTCCAGAGGCTGGTTGTAGGTTGGAGGTCTACACTGGCTTGGGGACTTGTAGCTGGCTCTGTGTAGACAGACTCTCACTGGGTGATTTGCCCCGAGAAGCTAGCCTAGAGAGGCGCTTCCTGCTGGAGGGGAGCTGGGCTGCTTGGGGAAGTCCCTGGCGCCCTGTGCTGGTGACTGAAGCAACCTGTGGGCGGGCTGTAGATGGCAGTGGGGTGGGCTGGAGCTGGCTGAGGCGGGCTGGAGCTGGCCGTGCTTCTTCTGTGCAGAAGGGCTCTCACTGGGGGGCCTGTTCCGAGAGGCTGGAGGATCTGTCCCTGTGGGCGAAGCCCACCGCCAGACTGCACCGAGCTGCCTGGGGGAGACGCTATCTGCCCTGTCCCACTCTACTAAGCCACTCGAATCCGGGCCTGCCACCCAGCTGAGCTTCGCTGGATGGGGGAGACTCATCCCATGGTTCTATCTTAGTCTGAGTCTCTCAATGCCTCCCCTTCTTGAATCCTGAGTTCTGGGGCGACTGGAGATGCAGTCACCCTCTAGTCCGCCATCTTGGATCGCCCCGTGGAAAAAGCTTGCAGCTGGAGGGGGACAATGCTGCCTGGAGAGGTCTCTGGCTGCCCAGCCCTGGTCCCAGAAGCTGCTTGCGAGTCGAATATCTCCACTGGCTTGGGGACTTGTGGCTGGCTCTGCGTCGAGAAGCTCTCACTGGGTGGTCTGCCCCGGGAAGCTAGCCTAGATAGGTGCTTCCCGCCGGAGGGGGCTGGGCTGCTTGGGGGAGTCCCTGGCGCCCTGTGCTGGTCACTGAAGCAACCTGTGGGCGGGCCGGAGCCGGCAGCGGGGTGGGCCGGAGCTGGCAGCGGGGCGGGCCGGAGCTGGCCGCGCTGTTTCTGTCAATCCAATGCATTCTTATACATAAGTGATGAATCTTCAGAAAGAGAAATTAGGAAAACTACCCCATTCACAATAGCATCAAAAAAAATAAAATACTTGGGAATCAATCTCACAAAAGAGGTGAAAGACCTCTACAATGAGAACTATACAATACTAAAGAAAGAAATTAAAGAACACCTTAGAAGATGGAAAGATCTTCCATGTTCTTGGATAGGAAGAATTAATATTGTCAAAATGGCCATACTACCTAAAGTGCTATACAAATTCAATGCAATTCCAATTAAAATCCCAATTGTGTACCTTACAGAAATAGAGCAAGCAATTATGAAATTCATCTGGAAGAATAAGAAACCCAGAATAGCTAAAGCAATCCTTAGCAGGAAAAGTGAAACCGGGGGTATTGCAATACCAGATCTTCAACTCTACTACAAAGCAATAGTAACAAAAACGGCATGGTATTGGTACCAAAATAGAAAGGTAGATCAATGGTACAGAATAGAGGACATGGGCACAAACCCAAATAAATACAATTTTCTCATACTAGACAAAGGGGCCAAAAATATGCAATGGAGAAAAGATAGCCTCTTCAACAAATGGTGCTGGGAGAATTGGAAATCCATATGCAACAGAATGAAACTAAACCCATATCTCTCACCATGCACGAAACTAAACTCAAAATGGATTAAGGACCTTGGAATCAGACCAGAGACCCTGCATCTTATAGAAGAAAAAGCAGGTCCAGATCTTCAACATGTTGGCTTAGGACCAGACTTCCTTAACAGGACTCCCATAGCACAAGAAATAAAAGCAAGAATCAATAACTGGGATAGATTCAAACTAAAAAGCTTTCTCTCAGCAAAGGAAACTATCAGCAATGCGAAGAAAGAGCCTACAGAGTGGGAGAATATCTTTGCCAATCATATTTCAGATAGAGCACTAATCTCCAGAATCTATAAAGAACTCAAAAAACTCTACTCCAAGAATTCAAATAATCCAGTCGACAAATGGGCTAAGGAAATGAAAAGACACTTCACAGAAGAAGATCTACAAGCAATCAACAGATATGTGAAAAAATGTTCAACATCTCTAGCAATAAGAGAAATGCAAATCAAAACCACCCTAAGATTCCATCTCACCCCAATTAGAATGGCGATTATCAAGAATACGAGCAACAACAGGTGTTGGTGAGGATGTGGGGAGAAAGGTACACTCATACGTTGCTGGTGGGGCTGCAAATTAGTTCAACCACTCTGGAAAGCAGTGTGGAGATTCCTTAGAAAACTTGGAATGGACCCACCATTTGACCCAGCTATCCCACTCCTTGGCCTATACCCAAAGGACTTAAAATCAGCATACTACAGAGATACAGCCACATCAATGTTCATAGCTGCTCAATTCACAATAGCCAGACTGTGGAACCAACCTAGATGCCCTTCAGTTGATGAGTGGATAAAGAAACTGTGGTATATATATACAATGGAATATTACTCAGCCATAAAGAATGATAAAATTATGGCATTTGCAGGCAAATGGATGAAATTGGAGAATATCATGCTAAGTGAGATAAGCCAATCTCAAAAAGCCAAAGGATGAATGATATCGCTAATAAGTGGATGATGACACATAATGGGGGGAGGGAAGGGTTAATGTTAGGGTTAGAGTTAGGATTAGGGAGGGGGGCAAGTATGGAGGAAGGAAGCACTGTATAGAGGGAAAAGGGGTGGGAGGGGTGGGGGGAAGAGAAAAAATAACAGAATGAATCAAACAACATTACTCTATGTAAATTTATGATTACACAAATGGTATGCCTTTATGCCATGTACAAACAGAGAAAACAACATGTATCCCATTTGTTTACAATAAATAAAAAAAATAATAATAATTAAAAAGAGGGGTTCTGGGGCCTTTAAAAGAGCAAGACACAACCCTTCCCACAGGCTTTCAACTCCAAAGTCCCACTTCTCTTCGGGGAAGTCAATCGCCATTCTTAAATAAAACTTGCTTTTTTTACTCTTGCCTTGGTCATTTTTTGGGTGTTCAGTCTTCAACACCGAGGAATAAGGACCTGTTTCCGTAAACTCCAATGGACAGGTACCAAATTGAGAGACATCCTTTGTTCAAGAAAAAAGGTGTTGCCCAAATTATTACTTTTCAATTGAAATTACTAAAACACAAAGGGATCTATTAGGTATTATTCCTTTCTGATTTTTTTTTTAAGTATCACATCATGGTCTGGGAAAATCAAGTATGCTAAAAAAACAAAACAAAACCCACATGCATTAGATAGCTCTGATTTCTATGAAAGGGGATTCTAGGTAGTAAGTACAATTTCATTGCCATATTCAACCAAATTATCCATAGGACTTAAAGAGATTTTCATTATTGGAAACTAATGTTCAGTTGTCATTGGCTAATATGGCAATGGTAGAAAGGAAACATCTTCTTCTATAGAAGGAAATAGAGTTGGTAACCAAATGCTTGGTCTGTTTTCACCAAGGAAGTCAGCAGCACTAGATTTCAATTATCTTTAGTCCTCTGCTCTGTCAATTAGAAAAGGTTGCATGCAAGGACATACTGGGATTCACATTTATAAAGTCTTACTACCTAGGGAGTCTTAAAGATAACTACTGCTGAGAAGAAATTAGCAAATGGCCTTTGAGAGATTAAAATTTTTTAATGAATAGAAAAAAAATACTCATATCCAAGGCTAAGTAGTTTTATCTTGAAAATCATTTTCTAAAAGAACAACCAAGTCAGTTTCAGTGTGCTAGAAAGAAAAATTTACTTTGATGCTCTGTAGTCACAAATCACACTGAAGCATTAATCTGGTATTGGTGGCATTAGAAACTGTTCTATACCTCTTCCTATGCTGATTATAAGTACTGGAATTCAAAAGCAAATAGCTCTTGCAAGGTTGAGAGCTAACACATAAATACAGGACCAAATGTTATATTTTTCTTGTTTCCCATCCTTTGCCTTGCAGTAACACAAAATAATTTTTATTGCCCAAAGAATGGGACTGTCCTCTGACTTCTCAACCTACAAATGGTCAGCAAGTTCTAATTCTGGTTTGAGGGCTTTTTCATAATGCCATTCTCAGTGTTCATTCCATTTAATTGGCATATAGTTCCCATTTTTGGAACAGGATATTGCTCACTTGAATTCTTTCCATAGGAGAGAAAACAATTTTCTAGGCTCATTTCCCTGAGAATTGCTTAGATCAAACCAAGTTGTTTTAAGTAAATTGTTGATAAGATTGTGGGAATACTAAGATCTTTATTCTGAAATGCCTGGCAGAAAAACACCAGTAACATAGGGCTAGATATCAAAGTCTGTGTTCAAAAGAGCAACCCCTTGTACACTGGATTTTGCAATTAAAATCTCATGTCTGTTGGATGTTAGGTGACCCTTGGGCTTTTGAGAAGACCTAAACAATGCAGCCCTGGGTTCTGATTTGCATAGCCTCATGAGCTTTGAAAGGCATTTGATATGTGAATTTTCAAAGGTCTGAGCAACATCCGATGTCAAAGCTCACAGAGCAACTTCCCTGTGACAAGCAGAGTGAGCAGCTAAAGGGCTGTCTTTGTTAATGAAATGTAATGAGAGAACATCTTTTACTACTGTCACATAGTGTCAAATAACAAGGCTCAGTACCAAAAGTAATCATGAAAATATCAAACAGATGAAAATGTTCTTTTGCAAATGAACTTGGTAACAGAAGGGAGGGGTGCTTTAAATCAATGAGAACTAATTACAAAAAATAGGATTATTCTATCAAAAAGCGGAGAGAGCAATGTGCAGACAATATTCTTGAAAGTCACTGCAATTGGGAAGTACAGAGGCAACTGTGATACTTCATAGTTTGTGACAATAAATCAGAGGCAGCCCCAATGGATCCTGATGTTTTCATGCATCAGTGTTTTCTCTGAAGGTGAGGACCCTGTTTTGCACAGTAGCTGTATTTCTGACTTCCTACATTAGTTTCATCTTTCTCATTTACTTTAAAAATTTTCTTCCTGTATTTTGAGATTCTATTATGAATGTCCTTTTTCAGGACAAGGCAGAGCCTAAGTGAACGCATTAGGAGTATGATGTGGAGCATGGGGTGGGACAACCTGGTGATCATAGAAGGGTATGTTTTCGGCACTTTAAGCCTCCTAGCTCAGTAATCCTTTTTCCTCTTTATGCTCAAAGACAGACTTATGTTATCCCTGGAGGAAAGGAGGTTTACGTACAAATTTATGCTCTAATATTAGGAAAATCTTTTTATTCCTCCTAGAAGAATTTGTTATTTTTATAGATTTTTTTAGAGTGACTAATATTTAAACCCCCAAATAATGTTACCTAGTGTCAGGAAAAAAAAAAAAAAAAAAAAAGAGTAAGAACCTTCTTAATCAAGAAATCACATCAGAAAGTAGTGTAAACCTTACCCAGGGAGATGGTCTGGTTCTCCTTTCAGGAGGTCTGTCTTTGCCTATGAAAGTTAGGCAGACTTGAGACCTACAGTCTTAAATTCACTCCTCCTCCATTGGATTGAACACGCACATACCTCCTTTGATACTAAAGATCCATAATGTTTCATTTATATATTTCTGACAATTGTACTTGAAAAAATCTTATAATTAACTCTTATTCCTACAAATCAGATTCTTATTAAGATTCTATCCCAATCACTTCATCTTAAAATGAAATGTACCAGTGTTTTGCTGAGAACAACAGGCATTTGTTAACTAACCCAATTGCAAATCTAACAATACACAATTTCATTGTTTCCTCCATTATTCCTGAATCATACTGCTATAGACTGCATGTTTGTCTCTCAAATTCTTATGTTGAAACATAACCCCAATCATGATGTTGTTGGGAGATAGGGTCTTTGGAAGTCATCAGAGAATGGACTTAGTACACTTACAAAAGAGACCCCACAGAGCTCATTTACCACTTGTTGCCATGTGAAGTTACAATAAAATGACAGTTATTCATGAACCAGAAAACAGGCCCTCAATAGACACTAAACGTTTGAGTGTCTTGATCTTGGACTTCCCAATGTCCAGAACCATGAGAAATATATTTCTGTTGCTTATAAGCCACTCAGTTTATAGTATTTTATGATAGTAGCCCAAATGGATTAAAACCTGTACTTTGTTCTTGGCCTCTGTGAAACCATATTCATCTGGTTTTCCTTCCATCTCCCATTTTATCTTCTCAGTTGTTTATTTTAGTAAATTCTTCTCTTTTCCCTGAAATTTAAATGCTAAAGTTCCTCAAGAACCAATCCTCAGTGCCATAATCCCCTCAGTTTCTATTTTCTTTTATCTCATTCATAGCTTCAATTATCATTTATTATGAAAATGCTTACTATTCTCAAATTGATACTATACCCTCCTCTGAGCTTCAGACCTGCCTAATCATGTCTTGAAAGTATCTCATATTTAGCCTGTTCAAAAATAAATTCATGATTAACTTCAGACTCCAAACCTGGTCACTGTTCCATCTTCCTCTACCTTATTGGCTGTCATCATCTCTCTCTGATTTCTGGACCAAAAATCCCTGCATTATCCTTGACCTCCTTCCCCTTCATCCCTAAATATCTTTCACATGCTTTTCTCTACTCATGCTCGTTCTAATCCTGTCTGCCCATTAGTTTTACCTGGAAAATATTCTGACTGTTCTCCCTTCTTTCACTTTATACCTTACCAATCTCAAAGAAAAAGAGAGCTCAATTATAACATAAATAACTCATCTCCTAGCTTAGAAGTCTGAAGTGATTTTTCCAATTTCCTAACATGACCTACAAAATCTTCCAAGATTTGTCCTCTGCCATTCTCTCCTTTCTCATTTTTATTCTCCATCTCCCTTCATCCCGCTCCAACTCCCACGTTCTAGGTCCCAGAAAAATGGTACTTTAGTTCTTTGAATATGTAATGCTGCCTCCTACCTTGACTTGTTTTTTCTTTAAACCAATTATTCCTCTGTCTATGATGCTCTCAAACCTCCTTGTCTAGCTTACCACTAATTCTTGCTTAGCTTGCACCAACTAATTCCATAGAATTCAGGTCAAATATAACAAAGATGTCACTTCCTCAGGGAAGCCTACTCAAATTGATTAACACATGTGTCCCTCCCACTGAAACACAAACTTCTTGCATGCAAGGAACATGTCTTATTTACCATTTTATATGGAACATTTTGTAGGCATAGAAAATATTATCCTGATTAAACAAATATAAGCAAAGAAGTGAATGAACATGGATGGTGTTGGTGGTGAGGCTGTGAGTCTTTGCAGGGAGTATTTAAATCTATATGTAAATCAAGTGATCGTGCTTGCTAAAAACCATGATCATGCCCCTTTAGAATCTTTACATGGATTTTGACATGAGAAAAGTCTCTCATGGACAACAATATCAGGTCTCATCAACTTAGGTGATTATTAAAGGCATATACAAATCTATATTTACATATCCATCAGAACTTACCAATGGAAGTGCTTAGATATGAATCCCTTTAGGCTTCTAGACAAGACAATAGAATAGAACATAGGGTAGCTGAATCTACTGGTACAATTTGTGGCAGCTATTTTTTATGAATGTCATCATGGTACAAAGTAATTTGGGAAGCATGCTAGCTGGGACATATTAGTGTACTAGTGGTGTTGAGTGGTGGTCTTTTTTTTTTCTGTTTTTTTGTCTTTTCATAGAAATGAGTGAAAGTTTATCTTCAAAAGCAGAATAAATTGATAATCAATAAGCCTTCAATTTGAATCACTGTGCTACCAGGCCACCATTAAAACAAAGTTTCTAAAGACTATATAATAGTATGATAACTGTTGATAACATGATGATGATGCTAAATGGAAAAATTTTTCTAAAATTATAAATGCACTAAAAGGTCAATTATAAAACAAAGAGAGATAAGGACAGCTGTTTGATTGGTTTTCATTGCTTTATCTCACCATAGTATTTCATTTCTTTATCTCACCACAGTATTTCTATTAATAGAGAAACAAAAAACATCCTAACAAAAATAAACATCATTATAAGTAAAAACATTGTTTATTTTTTTCACCCACTGTATGACCTTAATTTGGGAATATAGTTGTGGCATATGTAAATCACCTTATGAATGAATCCTTTATATTAAAGACTTTTATGATTGTATTATAATTAACAAACTAATTTGAAACATAAAGTAGGACTTTTTAATTGAAAAAGTTGTTTTGCTTATCATTTTTGAGAATATATTCAACAATGAAGACCTCAATAACAGTCTAAATTAAAAATATTTAATTTCAGAAATAGACTTATTCATATATCACAAATAATGAAATAAACATTTACTTTTTCTCTTGATAATTTCTGAATGGTCATGATTTTTATAAGACAAGCCTTAAAAAATGGAGATAGGACTCTAAACTCAAAGTGTTATATGACAGTGACTGTCATAATATATTTTTCAACTACAGAGTGAAAAATTTGACTTACATATCAATCTTCCCTCTAAACTGTAAGATGATTCTTACTATTAGAAAAGTGGTTTTATGTTTGGTATGCACATTATGTTTGGTATGACTCATCATAAGTAAATTTCTAAATGTTTATTAAATGAATAAATACATAACCTCAGAGGAAAGCACTGTGTATGTGCCATCACACATGATACATCTGATTCAAATAAAGATTAATGATCCTTTACTTTGATCTGAGATTTGTCTCTCCTAATGTTTTTGCGATTATAAGTCATTATTTTAAAAAGAGAAACCCTTAGTGGATAATTAGCAGCAATCAAGAGAAGTTTAAACATGCATGAAGGTGAAGTTGCTGTCAAGAATTATTATAGGAAATCTCATGAGACAGACTTAAACTCCCTGTATAAACCATACCAAGCATTTGGTATGGGAACCTGGCTCTCGGTGAGGGCACATATCCTGCAGCAGAGGAGTTTTGAAAACCATTTCACTGGTATATTTCTCTCAAGTCAATCCTCTTGGACCAGGTTCCTATGCCAAATGCTTGGTATGGTTTTTCTGAAAAGAATAGTCTGTACACATTGAGGAATCATTCTGCCATTGAGCCTGTTAGGCTAACAGCTAATGAGTTTCTCACATTTGAGATTTTAAATGTCTCAGTGGAATTAGTCTTTACAGTCATTCCAACTTTTTTCTCTTACCCAAATAGGTTCAGTTCATGAAGCAATATCAATAGTGATTTCACATGGGTAAGTAATTGCATCGCTTTATTTGAATTTTAAGAAACATCAATCTTCCACAGTTTTGCAAAACCAAGAGGACCACAAAACAGTTTATACAATGGAGCCAAATCATCACCTCAGTTTTAAATGATGCAGATTTTCTTGATGTATATAGAAATTTAGAGGTATTAACAGAATTATCCGGGGAGTTTAAGCCAATTAGACTTCATTCCTAGTCTCTGCACTGTAGGCAAATCTTCTAAGTTTCGTAAATACAAAGTGAAGGCACAAAGTACTTAAGGGGAAGAAATTCAATAGAGAGACAACAATGCTAATACCAATAGATGTTTAAACTTGTTAATGAGACTAAAAAGCTTTCCTTGGGAATGAGTCAAAGTTTTTCCCTTGTGAGTAATAGGACACCTAATTAAAAAATGACTTCTGACCAGAAATGGTAGTGCACACCTGAAATCCTAGCTAATTGGGAAGTTGAGGAAAAGATCAGAAGTTCAAGTCCAACCTGGGCAACTTAGTGAAACTCTGGTCTCAAAATTTTAAAAAAGACTTGGGAGGTATCTCAGTGGTAGAACTTTATCTCACATGTGTGAGTTCCTGAGTTCAGTCCCCAATTATGCAATAAAAAGAAAAAGGAGACGACTTCCACCTAGAATATGATTTATTAGAGGTCCATGAAAAGCTAACAGTGAAAGAGGACTAACAACTCCTTCAAGATTCGTTTATGTTTCTATTTTTAGGAATAAAAATAACAATCTCTCTAGAATTTGGATCAAAGGTTTTAGTCATTTTTAATCAAACTATTTTCAATTTCTAAATAATAGTAAATGTTAAGGAACATCGGATTTTCACTCATTAAGGTTTAGTATGAATTAAAAAGAGAAATTAAAACAAATCTGTCCCAGATTAAATTTGCTAAAATAATATCCTGTGTGTTTTTACGTACACACACACACACACACACAAACACACACAGACATGCATACACACACAAAAACAATTATGTGAGGTGATGAATGCATTAATTAACTTGATTTTGGTAATCATTTCATAATGTACACATATATCAAATCACATTGTATAGCCTAAGGGTATATAATTTTTAGTTTTTGGTTATACATCAATAAACTTGGGAAAAATTATATATATAGTACCAGAATTATGATCTGTCAAATCCGTGGGTCAAATAAAACATTCAGAGAAGCACCTGGATATAGGTAGTCATTTTATTATCTTTTGTTGTTCCTTAACATAACTGAGTTCTCTTTTAACCAAATGTTATTGTACTTATTTAAAAAAGACATTTATTGATATTTTCCAGGCTAGGTGTAATTTAATGACATGATAACCCAGGAAGAGAACTTTGCTTATGAAAGATTAAACACATTACTTGCTTAAAATAAATTTACATAATATATGTGGAATAATTAATACCTTTAAATATAATCATATATAAAATGCATTAAAGTATATTTCCAATGATTAGTTCTATCAACAAAAACATCCACTTTTATAGTTCATTATAATTTACAAAGTTTTAAAGTACTGTCATCAATTAAATCTCAAAAATTACCATTTTAAAGATGTGGTAACTGAGGCAGAAAGACAGATATGACAAAGATTACTTGCTTGGGGATGTCAGAGTCAGGAGCAGAAACCAAAGATTCTGGTTTTTCACTCATGTGTTTTATGTTGACTGATTCTTTTCTGTTACTTGAACTATAGCCACACCTTCCTTCCAATTGTCTGAAGCTGGATCTAAATGTATTAGTTTTTCTGCTACCTTTAGTTGTAGTGTGTGCAAATAAATTCATGAATTGACGGATTCTTGACACATACATAGTGTATTCTTTATAATGTCGATAGACGCTAAGAAGGAGATGACTAATTCATCATTGCTTCACATCACTTACCAATTATAAGCCTGTGATGGCCTCAACTTTTGCTTGAATAAATATGAGCTATACGAATCTGTCACTAGATAATCTATTTGAAGTATAACAGGGAAACAAATTATCCAAATCATCAAGAATACATCTACCAACATCTTGGGAGCCTGAGACAGGAGGATTCAAGTTCAAAACCAGCCTCAGCAACAGCAAGGCCCTAAGCAATTCAGTGAGACCCTGTCTCTAAATAAAATACAAAATAGGGCCAGGAATGTGACTCAGTGGTTGAGTACCCCTGAGTTCAGTCCCTGGTACCCCCACTCCCCAAAAAATACATTAGTTTAAAAGACCTGTGATTTTTTTCTAGTAATTCTAAGACTAGTAGATTTTGATGGATATTTAAGATTGCCACTAGTTATTGTATACATAAGCACACATATACATATTTTCTAAGGAAAAATAGGAATAAGCTGAAATAAATTATAAGTATGAAGTTTTTTAACACAGCAAGATAACATTCCTTTAGGAATAAAGTCCAACAATAACAAAATATATTTTATAACTTGTGAGACTGATAAGGTACTTTTCATGGCCCCGCTGCCATCTAAGGGTGATCTGTACTAGTACTAGAAGCTAAAGTGTACACTGAGCATGAATTTGCATTTTAATGAACTACAGGATCATTAAATGTAAGAAGAATGAATATGAAGTATCCACAGTATATGCAATCCTAAAGACTGTGTGGGATGTGGTGTTAAATCTGGCCTATGTGATTTCCTGGGTAGGTCCTCACAGGGGTACTACTAGCATTTGACCTCAAGATGTAAGTATATGTCCCTCCAAAATTCAGAGAAAACCACAATAAACTATACGGAGAAAACACTCGAAATATATTCATATAACTTTAAAATATAATTTATATGGGGTTAATATGTAGTATAGTCCTCATCGTTTTAGTTCTAGGTCACATGTTTTATCTTTATAAATTCTCAAAGCAAAAAAAATATTTATTTTGATTTCTAGGTTCCTACAAAATCAACTAATCAAATTCTGGCCATGAACTCCTTATTTAACACTCATTTTTTTTAAATTTAAAGTTCCTTTCATGTGTCTCTAAATGATATGAAATAAGAATTTGCATTGGAGGAAACAGGAGGATGATAGAAACTATTGTTTTTTGTTTGTTTATTTGTTTATTTAAGTAGCCCAAAACTTCTGCAGAAAAAATGAAATCTCAAATTACTTCAAATGTTTGTCAAACATTAAAGTTTTGGGTTAAATAAAACTATCTTTGTAGAAGAACTGTATTTTTCAGCAAAATTATAATTGATGGGTTATTTATTATCTCATGTCATTCTCACATTAGTAACATTGAAGTTCAATGTGAAGTGATAATAACTACAGCCTGGTAAATATCTCTAGCCTTATTACTTTGTAAAAAAAATTTTTTTTTTATTTTTTATTTTTTACAGGCTGCATTTTGATTCATTGTACACAAATGGGGTACATCCTTTCATTTCTATGGTTGTACATGATGTAGATTCATGCAGCTGAATGCAACTACCAATGGTTCAGAAAGTATTTTCTGTTGGACAGATTACATGTTCATATTCAATTATTTATACTGTATTTTAAACTAACTGTGCACCTTGTTGAGTTGATCTTCATCACAAAATTAAGGTCTTATATTTAAAGAGAGATATACTTAATGAGCATGTTGTATAGTAATTATCTTGCATAGTTTGCTTCATTTTCCTCTCAAGCAATTAGATTCTTATTGTTGGAGTGTTGGGCTTTGTTGAGTCCATCAAAAGATTTGATCTTATTTCTAATCAAAATCAATTTTTATCAAGATGAAGGTCAAAGAAAATAGTATCACTTACTTTGCTTTTGCTTCTGCATCCTCATATGCTTTATTAGAAACATCATCCAGCCCTCCAATCAAATGCTTGAAAGAGCTGTAAGAGGAAAAACACAGTAATTAGGATAAATACAAAGTAATAAGGACAGAAACCTAAACATGAAACAATAAAGGGTATCTAAAGAAAAAGGAATTCAAACACAAACTAAATACATCATTAATAAATATACAAGAAAGTAGTTATTTCCCCTGACTAGAATATGAACTTTATGAGATCAGAGACCTTTCATACTTGGTTCACTTCCGTAGTTCCCAATACCTGACTGGATCTGGCTACCATGTCTGGTAAAGACAGATATTCCAAGAACTGGGTAGCATAAAATCTATGATACACTAATCGATATGCATCACAAAGTTAGTTTTTTCATTATAATACTGAAACAACAACAAGATCTACAACTACGGAGTGCCTACTATATGTCAGGTATTGTAATTAGCATTAATTTATTAATTCAGTTCTCAAGCTATAAAATACAAGCAATCATTATCTCTACTTAAAATTAGTTAGCTAATTTTCAAAGGCAAAAAATATGTAGCAGATAGGAAAACAAGCAGCAGGAGAGAATTACAGAAAAATCAACTCATTTGAAAGAATGAAAAAAAATAACTTTAGTATAAAGCAGGAAGATTAATTATTCTGCTAAAATCCAATCTATTAATATTCTACTATGTACCTCAAAATGTATTCAGACTTACTTTCTACAGTTAAGTCTGATTTATGATAACATTATAAAATAACACAATGTAAACACTCACATGTATTACAATTGCCCTTGAAAAGCAAACAACCAGATATAGTAGATCTTAGGCAAATGACATTTTGGCAACCACCACAACTTTCCTTTTGTGGATGAAGGAACAAATATACAGACTATATATAAAAATTTGGGTCTTCACAAGACAGAGCCCCACATACAAGGCTCTTCTCAGTATGCTTTATATGCAGTAACTAATACTGTACAAGGACCAATTGAGTTAGGATTATTTATCTCCATTTTACTTTCACTTATTCCCATATTAAAAATGAGGATACTAAAGTACAACAGGTTGAGAAACTAGCCCAGAGTAATCCAGCCAGCAACTGGGAAGTTAAATAGGAAGGTGACCATACACCATACTATTCAAACTTCCACTGCACTTCCTACCGAAACACTAGGCTTAGAAACTAATTCTGACATTTCTAACAATATCTGGGCCCTGGTCGGAGAGTTTTAAAGTGGTATAAGAATTGCATGTTGATTTTAAATCCCTATTTTTTTTTTTTTCAGTGCTGGAAATCAAACCCAGGGCCTCTTGCTTGCGAGGCAAGTTTTCTACTACTGAGCTAGACCCTAGCCCTTCTATAATCTAAAACATGTAAATGACTTTGTGTGTTGTAATCATTAAGCATTAAGTTATATATTGTCAGGTCCTGAAACAGATTTGTTGATTTAAATTTAAAAGTTACTTAATCACTTTCATATATAAATTGTTCGGAAAAACTGTGAAGTAGAACAGGATACCCTGCCCGGGGGTTGGCTGGAAGGGGATGGAATAGCTATTATCTCAGACCCTTGGGTAATGATCATGAGATCATCTGGGAGGCAGGGTAATGAGAACATTGCACTAAGTCCATTATTTCTATACAAAGAGAGACCCAAGAGAAAATTACTAGACAAAGGCCCAGGAAATCAAGAATCTTATTCTAAAATATGAAGTTTTCTGTAATCAGCTATATTAAAACATACTGAGTGATAACGTTGAATGTCCAAAAGGCAATAGTTCTTTTACAAATTTTTAAAATATTAACAATGTTAAATTGATTAATAAAATCCTCATGGTTGAGGAAAATGTTCAAATATGACTTATGCCATCATGCATTTTTTCAAATTACCACAGAATGTTTTGGTTCTTACCAAAACTTGGAGAAAGGCTAATTTTAGAGAAATTTTTTAGGGTTAGGTGAGTTTATAATGTAAAATTCAAAATTCAATTTGCAATGAAAACAGAGAACATTTGGTTAATTTTCTGTTTTCATATATAAAAGAAAATTAAACCATAGAGTTGAAATTACTTGTCTAAGATGACTATATTTATCAGCAGAACCAGGATTATTATCAATATTCCATAAAATCCATCCCTATTCTTTATAATACCAAATCTAAGACATTGTGAAAAGGTACTGATGAAGAAGTCAAAGAATATTTTGTAAGAAAAGCAAAGAGCAATGATCATTAAAACCTGACTTCTCAATTCCATTCACATATTGAGAACATGTTCTTAGACATTTAAAGCTCACAGTAATTCTGAGAACTCATTTAAAAAAAAAAAAAACTTATGTCTTCCTCGTTTTTATTTGAGATGAAGATGTTTTAATCAGTATATTACCAAAGAATTAAAGAGTAATCTGATAAAAATATCTTCATTCTTGTTAAATCTATTAACTTAAGAAATTCTGTTCAGTTCATTAGCCTAGATTAAAACTCCACAGATTGCTTTTGAAAATAAAGTTTGAAATCCTATCAGCAAAGTTAATAACCGAAAAGCATTGATATGGCAGTGCTATCGAGAGATGTAAAAGTAGAAATCACCTAATTGTGCTGATGATTTGGAAAATAACTTACCCATTTTTTAAAATCAGTAATATTCAATGACAAGTATCACATTTTAAAAAATGATTATTTTTACTATTTGTCAAAAAATAAGGAAAATGATACATAAGTACAAAAGACTTGTGTCATTTGTGAAATAAATTCCTTTTAACTTTCACTCAATGTAATACATTGTTTTTTTACTATGGGAAATATAAAAAACTGAAATAAGAAATTAAAAGATTACACATAGTTATCTAACTACAAATTATAAGTGGGAACATTTTTTTCCTTTTCCTTTTTGACTCCTTTCCACACATAGCTTTGTTGTTTTAAAGTGTCGTGATAGACATGATTTAATCTCCTTTTAACTTAATATTATAAGCATAAGTATTTAACTTTAGTTTTAAAACCTAAATAAGTATTAAATAAAAACTAAATAAGTATTACTTATTAAAGTAAGTAATATTTGAGCAGTTAACTAATAGGTCACTGGATGTACATGTATCATAGAATACCCACCTATGCATGTATACACATCTACAAACACATATACACTCACACACACACATATATTCAGATAAAGGAGGGGTATCGTAACTATATATACAGTCACCAATATTTGTATTCTAGACTATAGATTTAACATATGGAATTTCTTTTCAAAACAAATATACCCAAGACTGTAATTTTGGCTATTGAAATTTTATAAATACTTTTTATCTGGAAGACAACACTAGACAAAGAATATAACATTTTTTGAAACATTAAAAAAATTATTTCCTGATGATATTCTAAATCTATTCAAAGACTAAATCAAATATTATTCAATGTAGAATTTTCAAGCAACGTTATCAAATTTCAAATGAAAGTCATTGTCTATCTCTATACTGATCAATGAGTAATTTAAGACATCTTGATAAGCATAATTGATGATGTTACAGACTATATCCTTCCTGGCACAGATGAAGAAATTAGTATTGCATTTTCCCCTTTCATAGGCATTCTATAGAGACACCTGCTATCTGTTTGGACTCTAACCAAACAGCTATTTATAAAAAAATCGTTCTAGGTATCAAATGCCTTTCAATATTTACTCGGTTCTTATGACTTTTTTTTTTTTTTTTTTTTTTTTTGATACTGGGGGTTGACCCCAGGGGTGCTTAACCACTGAGCGACATCCCCATCTCTTTTTATTATTTATTTTGAGTCAGGGTCTCTCCAAGTTGCGTAGGGCCTCACTAAGTTACTGAGACTGGCCTTGAACTTGGAATCCTCCTGCCTTAACCTCTGGAGTTGTTGAGATTACAGGTTTATACCACCATGCCAGGCTGCATTATGGCATTTCTTGACTAATATAAGAAGAAAACTTTTGTTGTCATTGCTCTATTTTGAAAGAGATTATAAGAAAATGTTTTGACAAACATAGAACTGAATGAGTAGACTACAAAATGTTATTTACCCATTATAACAGATACAGGTTACTACAAGTAAATCATTAAATTCAGTTTTTAAACTCACAGTCATATACAATTTATATTTAAGCCTTATGAAATAGAAAAGCCAGGTTCACAAATATTCTAGATTTAATTTCAGAAAAAAATTAAGGAAACATCATAAAGTGAAAGACTAATTTAGGACATCTCAACACAAACCTTCATTGTGTGCCTATTATGGCAGGTGCACTTCTGTTTCTTAAGGTGGGAAATCCAGTTTCAACAAGTCTTAATAGAATTATTTAAGGCAATGGGTAAAATACTATCAGAAGTCCCCTTTATGTTTAATGCCAGTAGTTTAAATATACTTGCAGTGCGTGTACAGATAAGAAAGAATGATGGGAAGGGAGAAGCAGTAAAGGATAAAAGGAAAGAGAGCAGGAGGAACAGAGGAAGGAAGACAAGGAAGGAAGGAAGGAAAGAAAGAAAGAGGAAGGGGAGGGAGGAGAAATAGGACACTTTCACATCAAGAATGCTGAAATTTATAGAAATTTTCCCTCAGGAATATCAGTTAAAGGCTGATTCTCATTCTAGGAAATCTGTCTGTTTTAGAACATTATGGTGACAGTAGCTCAGTGGGTAATAATTTCAGTTATTAAGATGTTTTCATTATTAAGCCAAAACATCCCTCCGAAGGGAGTTGATTACTCAGTGGTATGTCTAGAACGTGTATAATTTTGTTCTTCAGCAGTTGTGATATGATAAGACTTCATCTAGAGAGAAATGGGCTTTTAAATTACTACAAAGGCAGCGCAAATATCAGAGATCAGCATTATTATGCTGCTAAAGAATGAGAGCATTTATATTTTATTTTCTGCTTACAAAGCACTTTTTATATTCTTAAACCACATATATATTTTCACATATCTATATTCATATATTCATAGATGTATTAGTTGATTTAATCCTTATGCTTTCCTGTCCTCTGATACAATGATTAGAAATATGTATAAATTTTAAACATAGAATCTTTTAAAATTCAAAATAGGGTAGTAGAAAATCTCCTAAGTCATATAAAGTAGTTTTGTTTTCTTGATTATACCCTTAAAGTAAGATGATAATCTATTCTTAAGAGTGAAATGCTATAAGACAAAAATAATCAAAGGAAAAATCGTAAACCCGAAACTACTTCGAATACTTCACTAGTGCTAAGCAAAATGTTTGTCAAGCATTATTGGCAGTGTGGGCAAAGTCCTCTTGATCTGACAGGCTATAGCTTTAGAATTGTTAACCTGAATCTTGGCTAACTGCTTATTCACAAAAAAAGTTTATGAAAAGAAAATAGAAAGTTAGACCCCTAAGATGGCTCAGGATTCTTGTGACTTAGCTAAGGTTTCAGAGGCATCCTTCATTGCTTTGGCATGTTTATGCAAAAAATCTGTTGACTCACATTGTAGCTTCAGGTGAGTGCTCTTATGTTCATTATTTTTTATTTATTTATAACTAAGACAAACATAATTCTTACTGTTTATACTATCAAGTACCATATGAATATGTTTCTTTGATGGGAGAATGAATTCCAGATCAAACTCAACCAACCAACATCCATAACCTTCCACTTATCGTCTTTCTATCTATCCATCCCCATACACCTCTGCATTTCTGCAGTGCCCTCTATCTACAAGGGATGATTTAAGCTACTATGGAAGATGCAAAAAAACAAAACAAAACAAAAAATCCAAGGTATACTCTTAAGGAATTTACAGTTTTATATTAAAGATAAATCACAAAAATTATAACACAGGTTAGAGGGGGTCAATGGTTGAGTGTTTATCAGAAGGAAGGCTGTAATGTTCATAAAAATAATTTTAGGTTAATGGTTGAGTATTTATCAGAAGGAAGGCTGTAATGGTCATAAAAATAATTTCAGAGCTGACAGTGTAGTTCAGTGGTAGAATACTTGCCTACCATGTACAAGGCCTTGGGTTCATTCCCCAATACTGGAAAAGGAAAATTTCATGTACTTATATTTGTCAGTAACTTCAGAGGAAGTAATAAGATTTTATGTCCATAGTTATCAGTATCTTCTGATTCTGCACAAATAATTTGCAAGAGAAAATTATACAAGGCATTAGAAATTTGTCTGTTTCTCTTTAGTCACAAGAATCCATGTCTTTTATGGGGATTATTGATTAGGAAAAAATGTGTTATGAGCACTTAAATTATTTCTTGATTATATTATATAAAAGGAATCAAATTTTAAAATAGTAATACAAATTGGCCTAGAAATCTAAGAATTGATTTCAGAACTCTCCCACTTTACTTACTATGACTTTTATAAGGGAAAAAACATATTTTGTGTTGACAAAGTTTTCATGTGTAATATGCATATATGATCATTTTTCTTTTAAGACAGAGCCTTATTTGAGTCAAGTGTTCATTATAATGGTAAAATGACAAGATCAGTCCTGAATTTTAAGATAATTTTTTGTGATTATAATCATAAGTTGCCAAAATTTCATAAAGCACTGAGAGACCATAAGACACATCACATCTTAATAAAGCATGTAATAAGAGAAAGATGTGTTTTGGATTTGTCCACATATCATTTTGAATTTGTAAATATTATGCCTTAAATATTTATATATAAGACGCCTGTATTTCTAGCACCCTTTGCTAAATATGGTTGAACTCTGAATCTTTTGTAGACAGGGCTACTCAAAGTACCATTGGTCAACTGCTGCTGGTTTGTGACAAGTTAAGTGTAATAAGTTCAGACACTTTGCAGCAATTTGACATTACTGAGACATCCAATGGCAAGATGAGGGGACTTATATTTTTGAACAGAGTATAGACCTTTTTAGTTATTATCAATTCATGAAGTGAGAGATATTTGATATAAGCTTCACATTAACCATTCATAGGAGGGTAATGTTGAAATTTGATACTTTGAGATTAGTTTGCTTGTTGTAACTCAAAATATTTAGGATTCAGAATTTAATTAAAAGGGAATTTAACTATAAATTTACAGGATAAATTGACAGAACTAGCTAATAGTGAAGATTAATTAAAATAGTAGGTCATTTCAAATTTACATAAAAATAAAATATCCTCAAAAAGCTAAAATTGCTTTAAAGTCACTTTATCCAATTGCATCAATACACCTCTTTGTGACTGGTTTCTCTATTCTGAATGTATTAAGCTGAACATAAAAGACTTTGAATAGACATTACTCCCTGAAAGTGGCATTTCCATCAATCCAATCTAGATCTGAAAAGTTAACAATCAATAAACGGGCACATTTGACACATAAAAGACTAAATATTGTCAAGCAGAGTGTTTGTTCAAAGTGTACCTATTGCAGTTAGAATGGGTAATTGCAATTTCACTTACAGATTTTGGTTGTGTCAGGACTGCAAAACAAGTATAATAGTCATTCTCTTTCTTATGGCTTATGCACACGCTTTCAATGACAATGTGACTGACTTTTGTCATTGTTTTCTTTTTATCAAATCTGATGTTTGTTCTCATATTTTAATTGGCACATAATTTTATACTGAATCAAGTAGGACAAAAAAGTAGGCACTTATTTTTATGACTGTTAAAACCTTATTTTCCGGTAATTCAGTTGTATGTTATTTTATAAAACATCTGTCCATGATTGACTGGAAATTAAAACAAAACAAGATTTGTCCTTCCACACAGGTTCTCAAAGAAGCACTGTTCTGGACAGTGCCCTCTGTCCTTCAGTCTTTTACATTCCCTTTCTGAATTCTACCTGATATCTTGCAATTGCCTTATCATATGACTTATTGCAAAGTACTGGAATTGTTATATTTTTTATTTCCTCCAATGGATACTGTAATCCTTAGGATGTTTTTTCTGACCCTATACTTAGTACTATTGCAGTACCTGCATACAGGATACACTCAATGATTGTTTATTGAAGCACTTTAAGAGTTATTTAATTGATTCCTTTAAGACCTAATTACCACAAGCATCTGCTGGTTTACTCTGGCTAATCTGAAAAGAAACCTGGGTAGTGGTGGGCTGAGGGAAGCCATCCTCCCTAGTGCCATCTTCTCTTCAGCAGGCATAGGGCCTTAACTCTTCACACCATGCTATGGGAAGTAGCGCTAATGTGGAAGAACTGGAGTCTCACAGTATCAATTGACCTTTAGATAATAAGATATTTCAGAAGAGAACACCCTTCTCATTATTTTCAAGGCGTTTTCTGGTTCAAGAAGTCAACACACTATAATCTGAAAACCAAGTCTGGACCACTGCCTATTTTTGTAAATAAAACTTTGGGGGGACACATTCACACCTATTCTTACATGTACTGTACTGTCCAAGACTGTTTTTACATATAACAGCATAATTGAGTAGCTACAACCAAGATCTCATAACTGAAAATATTTACTACCTGGTCCTTCACCAAAAAAAATTCTTAAGCACTGTTCTAGATAATTCTCTTCTTCTCACTCTTACACCCTTATATCTAATCCAGTGCTATATCTCATTCATCCTACCTTCAATAATTGACAATAAAATTCCTTTTCTATACTGTCCCTCGCTTCCAGCTGATATATTCTATTTATATGATTATATCAATTATATCAGATATTAGTTAAAATAATCTACTTTTTGGTAAATGACTACTTAAAACTGCCTCTGAAAAACTTGGCTAAACTAAAGATCATGTCAAATGTAAAATATAAAAGTTGCTAATTTTTAAAAATAGGTTGAAGTGAACTGCTAAGATACTATAATAAAACTACTCTAATTGTGTTTGATTATGTTTTGCTGTTAATACCCAGAAACCCTTTGAAACAAAGGGTTAGTCCCCAGCTTAACAGTTTTACAAAAACATGTCTCTATCACTGGACAAATGGTTGGAAGTTTCAAATGGTTGGAAGTTCCCCCCAAATCATTTTAAGTTTAGAAATACAACATCCTTCAGTTTTACAAATTAGTGCTTACAAATTTAGTAATAATGAAAATATCAAAATATTAAAATATAAAATATGTATTGTCATATGGGTTATGCATTATGCAAACCATTCTACATGCTGTTTCCTTATTTAACAGATAATCAAGACTAGGTCAATTAAGCAGCTTTCCCAAAGTCACATGAGTAATAAACAATGAGAATGAATGGAGGCAATCTGACTAACATACTTAATCCCAACCATTGTTGACACCATTTCTATCTCCCAGTATGGAAAACTGAAGCCAGTTCTTTAATAGCTGGAACTAGGATTTAGAGTCAAGTATCTGTTCTCTTGCATCCTGCTCTCATGGTCAACCCAATTTTTAAGAGAAATACTTTTTAACAGATTATCTTATTTCTCTTAATTGTATTATGACTATAAAAGTTCTAATTAGGTAAGTATATTAGTCTTCTAGGCTGCCATAACAAAATACCACAAATTTGGGACTTTAGACAACAGAAATTTACTTACTCATAGTTATGGTAGCTCAAGTTCAAGATTAGGGTTGGTTTCTAGTAAAGTCTTTCTTCCCAGCTTTTCCTAACATTTCTCCTTTCACTGTGTCCTTCCAGGGAATCTCCTCACCGTGTCATGCCATTGGTGTCTTCTTCTTCTTAGGAGAACACCAGTCCTCTTAGATTAGGGTCCCACCCTTGTGACCTCAAATAACCTTAAATACCTCTGAAAAGCCTGACCTTCAAATGTGGTAAAATCCATGGGTAAGGACTTCAATTTGCAGATTTTAGCAAACATAATTAGTTTATAACAGGATGTTTAATGAAGAAACATTAATGGCAATCTGGAAGATACACTTCTTCATACAACTGGTTATTTAATAATATTTTTTTGAAATTGTTTTATTTGTATTAATTAGTTATATATCACAGTAGAATGCATTTAAGCATTTTGATAAATCATACATAAATGGATTATAATTTCTCATTTTTCTGATTGTACATACTATAGGATCACATCTTTATATGTAATTTTTTAAAGGTTCATAAAACCTTTAGTTCCTGGTCTTCACTTCTTTCCTTGGCCCTAAGTCTGGCACCATTATCATCATACTTCTCCCACATGAAGTACCCCAAATTCCTTCTAAAGCAAATGCCCTTGTCACTGCTCCTGATTCAAACCCTTTCACCTTTCTACTCAGGACTTTTTCTCCATCAATTACAATCTTTCTTCTCTCCCTTTTGACTTTTCTTCTTTTAGCCCATAAACAGGATGATGATGTCTACAACTCTAACCCATAATGCAATCCTTTGTGGTTAAAACATCAGTCTGAATAATCTTCATTCTCTGTCTCTTGTCCTTTTTGCCATTTAATTCTCAACCTATTGCCTATTGACATTTTATTCTTATCTTTCATTCATTCTGATTATGCTTTTCCCTTAAAGTTATCATTATTTTCCTTTAATAGTCTTTTTCTGTATCCCATTTGTGAGCTTTAATAATATCTTTAAGAAAGATATTATTAAAGTTCACGGCCCCACTGACAGAATTCTACAGCTGTAGCCATGCCTGTGGGACCACACTCAATCACTCTGTCTTGTCCTTAACATTTCACTTTCTTGATTTTCCTCCTTTCCTTCTACATTACTTCTTGTCATGTGTTGAACACACACTTCTTCATTAGCCACTCCTTAAAGGGAAGTCATTCCCCAAATGTGTCCTTTGCCCTCATTCTACTCAATTGATGGAGTTATTTTCTCAAATATTTATTGTCTGGGATATGTTCAGTCTTATTTTGTGCCTGAATAACCTGTTGAAACTTCACAACTCTATGAAGTAAGTAGTTATCCCTACTTTATTAGGGGTTTGCATCACGTTTCTCAAACTCTGCACTACCGACATTTTGACCATAGAGTTCTTAGTTTCAGGGGCTGTTCTGCACATTGTAAGATATTTAGCAGCATCCCTGGCCTCTACCCACCAGACACCAGCAGCAAAACCTGCTTTCATAACAAAAATTGTCTCTGGACATTGCCAATGTCTCCTGGTTGACAACAGTAGACAAGATGCAAGATTTAGAGACAACTTACGCAAGACCATAAAGACAGAATTTGAACCCAGGTGATTTTTACTATAACCCTTTTGTTGTACACTCTATTAATCATACTTTTTCTAAAAGGTGTCCCAGAAAAGAGAATTTACTCTTGAGACTATTGTTTAGATTCCCAGGATGACGTTCATGTCTAACTCTGTATCTTTGAACTCTCCATATCTATATTGTGGTCACTTTTCTCAGTGTATCTCACTTGCTCCTCAAATTCAACTTAGCCATAATTGCATTTACCAGCTTCCATAAAGACTTGCCCCTAAATTTCTTGTATTCCTGAATGCCATCTCTGACCTTTTCCTTTCACCCTAGCCCATCCAGTTTACCTTTGCAATCTCTTTTGAACTCATTCCTCCTTTCCTTTTCTACTTCCTCTGCTGCCATATTCAGAGTATTGACACTCATACTTAATCTCAGAAGCATCCTATTTGGTCTCACTGCCTTGGTTTTCTCTCACTCTACTCTTCTGTAAAAGATTCTGCAAATGGAATCCAGCTTTCAGTTAGCATTTAATTTGTTGGTACAGAAGCAACTGCCTAAAGACAATATAAGAGGCATAGATAGCATGGACTTGGAATCAGACAGTCCTGAAATTCTAATCCAGCTCTGCCACTCTGTTTCCACAGGGCTATTGTGATAATTAACAGACATGAAAGTGTTGAAATAAAATCATGATATCTGAATGCTCAGAAGAGACACAAGTTACCTTCTCTGAATATTCCTTTCCACCACTGATCATTTTATGTATCCTCTACAAATTAAACCCCTTCAAGTCATAGTTTTATGGTTCTGATTTAAATTAGTCATATTGATAATTTCCATTTCTTTCTTGTCTGCCCATCTTTTTCAGGTACCTTTTTGGCCTTTACTATTTATTTCTGACATTTCAGAGAAAGGTCAGCTGAGCTCTCTTCTATCTCATAATTTTCTGAACTCTCTTATATTTGTTTATTCTTCTTCAGGATAAAGAAAGCAATTGACAAAGAATAAATAATCTCCCCAGCTTTAATTGTCAATAACCAAGCTCCATATATCAATTACATGAGAAGAATAAATGTCAAACTGACTCTTCTAGGATGGTGGTTATTTCATGCCTTGGGTAGATTTACCTCCCATCTGTATCTCTTAAGATTATTTCAACTCAAAGTGCAATGTGGCCCAGGAGCAGTGCAACATTCTCATATTTTCACTAGTGTGTGTATGTGGGGGCCTGCTGTAGAATGACTCTAGACAACAATTTTAAAATACACATATCTTTTGAATTTGTAATTCTACTACTATGTATCTCTTCAAGGAAATACTTCTGAAGATGGGCAAAGCTACTTAACTGCACAGAATTTGTCACAAAAAATAAAAATTAAAATTGACTAGATGTCAGACTACATTTGAAAGTCTAAGAAGACAAAGGAACTCAGTGATGCTCATGCTAAATTGTCAGGGTAATGTGTTCTGATGAGCTTCAGAAACCAAATTATGTCCAATACGCATTTCTCTACTTATAAGCTATGTGTTTTAGTACATGAAACTTTGGATCTATGAAGTTTAGTTTCTTTGAAGTGGAGAGAAAAATATTTCTTGCAGCTTTCCTGTGAGCAAAACTTTTAGTTAATCTTTACCTATTATATGTGTGTGATTTTTTAAATACTTCCCTATATATGGTCAAAGCAGGGAAAATAATTCAGATAGAATGATCTCCCTATTTAATGAAATATGCCAAGATGTCAATAGTAGAATAGTAGTTACCTTGGAATGGCAAGATTATATTTACAATTTTCTCTTCCATTTTTCTACAGTGAACAGTTATTACAGATATTATTATGATATAATCTCTATTAGAAATGTAAAAACAAAAAAAGAAGAAAAATAAATAAATCTTATGGGTCTGATGAAACATTACTAAATAAAAATTGTCATTTAGCCCAAGTGGGTTTCTGCTGAAATGATAACATATTATCTCCAGTTCAGCATGGAGGATGACCTCTTCCTTATCAACTGCCAAATAATGATTTGCTTTGATCTTCTGGTATTCATTTAAAGTTAATTCAAATGCGTGACTGAGAAGGGCAATAGACAATATGACCACTACACTTCTTCCAAAATAGTAAATTTAGAAAGAGCCTCCTTTGTAAGTAAAGCTCAGCCTGGAAATGAGGCTGCATTGCTATCATGGCTGATGCTAATCCAATTCATGTTTCTATGCTGAGTTTCAAAATGAGTACCAACTGCTAGACATATTGAAAAGAAAAGGAAAGTCTTAGATCTTTATGACCCAGCTGGGCCTGTAATAACTGTCTCACCAGGGAAGTATGCTTACTAAAGTAAGCAAAACCTCTTAACTCTACAAAAAAGTGAAGTGAATATCTAAAGCAGAATTCAACTTTCACTGATTGTCCTGTTGATTTTCATAATGATTGCTAAGCTTTTGTCAGAAATGGGTCCTGGCATCTTCTCTTCTCTGCTTTATCTCTAGAATATGAAGAGAATAACCCCTTCCCGAGTAAGCAGCCAACAAACAATATTCAGAAATATTTTAAAGAGATTTCCAAATATAAAATTTCAAACATTACCTTTTTATTTGAAGATAAGAAGATTGATGTTTAAGAATTAGACACTGAGAGTTTCGCATATTTCCTTATTCATTCATAGAACAAGTTTATGAGATCCAAAGACATCACTGAATCTTTAAATAACAATTCTTAAAACACTCAAGGGATAAAGATGCAAACCTCAGGGACATAGTAAGGTTTCAAGTATTTACTAGAAAAAAGAAAGTGTTTTTTAGCTGGTGTAAAACAAATCACCAATTTAATTAACAAACCAAAGCTGTGATTATATTAAGATGATTAACTGTGAACTGCAACATCAATTTCCATTCATCATCTAATTGTCAGAAAAAAACAAAAAAAAACAAAAACACTCCTGTCAATGGACATCTCCATTGAATGTCTGAATACCACTTAGGCAGTCAACATATCCAAAACTGATTTAACTGACCACGTCCATCTCCACCTGTTTATCACTTGTATGCTTGATCTATTGCAGACATCCACCAAGTCCCCTATGCTAGAACCATTTCTTTCTCACCTCCCACATTTAATTATTCACTAAAATCTACTTTGAACTAAAGTTTAAACCCAAACCCTAACGAAGTTGCTTAGGGTTGTTGTGGCAGTATCCTAATGCTCTCTCTGCTTGAGTTCTTCTGCATTATTATCTATCTTCCATTTCCTTCCTTCAAAGACAGCGCAATGCAATAGAAACAGGTCTCTGCTGGTAATTTACAGTCCAGAGGAAATGGTTCAGATTCTTTTAGTTTAAGATACTAACGTATTTCTTTATAATCATCTCTTCTTTCCAAACTCATCTCTCAGCATTCCACTAGCTGTCTGATTCATTGTCCTACAAATCTTCTCTTCTTACCACAATCCAGTCAAGGCACAATCCAGAAACCCTCCAAAAGTCTTTCCAATTTCTTCTTTCTACATGCCCTTTTCTTAGCAGCAGCTGCCTATATCCCTTCTTTCTCCTTTGTAAAACTCGTACTCAGAAAATTCGCTCACTTGTCCCTTTGTCCAGGAGGGCCTCTGGATGCTTTAGGCAAAACACATTCTCACACTCTCAGGTCTCCCCAAGTATTTTGTCCCTACTGCAGTTTCTCATGTTAACTTTCAGACCATGAGTTCATAACAAGTAGAAGATCTTGAGATATATATATATATATATATATATATATATATATATATATATATATATATATATATTCATATCCCTGGATCCCAGTTTATGATTTGGTTTTGACTCTGTCCTGGTTCTTGATTTATTGCTTCCCAGTTCTAGGTTCATCCTTTTGACTGCTCCCTGAAATGAATTCTGATATTTAGGTTTGTTCTTGCCAATTGACACAGAAACTTTGTCAACAGAGGGCATCTGAGAGACACTGCAGGAACAAGTGGTTTTGCTTCGTGATTTCAGAATGCTTGGTGGGCTTTTGTGGCTTCTCCACTGTCCAGCCACCACAGTACCTGGTAGCCAGTAGCTTCCCCAGTCAAAACCCCCTCAGGTGACTTTGTACTTGCCTTTGAAGAGCCTACTTAGGAAACCTGCAGTGCTGATTTTCTGCACAAGTTCTACCAACATCACATCACTGCTACCACATTGCCGCCCAGCAGATTATGACTATGTTCTTCTCTTCCCTCTATTGCCCATCTGGGATAATTGACAATGTATGAAGACACTTTTGGTTGTCACACTGGACAACACTGGTCTAGCGGGACATAGAGGTCAGGTGCTGCTAAACATTCTACGGTGCACCAAACAGACCCCTGACCTACTCATCACACACAAAAGCAGCCATCTGACCCTAAATGTCAACAGTGCTGAGCTCCAGGAACCCTCCTCTTAGTCATAAATACTACTTCACAGTTATTAACTAGAGTTATATATTCCTATATCTGCTATTTGTATATCTCTAGAGTTCTCTTCTTACTAGATAAGCCCTTATTACTCTAATCCCTATTAGAGTTATTAATTATTCAAAGTAAATTTTCCCTGTTCAAATTACTATATGCCAACTCTCTCCCAATTGAACTTAGACTGATTCAGGATCCCTCACTTATTTACTTCAAAAGATATTTAGTGACACCATGTTTAAAATGGAGGATGCAGCAGTCCACAAAATAAATATATATTATATCCTCCTCAAGCATGTGATTTGTAAGTCAAAACAAACAAGTGCTGTAAATGAATGAGAAGGCAGGTAAAGGATGGTACAGTGAAAAACAACAGGAGAGTCCAACTTCTTAAGAATGGGAGGTGAGGGAGGTAAGTGCTCTACACATTTTAAATGAAAAACTTGAGTTAATAAACCAGTAAATACTCTATATATTTTAAATAAAAAATTGAGTTAATAGGACATTATTTTAATTAATTAATTTCAACTGTTCAGCCAGAATTGGTGGGGGATTTGAATTGGTGTTCTTATCCACTGGGGGAGCCTTTTGGAACTCAAATATTTCACTCACTGATTGGTCTTTTTCCTTACAAGTAGTACGATTAGTTTTAGATTTAATTCAATGAAAATATTTTAGTTTAACTCAAAAGCCATCAAGTTCCTCTTTTTCAGGTGAATTTTTTAAATTATACATTACAGCATTTGTTCCTTTTCATGATTCTAAGCCTCGTGAAGGCAACTATTTTTTTTAATGCATTTCATGTATCACAATACTGTACCTAGAGTCACATAGTAGATACTATGCATATACTTCCTGAATTAATAAATGTGTGTGGTTTCTATATTGGTCATTTAAAACATAATGTGATACTGGTGAAAATACTGAAACAGAAGTCATGAGACTTGTGCTGTAATTCCACCCCTGGATCTAAAGAGCTTGGAAAATTCATATTCCCTTTGGGAACTACCTTTCTCATTTTGAAACTAAAGGATTTGGAAGAGGTTTTTCTAAAATCTCATTCTGTTCTGAAATTCTAAGATACTAACAAATGCATTAGTATTCAAGAATGTAATTTGCATGTACCTGACAATTCTGGGCCTCAGGTTCTTTTCCTATAAAATAAAGTTGATCTACAAAAGAGCTTGGAAATCTATTACCTTTGGGCCTCATGGCAGAGTTAAATTTTTGTGACATAGACTGTATGGCCCACAAACAGATTTACTGTTTGGCCCATTATAGACAAAGTTTGCCAAACACTAGTCTTCCTGGTTTTTCCTGGTTCTTCTATATCTTTTCTATGACTCTTTCTGACTGATCTAGTATAACTGCCTAAGCTTTTTAACCATGTTTTTAAACAATGTTAAATTTGGATTATTTGGCCAATTACTACTAATGGGGTTGGACTTTTACTCTGAATGAATGCAAAATGTTACTAAGCAGCAATTCTGTGGGTCTGTGACACCAGGTAAAAACAGGAAATTATCTGTAAAAAAAGGACGGAAATAAGCAGTTAAATTTTTACATAGTTTCTTTTAAATACTCTAAATAGTAGATGTCTGTAGGGCTAATATATGGAAGGAATACAGTATATGAATTGATTCTGGGCCTTCCCAATGAGCTCCTTAGTCAGGAGGGTGTGATTCTTGAAGGAATTGGAGTACGTGTGTATACTGCCATTTTAACAGGCACACATTATGAAGAGCTGTCCCACCAACCTTTCTCAGTGACTTTAAAGCATAATTACTGCTTCTGGACTTACTCTTTTTTTTTACCCAATGGAAATATGCCTCTTTTATCCTTAGATCATGCTTGCTCAGGGTGTGCTATAATTCAACTGACATCATTAAAATGAACTAATATAATGTCTCTCTTACCTCTAAAACTTCTGGATTTTATCTCTTCTACTTAATAAATATTTTTCTAAAAGAACACCACTCAATAACAGCTCCATAAAAAAAGACAAGCACAATGATCACAGCTGACATCATTCTAGCAAGGCACATTTGTTTTCTTGAAATCATCCTGCCAATATCCTCATATCACCCTCGCTCTCTTTCTGGAAAATGAACCAAAATAAAATCTACTTAGGCTGTAGGAAAGGATGAGACTGTGAAATACCTTAAGTTTATCACCTTATCAGTTAAGAAATGTGATCATAGGCATAGAATTCCCTATAGTCCTATCATGTAGGCACAGAATGGCAAACTAAATAAAAAGAGGGACATTATCAACCTAGGTGGGCAAATTACATTTGGGTATAGGGTCCTTCATGAGGCTGACCTGATTGGTGGGATTACAGCTTTTCTCTCTTCAAATTCTCCAAATCTTTCCCCTCTTCCCTAATAGCACATGAACATCTAAAATATTTTATTGGATTTTCATGATTTTTCAGTCTTATTGGGTTTGTCATCAAGTTGCAAATAACTGTTGCAGAGTAATATCTTAAATTCTAATTAGTTATCACCAAAATTAATGCAAAATCTGAAGCAAAGTCCCATGGAATGAAAAAATGTAATTAAGAGGTACAGAAATCAAAACAAAGCTATATGTTGGTGGGTTGGGGGGAGTGTAACAGCAAAGGATAATGGTTACAAAAGAGTAAAGGAAAGAGGATGTGGGAACAGGGGATAGGATATCAGATTTGGGAAGACAAGTATGCATGGTATCAGGAGGACCAAGAGGGCACCACTGTCAAGTTAATAACCAGGCATTTGGTCAGTAGTCTATGCATTTACTTTAGTGAAAAGACAACCTGATCACAGCATGAAGGGAGATCAGAGCAGGAACACTTGGGATAGCACTCAAATCTAATACTCTGTTCAGTCAGGGATCAGCCTATTATGGACCACAAGACAGATTCAGTCCATTGCTTGTTTCTGGCATGGTCATAATCTAAGAATTATTTTTACATTTTTAATGGGTGAAAACAAAATCAAATTAAAAATAGTACTCCTTGATATATAAAAATGATATGAAATTCAAATTTCAGTACCCATTATAAAACTTAGTTTGGAACACAGCCATGTTCATTTATTTATTATCTTTTGTTGCTTTGTCACTAAAACAGCTGAGTTGAGTAACTGGAACAAGAATCACTTGGCTCAGAAAGTCTAAAATATTTACTAGCTGGATCTTTATGGATAAAGTTTGTTGACCACTGATTTAAGCCATGCAGCTCTCTGTGACTTCACACTTGTGGACCTCCAGCAGAGAAAACTCCTGCACTTAACACATTCTGTCATTTTTCTTTTGAGAGGGATGTGGCTTAGTGATAATATATTCTTCCTTAAGCATGCACCTTGGTGAGCCTCAACCCATCAAATTGCTTATCAGAAATATCTATAGCACCCTCCCTGGGAGGATTAGGATCCTGATGTAGATGGTGCCTTGGGTCGTGTCTGGCCAGTCTACTATGTGACCTACCTAGTCCAGAGCATGTATTTGGAATTTCAAGTTTCTGAACATCTGAACAGATGCAGCTGTAGAGAATGTAGAAAGGTGACAACTCCCAATACATAACAAGCTAGGAGGAGATCTGGGCAGAAACTAGCAGAAGCCTGATTTTGGAAGACTGATGCAAGTGTGGCTAAAGAGCTAGAAACAAGGTCAAAACTGAGGTGACCTATGGATGGTAGAGTAACTGAAAAGTTGTGAGATTTTCACTGGTAAAAGAACAAATCAATCTAAAGTAGACACAGATTTGTATCTAATTGAGCTAGTCTTATTGATTGATTTTCAAACTTTTGTTGAATTTGTGTCTTGTTCATCTCAGCAGCTCTAACATCGAACATAAGAAGCAGGTATTCATTATTATCTTTCTTAACTAATAAATGTCAATGTTTCCTTGTCTAATTCCAGTTGGACTCTAATTCCAATTAAAAGGGTTTTAATACTTCAGTTTCAGTTTGGGTGCTGAGAAATATTACTCTAGTTTGCCAATTCAGGTGACTTTTTCTCTATGTCCAATTGTCTTTGTAACCTGTCTGCTACTTTATTTTTTATTGGTCTTGTGACCAGTCTTGAACTTATGAGATGCTCCCTGACCATTAGTCTACTGGTAAAAATTTTAGTACTCTTTTAAACATATAGTATGGATATGCCTGTAACAGTCAGACAACTATAATTCTGGGAGGTAAAGTACTTGAACCAGAGTCACCCCTACCTCCCTGGTCCATAGAGATACCTTAATTCCTGAGACTGCCATTTGTAATGCACTAAAATCTTAGGTTTGTCAGTCCCTCCTAATTTCATCACATTTATGCTCCAGCACAATGCATTTCCTCTAAACTAGTTCCTGTTTTCCACCTCCTAGACTTTGAATAAAACAAGGGTCCAAAGAAATGCTTAAATGTCAGTGTTATATTTACCATATGGGGTATGTATATAAATAATTTTGGATTTTTCCTGGGGTTCCATGAAGGGTCTCAGGAACCACATGAAGTGATTTAGAGACAGAGGGGAGACCCCTGGTTGGGGAAGGGGGTCCTATCTCCATGATAGTCAGAAAAGTTCCTATTTTCTTTCTAATTCATTTTATTGAAACAGTGGGCTTATTAACACAAAAGTTTGAAAACCATTGGTGATGAGATATCCTTTTAGCTGCTTGACATTAACAGAGGTTAACATCAACATAAGTAGTGGCCAGTATAACACCAAAATTGTCTAATCAGAAGAGATGCTGGTCCTGTCGTTTGCCAGATGTCACCTCTTTTCATGTGGGTTTAAGGAAAGATCTCAGCTATCCTTGGAGTCAAGGGGAATCAGATGACCAGTGCAGTAATTATGGATAAAGGTGATATTCTTATATCTTAGTTCCTTGGGGGGAAATATATAACTCCCTAAGATTTGCTAGTAGTTATAAATTACTGTCCTTGACAATGACCAGAACAGTCCTCAATGTGTCAGAAAAAAATTATCTTAACAGAATTTCTAGCTTCCCATGACAATACAGAAGTAATCATTGTATAACTCATTACAGAAAATAGCATACTGTGGTATTTACTTCTTTTGAGGGATCTAAAATAAGGATATTAAAAGTACTCAGTTTTTTATACATTAAAGAAATTTATTATAAGATTGTTCCATTAGACTAGATTTTTAGATAATTTTCACAAGTTTTGGAATCACTACAGATGGTTACTAAGATAATGAGTGGGCTGTGAGAAATCAATCCTCGGAGAATATTTTTTGAGGAAACCACGAATCTGTTTATCATTTTTGAGTTTGTGAATGAGCATTTCTTTAAAAAATTTCTGACATGCTTGATTAGTTACAATAATGCTCTTTTGCTATCCCTCTGGAATGATAAAGCATAATCACTGGCTTATGTAACATGGTACCTAGCTTGTAAATTTGTAAAGAAAGCTCCTTCTGTTGACAGTTATAATGTCTGCCATCTGTTTGCATAGGATGAAGCCCTCATGCTCCTCTAATTGACCATAAATTAGGTATCAGCAGCAGGCTTTTGACAGGATCCTTCAGTTACAGTTTCATTTGAAAAAAAAAAAAAAAAAGCTGTGAATTCAAAATTTGGTGGGCAGTTCAACTTCTCTCCTGAGAGTATAGAAATACACTTCTTGAGTTCTTAGACTTGAGCTGTCTCCTCTATTTTTATGTTTCAAGCTAGACCTCTCTCAAGATATTTTCTCTGTATGTATCTCTGAAGATAATCTTATTCTGATTAGAGAGGAAAACTGCTAAATCCAAGGAGTTCCTGTGCCTTCCTTGAGAAGAGGATGCTATGTCTTGAGTTCTTACTGCATGCTTTGGGCTGAGCATGCAACTTTACATATATTAAATTCATTGATTTTCAACTCCAGTTTATAATTTAAGTAATATTATCCTATTTGCAGAAAAAGAAACAGACTTAGAATTGAAATAATTTGCCCATATTCTCATAAAATTGTGCAGTCAAGATTCCATTGTTTACCTACCCCCATTCACTCTTCATTGTATACCATACATGACTAGATTTGGAAAAAGAGAAAATTAGGACAAGGGCAGAGATATAAGTGTGATACTATTTGATACTCTTTTATATCTCACATTCTTATCTGAGTAAAATGAAGCAACAAGACTAAATGATCCATAAAGTCCCATTTGGTTTTGTTATCGATGTTCATATTAATCTGGGCCCTTCCATTTACCATGAAACCTTATCAAGTAATTAAAATCCAATGGACTTTGGTTTCCTCTTCTGTAAAATACCCTACTTTCCTTCCTGGCAGAATTTCTACCTTCCCTACCTCCGAAGAGTGTCTGTCTTCAAGGGTTCAAGGTTGTACCACAAATTAATTACAGTCTTAGTGAATGTGGTCCTGAGTCCCCCCAAATTTCTCCTTCTATATTCTTTCTACATTTCTCTATCTCAACAATATCCCTAATTTCCCCCTTGCTCTTTACATTTAGTGAGATGCAGAGCTCTCTAGTTTTACCTACTCATTATTATATATTCCTCATAGAAATGGCCTCATGATCACCAACTGGATTTAGACCACTAACCAGATACTTTGTCTTCAGCTTCTTCCTTTAATTCTCTCATAATATTCTCAGATTAGTCTGCCAAGTACATTGTTATAGAGATACTATTTTGCCACTAATATTGTCAGCGCTGCCATTATCCCAATATTTAGAGTTCTGGTGAACCAGCCTGAATGTGTTTGTGAATGTATTTTGTTACATCTCTTCTCATGACTTTCCACCTTCTCACTGGCCAGTTAAGTGGCTCAGAGCTTCCTCATGACTAGTGCTCATACACTTCACTGTGTTTATACTACCTTTCCTATGCTTCCAGATCCAAGTAATTATGCCATTTCTTTTCAAAGACTTTCTGATTCTTCTCAAAAGTAGCCACTCCTCTTTTTGGATACCCTTAAAAGTTTATTCTGGACTCTTCTTACTTCTGCCTTACATAATGGTTATTTTTTGTATATGCCTCATTTCTAATACAGGCTAACCCCCACATGAGCTTCTGTAGTGCACTTTTTGATCCTTCTCCAAGTATAATGCTTTGTATATGGTAAAGTCCCCCAAAAGCATGAGTCAAATAGAAGAACTCATAAATGGATAATTGTGGATTATGGGAACCAGACAAAGAAAAACTGTTTCTGAGATATTCATAGAGATTACTATCATTTGGTACATGTCTCGTTTCCTAGGTTCTAATGAACCAGCACAGAGGGGGCCTCAAAAGTAAGATTTGTGAATCAAGTGGGATCTTTCTCCACCCAGAGACCTTTTCACTCAGCATCTAACTCCATCATCTAGGCATATCATATCTGGTCCCTCATTTCATCCAGATAGATGTTCACTGTCTGTTTTACAGTTCTCTTTGGGTTAGTCACTTGGCTTTTCTGTAAACTCACCCACCTACACTGCCCAAGTGGGTCTACCTAGTATATATGCATTTTTAACTGTGTTCTTGTGAAATCAATAATCTCATCTTCATGGTAGTGGTAACAGCAAGCCTGAATGGGTAGGAAAAATATGTACAGGCATCATGAAACACACTTTTGATATCTTTAAATATATATGCCCATATCTAACACTGAAGCTTTCTCCAAAAGTGTCTTTCTAAATGCTTCTAGTATAGGAGTCTCTGTATGGGAAAACAGAGCAGATAACAAACACGTGCTAAAAGAATAGTCCATTTCTTAACAAAAATAAGAATTATTCTTAAGAAATTTATCTAAATAGCTTTAAAGAAAAGGAACTTTGACAAATACTTTAATCACATATCATCACTAATCCTCAAACTACCTCTCTGATATTGCTTTATACCCACTCGACTAATGAACTAACTAAGATGAAGTTCATAGTGGTTAAGAACCTTATTAAAAACCACAAAGCTAGATGTCAGAGCCAGGCACTTCTAAGAACAATATGGAATAAGAATCAAATGTAGAACTTATTTTAAAATGAAAGTATATGCTATTAATAGCTTTATAAAATGGTATCTAATTCTAAATCCATATGTATGTTGCTGATATGAATGTAAAATATGCTTAGTACAGAAATGTACTTACTCTCTGTCAATCACAAGGCAGGTTACAGCTTCTGCAGCAATGACATTTGCTGTTCTCACATCTTCCCTGTATTAAAGAAATATAGACATTAGGATAGAACAACATTTAATATCAAGGAAAATTTTCTATTTTGATTCATTCGGGAAACCTACAGAGTTATATAAACTCTTCTGATTTAGTCACATTCAACTTTAAGCTTTGTTCATGTCACAAATTTCTTTGTCTTAAAGAATCACTGCACTCTTGTCATTAGTCATGCAAATCCTGTATTTATAATCTAGTTATTACAATTTTCAAATTTCAAGTTTTACTTACACGAGTGGAACAATGTTGCATATCATCATTCCCTTTGCTCTTTGGGGAATTCATGAATTAATTGGATGATCACAAAGATAGTAATAGACATGAATAGATGAAAGTTTTTAAGGCATCTGAAGATATACTTCTGGAAATTGAGTATCTAATCCACTCATGTATGAATCTGTCATTGTTACCTTGAGAACAATAGATGTTTTAATTATTTCTCTGCTTTAGAGACCCTGCTTTTATGTATCTACTATTTGGTAATTTATGACACACAGCTCTTCATCCATTACAGAGCTTATGGTTCTTCAAGAGTATTCGAAAAATCTTAGCCACACCAATTGAAATATGCAAAAACTGATTCTTTTAAAGCATTTGTTACTGTAGAAATTTTGTCAACCTCTTAATACCCTTAAAAAATCTTCCATGATAGTTCCTGCTTTCTCCAGTAGTCAAATGTAGTACACAAATACCTACAATTATTCTCAGCCACTAAAAATGTGATAGCATTATTTTAATGACAGTATTAAATTATACTGAAAATGCACTATTTTCCTAAGATAAAAAGTTCCTATGCAAATGTAATCAATGATAAATATATTTGAAATACATTACAGAAATAAGTACATACAATAAATAAACACAAATAAGTACAAATAATATAGTATTAATAATAATATTCTAAGAATCATGCTTTTAAAAATACAAATTATTCTAGTGACTTTTTATATTTTCAAAATTTTGACATATACTTCTGAATTGTATATTTTCACCATCTTTCATTGTTGTTATACCATGATGGTAAGGTTATACATGCTTTATAGAAACATAGGAACAATCGGTATTTAATATTTGGTAAAGCCAGTTCCCCAACACTAATACACTTTTTAAGAAATATCTTGACATTATTAACCATATATTATTCCAAACAGACTTTAAAATAATTTTTCTACTTCTTCAGAAACCCACATTTGGCATCTGGTAGAGTTATATTACATTTATACATTATTTAAGAAGGACTTTCTGGTGACATTAATTTTTCCATAAAAGAAAATGGCATGACTTTCCATTTTTTCAGATATAGCTTTATATCTTTAAATAAGATTTCATTATTTTTTCTCTCTAGGTCCTGACATTTAATGAAAAAGTATTCTGAGGTGTTTCATATCATGATTCTCTATAATGTATAATGGACACTCTTTTTGATTTCTGTTTCTCAATGGTTATGTTACTAAAGAAAAAATTCTCAACTACTATAGATTTCTTAATCTAACCATGATACTAAACTCTCCCTTGACTTTAAAATTTTTATTATAGTCTCATCAACTCCCAGTATGATCCTCCCACTACCTCCCTCACATTCTCTGCCTTTCAGCCAAATTGGCCTCCTTTCAATGACAAACACATCACCTCCCTCCTGCCATGAGTTTTTCATAGCTAGGCTTACAAAACTCCTCCCCAGCTGTCTGCCTAGTTCACCCCAGCTTATTCTTTAGATTTCAGGCAAAATGCCTTTTCCTAGGAGATGCCATCCTGAATTAACTAAGTGAGGTTCCCTGTTTACTTCTTCTCATCACCCTACATATCTCTATATACAAGAAACTGTCACCATTTTTAATTTATACATTTACTTATGTGTTCATTTGGGTAGTACCTCTGTCTCTCTCCCACTAAACAACACTAGGGCAGGGACTGTGGCTAGTTTTATTCCCTATTTGATCTCAAATACTTGACACAGAGGAGGTACTTAGAGTGTGTTCTTCAAGAATGGTATGAACATATTCCTGAGCCCTGGGGCAGTGAAGCAGAGTTCAGGCTCTATAGTCATAAGCTATGTAAGCTTCAGTTTCCTCATCTATAAAACATTGGTAAAAAATACAATATATTTAATAATTATAAACAATAATTTTATATCTGCCACTTACTAAGCATTTAGCATATGTCAGTATATGTCATATATTACAGAGTTTCACAAAAATCTCATTTATTCCATATAACAAAAGATTATATCTCTTTCTCAAATTGATACGTAGGGTTAGAGGTCACATAATATATCAAAACTCAGGCATAGCTAATGTATACAGCCCTGGAACTTGAACATAGATCTGACTGTCTTCCAAATTAGTTCTTTCCACAATAGTATACTGCTTTTATATCCTTCTATTGGAGTTTAATTTGAAAACAATTCTAAATTTATTAAAATGCAGAATAAATTTGTTGCAGTAGCCATAATGTCTATTATTATAAAAGTGATATTTAATTGTTAATAAAATCCGCACTAATATACTTATGGGTGCCCAACTACAAAATGAATCTGATAAGCCCTTTTGATTCTCAGGTTATTAGAATTCCTATATATGCTTATGTCCTAGTCTGCTATGTTGCTTTATAATATCGTTACATAATAATAGAAAACTACTAAATACCAAGCTCATTTTGTACTGACCTAATGTTGCCCCTGTAATGTCACTGTATTTCTACTATTAAGGCACTTAATGTCTTGATGTTTCTGTATGCAGGTGTCTACAAATGGTATCCCTATGTACTCTGAGAGTTCTCTCCTACAAAAGACAAAATGCTATCTGATCTAGTGTACATATATTTATATATATATATATATCCATACACACACACACACACACACACACACACATATACATTAATCTTTTAGTAGAGACAGTAGGGAAACTTCTAATGAATGAATACTATTAATAAAAACTGTGATTATTTTGTATGTTTATGTCCTTTGTGGTCCAGGGATCATGGTAAAAGCAAATATCATTTGGATTTAGATAGGAAACATCACATACTCATATAATGCTTTCGTTAAGCATTTCTTACCATACATAGCTATTATCACACTGATTTTGCACAGAACATCTACTAAGTTAGCAAGGATTTCAGTAATGTAGTTTAGACATGGGAAAGGGAAAAACAGGATGAGTATTATTTTTAAAATTTGAGCTTGCTTGTTTTCTCTTCTTTTTTTCTTTTTCCCAGTTTTACTTTTCTGGCAGTTCAGGGTATTCAGATTTAGAATTTTTGTCATATTAAACTCTGATAATGGAGTGCATAAACATCATACTGTTGTGAAAAGAACATGCCTTTGAGGGCAGTTCAGATATGTGTTCCATTAGTACACACTAGCTAAGCCTGACTTGGAATATTACCTAACCACTTTAATAGCTTCTAATAGCAAAATATACAAAACTTTGAAGAAAAAATTGACTGTGAAAGAATTTTATAAATTAATAAGAAAATGTCCTATCTATTTAGTTAAAAACCTCACTGTTTATGCTGCCTCTGATTGTTAGAACACTAGGCTTGTGCCTTTGTAATAAATAAATGTATGTGTCACTACATAACAGTCCAGGTCTAACATGCACATTGTCTTTAAAAATAAAATCTGTTCATCCCGTTCTGTGCCTGTATATTAGTTGTTTTCAGCATGACAATTAATTAACATGTACTACTGCAAAAGGAGCTACTGTTTATCAGATTAATAAATATCTTCACAAACTTTCTATTGATTAATAAAAATCATAGTCAAAGCTATGCAGTTTAGTAGTGGTCTCTTTTTAAGCATTTTTGGAGGAGTTAGAAATTCCTTTCAATGAAATTATAGAGCATGAAAAAAAAAATCCCCAAATATTGTAAACAGTTTTCTATGCACTGACTCTGATATTCTTTGAACTTCATCACTGGAATCTTCATCATCGCTGTATCCCAAAGTAGAGTCACTGTCAGTATCTGAATAATCCATAGCAAGGGTTTACATTGACGGCTCTTGTTCTGAAGCAATTCTCTTGTGTCTCATGGCTACTAAAGAACTCTGGTACTTGGATATCTCAGGGGAACAAATGCAAGAGAGCATGAGGCCAAAGCAGAACATAGTTTATGCAAAGTGGCTGTCAGAGTAGGGGCTCTCCCTTTTCAGCTCTGGAGCAGTGTGACTGCTGTCAACAGTGTTCTTGCATTCCCTCCGTGCCAGCCCTCATGGAAACTGACACTCCTCCAGTTGCTTATGAGCTCACAGCAATCCGTGGGTCTGAGTCCTTCATTCTATGTCATGTGCACCAGTTTAATGATTCAGTTCAGTGGGGTTCATACAAGACAAAGCAAATCCGTTCAACATCAAAATCAAAAGCAATCTTACCACAACAAGTAGGATAATCAAAATGTATAGGATATGACAAGTATCAAAGGGCCACATAAAATGAAATTATAGTACTAAGTTAACTATGAAGAATTGCAGAGCTGTGGCAAATCTGACTGTGCTATTTTAAAACTCTATCCCAAAGCAGATAAATGGTTTTAAAAAAAAGTCATGTAGGGCCTTTTATGGATTTCATTTCCCGTTTAGTCCCAAAGCTATTTCAACATGATTTATGCCTCCAACACTCTAAATAATAACACAAATAAATGTTAACTACCATCACTTTAGGATCTTCGGATATCAAGGAAGCATGTGACCCTTTTAAATATACTTTCTTTCTTAAAACACTGTTTCTAATTTTCTATACTAAATAAGTCTCCCAATTCTTTTATGATACTATTTTCTGTTTATTTTTCCAGGTCTTTCCCCCCAGTCCATGGAATCATAGGTTGTTTTTATTTTTCCTTCAAAATTCTGATTTTGACTTGCTGTTTTCTAGTTCTGACTTCACTCATTGGGGGAAAACTCACATTATCCCACGTAATCAACTACTAGTTTTATATTATTTTCTTGAAAATCATTATTTCTAATTGTCCCCTGTATTTTAGTAGATACCCTCATTTCAAAGTCCCATTACAATTTTCAATTCAAAACTAAATCATTTTCTCCTAACCACATGTGGGATAGTGAACTGAAATGGAGACACTACCTAAGCGTGTTCCATCCAATTGGATGGAATAAAAGTTGGACCAACAAGGAAGCAGTGGCAGATACAAGCTCAATTCTTCCTGTCTGAATTCTTGATTGCTGCTGTGATCGCCTGCAGATATCACACTCTAACTCCTTCACTCTTCCTAGCAGACTGCCAGTGATTCTCTAGGGCTTTGATCCTTCTTGTTCTGAGACTTCAGCCTCTTGGATTGCACAGCTACTGGTTCCTCCAACTTTCCAGCCTGCAGATGACCACTGTGGACTTTCTAGTTTCTGGTTCTGTAAGCCAACCTAATAAATACCCTTTAATAATCATACTCCTATTGGTTCTGTTCCTGTAGAGAACCCTGACTAATATACCTTCTCAGACCCTGCTCAACTTTGGGCCACTAATCTGGTCTCCCTCAAATCCCCTGGTCTCCATTCTCTCTGCCTTCTAATCCATATCTTACTTTGTCATATATTTTCCAATACAAATTTAGTTGTCAATTCTTTCTGCACTATAACTTTCAAAGGAAACATTCTCAGAAGATATTTCAACATTTCTTTTAGAGTTTAATGTCCTACACTATCTGACCCACCATATCATCACCACATGAGTTAACCTCTGCTCACTACAACAGACAACTATAGTATGTCCTTAAAATATGCCAGCCACTAATTATGTTATGCCTGTGCACATGTGGCTGGCTCCCTCAATAACCCTTTATTCCAGCTCAAATATTTATCTAGGAAAATCTTGATGATCTTTCAATAGCATTTCTAAAGAATAAGGAAAAATTTTTAATGAAAATACTTCTACATATTAATTATATAAAACATAAGAATAATTTTAAAATAACACCATCTATCAGAAAATAAATAACATTAATACCTTGATGAATATCCTTCCGGACTCTTTATTCTTTATATTTTTCATGAGTGTAATCAAAATAAATTGTTAAATATTTCAACCAATATTTACTGAAAGTAGTTACCTTCTGAATGTCTGAACTTGCAGTCTAGTTGGGAGAGAGGTTAAATTTGTATGAAAATGTTTATTTGAAAATGTTGATCAAATAAATCTCAGATAGTCAGATAATTAATAGGGAGGCTCTGACTCAAAATCAAGAGAGAAAATGCACTTTGTGAGGACATTAAAAACTAAGACTTGAGAACTGAATTATAGAGTCAGCAAGATGAGGAGTCAGAAAGAACGTATTCTAAGGACAAACATCAGACACAATAGCCCTGAGGTAGGAAAGAGCTTGTTGTAACACAAAGAAGTTTGGAATTCAGGGACTGAGGAAAGAAGGCAGAAGCCAGAGAAGCCAAAAAAGGGAGAGTCAGAGAAGCCAAAAAAGGGAAAGTCACATCAGTCAGTGCCTATAAGGCCACTCTCAAGATGTATACTTATTTTTTTAGGGGACTAAACTTCCTTTCCTCTACTATGTTAAACAAAATCTTTAAAATGAGTTGGAAATCTTAAATTCAATTAGAGGAAATAAATCATATGCCATGATGGAATAAAAGTCCAAGGGAATAAGCTTAGTTGAATAATTATAGAATACATATGATTACCCCACACAATAAAGTAAATGTTACTAAATAGCCATCATATATTAAGGAATTTATATATTAAAGACTAATTTATTCTGAACAGAAAACATGAATTCTGCCCTTTAGAATCCTATAAAGTAGAATATAGGGTACTGAAAAAGATACACAAAAGCCAATGTGTTATCAAGAATATGTATCAAGTCATGATCAATGTAGACAAGTTTAAAGATTCATTTCCTGGAGTTCATTCAAAGCAGTCTATGGTTTCTCATCAACAATGCAGACTCATGATGTAATTCTCTTCTTGAGATAAAGAAAAAATCTAGAATAGGACTTGAATCCAAAATATACTAAAAAGGTTCTTTTCTCTCTGTGTCTCCCTTCCTCCTTTCTTTACTTCCTCCCTCCCTCCCTCCCTCCCTCCCTCCCTCCTTTCCTTCCTTCCTTCCTTCCTTCCTTCCTTCCTTCCTTCCTTCCTTCCTTCCTTCCTTCCTGCCTGCCTGCCTGCCTGCCTGCCTTCCTACCATCCATCCATCTTTTAGATGTGGTCTCACTTTCTTGCCCAAACTCATAATTCTCCCATCTCAGCCTCCCAAGTACCTGGGATTACAGGTGTATGCTAAGCCAACTAATTTTTCACAAAACTGCCAAGAACACACAGGATGGTCTTTTCGATAAATCATTCTGGGAAAACAAGATATTCATATACAAAAGAGATGTGACCCCGGTAACTTACCGTATATAAAAATCAACTCAAATAGATTAAAGAACTAAATATAAGAACTGAAACTCTGAAACCACTAAAAGAAAACATTCAAGAAGTACTACATGATGTCAATCTGGGTCAGGATTTTTTAGACATGATCACAAAAGCATGAGCAGTAAAAACAAAAATGAACAAATGGGATTATATCAAAGTAAAAAGTTTCTGAACAGCAAAGGAAATAACAAGAGTGAAGAGACAACCTACAGAATGGGAGGAAGTATTAATATCCAGAATAGGCAAAAGATCTGTTTGGAAATTTTTCTAACAAAGACATAGAAACAGGTCTATGAAAAACTGCTCAATATCACTAATCATCAGGGAAATACAAATCAAAATCATAATATGTATAACCTTGCCCCAGTTTGGATGACAGTTATCAGGAAGACTAAAACCAAATGTTGGAGATGATACAGAGAAAGGAGAATTCTCGAAAACTGGTGATGGGAATGTAAATTAGTACAGCCATTGTGGAGGACAGTATGGAGGTTCTGCCAAGAGTCAGAACTACCACATGATTCAGCAATCCCACTACTGGGTATATATACAAAGGAAATAAAATCAATGTATCAGAAAGACATCTGAAATTCCATGTTCCTTATGGCACTGTTCACAAGGCATGGAAACAATCAAATGACTCAAAAAATGTGGTATATATACACAATAGAATACTTTTTAGCCATAAAAATGTGAAGTTTTGTCGTTTGTGATATGAATGAGCTGCAGGACATCATGATAAGTGAAATAAGCCAAACATAGAAAAATTAATACTTCATATGTGATTTCTAAAAATATTGATCTCATAGAAGTTGAGAGTAGATTCGTGGCTATTAGAGGCTGGGGAGAATAGAAAGAAAAGGAAATAGGGAGAGATTGATCAATATGTACAAGGTTACATTTAGGAAAGAAGAATAAGTGCTGGTATTCTTTTGCATGGTAAGGTAACAAAAGCTAAGAATAGCACTTTTCATATTTTAAACAGTTAGAAGAAAAGATTTTGAATGTTCTCACAACAATGTTTAAGGAGATGAGCATGTTCATTACCCTGATTTGATCACTACGCAGTGTGTATATGTGTGGACACATCGCATTATATCCCATAATTATCTGTAATTATTGTGTATCAACAAAAAATAAATACATAAAATAATCTGATTTATTATTTAAAAAAGAAAATTATTCTCTGTGTAGAAAAGAAATCTGTTATACATAAAGTAATTCCAAAATATATTCTTCCTGGCAACCTGGATAGATATTTCCATTCAATGTATAAATTCACTTCCGAAGAGAATGTATACCTCCTTAAATGGATATCCAGGAAGGGTGCAATGACTAAAAAAAGAGTGATTAAATTGGAAGAATTCAATTTTCACATTCCTCCTTGTATATTACTTCTGTTGGGGAGATAGCATAATGAATTTTTTATCTGACATGTGAATTTCACATTCTGTGGCATGCTTCAATGACAATGAATATAGATATTTACAAGATTGAACCAAATGAAATTGCTTTTTAGCATGTTGAAAATAGCTGAATACTGGCAATTTCATACGGTTCAACCTAATATGTGGAATTAGCGTAAGAGGAGGAAGAAGCAATTGTATTTCTTTTTCTGTTTTTGCTCCTTTTTTGACATTAGCTGAACCAAGTTTCCACAAGAACCCATACTTCTTCCATATTCCATAGTTGAATGAATTAATTTCCATGAATCTTAAGACATGATTGACAGTTTTTATTCCTTCTTGCTAGTCATTACAGATAATTCTCTTTATATTTCATTATTGCTGGTGTAAGAAATTACCACTGAAGATATTCTGAGACTGATTTTGTTTCTTGTTAGGGTACAAATGATAATTACTCTGTACTTTGATTTGAAATATTAAATTCTTTGCAAAGCCTTACGAGTTCAAAGAATGTCGCCCCACACCACCAAAAAAAAAAAAAAAAAAAAAAGATTTTTTTAGAGGGAAGGAAGAGCTTGTTGTTTTATGTTATTATTTTATTAGCAATTGAAAAATACAGAATTAAATACTGAATTGCTATTATTTTCTTAGGGACCCATTTAGTCAGTTTCTGAATGATTTAGAGACATTTTAAGGGGAAAAGAGAGAAGAAAGAATGTTGATCTATTTAAATTTTGCAAAATAAGTCCTGGAGTATAACATTATAGATGTTTAGATGGAATGATTTTTTTTATTCAAGTTAAACATTCATTTTCCTCTTATTCCTAATTTTTCCTTTCTCTGAAGTAGACTTCAAAAAATACTCTGGACTAAGATAAATCAGGTTTCACTGGTTTTACTTTTCAGATAGTAATGCATGCAATTTTGTAATGTGATGAGTTAAAGAAACATTTGAATTTGAGAATAAATGAACAAATTATTTAATGGGGGTTCATAGGGTCATGAGTACATAATGGAATAAAATAATGCATCTGATCTTCCTTTTGTTTCTCTTTTCTTGCAGGATGGAAAAGTAATTTTTCAATTTTTCCTGTTTTGAAAGTAGAAGAAGTGAAACCATTTTGGAGTGATGACTCTATTGATGAACTACTAAACTCAACTAATGCACATGTGAGATGAATGTTAAATTTCACAGTCACATATTTCAAGAAATTATTACCTAGAAGCCAGAACTGTGTTCTTTCTTGCAGGGAATTCTTGGCAACTTATCAAGAGAAGCTCTCCTATTTCTTGTTGTATTGCCAGCTTGATATATGACCTTGAGAAAATGCCCCATTCTTCATTTCAATTTTTCCCATGTGGAAAGGTGATCAAAATCACTGTTTCATTTTCTTTTGTAATTAGTTAGGGTTTTGCAAACATAGACACTTTTTAAATGTTCTAATTACCATAGTTTTCAGTGCTCCTGAGATGATTAATCCAGAATCCAAGAATATTTCTTTAGATCAAAAAGGATATTATAAGTATGTAATTGTGATCTTCTATTTGAATATTAAGTGGCAAGTCATAGATGCTTTGAAATAGATTTTTATAAAATATTTTATGTCAGTGACTGAAAGGTATCATATTCACTTTAAATAAAAATGCAAATGCCAAATCACTGCATACAAACAGAATTCCTACAGTCAGCATTAATTAGAAAAAAGAAAACCGTTTGATGTATTGAACACATCAATCAATATTTACCAAGAACTTTCACATATTAGACTTGCTTTTACCTGTTTGGCACTTGTTATATATGAACAAATAAGCACTGAAATAATCATAAAATATTTAGTATATGTGCATTGAAATGGTCCTAAAATATTTGGGACTTAAATATCTAAATATCCAAAATTTATTTAATATATCAAGATTTTCCATGACCTGATAAAAATATAGTGAGAAACACACCACTTAAAAAATGAACAAAACAGATAGTTCAAAGAAAAGGAAAGAAAAATGGCTTTAAACTTAAGATGAGTTAACCTAAACACCCACCAATGTGCAATTGTTTAAATACATTTTTATACAATAATACATAGAAATGTTTTAAAACAATTAAAAACTTGAAGAAGACCTACATGTATATGACCTCCCATATATTCCAAGTGGAAAGGCCACAGTGCAGTGTACATGTATGTACTATTGTTTGTATAGAATGTACATGTTTTCACAAATTAGAATAAATTAAGTCAATGGATCTTTTCTGGGTGAATTAGAAAAAGTAATTACACATAAGGAAGAGAATATGAAATTAAAAGAAAGGGAACAGAAAGGGAACTTTAGAGAACTTTTATAGCTTTTGAATTTTTTTATTTTTATTTTATTTTATTTTTTTTGTGGTGCTGGGGATTGAACCCAGGGCCTTGCATGTGAGGCAAGCACTCTACCAACTGAGCTATTACCCCAGTCCAGCTTTTGAATTTTATTTGATAGATTTGAATTATGTGTCATGGATCTTAGGATTTTAGTATTTTAATAAATACACAAAATAATAGCAATTGCATCTCCTAAGCAACTTCTGGTGTGGCTATCAGTTTATCCATTCCTGAGCTACCCCTCAAACTTCATCAAAGTCATCCCTGGCTATTAGGGATAGAGATAATTTATTCTGGTGCAGCCCGATAATACTAAGGAGACACCAGCTTGGCAGGTAAAAGAAGTACAACATTTGACACAGTATCCTCCAGTGTCATTTACAGCTTTGCCTTTTGCCCCTGTTTCATTGGCAGCAATCATTGGAACTAGATGATAAACTAAGGAAGATATTTTTTCAGCAAGGACATCTGCTTCTTAACATTCTTAGCAACTCTTAGCAACCATGAGTGAAGCATTTTGAATCTGTTAAAAAGTTAAGCTATATCTTCTTCTGTAGAGTATCTGTCCAGTTCCTTGGCCCATTTATTGATTGAGTTCTTTGTATTTTTGGTGTAAAGTTTTGTAAGTTCTTTATAATTTTGGAGATAAGTGCTCTATCTGAAGTACATGTGGAAAAAAAATTTTCTCCTACTCTATAGGCTCTCTTTTCACAGTATTGATTGTATACTTTGCTGAGAAAAAGCTTTTTAGTTTGAATTCATCTCTTTATTAATTCTTGCTTTGATTTCTTGTACTTTGGGAGTCTTGTTAAGGAAGTCTCAACCTAAGCCAATATGATGAAGATTCGGGCCTACTTTGGCTTCTAGTTAGTGAAGATTCTCTGGTCAAATTCCTATGTCCTTGATTCATTGTGAGTTGAGTTTTGTGCAGGGTGAGAGATAGAGGTTTAATTTCATATTACTGTCTATGGATTTCCAGTTTCCCCAGCACCATTTGTTAAGGAGGCTTTTTTTTCTCCATTGTATGTTTTTAGCTCCTTTGTCTATGGGGTAACTGTATTTATGTGGGTTTGTCTCTGTGTCAGGCGATTAATAAATATATGAAAAAGTGTTCAACATCTCTAGTAATTAGAGAAATACAAATCAGAACAACTCTAAGGTTTCATCTTACTCCAATTTGAATGGCTATTATCAAGAACATAAATGATAACAGATGTTGACATGGATGTGGGGAAAAAGGCACAATTTTACATTGCTGGTAGAGTTGCAAATTGGTGCAGCCACTCTGGAAAGCAGTGTGGAGATTCCTAAGAAAACTTGGAATGGACCTACCTTTTGACCCAGCTGTCCCACTCCTCGGTTTACACCCAAAGGACTTAAAATTAGCATGCTATGGTAATGCAGCCACATTAATGTTTATAGCAGCTCAATTCACAACAGCTAGATCGTGGAACCAACCTAGAGGACCTTCAACAGATGAATGGATAAAGAAACTGTGGTATATATACACAATGGAATATTATTCAGCCATAAAAAAGAATAATATTATGGCATTTGCAGATAAATGAATGGAATATCATGCTACGTGAAATAAGCCAGTCCCAAAAAACCAAAGGTCGAATGTTTTCCCTGATAAGTGGATGATGATATATAAAGGGAGTGAGGGGTGGGGGGTAAGAGAAGAATAGAGGAACTTTAGATTAGGTAGAGGGAAATGAGCGAGAGGTGGGGTATGAAAAATGGTAGACTGAGACAGACATCATTACCCTATGTATATGTATGATTACATGAATGGTTTGAATCTATATCATGTACAACTGTAGAAACAAAATGATGTACCCCCTTTGTGTACATTGAATCAAAATGCAGTCTGTAAAAATTTTTTAAAAAGTTAAGCTATTGATTATTTGCATATGTATACAAATATTTACATAGATGTTCATGGCCATAGATAATATTCCCTACATTTAATATTGCTTTGATATTATTTTTAATATTTTCACTTGTAAATAAGAAATAGATTTTTCTCTTCATATAGGCATTAACCACAAATGTTAACACTAAGCCTTTTCATCCAGAGAACAGAACTTAGTAGCTTAGAAGAGCGGATTCAAGGGTTACTTTATTGAGGTTCATATATCAAAAGCACCACTAATTAGCAGTGTGATCTGGAGTCAGATACTTCGGTTCTCTGCTTTTCAATTTTCTTGTTAAAAAATGGAAAAACAGAAGTTTTAACAGGGTATTTCTGTGAAGAATAAGCAAGCAAATATGTGTTAAAAATACTTGTTTTTAAAGTGCAGTCAAGGACTTGCGATCACATTTTAGAACTGTGGTTTGAAACCTACAGAAATGAATGAAAATGGCTTTTTTTACAATACAGAGGAGAATGACATCCATTCATTTATTCATTCATGGAACAAAGTTAAATCCAAGTTACTTAGAGTTTCAGATAAATAATGAATACTTTCTTATTTTAATTATGTCCCATGTAATCATGTACTTATACTAAAGTGTATTCATTGTTTATCTAAAATTCAAGTCTAACTGAATATCCTGTATTTTATCTGACATTCCTAATTAACATTTCTGAATATAACTCTGGGCCAGTAATCCTAGATGCTTGGTATACAGAGTGATGGGTAAAGGACAAAGTTGTTGAACTCCGAGATTTTATAATCTGGTTGGTGATACAGATTATTGACTGTTTTATGGTAGTGTGGTCAGAGTGTGTTAAAGGAGTGAACAGAGTGACACCTAATCACCCGAGCCCTGACTAGGGCATAGCTTGGGAGAATGATATGGGGTTGATGGTGGAAAGGAGCTAGGAAAATATAGTAAGAGGTAATGAGTCAGGTAAGAACTGGTGTGCATGTAGAAATTAGTCAACACAGAAAGTGAGGTGGCCGTGCCACCAGAAATAGCCTGTGAAAAAGCATCAAAGAATACTGTCTACAGGGAATACCAAATGATGAGTAATGGCTGGAACCCTGGAAGCAAGTAGGGAAGAGAAGAGAAATGAGGTAGGCGCGTTGAGACAGTAGGAATTACAAAAGCCTATGTGTTCACTATACATGGATTACAAAATTTAGCATTTTTTTTTCTTTTTCTACATTGTTAAACCTATATCAAATCTCTGGAAGATAGAACAAAAATCAGGATTAGCAGGAGGTAGAATGTGGTCAATATGTTCAATGGGGGTCTGGGTTTATTATTTTGTTTTATGTTTTGTTGTTAAGAGGCTAAAGACAATTGCTTGGGAAAACCAAAAAAAACAGTAAGAAACTGTTTCAAGTTAATGGCCATCCTAATAGTTACCAGCAAGAAGCCTTCCCTTGCTTCTCACACATCACTCTCACTGTTCCTATACTCAATATGCCCATGTATTTCAATTTGCATGACAATAATGAACTGATAGAAGACATTTGGAATATTTATCTTTCGTTGTCTTTTTTTCTTCTGGGTCCTGTAACACTGACTGGACACCCACTTTGTATTTATTTCACCTGTGGTCCCTTTGCAGCCACTCCTCGGAATGCCAAAGTGCTGGTGCACTATTTCCCTTACTACCAGTGAATAATAATACTTAATCGACTACCTACTGTATTGGGAGCACTGGGAAAAGGCAGATAGCAAAACCATAAACTGTTACCTTGAAATAAATTCAATAAATTAGCTGATAATCACAAAGCATCTATGGCAACAAAGTAGGGTCATTTTGAAAACAGCTGTCACGCAATTGAAACTGACCAAAAGTTTAAAAGACATTGATGCTTGGGAGAAGCAACAATTACTGAGCACTTCTAGCCAGGTATTTGCTGCTTAAAAGCAAACTATCTAAATCATAAAATCAGAGACCAGCCAACTGTGCCCTGGGTCAAAACCAGTAAGTAGCCTATTTCTATAAAGTTCTCAAGCTGTGAATGTTTTTACAGTTTTAAAGGATTATTTGGAAAAGTAAAAGTAAAGACAAAAAAAAAAAGAATATAGAGACAGATACCACCACACTTGATACATAAAGTCTAGAAAATTTACTATCTGGCCCTTTACAGAAAAAGTTTGCCTATCCAGGAATAGATGGAACAATTGAAGCTCAGAGAGTTTCAAGGATCTGCCTATAGTCATACAGGTAAAAAGAGGAGGATCTGGATTTTAACTGAGATTTATCTGTTCTCAATGTCCATGTACCTTACACTAATTGTGCTATCTCCCAAACCTTGAAATTATCTGTGTCCATCAGCTCCAAGGCTGTGACAAAAGGGTGTTATTCTAGGGCCATGTTGGACTTGGTCATCCTTACTGTGTGACAGCAAAAACATGAACTCACATTTACCTAAGTCCACTATGATGTAAAAAAGAACTTCTTGGCCACTCCCTTCCATTCCTGTGATTTTATGCACCAACTTCCTAAGGCTATATGATTTAATTAGGCCCATGTATTTAATTAATGTTTTCTCATCAGTAACACAAAATGGAATCTATATTGCAGTGAATTACTTTCTGATTCTACAATAACTTTTGCAGAATGCACCTACAGTGACTCAAAGGAAAAAAGCTCAGCTTAGTAAATACAATTGTAGTTTAATAAAATAACATTTGATAATCTTTAGAAATCACATGGCAAATAGCCTGCTAATTAAATAATGTCTTAGTGAAACTTTTAATAATCTTAATTAAGGTATCTAGTGGTTTTAATTATGTGGAATTACAGCATGAAGTTTACAATCATTTTTTGCCACCTTCCCTCTTAATCATAAGGCTGAGAAATCTCATATTGCTAACAGATGGTCATAGCACCTAGTCTTAGGTAAAGCAGTCAGTTCTCTCATTCCATCACATCCTCACTATACTATTTTCTTTAACCTGCCCAAGAGTGTGGACCCATATCTTTTATTAACAAAGTAGCCAAATCTGCTTTTAAAATCAAAATGTAGTATAAGGATCTGAATTTTTTCTTCTCTCTCATTCTCCCTCTTTCCTTCCCTCCCTTTCTCTATTCATCCATCTACCCCATTAAGTACTACGACAGATATAGTGATATATAATGCATGGTCCTTACTTTCAAGAAATTTATAGTTTAATAAAGGCAATGCATGAGGTTGAAAATGAGTCTTTATTTCATGTTAATGATAATATTAGCAACTACAGAAATTTTAGTTAACAATATGTGATACTGAATAATCACATGTGCCAACTTCTTCCCTATTGAGGGATTTGCATCTTTCAATACTTGATTTCTGAAACAATTATATGACTTAGTTACTATTATACTTCCCCAGTTTGATTAAGGTTAGGGAATTTTCCCAAGGCCATAAAACTGATCATAGCAGAGTGTCATAGCAGAGCAGATTAGAATTCATGTAGTGTGTCTTTAGGTACCATGTACTGTGCTTCTTGAACCATAAGTTATCATATTTGATCTTCATAACAATCACAATAGTGAAACATTTTTTAGAATGTCTTCTCAGATCACCATAATTACTTTTCTATAAGAACATCCTGTCCTCGGAGTCCAGCCTTTAATGACCCCTTCCTTTGCCACTAGGCTTTTATGCTCATAGCTGTGTGGAGCTAAATGGCCCTGACTATGTTAATCGATCAGATTCTAGTGAGGAATAATAGGAATCAAGGACACTTTTATCTGAGGACAAGTAAGAATGTGAGGACTCTAGCTACTGCATGGACAGAAAAGACAGAGAAAACTGGTATACAGGAAGAAAGGAGAAATGTGAAGAGAAAAACTGAGATGACAGAAGTGTACTTGTTTTGAATGGACTTCTTGATGCTCATTATAACTTTGAGAGACCAAGGAATCCTATGAACCTTGGAGTCTATAAGATTTCTCAAGTCTATCCAATATGGTCCCTTTATGAGCTACACTGACTTAAGTTGGGCTTTGATACTTACAAATTACACATGTGATACAGACGTACGTCTCCATTTTCAGTTGGAAGGAAATGAATCTCTAAGAGTTCATCAAAAACATTAAAATAATTGTAAAACAAGTGGGAAAGATAAAAATCTTCCAAGTAAGTAAGAATCTGGAAGGAAAAGAAAAAAATTGCATGTAGGTAGAAACCTTAGGAAGCTATGTGAAAGAGGAGACACTTATTAGGGATGTTGATATAATCTGTTATTGTAGTGATATAAGAATGTTCTAAAGAGAGGGGCAGCATGAGCCATGCTGGGCTCTGGAGAGTTCACCTCCGCTGGAATAAAGTGAAATGAACAGATATGTAAAACTTCTTCAGAAAGGTGGTCTGGGGACAGATCGTAGCAGAAAGGGAATACAAGGCTGTGATATGCAGACATTTCAATGACTTAAGGGCATGCAGGTAGAACAGTCATAAGCTGTAAGAAGATCCCTATGGTACTATCAAGTAATGTGTAAGAACACCAATTGGGAGTTCAACAAGAAGATAAAAAGAGCCCTGACAGAACTCCTCAAGATTCGTTTTCTCTTGGTTAAGTACACAGCTGCTCTGCCCCTGTCTTCTCACCAACATCCCTTCCCAAAAGCCAATAAGAACCACACCCACAGATCATAAAACAATGTGGATATTAATGCAGGTATATCGACCACCAACACAAAATATGCTAAATGATACATACTGTGCTGGTATTGATTATTCTTTTCCCTAGAATACCTATGATCTTAGTTTTCTTGTTCATGAAATATGTATCTGGGAAGGGGATGGGGGTAAATCAATGCAGAAGACTCAGATAATTATTTTGAAATATAATTTAACTACATTAAAATATGCAATAGTATGGCCAGGATAGAGAGACGAAAAGATGGTACTGTTTTGGAGGAACTGTTTAGGCACAACCTTCCTAGAAAGACTTAGGTTAAGTCTTAAAAAAATGAAGAAACTGAACAAATTATATTATGTGCATGTACAAATATGTCTCAAGGAATACTACTATTGTGTATAATTATAATACACCATAAAATATAATTAAAAAATGAAGAGCTAGCCAGAAAAGGGAAGGGTAGGTGTTTTTGCTTTTCTTTTTCTTTTTTTTTTTTTTTTTTTTTTTGCAGTGCTGGGGATTTGAACCCAGGGCGTTGTGCTTGCAAGGCAAGCACTCTACCAACTGAGCTATCTCCCCAGCCCCCAAAGGGTAGGAATTAGGTGGCAAGTGGGCAGAAATGCCCCCAGGAGGGACAGCACAGAGTTGAGAACCAGGGGAGAAACCACCAACACTGATGATTTCGGTGCTCTAAAATAAAAGTCAGAGGGTAATGAGGTAATAGGTTAGAGAAGAGGCAAGAGGCAGATTGGAGAGGACCTTGAGGGAGGTACAATCTAGTTATCACAAGATATTAAGTGGTGAACTCTCAAATAACACTGCACAACGTGTCTCCAGGAAACTGTTAAGCATGGAAGCATTTCACCTTGATCCTCAAGAACAAACTATTTATATCTAGAGAAAGCCTAAAGTTAGACAGGATTAAAATGTTCCCATTGACCTACAAAACCTCTGTCATCTGTCAGATCCTAACTTCCAGAGTCATATTTGAATTTCCTATTGGTGTGAAAGTAAAAGAATGGTAAAAATGCTGATTATTCTGAACCCTGCTAAGATATTTTAATAAGAATACAAATATACTACAAAATACTTTATCTTTTGTTATTTGGAAATTCTATATTACACAGTAAGAGTGCCAACAAAGGCTGTCATTGCATTGCCAAGGGAGCAAAGTGGCTAATACAAAGTATTAGTACAGCAGTTTATATCTTTGTGCATTCAGTATGTGTCAGACACCATGCCATGTGCTCTATATAAATTGCATAACTTTAACGAACATGTTATCGGGAACTGCTTTTATAAAATACTCCCCTTACCATGCTTCTCCTTCTTCCATCTCCAGTTTCCCATATGTATTGTGTGATGGAAGGAATGTTGGCCGGGGAATCCAATATAATAGGTTCTGGATCTTTTCGTTTTTATACAGTAGATTGTTACTTGACCTCGTTGACCCTGAGTTTACTTATCTGTACAAATGGAACTAAAATGTTTGTATCACATGCTGATAGGGATTCAATGAGATAATCCAACTGGGAACCTCTGGAGCAATTCCTGCACTTGTTGGCATTAATGAACATTCCTTGGCCATGCTTAGTTAGGTACTTTCTCAGTTTAATGGAACACACTTCTATCTGTGCACCTGCCTTAGGTAATTCAGGTTTCATAAGAGGAAGGCAATTCTACCTCCTGTCGGAACACACAGTTCTCACAGAATTGGTGACACTAAACAGCAATACTTCAGCTATAATGAACCAATGGTTTCAGGCTTTCAGGGTGTTATTGGAAATGTGTGTAATCATGTTTCTATTTAGCAATCAGTCTGTTTATGTTTTTAGGATGTTGGACATTATATTGTATGCAACTAAGCCTGTTTCTTTGTTTTTGTTGTTTTGTTTTGTTTTGGTTTTTTCTGCACTGTTTGCTGCAAAGCCTGGCTGCAAACTATGACCCAGCTCTAAAAGTTATGGTGGACCTCACAGAATAGATTGTGGTACTGGTTTCATTTTCTCTTTTCTCTCCTCTTCCCTGCTTCCACACATACCATTTCCCTTGCCTCAATTTCTTAGTGTATTTTCTGAAGGTATTCATCGTTCTTCCTCCTTTCATCTTTCTAAAAATAAAACAAAAATCCTGGGTGGGACTGGCACATTTTCAACAGATTACAATTATAGAGCTCTGCTACATAGGCATCCTCAACCTAAAATCCTCAAAAGGCTGTTTAGTGCTGTCTTCCTGATAAATATAAGGTGTATCATGACCCTGATCTGATCACTGCTACAGTTACTTTATGGTGACAAAGTACACCTCTAAGGCACTGAGCTGTAGGAAGGCAGGCACGGTACAGGATAGGGACAGGGATGACAAGGAATCACCATATGAAGTCAAGTGAAACCTGTTGGCACTACTGTATGTGACTTGTGTAGGGGAGTTATATTTTTATCATTATTGTTTTAATGCCCTATAAAATTTTGGGGGATAAAATACTTTATATCTAAATAAATGGTGGATGTTCATTAATTTCCTTTCCTTGGATAGTCAAGAGATTCCAAAAGACATAATTTCCTCACCAAGAAAATATACTCAAAACATAAGTCAATTGTACACCTTTCTCCAACTTTATAAAGACGTTTCTAAGAAGCTGTAGTTATTCTGTTAGGAAAATGGTGGTGTGTATATTAAGTGAAATAGTGTCTAAATTTTACATTCAGAAATATAATGTGGGGGCTGGGGATATAGCTCAGTTGGTAGAGTGCCTGCCTCGTATGCACAAGACTCTGGGTTCAATCCACAGGATCACAATAAATAAATAAATAAATAAATAAATAACGTGGTTCCCAGGATCTGAAGAACTAAAATTCTTGATTATGTTCCTGGCCACTCTCCCTCTGAGACTTGTGATGAATTTCTGAACATAAGGTCCTTCTGAAGAACTAAAATTCTTGATTATGTTCCTGGCCACTCTCCCTCTGAGACTTGTGATGAATTTCTGAACATAAGGTCCTACCACATACTCATTAAAATCTCCTTGTTCCTCAAGATTTATACAAAAATTCTACTTTAGACATCTTTGATATCATTAAAATAGATGTCCTAGAAGAAAATTACATTAATAAATTACGTACAGAATGTTTTCAAAAGGAAGCTTTTTTATAATAAACTATAATCTGTAAAATAGACCAATGCTAGGTTTTAAACTTAGAGAAATTTAATGAACACTATCAGAAGAGAAATAAAGTAGCTGTCCTTTTGCCCTGATTATTTGTAGATACTGAAAGAGAAATGAATGGCCACACTGTACATGGCAAAGCAAAATGTGATCCACTTGGGTGGTGGTATTTGGAATCATCCTAAGCCAACCACATCTCTGACAGGCATCTCTGACAGAGGCATCTCTGGTCATTGTTTGAAGATGAAATAAGGACAGGATGCTGCTCCTCATCAAGTTTCATATCATGTGGGGTGCCAGGCGGATATCACTGAAAAAATATATATTTACTCAAGAGCTTCTCACACAGCTATTTTCTTAGCTACATACAGATTAACATCTATTACACTAGCACATCCATGGTGTCCTTGGCATATTTTCATCGTCCTGGTGGCCAACTGAACAACTCAGGTATTTTTCAAGAGTTGAAAAGAAGGATGGAACAAGAGAGTAAGCAAACATGTTACTAGTAAAACTGGAGTCAATATTTATTCCTCTGCTTACTAGTTCTGAGACATCAGGCTGATATTTAACCTCTCTGAACTCTCATATCCCTTTGTTAAATGAGTATAATATTTACCTTGTATGTGTGTGTGTGTATAATCTTTTTTAAAATATGGAGATGTTCTAAAATAACCAATGGAAATAAGACATGTGCCAACAATTAGATCTATATTTCATTGTGTAAAATTAGTTATTAATCAAACATTTTACCATATAGATAGAAGTTTGGTGAGTATTCCAGCTGTACTTTATTTTACAATGCAAATCCTACCTTCTACTCATATCCTCTAAATTGAAATTAAAGAAGAGAGTGGCAGAATCTGGGAACTGCTAAATAATACTCAAAGACACCATTGGAGAGTGACACATTGGTGATGAAAATCTATGGTCCATAGACTCATAATGGAGTCTGAGCTTCATTACCTATGTAATAAGAATTTATTGAAATACTGACACCTTGTTAGTTGAGTAGCTGTTAAGAACTTTACAATCTTTTCTAGACAATCTATTAAGGACATTGAGACAAGAGATAAAGAGAAACATTTTAAAAGTGCAAGTGATTATTTGCAGAGATTATTTCAGAAAACAACAATCTTGCTCATATAATAAATATTTTCTTAAGTTTAAAAAGTTTCCCAAATGATTCTCACTGCTATTCAGACTTTGTGTAAAAATGTCATTCTTCAGACTCTCAAACTCACTTGAGACTTTATTCAACTTGAATTTGGCTTTTACTACAAATCCAATTCCTTAAATATTGTTTAGCAATTAAAATACAGCAGATCAAAAGACTACAGGGTCATCTTTCCCCACACTTTAGATCATTGTTCAAAATGTGCTACTTTGTCAAATAAGGACTTCCAAGGTAACCCTTTCACTTTCACTGTGGCTTGAGGAAGCTAAGATATTTCTACATCCAGGTTTTTCCTGGTCATTCAACAGGCTGGGAAATGGTTACTCTCACATCTTGATCTCAAGATGAACATACTTCATGACTTAGATACTTCCTCCCTATGCTTTCGAGAGCTCACTCCAATCCAATCTGACTAATGAAACTTTCCACACCTCCTCTGTTTTTCACTATGTTGAGGCTGGGGGTGCAGACGGGTCAGGACATCTTAGGACATTTAAAGAAAAAGCAAGCCTTCTTAACGACACAGGCATTGATGTGCCACGATTAGCTGCACAATAACTTGTTCCTAACAATAGCTAAAGAATACTATTGAATAATTTATTTAAAAACACAAATATAGGCTAGAATAGTTTCAGGATTATTTATTCCTATAACAAAGATACTCACTCTACCTTTCGCTATGATTTGCTTTCTTAAATTAAAAAGAAATCAGAGAAACAGCAGGAACAATCGTAACTCAAAATTTATACTGCAGGTCTTAATATTTCTCATGAGGGCTATTTTTGATTTGTGCTGCAGGAGGAAAATACCAGAAAGTACAGGCCTCAACTACACAATTCAGAGTTTGCTTACATGCTGTCTTGTGTTGCTCCCTAAACATTTAATATACTTGTAAGTTATTTTCTTGCCAACTTGTAGATTTTTGGAGAATGAGGGCAGCCAGATGTAGCATGCAAAAATGTAGACTTAGCAAATATTTCATGAAGTATCCTTTTAATAAAAAAAAAAAAACTAACATAACTATCTACTGTTTATCTGAAATTCAAACTTCACTGGGTGTCCTATGCTTTATCTTGCAACCCTATTCAAAGAAAAGTCATGTTGAACACGTTTTAAAACTATCTCCAATATGCCAGATTCAGTGCTGAGGGACTTCATTACATACTTATGAATTTATACTTTGAAGACTCTTATTATTTTGTTCTATTTTAAAAACAAGCATTGAAAAAAAGTGCCTGTTCATTTTTCTGGATGATTTCAAATGGAAACTAAGGGAAAATTGTGGCTTCATTTTATTTCTCCCTGGGATCTTTCATAGTTCTCTGCTACATGCTACAAAGCCAAGAATAACTCAGCGACATAATGCCTTAATTCCACATGGCACTTCAGGGTTATTATCTCATCCTTCACACAGGCCCTTAAGTTTCAAATAGATTAAGTCTACTTCTTATCAACTTCTTAGAAATGTGTTAAAGACGAACCAAGTGTATATCACAAGGTGACCACCAACCTAAAAATTGTAATATGGAGTGTTTTTACAGAGTAATTTCTGCTTTCTTCTGGAATTGGAGACAATTCACATCCGGATGTACCTCTTCCAATTGGTAATAAAGGAAAGTTGTTTCTTAATCCCACTAAACGATAAGGTAACCATCTACTTTGTATATAAGTTTAGTGAACTCCTTTTAAGATTTAAGAACATATGAATGAGAAAGTCTTCTTTTCACTGGTTATTAAAATCGAATCTGTGTGGTCTTTGTCAGTTGTCAATGGTGTTTGTTGTATAGTTAAAAGTATTTACCATTTTTTTAAATACAAAACTGATATATTTATTGCTTGACTACACTGGCATGACTCACTTTAACAAAAATTCTCTTATTTAATGTTTCAGAATGATAACTGGCTACAGGTAATAATTTAAAGAATATCAATTAAGTTGACATTACATATAATTAGGCTGCACACCTGTAAATCCCAGCAACTGAGGAGGCTGAGACAGGAGGATCACAAATTTGAGGCCAAGCTGGCAACTTAGTGAGACACTGTCTTGAAATAAAAAATAAAAATGGTTGGGGTAGAACCTAGTACTGGAGGAAAAAAATTATGTTCATCTTCGGTTAAAGCATTTCCTTCTTTCTCTCTTTTGCCCCCTCCCTCCCTTCATTTCTTCTTTCCTTTGCAATGCTGGGGATGCAGATCATGTGAAAGTGAATCAAACCTCAGGTCAAGTGAAACTAAGAAATATATTTGGTACTCCATATTCTTCCTCAAAAGTAAAGAAAATATTGTACATTTATCACTGCATACTGAAATGAAAAGATTCACAAATGGGTAGGTAGAACAGTTTAATTCCAGAAAGGATGATATACATTTATTTGATCAGATTTTATACCGCTGACAGTGTCATAAATTAAGAAAATAATTAATAACCTGAGTCAGTTTACAGACAAAAAAAGATGCTTTCAATTCATAAACTTTCTTAAAAAAAGAAAACCCTTTAAGATTTTGGAGTTGGAAAGAATCTCCATATATCATATAGTTCATCTATGCTATGGTTTAGATATGAGGTGTTCCCAAACACTCCCATGTGAGACAACACAAGAATTTTCAGAGGTGAAATTTTTAGATTATAAGAGGTATAACCTTATCAGTGGATTGATCCATTGATATGGATTAACTGGGCAGTAACTATAGGGAGGTAGGATGTGACTGGAGGAAGTATATCACAGGGGGTATGTCTTTGGGGTTTATATTTTATCTTCACTGAATGAAGCTCCCTGTTCTGCTTCCTGGCTGCCACATTCTGAGCTGTTTTCCTCCTCCATGCCCTTCTACCAGGATGTTCTATGTCACTTTGAGTTAAAAGGTGTAGAATAGGCCAACTATGCACTGAACCTCTGAAACTGTAAGCAAAATAAACACTTCCTTCTCTACATTGTTCTTCTCAGTTCTTTTGGTCACAGTGCTGATAAACTTAACTAAAACAATGTCTTCATAACATGTTTGTATCCCCTTTTGAGGCATTTTTCCATGCAATAGAAATTTATTAAAACAATGCCAAATTGTTAAAAGTCTCAGCAGAGATCGTGCTATAAGGACTTCCTTTCTCTATCCTACTGGGTGGTAATACATTTTTTTAAAGAAGGACTTCTAGACCACAACAAATCATAAATGTCATTTCACCAGGTTTAGGATTAAGTAATATGTTGTTTTGGACACCGTGCTTCCATGCTTAGCATAGAAATAAGGTCATATCAATTTGTGATTGCCTCAAATGCCTTAGTTTAAAACTCACAATATTAAATCATCATTTATAAGAAATGCATTTTATCTAATATTTCATCAAAATCTTAGTTATCAAAATGGCATTCAATGTGTTCCCATGTACATAAAATAAAATATATGTTAAAATGTCAATATGAAAATGCAGTCATCATTTAATAATTTGCTCAGACTGGATAGTTTAAAACTCAGGATTTATGTTTAATTTTAAATTTGAGTTAGAATGTAATTAATTTTAAGCTAAAATAATTTATAAGCCATGTATACATATTTTAAAGTCATGCTAGAGAGAGCTCATTTGACCACAGAATTAAAGGTTGATTTTAATATCACTTTTTAAAGACCATTTTCTTGACTCTGAGCAATACTTAAGAAGATATACAAATCCTAGGATTAGTGTTTTATCAACTTAACTATTAACTTAAAACTAATGATAACCCTGATGCTATTAGGTACCAAAAAAATGAGGTTTTCAAAATTATTTAATCTTAATGAATAATTATCAAATATTTTCTAGATGATACACACACACACACACACACACACATACACTTTTGTAATTATTTTCTGTCTATACAAAATTTGGAACAACCTTAAACTTAAAGGGCCATCTAGGCAGCATGCTTATAGGGTCAAGTGCATTATTGCATTTCACCTTTACCAAAAGACACTTGAGGAAGGTATCAAAACCCTTGTTTCATAGCTGAAGATGCCACTGAGTTTCCCACACCCCGATGACTGCTCTATTCTTTGAAAAATTCTAAGAAGTACCGATTGAGTTATTTTATGAAATACTGGATTTCAGTGGCTAATATTTTCATCTGATTTTGTTTGTGTAAGTTTTCTTCACATTGACACCTTGAAGGAAGGGGCTGTTCTTATACAACATACCTGGCAAAGTGGTACATATATAACAGGTATTTTAACAGGGTTCCATGAATAAATAACTAAATGATAGGCAGCTATGTTCTGTCTCATTTCCATCAGCACATAAGGAGAGAGTACTATTGTCTTTCAATAACATGCAAAATAATATGGGAAATTAAGCATTTGGGTAGAAGCAGTTCAATACTGTAGCACACACTGCTCATTTCCCTGTGAGTACACTCATAGGCTCAATATACACTCAATATACTTTTTACTTTCCCAGATCCGAAGTTGAACCTTCTTATGGGGGATGAAAGCAAATGAGCTCTTTTTGTGTATAAACTGAGTGAGAAATGCCTGTGGATTTATGAGGACTGGGAGCACTTAGCCAATAACCAGGTTGCAAGAATATAAATACTACAGTCCTGTTACCATTAAGCAGCACAGCCCAGAGGTATGTCTTTCACTGTTCCCAGAGTGCTCTGCAAGACTGAATCAAAGTCAGACTCTGCAACTTTACCTGATATCATAGCCTTATTTGGTTTCTTATCCACCCCCCTCCCCTTTATCTCTCTTCTTTAATCACCTATTTATTTTTCTTGGCAAGACTTCTTTGATAAGTCCTCTTTATAGAAATCATGGTCTCAAGTTTTGCTTCCCAGCTTAAGAAGCGTCTTCTATCATACAGCCACAATGCACTGGAGATGTCAAAATAGCTGTGTGCTTTAATAACAAAGCTAAATTAAATGACCCTTTTTAATGAAATAAACATGTGGTAGACAGAATATTGACCTCCAAATGATATTCAAATCCTAATTTTAGTTTCTGTGATATTACATGCTAAGGTGGAATTATAAATTTAGGGGTGGAATTGAGTTTTTGAATCAGTTAACTTTATGTTAAAGAGATTATACTGAATAATCCAGGTCAACTCAACATAATAAAAGAGTCTTCAGAAATGAAAGAGAAAAAGAGATAATGTTACTATGTTATGACATGTAAAAGGCTTGGCTGGCCATTGCTGACTTTGAACATGGAAGGAGAATATGAATGACACAATGCAGGAAGCCTTGAGAAGCTGTAAAATGCAAGAAAATGAATTTTCACCTAGATCTTACAGAAAGGAACACAGTTCTTCTAACATCTTTATTTTAGACTTCTCTGCTCTGGAACTGTAGCATAATAAATTTGTGCATTCTTAAACAATTTTTTGGCAATTTATTATAGCATCAATAGGGTACTAATACAATTATAACAGCTTAACTCTGGCTCTGGGTGCTGGTAGATAGGTGACCTTGGGCAAGACTTTTTAACCTTTCTGGACCTCAGCTGTCTTACTGATGAAATAACTACCTTATAGGGTTGTTTTGAAGACTAAATGGGTCAATGTATATGAATTATTTAGAGGAGTATTTGGCCCAGTAAGAATTCATTAAATGTTTATTACTCCATTACTGTTCTTCTGAAGTACACTGTATTCCTGGAAAACTGAACTTGTTTTCTCACTGCGTTTATTTCAATCTGTGTAATGTAATAGGATTTTTCAGAAAACTCCAATATGATTTAGTCAGTTTTTCACTTCTGTGACCAAAGGACCTTACAAGAACAATTAGAGGAGGAAAAATTTATTTGGGGGTTCATGGTTTCAGAAGTCTCAGTCCATAGACAGCTGGTTCCATTCCTTAGAGCTCAAGGCAAGGCAGAACATCATGGCAGAATAACATAACACCGTAAAGTAACTCAGGACATGATAATTAGGAAGCAGAGAGAGAAAAAGAGAGAGAGAGACTCCACTCACCAGATAAAAAATATATACCCCAAACAAAGCCTATGCCCCCAATGATGCCTCCAGCCACACCCTACTTGCCTTCAGTTACCACTACATAAATCCCTACTGGGGATTAACTCATTGATTGGATTAAGTTTCTCATAACCCAATCATTTCACCTCTGAGCTTCTTGCATTGTTTCACACACGAGCTTTCAGGAGACACTTCACATCCAAGCCATAACACTATGCAAAGTTCATGTAGGGAAACCTCATTCTGAAGCACTGCCTTGACAGAGGTCCATGTATAGGAAATGGACTAAATAGGGTCTGTAAAATATATAAGGTGGTTACAGTAAAAGTATGTCAAATCCACGTTCCTTAATATTTTTCAGGCCAGAAAATATTGGACCAATGAAATATAAATTGGACACCAGTTTCCAAACTCTTGGTAGTGTTAGATCTGAATCAGTAGCCTTTGAAATCTATATTCTGTTGTCAAACTAAGGCAGGAATGCAATAAAGAATAAATCTACTTATATATTTTATACATTTTTCAGAATTATTCGAAAAATGCAGAGATATAGGCTGAGATGAATTCAGAAAATTAAAACTAAGCTAAGGAGACACATTCATCACTATGAATGACATGTATATGAACATTCAAATCCTCTAAGATTATTTATTTGCATATACCCAACAAATTGCCTTGGACATTGAAACCTTAATAGAAATTCTTTAGCTAACCTCTAATGAATATGTTCTGAGTGACAAAGCAGAAACACCAAAATTGAAAAAGAATTGAAAGCAGCATTAAAATTGTCATTTCCTTCCACCTACATTTCTTTATGAAAGAAGCCTAATCCTATTCTTGTTTTGGTAAAATCTCAGTTAGTACTAAAGCAGCTATAAATAAAAGGTTTTTAAAAAATAAAATGAAGTAAAGGTGATCCACAAATGTCAACACCATAGACTGTATGAAAACAACAAAACAATTTTAACAAATCATTCCAAAAAATGTTCTCATTTTGGCTATAATTTCATGTAAAGTGAGTAGTTTCTTGGCAACAGATGTTTATTTTTCCTCTCAGAGGGATAAAGGAAGAGTTCTTGCACTGTTGCCAGGGTTTTGCAGAGTCACAGGTGGGATCTTCTCAAGCTGACTCATCTTAGCCGAATCTGGATCAACAGTAAAGCCACAGCTTCTAACTCACTGATATGGTGCCAAAGGTCAGTTAACATTGCAGGAAAAAACAAACAAAAACACAGGTTCACTGTACAGACTTGCACACTAAATCTATTCTGGCAGGTGAAAAATGTACATCCCTCATGTTTCTATCCCCATGCAGTTCATTAGTGCTATTGCAAAACTAGCCCAAACTCCACTTCCACTGATTCTGGATTCATGTTAACTCTTCCCTAGAGAGAAAGTCAGATGCATTTAAAACAAACCAATTACTAAAATACATCAGAAGCCCTTCCTTGGCATCACACCTAAGGGGGCTCCTGTGCACTCTTTACACAGTACTCCATTCACTGTGCTGAGAGAAGGCTGGAATCCTCCACCAGGCAGGAGACCCTATCTCTTGCTGCATTTGTTAGCAGTCCAAAACCCTGGGGCTAGGCCCAGATCTGAAAGTGACACTGCCATTTTCAGCATACCAAATTTTTTGAAGATCTTCCTTATTTCCTTGGTAGTTAAGTATACTGGCATCATGATCATAATCAAATAATAATAAAACTAACAGTAATAATGAAATCCGCAGATCCACAGGAACAGAAATAGCAGCCAAATGTCACACACTTTGCCTAATGTATTGTATACAATACCCTGTTTAATGAGGAAAATGTCCATATTTAAATTTTTCCTGATGAGAAAAAGGGGTCATCCCACTCCTTGGCCTATACCCAAAGGACTTAAAATCTGCATACTACAGAAATACAGCCACATCAATGTTCATAGCTGCTCAATTCACAATAGCCAGACTGTGGAACCAACCTAGATGCCCTTCAATTGATGAGTGGATAAAGAAACTGTGGTATATATATACTATGGAATATTACTCAGCCATAAAGAATGATAAAATTATGACATTTGCAGGCAAATGGATGAAATTGGAGAATATCATGCTAAGTGAGATAAGCCAATCTCAAAAAGCCAAAGGACGAATGATATCGCTAATAAGTGGAGGTTGACACATAATGGGGGGGAGGGAAGGGTTAGAGTTAGGGTTAGGGAGGGGGGCAAGTATGGAGGAAGGAACTACTGTATAGAGGGTAAAGAGGGGTGGGAGGGGTGGGGGGAAGGGAAAAAAAATAACAGAATGAATCAAACAACATGGCTCTATGTAAATTTATGATTACACAAATGGTATGCCTTTACGCCATGTACAAACAGAGAAACAACATGTATCCCATTTGTTTACAATAAAAAAAAAAAAAAAAAAAAAGAATTTAAGGGGCTGGGGTCTAGCTCAGTGGCCAAGCCCTGAGTTCAATTTCCAGGGCACGTGGTGCACGCACGCGCGCGCGCGCACACACACACAAATGACTTAAATACTCTTGAGAATGAGTGAATCTTGAAACTGAAGAAAAGTTTGCTAGGTATTTCAAAATTTCCCTGACACTTGTATACCTAATTAATAAATTTCTAACTTTGTATCCAAATAGTAAAAAAAAAAAAAAAAAAAAAAAAAAAAAAAAAAAAAAAAAAAAAAAGAAAAAGGGGTCTCACAGAATGAGATAAACTCAAGGCAGCATGGCTATTTAGTGACAAGTCAGGTTTATTTTATCAGGTCTTTGATTCCAAAAGCAACCCTCTTTTTGTATTCAGGCCACTGTGAAGGGTAACATTTTTTTTTTATTCATGCATTATAGTTGTACATCATGGTGGATTTGTTTTTACATGTTTGTACATGCACACAATGTAATAATATAATCTGACCAATATCATCCCCAGAATTTCCCTTTTCCCTGTCCTCCCTCCTCAAGGTCCCTTTCCTCTACTCTACTGATCTCTCTTTGATTTTCATGAAATACTCTACCACCATTTTTCTTTTCCTTTTTCCACTCTAGTTTCCACATATGAGAGAAAATACATGACCATTGACCTTCTGGGCTTATTTCACTTAAAACATTCCATACATACATATACTGTGTTTTAATCATATCTACCCTCCCCCAATAGGCTCTTGAGCTCCCCATCCTCATCCCCTTCCAAATGTGAGTAGATTTCAATGAGTAAATGGGAAAGAATTCAAATGATTCAAGTATCTAAATAACAAATCTATGAGGGGCTACAGTTAACCTGTTCCCTGGATGCCTCATTATAAAAATAATAATCAAAATGTAAAGATATGTGAGAACATGACGAGGAAGCAATTTACTCAGAACAGGGAGACACCAGAGAAATTGAACCAAAAAAATCCCAATTAACTTAATCTTCCCCAATTATACTTAAACAATTTCAGCAAATGACAACAAGATAAGAAAAGAGACTATAAAAGAAGCCCCTCATAGATTTGTTATTTAGATAAGTTAAGTGTACATTCTACACAGAACTATACAGAACTAGGGATAAAATTTTGCAAAATTCATTTGGAAGAATAAAGACCTACTCAGACATTGGAAAAAAGGTAGCCTTTTTACCAGATGGTGGTGGAAAATCTGGTTATCTATTCATAGGAAAATGAGACTAGTACCTTATCTCTCACCCTGCACAAAAAATTAACTCAGAATCAAATACCTAGGAATTAGACCAGAAAACTTCCAAGTATGGAAATGTTGCAGAGAAATCTGTTAATATGTACAATTAACATGAGTTAATATTTATAATTAAAAAACCTAATCATTTGACAGGGGAGTTGGGCATAAAATGCTGAATCATTCTTTCTAACATACCTTCTTCTCAAATTAGTTTTCTGGCCCAATCTAGATTAGGCACTCTCCTATGTAATCTCATAATAACCATGCCACTACCAAAGTTTCTCTTACTCTATTTATTGTACATGTACACATCTGTCTTTGTTACCATTTATTTATTTATGTGTTTTGCAATGCTGGGTATTAAACCCAAGACCTTTTCTCTTGCTACAGCAAGCACTCCACCACTGAATTTTGCCTCCAGTTTTCCTACTCTTTATTTATAATATTGTTTCACCACACCTAATATAGTACCTGAATCTCAAAGGTGCTTTATAAATGTTAGTGAACTGTAAATGAATCCCTACTCAAATTATTGTTATAAATTAGCTATTTCTCTAAAAAGAAATGGAGCTGAATGTTTCTCACTCCTTTTATGAAAACTTCATCAGTACTTCAGGGACTTTTTTATACTAAGTAATAGGAATATTTACCCAGCATTCATCAAAAATTAATGTAAGTATAGGGAATTGTAGAAACTGAGTTTATAAGAAAGAAAGGGTTATCAAAATATTTTATGAAATATAAATTATATTTAAATACAGATGAGGTATCCTCTTGAAGTGAAAATGATTACTGCTTGTTTAATTAAATAAGCATTTTCAGGAAATGCTGGATTAACCTTTTCTAATTTTTCTTCTTTATAATTGCTTGTATTTTTTTCCAACTGAACATTTTTCTATATTAGGCCAAAATTTATATATTCTGTTTTTACATTCTAAATAATAAATATCTGTACAGCAATGCAATTTAGGTATATGTAAATAAAAACAAAACCAGCTTACCTTTAATAAAGATTTCAGGTTACAACCTCTATTTTAAACCTGAAGGCACCAAGCATTATTCTCTACTAAGTAACCCAGAAATTAATGGTAATGATTCATACCATTTTCAAACTACTTCTCCATTTTTTTTAAAGCCATTAAAAATCTGTATCTAGATTATAGCCATATAAATATCACCACTCCATTAATTAGCTTTAGGATGCAATGGTATATAATCCTGTGAAGACATCAAAGAGTTGACAAGAAGACAAAACCCTTTTATTGGCGATTCAGTTAGTCCACAGAAAATGTTAATGAGTGGAGTTTAATCTAATCAAATGCCATGAAAGTGTAAGATTAAAATTGTAAAAAATATAAAGTCAAAACAAATACTGAAGCAGGTTATCATAACATTAGTTTGATTAAATTTTGGTTATCAATGAAAACTGCTAAGGAATCATTAAATCATTAAGACAAACACCAACACAGTACTGGCACTTAATGTATGTTAATGAAGAAATGCAAAAAGATACCTAAAGCTTCTCCTGAATAGTTGGCCAATCAAATAGTCAACAATTACTATACAGACTAAAATGGCCAGTAATAAATGTTTGTATAAAATTGTACTTATCTTCTTTTCCTTCAAAGCAAACAGATGAAATAATAAATACCAGAGATATACTTTAAAACTCAAAATGAATTATTAACTAGTAGCTAACTATACATTTTAAAATGGGCCTAATTGTCTGGCTAAGAGTGAAAGGGATACATGGATCTTTATCATATATGCTGGGTTCAAATTTCACTTCTGGGTCATCCTGGCTATATAATTTTGGATAATTTTATTTAATTTCTCTGATCCTTATCTTCTAATCTACAGAATATGAATACTATGATCTACCTCAGAGTTGTAGGAATTGACTGAGATAATGCATATCAATCTCTTAACTGTGCATCCAACCCAGAGCAAACATATGTAAATTATAAACAACACAAGCTTCACTGTAATGGGATATATAACAAGTTTCAATTTGCTTTCCTAGGTATTAAACAGCCAAAAGGAGCTTATTTTAATTTTACTATAAATCTACAAATTGTTAAGTACATTTGAATATAACTAGACATACAGGTTATCCATCCTATTGAGATCAGGATTCAGAAAATAATGCAAGGTCACCAGGAGTCTCGAAGCAGAACAACATTAACTGCTGTCTACTGAAAGGAAGGAGCTATGCTGAAGAAACCTACCTACTCTTTTTACTGCATTTTTCAAAGGAGACATATGGAAGCGGGTTTAAGAAATGTGAAAATGCAACAAAGTGGAGGAATCCCCTGACATAAGGAGCAAGCTGGTTTCCAGAGAGCCCATACTCAGAAGCCTGCAGGGGTTGGGACGGATGGAGATGAGGATAAATAGACTACGCTTTCCCTCAGCAGACTGTTTGCCATGGGAGATTGGCCAGAGTTCCCCATGCATTAGATTTTTAAAGAGAAGCCAGGCATGTTTATGTAAAATTCCCTGACTTTTAAAACTTTTGGTAATAATTCTTTTAAACAGTAGGTACCTTGTAAATGCATATTCAACAGCTATGGTGTGGGGCCTTTCTTTTTTTTTTTTTTCACAAAGGAGCTCTCCTAGCAGATGTAGTGCCAGATAGTACAGAAATGACAATAGGTAAAAAACAGGCCCCCAAGTTTGAAATGAATACCAAGAACTTACAACCCCTAAGCCCAGATGTTGTGCCTCTGTGTGCAATGCTCTTCCTCAGACACCTCACTCACAGACTTTTTGCTTGCCTGTCTACCTCAGACTCTTCCCTTCCAAGGCCTACCTGCCCGGGGAATTCTTCCCTAGCCACCTGACCACGCACAGCTATAGTCCAACAGCACCTCGCCCATCAATGCTCTTGTAGCAATTGTCATATAGTACACCTGTTCACTAATTAAACTGTGAGAAATACAAGGATTGTTCCATTCCTGGGTTTTGCTCAACATTGTATTTCCAATATACCCATAGATGACGTGCAATTCATAAACACAGTTTATTTGCTTGTCTTCCCCTCAAGGATGCAACTCCTTAGGACAACAGGGCTCTTTTTCATTTCTGTGTCTATCAAATGGCTCAATGCTAAATACATAACAGGTTTTCAATTAATGTTTTTAAAGTGTATGTGTTAAATGTCTACTGTAAGGCACCATTATAGAAATTTGAGATATAACAATGAACAAAATTCAGAAACCATCCCTGACTTCAGTTCTCATGCTCTTTACATTCTAATTTGTATGCATTTGGTGGTTGAAGGTAGACAATTAACAACTAAAACAAATACATAAATTATGCAATCTATCAGAGGAGATGAGTACTGTGGGAAAGAGAAAAAAACAGAATCAAGGGACTGGAAATGAGATTGGGTATAAGGGGGCAGAAATTAAATATGGCATTGGGTAATTTTCATTGAAAGGGTGAGATTTGAATCAAAAAATTGAAGAAAATTTAAGCAACTTATTCTAAAAGATACATGGAATATGAATATTCTGAACATAGGAAGTAAAACAGTAAAAGGTCAAAGGCCAAAGTGTTCTATGTATTTAAGAAAGAACAAGAAGGCCCATGTGACTCTATTGGGAGGAAGTCAGAAGGTCAGGGAGATACAGATAGTGTAGGGCCTGCTGGGTGGCTTAAAGCCTGAATGAATGAGTGACTTACACTAGCAGAATAAATTGGCCCCAAATCAAACAGTCTTAGTGAGAAAAGGGAAGAATAAAATGGGCTCAAAAACACACATTCCCAATGTAATTGCTATTGACTGAACTTTATCTCTCCCAAATTCATATGTTGAAGTCCTAATCCTCAATGTGATATTTGGAGATGAGGACTTTGGGAGCTACTGAGGTTTACAGAAGCATGACAGTGGGGTATTCATGGTGGGATTAATGCCTTTATGAGAAAAAAAACACCAGAGAACTCATATACTTTCCTGCCCAACACCTGCTGTGAGCACAGAGTGGGAAGGTAGCTGTCTACAATGCAGAAGAGGCCCCTCACCACAACTGATCCTACTGGTGCTCTGATCTCAGATTCCAGTCCTCCAGGATCATAAGGAAACACATTACTGTAACAAACCACCCAGTCTATGGTATTTTGTTATGACAACCCAAGCTGACATGGACAAGTTAAGGTTTACTTCAGCTTCACTACTTAAGTATCTGAGTAGTGGTGGCAAAAATGAAATATATGAGATGGAATAATAATGAAGTTAGTTAAAAAGAGGTTTTATAAATGAGGGGTATGTGACAGAGGAAGAGAGAGAGAGAAAGAGAGCACCAGTTACAGTGAGTATGAATTAATATATGGTGACCAAATAAAAATAACAAAGAAGGAAATTAGCACAGCAGCTGATGAGAAAAAAAAAATGTATTTGTAGTATCATTGAAAAATAAGGAAGGAACCGGGCGCGCTTGCACACGCTGTAATTCCAGTAGCTCGGAAGGCTGAGGCGGAAGGATCAAGAGTTCACAGCAAGTCTCACAAAAGCGAGGCTTTAAGCAACTCAGTGAGACCCTGTCTCTAAATAAATACAAAATAGGGTTGGAGATGTGGCTCAGTGGTTGAGTGTCCCTGAGTTCAAACCCCAGTACCAAAAAATAAGTCTAAACTGCAGCTATTAGTGATAGAAACGATTGCATGGATCAATTTTTCAGAGATGTAGGTGAATTCCAAACCATCATTGATTTAAAACATCATTTTGTCAAACACAATAAAACTGCAAGAATATGTACAACATCTTCTATTTTGTATTAAGAAAACAGTCCCCTGATAAAACATTTCCCCAACTTCTGTATTGTTCTTTATTAAATTTCAACATACATCTCAGGGTGCTTCAAAATGGCTAGAAAATAGCAGCAAGTTAAGTTCTGAGACCATGGAGGTTGGCATTCTGATTTTACTGGCAGGGTTTGGAGCATCTATAAGCTCTTCAATTGTATGTGCAGATTTCTGTACATAAGAATGTTGTTTGGAAGAGTCTATAGCTTTTAGATTTATAAGATTCAGTTTTAATGCATTAGAAAATCTTCCCAAATAATATCTACCAGTTGGGTTTCTTAAGATGCCTCCAAAAGGTCCTATTTTTGTTGTGATCTATACTAAAACAAAACCTACTCTAACAGATGGAAGTAATAAATGGAGGTAATTGTTTGCATAATTCAAAACAAAATATTACTACTCACCTGAACTATCTGAACAAGGTAGACATTACAACGTTTTACTTTGAATGAGATAATGATCCAGTCATCCATTTACAGTATCTCTAACTAGAGGTAATTTTAAAAGTAAAATAGAAACTCCTTTTCCTATAAAGCACTTAGGTTTGCATTACCTTTGAGGTTTGCTTTCACAGTGCTTTTTCTTTCCTTGTCTCTATATTTTCAAAATACTATGTCTTCACACAAAATATGACTGTCAGGATATCTAAATATCTTAAGTAGCCAGAGCTAGACAAATTTATTTCACTTTTAAGTTATTGCCTATAGCTAATGGTAAAATAACAGTAACAGGAGAAGGATAAGTTATTCAGAACAGTACTTTTAAGAAAAATTTCAAAACATCTTTATTTCTCTTAATATAAAGATTGACATTAACATTGATCCAAAACTAAAAGTCACTACTGTAATAGTAATCTAGTATCTGTTGGTTTTTCTAACAATAAAGTTAAGCAAATGCAAGGAACCCGCAAGAGTGTTCTACATCCAAGGGCATCTTGAACACTCACATCCCATGAGGTATCAATACTATCATTCCACTTTACAGAAGAGAAAACAGTTTTGTTTATTTATTCACACTCACATGGCTAGTAATTGTGACTCACAATCAGGACTCCAAGTCTATAAATTCTGCCAAGTCATCTTATAATTCATAAGAATTTTGCAAATAAATTCTGTGAGAAAATCATACTATGAAAATTGGTTTTAAAATTTGTTTAACTTATGAATTGGCTCAACATTTTACTTTATTTCCAGTTCCTACCATCTTTTTAATGGTAAAAAATATATATTTTTACAAACTTGATTTCAAATGTTATTGGCAAACCAGCTTAAAGCATTAACTAATACAAGAATTTTTTTTACATTTGAATTTTATTTGCTGTACTTTATTTCATGTGAAGTCACATTTTCTAAATCCTCTATTGCCCTTGAGAGACTACAGCATGGATCAAGTATCAATCAAAGTTCTTGTCTGAGTAAATTCTTAACACCTTAGGACTCTATACCTAAGGGGGTCTTAGGTTACTACTCAGAAACATAATCATACGTGGATAGATGACAGAGGGCATCAGCAGTTTCTATATCACAGAGAATAGAATCAAACTTTCTCTCAGATTATGATTTGTTTTTCAAATGATATGTTCTGCGGAATATTACAAACACAAAAATATAATTTTAGTTTACTTTCCCCCAAATTTTAGCAGTCGCCAAATCCTATACTCCGAATATAACAAGTAAAGGGAATTTTACTTACATAAAATTCAGTGTATGTCTGTAGTCTGTTATTATACCATGTAAATAGGATGGAACAAATTTAAAGGAGTCAAATGGGACATTCTCACCTAAAGCATGCATTGTCAAAACTTATTTGAATTATTCTCCCTAACAGGTGAAACTGAGGTACAATAAATGACTACTTGTCCTGCAATTAGGTCTGAAGAACCGAGCAGAAAACAAATTGAGTTTAACAGAAGAGCCTAAAGTCAAATCTAAGGCCTCATGCTGGCAAATGTGGGCTCATTTGCAGTCAAGCAGGAAACAGCTGGTAACCCCAGGAGACATGTTTGTCTAAAATTAGTGACACAGCTACATGAAGTCAGCACAGTTATCCCAACGTCTTTCCTTATACTAAACAGTAAATATCTGATCAACATTCACAAAAATTATTATTGCACACTTGAGATTGCTGAATCACAAACCATCAAAATTCCATGAATGTGCCTTAAGATTTGCTTCTTCACTACTTTCATATCCCTACTTTAATGCATGATTTGATTTCACAATGAAACTCTCCAACCCTCCTGTTTTAGAGCACTTGTTTTGATAGTTTTCTTGAATGTAAATCTCTACAAAAAAAAAAAAAAAAAAAAAAAAAAAGATCTGACACTACATGACACTGTTTATCCACTGGTAAGAATCAATGTTGTGATTCATTTTGTTTAAAATGCTTAAAAGAGCCTAATTCATAGAGAATACTATTTCACTCTGTCCAAAGTGCCCATATGATAGGAACAAAAGTGCATGACAGACATACTCTAAAGATTAAACATGATGTTACTGTGGTATGGAGGATTTCTGAAATGGTTCCCCAAAAGATGTCCTCTCCCAGTTCCCCTGAAACTATGATGAAACAGGTTATGACATATGTGCAGTTGATATTAAGATAAGGAGATAAAGTGAACCTGTTCTAATCACATGGTCCAATTAAAAAATGGGTTTCTCCAACTAGAAGCAGAAGGAGAAGAGAAATTCTAAAGAAGAGTATCTTTGGTGGCTTAAGAGATGGAGGGAGTCCTTTAACAAGGAAGTAGAACCCTCAACTTTATAGGTTCAAGAAACCAAATTCTGCCACCAAGCTGAATGATCTTGGAATATTCTTCCATCGGAGATTATAGGGAAGAGCCCAGCACCTTGACTACAGCTTTGTGAGACCCTGAACAAGAGAATTCAGCTGAGCCATTGGTAATTCTGACCTAGACAACTATGAGTTAACAAATGGATGCTGTTTTTAACTCTCAAAACCCATGGTAATCTGGTATGCTGCAATAGAAAGCAGACACAGATATTTCAACAAGGATAGAGGAACCAAGCATTAAAAAATGCACATTGTTTTATTGTTTTCACAGGTTGATATTTATTTTAAAATACTTTACTAGAATCTGAAAATAAACTGTTCACTTGTCAGCAACTTATTATTTTACCTTATATTTCAATATTCACCTTATGTAATAAGCCAATTAATCCTTAAAACTGATAACATGCAATAACAGAATACATATACCACAGTGTAAAATGGTATCTCAATTAATGATCAATACCATCACAAAATATTTGCTTACCAGAAAGCTTATGTAAACATATGTTAAAACCACCAAGTAATTAATAAATATTATAAGGGAGATAGTTTGAGGCTATTCAAATATCATCTTTCATTTTTTAAAATCTGATTTTTTTACCACCGTCAGTGGATCTGGCCTACAGTCTGTGATGAACTAATAATGATTTTCTATTTCCTTCAATTCATTCCTATTTATTTTTAGAATTATTCTGTATGGAATATTTGTCACTTCTCCACATGTATCATTATTTATATCAGTATGGATTTGTAACATTGATTTCATTTTTTGGTCCAGAATCCAATATTATCATGATTTATTTTGTGTTACAAATTGTTCCAGGCTTGCCCATCAGGAGCCTTTCAAGTTGACCCCTGTGTCTTTTTCACATGTGCCCATTTTTTAAAAGCGCTTCCTTATTTTCTGGTGCTACAAGATGCTCCTTGATCAGGCTGTATTTTCTCTGCTCTGGGTATAGAATCAGCCATTCCTTCAGGAGCCCTGGCTGTTTTCACTGAATATTTCAAAATCAAGATCTAGTACTTGATGTGCTTGTAACTAAAGAAACAGTGCTATTTCCAAGGCCTTCAGTGAATAGAACTAATTAAATAAACAATTTTTAAAAAATGCCCTTTGTCTTACTTCATTCCTGTTGCTATAAAAATATATCTGAGACTGGGTGATTTATAAATAACATATTTCTCACAGTTCTGGAGACTGGAAAGTCCAAGATCAATGCATGAGCAGACCTCATACCTAGCAAGGGTCTGCATTATGCTTCCAGGATGGTACCTGGTTGCTTTGTTGTTACATGAAGGAATATAGAAGAGAATACAAGTAACAATAAATGTTGGCAAGGATGTGGGGGAAAGGGTACACTCATACATTGCTAGTGGGACTACAAATTGGTGCAACCTACTCTGGAAAGCAGTATGGAGATTCCTCAAATAACTATGAATGGGACCACCATTTGACTTGGTTATACCACTCCTCAATTGTATATCCAAAGGAGTCAAAATCAGCATACTCCATTGACATAGCCACATTAATGCTTACAGCAGCACAATTCACAATAGCTAAGCTATGGGGCCAGTATAGGTGCCCTTCAACAGATGAGTGGGTAAAGAAAATGTGGTATATATACACAATGGAATATTACTCAGTCATAAAAAAGAATCACTTTATGACATTTGCCAGTAAATGGATGGATCTGGAGACTATCATGCTAAGTGAAATAAGTCAATCCCCCCAAAAACAAAGGTTGAACATTCTCTCTAATATGTGGATGCTAACACACAACAAAGTGCAGATGGGGATAGAAATTTGGTGGATTAGACAAAGGGGAATGAAAGGAAGGTAAGGGGTAAGAATAGGAAGGATAGTGGAATGAATCTGACACAGCTTTCCTATATACATATATGAATAAACCACAATGAATGTCCATGTCACTCACAACCACAATACTGGGATCCTACTTAGAACAAGATATATTCCATGTTTGTATAAATATGTCAGAATGCACTCTACTGTTTTGTATAAGTAAAAAGAAAAATAAATTTAAAAAATAAAATAAAAATTCTAAGAAAACCAAAAGGGACAAACATCCATCTTTGTGTGGCAGAGGAGATGGAAGGCAGAGTCTGGTAAATTACTTCCACCCTTTCTTTGTGTGATACTGGGGAATAAATCCAGGATGCTTTATCACTGAGCTACATCCGTAACACGTTTCATTTTTTGTTTTGAGATAAGATCCCACTACGTTGCTCAGGCTGGCTTGAATTTGTGATTCTCCTGCCCTATCCTCTTGAGTCCCTGGGATCAGAGGTGTGCATTATGCTAGGTCCCTCCATCCTTTATTAAGACTTAATCACTTAAATGAAGGAAGAACCCTCAAGCCTAATTATTTCCTTAATGTCTCACCTCTTAATACTGAAGGAGACACAAACATTCAAATCATAACACCTAGTGAGGTTAAAGTAAAATATGTATATCTACATATAGATATATATGTATGCATATATATCTCATATGACATACACATACTTATATATATTCTTATATATCTTATATTTAATATATTTAAATACTTAATATATATTTATTATATATTCATCCTTCATACATACAAAATACTATTAAGCATTCCAACAAATAAATGCAATTCACTCATTAAGTATTATTTTATTAAATATATTTACTAATTGAAAATAATTAGTATTTTGTTATGTCAAAAGCTTTCCAAATTTTGTGAAATGTTAAAAAATAAGATGCAGAGCAGAATATATAGTATAATTCCTCTGTACGTCTAAAATGTGTGTGTGAGTGAATTCAAATGTCCCATCCATAGATTAGAGTAAAGCAGAATGTGAAGAATGTTTTCTGACATTTCCTACCTAGCCTGGGAATACAAGATGTACTTAAATTACTACTCAATGTTTTAACTTCATTAGACTTGGGTGAGGGAGGGAGGGAAGGATGATTGTACTCAGTACTTCAAGGAATTTTCATGTCTATCGGGTATTTTCCTCACTGAAACATTTCCTACTTTTGTCTTCTTAAACTTGGGAAGGAAGTGAGTTTTGCTTCTTTTTTGTTTTAAAAATGAAATACCATTAGTGAAATAAGAGGATGCTTAACTGTAGCTCAGTTTTCAAATGCTCTTATAAAGGAAACAGAATAGTCAAGTTCATTCTGACCTTGGTCAACTGTTGCAATCTACTGGAATAGTGCAGTTTTACTTTGATTCATCTTAAAATGTATTATTTACTTTAAAAAGGTTCTAGCGAAAAAAATATTGAACTATACAATACTATAAGAAAACATAAGTAAATTTTTCTAAAACCTAGGAAAAGCTTTCTATGACTCAGCATCTAGACATAATTAAAGAAAAATATATGAAAATTTCCAAATAAAATTATAAACAACTTGGCATGGTAGAAAACAGCATAAGCAAATTCATAGATAATTGTAAATTGAAAAAATTTTTCAAAAATTATCACAAAAGATATTATAGTATATTCAAATATACTATAGGAAAAACCATGACTAGAGAATTCAGAAAAAAAGGATTTTGAATTATACATTTTAACCACAATAAGAAATACAAATTTAAAAGGTACAATGAGATATTGCTTCTCACCCATCTAATTGACAATAAGTCAAAAGTTTACAAGACACTGTTCACAAGGCTATGGAAAACAGGTCCTCTCATGCATTGCTGGAGGAAATGCAAATTTTTTTATTATTGCATAATATCAAAAAATACAGTTGGATCTTGGGATAGTAAAAATACTACAAATGACTCGATATTTTCTCCCATGTATGACATAATTCTAATGCTATTTTATATGTAATATAGGTTGAGAAAATGAGTAAATATGTTTATGTTAGAAACCAGGGAAAAGGGAAATATAAATATGGACTGGGGAACATGAGGAGGAATGGTAAAGAAATGGTATGGAATTGGAGGTACCAGTGTGAACTTGTAATTTCTAATTCTCACACACACACACACATACACATATTTCCTAATTTCATCTAGTGAATTAGAGCATGCCACATTATGTAGCTCTTGGTTTTTAAGTTCGTTTTATACTAAAAGTAATTAGGACTCCTGGAAAAAATATCTGACTCAAAGCTTGAACCAGGAATGTACAAGTTGACAATGGTACACATCATGTGTTAGGAAAAAAAGTGCTCAAGGAAAAAATGAGAGGACACATCAAAATGATTCTAAGCTAAAGGGATTACACAGTCCCACCCTCCCACCCCAGTCACATCAGGAACCAAAGTAACCGAATATCCACTGAATCAAACAGGAAACTGTAAGTCTATAATAACAATTAATTAAAAGGAAGGACTTCTTTTAATGGGAGTGGTTTTGCAATCATTGTTCAAAAGAATTCTTCTGGAAGGAATGATCAATGAATGCTACATCAAGGAGCAGAGGATGGTTTAACTCAGAGAAAAATCTTCACACGCTCTTAAGGAGTCTCTCTGCATATAGTTTATTAATTGTATAGTGGAGAATATGAATGCACACATAACTGGATGATCTGAATTAATATAATTAATTCAGACATGTGTGGGACAGACGTGTGTGCCTCCTGATGTGTTTTATACTCTGAAAAGATCATATTGTTTATATAATATTCCAAATAGGACACCAAACCAGAATCTAGCCACAAAGAAATTTCAAGACTGATCCAAATTGAGTGACACTGTAAAATAATTTTTCTCAAAAATTGTCACTTTTAATAGAAAACAAAAAGGTCCCTTAAAGGAGACTGAAGAGATGCAATGTCTGGATGCCATGTATGATCCTGGACTGGCTCCTGAACTGGAGGAAAATGTTCCATAAAGAACGCTATTGAAACAACTTACGAAAATTGAAGTTGGCATTGTGGATTAGGTAAAATATTACATCTGTGTTGAGTTTCTTGAACTTGGTAACTATACAGTCATTACATTAGAAAATGCCCTTGTTCTTAAGAAATGCACATTGGGCATTAGGGATAAAAGGGCATACTGTACTGAATCTACTTATGAATCGTGAAAAAAAGTTACATAGATGCATGTTATACAAACATATTTACATCAATATATTAAAGAGAGAGATGATAATATAAAAACAAGTGTAGTAAAATGTCAAAACTGGAGAAATTGGGAGAATGTATATCAGAGTTTCCTGTATTAATCTTGTAACTTTTATGTTAGTTTGAAATTTTCTCAGAATTTGTAAAAACACATGCCAATTTCTCTGAAGGCAGAAAAATATTTCAAACTTGAATCTTAAGGTGAATCATTTCTTATTGTGACAAACAAATGAAGAGGTAATAAAATCTAGAGCTGTAAAACTTTTCATCTCCTTTGTCCTGAGTACATCTTAGTTGAGCCAATATTAGTTTCATTGTGTTGTATAAATAAAACATATTCTAGTAATAGAAAGTTTTACTGCTCTTTTTGAAAAACTAGTGCCTATTAAATACTTTAAATGCATACTACCAATCATCTTATATTGAACTCCTAGCGTTGGGTTGTTTTATGAACTAATATTTAAAATCAGCCATTTCCTTTGTAGAAAATCCCTAAACAAAGGCTTAGAGATTATTCTTTCAGCAAATGTCTTTAATGGTCCACCAGGATCGAATGGGATTTCATGATTATACATTTATGTAAACTTAGATTGGAAGCATAACAAGGTGATTTAAAATTCAGTTCAGATAGAACAGAATAAGCAACAAAAACTCTTTGTTTTTGTCCCACTCAGTCTCTACCTCCTTGGACATGCTTTGCTACTTCTTACTTACAGCAATATTTATTAATGTTGCTAGACTGGAACATATTCTTTTCACTCAGGTTTAACACAAAATAAATCTACATCTAATTTCCTAGGCAATTTCATATTCATCCTAGAAATCTTCAGGCGAAATACTCTGACCAGGTATGGGTAGCCACCAAAAAAAAAAATTTGGTTTTAAACTCGCCTCTCATAAATCTTACCCTTGAATCTGTCAGAGAATCACTTGTGTAAAATAACTCAAAGTGGCAATTTTATAGGAACAATTTCCTCACTAATCATGTTTAACTAAAAAGAGTTAAACATGTGAATATGAAAGGAAGTTTCTCTAACATGGTTTCAGCCAAATAGGAATTCCATAGAATATTAAAATGTGAGACTGTTCCAAGTCTTCTGGATCATATGATTCTTTGAGGGTTTTTATCTGTTCATTTTTATTTCCTAGTAAACTACACAATATATTTTCTGGGTATTTAGGGAAGAAAAGTAAGTACATTAACTAAGAAATAAAGTCATTATAATAAAGATCATCAAATAACTATTTAAAGAATCTACTGCTCGAATATCATCCTTGTTAATGAAATTCTTATCTTTTCTATCCTTCCTCTTTCCTTCCCTTCCCTCTCCTATCCCTGTTCTTTCTCTCTTTTTTTGTTACTGGGAATTGAATTCAGGGACACTTTCCATTTTTGAGATAGGATTTTACTAAGTTACAGAAGCTTGCTTCAAACTTGGGATCCCTCTGCCTCAGTCTCCCAGAGACTGGAATTATAGGCCTGTGCTACATTTCGGTGAAATATTCTAAGGGTAAAATTATGTAAAACATAATTTTGGAACCCAGCTGAAAAGTTCAATTTATTAAAAGTGATCTCATACCAAAAAGATTAGAATGAATCTATTTACAGTTTATTATGGACATTTTCAAACATATATAGAGCTAGAGAGAAAAACAGAATCAATGACAATGCACCACCATCAAGTTCCAGTAATGGTCATTTCTTGGTCAGTCTTTTCTCATCCATGTCTACACACTCTTCATCCTATTGGATAATTCAGAATAATCCATTCCTTTCTAACTTCTTTCTCCTCACTTCTCACCTTAGAATATAAAGATTCCTTGTACTTCATCTGCAAATATTTGTTATATATTATAGTTCTAAAAGACACAGTCTCATTAATATTACAACCACAATAACATTATCATTCTAAAACAACTCAGTCTTTAATGTCATTAAATACTGTATCACAAGGACAAATTTTGAAAACAAAATGACAACAACCTACAAATATTGATGAGTTTTAATAGTGGACTATATTTCCCTACGACATTTCCGGGACTTTACTAAGCACCATCAACATAAAAAATTGTAAAATGATCATTGTCCTAAAATGCTTGTCTATTAGATAAACAGGTACGTGGAATATGAGAGAGTTATGAAGAGGAGAGAACGTACCACACTTTTGAAGGGTGGAAGGGCATCAAAGCCACCACGGGGTGAGTTAAAAATAGCAGAGAACTTCAAATTAGTGAGACTTGAGAAGAGGTGAGCCGAGTGCCGTGTTATTCAGGAACTGCTTCTCATCAGCTTCTGAGAGGCAGCTTGCCCTCCCTTCCATCTTCACAGTCACTGCCATTCCGCTGAAAACTTAGTCACAGTGGGAGTATTTACACCACAGAAACCAGCAGCCATACAGCCTACCCCACCCCACAGATACCTGACCATTCAACAGTGACAAGAATACTAAAGAGGTCCATGAAAGAGCTTCCCCAGTAGAGCAGGCAATGTTTGCCAAGACTCAGAAATGACAGAGGGCATTAATTAATGTATCAACATCAAGCAGACTTGGTAAGACCCTTTGACAATACGAAACAGTATCTCAGGTATCAATGGCTCCTTCCCTTACCTCCTTCAAATCTTGACTTAAATGTCATTTTCTCCATGAAGGCTATCCTGACCACGCTACCTAAACTGAAAATATTCTTCCAATAGATCTCCCCTATCTGTCTTACTCTGCTCTGGTCTACCCAGAAACCTCATTTCTTTCTAACATCTTTTTCCTCACTTCTTACCTTGGAATATAAATTTCATAAGCATAGAGACTTTGTTTTTTTGCCAGTTTCCCAAATGCCTAAATTACACATGGTGTATGGCAAATAGTGACTGAATAAATTGGTCAATCAAATGGATATATGATATATACTTCCTACCTTGAGACCACAAATATTTTTTTCTAGGTAGTATGTGGAGGGCATAGATATGGAGCCTAACATTTAATAGGGTCTGTTTGCAAAACACCAGATAATGTGGTAGGTGCTTTTTGTATCTTATGGAACACTCACATTGGTCCTGAATGATAAACACCTATAATTTCAATGATAAAGAAATTGAGAGTCAGAAGATTTAAGTAACTAGTTGAACACAATTAAATAAGTTTATCATAGATCCAAAACTAAAGTCTAAGTATATCTGAGCCTAGCACCTGGAATTTATTGTTACACTATATTACCTCCGAAGTTTCTATTCAACACACTTTCTACAATAAATTTAATTTCAAGGTCAACATCACACATTACAGATTGGGATCCCAAAGAAACAGTATCTCTGAGACTCCGAGATTTGCATGTAGGTAGTGAGTAAGAAAAGGTACTTGGAAACAATACATGTTAGGGTGACAGGAAGGACTGAACAGAAAGAGACACTGGGATATGCTACAGTTACACCAGAGGCCTCAGTCTATCCTACCAGAAGCTATGGAAGTCTGTGGACCTGCAGACATTTTCTAAATGAGGTCCATGGCCCAAGCCTTTGTACTCTATCTTAAACAGTCATCGTGTGCTGGGAGAGGTATAATGTTGGGCCACTGAACAAGATCGCTTAAGATAGCTTTCTTTCAACAAAAGCAGAATCTAAAGAGGGAATCAGCTGTCAGTTCACAACAATTAACACTCTGGACAACTGGAGCATTGAGCTTGTCTTAAAAGCAGACATGAGATACACAATGCAGCATCAATTATATCATCATATTAATACTATTGTGGTTATTCTCAAAAATCCTAGAGATTTCAAATAAATTCAACTCAGTTAAAAACTATTCAACCTAGAACAATGAAAATAAAAGTAGGAGAAAATAAAAACTGATTTTTATGTATGATATAAAAAACACCAAATAGTAATTTAAAATAAAGACAATAGATGCAAATCAACCCAGTGGGAACATTAAGATACTGTATACCTTAATTTGTACCTCTCAATGAAATTAGATTTCTTTTCAAACTAGTTCCTATACTGGTTCAATTTGTTTGCCTCTATTCCATGAATTTCAAATTTGGGAAAGAAAATTAATTAAATCATTTTTTACTATCCTTACAATTTTTTTCACATTGAAAAATCCAACAAAGTAATTTGATATTTATTCAGAATATTTTTAGTAGGGGACTGGCATATTTGTTTTGTTGTACTCAAAGGTGGGACATCATCCAGCCCTTAATGTATAAGGAAGACTTTAGACTGGATAACCACACACACACAAAAAAAACTTATGGAGAAGATGTTTAAAGTATATCATGAAAGATAAAGAGGATTTTATAAGTAGAGATCTGACATAGCATGAAATGGCACAGTGGCAAAAGGAATGTTATGCTCAAATATGCAGAGACAGAAAAATACATGGTGTAAGATTCAGAAATGTTTAGTGTTTATTTCTTAAGAGTTCAGATTTTTTTTATTTATAAATAGAAATTAAAGCCCCAAAAGTAAACTAGAACCCACATAATACATCTTAAAGTTCAAAATATGAATTTGGTGCTTACATAGTGGACATTGGAATACGAGCAAATGCTGTTGGAAAAAAGCTGTAACATTTTCAGAGGAGCTTTATATAAGTGAACCTATCATGGTTCAGCCTGCCCTAATATTTATTAGCATTTACAGGGCCTTACACATGACTGTAAACAGAGATACACATAAAATATGTCTAACAATAGAAAAGTTATCATTCTATTTCAAGAAATATCATTGCATGGTAATCTGGAAGATTAAGTTCAAAGTATAAGGACTGTGTTCTTCAAATTTCCAAGCCCAGACCTGGAACATGATCACACAGCAAAAGGTGGTCCTGCTCCTATATCCACTAGTGTGTTCTCTTATTCTACCAAACCAAGGATGAATTCACATAGCTGAATTCTAATTTTGAATCAAAGGTGCACATAATTAGTGTGATCAACTCTTACAAGGAAAGAACTGAGAAAAGAACTCCCCCTTCTAAGACCCTGGAAGGACAAAGATGCCAAGGGTATCAGGTTTCTGAAGCATGGTCCAAAATCAGACGAACAGTCCCCAAGTGTTCATTCATTCATCCCAAAGACTCCTTTTCCTTTGGAGAGAGACAGCAAAAGTGGAACATTAGGACCTAAAGCTAAAGCTCAGGCCCAGAGGATGGGTCCTACTTGCCTGGACCTAGTGTTATAATGTTTTGATAAACTGGGATATGATGAATGGGAAAACAAATCTAATAGTTTGAGATGGAGGGAAAGATACAAATTATAGTGGAAAACATTATTAAAGAGACAAAGGAATGCATGTGAGAGATATTATGGAAGAGTGGTTCATAAATTTAGTATTCAGATATGAAAGAGGCAGAACCAAAATGAGTTGTGGAGGTTGGACTAAAGTTCCAAGCCCCTTGATTAGGGGAATGAAGATATTCTTAATAGAGGAACTCACTGGAAGAGAAAATAATACACTTGAGAAAAAAAGAAAATTCCCCATAGGGACTGCTCTCCAGTGGAATTTTCCTGTAAGTTCATTCACCCCTTATGGGAGACACAAAGATCCATAATATACTCTCTGAACCTTGAAAGGAATAATGAAATCCATAAACACAAACTAGCTCATAAGTCACAAAAATTATTTCCCATTTTTCACAAATTATCATGCTAGTTTAAATATAATCATCTGACTGAATAGCACTAGATATTTAGATATTACTAGAAAGAAAATTTGTAAGATTTATATGTCAAGTCTTAATGACTCACACTGATTTACCAAAAGGAAAATTTAAAGAAATTGTTGTGGCTAGTTATAAAATAATTTATCTAGTCTTCTTCAGAATAACTAAAGAAAAACGAAAAACGAAAAACAAAAAAAAAAGTCCAAATGGAAAGTAATAAAAATAAATGTGGTATATGGCAGTCTCAGGTAGGTGACACCTGGCTTAATATCCTCAGTGGTTTTTAGCACATGCATTGACATGGTGATTGTAGGGTACTTTGAAGTAGTGTATATAGGAAGTTAGAAGGTTATGAACTATAACCTACAGTTTATTATAGCAAATATTCTAAAATGCATTATTTTCTTTGTTATTAAGTCCATACTATTCTGGATTGGGTAGGTCTACAAATACACCTTTTAGCATGTGACCATATACTTTTTTAAAATGATTTATGGCCAGGCGCAATGGCACAGCCTGTCATCCCAGAGGCTCAGGACGCTGAGGCAGGAGGATTTCGAGTTCAAAGCCAGCCTCAGCAACTTAGGGAGGCCCTAATCTACTCAGCAAGATCCTGTCTACAAATTAAATATAAAAAAGGGCAGGGGTTGTGGATCAGTGGTTAAGTGTCCCTGGGCTCAATCCCTTGTACCAAAAAAAAAATTATGATAATTTTAAAAACTTATAATGTTAAAATCTACATATATTAAAATGAACCCTGGGTGCATGTTTTACAATTCTGACTATTTTTGTTTAGTATTATAACCCAAAAGATTTAAAGTAAAAACAAAAAAATCTATTTCCCCAGGATAGCAAAGCCATGTTTCCAAGGAAAATAAAGTGCATATGGATGTGGGTGGTAGAAAACCTGTATTCTTCTTATGGAATGTTTGTGGAAAATGTTCCTTTCAAATCAGAATGTTTCCCCATATGGGGAGCAGGTTTACAGCAAAGATGCTGTTGAGCAGACAGTGAGAGAGACAGTCAGCCATCTGCATTGTAAGTAACTGTCATCAAGTAATGTTGAAGATACCAGTATGCACAGATACACAAGAATATTCTATGACAGAAGGGCAGGCCTTACACTTTATACGATACACTCATAATACACCCAGACCTAGACCATGAGATTGTTTTTGAAACTATTCTACAACTTCTTAAAGGGAAAAAGTGATTCATCTTGTTATTTCTTTTAAAATCACATTTAAATAGCAATGGAAAACTAGGACTGAGGCTAAGTTGAAACCACACATATTTTCATTCTTAGTGAGCCAATGAAGGAAGAGAAAGAAATAAAGGGCATTCAAATTGGAAAGGAGAAATTCAAAGTATCCATTTTGGCAGACAATGTGATTTTGTACGTAGGAAAACCTAAGTACTTTATCAAATGGCTGTTAGAACTGATAAATTCAGTAAAGTGGCAGGATACAAAAATCAACACACAAAAACTGGTAGCACTTTTATACACTAATAATGAATTTGCTGAAAAAAAAAATCAAGAAAGTAATTCCATTCATAAAAACTACAAAAAGAGGAATACACTAACCTAAGGAAGTAAAAATATTTCAAAATGAAGATTATAAGACTGATGAAAAAAATAATATACAGGACACAAAAAATGGAAAAATAACACATGTACACAAAATAGAAGACTTAATGTTATTCAGTTAACCACACTACCCAAAAGGATGTACAGATTCAATGCAATCCTCATCAAAATACCAAAGACATTTGTCACAGGATTAGAAAAAAGAATACTAAAATGCATATGGGACCACAAAAGGCCCACAATAGCCAAAACAATTCTGAAGGAGAAAAACAGACAAACAAAGCTGGAGACATCACAATACTTGACTTCAAAACCTGCAACCCAAACAACATGGTACTAGAACAAAAACTGACACACAGACTAACGGAAGAAAATAGAGAACCCCAAAACTAATCACCATACAGAGAGACAACTGACGTTTGATAAAGGCACAAGAAAATGCACTGGAGAAAGGACAGATCCTTCAATAAGTGGTTCTGGCAAAACTGGACATACATATGCAGAAGAATGAAATTATATCCTGACCTCTTACTATACAGAAAAAATCTTCAAAATTGTGGCGGGTGGAACCTGGGACCCAGGGTTAAGCCATGTGCATCCAAAGATGGCGACTGGCAGAGAGCAAACGGCGTTCTGAATATGCATGGAGAAAGGCAGAACGCGTTTACAATTGGCTGTATGACAATCCGTTCAGCTGCCTAGCACATGGACAGATATACTTTGTATGTATGCTCCAACGAGTGACTGCTTGACCTTTAACAGGATTGGATGGACATATCTGGTTACAATTGCTTATGCATGAGACTGCTTATATATTGAGCGTGTTATTGGAATAAACGGGAAGCTGCTTCATGAACTTCTAAAGAGTACGTGTCTTTTGTCCTGCTGGTGGGGCCGAAAGCCCAAGAAGCGGCTTTCCATAAGCGGAGCCGCTTGGAGCCACAGGGCAAAGAAGCCCCAGTCTTTCCTAAGAGCGGCACAAGCCACTTGAAGCAGCCCATCGGCAAACAGCAGCGGCTTTCCGCACAAAATATATCAAAAAACCCCTCAAAGTATATCAAAGACCTAAAAGTAAGATATGAACTATGAAATGAAAACAAGAAAAGATAGAGGAAATACAGGCAAATTTTTTTTTGGGTAAAACCCCAAACACACAGGCAACATAAGTAAAAATAAACAAATAGAATTATGTCAAACTATGAAGCTTCTTTCTGCTCAGCAAAAAAATTGACAAAATTAAGACTGATCTATAGAATGGAGAAAAATCGGGAAAATGTTCATCTGATAAGGGATTACTATCTACAATATATAAGAAACTCAAAAAACTTAACACCAAAATAACAAAATAACCAGTTTATAAATAGTTCAAAGACCTACATAGATGTTTCAAAAGAATACATATAAATGGTCAATAAGCATATGGAAAACGCTAAATATCACTAATCATCATGGAAATATAAATAAAAACAACAATAAAGTATCATCTCATCACAGTCAGAATGTCTATTATCAAAAAGCAAAAACAAATGAAAAAGTAAAAACAAATGTAGCAAGGATACAAAGAAAGGGGAACTCTTCTGCACTGTGGGTAGGAATGCAAATTAGTACAATCCTGTTGGAAAAGAGTATGGAGATTCCTTAAAAACTTAAAAATAGAAGTACCATAGGATCCAGAAATGTCATTACTGGGTGTATGTCCAAAGGAAATGGAATCATTATATCAAAGAGACACCTGGACATCCATGTTCATTGCAGCACTCTTCAGAATAGCCAAGGCATGAAATTAACCAGTATGTGCATCAGTGGATGAATGGATAAGGAAAATGTGATACATGTAAATAGTATAATATTATGTGACCCTCCCCCCAAAAAAGGATGAAATTGTGCCATTTGTAGCAACATGGATGACACAGGAGGTTATTATGTTAAGTGAGATAAGGCATGCACAGAATTCCAAGTACCACATGCTCTCAACTCATTCATGTGAACTAAAAAGTCAATCTGTTAGAAGAATGCATTGGAATAGTGGTCTCTAGAGCCCGGGAAGGCTACAGGGGAGGAAAGATAGAAAGAATTTCTGTAAGGGGCACCAAAACAGAGAGGAGAAAACAGTTATAGTCTTGTGTTGGTTATGGTGATCTCTAACATATTTAAAAAAATTAGTAAAGCGCATATAAAAATGATCAACATTTTAAAATGATCAGTGTTTTAAGAGATTTGTTTATTACTCTGATTTGATGATCACATCTTACATACATGTATCAAAATATCAGTATTCACTCCATAAAGATGTCTAAATTTATCTCAATAATAAAAAACAAATTTAATTTTTAAAATTATTTTCTTTAATTAAACAAAATATTCTTTAATTAAACCAAAGATAATGCCAAGTCTTCTTATAAGTAGGATGCTAAAAGTAATGGTGGTTTATGGACTACATTTTTCTTTTTTTTTTTTTTTTTACTGACAACTCATGATATCCAGGATACTGTTAGGATTGTTAAGTGAGTTTTTAAATATTTTAATAACTTTATTGAGATACAACTGACATAAATTAAACTGCCTATGCTTAAAGTACACAATTTGAAAACCACTGGTATTTGTAGACTCCCTTCATACTATAACCACATTCAGTCAAATGAACAAGTACATCATTCCCAAAGGAGTCCTGGTATACTTATAAATCTGTGTCTTCTACCAACTCCCATCCCTTGGTAACAAATAATCTGCTTTCTGTTACTATAGATTAGTTGGCATTTTCTAGAATTATATCTAACGGGAAACATATGGTATGTACTTTTTAAAAATCTGTCTTTTACTCATCATAATTATTTTGAAATTCATTTATATATGTTGAATGTGTCAATTGTTCATTGCTTTTATGTCTAAGTAGTACTTCATTGTACATCTATATCACAATTCATTTACCATTCATTTGCAGATGCACATTGCATTGATTTGAAGTTTGGGGCTACTGGCTGCTATGAAAAAGAAAAGGTTTCATACTTCCTGAAACCTGGGAATACAATGGGTGGATCAGATGGTACATAATATCTTTAAGTTTTTTAAGAAACTATCAAACTGTTTTCCAAAGGGGTACAACATTTTTCACTATCAACAGCAGTATATGAATGTTCCACTTGCCCCACATCCTTTTAAATACTCGGTATGATCAATCATTTTAGTTTTAGACCTTCTAATATGTGTAGAGTGATATTTCATTATGATTTTAATTTTCATTTCCCTAATGACTAATTATGTTTCACAAATTTTCACATGCCCATTTGCCCTTAGTTTCTCCTCAAAAATGTCTGTTCAAATCATTTAAAAATGGGCTTATTTTCTCAGTTTTGAGATTTCAGCATTCTTTATATATTTTGAAATATATCCCCCTAGATATGTGACTTACAAATATTTTCACCCAGTCTGTGGGTTATCTTTCCCACTCCTAACAGTGGCTTTTAAAGAACAGTGTGGTTTTGGAAATTAAACCCTATGCCTTGCACATGCAAGGCAAGTACTCTTTACTGACCTATAACCCTATCACCTAAATTCTTAGTTTTACTGAAGTCTAATTTACCTTTTTCTTTTAAGTATCATGTTTCAGTGTGATATTTAAACAAAACCTTACCTAATGAAGTTTACAAAATTTATCTCTTCTGTCCTCCCCTACCCCATGTAAGGATCTTATAGTTGTGGTTTCATATTTTGTCCTATGATCCATTTTAAATTGAATTTTCCATATGATATGAGATGTTTAAGATATGGATCCAAGTTCTTTGTTTACTTAATTATTTAATATTTTTAACATCATTTGTGGAAAATGCTATCATTTCTTAATGGAATTGCCCTGGAATTTGTTGAAAATAAATTAGTAAATGTTATGAAGTGAATTTTGTTTCTCAAAAATTTGTATGTGGAAGCCCTAACCCCCAACTTGATAGTATTTGAAGATGGGGCCTTTGGGAGATAATCGGTGCAGATGAGATCAGTAAAAGTGGGGCAATCCCACAATGGGACTGATGCCCTTATGAGAGAAGGTGGCACAGAGTTTTTGATCATCCACACAGAGAAAAGGCATGTGAGCAGGAAACAAAGAGGGTTTCTGCATGCCAGGAAAAGGACCTGAACAGAATGTGACAGTGTTGGCACCCTGATCTCAGAATTCCATGTTGGGGAACTCTGAGAAAATAAATTTCTGTCGGTTAAATCAGTTGTTTTGTTATGGAAAATCTCAGATAGCATACATGTGTGGTTGATTTTTGGACTGTTTATTTTGTTCCATTGATTCATTTGTCTAGCTTGACATCAATACCACATGGTCTTGGTAAGTGTACCATTAAAGTAAGTTTTAAAATCCAAAGGGTTAGTGTTCCAATTTGGTCCTTCTTTTCTAAGTTGTTTTGGTGTTCTAGGTCCTTTAAATTTCCATGTGAATTTTAAATCAGCACATAAATTTCTGAAAAACATTTTGTTGGGATTTTGATTGGGGTTACACTGAATGTATCAATCAGTCAGGGAGAATAATACAGTCTTACAATGGATGAATACAATATATCTTCAATTTTCTCTGGAAAATGTCATAATTTTCAGTATGTAAGTCTTACACATCTTTTGTTATAATTCTAATTCAGTTTTTAATGCTATTTTATGGTACTTGTAATTTTAATTTCTAATGGTTCACTGTTCGATTAAATAATGGGCATCTAAAGATGATCTGACATTTTTCATAATCACCTTGAAAGTTGGTGGACTTGATGTTTGTACATGCTGCTTGACACGCCCCCCATCCCACTCCACAAAATAAAAAAAAAAGAAAAAAAATCTTGGAGTTTTCTTAAATTCCTGTAGTATGGGGTAAAACAATGATCATGTAGTATACTTTTTCTGAAATATTGTCCTCTTTCATTTCATTGTATGAATGAGGAATAAGAACTACATGAGAACAAATACAGCTGGAAAAACTGGTCTCCAGTGGACACAGTCTTAATTAGAATACATTAGTAATATTAAATTCATATAATTTTTGACAAGGATATTCAGAGGCATTTTTTAAATATTTAAAAGATTTTTATAGGTATCAAAAGTGATTAGCCTAATAACAATGAATTTAACCAATTATTATTTTTGTTGCCTGTCTAAAGTATGATTTATAACAACTCATTTTTCATCTATATGGTATAAAGGAAAAGTTAAGAAACAATGACTTAGACTTGGAAATAATAAAAATGACAGACACAAAACACTGGCTGAGATCATTAACAAGGAAATTAGCTTCAACTGAAATACTTTCGAGTTTGTTTTTCAAGAGATTTTCAAATTTACAGTATTTGCTCTTATCTTGTAGCACCTAAAGGAATGATTTGTCTGAATGACATGTCAGGGAATAACAATAAGGGACTGAATTGTTTTTGTAAGTAGCTCAATTTCTACCATTGAAAATGTCTTTATATTTGAGACAACAAAGATAAAGGAACCATTTCATAGAAAAATACTAAGACATTCTGATGTTTCTCCAACCAGCCACAAAAATCTGATCCCTTTTATAAAAACAATTATTCAAGCAGGTTCAAAGCCTTCCACAGAAAACCCTGAAGATTCTACCAAAAACCTGTTATAACTGATAAATTCAGAAAAGTTGCAGGATACAAAATCAACATGAAAAATTTAGTAGCATTTCTCTGCACTAACAATTAAATTTCTAAAAAAGAAATCAAAAAGAAACAATCCCATTTATAATAGCTATACAAAGAGTAAAACAGGAATAAATTTAACCAAAGGGGTAAAAGCCCTGTTCAGTAAATACTATAAAATATTAATGAAAGAAATTAAAGGAGACAACATAATAAGTAAAAATAGAGCCCCTTTCATGTATTGAAAGAATTAATATTTTTAAAATAGCCATACCCAAAGTGGTCTAGAGTCAATTCAGTTTCTATCAAAATTTTCATATCATTTTTTATAATATAGAAAAAATAATCCTAAAATTCATATGGGATCACAAAAAGAAAGAAAACACTTAAATTCTGAGTAAAATTAACAAAGCTGGGGGCATCACAGTACTTGATTTCAAATTATACTACAAAGATATAGCAACTCAAACAGCATGGTACTGGCATAAACAAAGACACACTGACCAATGGAACAGAACAGAATCCAGAAAGAAAAGCATGCAACCATGATCATATCATCTTTGCCAAAAGTTCCAAGAATATATAATGGGAAAATGATACTTTTTCAATAATTGGTATTGGGAAAATTAGATATCCATGTGCAGTAAAATCAAATTGAATGATTATCTGATATAAAATACACCAATCAATTCAATTATGGGTTCAATACTTAAATATAACACCTAAAACTGTAAAACCACTATTAATAAAACACAGGGTAAAACCTACACAACATTGATCTGGCAGTAATTTTTTTTTACATATGACCCCAAAAGCTTATGCAACAAAAGCAAAAATAGACAAGTGGGATTCCTTTTTTTTTTTTTTTTAAAAAAAGGGCTTCTGAATAAAAAGAGGAAATAAGGAACAGAGTGAGGAAACAAAATATGGATTGGGAGAAAATAGGTGAAGCCATACATTTGATATGAGATCAATATCAAAACTATATAAGGAACTCAAACAACTTTATAGAAAGAGAACAGATAATCTAATTAAGAAATGAGCAAAGCACCTGAACAGACATTTTTCAAAAGAAGAAATATGACAGGCTAACAGATACATGAGAAAATGTTGACATTACTAGTCATTATGGAATTACAAATTAAAATCACAATGAAATATCACCTCACATTAATGGCTATTATCAAAAAGACAAAAGATAATAAATATTGACAAGTATGTATAGAAAAAAAGAATACAAATTGTACAATCTAAAATGGGAAATAGCATGGAGTTTCCTTAAAAAACTACAAATAGAATTACATATGATCTAGCCATTGTACTTCTGGATATTTACCTGAAGATTTGAAATCAGTATGTTGAAGACTTATCTAAACTTCCATGTCTATTACAGCACTAGGTTAGGGAATCAGGCTAAGTATTTATCAACAGGTGGATAACAAAAATGTGGTTTTGATGAAAAATGGATTACCATTTGGCCTTTAAAACAAATGAAAGTGTGTCCTTTGTGAAAACATGCATGGATCTGGAGAACACTGTGCTAAAAGAAATAGGTCAAATACAGAAAGAAAAATATCACATGTTCACACTTATTATTCGAAATCTAAAACTGAACTCACTGAGAAGAGAGTAGAATGGTGGTTGCTGAGAATGGGTATGAGAAGAATGGGAAGATGATAGTCAAATGAAACAAAGTCTCAACTAGATAGGAGGAAAAAAGTGACGTTATTTGAGATCTATCACACAGCACAGTGAATATAGTGAATATTGCTAACAAAGTACATTGCAAATATTCCCATTACCAAAAAAGTGAAATATTTTAGGTGATATTTATGTTAATGAGATTGTTTTCATCATTCCACTAGGAGTGAGGAAAGAGACAGATTCTACCCCAGAGTTTACATAGGGAGCGTGGCCCTAAAAACATCTTTATTTTAGATTTCTAGACTTCAGAATTGTGAAATAATACATTTAAATTGTTTTCGGCTACTCAATTTGTGGTAATTTATTATGGCCACCCTGGGAAACTAAGACAGGGAGATTGTCACATTAGTTCATAAAATGAATGGAAGGTGAGGTAGACTAGACAGAGAGACAAATTGGGAAATTGTGTAGTAATCTAGATGACAGATCTTGGTAGCACTAACCAGATCAGTGCCGGTGAGAACAGCGAGAAGTAGGAGAGGCTAAGAGTTATTGAGAAGGTAGAACCAACAGGATTGATTATAAGTGATGTGGGTATCTCAGAAATGGAAAAAGTCAAATATAAAAATCCACATTTCTGATTTGAGAAACAATTTCTGTAATAGCAAGCACAGGAAAAGGAAATAATTTATTTGTGGGGGAGGGGTGAAGATATAATGAATTTAGTTGTGTCTAAGTGCCATTTGACTTACCTGTGTGATATCTAAGTGGGGCCACAGAAAGCTGATTTTGGACATCAAGAAAAAGTTAAGTGATGGAGACTCAAATAAGTAATGCTGCTTGGACACTCTGTGCTTCACTCAAAATATTACTTATTACACGATATTTTAATCTCCTATTTACCTGTAAATCATGCACAGAAGATTAAATCAGGCTATAGAAAGGAGAGAACAGGTTTTTAAATGAACATTTCTCTTCATAAAAGGCCAATGCACAGTTTCCTCATTCTCCTGTCTTTGAGATGGAATAGTGATATTAGTAAAGCAATTCTGACTCTTTTCAGTCAGTTTTGCAAAAATATCAGAGGAACCTAATTTTGGTGAGTTTTCTATTTGGCCCTTACCCACAGAAACAGGAAAACAGGAAGGGCTAGAGAAGACCTACTACACACTGTGTTACATTTTACAAAAATTATTCATGATACACTTTATTTTTTTTTTTTTTTTTTTTTTTTTTTTTTTTTTTTTTTTTTTTTTTTTTTTTTTTGGTCCCACTTTCTTTTTTTTTTTTTTTTTTTTTATTGTAAACAAATGGGATACATGTTGTTTCTCTGTTTGTACATGGCGTAAAGGCATACCATTTGTGTAATCATAAATTTACATAGAGCAATGTTGTTTGATTCATTCTGTTATTTTTTTCCCTTCCCCCCACCCCTCCCACCCCTCTTTACCCTCTATACAGTAGTACCTTCCTCTATACTTGCCCCCCTCCCTAACCCTAACTCTAACCCTTCCCTCCCCCCCATTATGTGTCAACCTCCACTTATTAGCGATATCATTCGTCCTTTGGCTTTTTGAGATTGGCTTATCTCACTTAGCATGATATTCTCCAATTTCATCCATTTGCCTGCAAATGTCATAATTTTATCATTCTTTATGGCTGAGTAATATTCCATAGTATATATATACCACAGTTTCTTTATCCACTCATCAATTGAAGGGCATCTAGGTTGGTTCCACAGTCTGGCTATTGTGAATTGAGCAGCTATGAACATTGATGTGGCTGTATTTCTGTAGTATGCAGATTTTAAGTCCTTTGGGTATAGGCCAAGGAGTGGGATAGCTGGGTCAAATGGTGGTTCCATTCCAAGTTTTCTAAGGAATCTCCACACTGCTTTCCATAGCGGCTGCACTAATTTGCAGCCCCACCAGCAGTGTATGAGTGTACCTTTCTCCCCACATCCTCGCCAACACCTGTTGTTGCTCGTATTCTTGATAATCGCCATTCTAATTGGGGTGAGATGGAACCTTAGGGTGGTTTTGATTTGCATTTCTCTTATTACTAGAGATGTTGAACATTTTTCCATATGTTTGTTGATTGCTTGTAGATCTTCTTCTGTGAAGTGTCTATTCATTTCCTTAGCCCATTTGTTGACTGGACTGTTTGAATTCTTGGAGTAGAGTTTTTTGAGTTCTTTATAGATTCTGGAGATTAGTGCTCTATCTGAAGTATGATTGGCAAAGATATTCTCCCACTCTGTAGGCTCTTTCTTCGCATTGCTGATAGTTTCCTTTGCTGAGAGAAAGCTTTTTAGTTTGAATCTATCCCAGTGGTTGATTCTAGCTTTTATTTCTTGTGCTATGGGAGTCCTGTTAAGGAAGTCTGGTCCTAGACCAACAAGATGAAGATTTGGACCTACTTTTTCTTCTATAATCTGCAGGGTCTCTGGTCTGATTCCGAGGTCCTTAATCCATTTTGAGTTTAGTTTCGTGCATGGTGAGAGATATGGGTTTAGTTTCATTCTGTTGCATATGGATTTCCAATTCTCCCAGCACCATTTGTTGAAGAGGCTATCTTTTCTCCATTGCATATTTTTGGCCCCTTTGTCTAGTATGAGAAAATTGTATTTATTTGGGTTTGTGTCCGTGTCCTCTATTCTGTACCATTGATCTACCTTTCTATTTTGGTACCAATACCATGCCGTTTTTGTTACTATTGCTTTGTAGTAGAGTTGAAGATCTGGTATTGCAATACCCCCTGTTTCACTCTTCCTGCTAAGGATTGCTTTAGCTATTCTGGGTTTCTTATTCTTCCAGATGAATTTCATAATTGCCTGCTCTATTTCTGTAAGGTACGTCATTGGGATTTTAATTGGAATTGCATTGAATTTGTATAGCACTTTAGGTAGTATGGCCATTTTGACAATATTAATTCTTCCTATCCAAGAACATGGAAGATCTTTCCATCTTCTAAGGTGTTCTTTAATTTCTTTCTTTAGTGTTGTATAGTTCTCATTGTAGAGGTCTTTCACCTCTTTTGTGAGATTGATTCCCAAGTATTTTATTTTTTTCGAGGCTATTGTGAATGGGGTACTTTTCCTAATTTCTCTTTCTGAAGATTCATCACTTATGTATAAAAATGCGTTGGATTTATGGGCATTGATCTTGTAACCTGCTACTTTACTGAAATCACTTATGAGTTCTAAGAGTTTTCTGGTGGAATTTCCAGGTTCCTCTAAATATATAATCATGTCATCAGCGAACAGGGATAGTTTGAGTTCTTCTTTTCCAATTCGTATCCCTTTAATTTCTTTGGTTTGTCTAATTGCTCTGGCCAGAGTCTCAAGAACGATGTTGAATAGAAGTGGTGAAAGAGGGCATCCCTGCCTTGTTCCAGTTTTTAGGGGGAATGCTTTCAGCTTTTCACCATTTAGAATGATATTAGCCATGGGCTTAGCATAAATGGCCTTTACAATATTAAGGAATGTTCCCACTATCCCTATTTGTTCTAGTGTTTTGAGCATGAAGGGGTGCTGTATTTTATCAAATGCTTTTTCTGCGTCTATTGAAATAATCATGTGATTCTTGACTTTAAGTCTATTAATATGGTGAATTACGTTTATTGATTTCCTGATGTTGAACCAACCTTGCATCCCTGGGATGAAACCCACTTGATCATGGTGCACTATCTTTTTAATATGTTTTTGTATGCGATTTGCTAAAATTTTGTTGAGAATTTTTGCGTCGATGTTCATTAAGGATATTGGTCTGAAATTTTCTTTCCTTGATGAGTCTCTGTCTGGTTTAGGTATCAGTGTGATATTGGCTTCATAGAATGAGTTTGGGAGGGTTCCCTCCTCTTCTATTTTATGGAATACTTTGAGAAGTATTGGAATGAGCTCTTCCTTAAAGGTTTTGTAGAACTCGGCTGAGAACCCATCTGGTCCCGGACTTTTCTTTGTTGGTAGGCTTTTGATGACTTCTTCTATTTCAGTACTTGAAATTGGTCTATTTAAATTGTTTATGTCCTCCTCATTCAGTTTAGGCAATTCATATGTCTCTAGAAACCTGTTGATGTCTTCGAAATTTTCTATTTTGTTGGAGTATAGATTTTCAAAATAGCTTCTAATTATGTTTTGTATTTCCATCCTGTCTGTTGTGATATTTCCTTGTTCATTCCGAATTTTAGTGATTTGGGTTTTCTCTCGTCTTCTCTTTGTTAGTGTGGCTAAAGGTTTATCAATTTTGTTTATTTTTTCGAAGAACCAACTATTTATTTTGTCAATTTTTTGTATTGTTTCTTTTGTTTCAATTTCATTGATTTCAGCTCTGAGTTTAACTATTTCCTGTCTTCTACTACTTTTGGTGCTGTTCTGTTCTTCTTTTTCTAAGGCTTTGAGCTGTAGTGTTAGGTTGTTTATGTGTTGAGTTTTACTTCTTTTATTAAATGCGCTCCATGAAATAAATTTCCCTCTAAGTACTGCTTTCATAGTGTCCCAGAGGTTTTGATATGATGTTTCTTTGTTCTCATTTACCTCTAAGAATTTTTTAATTTCCTTCTTAATATCTTCTGTTATCCATTCATCATATAATAGCATATTGTTTAACCTCCAGATGTTGGAATAGTTTCTGTGTTTTACTCTTTCATTTATTTCTAACTTCAATCCATTATGATCTGATAGAATACATGCTAGTGTCTCTATCTTCTTGTATTTGCTAACATTAGCTTTGTGGCATAATATATGGTCTATTTTAGAGAAGGATCCATGTGCTGCTGAGAAGAAAGTGTATTCACTCTTGGTTGGATGGAATATTCTATAAATGTCCGTTAAGTCTAAATTATTGATTGTGTTGTTGAGATCTATGGTTTCTTTGCTCAATTTTTGTCTGGAAGATCTGTCCAGTGGTGAGAGCGGCGTGTTAAAATCTCCTAGTATTATTGTGTTGTGGTCTATTTGGTTTCTGAAATTGAGAAGGATTTGTTTGACATACATAGATGAGCCACTGTTTGGGGCATAGATGTTTATGATTGTTATATCTTGCTGATTTATGCTTCCCTTAAGCAGTATGAAATAACCTTCTTTATCCCTTCTGACTAACTTTGGCTTGAAGTCCACATTATCGGAAATGAGGATGGATACTCCAGCTTTTTTGCTGAGTCCATGTGCATGGTATGTTTTTCCCCATCCTTTCACCTTTAATCTATGGGTATCTTTTTCTATGAGGTGAGTCTCTTGCAGGCAACATATTGTTGGATCTTTCTTTTTAATCCAGTCTGCCAGTCTATGTCTTTTGATTGATGAATTCAGGCCATTAACGTTCAGGGTTATTATAGAGAAATGATTTGGTTTCCCGGTCATTTGGTTCATTTTTAAAATTTTGTTTATTTATTTGTTTGACACAACTTGTTTCCTCCTTTATTTGACAATTCCTTTAGGATAATTCCTCCCTTTGCTGATTTGCTTCTTTGTTTTTCATCTCTTCCTCATGGAATATTTTGTTGAGAATGTTCTGTAATGCTGGCTTTCTTTTTGTAAATTCTTTTAGCTTTTGTTTATCATGGAAGGATTTTATTTCATCGTCAAATTTGAAGGTAAGTTTTGCTGGGTATAAGATTCTTGGTTGGCATCCATTTTCTTTCAGGGCTTGAAAAATGTTGTTCCAGGACCTTCTAGCTTTTAGGGTCTGGATTGAAAAATCTGCTGATATGCGTATTGGTTTCCCCCTGAATGTAATTTGGTTCTTTTCTCTCACAGCCTTTAAAATTCTGTCTTTATTTTGTATGTTAGGTATTTTCATTATAATGTGCCTTGGTGTGGGTCTGTTGTAATTTTGTGTATTTGGAGTCCTGTAAGCCTCTTGAACTTGATTTTCCATTTCATTCTTCAGATTTGGGAAATTTTCTGATATTATTTCATTGAATAGATTGTTCATTCCTTTGGCTTGTTTCTCTAGGCCTTCCTCAATCCCAATAATTCTTAAATTTGGCCTTTTCATGATATCCCATAGTTCTTGTAGATTCTGTTCATGATTTCTTACCATCTTCTCTGTTTGTTCAGCTTTGTTTTCAAGGTTAAATATTTTGTCTTCAATGTCTGAGGTTCTGTCTTCCAGGTGTTCTATCCTATTGGATATGCTTTCTATGGAGTTCTTAATTTGGTTTATTGTTTCCTTCATGTCAAGGATTTCTGTTTGGTTTTTTTTCAATATCTCTAACTCTTTATTGAAATGATCTTTTGCTTCCTGTATTTGCTCTTTTAACTGTCGATTGGTGCGATCAATCAATGCTTGCATTTGCTCTTTCATCTCATCATTCAATGCTTGCATTTGCTCTTTCATCTCCTCGTTTGCTTCTCTGATCATTTTAATTATGTACATTCTGAACTCCTTTTCTGTCATTTCTTCTGCCATGCTGTCATTGGGTTTTATTGATGTAACATCTAGATTTGTTTGCAGCATTTTCTTTCCTTGTTTTCTCATGTTGTTCAGATATCAGTGGACCGCTGAGATATTGCAGATTTCCTCTGTTGATTTACAGTGACCCTGAAGATTTCTATATATATCCCCTCTTAGCCTTCAGTAGGCTGAAGTTTTGGAGGAGGTTGATAATGCGGTGCTCCACAAGGAAGCTGCCTCTCTAGGAGTGGTGGCCTTCAGGTGGGGTATATTCCCTGCTAGTGGGCAGAGGTGCCTCCACTTGTTGACCAATGGTCATCCAAAGGGGACCTAGGCTGTGGGCTGAGGCTAGGCCTGTTTGGGCCTGAGCCTCTGGTTTTACCGTCCTTGTGGGAAACCTCACCCAGCAGGGAAGACTCACCCGGTGGGGAGGTCTCGCTGGTCAGTTTCCTCCTAGAGGTTCCCCTCAATTTACATCTACTGCCTGGGCTGGGCTGCCTTCCTCTGCAAAGTTTCCAGGGGCCCGGCCCTACCTCCTGGGCCTGGGAGCCTCACCCTTCGCAGATGAATCTCCTTAGGCTGCCCCTCCTCAGAGAATTTGCCCATAGGCCTGGAACCTTCGCTCCGCCCTAAGCCTGTCTCTGTGCGGCTCTTCCACCCAGAAGCCTCCTAGATCCTGGGACCCTGTTCTGCACCTAATCGCCTGGCTGCGTGGCCCCTCCTCTGAGCAGCCACCTGTGGCCCCGAACAATCGCTCTGAGTCCCAGAGACCCGCCACAGGCCTCTTCCTCCAGACAGCTGCCCAGTATGCCGGTGCGGTCACTAGGAGTCCAAGAAACTCACTTCGTGCCTCCTCCTCCCACCAACCACCCGTAGCTCGGGGCAATCAATCACTCCGAGTCGAAGTGACCCTGCCCGTTCCTCCTCCTTCTCCAGATAACCCCCCGGGTGTTCAGGAGCAGTCCCTCTGAGTGGCTCTGAATCCACGTGACCCGCTGCACGGGTCCTCTGGGCCACCGCCCGGAGCTCTGGTGTGGTCCCTCAAGACCAAGCGTCCCACCACGCTTCTCCTCCAGGCAGCCCCCCTGTGTTCAGGAGCTGTCACTTTAAGACCAAATAACTCACCACTCGCCTTCTCCTCTGAGCAGCCGCCTGGAGCGCTAATGCAGTCACTGCGAGTCCAAAGGACCCGCCGCGCTCCTTCTCCTCCTTCTCCTACTCCTCCGGGCAGGCCCCGGGGTTCAGAAGTGGTCAGGGTCCAAACAGCTCGCCACGCTGCCCCTTCTCTGGCAACCGCCTGTAGTTCCCGTATAGTCGCCCGAATCCAAGCGGCTGCTCCTCTTCCTCCTTGTCCTCAGGGCAGGCCCCGGGGTTCAGAAGCGTCGTTCTGATTCCAAACAGCTCGCCGCGCGGCTTCTCCTCTGGCAACCGCCTGCAGCTCTGGCGCAGTCTCTCCGAATCCAAGTGGCCACGCTCCTCTCCTCCTCCTCAGGGCAGGCCCTGGTGTCCTGAGTCCACACAGTTCTCCCCGCCTCTCCTCCCCCGGGCAGCCGCCGGAGCCCCAGTGGCTGCTCCAAGTCCCAGCGCTGTGCCGACCGGCCTCCTCTATGGCGCTCCAGCGGGGGGAGGGGCGTCTCGCCGGCAGTTCTACTTCACAAAGTTTCCTGCGTTCCGGGACCCCCGTCCCATCCGGGATGCCCCCCCAGGGGGTGAGAGTCACCCGGCTACTTTGAGTTGGTCCCAAGCGTCTCAATATCTCCTCTCTTGAATCCTGAGTTCTGGAGCAACACGTAATGCAGCCACCCTCTAGGCCGCCATCTTGAAAACCGCCCCATGATACACTTTATGAAAATAATCTTCAAAAAAACAAATCACAATCCTCATTGAAAATCAAAAAGATAAAAATATTACATGAAAATCAAAACAAAACAAAAACCTTAAAAGCTTCAGGTGATTTAAACAGAGAAGGGTCCTAAGGTTACAGAGATGAGTTGGAGCCAGAAAAGAGAACTAAGGAGAGGCAGGTGAGGCATCCTGTGAAGGTCCTTGCAGGAAGGTGACCAGGATGAAGCCCTTCTTAAGGCCAGGAGTCCTGGAGCGTTTCTACAGACACACGCAATTGAAATAACTCTTTGTCAACCCAACTAAGTTTCAAGAAGGTTTTCTCTAAAAGAAACAGAAACCTAAGCCTTAAAACCAGGAGATCTCTATTCTTTCTATTCTATTGTCAAGGTACTAAACCCATCCATACGGAGGCAAACATGAAACAACTAAAACTGGAGTGTAGGGATGCTCCAAAACATTGCACGAGGGAATCCCTCAATCTCCAAACTCTGCTGAAAATGGGCATATGGTGAAAATTAAATAGCAAAACAACAAAAACAACTAAAAACGCCACAACACAGCTATAATAAATCATACAATAACAAGAGCCTCAGGTGACAAATAGAAAAATATGACCCTCAAAATGAAAGTAATAGATTAAGAAAATTGATATTTTAAAAATACTGAGATAAAACAATAAACAATATAAAATTAGACAACAAAATAGTGACAAAACTCACATTTATGAAATAATTAGAATTTACCAAGCATCATTCTAGGATATAATCTGTATGTATAGTTTGGTTTATTAATCACCTCAACTCTATGTGGCAAGCATTAATATTCCCCTTTGATCAACCATGAAGTAGAAGCAGAGAAACATCTTATAAATGATGGGGCTGGTGTTTTAACCCAGGTGGGCTCATTTCAGAGCTCATAAGTCTAACCATTATGGTGACCAAGTAGAAACTCCAAAGGTAGTTTTAAAAAATAGTCATTGGAACCAATCCCAATGGATTGAATGAACTGCAGATTTATCACAATTGAAGGGAAGATGGAGAATTGCATGATGATCTGAAAGAATATGCCTATATTCCATTATGAATATAGCACAGAATAACACAAAGAAGATAAAAATATGAATGAGTAGGTAAAGATATTAGGATGAGGAGGCTAATCCAAACTATTAAGAGTTCCTAAACAAAAGAATAGAAGAAGTGGGGGAAAGAAAAATGTAGAGATAATGCTGAGAATTTTCTAGAATTGAGGAAAACTACATTCTCAGAGTGAATACACCTAGTTTACATGAAAGGTAAATTAAACATATCTGTCCCTACATTGATTGTAGCAAAAATGTGTAGTGTCAAAGACAGAGCCACCAGAAAATAACTTACCTAAAAAGGAATAGCCACCTGAATGCCTGCACATTATACTTTCTAAAAGACAATATAATAAAATGTCAAAGAAAAATAAAATTTGACCTCCATTTTTATATCTAAACCAATATTCATTTATGTGTAGGCAAATGTAGTAAGTACACAAAGATTACTAAAAAAAAAAAAAAAAAAAAAAAAAAAAAAAAAAAAAACCAAAAGGAATGAAATGAGTGCAAGAAGCAAGAGGGAATAAAATAGTTGGTACATTAAATAAATGGGTTTTGTTGTTGTCTCAAAAAAATAATTATAATGGCTCATATTCAGAGGTTTACCCTGCCAGGTAAACTATAAACTAGGAAACTACATGGAAGACAAGTAGGAGAAATTCGGAGTTAACTACAGTAGGATATTTGTATTTACAAAGAAAGAGAGAGTTACTGATTACCATTACATGTTAAATGTGCATACAAAAATGTAAAGATCATTTAAAAATAAAAAGAATGTAACACTTCTAACCAAGGAAGGACGCAAATATAGTATGACAACAGAAAGAAAAAAGGGAAAATGTTATATTGACTCAGAGTAAAATTTTATTTCTGAGTATATATGTGTGTATGTGTGTGTGTGTGTGTGTGTGTGTGTATATAATATGCATATACATGCTCAGTGAGTAATATACATAACCTACTTCAGAATGGTGACATTGGGAGGAAGGGTAGAAAAGAGGCTTGAATTCTATACATAAATTTTGCATTTACAAATAAATAAATGAGTAATAATTGAATTTAAATATAATATATCCTCTATTATGATTTTATTATTAAAAAATAAGCCAAAACCAAAAACAAGCTGATTCAGGGATGTTAAATAACTTTCCTAAGATTATAGTCCATGAGGGAAAAGTCAGGGGAATACAGATTCTAATAGCTAAGTCTGTTCAACTGGCTTTGCTTCATTCATTTTTGCATTAACATGGACAGGACTTGGCATGTGGCACAGGAATTCAGAATGAGAGTTAACAACTGGGATAGTTCCTGGAGGGTAGGCCCTGATGACAGTGGTCTGATATTAAATGCCACCATTTTACAGGGAGCCTTGGGCTACATTTGGCAGTTAGAGGTCTGTTCTACTTGTAAAGCAGCCAATTCTCAGAGAATCATAGGTTCTAAATTATGGCAACTTTTAAAATGATGTAGTTCAATTGGTTCAGTTTACAGAAAGGGAAGAAAGGGAGGCTTGCTCAAAGTTATATAACCAGTGAGTGGCAGACTCAAAATCTAATGACATTACAATCATACCAAGTGCTCTCCACTTTTTTAAAGAAGAAGCAGAACACTCTTGAGAAAGGATGTGTGATGTGAAGATGATGGTGATGGGCATTACACTGTGTTCTAGGCCTTCACCAAATCGCTTTCCAAGTATCGTCTTGATTAATCCTCAGAACAAGTCCAAAGTTAGGTACAACCATAACCTCCATTTCAGATAAAAATAAAAACCTCTCAAAGTCTCATAATTAGTAAATAATAGAATTCCAACTAAGGAAGTCTGATTTTTTCAGTTGAAACTCTTAATTGTACATGATGCTGAAGACTCAAATGTTAGCAGAAAGGAAGGTGGGTGCCAAGAAGTTCAATTGTAGCATTCTTGGATTGAACTTGGTCTAATACATTTTCCTTAATTAGATATGCAAAGGCAATGTTTAGCTTGGAATTAGCTTACATCTATTCTATATGGTTTCACCTAGGTAAGGACATGAAGCAATAAGTCAGAGTATAAATGGATTGACTCTTATTACTGGACCGAAACCTGAAATAATTTCTTTTCAGGACAACTATAATTTTCATGTATATAGGGAGTGTTTATACAAAAAAAAAAAAAAAAAAAATTCACCCTTTCTCTGGTATGGATAAATCATTATCACAGCAAAAAAATGATGCCTTAGCCAAACAACAGTATTTAGTTTTCTTGATATCAAAGTGAAAGAGTAAGTGACTCAAATTTTTCTAGTGATGAGATGCTATGGGTTAGTGGCTATTAATAATACAATTTAGAAGAGGTCTCTATTTATGACTCTCATGTCTCCATCCAAGAAGGAAATAAATCTTGTTACTTCTAGTCCTCCACAGTGGACAGGAGACTGAGTTCACATTTTATTAATGGCATTCAGTTATCTACTGTGCTTAATCAATACTAGTATGAAGCAAACTCAAATTTAAAAAGTTCATGTATTTGTTTCATTCAATCACCAATCACAAAAAACCAATATTTTAATAATCTCCTGAATATACTCATGGGATAAAAAAATTTCCCAATACATACAAATTTTATTTGTTAGAAAACCACACATCTTTAATGCATTGTTATATATACATAGAGAATGCTGATTATAAAATTTTTCTTCCACTGTTAAAATCATACAGTACACGGTTGCCCAAAGATTTTGGGAGTCATATCAATTGTTAAGTTATTTTGAGGGAAAGTAGTGAAACAAATAAATTTTATTTGTGTAAAGCTAGAATTTCTTATGTGAAACATTGAAATTCAAAGAAAAGATCACAAAGAACATAGAGACATAGGGTGAAAAACAAGTTACAAAATAGGACATGAAAGTATTAAACTGTGATGAACTCAAACAAGGAAATGATCAAGAGGGGTTAACCTAATAGGCCTCCTTCATTTGAAGGTAGCTACAGGTTTGAAAGAGGCACATCTGATTAATAGAATTCATAACATGGCAGTCCAAAGGCCAAATATTTTGCAGAAATGGCTTGCAGGATTGTATATTTGCTGTTGCTTTTCAACAGAGTTCAAAAATTTCACTTTATATTTTTAAAATCTATTTTTTGTTTGTTTTTCTTAATAAGTTGAGATCACATTACAGAGAAGGAACAAACTAGGGTTTCAGTAATTGCTGTCCATGACATAAAGCTTCCCAGTTTGTCCTCCTGCTTTATTCATTCTTTTTATTTATTTCTATGACTAACCTGCCCACTATAGTCAAGTGAGCTCAAATTCTCTTACATATCACCAAACACTTTGAAGTAGTGAAGGTGATCATTGACAGAATGTATTGTAATATTGGGTATCATTAGAGAGATATTTTTTCATCCATCTGTTTATTCATTTTAATCCATTTATGCACTTGTGGAGCATCTGATAAGTATAAGATTCTGGAATCAAATTAATGGATAAATATTTGGAATTTCTTTTCATTGGGTTCAAATGCAGTCCGGAGAAGTCTGGCAACTATGTAACAGAGAAAGTTGAGGAAAAAACATTGATGCATTATATGATACGAAAGAAGCTCTCTCTTATTGACATGACATGATTGTCACATCCTGAGCTGCTTTCCTCCTTCTGCCATGATGATCTGCCTCACCTCTGGCTAGAGCACTGAAATTGGCCATCTATGGACTGAGACCTCTGAAACCATGCAGAACATACAGAAAATGAGGACCAACTATGTAAGGATCTTGGCAATTGAGACAATGAAAATGACAAGAAAAGTGATGAATAGTGGGAGAAATCTCAAAGAAAACAAATTCAGACTTTGTGTTTAAGTTGCCTCTAAGGGGTATTCCCTTCAAAAATAAATAAGGAGAAAATGGTGTTGCTTAGTGGTAGGGTACTTGCCTAGTACATGTCAAGGCCCAGAGTTTCATTCCCCACACTGCTAAAGGGGGAAAAAATCATCAGGGACAGAAATAAGTAAGGCAGAGGGCTTGATGACATAAATCATAAAAAGGTGTGAACATGTTGTCTCTGAGTGATGTATACATTCGACAAGTGTCCATTCAAGACCGTCAGAGATATGAAAGCAAATCTCCATGAATCAAAAGCAGAGGAAGAGATTTGTGCAAGAAAACATAAAAATGAAAACTGAAATTTTGATAGCTGGAAAACACTGATTTTTCAGGTATCCCCACAGAAAATTCTCTTCCTCTCACCTCCATCATTATTAATAAATATTATTTTTAAGAATGTAAAAAACGATATTAACTAAGAAATTCTAAGGACTGCTAATAATTTAAATAGTCCCCAAAGATGGGGGAATTTAAAGAAGGAAGGGGTGGTCAGCAGTAAAATTGTGCCAAAAAAGTACAGTTAAATGAAGACAAAAAACAAAGACTTTTCTATGAGATAAGAAGCAAGTCTTTGGGACATTTAAGAAGGTACTTAAAAGAGACCTATAAAGCCACATTTCATAGTGGAAAAGTGAGAGTAAAGGGCATAAGAAAGAATGAGAGGTCAAAGTGAAATGGGGGTGGCTATGGTGGGATTGGATGAAGACAGGAAGGTGGGTTGGTTATTCCAAAGCCTATGCAGATGACCAGTGGAAAGGGCTGAATATGTGCAAAAGAAAGTCCTAGCACCAGATAGTTCATGACAATAACCATGTTTTACAAAGGATCCAGTACAAACGAACCATTTACTTAAAATTTCATATTAGTGCAAAATTTGGCAGCTTTTCCATAAACCATATCATCAAGGTCATTCCTTGAGAAACTAGGAAGGGTATTTTTTACCATGGAAGTCTTCTTTAATTGGTACCAAAATTTAGTGACAATAAACCACTAAAGAAAATATGAAAATCAGTTGATTTCCAATGATGACTTATTTTCTGGCATTTTACTTGTGATTTTAATTAGAAATGACTGTAAATGTTTCTTCTTCTTCTTCTTCTTTTTTTTTTTGCAGTGCTAGGGATCGAACCCAGGGCTTTGTGCATGCAAGCCTAGCACACTACCGACTGAGCTATCTCCCCAGCCCTGTTTCTTCTTTTTGTTTTTTCATTTGGATCTTTTTCAAGTGATGTTGTTTTCCACATTTACTGTTGGATCAATGAAATCAGTGGGTATCATTTTATGAAGCCTTCTACATATTCAGTAATCAAAAGAAAGAAAAATTAAGATACCAATGACAGGATTGTGGAGTTCATACTAGGAAAATCATGTTTATTGCATTCCTTTGTGCACCTACATCCAATAGCTATTTATTCCAATTTCAATGTTAGAAAAATCTAATGGCAAATCCAAGTTCACCAGATAAGGATCAAATAATCTCAGTAAAAAGAAAAGTTGAGTGTGTTTGGTTATAAATTTTCATAAGGTAATATGGCCTGGGTAAGATGACTTATTAAGATATGTTTGTTTCATTTCTGTAGCTGTGAAATAAGAAGAAAGAAGAAAAAACTTCCTATCTGATTATAACTTTAAAAATAAAAACTCTCCAAACTATTTTTTTCAGGGTAAATTTTAAGCAAAATGCTTATAATGTAATTTTCAAATGAAGGCACAATTTGGAAATCCAAGCAAAACTGATTATAAATTACATCCTATTGCCATCTACACTTCTGCATCTGGAATGTGATACAAAACAAATGTTTATTAGATATGTCTTATTCAATTGGTATATATACACACAGAACTAAATTTACTGATCATTAAGATATGCTGCTTATTGGAGAATGAGAGTAGGATTCCCAAATACATTTGTTATGCATTCTGTGAAATGCATGGCTTAGTCAATTCAGTTTTTCTTACATGATGTATGGGAAGAAATCTCAAGAGCTTGATTCTTGAGGTCTTAGTTTACAAGTGGAGTTTCGGCCATCTTGAAGTACACCTGCATACAGCTTTCAGAGCCCATCTGTAGTGGATTCAGGTGTTCACTACCACCACCTCCAATTCTCTGCTCCATTTCCATTCCCATCCCATCCTCATAATGGCAATGATCACTCAGAGGTGAATCCTACAAAGAGTTCATTGCCTTCTGACCCATTGTTTGTACAATCAGCCTTAGGGATCTTAAAATTCTCAGCCCATCATCTTCCTATGAATCTAAGTAAAATTGTTGCATAGAGTAATTTTGGCAGAGACTTCTCTTGCTCTTTTGGAGTCATTACAGAGATTGCAGCTAGGAACACAAAGCTTAGAAATATTTCTATTAATATAACAATGGTTTATTAGAAGGTAAAAAAATCAATTCTATGGTCTAACTAAATATATTGTAAATTCAGCTGAAAGAAAGTAAGAATGACTGCCATAGGTCTGTATCTACATTATAAAAAGTACTAAAAAAAGAGCTCATTTTGCTAGGAACTCCAAGTCTAAAACAGGAATTTCCATAGCACTCACAAACTGGGCAACATATGGTCTACTTACCCCTGCAAGGCTTTCTCTCCAAACCAGTCTCCTTTTCCTAAAGTCCTAAGAAAGACTGGGTCTTCACTAGGTGAGTCTTCCCGAGTGACATTCACCTGCAAAAAAGATGATAATGTCTAAGTCCATTTCATAATGAGGAGGATCAGGTGAACAGCAATTGATAAGGCTAATTTCATTAATGCTTTTTTAAACTTATTTTTATTTTTTAAAAAGAGTTTAAATTACACTAATTCAAAGAATATCACAAATTCTAATGCAATGACAAGAAATTATCCTAAATAATTTGTTATCTTTTCAGGTATTTTTAAGAAATAATACATTAGGTAATCTCAATTTCACTTAATCTTTCTCCATTCTCATTTTCCTACACTCTGAGGCAAACATTGTAATTAATTTAGTGAGCATTTTCGATCTATTTATATGTTCATAGACATGCTCTTTAAAAAATATGTGAATAACTTAATCACAGGTATCATTCTGAAATGCATTTTTCTCTCAATATTGTTTTAATTATTCAAAGCTCATTAATTTTAATGTATTAGAGCCTTATTGTATAAATACATTTTCTTTTTTGAAGTTGGGCATCTATATTATTTTCACTTTTTTTTTTTTTTTAACTGCAATGAGCCTTCTCTACTCACATCCATGTGCTCATCTAGCTTCTCTAGGAAATTTCTGTCTGTTTCCCTCCAGAAGAATCTAACCTTCACTCAAAGGCCCATCTCATTTTCACATAGCTTTACTGTAGGGCTCTAAAGTCCTATATAGCTCTGTGATCCCCATGCTTCATTCAGCAGGATTTCCTTTTTAAAAGATATACAAATCACATTCGTGTCTTTTTTAACATGAGTAATAGTGTGCTCTTCAAATAGGGCGACTTTTTGGGCATTCTCTATAATTTGTAAAAAGTTTGTAATAAATCACCATTAATTGTTTAGCGGAAACCTTCCTTACTAACAAGATTTCCCAGCATATGTAGGACTTGTGACATGGATGACAATCCACAGAAGGTTCTTGTTGCCTGAACGAAGACATAAATAGCCAGACGCAGTGGTGCACATTTGTAATCCCAGCAGTTTAGGAGGCTGAGGCAGGAGGACTGTGAGTTCAAAGCCAGCCTCAGCAAAAGTAAGGTAATAAACAACTCAGTGAGACCCTGTCTCTAAAATACAAAAAAGGACTGGGAATGTAGCTTAGTGGTTGAGTGACCCTGAGTTCAATCCCCAGTTAACTCCCTGTCCCCAAGAAGACAGAGTAAGTTGTACCTTTGTATTAATTCACTTATGCCTCAAGCTCTGCTAATGTTCATAAAACTGTCTATGTGTCATCTAGAAAGGTTAAATGGTTAAAATTCACCTACCCGGGAAATGTAATAAAGTAGAAAAACTAATTTCTTGAGACAATGCCAGACATTTGGACACATTTAAAAATACTATGCTAAGGGTTAGAGTTAGGGTTAGGGAGGGGGGCAAGTATGGAGGAAGGAACTACTGTATAGAGGGTAAAGAGGGGTGGGAGGGGTGGGGGGAAGGGAAAAAAATAACAGAATGAATCAAACAACATTGCTCTATGTAAATTTATGATTACACAAATGGTATGCCTTTACGCCATGTACAAACAGAGAAACAACATGTATCCCATTTGTTTACAATAAAAAAAAAAAAAAATACTATGCTTCATATTTCTGAATCTTAGGATTGTATGTCAGTGACCAGAAATTTTATTAGTATCAGTAGCCTATGTAAGATGGAGGGAATTCAATTATTATTCTCCACTGATCCATTCGATTACTCCTTCACAGCATTTCAAACCATAGAAATTCAGTCATTAACACTCTTAGTTACCACAAAGCTATATCACAGAGACATTCATTTGCATGGTAATGAGGCATTTATAGATGTGGAAACTTTGGTAGGGTGTCTTATTTAAAAAAAAAAAAAAAGTTACTGGGTCCTGTCCCTGGGTTTCTGATTGATTCAAGTTAATGTACGTAGCTAAAATTCATTTCTGTTTGTATATCTTATTACATAAATATATATACACAAATATATTTATTATGTAAATATATATCAAAATGAACAAAATGAATGTGGTTTGCTTTCCATTTTTTTTGTGGTGATATTAACAATGTTTTCATATGAACATTCTTATACATGTTTTCTGGTGTCCATAGGTAGTAGGGTAAACACTTATGAATAAAAAGCAAGTGTCTACATCTTCAGTTTACTAGGTACTGACTCACTCTTGGTACATGCACATATTCAACCATCAATGAAGGAAAGTTCACCTTATGCAGTACAGTCATCAGCACTTGGTACTGTAGGACTTTGATATTTTTTCTAGGAAGGTAAGTACTAAATGGTATTTTCTTGAATGTTACTGGAGGTGAAGCATTTTTCATATTTTTAGTGAGTCCCTGTGTTTTTTTTCTTGATGATGTGTCTGATCATCCTTTTGCCTACTTTTTTGTTGCACTGTTTATTTTATTATTCTATCATATTTATTTTTTATTACTGTTGATGTTTTAGACTTGGTTTGTCTTTTTAATGTCTTCATGTCTTGTTGGAGAAGTTATTCATTTTAGTGTAATCACATTGAACTATGTTATCCTTTTACTATTTTTTTAAAATCTTAAGAAAGCCTCTTCTACCCTAAGAAGGTAGAAACATTCTAACTAGGTTTTTTTTCTGATGTTTTTTCTTTTACACTTAACTTGTAATTGACTTTTGTATATGGTGTGAGGTAGAGATTCAAACTTTTTATGTCCCTATGTATAATCAACTATTTTTGCATTTCTATTGCCCATGTTGTCTTAATCAAGTTTCCATATAACCATGGATCTATATCTGGGTTCAGTTTATTTGTCTGATCCTGAGGCAAAGTAAGGTCATATTTTCTTCATTACCTTAATCTTAAAAGTCTAACTAGCTACTGAAGTATCTGTCTATATGTTCCTTTTCCTTTTAGTGTTTTCCTATGTTGATATTTTGCTCATAAAGATATCTCAAACAAAATTTCCTTGTAAAAGGACGTGAACATTTTTATTAGTTATACTCCTCGATACTTTTTAAATTATTATTATTTTTATTTAGCTTTTAATGTCTTACAGACTGCATTTTGATTCATTGTACACAAATGGGGTACATAATTTTGTTTCTATGGTTGTACACAATATAGATTCATACCATTCATGTAATCATACATGTATATAGAGTAATGATGTCTGTCTCATTCCACCATTTTTCATACCCCCTCCCTCTCATTTCCTTCTACATATTCTAAAGTTCCCCCATTATTCTCTCATTCCCCACTCCCCATCCCCATTATATATCATTCTCTACTTATCAGGGAATACATTCGGCCTTTGGTTTTTTGGGCTTGGCTTATTTCACTTAGCATGATATTCTCTAATTCCACCCATTTATTTGCAAATGCCATAATATTATATTTTAAATAACATTTCTAAGTGATACCAATATTTAGAAATGCTTACAGATTATTAAATTATCATGAAGTAAAATTGAATTTTTGCTTCTTTTGTTTTATAGCTCTATGAATTTAAATGCATGCATAAATTTGTATAACCCCCACCACAATTAGAACCAGAACAATTCTATCACTTTAAAAAATTCCCTCACGTATGTGTTTATATTCACATCCTCCCAAAACCTTGTCCTTAGCAACCAAAGGTCTGTTGGCCTCAGGCTAGTTTACTCCTTTTGAGAATGCCAGTTAAATGGAAATACATAATCCCTAACTTTTTGAGACTGCTTTTTCTTACTCAACAAAATGCCTTAGAGATTTCATCCAAGTCATTATATAGTTCAATAGTTTATTCGTTTTAGTTCTGAGTTGTATTGCACTGAATGAATATACCAGTTTCTTTATCCACTCATTTGTTGAAGCACATTTATAGTGCTTCACAATTTTATGAATAAAGAAGCTATAAACATTATCTCATAGTTTTTTATGTAAATTATATTTCAGTTTCCTAAATCATACAAAGTATGATTGCTGGGTCCATATGTTAAAAGTTTATTTAACTTTATAAAAAAATTCCAAAATGCATTTCAGAATGGCTTTACCAGTTCACATTCTCACCAGTAAGACTTCCAATAAGACCAATAAGACTTCCAATTGCTCTCTGCATCCTCAATGGCACTTTGTATAATACTTTTTTTTTTTTTTCATCTTAAACTTTCTGTTAATCATGTAATAGCATCTCAGGGTTCATGTGCAGTTTTGCAATGATCATGATATTGAGAATTTTTTCATGACTTATCTGCCATTTTTATATCTCCTTTACTGATGTATCTTTTCGAGTCCTTTGTCCATTTTTAAAAATTTAAAAAAAATTGGGTAGTTTGGTTTCTTACTTTGTTTTGGAGTATTGATTATAAAGGCTCAATACAAACCCTTTGCAGATAAGTAACTTGCAAATATCTTTCCCGTTAGTAGCTTATCTTTTTAGTCTCTTAACATTATCTTTCACAGCATATAAGTTCATAAGTGTGATAGAGCCCAGTTTACCTTTTTTACTTTTATGGTTTATGCCTTTGATACAATGTCTAGGAGCTTTTTACCAAACCCTAAATCATAAAGGTTTTCTTCCAAACAATTTGTATATTTACATTTTGCTTTTAAGTCTTTTATATTTTATTTAACTTTTACATAGGTCATGAAGTTTAGGTCCAGTTTCACTTTTCTTTCTTGCCTGTGGCTTACCAATTGTTCCAATACTACTTGTTGAAAAGACTCCCTTATTCATTGACCACTCTCATTCATTGATTGCTCTTTTTCATCATTAATTATGTTAACTGTAGGTACATTATAGATACCATCTAAAAATTTTTATTATAAATGAATGCTGCATTATCAAACAGCTTTATTGAATTGACTGACATGATAATTCAATTGTTCTTTAGACAATTCATATGGTGAATTGTATTGCATGATTCATCTTTTTCAATATTTAAATGATAGTAAAATATCGAGATCTGCACTGTCCAGCACAGATACCACTAGCTGCGTATAGCTATCCAGCTCTTGTAATGTGGCTACTGGCACTAAAATATTGAATATTTGATTTAATCAGTTAATATTAATTTAGATAGCAAATGAGACTTAATGGCCACTGAATTAGCCTGTGTATATGTGGAGCATTTTAACAAAGTATACTGAACAGTGCTAATCTACCTAAATTATAACCAATTTTAATAATATATCCATATAAATAAAAAATAAGCTCAAATCATATCATCTTTAATGACTTTTTTAAAATTTCCAAATAGTGTATCCTTTTCTTATATAATAGTTGGGATGTCTAATATCACACTGACTAGAAATGATGATACATGCATCTTTATCTTATTCTTGATATAAAATAAAATTTTGCTCCTGTTTCACTGGTGTATACACAAACATGTGTATGCCTATACAAATAAAATTACCATAAGAGAACAATTTCCATATTCAAAAACGCTGAGCGTTATGTTAAGCCAATATGTTTAAGCATCATGCTCAAATGCTTGTTAATTCTAAGAAGCAAAGCCATGTACTTTTAAATGGCATTTAATAGACAAGAATTTTTTAATCAACTTTTCCAAGTGGTTGCATATAAGGTATGTTGACAAGAACCAGAAAAATTCAAATGTAGTTGAATTTTTCTTAGAATTATGAAAGTGTTTTATCCAATCTTGTTTAATTTTGGTTTAACTTATGTGTGGAGAGAGAGTTTTTAGAGGCTATACCCCTTCAGGGCCATACACAGAATTCTTTAGTGCTGCCTCCTACTGTTAAGGGAGGAAGTCATGTTTCTAGGCTACTGGAATGCACTGAGTCAAGTACAGAGAACTAACTCAGCTTCTACCTGAGGCAGTACCAGATGCTGCATTCTATTTCAAGTTTTCGAAAAATCACTTAGTGCAGGTTTAATGGGGGGAAGCAAGTATTTCAAAGTTTATTTCATAATGTCTCTCTTTGTATGGATGTACTTAATGGGAAAATAAAAATGTTTTATGGTTAAATAAAAATGTTTCACAGTTAAGTAAATGGAACTGAACAAGGGAAAATCCATCTGTAACTCCTTAGCCCCCTGTGTGTCTCCTTTTATTTCACAGCATTTTCTAAAAAAAAGTAAGTTCAATGGCAACAAGAAAATATCTTCACCAGGGTTACCCTTTTTAAATTTTACAAATGAATGGGAAGCAAAAGTCTATCAATATGCCTGAAACAAGACACACAATTTTAGAAAATTCCACAACTTATTTGTCTGCTAACCTTATCCTATTTTATCATTGTTCATTTCTTTTTCCTAATTTTCACTACTGGGACTTAAGAATGCTCACCCTCTATATCTTATAGGGATTCTAATGCATTAATATAACTGATAATATTAGGACTCACAGAAGCTAACTGTGCAACTTGAAATATTAACTGAATATTAACTGATATATATAACTTGATATTTTAACTGTCAAAATTAGAACTCACTCACAGAAGCTAACTGTGCAACTTGAAAATCCAAGAAAAAATCCATGCCTGGTTTGAAAAAGTCATGAACATGTCAAGAGAGTCTAATATATTACTATTTCTCTCCCAGAATTTGCACAATGCACTGAAATATTGTCAAGGAAATTGGTTCCTGTAGTGTAACTTCCATGCTGTTTCTATTATACACATAAAACAGCATCACTAATGCACCTGTTTTCAGCTGAAACTGGTTACAAAATACTACTACTTTGTCAGGGAATGCTGGAAATTTGCAATAATCGGGTGGTCACCAAAGCCTGTCAGATGGATTACTCCATAATAGCAAAGAATTAGCAATGTACTAAAGAAAAAAATTCAGATTGTCAGGACAAAAAAAAATTTGCTCCTATTGTGAGCAAATAGTTTATATCCAAGAGGATTTTTAATTTTCCCTTATTCTTTAGTCAATGTGAACCAACAAAATGTTAAATGGAAAACTATCAGCCTATTATATAAACTGCAACATATTAATATTTTCTTATCTCCTAACATTGGAAAATATAAAATACAATTAACCACATATATGTGTTAAGACATGGTATCTCATGATGCCATTTAAGAATCTAGTAACTTCTATTTCTGTCCCAGGCCTTCAGATATGAGTCAAACAAACAGATATAATCAAAGTATAAATATTGTTTTCTTCATTTTAGTGGGATGTGCCATTGATGAATGCTAATATATTCATATTCTTGATTCAAAATTAGTTCAAAGAGCATTCTCTGAAATGTAATTCAAAAATACTCAGGATATTTCACACATCCCATTTACTGTGGCTCTGTAAATCTTTCTAAATAAGCTGTAGCCAGGAACAGTGACACACACCTATAATTCCAGCTGTTCAGGAGGTTGAGGCAAGAGGATTGCAAGTTCAAGGCCAGCCTCAGCAATGTAGCAAGACCCTAAGCCACTTAGTGAGACCCTGTCTCAAAATTAAAAAAATAAAAAGGGCTGGGGATGAGGCCCAGTTGTTAAATGCCCCTGGGTTCAATCCCTAGTATCAAAAAATAAAACAAAATTAAATTAAATTAAATAAGCTATGTTACCAGAATCAGTCATAATTTTAAATTAGGAAAATTACATTTATTTAATTTTAAAGTGACAATTATAAAACTAAATGTCATATAATTCCTTTCTATATGCATTTATATCCCCATCTCTTTCTATATTTAATGCATAGAGACATATATACTTTTTAAGAAAAATTCATGACAAAGAAAAATAAGTTATAATCATGAACTACAGCATAAAGACAATGTTTAAAAATGATTATGGTTTTACTGTTGAAAGAAATTTAAGGTATTTTTAGTATATGATAGAGTATTAATCAAGATAATTTTCTATTTCACGATTAATTCAATGTATTAGTTTTGAAATATAAATTGTAATATACATATTGAAATACATATTGTTGAAAAACTAAAACAAAATGAAGTATAAAGTATAAGTTTTCATTCATACCATTGTCTACCCTGTTATTACTTGTCCTATACTTTTCCACTTTTAATAGTTTCTTAGTCTTCACTCAATATTCATCATGAAGCTATAATGCAACATGAATATATTTATGTTCTTATTGCCCTAAGAATGTTGAGCAAATTTGCATAGTGTGATTAAAACGAGTAAGTTTAAAGGCAAATTCAAACTTCCACCATCTGATTTTAAAAGTCAGATGCTTCATTATATCAATGTTACTGCTCCTGAAAACTGGATAGATCTTTTAGGTGCCCTTAGCAATTTTTGCTGTTATTGTTACTGTTGTATAGTTTTAATTTGGGAGATCTCCCTTTTTTAATTTTCTTTTCTTTTAAGTTGAAAGAAGTTTGGTGGTTTTTTATGGAGATCTTTCTATTAACACAGATTTATTATGATTATTAGCACTCAGGTTCCTTACTGGTCTTCCAAGTTACACTCTTCTTTGCCCTACATCATTCATGGGAAGATCCATTCTCAAATATTTCTCTTTCAGAGTTAGAATATGGAAAAACCCATACAGACTGAGACTCAACACCTGTGTTCCTGAAAGGGCTGCTGAACACTCAAGACTGCCTTCCTGCATCACTTCTGATGCCACCAAAGCTTACCTTTCCTTTGCTGATGATAAAAAAGGTGTCCCCTCTTGCACCTTGCCTGATAATATATTCCCCATTTTCATAGTGAGTCTGAAAAATAGAAATGGTGAGAGAAAATATTAAGAAAGGAGAGATCTATCAAACAGCTCAACTTCTTCAAATATCAGTCCTCAGGGATGCAGTCAACCCTGAAGGAATTTTACCCAAGCCGAGAATCCATCATGATTTGAAAATGAATAACAGTCAATAAGTGCAATCATTACAAAGATATCACATCTGTAATGCTCCTTTTAAAAGAACTGTTTTGTGAATGTCACTTTTCTTGGTAATTATATTTATCTTTTTAAATTCAACTCATTTCAATTGTTTGAAGAAAATACTTTTTTCTTCTATCAACTAACATGAAATAGCAGAGCTACTAATTAAACTAGTCTTTCAGTATAATTTTATTTGTCATTCTTATTTGGTTTTAGTATTCTTATAATGATAGCCTTTTTGTTTCCTTCAGAGAAATTACTGTAGCATATAAAAAAACTTCATTGAATCTAGGTTTACCTTTAGTGTGAATTAAATGGCCCAAGATACTTTTTTTAAGGCAATACTTCATGACTTATTGTCCTTGCTTGAGCAATTTAGGTTTGGCCCTGTTAAACAGAATGTTTTAATTTTATGGGTTGAATTCTGGTCCAGCATCTGTCCCACATAAACTATCAAATGAAGAGCAAGCTAAGGCTGTAAGAGGATTATCAGTCAGTGGGTCTGACTCAGATATCACCACTAGGTCCATTCCCAGGGTGAAGATTACTCCTGCAATAAACAAAGTAATTTCTATAAGAAGAGGTGGAAAAAAGTGTGTTGCTGGGTCAGGAGGAATAACAGAAAAATGGAATGATACCATCTGGCCCTATCCTTCTCTGCAGCTTAGCAGGGGAGCCATATCTTGGGAAAGAAAATATTACCTTACATACCACTATGGAAACAGATTTCATGGTTTACACAAAATATCCATTAGACTAATCACTGCTATTTGTCTTTATATTTCAATACCATTTTTTCTTAGCACTTTATTCTCTCCTATCTTAAAATGTCCTTTCAATAATACTTGATATTAAAAATAGCCATATTTTTCCTTATGTATTTACAAATTTAACACATTACCTAATCTGTCATATTATTTTTCAATCAAAAGTATTTCATTTGCCGAGCAACAAGATTTTGAAGTAAACAGTTTTTCCTCTTCAATCTCACTCATCACATTGTACATATAATCTGGTATGCACATTTTAAGACTATTTTCTTTGAATAGTCTTCTATTTTAAACATGTATGCATATACACACATAAACATATAATTATTTCTAAACAAAATTAAGAATACTGGATGCACATTACTTACCTAATTTATTCCACTTAGGAAGATTTTGTTTGATTTGCATATATTGCTTCATTAGAATGAAAAGATCTTTATAACATGTAAGTTTGAAAAACAAAATCACAATATCCACTTTTTATATCCATTCAAATATTTTTTAATGTCTCTGAGTCAGACCTTCTTATAGGCATCATTATACAAAGATGAGTTAGACAAAATTTCTAATAGCAACACCCAGTAGATCTTTCTTTGATAATAGATATTCTACAGTTGCATTGTCCAATATGGTAGCCACTTGTTACTTGAGGTTGATGGGCCTTTGCAACATTTTATATGAGTTTAATTTAATCAAAATAGTCACATATGACAAGTAGCTACTGAATTGGATAGCACAGGTAATTGCTAAAAGTGACAAGGAGAGAGCCACAATTTGCAGAAGTTGGGTAGGGGGAAGGAAAGCATCTTTCCCATTCTTGATGTTTCCTCCCGTATGACTAGAGCTCAATAAAACTCAGATTTCTCTTTCCCCTCCCTCATTCTGCACTGGAGGAGATGACATGATGACATGGCTATCTGATTCATTTGAAAGTAATCCACTATGTATGCTCATCTCTGCTTCTTATTTCTTTACTGTGAAGGGAGCTTCTCCCTGAAGGAGGGCATCTGCTGCTTCTCCAGGGGAAGGTTCTTCTTTCCATCGCAGTGTGCCTCTATCTCTACTTCTGTGACATAATAGCTACTTCAGTCCCATTAAATGATCTGGTTTGGGACCCAAGCTATATCCTCTAATTCACATTTTATTAGTAATATTGTATTTTATTAATAGTATTAATGGTATTACTTTAGCTTCATTTATCTTATACTTTATCTTATTTATCACTTTGTTCCTAACCCAAGACCATTCAAAACCTCAAAGTTATCCAGTATACACAATGCTACATTGTACTGAAACCCAGTGTTATGGGAGAAAAGTCTTAAAAACCTGACTTTTCCCAAGGGCTTCTCTGGAGAGGATCCTTGAGCCCCACCTGAAGGATAAAGAAGAAATCACTGGACATTCAGCAGGAAAATGTTACCCAAAAAAGAGGAGACTCAGCAGCTTATTAAGGTCACATAACACTAGCAGATATATGACTTTATTGAAAAATGCAAATAAGTTGAAGAAGTCTTGGCTCACCTGAGATCATTCCCTTCATCTTTTCCTTAAAAAAAGCATATTCCTATTCATATGATAGTTATTTCCTTTCAAAAAGTAAAAGTTATTTGTAATATGCTAAAAGTTATAAACAGTGTTTCCTAACCCCAGCACTACTGATGTTTTGAAGCAGATGTGTCTTTGTTTTCAGAAGTTGTTCTGGATACCTTATCTGACACAGGCATCCCTAACCTCTTTCCACTAGATACCAGTGGCAACCCAACCCCAGTTGTGGAAACCAAAAATGTCCCAAGATATTGCCAAATAACCTGTCAGAGGCACATCTGTCCTCAGTTGAGAACAGCAAGTCTAAATTGTTCAAGTTATTCAAGACCTCATCTCAGAGAATTGAGAGTTTGGCAGGGATATCCAGGAACAGTTCAGTTATTCAATTCATCTGAATTATCTAATCATCTTCTTAATATCATCTGACATGGATTTTGTAACTTGACATTCACAAATGTCATATCAATTATTTCAGTTCACTTGCATCGGCACTCACTGAACATATTTCCATGCTACGTAAGTTCATAAAACCCAGAGATTCAGAGAGGAACCTATGGGACAGTTTCCAAAGCCATTCCACATTTGAGAAAGATAATATTGGTGGTGTAATAACACCAGGACTGGAATGACTATGCTCTCCTGAAATGTTTGACTGCACCTGAGGGGGAGAAGACCATGCATGCTGATTCTTTGAGAGGTACTCTCATTATGCTAATCATAAGCCAGCAATTTCACTGTTTTTTGAAGGTCAACTTGTAACTGCCAATTTCTAATTTCAAATTAAATCACAAAAGTACAAAGGACTTAGAATGGGAAGAAACCCTAGCATTTAGTTAGTTTCCTTGTAAAGGATTCCAGATTTGTTAGGATAAAAGCCAATCTCTCTAACAGGACCTACAAGACTGTGTATAACCTGCTCAATGCCATGGTTTCTTTTCATGCTTCCCACTGCCTGCAGGCAGTTCCTCAACTGTGCCACCACCACACCTCCATACTCCCACTGCTGCACCCCGTCATATTTCACCTTATGACAAACTTCTTCCGTTTTGGATTTTCTCCTTCCCTGACCTGGCAAATCACCCATTGTACACACATCACCCTCACTTCCCACCCTACACACACCTCATCCCACCACATACACATGCAACCTAGCTAAATTAGATCTATATTTGAACTTACAATACAACAAAGTTCTATTTATTGCCCTTTCCTGAGCTTTCAGTTAGTAATTTACTTGTATTGATATTTCTCAGCCAACTTTAAGTCCTATGAAAGCAAAGATTGTGTCTGATATTTTTCTCATTAAAATATCTCCAGTATCTACCTTTGTGCTTGGAATGAGTAGGAACTCAAAAAATATTAATTGCATGAATTAAGTAGTCTTTCTCAATCCCCATCTTTATGGGGATTGTCCATGGTCCATCAGTATGACTTCTACCTCTAATACATGACAAAGTCCAATTTTTTTTTCCATTTTTTTCTACTTTTGTCTCCCTGATCCAAGACAAAAATCATATTTTCTGCTTTTGCAATGTCCTTCTACTTGATCTCCCTGTCTCTGGCCACCTACCACTTCTCATTGCATCTATTCTCATTACAACCAAGTAAATTTTCAAATAATAAATCAGTTGAAATCATTCTGTTATCTAAAATATTTCAATGACTTCTTGTTGCAATTAACACCATAGCAGCTTACTGTGGTCTCTGCAGTTACTTGCATTCTGACTGGCCACTCTCCTCACCTTTCAGTCCCTATCACCCTCATCAGTTTCAGGCATGCTGGCTTTGTATTGCTAGGCTGTGTCCCTCCTCAGAACTCTGTATTTAACAAACCTTCCGTCTACAACACTCCTGTGCAAGATCTTTGCTAGCACCTTCTCATCACTGGGGCCTCAGCAAGGCTTGTACTTACTCTCTGAATCATTGCATTCTCATATGCTTTGATGATGCCATCAGAACCTTGTCTTTACTCAGACACCCTTTTGTGTTTGAACTCCTTGGATTTAGTATAAGTTAGCCTGACCCCCATTGTATAAGGCAGATATCGTAGGGGCAGAATATCAGGCAGGCCTCTGTCTCATCCTGACAGCTTTGTATGGTCAGATCCTAAGGACACATAATTCATCCTTACCTTACCAAGGAACTAGAGCTGATTATTACACGCTCCCATACTACTTAAAGGGAAAAGTGTGAGAGTGCCCAGGGCAAGAAGTACTGAGACTGAATGAGCTTAACTTAGAGAATTAACTTATGACTTGCACCTGGAAAAAGGAAGCCACAAGGTTGTCTCTCAGCCTGTCTTCCAGATACTTTGGATTTGACACAAAGGTATAAAAGTTCTCTGCTATGGGCCCAGATGTAATTCTTAAAGGAATTAGAGGAACTGTCACCACAAAAAACAGGAATTATTGGCAGCTTAACATTCTCTTTGGGCCTGAGGGACCAAGAAAAGTAATAATTCCACAAGAGAGTACGTTTCTGTGTCCTTTGTTCAATTCAGCTCATTAAAGGTATCATGAAATCTCTTTAATGAGTTGGAAACAGTATTCTTTTTTAATGGAACAGAAAACATCCAGTGACTCACACATGGTAAGGATGATTATGAACAATAATAGTTTTACATGTATGTGAATACTTAGGTGTGTAGTAGACCCCAAAGACCAATGGTATTCCTTATCCCAACAATGCAACTTCAATAAAATAAGTAGTTTTCTCCCTTTACAAAGGATATAACACCTTTAGAACATTGAGGTATCTTGACTTCTACATCAAATCACCTTTAGGAATTTTGTGATCATTAATAAAAATGATTGTATTGAAGTTTTTTTCTTTTATCTTGAGTAATTTCATTTTTGAAAGGTGTAAATATGTTGAAAGTACTGATCTTTCTTTAAAAGGATGTATAATCAAAGTCATTAAGTAAATGACACTGACTCAGTTCACCTCTTTTTTTCCTTCTTGGCTCTCTGGGTTTTTCCCTTCAATGTTCTACCTCATCTTTCTTGAATTCTGACTAAATACAATCATTTATATTTTTGTATATTCAAATAATCAGTTGTCTACACATTTAACACTTTCCATTGTGCAATAAAACTATATAAGGTTTTTTTTTCTTCCCTAAACCTCAAACATTCTTGGGTTCTTTGTGCAAGATCATATCATGAGACTTTAAACCTCTTGAGTATCTTCAGAATTTACGATTCCAAGACAGCTGTTGACCAGCAGTAGCCATCTGGACTAACTGAATCCTTACCCCGAGTATCAAACAAAGAAGGAGAAAAATCTGAGCTGAAATTCCACAAATAATTGGATTTTGTTTGATGTTTAGCTGAACCCTTTAATGACATCATTTTCCAAATGGATTTTCAATCTCTGTTTTTCCTTTCAGAGATTTTTGATGTGAACATGTTCAGAAAACATAATGACTTAGAGACATATCAATACAGGCCTACAAAATGCTGAAAATCTCTACAAGGAACAGTTCCTTTCAGAACTATTCATTTTAACAACAGAATAGAATGGTTTAGAGTAGACAAGCAAGCATTCTCATTCCACATAATTAAACTATAACTCAAATTTAACAATTTGATCTATAAAGGCAATTAGCTTTAGCTGAACTTGAAAATTGTTTGCCCTGACAGATTTTGAAATGTGTCACAGGGAAGCATACAATCTAGTGTTTCAGAGTCACCATCTGAAGTATAAATATGTTTTGAAGTTTTGACCAAAATAAATACAGTGTGCAGAGAGAAAAAAGAAAAATTAATCATAGTTTCTCATTAACCCTATCCCATACATAGTGGCATGAGTCAAAAGTATATCAAATTCACTTAATAGTTTACTTCTTGAGGATTTTTAAAATAAATACTTTGCATTTCTCTTTGGGAAAGCACTGTTCAATTTAAAGGGCATCTTGAGTCATTGAGGACAATAAAGAAGGAAAAGTAGGCAGGATCTAGGTTATGGTGGGGAGGAAAGGGATCCCGAAACACTCACTGCTGCTCTCACAATAAGGACGCTTTGTTTCCACGTAGACTGCTTTGAGAGAGGCCTTGTTCAGAGCTAGAGATTATAGAATCATGTATGATTCCTGCCCCAGTTTTATGACACAGAACCAATACACTGAGGTAAGACTGAGAGCTTTTCAAAAATCAAGAGATAATTCCAAGTTTTTCAGAATGTGAAATGCATGTATATTTTGGAGCTAATAACAAATACAGAGTACAAAACATCCAACAGCTTTCACCTCAAGGGTACACACCAATCAGAAAGCACACAGGCTGGTACAGAGTCCTGAATACCTTTGAGATTCTGGGGAGGTTTAAAGGTCCAGGAATGAGCTGGGGCAGCAGCCAGGCAGCTCCTGGGACAGGCTATTCACGAGTGGATGTGGTACTATTTCAACTTGTTAACAACTTGTGCCCACACATTGAAGAAAATCCTAGAAAGATCCTTCTTCACCTTCATAGCCCCTGACAGTCACTGCTTCACACATACTTTAAAGTTTCTAATTCAGGATGAACATTACTATGGTGATGGTGGTTGTAATGATAGAACAGAGAAAAATAAAATAGCTAAATCTATACAAAAGGGGAGCATAGGCCACAGGTCCTGGCTAACAGATAGCTAGCTAAAAGTGTGAAATGAATATAGCAAAGGAAAAAGCAACATTAGAAGTGGTGTGCCTAGTAATAGCAATTGAGCACAGAAAGGGAAGGCTAAGAGAAAAGACAGATGAGCTACATGAGTGCAAGTCAGAGAGTGCAGAACTGAGAGTCATAGACATTTTAGTCACCAGAGAGAAACTTGCTAATATCACAGAAATATTTAATAAACCTTGAATGGATTCCAATTTCAGATGAGCTATATCATTTTGTCTCTGTGGATATCCACTACTTAAAAGAAAAGGAAGAACTTCTGTTATCCAAAGATCCATGAGAGTTGCTATCTACTTTATAGGGGCATATGCAGTTCAGCCAGTATTGTGAGCACACATTTTCAGAGTATGGTTATTGTGGTAGCCCTAGTGGTTACTATTTTCATTTAAGTGGGACCGCAAGGTGTTCAGGCTGCGTTCTTGCATGTTTTCCCCCTTATTTCCACCAGCAGAAAGAAAGGGATTCGTTTTAAAAATAAAACCATGACTAAACATTTTAGAGTAACTGTAAAGACTCCAAGGGCAACTCATATCATAATTCATAATAGCTGCTATTTAATTTAATGCTTGCTCTATATTAGTCAGTGTGTTAAGGATATCTCAAATAGGAAAATGGCCCTCTGAGGTCTTAAGATTTCAATTCATTATAACAAAGTGGAAGCTTGGACAGGTTGTATCATTTCCCCAAGATCACCTGGCAAGCACACTTTGAAGACGAAATTTGAATCCACATTTGCTTTTGAAAGCCAGTGCTCACAGTTTGACTTTCTGCTCTTATGAAAAATCAATTTTTCTTAATCTAAAGAAGAAGAAAAAACACCCACTAGAAATATATTAATAGTAGTAATCCTACAAAAATTGCTTAGATAGAGATTTTGAAGTCTTGAATTTTATTGCCTCTCCATTACAGGGTACTTATTTCTGTTATGAGAGATTGATTGTAAAACACAGCTATAATCCTATCACTCTGCTAACTCAAAAACTTGAAGTGCTCAACCTCCTCTGGAGCGTCATATTTAAACTTGTTGCTGGGGCATTTCAGACCTTCTGGGATCTGGCTCTCGTTTATACATCCTTCTCTTGCTGTACTGCAGGCATCTCAGGTCTTAACTTTCTCCTAGATACCTTCTCCCTTAGGTGCTTCACACCTGCTACTCCTTCATCTGGGAATGTGGAATGTTCTTTCACTACCTTCTCAACTTATAAAACCTATTTCTTTAATAATTTTTCCCTTGATCTTTCAAGTCATCATTACTATAACACAACACATTTTAGTTTCACAATTCTCTGCCTTTGAGACAAATTAGAGTGAAGTCCACATAGTTTTACCCTCCAACCCCAACTACAGCAGCCACAGTCTCTTATGCTTCCAAGGGGCTCACAAATAATTGTTAAATTGAATAAACATGAATTTGCATTAATGTACTTCTTGTTTTGAACTACTTTTTAAAACAAACACCAAATTCTTTATAAGGTTATTCATTAAATTTCATAAAATCATTAACAAATTAGTATTACTAACAAATACTTTATAATTCTCAAAGAACACACATACGCACACACACACACATATATACACACTTAGCCCTTTGGATACTAAAAGCCTCATTATTATTTCACTTTTCAGATAAGGGATTAAAGCTAAAAATAATTATTTATTCTAACAGCTGCAGAATACTTGTTATGCGGCAGTCATAATGCTAAGCACATACCTGGATTATTTGATTCCCTGGAAACTTGGAATATAAAGGTGTTTCTTACAGGTGAGACATATTAAGAGTTTTTAAGCATAAAAAATGGGAACTAATTTAATTATGTTCAAGCCTGTGTGGTTTTATATTTAGAGGAGAAATTCACAAGGAGCACCTTTAGAATAAATCTCACTAAGAGTCAGTTTTTTCATCTTATTCTATTTTCCTACGTGATTTTATGGAGGTATGATGTTGAGGTAAATTGGCAGCAGTTTTGTTTGAGACTACATAATGGATCTGACCTAGTAATATCACTTTATGTGGCTGTGACAAAAGACTTATTCTGGCTATAAACACAATGTAAAACGTGAAATGAAGGTGATAGTATCGTAAGATATAATATACCTTGCATCATTATGAAATGATGTGTCTCTCCCTCTTGAGCAAAACTACCATAAAATTCATTTTCCTATTCCAACAGATTTGTTTGAAATGCATTTAAGCTGTTCTTTTCACTTTAAATTTTAAGTAATATCTATAGGGCATGTCTAATATTCTTTGATCTGGGTTCATTATTGACCTCCATTATTGTTCTAAGCCACAGTATGGTCATGTCCTGGGAGTAACTGAGGCAGGCAAGTCAGACAGTCTTATGAGGTCATTCTCCATCACTGATATTTTGTGAGTTCTCTTATTTCTTTTCTTGATGCAAAAATGTTAGTTCTGACTTCAGTGTCACTACAATACAAAGTATCTTAATATGCCATAATCCAAATCAGTGTGTATCAATAAACAATCAAGTAAATAGTTTAGGTGCTAGATACACACAGACAAGTAAGACATGCTTTCATGAGATAGAGTTTAGAGATGGGTATATGTGAAGTCAGACCATTTAAAAAATAACACAAAAGTGCTTTGCTGGAGGTACTGTACAGCATAAAAGCCTTAATAGCATGGGAGTTCAGAGAATAACTCCTAGAAAAGATAGAAGCTAATTTGAACCTTGATGTGTGCACAGGAACTAGTCAAATGAAAAAGTAGCTGTTGGGAGAGAAGAAAGGAAGGGCAAATGCTCAGAAGCACGAAATACCATAGTCCACCAGAGAATGATGATATTCTCAGCATTAGCAGAGTCTAAGTTTAGGCAGCAAGTAGTAGGACCTGAGGCTTGAGAAGTACAAAAGTAACCATGGATGACATGCCTGCTTGACTTTAGCCATCATGGGAGGATCCATAAATGGGATTTGAACATGGAAGCAACACAAAGTAAGCACAGAGTTCAGATAGAACATGGCTGCTTCTCTGATATTTTTTGAGTGAATACATGAATTCTTCAAAAAAAATGGGATTAAGCAAATGATGAGGAAATGCAGCAGGGAGAGCAGTTTTGGGTTGGAACCATTTTTGCAGGAGAGCTAACTTAGGATATGGTCTGTCCCTATACTCAGCAGGCAGGCTGATATTGTACTCCTAATCATCTATGGAATGGAAACCACAGGTAGGACAGTCATACAGCTTCTAATCTTGATGGCTCATTAATACACCAGAGAGAACTTCAGAGTCCTCCTAAATATATTATTAGACCCCTGGAACTGGAACCCAATATTTACTAAGGTTCTCCAAGTAATTCCAGTGCTCAGCCATGGCCAAGAACTTCTACACTAAAGCACCAGGTTCAGAGATCTAACAAAGGACTTCCTTTACAGTAAAGTATATGGGCTGTAAGAAACTTGGATTTTACTTCACTTCACCTATTAATTTAACATAGGCATATCATCAAGGCATGGCTTCTTCTGAAGAACCCACTAGCACAGGGTTTGGTTGAAGAGCAGCTATTTCATCCTTTCTAATACTGCCTTTATGTTTACGATGAGCTTGGTGGAAGGAGACTTGTGAGTCCAAACCAGAGGTCAAACAAGATATACTGGAAGGAAATTCATTTGCAGACATGTAAATCCTAGGTGAAAAAGAGACGATGTGTTGGTGGCAAATGACAGAATGATTTTTCTAGTTTGGAATATGATGTACCAAGTTTATTTCACTGGGAAAGCATAACTTTAAACACAAAAGCAGCAAATTCCAGTCAGCACATCAGCAGCCCAGTAAAAAAATCAGAATCATCACCACAGGCCACACGACAACACTTTCTTGACAGGCTCCCAAAGTGTCCTATTCTTAATAGCATTTAGAATTCAAAGAATTCAGAATTTCAAATCACCACCCCTATAAACAGCAGGGTCTTTTGTACAATGCTATTTTTTAACCTGGGATTTCACTCTACAGATTGACAGGATTGGCTCTGGAATGTTTTTAAATGTTTAGACCATACTGTAACACAATTGCTAAAAAGTCCTTACCAAAAAACAGGAAAGTTATGTTGCATGAATATTCCAGAATCAGGGATGCTACATAGGTCAGATATAGTTAAAGAAACAGTCTGTTTATTCAGTATATCAATGCCAATCCCAAGCAGTCACTTACATTCACTGAAGCAAATTCACCTTAGGGCAAAAGTCAATTAAGTTTTGGAACAGTACACCCAGGATCTGTTTAACACAGACACAAGATTACAACAACCCCAAGAAAACCTTAGGTGCAAGTTACACAGAACAATGAGTTTGATCTCTCCTTCTCTCCCAGGAGTTATGTTTAAGGGGATGAACTGAAGAGGAGACAATAAAAAAATAGTAGTTTCCAGAAACGGCATAACTCCAGAAGGAGGAGAAACCAAGGAAAATAACTAACAAGAGTTGACTAGCCTAAGTCTGCATTTAAGTACACAAGAGAGAGAAACACACAAATCTTGATGGAAATTAAAGGCATTTGGGCTTGCAGGGTTCTGTCCTCAAAACACATGAGGTGAGTATGATGGGATGTGCAGACAAGAGCTACATGTGCCAGAAGAGCAGAAAAGTAAAACATACATAGGACTCTCAGTGTAATAATGTGAAAATTTCACTACAGTCTCTTTGACCTGAGTGCTCGGTGGACAATTTCCTGCTGCCATGCCAAGAAAAGCAACCCTAGAAACAATTGAAGTCACATGGCACTTTTTGATACTAAACTGTAAAGATGCAAAAGTCTCAGCTTGCAAAAAAAGTTCCAATTCAGCCAACCCATTGTTCATTTTTTGTTTGGTGTGAAACTAGTTCTTTATCTACCAGTTTAAAGAACACATTTTCTAAAGTAGCCATTTGCCAGCAGAGATTTTCAACGTAAGTTGACTTAATTACTCCCTTCTCCTCATCCCATTCTCACAACTGTTTATACCTATACACTGAACAAAGTGGGGCAGAAAATAAAAACAATTCTCCAGATTGGTTAGGAAAGTTGTTCTTACACTGACTTGTGTATTTAAGATAAAACAGGGTTCATAAAAATTATACACCAAGTCTCATCTTGGGAGATTCTGATGCAGCAACCACATCCATCACCAATACATTCATTTACTAAAATGAAAAACTTTCAAAAGGTCTGTGCCAATTCAAGGAAAAAGAAAACACATACCCCTCTCTCCCACATACACATCTCATGTTCCTCTGAATTGAGTTTTGCAACATCCTCCTTACACTGAATCCTTGAGGTTGTAATTTGCCATCATGCATCAGGCATAAGCCCAGGCTAGGTGTCTAGTACCTTGAGCAATTATCTAGTGACCTCAAGGCACAAAAACAACCAAATGGAAAAACACAGACTGCGTAAGTTTCTTTCTTCCTCAAGTATAGTTCCAGGAACAGAGTTATATTTTTAACATCATCTTTTACATACGTTTCACCAAGGTAGACATAGTCACAAAATGTCTTTTGTAAACACTTTCTCTCATTCTGTAGTTTGTCTCTTCATTCCACTGACCATTTCCTTTGCCGAGCAGAAGCTTTGTATTTGCATGTAATCATCTTTGCCTACTTTTGCTTTTGTTTCCTGTGGTCTGGGGGTCTTATCCAAAGTGTCCTTGCTTATTCAATATCATGAAGTGTTTCTCCTTTTTTCCTATTAGCTTCATAATGGTGGGCTTACATTAAAGGCTTTGGACTAAATAGAGTAGATTTATACTATCTAATTGAAATTCCCCAATAGTTGCTCTTTGCTTACAGGAAAAATACAAGTTCTTTAAATGGTCCCATGGCTTTTAAAAATTTGGACAAATATCAGTTCTTTCCCAACCACTATGCTGAGTATGAGCAATATCAAACCATGGATTTCCATCAAGCTAGAATTGGTTTTCTATACCTCTGGGTTTGTAGACACAGTTTATTCTCTATGGACACCATTCCTTAATTGTGCTTGTTTTATGAAATTATACTATGTATGGCAATGTTTATATCAAATCTCTCTTCCTGTGATCTCCTAACATTTTGGCCCTCTATAATCTTAAGTCTGACTTGCAAGTTTTCCCTTCTATATCATGAATTCTTCAGGACATAAACTGTACCTTTGTCTTTGCTATAACTCATTTTTAACACAGAGAGCAGCAGAGAAAAAGCAGAAAATCTGTAGAATTAATGCTCCCTCATCATTAACACTCCTTGATGTTAACATACCTTTTCTCATCTGTAGTAGGAACCATAGTCTAATGCTTGAAATATTCAAAGAACAAGAGTAATGACTCTGGAATATTATTAAACTGTGATGTTGATATTGGATTTGACATATAGTAATTATCTAATATTAAAGTTCAACTTTAAATAATGCCAATTTTCTTCACAAGTTAGATTACCAAATCTGCAAAGCTGTTGATGTAAATATTTGAAATATTTTTCATTGATTGGTAATGGAGTTACAATAAATCAAATACATTGCATAATATAGAAAATTCTAGGATGTCATAGTACGTTTAGTGAAATATTGACTATAAATGAAGTGGTAATTATAAGAAACAATGTGGATATCTGTAATAAGACATATCATTTTCTCATCCTCTCTGTCTTAGCTCTAATTGTGTCAAAACAGAACGGAAATTTAAACCATAACTGAGTAGGCTACATTTCAAAGATATCTCATACCTAGCTACCTCTGAACTACCTAGGGAGTTTCTCTATTCTGCTATTATCATAATCCTCACAAAAATGATTTGTGCAATTCGGTAAGTAATTAAAATAATGAAAATTATGTAAAACATCAAGAATAAATACCACAACTCAATGATTCAATCCCAAGAGATTAACTACCACTAAAAGGCTTCTTTTGAATTTTTCTAGATATTTTTACACCCACCTACCCATACTCCATCACCCACTCCCAGGCATACACTTGCATAATTTTTTCCACATATGAAATACACAACACATACTGGTCAGTTATTGTTCTGGTTCCTTAAGGTGTCTTTGGATATCTTTCCATACCAACACATAGAGATCTATCTTGTTTTTAGTTCTTTTTAGTGATTAATTTATATCCTATTCATTCAAATGCTATCTACTGAGATTCTACTGTGTTCCCATTGCTATGCCAGACACCTTTGTATGTCCCTAGACTCTGTCCCATACTTCATGTGGCCCCCATCAACCAGATAATGAAGTCTAAAACAGCATATCATACAAGGCTTCTCTTTTAATTCTCAAGCCTCAGGTGCCACATCCACCTGCCTTAAACCTCTGTTTTAGCAACAATGAATTATTCATTCCTCTCTGCACACCCTGGGGTCTGGCCTGTTGTGAATTTATATGTAATCCTGACAAAAAATCTTATCTGGGGGACTCTAGCTTATAAAACATGTTCTGAGAAGTGCCAGCAGCACTCACAATTTGTTATTTAGTCAACAAATACTAATGATGAACTTTATTAACCACTAGAGATCCAAAGATGGAAATTTCGGCTCCTGATTTAAAGATTAAGTCTAGGGGAAAGACAGAAGAGAAATAATAGAAAGAAATAATAGCAATATAAATTAGTTTTAGAGTTTATACTATAAACTGAGCAGTCTAATTTTTACATGCATGATCTCATTTAACCTCATAATAACTCTAAAGAATAAATATTATTATTATTATACCAATTTTATAGAATGTAGAAAAAAATAACCTCAGAAACTGAAGCAAAGAAAGGTCAAGCAATTCACTTAATAAAATACACTATAGTAAAATATATTTCAGCTGGTAAATACAGTATATTAAGACAAAAAAATTTTTGACTTTCCTCCTTTTTCTATGCTTTGCCTTTATGGGAACTCTCTGAATTCTAAATCTTCTGATATGCAAGTAACAGGAGTTTAAAGCTAAACCTCTGCCTGAAATTGCTAAGTTTATAGGCGTCTCTCTTGCTTGGGAGTGTAGAGGACTCTCCAAACCTAAGGGCTGTTGGTCCTGGACAAGAAGACCTCCAAGTCCAACAAACAACTCTAAACCAATTAAGGGCTATAAACCCACTTTGGTAAATTATATGGCTAAGATATAGCTAAAGCAACTCTTCTTATTCTTTCTCCCAAATAAAATGTTTATATGCATTCTGAATTTGCCCTCTTTATAAATGATTGAGAATATCTACAACTCATGAGTACAGAGCTTATGATGCGCTGACACAACCTGAAGTTCCCCTCAGCTTGCCTAGAATTTATAGAAGTTTCTCCCTGACTCTTCTGCCCTGGTCTCCCTTTTCTGAGAACACTGGATTTCAGAAAACTTGTTAAGTGTAAGTTCTTTTCTATCTCTTTGAGATGTAAATCTCCTTCCAGCCTCAGGCCAGTTTTACAACCCAGAAATCTCTCTCAAGGGCCTGGGAGTCCTGAATTTGAAAATGTCATCATCAAGAAAGAAATCACTCCCACCTCTGACAATTAGTAAACACAGATGGTTGAATCTTATTGACCAAACTTCCCTCTCAGGTCCTCCACTCCATTTCCATTAACTCGCTCCGTGATTATAACTCCTACCCCCTTTATTTCAGTGGAGTGGAATTTGGCCTTCTCCCCTATTGGCATAATCTTAAATAAAATTTTCCCTGCCTATTTAATTCTATCCAGTGCAATTTTTCTTTGCAAGTGCTAATCACAAAAATCACAAAGAGGAATATTAGCCACTTCATTCCTAGAAGAATATGGAGGAAAGTAGGTTACATTTCACAAAATTCAAAGGTCCTGAATTTGTTGTTGTTACATGGCTAATGTGTAATGAGGATGGTGTGACCTTCCAGAAGACTAGTCTATTCTCTTTTAAAATACAATTCATTTTGTTGACTATGTAGAATAGGAAACTGACTGGTTATCTTGGTAAAAACAAATTTATTCAGCAAACTAAATTCATATTGTAAACAGTCATTCTCTCCACTTATGTTCTTATTTTTTTTACATATTAAAAGTATATAATTTCAAAATACAAAAGGAATAAAGACAGTTTCTTGCCCACTCATTACGATATTTCTACCTAGGGGAAGAGCAACATTTGGCCCAATGTCATACTTCATGTGTCCCTGGCAGGTCTCTACAGTTCATGATTTAGTAATTTCATTCAGTACAAAAAAAACAAAGCTTTCTTAGAATGTTGTATGCTATACCTCATTTTTAGTTGATCTCTATCAAACTAAAAATGATGGATTGTGCATGACCAAAGAATACTTTAAATTAAGGAAACTGATGCTCCTAATAGAATACTAGAAGTAAGTGAATTCTTGCCCAGAAAATGGCAGAAAAGTAAATCATATTTTGCAGGATTGCCAAAAGATAGCTGCTAATACTAAAAATACATATAAGGTCATTGTGGAATTGAGAAGTTCTAGTTTCTTGCTGCTATAGAAACACATGAAGCACAACAAATCTACTGTAAATATTCCTGAAATTGTGTCCCTTTCCTTTGTCCAGCATTCCAAGGAAATCTCAAGTATTGTATCATCACTTTCACAGTTTTATCTCTGCAACCCTGACCTCCATATTCACATTCAATAGCCTCATTGATAGAACCACTTAAATGATTAACAGGCACTTTACAATTTACCACATCTAATCCCCATCTAAACCAATCCTGCCCCTATCCTCCCTTCCTCAAAAAATGATACCTAGCTTTTATGTCAAATCTTATAATCACCCCAAACCCCTCTTTCCCTGACATCCCATAACCAGACCATGGTTAAAAATTTCTCTGGAATCCAACTGCTCACCATCATCATGCACTCTTCAAGCCACCTCCATGTCCAACTGGATTTCTATTGATTTCACTTTCTCTGTACTTCCTGCAGCCTTAAATAAGACATATCTCCACAGATTAATCAAAGGGAATCTCAAAAGAAACTAAAGCATTGTAACTTCCTGCTGGAATCATTCCATTATCTCTTCTTCCACACTGAGAATGAGAACCAAAGCACTTACCATGCTATGCTGGTTTTGTTTTGTGTGTGTGTGTGTGTGTGTGTGTGTGTGTGTGTTTAATCTTGGTTTTTATCTCTTATCACTTGAACCTTCTCATCCTCTGGTCCAGTCACTATTACCATCTTTTTTTTTTTTTTTTTTTTTTTTATTGTAAACAAATGGGATACATGTTGTTTCGCTGTTTGTACATGGCGTAAAGGCATACCATTTGTGTAATCATAAATTTACATAGAGCAATGTTGTTTGATTCATTCTGTTATTTTTTCCCTTCCCCCCACCCCTCCCACCCCTCTTTACCCTCTATACAGTATTTCCTTCCTCCATACTTGCCCCACTCCCTAACCCTAACTCTAACCCTTCCCTCCCCCCCATTATGTGTCATCCTCCACTTATCAGCGATATCATTCGTCCTTTGGCTTTTTGAGATCAGCCTATCTCACTTAGCATGATATTCTCCAATTTCATCCATTTGCCTGCAAATGTCATAATTTTATCATTCTTTATGGCGGAGTAATATTCCATTGTATATATATACCACAGTTTCTTTATCCACTCATCAATTGAAGGGCATCTAGGTTGGTTCCACAGTCTGGCTATTGTGAATTGAGCAGCTATGAACATTGATGTGGCTGTATTTCTGTAGTATGCAGATTTTAAGTCCTTTGGGTATAGGCCAAGGAGTGGGATAGCTGGGTCAAATGGTGGTTCCATTCCAATTTTTCTAAGGAATCTCCACACTGCTTTCCATAGTGGCTGCACTAATTTGCAGCCCCACCAGCAGTGTATGAGTGTACCTTTACTATTACCATCTTTTAGATTCTCAGATTAATCAAGTTTTTTCTCCTTTTGAGTCTTTATACTTTCTTTTGACTCAAAGGTCCCCTCTTCACCACCTCCAAACACACACACACAAATTTTCCACCTGGCTAGCTCTGGACATTAATTTAGGTCTCTGCTCAAAATCACCCTGTCAGGAAGAACTGACCACCACAGCTAATGTGCTTTCACCCCTTCTCTTCTTCCTTCCAATCTGTATTTTATGCTGTTTTCTAGTGGTTATTATTCTTGTGTGCTTTTTGATAGAATGTAGACAATTAAGAGAGAACATTGCAAGATACCTACAGTGAAGGGTTAAGAGGAAAAAGGAAAAAGAAAAGTAAATGCTGTCAGGAGCAGAATTAAAAAACAGAGTGTCCTTTACACCGCTGCCAGAGAAACCTTAATGATATGCAGGTTTATCAGTCACTCCCTCTTCTTAAACTCTTCAAGGGCTCCCCACTTCAAACACACTTTAAAATTCAGATTGCTTTGATTCAAGATCTGAAATTACATTTGCCTGAGCATACCCTTTACTCAAAGAAAATGAGATTCCCCACCTTTCTTAAACACAGGTGCATGCCTCTACCTTTGCTTGTAGTATATGTTCAGTTTAAGACCATCTCCTATACCCACTTTAGAGTCCCATCTATTCAGGAGACAATGCAACTTACCTTTTCCTTGAAGACTCCCCTGATGCCCCAGCCCCAGTGCATTCTCAGCATCCTTCCAAACACCTGTCTTGAACCACTGCTTTGCATTAAAAGTATTTTTAAGCATTTCTGATTTCACTATTTTATTAGTATATAAGATCCCTAAGGGGAAGGACCACATCTCATAGCTCTATAACTGAAGGTTACCTAGGAGAATGTAAGATTTTTGAACCCCAGTTTCTTTATTTTAAAAGTGAGGATAATAACATTAATAATAACCATGTGACATCCACATGGTGTGCTGTGAGACTAGCCACATGTCACACATGGATCCTGTGAGAATAAAATTATGTGTTATGCAAAGCATTTAGAACAGTGCCTTGCTCATAGTGTAAGATCCATGAGAACTAATAAATATTACTGCTGGTAGTAGTAATTGTACCTCCTCATCTTATGATACAGATTCTATTGGCCCTCAATATTGCTCTCTAAAAAACAGACCAAAAAAAACCAAACAATCAAACAAACAAACAAAGGAGGGAGGGAAGGTGAGAGATGACAACTAAGCAGAAACCAGGTGACACAGAAGTTGTGAAACAGCTGAGTAGCAATATTATATCCTATATCCTTACACAAGGCAAATATGTAGGATTTCAAAAAAAATGGGGACAATAATGAGGACTTAAAGACAGATGATTAGAAATGGAGTTAATCTGCAAAATGTACTCCTTCAACCAGTGATGGGAAGCATGAGGACTGGGAATTACATGTGGTAGCTAAACAAAGAGTCCATGTTAGTTCTCTCTTAAGAAATATGGTTCCAATTGAAATGAATGAGTCCTTGGAAAAACTGAGCTTGGTGATTCCTGCAAAGTATATGGTGAGGGAAATAATTGTGTTTTTGAGGCTCTAGATAAGACAAGGGGTGATGGAGACATAGGAAAAAATATAGTTCATCATTGTGAGGAGCAAGGAGAAACGTTTTGTGAAATCATCCATATCTCATTCTTCTAAACACTGACATATTTTTGCAAAGTTAAATAGTTGAAGGGTAAATAAAATAAAAGTACATTTAAATTTCTAGCAAAATACTCAGAGGCACATGAATGCCAGCTGATCTGTTTAGCCCAGATCTATACAGCATGGCAAAGGAATTCTAGAGACAAGACCTGGAAGTGTCTCTGCTGTCACCCACATACAGAAAAAGGGTCTTTGTGCAATTTCACTTAAGGCTGTTAGGCATGCCTATGCAGACACTGGTCTACCCACAAGTCCTTAAGGAACACAAACTAATCAAGTCACATTTTTCTCTGGGCAGTTCACATTAAAAAAATTCAGTACTACTTCCTATCTGTCACACAATAGAGGTGTCTAACACTGACAGATAAAATTTTCATGCTTGAACCAACTATGGGACATGTATAATATCTGGGTTATCAAATACCACTAAGAGGGACTGAACAGACAGGTGGAGGCCAGAAGTCTCTGGAGGTTGGAAGAGTTTGTTTCAACAACACCACTCCAGAGTACCCAAAGACACACAAATAATGAGTGCTCTGAAAAGAGTTTGTCTCTAAAACCAGACAATGGTTGTAAGACTTAATGGATAATGGGGAGCACACTTCAGTTAAAGAATTGGAATTTACGCCACTCCTAACATTGATAGGTTGTATCAGTGCAAAGGTGGGGGTGGAAAGATCAAGGAATTTTCAAGATTATGTGAAGTCTCCTACCTGCTTCTGTAGATTTTTATAAGTGCTTGGTTAAGCAGAGGACAGGCACATGTATTTTGGAAGGAAAAAAAAAAAAAAAAAAAGCTGGAAGTGGGCTCTATTCCCTGGATAAGAGCTACTTAGTCTACCTAATTCTAATGTACTCATGACCAGTGCTGTGTCCTTTTGCCCATAAAATATTATGGATCATTAGGACATAGTTAAGGTCATTCACTTATCTGTATTATCTGTGGCCACTTTGAGCTCTGTGCAAAGCTGAAGAGTTACCCCAGACTACACAGTCTGCAGAATTGAAGATATCTGTTATCTGGCCTGGGAAGGAAAAGTTTGCTAAGCCCTGTGGAGATGACGGAGTAGGTCAAGGGTTGTCACTGTCTGTGTGTATCATGTCCACCTTTCAATATATTTTGAATGGTCCTTATTATTCTGATAATTCAGGATCCTCCCACACTTTCTTCGTGTTTAGACTCTGCTTAAAATCTTGCCAGAACAGTATGAAGGAGTGTGGGAAATATTTCTACCAAAAGTCAGACTCACAGTCACAGAACACTCTTGGTGAAGGGTTCTTTAAGAATGCAAGACATGTAGAAAAGACTGAACAGAAAAAGAAAAGGGGCCTCAGAGGGCTCAAGTGAGTGAACACTGGAAATTATGAAAAGAAGTAGATGTTCCTTGTCGGTAAAAATTACATTTCTCTGCCTTCTCAAACCTGTCCTTTGTAAGATGGTTTGTGAACAAGCTTTGGTCAGGGTGGAGTGAGAAGGAATTTTTTAAAGGACCCCTGTTAAACCATTTCTAAAAGATGGGCATCACCTCTTCATTTGTCCTAAAGCCACAGTTCCTCATTATATAAGTCACAAGTTCCATAATTTTATATATAAAATTTCTTAAGGGTAGAACTAATGAAAAGGAAAGTTTCAAGAGGTAGAAAATAACTTAAGCAAAACTTTCTAGACAGTTTTCCTACAGAAACAACTGCAAAGTATTAAAGAAAATACATTTTGTTGGGTCCAAAAACTACAATTGAAAAGAAGACAAGAGAACATGGCAAACACATATTCATAATGGTTGGACTTTTCCTAAATCATACTTTAATTCCTAAAATAGTACATGCTGGCTGAACAATATGGCAACAAAAATAACATGGAATTCATTAAAATGTAAAAGTTTTCCCCTCAATACATCCCTGCCAGTCTGCATTCTGCATTGATGATCTCTCCTCCTTGAGCTGGAACCCACAGAAAATATCCCAATATGATATTTCTTGATATATATGTTTAAATGAAGCTAAATAAACTCTCTAAAATACATAGAGAATTTCCTCCATATAGAACATGTGGAGAATATGCAGAATTCTGTGCCCATATTCTCTAGTAGGTGAGGATCTTTTTTTACAAGAACTTTAGGAGAACAGGTGGATTAATGCCAGGAAACACTGAAGAAAAGTAATTATTTCTAGGTTTTAACTCTATCATCTGTGTCTCATTTTAATAAATTTAAGGAATTTCTTTCTATTTGTTTACTGACTTGTGGTTGACATGATCATTGTTGTTTTTGTCAGTGCAAATTACCTTTGGCCTCTTTTTCTTCATCTTATTTATTTGTGTCAGAACTGTACTAGGACTTAAAAATGTAATTTAAAACAGACACACACAAACACAAAGAAATGTCCCCACTATCATAGAGTTTATAGCCAAAAAGTGGACTGTAAGAAGAGTGAATATTTTGAACAGAAACCTCTCAAGGATTATAGATTGAACCAATATCTTCTTAAAATATTTAGAGACGAAAAGGCAGAGGTAATTTTTTAAATGAATATTTAATTTATCAAGTGCTTATTATGTGCCAAGAACTATAGTAAACATTATAAATATATATATATTTATTATGTATAATAGAAAGCATATAATATAAAAGATTATTATAGTATTCCTATATGTAGAAATACATATATGTATATGTACACACACACACACACACACACACACACACACGTCTTTTGCCAAGAACTGTATTAAACATTATACATATACATGGATATTTATTATATATGATGGAAGGCATATAGTATAAAGGAATATTATAATAGTCCTATAAGTAAGAATACAAATTTATATATACACACATTTTTCTTTAGCTCTCATAATCCTAGGCACTGCTATTATTATCTCTATTTTATAGATAAGAAAACAGATGAAGATGTTAAGTGGCTTTCTGAGGTCACAAAGCAAATGGATAAAGGAGCTGGATTTCCATTGTCTGAACTTTGACTCCAGATCTCACTCTTGCCCACTAGGCTTCAATGTAGGGTTGATGGGAGCATGGATAGGCTGAAAAAATATATGATGAAGAACAGGGGATACTGAGGAATGGTGTATTCAAACTACTGGTATTCTGATTTCTCCTATGTGTTCCCATAACAGATTGTACATTGCTCAGTTAGAGAAATGTCAGCTCTCTTGCTTGTGTGTCCCCCAGATCAGCACTCCTGACTCAGTGTCTGGCTCATAACTGTACCTGAGAGCCTGACAAGAGTCTGTTGGGACTTTGGAGGATGTTAGTAACATCTGCTGAGTCAATGTACATATGTGAAATGCACGTCTACTGGCAGAGGCAACAAAAGGATAAAAAAGTTAGCACAAGACTTCAAAACATCTTTACAACCACTCTTCTTAAAATATTCCTTATTCAGGTTGTTTCCCTCATGTCTTTGTTTATCCTACTTTCATTTTTCCTACTTGATTAAACACCTGGATTTGCAAAGATGAAAAGAGTTTGAGGACAATGAGGTTTAGACCACAAGGAACAAAAACTCAAAGATAACTGAAACATAAAACTTCATAAAACTAGATCATAGGTCATATAGGAAACTAAATGTATTATAATTGAGGAAAACATATTTCAACAAGGTTAAGTGCCTTTCCAAAAGGAGCAGTTAATTAGCGGCACAGCAAAGACGCAATCTCTTAAAATAGATACTGTCCTTTGCCCAACACCCGATGAAACATAGCCATACAAAGAGAATGACACCAGGACAGCACTGGGAAAGGCGGTGGGGTCCACAATGTTTAACAACATGCAAGAGCAGAAAGAGGGATGTGGTGAGGGAAATCACATGGAGTTGAAAGTAGCGCATGAAACACAAGCTGAAAGAGATTCGTACATACATAACCACCATTCCTTAACATGACAATCTCGCATGGCATGCTGACTCTCACCAACTCAAAGCCCTGTTATGATCATTCTTATATTTTTGCTTAATATTTCTTTAGCTAGACTGTGTGGCACAGTGAGAAAATCCTCCAAGTGCAATCATACATGACAAGAGGAACAGGAAAAAATGCAAGACAAAAACCCTACTGTGAATGATCTTACATAGTGCTTTTAATAGTAAAGTGAGCATAAACAAAAAGCTGATGTTTGCATTCTGATATACTATAAAATGCATCTTTTATGACGTCTCTGGTTCTCTCTCCATTCTCAATTTGCCTCATGCATAAGAAATTATGCAGAATATCAGGTGGGTGTAAAGCCATAACTGAGGTCTTGTAAAGCACAGCAAAGAAAACCACCACTCACTGATTAGTACTACAAAAACTTATGGATAGACTTATAACATAATTGGAGCACTCTTAAGTGTGAGTCAGCTTACATCATAGTAGGTTATTTTGTTGTTTCTGCTAAATCAAGTCAACATCAGAAATTGAATGAAGTTGTGTTAACATTTTTGGAACAAAAACAAGGGAAGGAAAAGGGGAAGAGAGGAAGAAAAGGAAGCACTGGTGTGTCATATAAGACATATAACCATATAATGAGAATTAACAACATGATTCAAACCCTATGTAGAAACAAAAAGTAGCCCATCAAATCATGCAGAGATTGTGTAAAAAGTGACTACAGAAGCAAAGACAGACTGGAATTTTCCAGCACCAGCAATGTGCCTGGTAATTAATATAATTTAAAAGCATTTGCTTCATAGTCCATCATTTAGAAGGAAGGAGACAATATTAAAACTATGAATCTGAAATTGTCTTTTGCTAGTAGTTAGATAATAAAAGGTTTTTAATCCCTCATGTTAAAACTGACCTTGAAGTAATTGATCTTAGATGTAGAAAAAGTAATATTGTTCGGGAATTTGTGAAAGACAACGAATGGGTCTTTCCATTTCTCACACAGTTATTAGCCTCCCTCCTCCTTTCCTCTCCTCAGATTGCGCTATAGTCTCATTTTATGGTGATCCTCTCTCCCTTATCAAAGGAAGAGATCCAGTCACAGCATCGGACTTGTTTTATGTAACTGTTTACTCCAGCCCTAACCAACTTAAAACATATCTGTTATGAATCAACATAAAAAACATTCTTTGTCCATTAAACATGATCACTAGCTTTGATGGCTAACCCACATATCCTCAACAAGATAACAGTTCTAACAGTTCTACGAGGAGAAATGCCTTTATTGCTGATAAAGGATCTATGAAAGAAAGGAAACACAAAAACCAACTCATGAGTCTGAGGTCCATACTTAACAGATAAGGATCAAAATTTTTAAAATAAACATTAGTTTGTACTAAATAAATACATGTGGCTGAGATGTTTAAACCAATCTCCTAGTGGCAGTAGACGTTTTTATTTTCACTTTCTTTCCTCGTGTTTCAACATATTTTTCAGGATTTTATTTTGCTATTCAGAGAACTTTCAAAATCTTTCATTAAGGTAGAGTATCATATTTAAACACCATTTAACAGATTACTAAAAAGAAAAATATTATAAAAATAAATAAATAAAGCTCTAATCTCTAAATTCCTAAAAGGGAAGCAAACTTTTTGAGCTGGTTTCTGACTTCATATTCTTCCTGCTTTACCATGGTTATGATTGACAATAACTGAACCTATTTAAGGTATACAATGTTATATCTTGATCTATGTACACACTGTGAAACGACTATCACGATCAAGTTAATTAAAACATTCATCACCTCAAGCCTTAGTGTGGTATGTGTGTGTGTGTCTGTGATGAGAACGCTTGAGATCTTCCACTAGTAAATTTCAAATATACAGTACCTTATCATCAACTGTAGTCACCAAGTAGGTCTCTATACCTCTTCATCCTATAAACAAGGTGTCCAATGAGAGATGAAAGGGTAAAGTAAATATGTTATATGAATATGTGTGGGTGCATGTGGCGGGCGAAACCCCGGGCCCAGGGTTATGCCACATGCATCTAAAGATGGTGACTGGCAGAGAGCAAATGGCGTCCTAATTATACCTGGAGAACGGCAGGACGCATTTACAATTGGCTGTATGATAATCAGTTCAGCTGCCTAGCGCGTGGACAGATATACTTTACGTGTATGCTTGAGCGAGTGATTGCTTGACCTTTAACAGGATTGGATGGACATATCTGGTTACAATTGCTTATGCATGAGTCTGCTTATATATTGAGGGTGTTATTTGAATAAAGCGGAAGCTGTTTCATGAACCTCTGAAGTGTACGTGTCTTTCATCCCGCTGGTCGGGCCATAAGCCCGAGAAGCGGTGTGAGCCGCTTGAAGCAGCCCCGGCGGCAAGCAGCGGTTTTCCGTATGTGCACAGGTGTAGGTATAAAAAAACACTATGCAGCTTTAAAAAGGATGTAAATCTTGCCATTTGCAAAAAAGATGGATGAAACTGGAGGACATTATTCTAAGTGAAATAAATCAGAAACAAAGATAGATACTGTATAATTTCACTTACATGTGAAATATAAAGAGAATTGAACTAATAGTAGCAAATTAAAATGGTGGTTACCAGGGGATGGAGGTGGGAACAAAGCAGAGGTTTTGGTCATAGAATTCAAACCTTCAGAATAAAATGATTTCATGTTTTGAGTTGCTCCAGTTTCAGATTCTTGTAAAGAGTCTTAAGCTGTTACATTATCAGGACTTTTAATTTCTTGATTGCAAAGGGATTTTTAGTACATTCAAATGATTATTAGCTGGAAGAAAAATTTAATTTGATATTCTGGACATTAAGATATTTCTTTAAATCATTTCCACTTACTAATTAGAAGTGTGTCTGGACATTAAGATATTTCTTTAATCCATTTCCACTTACTAATTAAACATATGAAAGTATGTATGCATATGCATATTTTAAGGCAAAAAAGAAAAGAAAAGGAAGAACTATGACATTGTTGAATACAAGGAAGAAGTAGAAGAAGTGGAGAAGCGGGTAGAAGTTTTTTGTTGAACTGTAAAAAGTCCAGTCCTTCAGAGGTTCCTGAAAAAGTGCATTGATGCACAATGAATTCTCTATTACCCAGGGGAACTCGAGCATCAAAGTATGTACCACCATTTTTAATAAAATACAGACCAGGATCATATAATACCAATATTTATTTCCCACCTTCTATGCTTAGATTCCTCTTGAAGTAGCTCAAGAGTGTGTGTATGTAGAGATGGAAATATGCAATAAATAATGTCATCAATTTGTAGTATTTAAATGCATTTTAATTTATAGGAAATTTTTCATTGTCTCTTGAAATTATGCACATGATTATCTCACTTATTTTTGATACTGCCAATGTTTATGTATAGTCTACTAAAAAATAATGCATTTTCCTTTTTATGATGCTTATCCCCTCCTGCTTTCCAAAGACCTATCATAAAACAATGAAGCTGAACATAATTCACATATGCATCATCCTGGGCTCAGCTTTTACTATCTCCTATAAATGTGGAGGTGCACTTACAGATTTGATTTGGAAAAATATAATGGTCAGGGAGTGAATTAATTTTATGGAACAACAATAAAAGACCAAAAGATGAAAATGCATTAAAAATTTAGAAAGTTGTTTTATTCCCTAGTATATTAAAAGCCCAAATTGAAATCTTTCATTGAACTAATATAAATTGGAAATATTTTTCCTGCTGCCAAACATGACATGAATCATTCTAATATTATTCTTGATAGCCATTTTTCAATCATAGTTTTGACATTAATGTTGTCACCTTTCTTTTAAAAAATGTATATATGGTTGAAAAAGAAAATTACGTTTTTCAACTCTGCTCATTTAAAATGCGTGGGAAACCTAGATTGTATTGGAGACTGAAAATGATAGTTGTACTTGTATTTGTATGAATTTGATTCTTTAAATTATCAAAGATTCTCCCCAAAAACGTGAAACCAAAGTAAAAATATTCAGAATCCTTCATATAGTGTATATATAGTGTTCATAATGAAAAGAATTCCATATCAATGATTCTAGAAGTATCTAAAAAGAAAGTTTTGTATATGGAATTAGAAGCATAATATGTATCCACCCTTTTTTCTAATAGATCAATAGATAAAGATATAGAAATATATATTTGTAAAGTAATAATGATGAATGTACATTTTCACTATAATCCAATTTCATGATTATTCTAATCCTATTGCAATTCTAACCCTAAAACATCCCACAAAACTGGTAGGGTTCCTTTTATGAGTGCTTAGTTTTCAAAGTTCAGCCTCTAAAAACCCATTAAATGGTTACTTTCTCACACAGTGAGTTATTTAACAGATGGCATCCTTTCCAAGCATGTCCTGCTGACACAAATTGTAGTTCTGCTCAATCTGTATAACACCTTCAACCTGTAGTTGGAAGCAGAACCAGGAAGCAAAGAATAGAGAGCTATACTCTTAATTGACATCTACTTTGGGGGAGAATGGAAATTCAGGGACTTTACCTTTTTAAACCTCTGCATGTAAGTTGGCATCTGCCACTTTGGTTATGCCTAGATCCATTTCTAACTTAAAGTTTCAGAGTATAGGTCCCCTTTGCCCAGAAAACAGGGGCCAGAGACAGGTAATTTCCACAAAGAAGTAACAGATATATTAAAGTTAGTTTGAAGATTTCATAGTCACCACTCTACATACAAAAGCAGCTAGAGTGCCCTCGGGCTTCTGCTTATTGTTCTGGGGTTTCCCACCACCAAACATGAGATGAAAAGGGTAAAATCTCACTTTCAGAAGTACCACAGGGAAAATGACTTTGACACTGAAGGGAAACAGGAGTAATTTAAAAGGAAAGGAAAGTCAAGGATTTTAAAATGTGCTTGATACTGTTCCTAATAAGCAGATTAGGAATTACCTTCAAAAAGTATAAAAGAATTGATTTTTTATTAAAGATATCAAGCATTATAGAAAAGTACAATAAGCACCATCTATGTGTGTTCCACTCACGTTTAACATAACTTGACAGTACTATATTGTTATTTTTAAAAATAAGTAAAAAATAATAAATAGAATTTCTAACAGTATGTGTTGCAGAAATTGTTATAAAATGGGTTGTGGGAGAAAAAAACTGAAGATGATAGTTGAAATATTTTAAAGCATATTTCTAAATGCAAGAAAGTAAGGAATACTTTAAGGCCAAATATGTTACAATAGTAGGGATGGAAGTAAATATTCAGGGTTGAACCCTCATGTCTTCAACCATCTACCTGGATGGTTGAATAGAGCTTTCCCATGAAACAGGGACCCCAGAATGCTACCAAGTCAGTGTCATATCTGGTATGGCCATATCTAGGATTCATTCACTAGGTATCTTATTAAGTACCTGCTATGTATAAAGTTCAGTAACTATAATATTTGTTCAGAATGTTTTCAATAGTCTCAAGGTTACAAAAATGTTTTTCTGTCAATACTAGGCAGAGTAAATAAAAGCATCAGCTTTGGTGCCAAAAAAATTGGCTTTGCATCAAAGCTCTGCTGCTCATTATTTATGTGATTGTAAATAAGTTATTTAACTTCCCTGTTTCTGGTTTCTATGAATATTAAGTAGGAAAAACAGCACTACCTTTTGTTGTTGCTGTGAAGATTCAATAAGCTAATGATGTGGTGTGCCTGGTATGTATTAAACGCTCGTCAAGGGAGTGCTGAGTGACTGGGAATGCAGAATTTTAAGTTTCCCTGTTAACTCACAGTGTTGGCATTAGCTCATTATCTTTCTTTGTAGAAGTAGTAGAAGCAGTGGCTTTTTTCAAGTTCGGAGAGCAGGTATGGGTGTTCCATATTTTGAAGAAAAGAATATTTCCTCTTATTCAGATTTTAAAAAGCTCACCAGGCATGTTTTAAATATATGAAGAGAAAATAGCACAATCTCTCCTCCCAGAAGTTGTGAAATAGTACATAGGTCTAAGGAGAAAATAATTGGGAGTGGTGAAGGTACTATGGACTTTAGGATTAAGGCTCCTTGGGGACGTCTCAATATTTTTTAGTCAAACAAATCTATTATTTTACCTGAGCACACAACAAGGCTTGAGAATTGATTAGCCCTATAGCTGAGATGAAACCAAAGAAAACTGCTATTTCCTGTGAGAATATGCCCAGAGAGATTCTTAGATAAGCAAAGAACTGAGGACAATATTACCTACTTTGGAGGTCTTCAGACATACATTTGTCCTTTTTGGGACAGTAGGGGCACCTCCGATTTAACTTGCAGAAGGACATCTGCTGAGACACAGGATCATGAGGAAGGTACTGATTAGTGTAGTTTTTTCTGAGGTATTGACTGAAGGAAAGACAAAGATTCACTCACTTATGTAAAAATGGAGGCAAATGAATTTTATTTTATAACCAAGTCTTATAAAATGGGAAGAAAGAAGAAGAAAATAGGTTCAATGCCCCAGATCTGTCTTAAGGAAAAAAAAAAAAAAAAAAAAAAAGTAGCCAGCAATAGTTTGGCATTGAAAAAGAGTCTTAGAATTTTAGGATTGAGTATTCCCTCAGAGGGATAAAGAATGCTAAGCAAAGTACAGGATTCATGTTTCCAGAACCCAGCTTTGGGCACTATTAAACCCTATATTATTTCTTCACAGAGGCATCTTTAGCTCAGGACACTAAGTGTCAGAAAGAAACCCTCTCTGGAGCAGCAGATGAACCTTGCAAACAAATCTCTTCAAAAGTCTTCTGAACTAGTTAGTCCTGAAGTTGGGGGTTAGAGTTGCAAATTTATAAAGGTGGTTTCAAGAATATGAGGAAGAGCTGGGCACAGTGGCACATGCCTGCAATCCCAGAAGATCAGGAGGCTGAGGCAGGAGGATGGCAAGTTCAAAGCTAGCCTCAGCAACAGTGAGGGGCTAAGCAACTCAGTGAGACCCTGTCTCTAAATAAAATACAAAATTGGGCTGGGGATGTGGCCCTGAGTTCAATCCCTAATACACCTTCCCACCCCACCCCCACCAAAAAAAGAGCATAAAGAAAGACATATTAAAGACAAATGGGGTCTTTAAATCAATTTTGCAACTGTTTTTGCAAATACAAACACTAAAAAGTAGCATATGGGTGTACATGTGACCCTATGGATGAAAATACAGTGAAAGAGCTGCTGCTGTCACTGCCAATGCTATTGCTGTTTTACCTGTCTCAGCTTCCTGAATCTGCAATATGACCCTGTAAAGTTAGACTACTATCATTGCCATCTGCCAGCTATGTAAATTAAAGCACATTATTCAAACACACTCAGCCTCAATCTCATCATGTATAACACACAGATGATAATAATCCTACTCATTGGGTTGTAATAAGCATTATATAAAATAAGTGCAAAAGCTCTATAAATGGAAGCTTTTATTAGCACTCCCAATAGTTTTGCTCTCCAGGTCAAAGTTTCTTGTTCAAAATCTCAATTCCTTTTGTCATTTTGTGAAGAGGGACATGTAGGCTGTATTTTTTTTAATGAGAAAATTTATCATGGCATAGTGTAGACTTATTACAGCCTGTATTACTGAGCCAGCCCTACTAAAGATAAAATAAAAAACCTGGGACAATGAGAAGAGGAAAAACTTAGGAAATTCTGCTGATAATCTATCTTAAAGCTTAAATGTGAGCAAGCTACATAATGAGGAGGTTTCACAAACCACTCGCTAACATTTTCTTCTCATAAAAGGTAACTGTAAGAACAGCTTAAGAATTATATTTAACACCTCATTCAGATGATAACTCCAAAGGATACCTTCAATGTAATTCTCCCCTTCAGCAGGTAAGAAGAAAGTATGAGGCACAAATTCCAGCGTAAGTTTTGCAGGTGTCAAACTAGCAGCATATTTTTTAATCGAACTTGCAAGATCCATTTAAAATTAATCATTCATCACTGTGGACATTTACTGCTTTTTAATGATAAAAAATGGTATGAAATTTGAAAATAATTATTGAGATTTTACCCAAGTGAAAAAAATTGTAAAGTTTAGTTGATTCATTTGAGAAGAAATGATATTCATGTGTACTAACATGTACACATATACACATATATGAACATGGAGACACATACATCCTATACAACTTCAGACCTGGATGTCAGATTAATCCATAAAACGAGACTGCATTGTTCTGGGCTGCTGATAAAGACCAAGGATGGAGTTATTGTGAAAGATGCTGACAATAGTCATGGGTGGGAATGTGGAGGAAGGTAAAAGGCAGAGGGACTTGGAAGGAAGTTTGAGGGAATCTAGAAGTCACCCCAGAAGTGTCAACACCACACCAGTGACAGTGGGAATAGGAAAAAACAATGCAGAAGTTCTTACAAAGTTCCACAGTGCCACCTTAAAGCATTTAACAAAAGAAAACAAAAGTAATCTCTCTCTCATTCTACAGTTATAATATATATGAGGCATTTCCAAGCAAGAAGAAAACTTAAAATGTTAAAGAAACAGACAATACTTAATACCGATCAGTAGATTGTTGGTGGAGAAGGGAACTACACAAAATATATTGCTTCTCTGTGTGAACATTTTCCACACTCACATCTGCTCACAAAATAGAACATGTAATTTCAGTGGGTTTGTGGATCTCATGTTGAAAAACACTGCCAGATGGATTTTTATAACATATTCTATTAGAAATTAATGGACTTATCAATTTTCACCTGTAATTTAAAACTAGGGACTTAAAGTATATTTAAATGATTACAATAATTCTCAAATTGTAAATGTAGTTTCAATTTTCTATTTTTGCATAGGTGTTTGGAAATTCAAATACATGTCACTACTCAGCACAATTGTGTAAACTGTATTTTGACTTCTACACTCATCCCTCTTCAAATTCAATTCCATTCATGCAATGGTTTAAAGACTTTTTGATGCTCAAACTATCAAAATACCAAGATCAGGTGATTAATGACTACATTATACAAAAAAAAAAAAAAAGATGGAGAGGGGAGGATGATAAAAACATTAGAATGAGCTACATTCTATGTCTAAGATTACTTTTTATAGTCAACTTTATAAAATGCAGGATTTCATCTTTTTTAATTTCTCAAGATAGAGGATCTAAAACTGACCACATATCCACCACAAATATATCCATGTAGGTTTGTCTCAGTTCATAATATCTTCAAAGCAGCTTCCCTCCTGCTTCCAAAAATCAAAAGTAAAATATTCGAACATTAAAAAGATCATTTACCAGGATGAAGAGGATTTATCAAAGGGATACAAGGATGGTTCAACATATGCAAATCTATAAATGCAACATACCACATTAAGAGAAGGAAGAATTAAAATCATATGATCATCTCAATAGATGCAGAAAAAATTGACAAAATTCAACATCCTTTCATAATAAAAATTCTCAAAATAAACATAGGGGTAAGATACTTTAACATTGTAAAGACAGAATATAACAAACATCATACCTGATGGTGGAAATTTGAGAGCCTCTCCTTTAAAACAAAACAAACAAACAAAAAAGATGCCTACTCTTGCCACTTGCATCAGCATAGTATTAGAAGTCCCGTCCAAAGCAATTAGATAAGAGAACAAAATAAAAGACATCTAAGTGGTAAATAAAGAAGTTAAATTGCCCCTATTTGTAAACACATGATCCTATACATTGAAATCCCTGGGGATGACACCAAGAAAATAAGAACTAACTAAAAAATCTAGTGAAATTTCAAGACACAAAATTAATGTTAAAATTGGTAGTGTTTCTATATAATAACAGCAAACTATCCTGAAATTAAATCAAGACTACAGTACCATTTACAATAGTTACAAAAAAAATCTTTATAAATAAATGTAACCAAGAAGGTAAAATACCTATACTCTGAAAACTGTAAAACATTGATGACAGAAATTGAGGAAGATACAAATAAATGGAAAGATTTCTTGCAAACATAAATTTAAAGAATTAATATTGTTACAATTTCCACATTGCCCAAAGCAATCTACAGATTTTATCAGATTCCTATAAATATTCCAGTGAATTTTTTTCAGAGGAATAGAATAAATGATCTTCAAATTTAAAGAAATTTTGAGACAGGAAAATAGATGCTGGAAGCATCAAAATGCTTGACCATAAATTATATTACAAAGTTGTAGGAACCGAAACAGTATGATAGTATCATAAAAAGAGACACATAAGGCAGTGGAACAGAATAGAAAGCCCAGACAAAAATGTGTGCTATTAGGGTCACCTGTATTTGACAAAGATGCCCAGAACACACAATAGGGAAAGGACAGTATCTTTAAAAACAGAAATTTCTCAAAAGAGAACATATAAATAGCAGAGAGGTACATGAAAAAAATTGTTACTAATTATCAGACAAATGTGAATTAAAACCACAATGAGGTGTCACTTCCCATCTACCAGAATGGCTATCACCAAAAAGACAAAAGATACTGGTTAGGATGTGGCACAAAGGGAACCCATACACAGTGTTGGCGGTAATGTAAATTAGAAGAGTCACTGTGGAGAACTACCTCAAAAAATTAGAAATAGAACTACCATATGATCTATCAGTTCTACCTCTGGGTATATATACATCCAAAGTTAATCAAACCAGAATCTCAATGAGATATCTGCACTTCCATGGTACTTGCAGCATTATTCACAACATTAGGATGCAGAACTAACCTAAGTGTCCATCAAAGATGAATGGATAAAAACAATGTGAGATATGATAGAATATGATTCAACCTTCAAAATAAAGTAATTTTTCTATTACTTGAAACAAGATAGATGAACTCAGAAGATATTATGTTAAATGAAATAAGCCAGACAAAGAAAGACAAATTTTGAGAGATCTTGCTCATGGAAAAAAAATAAAATAAAAAAAGTTGATCTCAAAGTAAAATGGTTACCAGAAGCTAGAGAGATGGGATGGGAAAGATGGTAAAGTTTGAAGTTATAGTTGCATAGAACTGAGAACTTCTGGGGTGCTTTTTCACAGTCGGGTGACTATGGATATCAATGATGCACTGTACATTTCAGATAGTAGAAGTGGTGGTGGGGTAGTGAAAGTTTTTACCATAAGAGGTGGTGAGAGTTGGGGAGATAGATAAATGTAACCTGGTTTGGACATTGCATGATGTGTACACTTATCAAGACATCACAGGCTACCACATCAATATGTGTATTTCTCCATGTTTCTATCAGTTAAAAAAAAGACAATAAAATAAAGTATTTTTTAAAGTAATGGAAGATATTTAGTACAGGTAACAGAATCTCTTCAGAGCAGTTACAAATACTGTACTAAGTGAATTAAGAGAAGTAGTTCAGAATTTTCTAGCAAGAGATAATCTTATACAATGTCCTTTCTTTTCCTTTCCTTGTCTTTTTTTTTTTTTTTTTTTTCTTTCATAGTGTGGAAAACTAAAGCCTACAGTGGCTAAGAAGTCATTTCTAGTTCACACATCTACTCACTCAGTATCTATGGAAATGTCATGCAGTGAGAGGTTTGGACCAGATCATCTCTTAAATCTTTTCTAGTTGTAAATTTAAAAAGATCATGATTAGCAAGAATTTATGTTCAACATTAAACAAAGGTTCTGCCTACAAAACATAAGCTTACTTTTCCTTTTTAAACCTTCTTTCCCAGATTACTGGAGAAATTTTATTTGCCTTCTCCTCCTTTATCTGTTCAAACCTTTGAAATATTTTTTAATTAAATCTGCAAAACTTGCAGTGGCTTCGCAAATACATTTATTCTGGAATATACATACCCAGATACCATTCCAGGATATCATCTAGATTAAAAGCACCACAAAACTTATATATTTACTGATGTCGAAGACCTAAATTTTAAGGTATTTGTATGTGAAACTTCTAAGAGAATATGTAATTTCCAAATATGACAAATTTTTGTTTTTACTCTTAATTATAATTTTAGGTATAATGCATAATTATTTTCCAATGGGGGAATGTATATGTATACACACATACACATATATATAGGAAAATATTGGACCTATGCTGTCTTCTATAATTTCTGTGATAAGCTTTCTTTTTTCAAAGATATCTAGTGGTCAGTACAAAAAGAAAATATTGAAGAACCAAACTTGGGAGACTTCCTTATCCCTACAGAGCTCTTATGTTGGCAAGGTGTATTTTCTCAAGCATATGCATGTTTTAGTTCTTTCTTTCATGGAAGAATGTTCACAATGCCACCTGCTTTGAAAGAGGAATCTTGTTCCTCCCTTCAAATAGGCAAATCCTAGCATCTTTGCTATGGTGTGAAACACCACTGCAACTGAGGTTTCATATCTAATCCTGGACATCTGTTATCAAGATGGAGTCTGCTCTGAAGAATCAAATAACACAAGTCTAGGGACCAAAGTTCACAGGGAGCAGGTGGTTTCACAGGGTTCAGTCCACTGTGGACTTGCCTCTAGCAGCTGGTGTTTAACAACTCAGCATAATTCTGCTTTAAGTTGTACTGAAATTGATATTTCTCACTGGCATCTTATACTGTTCTTCTACTTGCCCAGATCTCTGAGAAAATGCTTATCAAAAATCATAGTGCTTTTGTTTAACCTCTTCCTTTTAGCTTGAATAATATGTGTTTTGAAATGACTGTCTTATATGTTTTACATAATTATGTTAACATAATGATTCTTTTGGATACTACAGGTTTGGAGGACATTTTTTAAAAAAGGAAATATCTATAGGAGTCACTCAAATATACTTAAAGGTAGTGATGTTAATCTTTAGTTTAGAAACTCTATTCATTGTAATCTTTGAAGCTCTTCCCTCTGAAAACATACACAAGTTAAAAAAGATCACAGAAAACTATGAAAATTATTCCTTAAGGCAGAATAACTCTTTAATCTGTATTACCAATAAATTTATATTTCCAAATATGATATGATTAATTTTTAATGACTTCAGAATATAGAGAACAAGTGGTTATCAGAAGTATTACTTTGTACATGCTTTTGTAGCTTCTCCAAGTTTACAGTCAAAACTAAGGAAATAATGAGTTTTCCTCCAGCTGATATGCCAAAAGCTGACAGAAGCAATCTCTAAAAAAGAACAAGTGATACAATTCCTATGTTCTTTCCATGAGCTCACATTCTTAACAATGCAAAAGATTTCAACAATCACAATCTAATAAAATGATGAGTACTTTTCAGCACTGATATCAATAACACATTATAGAATATTATGTATACCCAGGATTTCATTCTGAGAAGCCCTGAATTTTGTGCAGCTGATAGAATCTAACTATATTATACCTCTGCCAATCACATGAACCAAACCTCAACTATTTTCTCCAAATAATATGTGAACACTTTTGCTCATGGACTAACCTCATTTCTTGTTACATTCTAATAATTGTTTTGACTAATTTAGTGTGAGCCAAAAGAGAACCAGTTCAACAAGGGGCATGGATTAAAAAAATCTAAGTCCCACTTCATGAATACCAAGTTCTTTAATAATATTATAATTCAAAATTGGTTATTTCTATATGTGCTATGAGAGTGAAAACAGTTAGCAAAGAGAAGCAAGTTGATTTGGTTGGTATGTATTCCAATATGGGACTTTCGCTGTTTGCAAACATGTACTCATCAACGAAGCACTGATGACATTGCACAGAAGAAACAAAATACCATTCAGGAACAGAATTTCACCTGCTGATGTAATTTTTACTTACAAAGAACTAGGTCTCTTGATATGACTTTCTTTTTCTATTAAATCTTCCTAAACTAGTTCTGAGGTTGCAGAGATTATTTAGAATGTTCAGGAGTTAACCATACCTGAGACACATAAGCAGTATCCTGCTTTGGCTTCCACATGACTAAAACAATTTTCAGAGAGATGAAAATGATTCTCACATTAGCAGGGATTGCATTTTAGCACCCTGTAGTTAGACATCAAAGACTAAAATAGTTCTGATAGTGCTTTGAATTGCATTTAGCCATATTGCAACTATAGGTGTTACAAAAATCTCAGAGAATCTTTTATCAGTCCTGCTCTTCTTGGTGAAATCCTATAATGCAGACACAATTTAGCTAATTACTAATAGGGTACAATGCAAAAAAGACCTATTAAAATATCCTCAATGAAAATATCTGTCAATAACCACATCACTGCAAAGCCATTAGAAATGAATTGTAAACTGTTTACACTTTCACACTTGCCCTTGTCACTTCAGTCTGCAAACAATAATGCCTGCTGATCTTTACACACTAGTTTTGAATTATGTAATTTTTGAGTTACATTAGGAATCTCTCCTTTTATGAAATATGACTCCCATAGACTTTCCTGGAGTCATGCCTCATATCATCCTTTGTTACATGCCTCACATCATCCTTTGTTACATGCCTCACAAAGAAATGTTTTCCTTCTTCAGTTTCCCTATACATTTCTGTCCTGTGCCTCTTGTCACATATATCCTTGGTAGTTAACTTGTATGTAACTGGGTGCTCCTTAATGTGAGTGAATGTGGTTTCCTCATCTTCCCCCAGAACTATGCATATGGCCAATCCCATTGAAAGTTTTAGATGTACTTATCTTTGGCAATTTTATTAATCACTTACATGCACTGTGTTTATTAAGGTTCACTTTTGAAATAGTGTGTACAAAAAAGGTTGAATTTGATGGTTACTTTGAGTATAATCATAAATGTCTACATATGTGTCAGAACTTCATTAGATCTATAAATGAGGTTTTTCCTAATAAGCTGTACATCAAATAACTGGCTTTTAAAATGCCACTATTAAGGTATAATTCTGATATCATAAAACTGTGCCCCAAATTCTAACATATTCTCATTTATATGGTATCTTCTGAGTATAAGCTACTGTATGGATTTTAAAATGATAATTTTCAACCTCAGGGACCTTACTCTCTTCTAGAAAAGGGTAAGAAAGACTGTTGAAAGGTCAGAATTTTGTTACTATCATAAAAGATACAGGCAAACTACTCTGGAGTTTAAAGATAATAAAAGTTATTTGGATGGTAACATCAGAGAAAATTTCTGGGAGAAGTTAAAGTGAAAATTGGAGGATGGTTGGGATTAAGATTATGGCAACTCAAAGTAATTGGGCTTCTCTAAGTAAAAGCAAGAACTAGCATAAAACGTGTCAATGTAAAAGGAGAGGCCATACTTGCAGAAATAAAGAGCATCCACATACCTGATGTGTCTAAAGTGTAGGTTATACATGGCAGCAAGAGGGATCCAGAGCACAGAGGGCAATGAACAACAGATGGAGCTTGGTCTTTACTTGACAAGTGATGAAGGGCTAGCAGGAAAATAGCACAGTAAGAAGAATGTTCTGGGATAATCACTCTGTCAGCAGCATGCAAGCTGACTTGGGTGGGGAGGATATGAGCAGCCCAGCAGAGAAGCAGGTTTGCCACTGTAATGTTCCCAAGAAGGCTGACACTTGTGGATCTTTCAATACTTATCATCCTCCAGGGCTCTGCTAACACAACCTTGATGTTATTCCATAATCATACCAGCTGCAATACACTCAGGGAAAGGGACTCCTTTTCTGAGGAAAAAAAGAATTATCATCTAAGCCAGAGTTCAGTAAACATTTTTCTGCAAATTACCAGAGAGTAAATATTTTTGGTTTTTGAATCCTTGTGGTCTTTAGTCAAAACTATTTATCTCAGTGAAATCTTAGAGTAGTTTTGATTTACATTTCTGATTGCTAGAGATGTTGAAAATTTTTTCATATATTTTTGACCATTTGTATTTCTTTTGTGAAGTATCTGTCCAGTTCCTTAGTCCTTTTATTGATTGTTAATGGTCACTGGAACACAAAGCAAATGACAACCAATATACCTATATAAGTAAATAAGTGAATGCAACTGTGTTCTAATAAAACTTTATTAATGGACACTGAAATTTAAATTTCATATAATGTCTGTGTATCATAGAACAGCCTTCTTATTTTGATCTTTTTCAATCATTTAAAAATGTAAAAAACATTCTTATCTCCTAGGTTATACAGAATAAAAGCATCAGGCTGTATTTGGCCTGTGGAGTGTAGTTTGCCAACCTATCATTGCTTCTCTAAGTCCACTGCCAGTTAGTTTAGAGAGCAATTGGGTATGTGATGTGGTTCTAATCAATGAAATAAAAGGGTAAGACTGCTAGAGTTTCTAAAGATTTTTTTTATTTAATAAAAATAATATGCAAGAAAAACTAAATCACTGAAGATAGTGTAGTTTAGAGCTGACTCAGCTATTTATGCATCCATGAGAGGAAGACAAAGAGAACTGCTGAGGACAATCTTAACTGATATACCAAGTGATATGTGTAAGTAGGTCAAAAACAGAATGATCACCAGATGAATGAAGCAGTTGCTTGAAGAAAAATTATGGAGAGAGAATTAATGTCTCAATGGCTTCTGGATGAGGAGACACACAAAGGTACATCATGAATTAGAGCTGTGTCTCAGGCATTTGAGCCTGCATGAAAAAGGGAATGGTGCCACTTCTAAAAGAAGTGATGGTCGGAGTAAAAAATGAGCATGGTCTGAGACTTCAGGGAGATGGTGTGAGATTAATAAAGACTGCAAGGGAAAAGCGAGGTCTCTGATGAGCTTGCTGAAATGTGGTACAGATCATTTCACCTTGGATATAGCAAAAGTGTTTTCAAGCTCCTGGAGGTGCTAATGAAACCATGATCCGTAGTGGTCACACATTCCATGAGATGGGCTCAGCCAGCACTTTCCCCCAAGCAGAATTTTGCACCAGAGACTAGAAGGGTTGGGGCTTGAGCTAATCCTGTTGTTCTCAAGTGCTGATGCCTCCACTAGGTGTCACACCAGGGAGCCCTTACAAAGTAGCAACTTCTGTCCTTGTGTTCATTTGCTTTAATCTGACCAGATCCAGACTTTTGATCTGTGCTCCTGGGAGGCTATAGGGTTCAGTGGTACATTGGAACTGTTTATGAGCAGCACTGATATTTTCAGTAGAATGGCAAAATATATAAATATCAGAAAACATAAAACAATAAACAGGAATGCAGATACAACAAAAATGTGACTCTGATACTTTGTTTTAAATATAGATCATTAAGGAGATGGGAAATACCTTTAAATGTTTGATATTCTACAAACATATGTATATAATATTTGTATAGCTATAAGTAAAGGACAGATCAGAGTTCATACAGAAAAAAATATTTCACAAAAAACAGATGAAAATATAGATAAGGTAAGTTAATCCACTGTTTGCTTTAGCAATAATAAGTAACTAACAACTAAAGTTTAAATGTCTAACACAACCAAGTGTTGGAAGGAATGTAGGGAAATGAAAATCCCATTTATTGCCAATAAGAATGCAAATACGTACACCCACTTGGAAAACCATTTGGCAAAATCTACTAAAGCAATAACATGGATGTGATATGAAAGCCTAGCAACCTGGCTTTCAGACATGTGCCCAGAGATACTATTTCAATGTAATATAGACCCAGCCCAAAACCACCTCTGTATCACCACTATAGTAATAGCACACAATTATTAATTACCAACAATATAGAAATGGATAAATTATGTCATATTCCTTAAATGGAATATTTGACTATAATTAAAATGTCTTATTTTAATATCTCAAAATGTGTGCAAAAGGATAAACAAAGTATACAGCAATTTATGTAAAATGTTAAACATATTAAATATGTTATATACATATATGTCTTAAGAGAATAAAAACACTTATAGAAATATGTACTAACTTCAGGAGGGTTGTGCTTTGGAGGCAAGGAAGAAGAAAAAAGTATGTTTATAGGATTAAGATAGAAAAGAGAGGCTGTGAAAGAATATGTATTTAAAAATTCATTTCATTTAACAAAGATCTGCAGCAAATGTGTCGAAGTGTTAAAATATGTTATATGTGGATGATGGATTCATGGATGTACTGTTAGTGCATGTGTGAAATATGATATAATTTTTAGAGAATGTCTTGCATAGTTCATTTTAATAGCAAATGTTTTTTCAAGACTGAACACTCAATGAGCAATTCTGTGATAAAACTGAACATTTTTACTGCACATAATAAGGTGGTGCAATAAAAAATGAAGTGTAGATTAGGATGAAGTATTCCTGGGAGATGGTAAAGAAGATAAAGAACTGTTCAGTTCACTCTGACATAAGTAACTTGTCCCATTAGCAGCAGATAGGTGTACAACGTTTTCACCAACAGAAGACTGAAATAATTATTCATACTCATATAACTGGAAAGGCAGGGAAACAACCCTCTTAGCATTTACACTACTGCAATGATATATGTTGGAGTATTCTAAATATTTTGACAATAAGACAAAAAGAGAAACTGCCTGAATGCAAGGCCTCATCACTTCAAATCAATTTTTCTTAATTTTTAAATTTACGGCAACAATATCTTACCTATTTAAAGAAAGATTAACCAAATACTTTATCATCTGAAATATCATTTTTATAGTAAAAGAAACATATTTCTTAGGAGAATAAACTTTGAATAAATCTTTAAAATTAACTTGTACCAAATTATAATGGATATAAAAAGTGGACACATTTATAAATTTTAATAAAATGAACACAAAAATATAAGTACAACCTATAATTAAAAATAGACTATTACCAGTGTCCTAGTAGCCTCTGTCATGCTTCCTTCTCATCTCTACTATCCATGCAAAGCCACCACTATGCTCACTTCTGACACCATAGATTGGTGTAGTTCATTTTTAAGCAAAATCATCTTCTCTTTTTTTTTTTTCATTTAGCATTACATTTGTGAGATTTATCAGTCTTATGTTCATGCTGCAATATGTTCAGTTATAAAATTGTCCAAAATAGCTATACCAGTGAGTATAAATGATTGCAAATGACTGATGATTGTTGAAGCTGGGTGAAAATGGGGAAAAAATATACAAATGAAAATGCACGTGTCTCTGTGTGTGTCTAAAACAAATGGGCAAATAAAGCGAATGGAGTAAATGGTCGAAAGAGCGGACCTTGGCAAGAAATCTGCAGGTGTCATTTGTACTATTTTAAATATTTTCATATTCTTTCTTTAAATTTAAAATTGTTTTCAAATTTAAAAAAAGTCAATTCCTTTTGTTGTAGAGTGTCTGAGCTAACTTACATCCCACCTGCAGGGTAGAAGAGTTGCTACTCTTCCATCCTGGTCACTCACTCCTTGATATGAATCATTGTATTCTAGGGGGAATAGTTGTACTTCACTATAGCTTTAATTTGCATTTTTCATTTCCCTGAAAACTAATGGTTTTGAATTCCTTTTTATATGTTATTTGGCTATTTGGATACTTTCCTATATGAAGTAACATTTGGAGACTTTTTCCCACTTTTCTATAGGATTGTCTTTTCCTTATTGATTTGTGAAAGTTCTTTCACATGATTTCTCATAAATTTTAAAGAAAGAATAAGGTGGTTTCAAAGAAACTCCAAAATTACAGGTGAAAGGCTTGACTTTTATATCCCCAGTCTCTAAGGAGTAGCTCTAATGAAAGATTTAGAAACTCTGCTTTAGGCCTATACGTAGAACTTTTATCTATATCCTAATGGGTTTTGTTTGAATCTCACTTGAACAAATGACTACCAAGTAATAAGAGTTCAGCATTTCCTTCTTCACAGAGTTTCCATGATTAACTAGAAGGATTCCAGGTAGAAGTGAGGACAGAGTTGATACAAAATGCCAGAAATTGAGTAGGTGTACAGAGCCTAGTTTTTAACCTGTCACAACAAAGTTGTCCAGACAATATTTATCAATTTTTCCCACATAATATATTTTATATCATAGTCCAGCACACACATATCACTGAAAAAAAATTCCTAAACCAATATCAACCTCTCCTGCATAGTTATCATATCCTGATGTTTCCTATATATTCTATTTTAATCCCTTTCATTGTCATCATTCCTGTTTATATTGCAGGAAGTACACTACTAAACTGATTTCAAACAGTGGGCCTTTGAAAAACACTGCTTAGGAATAGGACTTCTCAAATAGTACTTCTCATTATGTGTACAAATTAGGATTCTCAGTGGAATGTAGATTCTGGTTTGGTAACTTCAGTGAGCTATTAGTATTATTACCATTATAATTAACAATATCATCAACTTCACCATCCTTAATACCACTCAGTATAAGACACAGACTGAAGGACATATGTATATATAATTTAGGGTATTTGAAATATCAATCACATAGTCCTTTTGTCTACTTCTCTTCCCCTATTATTCTCATTCATGGCATCATCATAGTCTGCTACTTTTTTCTCTTCTCCCATCACTTGGAGCCAACCAAGCATCCCTAGAACATTCCATACAGATGGCCTTTTTATTCTGGTGCAATAGGGCAAAAGTTCTCCAATAACTGTTGTGAATAACTGCTAAAAATGCAGATTCCAATTCATAGACCTGGAATAAGACTCGAGACTCTGCATCGGTTAGAGTAAGGAAATAGAAAAATAGTTGATAAAGAAAGGGAAAAGAAAAGGCACATTTGGAATAGATTAAAAAATAAAACAACACAAAAAATGTTGAACTTAATATGTAAGGAAGTACTCCACAGGCCAAAGAAAAGGATTATTAAAGGTTATGTGGCTCAGAAGATTTCTCACTAAGCCTCTTATGGTAATAATAAGAGATTACAATGAGCCAGGCACTGTGCTAAGGGCTTTATAAATAGAATTACAATATAATTGATCAGACAGTCCCAGAACATTTAGAGATTGAAAAAATGTGGTAAAATATTAATTACTTAAAATCATAAATATTCATTGATCAACTTAGACCTATGAAGCTTTATCCAAAAACCTTTTTCTGCCATTAAAAGACATAAAATATATTCCTGTATACTAAAACAACATTAAGAGAAGATCATCTTTATTATTTGAATGCTAAATAGTCACAAAATAGGAGTCATTATGGTTGATATTTAACCACATACTTGTATCTATAGTTAAGTATGCCTCTAATAAAAATAAGTAATATTTTTCTAAAGAATATAACTTTGAATATATCACTTCTTTACAAAATTGGCTGTAATCTGCTTTGAAATTACATCCTAAGTTTCCCAAATTTGAAATTGTTGACATTTTCTATTAACTCTTCTTGCTAGGTCACATCATTTTGGAGAAAATGCCTTTTGTCAAGTTGCAAAAATATCTCCAGATAATAGCAGTCTGCTAAGTGGAGGATATTTTCTTTTTTTTTTTTTTTTTTTTTTTTTTTTTTTTTTTGTGGTGCTGGGGATTGAACCCAGGGCCTTGTGCTTGCAAGGCAGGCACTCTACCAACTGAGCTATAACCCCAGCCCTCAATTTTTTTTTCATATTGAAATGTATAAGTACTTTCATCCAAATATTTTTACTGTTCTCAGAATATGCCTGGTTGACAAATATTTTTGAAAGACTAAAAATCATCAAATAAGCTGTATAATTCATTTGGAAATCATAGACCTTTCTTCTTAATTTCACTGTATTTTGATATGCAATATAAGTTTATCAGATTAAAATCAGGAGCTTTATCAGAAGAGTCTTCCCAGAAATCAAGAATTCAAAGTGCCATTACAAGTTTTTCACAATTAAACCTTGCATAAAAATTGAATATTTAGGGGCTGGGGAGATAGCTCAGTGGGTAAAGTGCTTGCCTTGCAAGCACAAGGCCATGGGTTCAATCCCCAGCACCACACAGAAAAAAAAAAAAATTGAATATTTAAATTTTATTTTCTTCCATACTTTTATAAGAATACATTTCAATGACTAAGGGTAACTTCGTGTTTGCTTTTTCACAAGTTTTGAAAGCTTCAGGTTGTATTTTGTTTCGTTTTCAATTTTTGAACACTTTGATTCAAAGTTTGATCTTGATCACTGAATCCACAACCATAATTTAGATGACTTACTGACAAATCAGTACAATACCACTGTAGGATTGCTTATTAGCAAGTTAGTCCTCCATAACCTTAGATATTTGAGGGTTCAACTGAAGTTGGGCAACAAAAGGAGGACTGCCATGCTGGAGCATTCATTCAGTTTTATAATTCAATGTCAGCTGCAACATAAAGATTTTTTTTAGTTTAGTTTATATGTGTGTCTTTGTGCCTATAAAAATTGGTAACTAGAGCATCTATTTTTATTTTTAGAATATTCCAGATTGTTGTGATTCAATTATGGGTACATCAATTATTATTGAACCACAATCTGTTTCAAATACTTTTCTGCTCCATGAATTTCCTTATTTTATAAGAACACTGTTTTCATCATACTACTCTGTCAAGTTTCTGATCATTTCAAAAGTAAATAAAGATTTATCTTTAATATTGAACTTTTTAACTTAATTTACAACAGCATTCATATTAAGATCAAATTTGTCTCATTTGACAGACTTCTAAAAACCATATTTATTCCACATAGTGATCAAACTATAATTAAAATTAATATGACTATATATTTAAGCATCTGTGAAAGAAAGAACAATGAGCACCCAAAGATATCCACGTCCTAATTCTCAAAGCCTATGCATCTGTCACTTTACATGACAAAGGGACTTTGCTAATGTAATTAAGAATTTCAATATGAGAAAATTATCCTAAATTATCTGGGTGGGTCCAAACACAAAGACTCTCTTAGGAGGGAAGCAAGATGATAAAAGTTAGCAGAAAGAAATAAGACCACAGAAATTGATTAAAGTGATGTACTTTGAAGGGATTACAAGACAAACAATGGTAGATAGCCTCCAGAAAAGGCAAGAAACATTTTTCCCTAGGACTTCCAGAAAAGAACAGACTAGGTGGCACCTTATTTTAACCTGTTAGACTCATTTCAGACTTCTAAACTCTAGAACTATAAGATAATATATTGATGTTGTTAGAAGCCATGACGTTTAAAGTCACTTGTTATAGCAGCAATAGGAAACTAATACAGATGCTCTTCAATTTACAATGGGGTTTTGTCCAAATAAACTCAAGGTGAGTTACCACATTATGTAAAACCACAAGAATGGGAAGTTATACTTCATGTACGTATGATATGTCAAAATACATTCTGTTGTCATGTATAACTAAAAAGAACAAATTTTTAAAAAACTCATGGTGAGTTAAAACTAAAAGTTGAAAATGCACTTATACATATTAAACATCCTTGTCTAACAACACAGTACACTGTAAAGTATCAATTATTGACTCTTGAGATTACATGGCTAATAGGAAGCTTCGGCTCTATACTCTTGCCCACAAGGGAGAATATCATATGGTACAGTGATAGATACTGCTTCTGCACCATTATAATTTTTTTTAAAAATCCTAACTCAAACCATCCTAAGTCAGAGACTCATATAAAATATTATACTGATGGAAAACTGGAATCCTTTGAATGTTGGCAAAGTTCTTCTGCCAAAGCAGTCAATATTTTAAAGCTTTCACCTCACTTATGTGCACAAAAAATATACATAAGATCAAAAGTGAGTTGAATTTCTGGGCAGTAGCACACATATCTGTGATCCCAGTGATTCAGGAGGCTAAGGCCTCCTGATTACTAATTGATCACTAATTCAAGGATCACTAATTCAAGGTCAGCTTCCATCAACTTAGCAAGATCCTGCTTCAAGAAAAGGTTAGGGGCTGGGCACCGTGGTGCACACCTATAACCCCAGCAGCTCTGAAGGCTAAGGCAGGAGGATCCCAAGTTCAAAGTCAGCCTCAGCAAAAGTGAAGTGCTAAGCAACTCACTGAGATCCTGTTTCTAAATAAAATAAAATACAAAATACACCTCAGAAAAAGTGAAATGCTAAGCAACTCACTGAGATCCTGTTTCTAAATAAAATACAAAATAGGGCTGGGGATGTGGCTCGGTGGTCAAGTGCCCCTGAGTTCAATCCCCAGGAAAACACCCCCAACAAAAAAAAAAGAAGAAAAAAAAAAAAAAGAGACTGGGGATATAGCTCAGTGGTAGAGCATCCGTGGGTACAATCTCCAGTAACACACACACACACTCACACACACACACACACACACACACACACGAGTGAATTTAATTTAAAATAGACATTTGATCTAAGTGAAAAGTCATACTTCACAGGAACATAACACCCCTTCCATAGTTGCACATGCTAAATCATCTTCAGGAACAGTCTTCTTAAGTCTTCTTAACATAACTGTCAACTTTTGAAGTAAATGCCATTGCTTCTTCAGCAAGATTTGGATCAGGTTGCTATGTAGTACTAGTACAAGATTTGGATCAGGTTGCATGTAGTACATTTACTTCAGTGTAGCTAGTCCTACATGGCAACCTGATCCAAATACGTACATCGTGAGTGGTAAATGTCAATAAATAGTATGTGTGAGTTATGTATTCACCAACAAATTTGTAAAACATATGAAGTTGAGCACTTTCTTCTTTTAGATTATCGCTATAGACATTATTGCCAAAAATAAATAAATAAAGTTTTGTGCCAAAAATGAAATAAATATCCATATGCATATTTATATAACAAATGTATATTTATACTACAATAAATGAGAGCAACCAGATTCTCGAACTAGAAAGATTCCCAGCCTCCATTTTCTACATTATATTTAAGATAAACCTACCCATAAAAATCCAGTTTCCCATTAATCTCAGTGTTTGGATTCCTGGTAGCTTGAAACATTTTAAAGGTAAAAATACAATGTAGACACACTGGCTGCCAGTCAGTGACCTTAGTGTGAATTACTTCTCCCAGTGACCCTCCATATCAGAAGAAGCTACATACCACCCCTTTCCCACATTACCCTGTGCGCCTTGTTACCTCGTTTTATTGACATAGTCCTATATTTTGTCCTCAAAGATACAAGCTGGTTAAGTTATACCTGGAAAGGGTCAGAAAAGGGAGCATCATCTTCAAAGTTAGTCAAGATCAATAGGAGTGGAGAGCATGGCTGAAGCTGTATATACAAAGTAGAAGTCTACTGCTATGGTTTAGATATGGTTAAGGTGAGTCCTCTAAGGATTCATGTGTTGAAATTAATTGCCATTGTGAGGTATTAAGAGGGTGGAACCTTAATGTTACTGTGGTATTTAGAGTAGGGGACTTTGGGAGATGGTTCTGATTAGACAAGGTCATTAGGATGAGCCCCATGATTGAATCCTGGTTGAATTATAAGAGGAGGGAGGGAGAACCAAAAAGACACACGTGCATGCTCCCTGTCCCTCACCATGTGATACTCTGTGTCACCTCGGGACTGGGTCAGCAAGAAGATCAGCACAGATGTGACCCCTTGACTATGGACTTCCAAGAACCACAATACCCAGTCTGTGATATTGTGTTATTGGCACTGAGAATAGATTAATACATGTACAAATCTGTCATGGCTCATAAAATATCTCATTTAAAACATAAAAGAAATCTGGGGCTAAACCAGACATTCAAGACCTATGGTCAGTCAATTTTTATTTATTATATGGCTAGATTCACAGAACAGCCATACTAAGTTGAATCTACCCATCTTTTGGTAAGGAGAGACTATGAGCCTATAGCTTTAAAAGGAAGTGGTGGGTATTGGATCTAGCTGCCAAATCTAAACATATTATGCTTTCATATTGCACTTTCTTTAAAAAAAATGAATGATTTTATGGTACCATTCTTTCAAATTTTGTTTACTTAAAAATTTCCCTTTAAAAATTGGGGGACAATTTTGTCTTCTCTGACATGGACATCACAGATTCAGTTTTCTACAGGTTTATTTGGGATCATCAGTTGATCTCTGATATAGTTTTGGTCTAGAATGTTCCCCAAAGGCACATGTGTTGGAGAGTATGCATTAGTGTTCAGGAATGGGGAGTTTAAGGACAGGTCTAACCTCATTAGTGGATTAATCCATTGGTGGTTTCATTACTGGGAGGTGGTGGAAACTGTCAGAGGTAGAGTCTATTTGGAGGAAGCAGGTCAAAGGGTGAATGCCCTGGAAGAGTATATCTTGTCCTTGCCCCTTCCTTTCTCTCTCTTTCCTGGCCACCATGAGGTGAGCAGATTTACTCCCCACCCACTTCCTGCCATGATACCCTGCCTCCCCACAAACCCAACACAATAGAGCAGCTGATTACAGTTTGAAATGTCTGAAACCATGAGCCCAAATACATATTTCTTCCTTTAAGGTGTTTTTCTCAGGTATTTTGTCATAACAATGACAAGCTAACTAATACAACTACTAAATAATTTAATTAGTAGATAGGCAATGTTAGTTTAGCCAGCCTTCAAAAACTGCCTCAAGGAACAACTGAACAACAAATAATAACTGGTAAATGAGCAAAACTCACCAGAAACACATGCTGTCATATAAAAATTTGAAGAAGCTCAGATTGCAGGAGGAGGATTTGTTAAAACAAATAACAAATACCATTAATATGTAATCTAGCATTTTTGTTCAAATAGTATAAAAGGAGAAACAAGAATTTCTTTTTTAGACAATATCACTGAACTGCCCAAACAGGCCTTGAGCTCAAATCAGCCTTGTGAATAGCTGGGATTTTAGGCATGTACCATCACACCTGGCCATAGGAATTAAGTTTTACCAATTTTTCTACTTTACTACACTTATCTCTAGTGTTTGTCTTTCCATGAACATAAAAGATATGTGCACACTTAAGTACCAAAAATGGGAAAAGCTCTGATACTTGTTAGATTTACAAATTTTACAAAAATCCAATTATTCCCCTTCTATCACATATACCACACTTTAATTCGTACATAGCATTAACTTTATGGAAATAACATCCTTCACCAAAGAACCTTATAATTTAATGAGGTAGAAATTATACTGACTTTTATTAAATTAACTTTTTGAAATTAAATATATTCAGCGAAAGTAATGCCTTCGAAGACACTTAACAGCCTGCCTGATAACATGAGGCTCCAGCAGAGCATTTCTCAAATGAGCTCAATACTGTACTTCACCCTGATGTTTCTAAAAGACCATCATCATGCCTAAGAAACAAGCTACAAAAGCAGCATGTGTCCCATTATTTGTGAATAGCCAAATTCTTAGAATCCCCTAAGCAATTTCACAGCTCTCTCTCTCTCTCTCTCTCTCCCTCTCTCTCTCTCTCTCTCTCTCTCTCTCTCTCTCTCTCTCTCAGCGCCATGAACTGGGGAAGTCGAATATCCTGCTTTCTAGATCCTATTTGGATCCCTGCTAAATAACAAAATTGAGCATCTCTGAGTGAAACACGTGATTTGTTTCCTTTTTTAGTTGGATCACAGACAACCTGTTTCCCAACAGCTGGCTGTAAAAATCCAAGGCAGATTTTTTAAGAAACCATGGCACCAATTACAGAGCGAATTACAGAAGGGACTACATCATCTTTGTTTCCTTTGACCAATAGGTGGCACTGTGGTCAATGATATGTAATGAATGAGACAACATGATCTGAAAATGATCTGAAAAAAAATTAGACAAAGCTTTTTAATGGTGGGGGGTAGGGCAGGGAAAATATTCTATTTTTACAAGTGTCTTATCCCCATATATAGTCTTGTAGTTGCATAATTATTATTATTTATACTATTATACACTTACAAAGTATAGGTGCATAATTATTATTATTCTTTCCTCCTCCATTCTTTTCTTCACCAAAGACTGTTTAAGCTAATCATGTAACCTAGTTTCACATCTACTAAATGAAAAGGTTGTATTAGTTCAGGGTTAAAAACTTCAAGCACCTGCTAAAGCAAGTGATATATTTAAATAAATTCAGAGGTTCTGGTACCAAAGGAAAAGGAGGCTACTAGAAGCTGATCCAAAATAATTTTAATTTAATTGGTTTTGCTTTTTTCTTGGTTATTTTTTTCCAAATACAGTAAATCAAAGTGAAAGAGTCTTTAATAACATTTGTCCTTTTGATTAGATGATGTCTAGAAGCTTCTTTAGCTAACAGAACATTCTAATAGATTTTAACCTTACTAGGATAAAATCTATATAATCCACACAAGGATTTCTAATCATGTATATACATTAATATGCTTAATCCCAATATCTTTAATCTCTGATAAGTCTGCTTAAACCTAATGTGAAACCAAGTTCAAAAGTATTACTTCCCTTGTATTAAAACACATGACAGTTCTGAGGTCCCTTAACTTCCAAATTTTGCCATCTTAGGAATAGCATGTCCATCCACTTGGATCTCTGCTGTTAGAAGACTTGGAAACACCTGTGGTGCTTCAATCTTCTTCACCTTTGACATCTCATCAATCACTAAATCTAACCAATTTTATGTCCAAACTCTCCCTCTCTATTTTCATCCTAATTTTTAATCCCTGTGACTACTGCCATAATTCATGCATCTATCCTCTAGCTTTAACTAAACAGCCTGGAGCAGAGTGCCCAAACTGTGACTTACCAAGGAAGCTCAAAGCCATAATTAGGATCAAACTTTGGCCCACATTTACCCTTCCAGTCTTGTCTCCTGCATATTGCCTTAAACATATTCTGCATTCCAACCTTCAGTTGCATAGAAATACCATTACAATAAGAACAATCCAGATGACACTTCACCAGATTCCACAGTCTGTATTACCCTTGACCGCCTAGAAAATTCCTAGGTATCTTTCAAGATTCAGCTCAACTATTTTCACATCCCCAAGGTCTTCTCCAATTCTCTTAGGTAAAGAAAAATGATGAATTATTGTGTGCCTGCATATATGGACACATTTCTCACAGAATACTACAATGTGGGAGCTTGTTCTACAAGAGACGAGATCTACAATCCTCCTTAGTTGATTACTGAACCACACCTGGAGTGACTTGCGTTCACAATAGTCTGGATTTGAATCCTAACTCTACCCTTATGTAACCATGAGCTTTTCATTCATTATTAATACTAGATGTCAGAGAACTGCTGTGAAGATGAAGTGAGAAAATGCACACAAAGTACTTAGCACTATGTCTGGCACACCGGACATACTCCACCACTTAGGATTTAATATCCTCATCTGTAAAATATTGCTTGACCTGAAGGTCCAGGTGATCTCTTCTAGTTCTCAAGTTATTTGCTTTTACATGCTGGTGAGAGTGGAACTATGATGGTGTTAAGTAAATAGCTCTCTGCTGACACTGCAGTGGCAACCACAGCAAGTTGTAGCCCTCATTCTAAATCAGATCACTTTAATAAAGTTCATACACAAGGAAATCCACTTTAATTTATTAAAACAAAACACATACGAGCCTCACATACTTATGACCCCACTGAAATGAGCTTTCTTCCTCAATCTCCATCCCAATACTCATATATACAAATAATTCACTTCCAAAAATATTATTCTGCAGACCTACAACAGACAAACAAAAAAGTATTGACTACCCATTCCTTAAAATACTGAAAGATCTTCATGGGGTACAGACGTTCAAATTATCCCCCCAAATTCTGGTATTCATCTGTGTTCCTCTCAATTGTCATAATCGCTGCCCCTAGTCCCAGCAGAACACACACATACACACACATGCACACACACATATACAAACACACACCCCAGCCTATCAGCTTCTTTCAAATAATGTTAACTTTCTTTCTATTGTTGTTCTTTCTACAACCACAAATTCTTAAAAAGCTGTAAACTCTTTTGTTCAATTTGATCTTTTATAAGATCTGCTTGGAGCTGGGGGAATAGCTCAAACATAGAGCAGTGTCTAGTATGTACAAGAAAGGTCATGGGTTTAATCTCCATAATGGAAGGGGTGGTGGTCCTTTGATAGTAGCACAGGAAGCCGGAGTGATGGGAGAAAATGACCAGTTTCTTGGTTTACATGTCAGCCAATGATAGATTCAGCAAAACAATTTCTTAGAATTTTCTCATAGTAGGTAAATTTTCATTCAAGGGAAATTGTGTTCTGGTCAAAGTTCTTTGCAGATAAAGTTGGTAAGATACTACCATTTTATTCAAATTAAAGAGTGCTTATTATATGAAAAATCATCAAAGGTCAAAACCACAAATGATACTTTACTCTGGGAACTTTATCCTTCATATCGTCACTGACTCAAAAAACAAAAATATAATTAAACTGAGTAAGTGTCTGATGTTATCTTTAAAATGCCAAGGTAAATGGAGACCCTTTTCACCAAGATGGCACTGAAAGCTAAGAAGGAAGCTCCTGCCCCTCCTAAAGCTGAAGCCAAAGCAAAAGCTTTGAAGACCAAGAAAGTAGTACTGAAGGGTATCCACAGCCATAAAAATAAAAAGATCCACACATCATCTACCTTCCAGCGACCCAAGACTTTACAAATACCCTCAGAAGAGTGCCCCCAGGAGAAACAAGCTTGACCACTATGCCATCATCAAGTTCCCCTGACTTCTGAGTCAGCCGTGAAGAAGACTGAAGACAACAACACACTTGTGTTCATTGTGGACATCAAGGCCAACAAACACCAGATCACACAAGCTGTAACAATCTATGACACTGATGTGGCCAAGGTTAACACCCTGGAGGGAAGAAGGCATACGTTCAACTGGCTCCTGATTATGATGCTTTGAATGTTGCCAACAAATTTGGGATCATCTAAATAAGAGTCCAGTTCTCTAATTCTAAATATAGCTTTTTTAAAATCAACCTAAAATAAAAATGCCAAGGTAAACCAGACCTGGTCTTAGATTTTAGATAGCTCACAGACTATTGGAAATAAAAGCTGTGTAATAACAATTATATGCCCTACACTATTACAGGTGAAATCATTAGATGTAGAGAAATGTTTTTCATAAATCCACAAGCCCTAAGCTGAGAACTGAACACATATTTCATATATTACAAAGATTTTTGGAGATCAGTCTCTTATTCTGGGGGAAAAAAAGTAATATAGTTTCTTAAAGTGAAGAAATTCAGATCCATGTGACATAATCATAATTTATACTTTTAAAATATTATTTACCCACATTCACCCACAAGACTCAACATGTCTCTGAATTCTCACATTTCAGGACTAATAATGTATTATCCTAAAGACTACCAGTGGATATTATATGAAGATGAAGGATTAGGTGGTACACAGTGAACGTGACTGGGAAAGATCACAATTTTATTGTGGATATTTAATAAAGAAAAGAATGAAGTTATTTTTACAATATAAAACAATTACATTGATTCATGTAAATCAAAATAGCTTTGAAGAATAAAAGTGCTAACCCAGTAAAGTTATAAATCTGGATTACTTTGGTTTAAAATACGTTAAAAGACATGGAATATAATTAAACATATTCGACTTATTTCCTTTAAACTAAACAATACCCAAAAGATTAATGATGGAATTGTGCTAATTACCCTAAGTTCTTTTAAGTTTAAAAATCAAACAGAATCTCCTTGTAGTTCCTATTGTGTTCCTATATTGATTATTGTTATCACTTGGAAATAATAAAAAATATAGACATTACTGTTATAGCATCAAATGTGCATTCCTGGGGAATCTTGTGTCAAACAAAATTGCATACTAAAAATCACAGTGTATGAGAGACGTGGTCCAAACTATAGAATGAAAGAACCAAAATGGTTTTGTTGAAAAAAGCATAGTCCTAATAAAAATATCAGCACAATTAAGTCTTTACCAACATTTGCATCAAGAAGCCACTGTGCAGCCTTTTATCACAGGGGACTGTCCTTCCTCCTTCAAGATGACATTTCTTGAAAGAGACAAGCTTCTATTTCGAGAGCAGCTTTATCAAAGTGGAAAATATGACCCAAACATAGGTATCTTCATCCATCCTTTTCCCCTTTAAACATGGAGAAAATACCTTTTATATTCTTTATCTGCACCTCCTGCTTTCCCAGAAGTTTGATGAAATTAAAAGAGAAGAATGGCAGCTCTCCAAGTCACTAACCCAGCTCTTCCTCACAAAAGGGTGGCATTTTCTAATATTGTCTCTTTAACTGTAGGAAAATAAAATTTAAATCTTTTTAAAAATCACTTCAAAACATTAACATGCTGGGGAAAGTTATATAAAGATGCCAAAAAATTCATTTTATAACTGATCATTCCTCATATTATCAACCATGCATAAACCAGTTATCATTAAGAGAACATGCGTAATGCCAAATAGACTGTGTTGGACTAATGATTTCCAGGAATTAAGAGGTTTTAAATCTAGAAGGATTCAACAACTTAAAAAAGCGATCCATCATAAGAGCAAAGTCAAATGACATCTTGCATACAAGATCCTCATTTGAGTATATTTAATATGCTGAGGCTTACAAAATATTTGAGATGCATGTGGCAAGAAATGGATTTTGAAGTACTGATCTTTCATATAGCTTAAAAATATGTACACTCTTGAAAGTACAGTTCATATGAAAAATTTTGATTTATTTTGGGGCTTCAATATTCCATACTAATTTATGAAATGAAGGGTCTATTGCTATCAAAAGGAGACCACAACCCTGAGTGCCTACCTTGACCTAAAAGGATTGTTGGGGAACTGGATGTGGTGGTAAACCCCTATAATCCCAGCTACTGGGGAGGTTAAAACAGGAAGATTGCAAGTTCACACAGCGAGACTCTGTCTCAAAATAAAACGTAAGGGCTGGAGATATAGCTCAGTCAGTAGAGTGCTTGCCTCACATGCACAAGGCCCTGGGTTCAAGCCCCAGCACCACAAAAATAAATAAATAAATAAATAAATAAATAAATAATAAAACTTCAGAAATATTTTAGGATATAGTGCTGTGGTAGTACTGTGGTAGAGTGCTTGCCTACCATGGGCAAAGTCCCAGGTTTTATTCCCAATACCAAAGAAAAGAAAAAAAGAAGAGGACTGTCAGAAATTGCAAATGGGGCAGGTTTACTGAGTCTATTCTGCTGGAAAAGGAAGCCCCAATGACAAAACTTCCCACTAGTTAGCTCAGGTTAGACACTAATTCTTGGTGGGTTCCCTGTAGAAACCTGATAATCAGTTTTCAAAGACTCTCCAGCAGATTTTGCCTCACAGGCCACAGAAATAATATTAAAAACTAATAACCTCGTTATATTATTTAAAGAAATTAAAACAAAGGAATTAAAACAGATAGTCACAACAGGAAATATTACTGTTAAAATGATGGTCTGGGCTTTGGTTTTCTTTTTAAATCCCTGGCAAAAAGAAATATCAAAAGGTAAAGCTGGAATCCCCAGTACTGGGGGAGGTGGGAGGGGCGGGAGCCAGAAAGGAGAGATGACAGAGCAAAATGTCAATAATTATTGAAGTTAATTTATAGGTATATGGTGTGTGCGTGTGTGTGTGTGGTATTACATTATTCTATTTTATTTTAATGCTTTGAAAAATTTCTCCCCAGATTGGGCAGGGTTGGAGGTGAGGACTATAAGCAATAAGAAGTCTATTCTATTAAGCAGAGTGAGTAGTGCAGTTATAAATATAAATAAACAAAATAAAAAGAAAATTATTTGTTCATTTATTGAGTTTACTGGATTCTTATTGTTTATACATTTATTGCTAACTTACATATATTCTGATATCAAGTCTGAGAAAACGTGTCTATGTTCAGAGAATTTGATTAAGCTGAAGTGTCATATGTTATCTAAGTATTTTCTCAAGTACAAGCAAATACAAAGGATTTGAAATGTGGTTAACAAAATAAATGTAATGACCACTGTGTGTAAAATGTAGTTATCAAAAGAAAGTCTGAAAGTTTTTATTATTAACATTCATCTTTCAAAGCACTTGGGATTTTTTTTTAATTTAGTAAATTTAGTAAAGCATTATCCTAGCAGTGTTGGTTTAGAAATGAATAACATTAATTTAATTCTTAGTTACCAGGCAAAGACAGAAAAGCAAAAACTACACTCATCTCTACTTTTGGTTCATTTCACACAGACAAAACATCCAGTTGTTTTGTGCCAATAATCTAGTTTATCAGGGTTATTAGTTCCAATAGATTATTATTATGTAACTGTCCGTTTTTAAAACATTTTACAGCAATTTGGAAGGTGACCCAATTTTCATAGTTTTTGAGGAAATCTGGCATTCCTTAACGTTCTTTTGATGACTACTTTTATGCCCTTATGATTCCCATTAGACTCAAATGCACAAACATCTTTTTAGAAATGTGGTATGGTTGGAATAATAATTTGTTAGTGAAATCTTTAACAACAGAAGAGAAAAACAAATTTCTTCATTCCAATTCTAAACAGCACATATATTGGGGCAAGGCCTAATTTTACTCAGTGGGAACACTGATGGAAGACAAAAATGGTACAATTTCTTTATCACAAAGTTCCAGACATTGTTACAAACAACCAAGAAGGTCTGTACTAATTATTGACCATACAAACTGTGAGTGATACAGGGGCAACAGAATCTGAAATGGATCATGGCCAAGGTTGACTGAGAAATACTACACCACATACATCACACATATTTGTTGATTTCAGTTGAATGGTAAATAAAAGTACATTATTTCTGTGGAAACTGTTCATTTAATTTTCATTCAACGAAAGTTCTGAGCACTTGCTCTGTGCTAGTCACTGGTACAAGGACCACAGACTGCACCTCCCAAACTACCTTTTGCTCCAAGTAATTCTTTTTTATCAAGCAATAGTTACCACAATTGCCAGCCTTGGGGTGTAAAGGGGGATGGGAAGAGGCAAGGATCAGTGCAAAGAAAGAGAAGTAATTTGTTGAAAGAGGACTTCTGATGATCCTGGGTATACTATTATGAATGTGCAGTTACTGAAATCTAAGCACGAGGTGTATGAAATGATTTTGCTTCTCTCATTTTAAAAACCAATAAATGTCACTTCTAAGTCTGCATTTCAATTTCTGCCTAAACACTGTTTAAATGTATGTGGGATTTGGGGGTTGGGAACAAGGTGAATGACTTTTATATTTTCTCTTTTTAAATTTCCTACAGCTTATTAAATGTGACATGCAAACTTATAATCTTCCTTTGGTAACATCCCTGCCTTTGCTACAGCAATCATTCTGATCTTGCCAACAGGATTTTGACTCCAGTGGTGGAACAAGCAGCAGGAGAAAATGAACTCTTAATTGAAAACAAATTTTGGCTTAAACACAGGAAAAGCTAAAGAGATGTACAAAATGCATGCATTTGAGCAAAGGATGTTTTGAAGGGGAAAAATTAAGACTGAAGTAGAAGAAACGCCTGTGCATCAAGCATGAGTCAGTTAGATTTGGATACAATGTGTATTCATCTGAAGGTGCCAGGTTATGTACTCTACACTAGAACAGAGTAACTAACAGGAACACAGCTTTTTGTAATACTCAGAATTTTAGAAGGAACAGTGAGATGTGTAATTTTCATTTTGATTTTGTAGATTATTATGCGTTGAATAAGTGCCCCCCAAAGACCCAAGTGTGGAAACCCAGCCTGTGGCACTATTAGAAAGTGGAACATTTGAGAGGTGGGGCCTAAGGAATTTAGATCACTAGGGGCATGTCCTTGAAGGGAATATCGAGACCCAGCACCTTTCTATTTCTTTCTTGGTTGCTATGAGGAGAAGAGGGTTCTTCTACCACAAGCTTCTGCCATGATGTTTTGTACCACCATAGATCCAAATCAATACAGTCAAGTGACTATGGACTGAAACCATGAGCCAAAACAAACCTTTCCTACTTTTAAGTTGATTATCTCAGATATTTTGTGGCAGTAATAGAAAGCTAACACACAGATGAAACAAATAAATTCCAATAAACTAAGTGATTCAATGTTATACAGTTATTAAGTGACAGACTTGGAGTTCATATTCATATCTTCTGACTCTAAGTAAGTGCTCTTTCTGTACCATGATGTTGAATTTGATCTACAGCTCTAACAGGACTACTGTTGATAATATTTACACTAACAATGACACCTATTTTTAAGCACTCACTATGTACTTGGTACTGTGTTAATACTATATCTAGTCTATATGCATTACAATCTGATGAGTTAGATATTAATCCTATGACGACAGAAATGAATGAAATGAGGCTTGTGGAGTCAAGTATTTTTATGTTGGCCAAAAGAGCCCAAAGTCTTTTCACCAGTAAGTTCAAAAATGGAACTTGGACTTCAATCCTAACTCTCTGATTACGAAGCCTGTGTTCATGAACAGCACCACTGGTTCCCAAACTTGTCTATGAGTGCAAACACTTGAGTACTTAGAAAAATACAAATTTACAGGATTTTTTTTTCCCCCTGGATTCTGATTTAGTAGGTCAGGCATGCAAAAGAAGATGCAAACTTTTAACAAGCATTTTGGACAAATATTATACAAGTAAAGGAAACTATATTGAAGACAGTGTATCTTATCCTCAAGTTAAGGGTTTGATAAGATCTTCCTTTAAAGGGCATAAGTATTTAAGGTTTTGTAGGCCAAATATTATCTGTTGCAAATACTCCTCTGTTCTTACAGTTTGAAAGTAGTCATAGAATATATGTGGTTATGTTTCAATAAAACATTTATTTACAGACACTGAAAACTGAAATTCATAAGATAGTTACATGGCATGCAATAGTATTCTTTTCATTTTTTAACAAGAAATGTAAAACCACTCAGATGTCACAATATGTAAAATAAGTGTGTTGGAGGTAACCCACAGTCTGTTTTCACCCATACCTGTTCCAGCCTTCTGGAATGCCTTCTCATAGAGGTTAACAAACAGCAGTTGATAGAAAATATTTTTATACAGTTTATCCCTACTGCTGACATTTCTACTTTTTACATACTTTTGTTTTGTTCTGGTTTTGGTTTTTTTTTTTTGCTTCCTGTCTCCTGCCTTTCTAACCTGATATATGGAAACCGTCTCGTTTTAAATTAAAAAATATAAGAGTATTTTAACAATTCTAGAAATAATACCACAAAGTCATGGGGGGAAATAAAATAATAAACACAAACATATTTATTATAAATAATTATATTATAAGGAATAAGAAGCTCTTATAAACTATTTAAGCCTTATCCACAGGACAATAACTAGATTTTATCATTTTGGTGGATCATTAGCAAAAAGCATTAAGCTTAAGAATTGCAAGAGAGGAACATTTGGCAGGCAACCATCTAAGTTCATGACATTTGGATTGGGTATATATCTCTGGACATCAGGCAATCTTTGCCTCATAGCGCTAATTGACGTATAATCACATTCTTTTGGCTTTCCACTTCGCTGAATTGTTTTCAACTAAGGTACTTCTACAATGCGTTCTCTTCCCCAAAGCCTTGTGTGATTCTAATTGAAAACAAATAATTTTAAAATAGGTCAATAAATGTGGTATTAACTATGTACTTAGTACTCTTTAGTTTATCACTTGTTTTTCCTAGTTCATTTCACTACTTTCTAAGAGACATACTTTTATTTAAAAAGAGATTTTTTTTCAGTTTTTAATTATACATTAAAGAGAAAGACAGACACATGAGTATGTTCCAAGACCATGCTGATTTTGTACGTAAAAGAGAGTTTGATATTTGATTAAAGATTCTTACAAACTCTCACGGCTGAGAGGTACCTAAGAATTATCTAATTCAACTTCTCCATTTTCTACTTGACTCAAAATCTTTCACATGGGAATACTCAACAATTTCTTAAATGCCTTTAGTAACAGGGAACTCAGTAATTATTATAGCAGTTTTATCATCTTATCTAGTACTGTAAGTTCTTCCTTCCTTATTTTAAATCAGAATTTTCACCTTTTAACTTTCACTTAATTGCTCCTTGGACACAAAATTTTCAAATATAAGTTAATGATGTAGTAACAATGTATTAGAAATGCTTATGATACACGTATATGATTATACATGCTATGTTTACACGTAAAATCTTTTAGTCAAATTTTTTTAAAGTCAATGATTTTGTCTAGTTCTATCTCATGTGAGTGCTTTGATTTCAGAACTGCCTAAATTATAAGTTATACACTGAGAGAGATGAGGAGAGATCTGTATGAGTCAAAATGAGCCCAGGAAAAAATGAGTTGATGAAGAAGGTAGCTTTGTTCTTGTGTAGAACTCCAGTATCTAATGCCTCATCTCAGGTGTGTGGGCTTTTCTTAAACATCAAATTCAAAGTAGAGTAGAGACTGAACTTGGAATTCCATGAAAAAGTTGGAAACGGGACTGAGGTGTTCACCTTACCCAAAAGGACACAGTAAACTGAAAAAGAAAAGTTCCAAAACATTTTCCTCTAATCCCCCCAGGAATACAGGTTTAGTAGACTACACAGCCAGGACAATACCACCTTGTGATACCCAAGATGACTAACTGCTTGGGTGCAGAAATAAAAGAAACTCCAGCAAGCAGGACAATGATCTAGGAAATGAGCATGTTGGTACAGAATCTGGAAGTAGTCAAAGGTCATCTTCTTAGCTAAAAATAAAATGTGTACCCCAGAAATATTTTCTGCATCTCAGTTTTCTTCTATGCAAATAGAAACAATAATAGCAACTACTGCACTGGGTGGTTGTGAAGGTTGAATGAGTTGATACTTGCAAAGTTCTTGGAAAAGTGTTTGGCACAGATTGTATAAAGTAAACAAATATTCCTCATTACCAATTTAATATATGTACACCTGAATATTTACCAAAATATAAATCAATTGTCAATTTCTTATTTGTTACAAACTGTGAGCTCTTCAAAGTCAAGAGTTTTATCCTAAATACTGGCTTATTTATTGTGTCCTTAGAAATATACCCAGAGTTTAAAACATGCCATTGACCTTCAATAATTTTTATGAAAGGAATAGACAAGGTATGTTGCCTTTTTATAACTTACTCTTTAGATAATTGGAAATTTTATAAATACTTTGATAGGTCAAAGATATGATGGACAATTTGGTATCTTATAATAAATCTAGTAAGCTATGATCTAAAACTTTATTTTAATCACTAAGATATAATATACCAAACCATATAAATAGTCTGTTAAAATCTATCCTTAACTACCTAAATTAAAAGATTCACATTAAAACTTGCAAATAGGACAATAAGCAGCAGTGAGTGAGTCCAGAAACTGACATGCTGTTATGATCCTGCAAAGGCAATCACTTTCAATGAATTACTCTCCAGGACTATTTCTTCAGTAATTTGCATAACAATTTTAAACTTTATTTTATCTTGGGCAGTTAAACAGAACATTTTAGAAATGCACCTAAGCCTGATCCTAGCCAGGGACTCAATTCACCAGACAACCCAAATATATGCAAGAGAATGCCAACACAGTAGTCTTGGGGAATGCTACCCACACACCTTGATGGTTACATCATTATTTTTTCCCCATATACCTCATTGTTAGACTTAAAAACATGATCTGGCTTGAGTTATGGATGAATTTGTGTTAGCATTATCTAGGTTAATAAGACGGCTTTCTTTACTCATTTTGAAAAAGTCTTTGAATATGTTTAATCCAAGCCTGGAATATAAATGAGGAAATGTTAAGTTGTTTGCACTTACATGGCCAAGACCTCAGGAGATTTAGTAGGGGCCACCCAGTTCTCAGAAATGCTTAATTTGTATTCAGGGTGTTGATGGTTTGGCTAACCAGATGGGCAGGCTTAGTCCAAGTTTACTTGTAGGTAAACTGAGGAATTTTTTGGAGGAAAACTCACTTTGAGGGCAAATATACAGACAATACACTCTAGCATCAAAATCTTAGTTATCAAGGAAAAAGAGAAATGCTGATGGCTTGATCTATATCATGCACATGACCTAGATCAAAAAAATTCAGCTGAAAGTAACTATAAATGAAAACCAATAGTTACTCCCAAATGGTATTTGTGAGACTTGGAACATATTTGTTGTTTTGAAGACCAGATGATAAACTGTGACATGCTTCTTTCTCATTTACCATGAATCTCAGAATACCTTTTATGCAGTAAGGCCTACATGGAGCATCTCCAAGAACCCCAGGAGACACAGACTTAGAAGTCATGTTCACACCATTGATGTTATGCTGACTTTTACAATTATTTTGGGCTAACAACTTCAACTAGCAAATCTAAAAAAGTACCATATGATATGAGAAGAAGATGCAGCAGCAAAATATGGGTATTTATATAACCATGACTTCATTTATATCTGCAGGTAAATAGGATCTGGTTATTTGGGGGTTGAACAAGGGACATCATAAACACTATTTTATCAAACCTAGAATTTTGGAAGCAAAAGTTCTCAACAATCAGCCTGCTCCCCATCTACTCAATTTTATTTCTCTGACTCCTAACATACACCTTTAGTTTCTGAATGACAACTCTCCTTACATCACTGTACATATGCTCTGAGCATTATGGCTTTTCTTGCTATTTCCTTCTCATCTATAATGTTCTGTAGTTCTGTTCTACCAATAAAACAAAATCTATTATTTATAGCCCTTCTCAACTAGGTTTATTCCTTCCATGAAGCCTCCTCTAACAATTCTAAGCCTTAAAAATGCTAACTCCCCTCTTTTGCCTCTTGCCTTTATCAGATAACATATGCACTGTTTTACACTAGGTGCTAAGTATTTCTTATGTATTTCTATGAACACTCCAATTAAAGTATAGGCTTCATGAAGGTAGGATTTAAGTCTTAGATGCATGTATTGAATGCAATGCAGTATGGTCATGCTCAGTACAGTATGCAATATAGACAGTTGAACATACAGGAAAAAAAAAAAAGAGACTTAAAAACCATGCAGTTGAAACACAAATTGTTCAAGTACAAGTCTTATCAACATAATGCATTTCACGAAACAATACCAAAACATTTATTACCTGCAATGTATTCTTACAATTCTCTACTCCCTCCCACCTTTTCTTTAATGTGGGTAAGAATTCAATATATCACTTTCATTAAGTTCATTAATGGGCCATAATCACTTTAAAAAGTGGGAGAAATAAACAGTATATCATTTTAAAAACTAAAATTTTTAAAAATTGATATGTAGAGCCACACTCATATCTTCAAAGGCAAATCTATGAAGAAACTGTCTTCCACATGGCAATGAAATATTCTCAGTACATGAACCTCCTGAAATACATTTTATGAATCATGGTAAGCCAGCAATTGGTTGAACTTATAATTTAAATAATTTAACAAATATTATAAACTTTAAAATGTTTCCTTTCATCAAAAATATATGAGTAAACAATAAATACCATTTATATAAAAGCAACAATGTATACAATAGACTAAAGTTTAGCAAATATACATAAATCCTTTTAAGAAAATTGAAAAACTTATTAATGATCTAAAAAAAGGTAGATAAATGGAGTTATAGCATATTTGTGCATACAAATATTCAATATCCTAAAGACCTTAAATTATAACATATTAATCTAAAAAATTAACCTAGAAATTCAATAATTTTCAAACAAAGATAACAAATGGACTTGTATGGGTGTTTAGGAATAGGGCACTTGACAACCTGATTGTCAACCTCATATGGAAAAAAAAGGACCAAGAAGAGTTAAGATAATTTTGAAAAACAATAAGGAGATAGGGGCTAGCCTACTTAATATTAAAGTGATAATAACTGAGATTATGATATTCATCTATATAGTTCCATATTGACAAACATAGATTAAAGGAAAAAGAGGTTCCAGAAATAGATTGTACTCTACAGATACATATCACAGATGACCCTGGATATTAGTGGGGTGAAACAGATTAAACAGTACTATAAAAATAGAATATTCATAGAAAGGGGGAAAATGTTTCCATATCTATTTATCTGTCTATCTAGTTGTCTATCTTTCTGTTTTAGTCAGATTTTTCACCACTGACTAAAGAACCCAATCAGAACAACTGTACAGGAGGAAGTTTATTTGGGGGTTTATGGTTTCAGAGGTCTCAATCCATAGATGGCAGGCTGCATTCCTCAGGAATTGCAGAACATCATGGCAGAAGACTATGGCAGAGGAAAGCAACTCACATGTTGATTAGAAAGCAGAAAGAAACTCCACTCTCCATATACAAAATACATACCCTATAGCCACACCCCAAAGGAACCACTTCTTCCAGCCACACCCACCTGCCTCCAGTTACCACTCAGTTAATCACATGAGGGATTAATTCACTGATTAAAGTTATGACCCAATCATTTCTCTTCCAAACCTTTTTGCATTGTCTCACATTGAGTTTTGGGGGATACCTCACATTGAAACTATAACACTTTCCAAGTGAATTAAAGACCTAAATGAAGAGTCAAAGTGCTTAAATTTTAGAAGAAAATAATATTATAAGTGTGTGATAGAGAAGGACTTCTTTAAAATGTTTTTAAAAAGATGAAACAGGACTGGGGTTATAGCTCAGTGGTAAAGTGCTTGCCTTGCACATGTGGGGAACTGGCCTCTATCCTCAGCACCACATAAAAATAAAAGAAGTAAAATGAAGGTATTGTGTTCATCTATAACTAAAAATTAAAAAAAAAAACATAAAACAATCAATGAAGCAAAAAAGGAGAAAATTATAAATATGTTTCATTCAAATTAGAACATGTTTGCAGAGACAAATGAGACCATTAAAGAACAGTAGAAAGGTAAGGTATAGATGAAGAGATTATTTACATTGCAGGTTATTTATAATAACCAGGAAAAAGTTCATGACTAAAATACAAAATTAAGTCTTAAAGATCAGGAAGACTAAAGCAAATAATACTACAGTTAAATGAGAAGCAATTCCAGACATTTATAAAACAAGAAGTCTAAAAGCCAATAAACATGAAAATATACATCAATATCACTGATAACCATAGAAAATAAAATTTAATCTGAAAGTAGTTATAAAGGACACCATTACAATGTAATATGGAATACTGCAGAAGTTCATCTTTTGCAAGTAAGAAAAAAAAAAGAGGTAAAATTTAGGATATGTATATACTATGTATGCAAATGAACCTAGTTAACATATCAACCAAACTTGGGTTAGATCTAGATTCAATCAAAACAACCATAAAAAGAAGTCTCTGAGACATTGGTGGAAGTTTGGCCCATTAACTTACATTCAATAACATTAAAGAATTGATCATCATTTTTGATGCAAGTAGTTGTAACAATAGCTATGATTTTTAAAATCCCTATGTTTTATATATATATTCTGAAGCAGTCACTGGAAAATAATTATTTGATGTGTGTCATGTGTTTCAGCTCAGTTCTAGGGTAGTAGAAGAAGTATGATGAGAAATTAAAATTGTTCAAGAGCTTATTGTGGTTGAAATGGGATAATGGGTAAATGTATATTTATTCCTATTTTGGCTTATATTTGAAGGTTAACATATCAAAAATGTAACAATAATGTTTATAAACTTGTGTTTTTATGTTTAAGTATGTATGATAAAAATATAGATAAATGCATGTGGACTTTCAATTCAGTGTAGGATGTATGTACTACATTGACCAAGTCAGGATACTGAATATGGAACAATACAATGAGGTTTCAGCTTTACTTATATAATTTTATTTCTTATGCCACATCAGTGCTATATAAGTACCCAGAACACTAGTCTTTTATTATCTTTTACATTTTCAAACACTGTGCATTTTTAAAAGAAAGAATAAGAAAACACAAGGGGCAAAAGAAAATAATCTCTAAACCACATATATAAGTTATTTAACAAATTTCCTTGACTCTAAATGCTCAGTTTATCATTTACTGCCTCTGAAATTATGATGTTCTTTATAGTTGATGATGCCTGAAGCTCAATGAAATAGAGTACTCTTTTTGTGCATAATGAGTGATGGATAGAATAGACAGTCACTGCAATAGGTAAGTTAATCATTTTTATCTAGATTTGATTGCTTTCCCCAAACTTGGAAACTGATAAGTAAAATCTTTCTGAACTCAGTTTTATCATACGGATTATGAATAACAATACTTACTATGATCTAAGGGGAACTTTCCCTCTAAAGAATAAATTACTAGGGCTGGGGTTGTAGCTCAGTGACAGAGCACTTAACTAGCATGTGTGAGAAACTGGATTCAATTCTCAGCACTGCATATAAATAAATAAAATAAAGGTCCATTGAAAACTAAAGAAATATTTTAAAAAGAATAAATTCCTCTTTCTAGGACAGAAAATAGAAATGGTCTTTGGTGCTTTGGTGGGAGAAAAAAGAGGGAAAGGAGAGAATCTTGAGGGACATGATAAAACATAAAAATTAAAGAGAAACTTGCTTGAAGTCCCAATAAGTCTTTCTCCCACTGCTCAGAAACAGAATGTCATGGCCAGAACTGCCTGTCTGAATGAGGCAGGATTTACATGTCTAAATGACTCTGAGAAGCTATAATATCTGGGACTCCATTAGCTTTTGTGGAAGATAACCTTGGCAAATGCTAAATGAAAGGTTGTGCCCATCCTTCCTTGAATATTGAAAAACTAGTATGGTAGTGGCAGGTATTTAAATGTGTACCAGCAGCAACAACCATAATCAGGGCTCTAGTCTCAACTCCATGTTCTAACATTGCATCAACAGGATTATCTCGTCATCATAACTGAATTGTTCAGGAGCAGGAAAGATGGACCCTAAGAGAAAAGTCCATGTCCTAGGGATACAGTATGATTATCAGTAGGGGGCTCACCTCCCAAATAAGAGAAGGGCTTTCCTGAAATAAATGAGGGGGGAGCTCAACCTGTTTAAAAAGATAAAAATGAGTTTATTTATTCATTTATTTATTTGAGAATAACAGAAAAGCAGAGAATATTGGTTAGATCTATCTTGCAAAGAATAAGAAAAGTTATAGGAAACAGAGCTGAGTTAAAGACAACAGGGAATGACCAACTATTTAGTTCTTTAAAAGAGGGGAAATAAAGACCAGTAAAAGTCTCCATTAATTTTAATCTAAAGGGAGTATGAAGCAAACCGTGTATATGAAAGTTTCTCACTATAATAAAAGACCTGAGATTAACTTATTAAAAGGAAAGGCTTATGTTTGTTCACAAGTTTGGAGGTCCAAGTTCATGATCCATTGAGTGTATTACTTTGGTCCTGTAGCAAGGTAGCAAATTATGGTGGGAGCACATGGTGGAGCAAAATTGCTAACCTCATCAGCCAAGAAGTCAAAGGAAATGAAGAAAGGGTCAGTGCCCCACAATTTCTTCTGAGGTCATGCCCCCAAGGACTTAAAAACCTCCTAGGTCCCACATCATAAAGCCTCCACCACTACCCAATAGTTCCCCCTTGGGTACTAAACCTTAAATATGTGGACTTTGGGGGGAAACTTATCCAAACCATAGCACTAGGTTCTTTAATTTTTCTAAAAAATCTGAATTTTTTTATGATGTCTAAGCCCATGTCTACATTTTATCAATGTCTATCCTTAGGAATATATAAGAAAATATAAATAAACTAATTCAGTCATCAGCATAACTTCTCATAGGACTCCACATTTTAGGAGACTGGAGAGAAAATACAAGATTTTTCATTCATTTAATATTTTTACCTTTATCAATTAAAATGCTATTTCATGGTCATGCAACATATCTATGGATCCTTCCCCATAAACACTTACTAGAAATCTATAAACACAGTGAAAACATATGAAGGATATAGCCAACTAGCAGTGGCTATATCTATATCTCAAAACCAAGCGTAATAGCCTTAATTTCTTAGTAAGAAATTATGAACTCACTGAGGGAGAAGAAAGATAGGATGGGTCTCAGAGTCTGCTTTTGACTGTCATATCTATTAAATCATATGTCTTTTTATCATTTGGAATTTGTGTGTATCCATGTTTATTCAACCTTGTAATGAATTGTGTTTATTATTTAAAAATCAATGATGGCTCTAAAATTAACAAAACCAAACAAGAACCAGTCACAACAGGGAAGAAGGATTTACAAAGATGGTCCAACCCCCACACGCTTTTCCTATCAGTATCCTCTTTAAAAACAATAAAAATGATACAATAATATGAATAATACATTTCATTTAATCCTCCCAAAATCTCATAGAAGTCCTCTGCAGTGCATACTATTATATAATCCCTATTGTCCTTGATGATGAACTGAAACTTAGAGGGGTAAATAACTGGGGCAAAGTCACATATCTAGAAGGGAAGCAAGCACAACTGGGGTTTGATCCAGGGTACTCTGACTCCAGAGAAGTACTGTGATGTAAACAGGGCAGACTCTTAAAGTCATATGGTCCTTGGAGTACATCACATGATCACATGGCCTCTCAGTGGACAGAGAGGTAAGAAAGAAAGCTAAGAGATGAAAATGCCCTTGTGCCTTAATCACAAAATTTAAAATGAAAAGGATATTTTAAAATGTAGATTTTGGCCACTTAATTGAAGGGGAATGATATTAATGCCCTCCTAAAGAAGATGTGATAGCTTTACTCCTTACTCTAAACCATATTTAAGTTTAAGACAAGATTATTTGGTGATTCCCTGGACCTAGGCAAACATAGTTGGAAAATTAGGCATTTTATTATTCCTAGTTAGAGGCTATCGTTAGCATGCTGACCCAGAAGTCTCTATTTGAGTTAATATAAAAAGGAAAACCCAGCATAATTTTTAAAGAAATTAGATAAACTACAATAAAATTAGGCAGTAAATAAATAGGCAGTTCACAGAGTCTTTGAGTACAGATGGCATGTACAACTCTTGGATTAGATTTCTGAAGTCAGGCTGGAGCAAAATGAATTCAGGCTAACCAAAGATGCAATTCTTAATCTTCTGCCAAGATTTACAAACCATGACCTGTTTCAATATGCTCTCCGAGAGCTCATAATAACTGAAAGACCATGGAAACATTAAATCAGGTTAACCATTCAAAACAGGCTAAAACTAGGGATAGAGAGTCAGGTGAATGTTAATCTTGCTTTTATTTCATAGATTTACTTTATGCCTGTCTTCCTAAGAGCTCATGGTGATATGGAATATGTCCACAATGAAATTATATGAAATATACAATTCTCCATGCTTGCATTTAAAGTATTTTAGATTTGCAAATGCAGGCCTATAAGTGACCTTAGAAATTTAGAAATGATATTATGAACTTTACATCCTTCACTCAGTGCTAAGAGTACCTCATTTTTGTTTCTGTAATTTTCTTGAAATTAAAATGTTTTTTAACTCTAATCTTAGAGGTTAAATTTTAAGAGAAGGTATTCCTGCTAACTGAACAGCAGAATAATTCTATCTGAATTATGGAAATATCCCCACAGATCTCTCATACTTCCTCTTTTGACTCTTAACTCCCCAGAGAAAGCCTAAAAACAAAACAAGAGCTCTCATCTAAAAAGTCTGTAAGGATTCAGGCAGAATTCTCCTCTGAATGTCATAGACTTTTACAAAAGAATGTATGTGCACCTCACATACATTTAGAAGGTCTTTTAAGAATTTTGAATTCATTTTACCATTTCATTTGATTCTGCCTAAGTATCTGTTTACACTAGCCAGAAAAATTAAGTCAGCATTATAACAATTACCTTTGGCTTAAAAAAAAAAAAAAAAAAAAGCTACAATTCTAACAGTATATTTTTCTTTCTCCATGGCAAATAAAAGTATCAAAGATTTAAGATGCGTGAGAAGATTTCTCACAAGAAACCCACATACTCATTTCTTAGAATCTAGTATTTTGTCCACACAGATCAGTTCACTATGCCTAGGCATAAATCCAGTTATTCCCTTGTGGAAAATTTAAGGGTATTGTTACTTGCTTTTGAAAAATAAAATGATCAAGCATAGCTTTATTTGTCAATGTTATGGTTTAAATCTGGAATGTTCCCCAAAAGCAAATGTATTAAGCCATGAAGCAAAAGTTCCAGAAGTGGAACTTTTAAGAAAGGAATAGATCATGAGTCTAACTACTGGGAAGTGGTACCTATTTGGAGGGGGTAAGCCCTAATTGGTGCCTAATTGCTGGGGGTAAGCCCTGGAAGGATTTATCTTTGCCAGGGTGTATGTATCCCCCCCCCCCCCACTTTCCTCCTTCCCTCCCTCCATTTTGGCTTCTATGAGCTACAAGTTTACCTCTGCTACACCCTTCCACCATGATGTTCTGCCTTGGCCTAATTCCATTCACTTGTAGAATGGCTATGTATCAAAGCAATGTTATATATCCTGGGAATGCAGGCATAAATGACTATTCCTGGCCTTAAGGATATTATTATCAGGTGGGAAAAAAAGTAAATAAAATTAAGGATTTATAATACAATGTAATAACTGCTAGGACAGAGGTGTAAACCATTTGAATAATATAGGGAAAAAGGCATCTAAGTACCAACTCAGGCAAAGCTGGACAGGCGGATCAGTTATGTGAGATTCTGACAAGGCTGAATAAATAGGACTTATGTTTAGAGATTAAAAAAAAACAAAACAAAAAAAAAAAAAAACACCAAGGAAGATCCAGTTTCTATCTGGGCCAGATAGTACCAGTCACTAAAAAGGAAAGAGACAAAAGAGGTTTGAAGAAGGTGATGAGTTCAGTCTTGAGTAGGTTGACTTGGATGATTAAATATAGAGTAGGCAATTAATACATGAATGGTACAGAATAATAAATGAGCAGGCAGTATCAATGTTAGAGTCATTTTCACATGCATATTAATGTAACAAAATTACTTCACTGAAGCTGAGTACTTAGCTATGCTAATACCTAAGCTGAAGGGAAGACTGAAAGACAGCTTGTGAAAGAAACAAAGTAACAGCCAGTAGGCCTAGAAAAGCCTAGAAAAGTGGGAAGTTATGAAAGAAAAAAGTAAAAGGTTTCAAGGAGGAAATGATCTATGGTAATCAATTCCAAAGAGGGATTATGTATGATAAGAAATAAGGGGCAATACGATTTAGTAACTAAGAATTCTTTTGTGAGGAGTGTTGTGTGAGTTTAGAGTAGCAAGAACACATGCCAGGTTGTATGAAGTAAGAAGGGGAAGTAATTTCACTGTTTATCTGTGCTCCAAGACTAAATTATTTTTATATTTGAATCTATCCTATCTCAAGCTCTCCACAGATTATAGTGTTTCCCCTCTATATTTGATAACTATGTATAAATCAAGTAAATGATACTTAAGATCAAGTAATTCAAATGTTTTCTAATTCTCTAAGGTTTAGAACATGACCTCTTCTACTCCCCAAAGCAGGGGGATCTTCCCAGTCAACATTCAAGGTGAATAAGACAATCAAAGCAAAGATACCCAGGGAGATAACTCACCCCGCTACCTCAATAACATTTTCTGGACTATCTTCCTTAGACTGGAAGCAGACAAAAAGATTCTTCTAAATCCCAAACTCAGTTCTGCTCAAAACTCTATCCACTGTTTTTTCCTCTGTCCTGGTTGATTGATTACCTTGTCACTTGATACCTGATTAAAATCCATATAATGAAGAACGGCTGAACTCTACTCAATTTCTTGATGACAAAGTATATTGCTCAGAATTACTGACTGTGAGCTCTGCCTTTGGGTACATGCTCTAATAATGCTGAAGTAATCGGGGATATGAAAGAAAATGTAGTTGTACTTATCACCAATCAGAAAAGCCAATTTTTCACTACTCCAGAGGTCACAGAAAGAAGGTACTGGAAACAGATAATCCTTTGTCCCTACTGTTGTGATCAAGGGGAAAAAAGTCAAAAGGAGCCTATTTCAGCCTTTGTCCTTAAGAAATCACAATAAGCACAACCCCCATTCTGACCCACTCTACTCATGGAACATGGGTAAGAAATGAACTTCAGTTATTTTTTGGGAATTGTTACCATAGGACCACTTAATTCATTTTAACTAAGGCAAGATGATTGGTCATTCTCAACAGATTTCAAAAGTGTGAAGATAACACTGAAGAAAGGCTTTCTGTAATAGAATTTTCAGTTGTTCCTTAATGCACACTGCACTTTGGCTTACACAATCCAAACGTGCATGTGTGTGTGTGTGTGTGTGTGTGGCCATGCACAACACCCAAGGGGTATGTTTTCTCTTTTCCCATGATTACTCTGCCTTTCTTATCTGATTTGTTGTTCTGAATTGCAGACCTGGATGATTGCTTTCTGAATCATATCAGCAAAGCTTTTCTCCCTTTCTGTCACTGTACCCAGCAACAGATCATTTGCAGCCAGTTCCTTGGTAACTTTAACTTGTGTGTTAAAAATTCTGTTCACTCAAAAAATTTGTAACCCTTTATAACAGAACTCCAAATAATGTCCCTGAACTATGTTTGTAGAGGAATCTATAACTGTTAGCTATGTTTGCTTCATGGCATTTGCTGAAATGCCCATTTAGAAATTGTGATTCTGGAGCCAGGTGTGGCAGCACATGCCTGTAATCCCAGTGACTAGGGAAGCTGAAGCAGGAAGCACAGCAAGTTCAAGGACAGCCTCAGCAACTAAACAAGATCCTGTCTTTAAAAGGACTAGGGATGTAGCTCAGTGGTAAAACACCCCTGGGTTCAAGCCCTGTACCAAATTTAAAAAAAAAAAAAAAAAAAAAAAAGGAAAGAAAGAAAGAAAAAGAAAAAAATGTGATTCTGGCTGCTCTCCTCTTTACTGCTATACTGATGGCAATATAAAATATTTTTCCTATTACCCTTAAAGCAGCTGAACATAATTAAACTGCTAAAAGCTTATGCCAAATATATTCTGATTACTTAATCCTCATAACAACCTATGGCATCAGAACTATCATTATCTACTATTATCTACTAGAGAAAACCTAAGGTACAAAAGATTTGTTTCCTTTGACCCACACAATATTTTTTTAAACAAAAATGTCAACTAGAATTTCAGAACTAGAATTAAGAGATTCTAATTTCATGTAAAAATCTGGATTTTTTTCAATTTTACAAAATCAAAACAGGTACTGTGCTACCCATTCATTCATTCCTCTTTGGCAACAACTGTCAGAGCAGAGGAGAAGTTGTCCACCTCAAACTGGATATGTGCTCTCCACCCCATCACATGTCCTACCCTACAAGCTAAAACCATTTACCTCATTGGTGTCTGTCTTTGCTCCCTTCCTCAGTAAAATGTGAAGCTCTGAAACAACGTAAGATACGACTGTCATTATGTTGCACATTCTAGTCCTGGCATTTGACCTTGCATCTGTACTTTGGAAATATGACCATCATGCAATGGAGTTAGCAAGAAAACTTTAGGACAATATCTTTTGGTCTACACTAGAAATTTTAAAACAAACAAACAAACAAACAACAACAACAACAAAAAACCAAGTAGCCCAGATACAATTTCTGACAAGAATATCAAACTTACTAAGAACACTTAAGGGACTGCTTATAAAAGAAATGACTTTTTTTTTTTTTTTTTTTTTTTTTTTTCCTGGATCTCTCTCTTTGCTTCTAAGACAACTCTGACCTTACTTCTTTTACCCACACAAAAGCAGCAGCAGCACTAAGTTCATTGTTAGCTCATTGGCAGCAGTCAATAAAGATACATGGAAGTTTCCTATTGAAAAAGAAATTGTAAAGTAATAGAGTTTTCACCAAATGCAATCTTTCACAAACACCACATTGCCACCTTTACGACTTCCTGGTTGGAGCTGGGGTGAAGCTTGGTGGTAGAGTGCATACTTGGTATGCATGAGGCCCTGAGTTTAATTCCCAGCACCCAAATAAGCAAACAAAACCCACCACCAACAACAGACTGCCTTGACCACAAGGCCTACCACAGTCCCAACCCAAGATAGACCTTTTGAAAGGGCACAACTAAGCCACACCGTTGGTCCCAAGTAAAGCCTTCCCTCCACCTGACCAAGTAGAGGGGAACGCAGTTGTATTAGTGTTCTCTAGAGGAACAGAATCAACAGGAAGTATGATTATAAAAGGGAATTTATTAGATTGGCTTACATGACCAGAAGCTGGCTAGTCCACAATGGCCATCTGCAGCTGAAGAACTGGAAGAACCAGCAGCTGCCCAGTCCAAGAGGTGGATGCCCCAGATCAAGAAGGATCAACAGTGCTACCCTAGACGGAGACCAAGGGTTCTGGAAACTACCTGGAGAATCTCCAGCAGATTCTACTTTGAAAGAGTAAAGAAATGAGAGTCCGATATCCTCACACAATCCAAACAGTGACCAAGAACCCATTCAAGAAGAGCTGAGCATGTATTGGCATCCACTTCCTTGTTCTTCCAGCTTTTATTCCATCCTATTGGGTGCCACCCGCACTTAGGGAGGGGCTCCACTTCAGTTCACTATCCCACATTCCATTCCTAGACATACCCTCATTGACACACCCAAAAGCCTCTTAATCATGGATATCTCTTAATCAATCAAGCTGAGAATTCAAATTAACCATTACAGTGGTACAGTAAAAACTAAAGCTTGGTCTTGGGTTCTGTGACAGATTTAGGGCCAAATCTTCCTGTTACCTTCTTAGGTGGGTATCTTTGGACAAGTTTCTTCTTCTGTAAAATGGGCTTAATACCATATTTCACATAGTTGTCCAGGGATTCAATAAATGAATCTAAATAAAGTCTGTGATATCTGACCCATAATCAGTACTTAATAAATGGTATTGTTAGTACTAAAACATAAGGTAATAATATTGAGCTACTTTTTTCAAATAATGCTCTTTCTGTTTTTTAGGATGGTATACTATTTTCAAAGTTTTGGACTTATAAAAATGAAAAGTATTATACATCAAAATGTATTAAAGAGAGCTGGGGTGGTAGCTCAGTAATAGAGCACTTGCCTAGTACATGTGAGGTACTAGGCTTGATCCTCAGCACCACATAAAAATAAATAAAATAAAGGTATTGTGTCCATCTACAACTAAATTTTTTTAAATGTGTTAAAGAATGTCCATTTATTCAACTAGAAAAACTATCAGCACTTAAACCAGTTCAAGAAAAGAAAATGATATTGAATATTTTAACGAGAAAATTTCAGAGTTGAGGAATGAAACCGATTGTTTACAAATTAATGTTATAATAATGTATGTTATATGCTAATGTTGCATTAACGAAAATTATCCTTCATAATGAAAAGGACTCAGGCTAAATTTCTGTATTACTCAGTAAAGAAAATAGCTTTCTATAGACAAACACTGAAAATAATACTTGGTTTTTCAAATATATCAGCTATTTTTAGTGATAATATTTTTCTTTTTATAATACAAAGTTTGAGGATGGAACTCCATAATGGACTATTTGTATTATAAATAGGCAAGTGATGATCCCATAAATATTTACATAAGGAAAAATTCTAGCAGTGCCTTTTATGAATTTCAATTTGATTATTTTCACCACATTTTTCCTCACAGACATTTATTTAATATGGCTGATCATATTATGAAAGTATTGTGCAAAATATATTCCTTGAATCCTTCTAAATCTGTATTTTCGGTTGAGCTATGCCTGCCCTAAAACAACTGAAAGGTTTTCCTTTCTCATAGGAAATCTGTATTATTCAAATGATGGAAATACATTTGTTTGAGTGTAGTTTCATTAGCTTGTACCATGGAAACATTTATGTATTTATCACATCATATCTCATTTCTGACATGAAGAGGTTGGTTTGGTTCCTCTTCAGGACCCCTCCTATCTCTAACATTTATTTTCATCCTATGACTCCCATTTTAGTGTTTATTGCTTATGAAATGTTAAATTGATTCCTAGTACATCATTTTTCAAGTAATAAAAGATCATTTAATAATAGGTGAAAACCAAAACAATTATTTCTATGTCAGACAGATGTCTAAGAGACACCAAGACTGAATATTGTTTCATAATAGAACAGTTAATTGTATGGAGAGAAAACTAATCTCACATTGACAACACTCCTGCCACACACAAATTATGCTGGTGTTAGAAAAAGAATAGAAAAAGACCATCTCCATTAATGAAGTAGTAGCTAGCTCACCAAGACTCAGCTGGAGATGGAGGGAAAATAACTCCAATATACTGTCAACTCTTACAGAGGCGGGCAACTTAGAAATATTTTTAAAACCATATCAACAACTGGGAGGCAGCATAGGGTCACCAACTTTTTAATTTCCCAAGAATATTTAAAAACAAAATAAAATGAAAACTACCATTTTCTTTTTCATTTCCTTTTACAAAGGAAGGATCCTTTAAACATTAAAAAATAACCTCTGAATAGAACTTTTTTCTATTTTATTATGACAAAATCAGGGAACAGAAAATTTACTACCTTAACTATTTTTAAGTGTATAGTTAGGTAGTATTACCTACATTCGTATGTATAAGCATTTATCTCCAGAACTTTTTTCATCTGGAAAAACTGAAACTCTATGTCCATTAAATATCCATTAAATAATAATTCTCTACTTCCCACCCTCAGCCCCCCTCTACTATCATTTTGCTTTCTTTATGATTTCAACTAAATACTTCATCTAAGAGGAATCATACAGTATTTGTCTTTTTGTAGCTGGCTTATTTCACTTAACACAGCATCTCAAAGTTTATCCATGTTGTAGAATATATCAGAATTTCTTTTTTAAGGACAAATAAAACTTCATTTATTATAAGTAAACACACACACACACACACACACATATATATATGAATATATTCACATACTAACAATATATACTACTATACATCTAGTTTTTATATGTATGTAAATACTATGTATATATTTATATATATAGAAATACATATACTCTGAAGTTTTATTAAATGTCTAAATGACGTTTTATTCATATAAATGTCTATCCAAAGACACAAATAAAATCACATTTTGCTGATCCATTCAACTGTCCACAGACACTTAGTTTGCTTCCATATTTTTGCTATTAGAAATAATCCTACTATGGACATAGATATGCAAATATCTCTTTGAGACCCTGATTCCAATTCTTTCAAGTGTGTACCCAAAAGTAGAATTGCTGCTAGATCATATGCTAATTTTACCTTGTTATCTTCTTTTGAGAATGATCTCATTGTGCTTCCCACAGTGGCTGAACCATTTTATATTCTGACCAACAGTGCACAAGGCTCCAATTTCTCCATATTCTTACCAAAACTTGTTATCTTTTGTCTTTTTCTATAGTTGTCATTATAATGGGTATGAGGTGATATTTCGTCATAGTTTTTATTTACATTTCCCTAATTATTAGTGATGTTGGGCATCTTTTAGTGTGCTTATTGCTCATTTATTTTATAGAGAGAAGTGTCCATTCAGATATTTTGTTCAGTTTTGAATCAAGTAATTTGTTTGTTTCTGAGGTTTAGCTGTGGAGTTCGCCAGACAGCCTTGGAGTGATTCAGTTCTTCCCAGTTTCTTTCCTATAATTCTCAAGCAAAACTACACAATGTCCTGGGAATGCAATCTCCTGAGATAGGGAACTGCCTGAAATAATCCAGGTGTTGCTCCTCTCTCCCCTGGAAGCAGAATATCATCAAAACTTTGTCCAGTTTTTCCCAGGACCCCTGGATAGGTGGTCTTTGGGGTCCCTCTGCTGCATTAGCAGTCAAGACTTCAAAAACTCTTTGAAGATCTTTTGAGCCCTGGGGGACATGCTCACAATGGGTCTTCCCGAGCATCCTATGAAAGGTAAGTAACAAACCTGCATCATATAACGTGTTGCATGTGAGTATATTCTATCTAGCTGAACTCAAGCAACAGTTATACTGCAGACAAGGGTGCAGTAGGCAGAGGGTTTGGACTTTCAATTCTCATGGTTGGCACAGTGATGATCTAAGCTACTCTCCATGCAGTGGGCATCCTCTCTTATGATTAGTTATTAGTGAAACCTGCTTCATAAGGAGTTCCTATGTATTTATTTCTTATCAGATGCTTGATTTGCAAATATTTTCTTCATTCTGAGGGCTGCTTTTCTTATTCCATTGATAGCATCTTATCATGCATGATGTTTAAAATTTCATGTAGTTGAATTTGTTGATTTTTTTCTTTTGTTACTAAAATCTTTGGTGTCACATCTAAGAAACCACTGCCTAATTTCATTTCTTGCAGCTATTTCCTTACATTATTTCCTAAAAGTTTCATAGTCTTAGGCCTTCCATCTCAGTCATGGATCCATAATTTTTTGTATGTTGGGCTAGCTAAGGGTCCAACATCATTATTCTGCTTTTGATATCTAGTTTTCTCAGCACCATTTGTTGTAAAGACTGTCTTTACTATATTAAATGGTCTTAGCACATTCATTGAAAATTATTTAACTATATGTGCAAAGGTTTATTTCAGGACTTCATATTCTATTCCCTCAGTCTACAATTCTGTATTTAGGCTAGTATAAAACTCTTGATTACTATAGCTTTATAGTATACTTTGAAATTAAAAAGTATTATTCTTCCACCTTTGTTCTATTTCAGGATCATCTTAGCCATTTGGTGGTCCCTTGAGATTTCATGTGAATTTTAGGGTGGATTTGTCTATTGCTACAAAAAAAAAAAAAAAAAAACATCATTAAGATTTGTTAGAATTAGTAGGTAATATTGGGTAGTATTGACATCATAAGAATATCAAGTCTCCCAGTGTGTTAGCATGTGATGTTTTCACTTATTCATGTCTTTTTTGATCTGTTTCAGAAATGATTTATAGTTTTCATCAGATTAGTTTTTCACCTGCCTAAATTAATCCCCAAGTGTTTTATTCTTTTAGATGTTATTGTAAATGGAATTGTTTTGTCAATTTCCTTTTTAATTTCTTCATTCTCATTGTATAGAAATATAATTGACTGTATCCAGCTAATTTGCTGAATTTGCTTATTTGTTCTAAAAGGACTTTTGAGGAATATTTAGGGTTTTCTATATATAAGATGATATCATCTAGCTCAGAAATACTATTAATTCTTTTAAATTTAGATACCTTTTAGTTGTTCTGAAGGCCTAACTTACCTGACAAGGACTCAAGTATTATGTTGAAAAGAAGCATCCTTACCTGGTTTTGACCATAGAGAAAAAGCTTTCAGTCATTCCTCACTATCTTACTCATATATGTGTTTTTATTATATTACGGTATTTTTATTCTTTTTCTTATTTGTTGAGTGTCTTTATGATGACAGAGTATTGAATTTTGGTGAATGCATTTTGGGCAACTGATATAATCATGTTTTTCCTGGCTAAATGCTGTTAATATAGTATATTACATTGATCAATTTTTTTATACTGAAACATGTTTGCATTCCAGGAATAAATCCCTATTGGTCACAATATATAATCTTTTAATTTGCTGCTAAATTCCACTTAATAGTATTTTATTGAAAATTTTATATCACTATTCATATGAGAAATTGACCTGTACTTTTATTTTCTTGTAATGTCTTTGTCTGGCTTTGGTAACAGTGTTATGCTGTCCTTACAGGATGAGTTAGAGTGTTCCCTTCTCCTCAATTTCTTGAAAAACTTTTAGAAAAATTAGTGCTAACTCTTTTGTAAATACTTGGTAGAATTCACTGGCAAACCCATCAGGTCCACCTTTTCTTTGACCAATTTTGTATTATTGATCCAATCTCTGTTCTAGTTATAGATCTATACTGATGATCTTTGACTTTGTGGTTTCATTTTGGTGTGTTTGTGTTTCTAGAAATTTGTCCATTCCACCAAGTTTATCCAATTTTTTGGTATATAATTAGCCATAGTCATCTCTTTTATGAACTTATTTTTATAGAATTAATAATAATGTACTTACTTTCATCTCTGGTTTTATTAATGAGTCTTCTGTCTTCTTTATTATTCCATCTATCTGGGTTGTTCATTATGGGTTGTCCATTATATTGATCTTTTCAAAGAATATACTTTAAATTTTGATATTTTCTTTTCATATCCTCTATTAATCTTTCTCTGATCTTTATTATTTCCTTTTTCTGCTAAGTAGTTTAGTTTATTCATTTCTGAGTTTCTTAAGTTGTAAAGTTAGATTGTTCACTTGAGACCTTTCCTCGTTTTTTAATGTTTTATAGCTAAATTCCCCCTTTTGTGCTGCTTCTGCTGGGCACCATAAGTTTTGCTACACTGTGTTTTTGCTTTCATGCATCTCTAGGTATTTTCTTATTTCCTATGTGATTCTTGATACATTGATTAAGAACTTGCTTATTTAATTTGAAAAGTTTTTTAACTTTCTAATTTTACTTTTGTCATTGAATTCTAACCTCATCCCTTTTCAATAGTTCATATGATATCTATATTTTTAAATTTATTGAGACAATGTATAGCCCACCACATGATCTATCCTGTAAAATGTCCCATATGAACTTGAGAAGGTGTATTCTGTTGATTTTGGGTACTGAGTTCTCAATAAGTCTGTTTGTTACAGTGGTTTTACTGTGCCATTCAAATCCTGTAATTCCCTATATCTTCTGTCTTGCCCACTATTTAAAGAGGGTAAGACAGTGAACGCAATTTAACCTTTCAATTCTGTCAAATTTTGCCTCATATTTTGATGCTGTGCCATTAGGTATGTGAATACTTATCACTGATAAATCTTACTACTATATCAAACATTTTATTTCTATATCACATCCTTTGTCTCTTGAAAACTGTCTTCATTTAAAGTTTATTTTGCTGGATATCAGTATTACCAGGTCTATTGTCTTGTGATTACTATTTTCACAAAATATCCCTCTCCAACCTTCACTCTGAACTTATTTGTGTGTTTGGATAAGTGAGTCTGTTATATACAGCATATACTTTGGTCATTTTTTTTCTTCATTCATTCTATCCATCCCTGTCTTCTGATGAGAGAATTTAATCCATTTGCTAATATAAAGGTGATTATAAATAAAAAAAGGACTTATTTCTGTCATTTTGCTAGTTGTTTTCTATATGCCTTGAACCTTTTTTGTCTCTCATTTCCTGCATTGCTAACTTCTTTTATATTTAGTTGACTTTTTGTAGTAAAGCTCTTAAATTACCTTATTTTCCTTTTGTGCATGTGCCTTTGTTATTTTATTTGTGGTTATCATGGGAATTATAATTCATATTCTAAAATACAACACTTCAGTTTGAATTTATACTAGCTTAACTTCAATAACAAAAGGCTATTCCTTTCTCATCTCTCCCCATCACTTTCAGATGTTAATGTCTCAGGATTATGTCAATGCATGGTGTCCAAAAACTTAAACAAATAATTTTTAAATTCCTTAGTCTCCTAAATTAGGTGGAAAACAAAATGTGGAGTTATGCTCCATTGTTCCATTGTACTTATTTTTATAATTGCCTACATATTTACCTTTATTGAGATCTGTATTTCTTCATATAGCTTCACATTACAGTCTAATATCCTTTCATTTCAAATTGCAGGATTCTCTTTAGCATTTCTTGTAGGAAAGATCTGGTGGTGATGAACTCCTTCAGCTTTTATTTATCTGGGAAAATTTAATTTCCTCCTTGCATTTGAAGGACAGTTTTGCCAAATAAAGGAGTCTTGGTTGTCAGTTCTTTTGGTGTGTTGCAAATATCAGTCCATAGCCTTTTGGCCTCCAAAATTTCTGATGAGAAATCTATCAACAATCTTATTAAGGATCACTATGTGTGATGTGTCACTTCTCTCTAGCTGCTTTCAAAATTCTTTGTTTTTGGATGGTTTGATGATGGTGTGTCACAGTGTAGTTCTCTCAGTTCATCCTACTTAGAGGTCATTGAGCTTCTCAAATATTTATAATTATGTCTTGCAAGAAATTTGGAATGGTTTTGGTCATTACTTCTTCGTATATTCTTTTTTTTCTGCCTTTCTCTCCTTTTTTTTTTTTTTTTTTCTTTTTTTCTCAAGACTCCCTTTGTGCATGTGTGGGTCCATATGCTGGTGTTCTGCAGACCCCTGAGGCTCTATTCACTTGTTAATCTTCTCTCCTCTGTTACTCAGACTCAGTGATTTCCATTGTCTTATCTTCAAGCTTGCTGATTCTTTCTTCTGCCAGCTCAAATCTTCCTTTGACTTTCCAGCATATTTTTCATTTCTGTTAACGTCCTTTCTAATTCCCAAATTTCTTTTTGTTTTCCTTTCCACTTTCACATACTTCTACTAATAATTTCATATAATTCATAAATCATTATATTGAGTTTTTCCATGTCTTCCTTTAGTTCTTCAGGCAAATTTAAGAGAGTTGTTTTTAAGCCCTTTACTACTATATCAGCCCTCAGGTATTTTTCAGGGACAGTTTCTGATGATTTATTACTTTTCTTGAAAAAGGCCATACTTCCCTGCTTCTTTCCATGCCCTGGGACCTTTTGTTGAAAACAAAATATTTTAATATAATAATGTGATAATTGTGAAAATGAAGCCCTCTCTCTTCTCTAGAGTTTGCTGGGGTTTATTTGTTTTGTTTATTTGTGTATTTGTGGTTTTTTAAAATTGTTATAGTCTGTCTTTGAGCTGATGATGAGGTTTAGTACAAACTTAGTCTCTTCAAGTCTTTTCTGGGTCTGCCAATATTTACGTGGGTGTATGTGGTGATATTCTAATTTTCCCTGTATACAAAGTTACTCTTAAATTTCATTGTCTTCAGTGTTTGGTTACCAAAAGAAGAAAAGGAAAAGTGTATAAGCAGAGAGGTGGGAAGCAACCAGTCCTTCAAATCCCTGGAAGTTACTGCTGCCAGAAAAGGAGAGGCTTGCAACAGTTGGGGTTGTTTTGACCAGAAGCAGCAGTGATAAGACCAGAGATCCCTAATGTTTGGAGACAATATCTTTTCTTTGCCCTCTATGGTTCCCATGCTTCTCCAGGATCATGTGCACAGTTGCCTACCACGGAACTGAGCAGTCAGAGGTGGATAGCTATCATGGTGCCAGGACATGGAATTGTCCAAAATTAGCCCCAATTTATTGTCTAAGCCCTCCCTTGAAAATTACAAGTTTTTAATAACTACAGAGTAGCAAAATAGTTATATCACACAGCTTTTGTCAGTGTAATTGTTATTCAGCTGGTAAGAAGGATTTCTAGTGTTTCCTATTCTATCATGTTCCAGAATCCTTTCAGAGGACATTCATTTAAATCAAATAAATTTTGGTTTGGATTTTCTCATATCATCATATTTTGGTGAGAGAAAAAAAAAAGCAGTGTGGAGATTCCTTAGAATACTTGGAATGGAACCACCATTTGACCCAGCTATCCCACTCCTTGGCCTATACCCAAAGGACTTAAAATCAGCATACTACAGAGATACAGCCACATCAATGTTCATAGCTGCTCAATTCACAATAGCCAGATTGTGGAACCAACCTAGATGCCCTTTAATTGATGAATGGTTAAAGAAACTGTGATACACACACACACACACACACACACACACCATGATGGAATATTACTGAGCCATAAAAATAATAAAATTATGGCATTTGCAGGAAAATGGATGAAATTGGAGAATATCATGCTAAGTAAGATAAGCCAATCTCCAAAAACCAAAGGACAAATGATCTCGCTGATAACGGATGATGACACATAATGGGGGGTGGGAAGGGGGCAAGAATGGAGGAAGGAGGGACTGTATAGAGGGAAGGGTGGGAGGGGTGGGGGAGGAAGAAAAAATAACAGAATGAATCAAAAACTATTACTCTAGGAAAATGTATGATTACACAAATGGTATGCCTCTACTTCATGTACAAACAAGATATATCCCATTTGTTTACAATAAAAATAAATTTAAAAACATTATTTGATGCTATTTTGTTTATAACACATTTAAAAATATATATACCCTAATATTAAAATGCATACATAAATTATTACTTTTATAGCAAGAGGATGAATTCCATCTTCATTGCAGAGGATTTTTGTAATATAAAAATAAACTTAGGAATATACAAAAATGTCTTCCAAAATATTACTGGACAACAAATCTTTAGTCCTGTAACACTGAACATAAACTCTGGGTCTTTAGAGATATTGTACCTAAAGTCACATCCTCTGTTCCTGTCCTGCCCCTGTTCCTGTCTTACAGTCAGTAACTTCATTTAAGAATATTTGTACCTAGACCAACATCCATCCCCACAGTATATTTCATAGTGTTCTGTATAATGTTGATGGGAAAGGTAAATAATAAAATGCCCCTCGGTCAAGTTTGAGAAATGGTGAAAAACTTTGAAAAGTCTAACAGATTTCAAGATGTCAGGTAACTTCAAGAAGGAAGTATAGAATGCTTATTTATCATAAGTCTGCTTTGAAGGGTTATGGAAAATAATATTCCTAAAAACTCCCCAAGAAAAACGGAGGGACAGTGCAGCTCAGGAGGAGGGAGGGGAAATTGGCCAAACATTAAACCTCTCCCACCGCACCCTTTCCTAATAACAATGGGCCCTGAACTTAGAGCTCCCCCCATCTCAAATTAGCCCTAAATGGAGGCACAGCAAATACTGAAACTCTGGGAAACAATGGATTCCAGAATAAGAATAACAAGTTTCGACCTTTTTATAACCACCCTCCTAAGTTAAAGTTTTAACCTAGACCCTGATGGTCAAAACTGCACTAATATGGCTTCCAATGATTACATTTTTGCAGCCTATGAAACCAAAATCCCCTCTGTAACTGAGGGCCATTTTCCCATCTGGAAAATGGACCCCAACAGCTCCCGAGTCCACAAAGGAATAAAGGCTTCTCTGAATCTGTTGAGGTCTACCTCACATCCTTTTGTGCTTACATGTTTTACTTGGGAATTATAGTTTTAGTGCCTCTAATTTGTTTGTTTTACACTTGAATAGAAATTTTGATCTTGGCTAGGTAATTCTGAGAAGTAGACTATACAATTGAAAAAAAAAGAAATTCTTTCCTTTTAATACACTTCCACTTAACTGATGTCATATGTAAAAGTTTTGCCTTACCATTAGTGATAAAGTCGTTCCTTGATCCACTAATACCCATTGAGCAATTGGTAGGTGAGTCACGTTTAAGTAATCAAAATTTACACAAACAAAATGAAAACTTAGTATATAGTTTGTGAATATGGGGTCTGGTTTGGAGTATCTGTATCACCGAATTTTCCATAGACAATTTAATTACTCTACTTGAGTAACAAAATCAAGTAATAGGTAAATGACCAGGGCAGAAGTCCCTGTCTTTGAAGTTCCAAACTAATGAACTAAGTGAGGTGGTTTTCAGGTAATGACCTTACTATTTTTTAAAATATTAAAGCTATTTTTCCACTGACTATCTCTTTTTGATGGTTAATAATAATAATAATGCCTGAAGATGCATTGATTATTATTAAATAACTATATTATCTGTTTGTAAATTCAGTGGGGGAGCACAATGTGTAATTCAAACATTTGGAATATTCATGATGGCCCTACAAGTCAGTTAAAAAGAATGAAAGAAGAGGTTACTTTTCAGAATTCTTTTGGCTAGTGACTCCAAACCATCCACACATTAAATAGCCACCATGTCCCCCTCCTCTTAATAGCTGCTTTGTTCTTACATATCAGTTCTTTTCTAGATCAGGGACTGGTAATTAGGATTTCAGCTAGCATTAGCATCATGACTTTCTTTGCTGAAGAGTAATAACAGTGGCCATAACAATGACAGAAAATGATAATAGTTCTAATTACTAAGATTCATCTTAGGATAGTGAGCAGCTGTTAAACATCTCTTTAGAAGTTAAAGTTCATTCTCATCTCTTGCTCTAAATAGAGAAAGCTTTAATGCTAATTAGAAAGGAAGATTATAAATTTAAATGCCAGTCAGAGTGAACCATACTGTTCTTTATTAATGTTTTCTTCCTCCCCCACCTCAAGCTTCCTTTAAAAGGTGAAAGTGGAAGTAATAATAGGAGCCTCAGGAGCCGTCCTGGATTCCACTTCAAACTGTCCTTTCCACTTCAGTAAGGGAAGTTTCTCATCTAATTGCATTTAGTGTATGACTAGTTTCCTGAATGTTGTCACAAACTGGTATCTCTAGAAAGACACAGTCTTTTAGTTATTATCTAAAAGCACCTGATGTTTCAGTCAGAAAGGTATCAGAGAATTGGGACCTGGTTAGTAACTCTTAATGTCAACTGCAAACAATTGTAAGTTAAGAAGCAATCACTTGTAGAAGTTAACTAGCAATCGCTTAACTTCTTTGCAAGTCCATCATTTCATCTGTGAAATGAAAAGGTTAGGCTGGTGGGTGTTTTCCAAATTCTTCAGACCATGTGAGTCATGCAGGATGTTGTAGAGAAATGGATTTGTGGCTATGATCTTGAACCTAAACTCAGTATCAGAACCTCTCGCAGGAGTGTTTAAAATCAGAGTCAAGGTTAAATGTGGGAATTATTTCTAGGACCTAAGAAAGCTGGAGGAATGAAGTGTATAGAACCCCACACACTCCATTTCCCCAGGAAGGATGAGACCTTACTTATCTGATGATGTACTTGGAGAGATCCTCATATCTGCCAACATCTCTTTACATCAGGGATTGTCAACCTTTTTCTGTAACTGTCCAAATAGTGAACATTCCAAGATTTGGGGCCATGAGGTCTCTGTTGTAATGACTCAACTCTACTACTGTTGCACAAAAATAGTCATAAATAATAATTAAGGAAATAAGTATAACTGGGTTCTAGTAAAACTTACATTTGAGTTTCAAATAATTATTATAGGACACAAACTGTTATTATTCTTTTGATTTCTTTTTTAACCTTAAAAGTACAAAAAGCATTCTTCATTTCTACTTCATATGAAATCCAGGTTGTGAAGAATTTGTAACAATTTGCCTTAAATTTTGGAAATGCCAAAATTTTAGAATAGCATGTTCTCAAATGATAATATATGCCCTGAAATTAATGGGCTGGGACAGGGCCAAGTATCCTTTTTTTTTTTTTTTAACCCTAGTAATAGAAGGAGTGGCATGAGAAAGGTATTGCTCTGATAGGCTGTGTCTGTCCAAACTCTGCATAGCCACTCTGATTCTAATCAGGTTCTGTTATTTTAACAAAATAGGGAATCCACAGTATGTGAATATATGGAGTGTGTATATGCACATGTGAGTGCATATATTTGATCACTGCTGACCACCTGTGACTTGACCTGCATTGGTACAGTTACCATTTAACATTTGGGTCTCCAGGTTCCTTCTCTATATATTTCATCAGTTCAGAGATGGTGTCCAGAAATCTTATTTTAAGCAACTTCTCCAAGTGATTAATATTATCTTCCCCATTTAAGAAAATGACAAATTTAGAAACAATTAGACAAATTAGAACAAATTTAAAGCTCATGGTGCAGCAAAGGACCAATCTTCTCTAGGGTTGGAAGGTTGATCGTCTTTATTTTATAAACATGAAATTGGTTTTCTAAGGTAATACCACCACACAGAACTACAGCAATCTCAGCACTAAAAGATGAGGCAGGATTGTTGATGGGCAAGTCCTGGAAGTAAAAAGAACTCTCAGTCACTCAGAAGTAGTACTTCAAAAAAAAAAGGGGGCTTTACAAGGAATTTTCAGGGATATTAGGCCACAAGTAATCAATGTAGGGAGAACCAGCAGGCAGGACAGAAAACATGCTTTCCTGATACCTTTCACAACCTGTGACAATTCTGAACCACTGGAAAACTCAGAAGCACCCAGAGTGAGTAAACCCACAGTGATAGGGGATAGGGAGGCTCTGCCTGAGCAAAGAGGTTGGTCAGGTCACACACTAATGTCAGCTTTGCTCTAAACACTGATGACAGCTGTGAACCAAAGGGCATCCTTTCTTAGAATAAACTGTCCAGTGGCATCTCTTGGAACAAATAGCAATAGTCATCAGAAAGCACCATCTTGAATACAAAAGATAAAGCTGGCTGTGTCAATTCTGCTATAGGTCAAACATCTAAAGAGGCTATTATCCTCTTCATCATATTTGCTATTCCCAAAATTACACTGCCTTGATCCCAATCTCTATTATTTTCTTTCACATTCCTCACTGTGCCCTCCTAGCACAGGTTCTCTGGTCCACTTTTCAGCTCAGGTTTGCTCTCCATGCCACTGTCATCCTGTAATTTTGACCGTAGTAAATTATTTCACTAACCCTGTTATTTCATTCATAAATATTTTAATTGCTCAGAAAGATGCATTGACTCTTGTGATGCCTGTTATTTCACATTATTATTTTATGATGACTAGAAAACAAGTTTTTTCAATGGAATAATAATGAATAATGGCAAGATTAAAAATATATTCTCAGTGTGTGCCATGCATTGTGCTAAGTGCTTCACATGGATATTATGATAAAAAAAAAAAAAAAAACTATTGGTCTTTAGTCTGACAAGTAAAGAGCTTGGAAATTATCACTCCTATACTTAAAACAAGGAAAAAAAATATAACCTGCACAAACCAAGAATCAAAAACACTTCTTGAGAGTCATCAGAAAAATTAGGTCACAGATGAAATTGTTGCCTTGGAAACTGGAGAGAAAATGAGCCTAGGAGGCCCAGTTTCAGGACTCCATACTGTCAAGAGTTTTACCCGAAGGAACTCTAACAATTCCCACTATGAATTAAGGAGAAAAATTCCCTATGATTCCCTCAAGGGAGGGAGGAAGAAAGTAACCATTTGAAATACACCCAGAGCTCTGTGTTCTACCTTAAAAAATGGAGATTATTTTAGCAAATCCTAATGTGCTGGGATTTTACGAAGTCTTAACCAATCTGGACAAAGCAAATATCCATGAAAAGATGAACATACCTTGGTACTGGTATTTTTTAGGTTTCTTTTCTTGTGGTATAGTTCTAAAATATTTTTATCAAGTTGTTTTGATTACCTTTATTTATTACAAATGACAATAAATGCTGTGGAATTGTTTTTAATTTTAAAAAGAACTAAAAGCAATGGTAGTGAATAGAAAACAATAGTACTCACATACATATATAAACATATATTCGTTATTACTTTAAGTGTGAATGGTCTAAGTATACCAATTAAAATACAGAGACCATCAGAATAGATGTTAAAATTACATACTATCTACAGGAAACTCACTTTAAATATAGACATAGACATATGAAGAGTTAATGGCTAGAAGTTGGGCACAGGGGCCTATATCTGTAATCCCAGCTACTTTGAAGGCTAAAGCAGGAAAATCATTTAAGCCCAGTCTTGACAACTTAGTGAGATCCTGTCTCAAAATATAAAATAAAAAGGGCTAAGGATATAGCTCAGTGGTAGAGTAATAGAGTCACCTGGGTCCCCAGTACTAAAAAATATATATAAGGAACAGAGAAAGATATATGATAATATTAATAAAAAAGAAAGCAGGATTGCCTATACTAACTTTACACCAATTAGACTTTACTGCAAGGAAATTTTTCAGGGCTAAAAATGGAAGGGGGCATTACATAATCATAACAGGATCAATTCTCTGGGAAAATATGAAATTGTTAATATGGGTGTGTCTAACAACAGAATGTCAAAATACAAGAGGCAAAAACTGCAAGAAAATTTCACATCTGTAATCCCAGCAGGTGGTGGGGCTGAGACAGGAGGATTGCAATATTAAAGTCGGTCTTAGCAATTTAGCAAGGCACTAAGCAACTTAGTCAGAACCTGTTTGAAAATAAATTAAAAAAGGACTGGGGATGTGTTTCAGTGGTTTAGTGTACCTGGGTTCAATCCCCAATATAAAAAAGAAAAGAACTAAAAAGAGAGAATCTACTTGGATATTTCAATATTCTGTAACTAGTAATAGATCCAGCAAGCACAGTTTCAATAAGGATGAAATTGAACTGAATGATACCAATCAATTTAATCTAACTAACATGTACAGAATACCTCACCCAACAACAGAACACACATTCTTCAAAAGCTCACATGAAACATTCATCAAGACACAACATTCTAAGACAAATTCAAAAGAACAGAAATCATACAAACTAGGTGTTTACGCTACACTTGAATTAGCTTAGAAATCGATAATGGAAATATAGGTACAAGGCTTGAAAAATAGTAGGAACAACACATTTTTAAATAAGATACAGCTCTAAAATTACAACCTACCAAAGTTCTGGGATAAAGCAAAAAGCATTGCTTAGAGGGAAATTTATAGCATTAAATGCATACATTCAATATGAAATAATACCTGAAATGAATAACCCAAGCTTTCTTCTTCAGAAACTCAAAAAAAGAAAATCAAATTACACACAACCTAACCAGAAGAAAAAAATGATAGACATCAAATCAATGAAACTGCAAACAGGAAACCAATATAGAAAATCATCAATACCTTTGAAAAGATTGATTAATAAATCCTTAGCCAGGCTAACTGAAGAAAAAAAGAGGAGACAACTATCAATATCACAAATGAAGAAAGCACATCATTAGTGATCCTGTGGACACAAAGGATAAAAAAAGGAGCATTTGAAGAACTCTAAACCCACAGATTCGATAACTTAAAGTAATGGACCAATTCCTTGAAAGACACAACCACCAAAATTTACACAAGGAGATATAGATGATCTAAATAGGGATTAACGAGCAAAGAAACTGAATCAATAATTAATAACTTTCCAAGATAGCAGGCAACAGGCCTACATGGGTTCACCAGTAAGTTCTACCAAACAAAATTAAAGAAAAAATGATACCAATTCTATAAAATCTGGTCCAGACAACCAAAGGAGAGGGAACATATTTTAATTCGTACTTTGAGGCAATTTTACCCTTACGCTAATATTATCTAAAGACTTCACAAGAAAGAAAACTACTGCCAATATCTCTCATGAATATAGATGCAAAATCATCAATGGAATATCAACAAATCAAATCCAACAATATATAAAATGAATTATAAGCCATGACCAAGTAAAATTTATTCCAGGTTGAAAGGCCTATTTGATCTTCTAAAATCAATCACTATAATCCATTAAATCAACAGGCTAAAGAAGAAATATCACATATCATATCAATAGATGTAGAAAAACCACTGCATAAAATCTAACACACATTCATGATAAAAAATAAACTTTAGTAATCTATGAATAGAGGGTAACTGTCTCAATTTTCTTTTAAGAAAACTACAATCATTCAGTTAGCAAGATACTTAGTAGTGAGAGAATAGAAAGTTCCCACAAAAATCAGAAAAAGGGCAAGGCTATCTCCTCTCTATTTCTAGTCAATGTTGTACTGGAAGTATTAGGTAATTTAATAACACAAAAGCAGAGAAAAGATATATATGGGGAAGGAATAAAATTATATTTATCCATAGATTACATGATTGTCTCTGTAGAAATTACAAAGAATCAACCAAAAAAACTCCCAGAATGAGTGGTTACTGCCAGAGACAAATGCTGAACTCTAATTGTGGGAAACTGAGAAAATGGCTACTAGAAACCTTTACCCTCTTGTTAAGTGGATAACAATTCAGCCTCTGCCCAGGGAAATTACATTGGAAATTGAACATCTTTTATAAGAGTTTTCTTTTCTTTCAAATATCCATCTAGCAGAACATGTTTTACATGCCTGTAATCCCAGTTCCTGGAGAGTATGAGGCAGGAGATTGCAAGTTTGAGGTCAGTGTCAGCGACTTAGCATGACACTATTAAAATAAAAAAGGGTCAGGGACATAGATCAGGGGTAAAGCATCCCTGGGTTCAATTTCCAGTACCATCAGAAAGGAAAAAAAATAGTCTTTCCAAATGTTTGGACTTTGTTATATCTTCCTAGAATGAATAAAGAAAAGTCGATGAAAGAAAAATAAATTTTATTCCTTTCCCACAATCTTCTAGTCCTTGATTCTCTACACCAATTTTGGGCCCTTGGGGATTGAACCAGCAATCTCTATGATATATCTATCATCACACAGTTCTGATGAGCTCCTGTATTTTAGAAAGCATGCCCCCTGTCCTTGACTCATTTTTATTATTGTTGTGGTGATAAGGTATCCAAATGTAAAACAGAACAATTTTGTTTCATTGATTGGGTCATTCATATCGCACATATTTATTGAGAACCTACCCTAACTACTCATTCAACAAATATTTATTGGTAATGCATTAATTTTAAGAATAATTTTGTGCAAACCCTTCCTCCACGGGTAACTAAGAACATATGAAAAGATATACCCTATCCTTAAGGTAGCTACAGAAAATTGTAGACAAGTTCTAAGAAATATAGGAGTAAGCATATGGATTTATAGTAAAAACTGTACACACAAAATAAGTGAAGGACAGAATGGAATTAGAAGGTTAGAATGGAATTAGTCAAGGTAAACTGCTTTAAAACAACAACCAAAAAAAAGAAAATGCAACATATTCTTAAGGAAAATCTTTAGAAGAGGAAAGAGGAGCCAGGGAGAGCCTACACTTCTCTTGCCCAGCAACTGTTAATGACTATACTGTATACTGCTTTGCACAATCTCATACTAAGCAAAGGGAACCGGGAGAACAGTGTAATACCACAGGTCTATTTTCAAGACAATCCATGCTACTCTTATAATAATTTTTAACTATAAGTAATAAAAAAGAATGGTAGCTCTTCCCACAGAGCTAAGAGAAGTTCACTTACAGCATTTCATAATGATTAAGGAAACAAACAAGACATGAGACCCACAGAAGCATCCTCTCTCTCACAGTTGGCTCCTCGTTAATACTCCCTGACCTGATCTCTGATGAACATTCACGATTGAAATATTACCTGCCCTGGTCAGAGCCTTATCTACCAGGAAACAGCTTGTAGTCACTGGACTAAGAAACTGCATGGCTCCTTCCCTTCAGAGAAGTGGTAGGTCGCCCTTGTCACAGATTCAGAGAGGTACCGTGTAGCCACAAGTCTTAGGGAGGCCAGGGACTGAATGTCTGGGTTATCCTCTGCTCAAGCTGTTTGACAACTCTCTCTCTCGGACACACAAGCTTTTTATTTTTGGCTGAAACTGAAAGCCCGACTGGTTTTCTTATCTTTAGCCTCTTATTTGTAAGCGCAAATAGGCTTCTATTCTTCATTGCTTTGTGTCTTGAATGCCCACTAGGTACAAGACCCTGAGCTAGGATGTTTTTGGCAGGTTTCAGATTTTTAAAAAATGGTTGAAAATACTGGGTTTCTTTCTTTCTTTCTCTTTTTTCTTAAGGCAGGGCAGCTTATCAGATCAGTGTGTTCATGACTCCTTCCTATAAAGGAATTCAGAGCTCATCAGATGCTATCAAGTGGCATTTTGTAAACAGATCTCACAACATGGTAAGCCAGGCCACTAATTTACAGTTTATACAAATCTATTTGCTTACAAATCCCATAAATGACAACAAATTATAAGTATCATGCAGGTTTGTATATACTTATGTGGCAACCATTTCAAGTACTTCCTAAGAATATTTTCTAGAAAGCAGATTTCTTGCAGATTGGTTTCCAATTTGCAAAGTGCATACATTTTAATGAATTGCAAGTAGCATGGAGCAAAGCATACATAATCTGGCAATAAAATGACTACACATGCCTTGTTTCAGAACTTGTGGGAAGCATAAAATGGATTCCTGTCATAACAAACTTAAAATGCTGACTGGGAAAAACTACATGCAAAAATAAATAAATAAACAAGGATTTTCAGAAGAAAATGCCTATTTATAATAAAGAGTAGAGGTGAAATAATATTTTTCTTTTTCATTTATTCCTGAAAATCTTCAAGATGCAGTGCAGAATAGCACTGAAAGCATCAGATTGTATAACATAAAATACCTCCCCGTTGACTGAACTGTGTTACTTGGCCTCAGTTTCCTCACCTGTAAGTTGGGAATATTAAAAATAGAATTACCTCAGGTAGGATTAAACAGATGCTCTTGGCCTGGCACAGAGTTAACACCAATTGGTAGAAGGTATTGATATTGTTTTCATCAACTGCTTAAAGGCGTCCAGTCCAAAAAAAAAAAAAAAAAAGCCAAAATAGTTCTTGCCTTTAAGGAACTTACTATCAGAAAGGGCAAATCTTCTTCATGACCAGAGACTGATAAAAAGCAATAAACAAGCATTTATCTTTTCTGTATAATGATAACTAAATCGACCTAGGACATGTGGTACAGGGACTTCTCTATATAATATGAAATGATAATGAACAAGTCTTAGAACCAGAAAGATCACTTTTGAGAATAAAACTGTACAATATTTTACAGATGCAGAAATGTCAATATTGTTGAAACACAAAATCAATGTCTAAGTATCTACAACACCCCAATAAAAATCTCTTCTACATTTCAGCTTTTCAGCTATATTTTATTTCTGTTCATACTTAAAATTTTAAACTATGCTTTGATATCATGATGTTTACATGGCTGTCAACACAATGTGGCCCCAAGTGTACTCTCCTTACAACTCCAAACCTTTCCTTCATTGACATTATCACCACTGGAGCTAAAATCCTTTTCTTTTCATGTTTGATTGAGAAAAAATTCAGATTGTAACATTTACCCATTTAAAGTATATAATTCAATGAATTTAGTATATGCAAAGAGTTGAAAAACAATCACTGTGAATAATTTTAGAATATTTCTATTACCCTAAAACAATCCCTAAATATCCATTAATAGGTACTCACCATGGCCTTCCCTCTCACCAGCTTAAGCAACTACTAATCTATTTTCTGTCTTTACAGATTTGTCTAATCTAGAAAGTTTATGTAAATGGAACTATACAATGTGAGGCATTTTAATTTTTATTATTTTATTTCTTCTAATTTGTTGTACATGACAGTAGAATGCATTTATACATTTTGATAGACCATACATAAATGGAGTGTAATCTCTCATTTTTCTGATAATACATATTGCAGGATCACAGATGGATCATGTAGTCATACACGTACATTAGGTAATAATATACATGAGGTAATAATGTCTGTATCACTCTACTACCCTTCCCACCCCCATAACCCTCCCACTCCCTTCTCTCCCCTCTACCTAATATTCACAATGGGGCAGGGGGTGGATAGGGAAGAACAGAGTTACTTTATATAAGGCATTTTACTTTTACTCAGCATAATGTTTACAGGGTCATCCATGTCATAGTATGTACGAGTAATTCACTCTTTTTATCATCAAATAATATTCCATTGCATAGACATACAATGTCATTTATCTATATATCAGTCAATGGACATTTGGGTGGCTCCTACTTTTTAAACTAAGGAATATAGAGCTATAAAGAACTTTTGGGTGCAAGATTTTGCATGGATACAGTTTTTAATTTTCTTAGGCATATACCTAGGAATTAAATTGCCTGGTCACATGGAAGCTCTGTATTTAATATTTTGAGGAACTATTTTCCAAAGAAGTTTTGCCATTTTATTTTATTTTATATTTTTTTTTACAAAACAAATAGACTATTTCTTCTCTTTTAAATATCCAAAGTAATTTTCTATCCCTTGACATTTGTTCATGTTCTATACAGCAGCCAACAAAGTCCAGCTGAGATGCTCTTGATTATACGTACAAATTATCAAACTATTCACACATTTTAACACAGGAGATTGCTTTTATAACCAAGCTCAAAATAAACAAAACAAAACATAGCAAAATGCTTTCGAGGCCCTACATTCACACTGACAGTATGCAGTGCTCATTTAAATGATCTGAAAATGTAAAATGTTTTGCACAAAATGTAAAAATGATTATTTTCTGCTAAACAATGAAACTTTTTTTAACAATCATTTTTCAAAGCTGGACTTGCCCCCCACCCAGACAGAATGAGAGACATTAAGAAATTACTTGGCAACAGAACTCTTGCAGGAAGACAGCTGCCCTTATAAGTTACGTTTTTCAAATTATACATTTTTTTTCAATGTTTTCAGAGGGTACTTCTTTGTATTATATTTTTGGAATGCAAAATATTTTAAATATACTATGTTAAACTCTGCATTTCATGAGTGAATAACAAAACGGACACGTCATGTAAATTTGCGGGCTGATGAGCTGGAACCCTTGGTGCCACTGGGCAATTCATCACCAGTTGAGTTACTGTGATCCAAAAGGCCTTGGTTTTAAAATACCTTATAAAATGACCAGCACTGGTGGTTTTCGACTCCTCCCCTAAAATTTTAGAAGTGATATTTAGGTGGAAAAAAGCAAACTTCAAAGTTCAACTGAACATTCAAGTCTTTTTTAAGAGAATCTGTCTAAGCTTAAAACTAGGATTCAGGCACTTTCAGTGTTTTCCATTTGTTTTAAACCACATCACACACTAATAATGCACATGTGCTCAGTGTTGACACACACAGGCACGGACTCGCAGGCACACACTCTCACGTAAAACGCTAAGAAAAGAAAAGCAGTTATGTCACTTAGTCACATGTAGTCCTGTTGGGGATCAGGCAGCTAGGGAGAAGCAATGCCCACTTCGTCTTGCCACTTTATAATCTCTCCAACAATATATGAGGATTCCAATTTCTCTAACATCCTTGTCAACTTTTGTAATTATCTGTTTTTCCACAGTCATTCTAGTGGGAGTATTTATTACTGTTTTGATTCGCAGTTCACAAATGATTAATGATAGCAATAAGCATTCTGTGTGCGTAATGGAACTTCATATATACTCTCTTTGAAGAAACACCTATGTATTTCTTTCCTCTTTTTCTTTTTTTTCTTTTTTTTTTCTTTTGTACCAGGGATTGAACTGAAGGGCAATTAACCACTAAGTGACATCCCCAGCCTTTTCTATTTTTTATTTTGAAACAGGGTCTTGATAAGTTGCTTAGGGCCTTGTTAAGCTGCTGAGGCTGTCTTTGAACTTGCACTCCTCCTGCCTTAGCTTCCAGAGTTGCTGGGATTAGAGGTGCAACACTGCACCTGATCTTTCCTCATTTCTTAATTGTTTATGTTTTTTTACCAGTAAGTTGTAAATGTCCTTCAAGAATTCTGAATGTAAGTTCTTTATCATTGAGATGATTCGCAAACATGTTCTCCCATTCCATATTGACCTCTGTATAAAAGATGTGGTGGTGTTAATACTGAACTGAAGATCTTTTCTGTGCACTTAAGCTCTCCTTCCTGTGTGCTCTTCATCCTCCACACTGTCACAACTCTGTCTCATTCACACACACACACACACACACACACACACACACACCTCCTTTCCCTTCAAAAGCAGTAATCTGCCCCATCCATGGGAAGAACCAGAAAAAACTAGAGACAACAAAAGGAAAGTTAAATTTCCCAATTCAGAGTACTTTAAGCCAAAGCAATTGAGAAAGAACAGGTTCTCTGAATTCCCTCCAGCTTGGCTTTGAGGAGGGAAAGAAAAGTTTAGTTATAAACAATAGTTTTAAAAAAATTAAAAGGGAACTGTCCTGTCCACTTCATCAGTTCTTTCCTGAAGAATCTTGGCCTATTTAGAATGATATAAGAGAAACATTCACAGTACATCAAAAACTCCACCAAAAGCAGGGCTTTTCCCCTGTCTGACAGCTGGAAAGAATGCAAAGAAGTCTGTGAAGACACCAACACAAGATGGTAAGACCAAGGAACTGTTGCATGCAAAAGAAAATATTTAATCTGCCTGCTGCATCAGCACCAGAGAGGGGTGTCTAGGTTGCATAACTGTCTTTCTAAGAGGGTTCTTGTATTGTGTGTCTGATATTTGCTTCCTAAAATATAATCAGGCAATAGTGACTGAAAAATATTTTCTTTTGGTTGTTGCTGACTCTTCTTAATTTCTATGATGCCCCTTTAGTAATTCAAGAAGTCTGAGGAATGCTGTTTGTCCAAGACCTTGCTAGTATCACAACAGTATCAATACACAGCTGACAAAAACATAAATAGGGACACAGATTAGAACAAACCATTATTTAGGTTCAAATGTGCCCAAGAGCCAATCATGTGAAGTTGTAGACCCAAAGGTAGAAAACTCTTAAAAGATTGTTGAAGAAGAGGTCTTTTATTCCAAGAAGAATCATATCAAAGATTTCAAAGAGAAAACTGGATATGAAACAGACTTTAGTACAAGCAAACAAGTGGTTGTGATATGCATTTTTTTCCATCTAAAAATCAGGAGCTCTGAACATAGCATCCAGGCTTGACTTCATTCACCCTAACAAAGGAAAAATATCTACACCAGGTGTTGAAAAGTGAATTTCTTGACTTAATTTGGCTCTCCATTTTCAATAAAAGTATTGTTTCCTTGAGTTATCAAAACTTCTACAAGTGCATGTATAATCCTCAAATTAATTTTTGAGAACTCTTTGTGATATATTAAGTTAATCTCTATTCCTTATCTCTATGAAAAAGTGTTTTGTTTGCCACTTTTTAAAAAGATGTCATCACAATCCCAACATCTGCATAAATATTAAACGTTGAGTTTATTCACAGTGATGTTTCTCCATTGTGTTGGGGTCAGTGACAAGGAAGAAAACTATTACACTGCTGGAAATTAGCTGGGAGTGTTTAATACATTTGAGAAAATGTAACATACCTGTAGATGCTAATTAAAATGTCCATCAGTGAAGCAGGAAAGTTTGTTACCTTGTTATGAAAGAACAGATTATATTTCACAATTTCACATTTTTCCCATTTACAGATTACTCCTAAAAACTCAGAGTAGCTTCAAATACATTTGATTAATTTGAATACGTATTTTCACATCTATATGGGGTAGTTTAGAGGTTAATGAAAACAGTTTACAAAGTCCCTACCTGTACTTAAACCTTCTAGATTATTTTATAAAATAAAAATTATCTTTCTGCCAAACCAAATGTGGAGCTCTTAAAATAATCTCTGATATTTATTAAGTCTTAATTTGAGTCAGATAGGAATGAGAAGAACATACTGTAGTGAAAAGGGATAAATAATTAAAAAGTGAAGTAAATAATTTCAAAATGTTTTATAAACACAATCTAGGAAAATTGTGCTTAGGATGTCTTTCACCAAGAACCTCTTGCTATCTAGATGGCAAGAGTACATAAATAAAGGTAGATGTAGTGACATTGGCCTATAATCCCAGTACTTGAGAGGATGAGGTAAGAAGATCACTTGAGCTTATAGTTTGAGTCTGGTCTGAGCAATATAGGAAGACACCTATCTCAAAAAAAAAAAAAAAAAAAAAAAAAAAAAAAAAAAAATTAAAAACCCATAACTTCCCTGTATTCATCAGTTTTCCATTATAATATAACCAAACACCTGAGATAATTAATTTATGAGAAAATATTTTGGCTCACAGTTTTAGAGGTCCCAGTATAAGACTTAATTGCCCCATTTCTTTGGGCCTTTGAAGGCAGCACAGGATGGCAGGAGCACATGGTAGAGAAAACTGGTCACTTCATGAGCCAGGAAGCAAAAAGGAAGAGGAAGAGACCTCGGGTCTAATGTCCCCTTTGAGGTTGTGCTCCCCCCACCACAATGATTTAAGGACCTCTCACAAAGCCCCTCCTCTCAAAGGCTCCAACCAAGCCTTTAACATATGGACCTCTGGGGGACACCAATCCAAACCATAGCAGGAACTGGAGAAAATTCAAACATTTCTGAAAAAGGAGTGAGAAATTCAGTAGGCAAAGGGAATATTTCTACTGTATCATACAAAAGAAAGAAAGGAACACTAAACTGCTAGTAAGGAGATTCGTTCCTGTTTTATAACCTCAGAAGGAAGAAAATACAAGTAGGTAATCCATTCTAGGAACTATAGAGAGAGGTAGGGGAGGCCTGGGCTGGGCAAAAGCAGAAACAACTCACTTTGCTGGAGAGAAAAGGCTTCTTTCCAGTTCCAGAACAGGAGAACCTTCTGTCAAAGGTACCCATCTAAATCACTTTTAATGTCATTGTGTTCACCGCTCTATCTGGTTACACTATATTTCTCTCAGTTCCTATCTCCCTGTCTATATTTTTTAAACTCTTTACCTTTATATTGTAAGTATTGCTTCATGATGAATGTAAGGAATGAAATTACCAATGAGAAAGTAAATCCACATACAACCCATCCACCCTCACCTGGGTTACTTTGCAGGTAAGAGTGCCTCTCTATAATCTATTCTTCTCATAATAGTTGAGATACAATACTAAAACATAACCCATATGCTGTCACTTTACTACTTACAATGCTGAACACTTTCATATGGTGCTCAGAAAAACAACCAAACTTTTTATCATGATGGGTCAACCCATCTTGCTGAATTTTCTATAGTCTCTTCTCACCTCACTTCTACTACCTGTAAATATTTCTGTCCTTTATGGAGAGCAAAATCAATCCTACTTTAATAACATACCTGTTCTTCCCTCTCACTGGTACACAGGGTACCCCATATCTTCATTTAGATCTTGGTTTAAATAACATCTTACCTTAGTGATGGTAACTTAAGTTTGACCTAAAGCTGCCTCCATATATATTTTAAATTTGGCCTAAATTCGGTTAATCTTTACATAATTAACTGCTATCTAACTTAATATATAAGTGGACTATAACCTAAATGGAAGTATTCTGTTATAATAGGTAGCTGAATCTCAGTTGATCATGGCAACAGAACCTCAAACCAATCAGAGACTGAAAACTGCCAAAATATCACCATATAAGGCAAAAGCTGATGGAGGCCAAACAGATTGTTTCTGTCTGTTGCTTCCTTTTCTGTGGCTATAAATAGAGTCTGCACTGTGATGGGGTGAACAACTCTGAACCATTTTTGGTTCGGACTATTTTGGTTCATAAATTGTTTTCTCAAATAATCCCTGTTAAATTCAATTTGCGAAATGGTTTCCTTTTAACAATAACTTCATAGTGGCCTCATTACTTGGTGGTATGTTCTTTACTAATTTATCATCTGCATCATGAACTTGAGTATATGCTAGTTGAATATGCTATTGAAGAAGAGGACCCTGGGTCCCTAAGGCCTGGAATAATTCCTGGCACATGGCAGGTGCTCCCTAAGTATCTGATGAATAAACAATGCTGTAAACATCTTTGTTGAAGGCTGTAATAATATTCCCTTCCTTTCAGAATAATCTGGAATTCTTTCATCTTACAGATATTTGTAGAAAGACAGCTAATTGTTATGCAAGTGTGTTCCCTTAATGCTATGTCATATTGCTTTTGTTCTAGATTTGCTCATTTTATCTGATAACATAATTTTATTTAGTTTCTCATTGTGATTGTTTACTCAACTTGAGTTAAACACTTTGTTTGTATTGCATAGTATATTTATCTATCTGCTTTGTATTTTGTATGCTTACTTCATTTTTACATCCTGAAAAAAAATGTGTAGGTACAAATCATGTTTCCATTTTCATTCATCATTGGTATAGAATGTCAGATGGCTTACATGATCCAAGCATAAATTAAAGGACATTCTGATTGGAAAATCTGATATAAAAATATTTCTTTGGTCAGAATTATTTATAGTTATGGCTATTGTTATACAAAACATAGCAAATGGTTTCACAGCTGTGGAAAAGAAAGAAAATGATTAAAGGATTTCATGGACTTTTAGTTGATGTTTTTAAAAGGAGGTTGATTGGGGGTAATGAATTTGTGCTTTAGTTTGATTTGTTTAAAAAATAAACACACACACACACATACACACAAGGTCATCAGAGAATTCTTCAGCATAATTTACCAAAATAAGCAAAACCAAAAGATCAACTGGGAAAAGAAGTTTTACATTTATAGAGGTTGCAGGTCAACACATTCAGGCAGAAATACAGCCAATACTTTTTCTTATGTCTTTTTTAATACTTGAACATAGAAGTTAAATGCAATGATGTCGTTTCACATTGAAGATATAGATGAAGGAGGCCAATAAGTCATAGAAAGCTGACTTCAATAAGCCTCAAGCTAAGAATCTGTGAATGGATCCCAGAATTACTGGAACAGTTGCTAGGTAAAGACTGAAGCATTTCCAATATCTTTCCAGTTCACCCCCTTTTAAAGCTCAACTCCAAAAATTCTTCAACCTCACTAGTCTAAAATCCACTGATTAACAACCTCTCACAGGTTTTTGACCATTTCACTGCTTCTCTTCTCTGCCCAGCTTAAATGGCAGGGTCAACCTTTATAATCACCCTTTCCCATGAACCTTCAGCTCCATATTCCCTCCTTCAACCACTGATCTTCTTTTGGCAGAATAACAATCCTACTTAAATCCAATTATTTGCCTGTCAGGAACCTGAGTCCACATAAACAAATGAGGCTGAAAAAACAACTAAATGGGCTAATGCCAAGATAAGTCTAACCTCCCCCTCATCATCTCTAAACCTGATGCAGGCTTCTTCCTGACTCAAGACTCCAGATCTCCCTTTTATAAAGAACAGTTACTTTAAAAAAAAAAAAAATACACAAACTTGTAATTCTTCATTTGCCTCTTGGAGTAAATCTCCCAGAATTCCAGAATTATGTTTTACCTGGGAACCATCCCTTTGAAATGTAATCATAGAAGATGGCCTCCTTTTCTCCCAGTCTCTGTGGGAGCAGAGGACCCTAACTTCCATAAGGGACAAGGAAAGGACACAGAAAGCCTAATCACATTGAACAGCATCTTCCCTACTAGAGTACCTCAGTGGAGTCATCCTCCAGGAATTTTCTAGTAGCTCACCGCAGTGCTTAAACACCCCTCCATCTTTCCTTCCTAAGAAACTCAGTTCAACCTCTTTCCCCTAATGCAATAGTTTGAATAAAACTCTCTTTTGCTTGCTTTACTTAGATTACATACATGAAGTGGGGCCTTCATGATGTCTGGTAATTACACAACATTTCCCTAGTCCATTGTTTTTCTATTTTTCTTGCATTTGTCTTTCCTTCAACCATTTATACCTCTACCCATCCTCATTCTCAGTTGATAACCTTGCTTTCTATATCACTGAGAAAATAGTAGCTATCCAAAAATCTTTTCCATAGCTCCAGTCACCCCAATATCCACTCACCTAGGGCATGTGTGCCCAGCTCCTCTGCCTTCCCTGTTTCTATAGGCATGGGGAGCCTGGATTCTCATGCCTACACAAGAGGTTATATGAGGGACCTTTTCTGCCTCCTGCTTCCACAAATGACCTCCACTTCTACCAGCCTCAATGTTTCCTTCCCACCTACCAAACCCACTTTTCTCCTTGACTTTTCAACATTCAAACTCAAGCTTTTGTGACACTTACTGAACTATTTCCTTCCTTTAGATTTTAAGGCACAAAATGTTTTTAGTTTTCCTCCAATTTTTATTGGTTCCTCTTCATTCCGCAGTCTCTTGTAGTAGAAATGATAAGGATCAACCAAGGATTTACTCTGACATCCTCTTCAATCATTCATTTGTTCTTCTCCTTTTTTTTAATCTTCATAGCTTTCCCTTATTCCCCTTCTTCTACAGGCAGCCGTTCATTCACATATGTCTGCTTTGCAAAATCTTAATTTGTAATGACTTTTAGCAAAATGTATTATTATGCACGTATATTTCAATGTGTGTGAATGATAATTTAGTAACCATCTTTTTTGTTTTAAGTTTCTTCTCGGTAACATGCTTTTAAGATCCATTCATACTTTCATAATAATCGATTGCTAGCTGCTTCAGTGTTCTGCCTTGTACTCTTCCATATTTACTCCCCTATAATGACACCAGGATAGCCACCTCTCCCTGCCACTCAAACAATGCTACAACAAGCCATCTATTCGCCAGAGATCCCCAAGCTTCTCATTTCCTATTACTTACCTCCCAGAGCTTCTTGCCTCTTTGCCCCATGTACTACCCTCTCCCAGTCTTCTCATTTCAACTAATAATTCCATCCTTCCCATTATTCATATAAACAACACAGGGCCATCCTCAATTTCTCTCTCTTATTCCACCCATCTACTGCAACAGTAAAGTTTCTCTGTTTTACTTTTTAAAATCAGTCAGAATTTGACTATTTCTCAATCTCCTTTTACCACTGTGACAAAGTCACCATCATTTCTCCTACCTCATTCCAAGAATTCCTTAATTGTTTCTCAACAGGGCAACCACAGCAATTTTCTTAAAAATGCAAATCCATTGCTCTACTTAGAATCATCCAATGGCTTTCATCTCACTCAAAGGAAAAATCAAAATAACTGCAATTTACTAAAAGGCCTACTCCCCTACCAATTTAGGCACAACTTTCCCTGGCCCCTTACTCCAATCCCATCTCAATGGCCATTGTCTATTCCTTAAATTTCTCAAGGACATTCTTCATAGTCTCTGCTGTACTCTTTCCTTGGCCCCAAGCCTGCTTTACTTATTTATTCATTTGACAACTTTAGTTACACATTCTAATACCTTGAACTCCTCCTAATCTCCTTTCCTGCTTAAATTCTCCTTAGCATTTATCTCTATTAAATAGACTATATTCTTCTTTTTTATTTATTTTTTTCTGCTGGGGATCAAACCCAGGATCTCACGCATACTCGGGCTAGGCAAGTGCACTACCATTGAGCAACATCTCCAGCTCCCAAATTATTTACTCTGTTTACCATCTATCTTCCCATGGCTCTACCAAAATAATGTAAACTCCGTTAAGATAAGGATTTGTATTTTGTTAATTCATTGCTGAATACAAAGAGCCTGAGAAAGTATTGGAAACTTAGGCATTCAATAAATAATTATAAAATAAATAAAAACAATCAATATGAAATCTGAATTCTAAGACTGCAGGAAGGGAAACCAATCAAATTAATGAGAAAAAAAAAAAAAGATTCAAATGGGGAAACATAGTCCTAAATCACTCTTTGCTCCAGGGCTGACCGTTTGCATATCATTCTACTCTATTTGCTAATTTGAAGCTTCAGGGTGGCCATAATCATCTCCCATTCTTGGAAGTCAAGGTAACATTATATTTAAAACGACAATGTTTTCTTCCCTCTGTAGTTAAGTTTATTTGCCCATTTCTAACTCTGTATAAATGTCAGGTATACTAAGCCGTTTTTTTTTTTTTTTTTTTTTTTTTTTTTTTTTTTTTAAGCCAAATATACAGCTCATTCCAGAGCCCAAAACAAATTTAAAATGTCTTTGTGGTTTGTGACTCGTCATCACACAGCTGTAAAAGAAGACAAGCTAGCAGGCTGGATCCCATCTCATAACTTTCAAAGGTTAAAAACAATTACCTCTTCAAGGACATCAGCAAGCTTGCTAAGAATCTCTTCAGGAAGGCTCTGGAATGTTGGAACACTGAAAAACAAAACAGAATGATGCTGAACACATGAACAACAACTTACTTTAATGCATAAAATTGCAATATATCTGAATGAAAATGCAAAAACTCTTCCTGGCAACCTGCAGCTTAAGATCAAAGCAATTGTTTAAGCATGCTTTGTATCTAATGAAGAAAAATTAAGAGAAATAATTTGCAAGTTTTACAAAACCAAATCCAAATCACACTTGTTTACCTATGTGAATATGAACCTCTCAGTTACAATGGAGAGACAACTACCCTTTCCCCCTTATCAGTCTGCTGTCACCAGATTCCTTGCTTTCCAGGTTCCCCTCCACATTCCCCTGCTCTAAGCCAATTCCTACCCATTCCATAGAACACAGTTTGATTAATGATACATTCAGACATGCAAACATTCACTCTACAACTCTGAAACACTTCCCGGTCTCCCCAACCCTTCCCCAGCTAGGTCAACTTCTATTATGAGCTTACCGAGCTTTTACTTTTTCTCCAGTGCTGGGGATCTAACCCAGGGTCTCAGGCATGCTAGGCAAGTGCTTTACCACTGACCTACCACCCTAGTCCTATTATGAATGCTTTTGTCCCTTTCTACAGTGATAATTAGATAATTAATCAAGTATTGTTTGTTTTTGCATGTCTTCCCTGCTATAATTAAAACTCTGCAAAGATAAGTACTGCCTTTGTTCAACTCCCTGTATTTTCAGTGATTGACAAACAGACTCAACAGCATATGTGATGTTATGAAAGCTCAGATGTGTCAATGCATCATAGGACAGTGATGACAGGACTGAGATGTCCCAACTTTAATTACAAAGGGCTAGAAAACAGAAGGGAGGAAAGATAGGGGAGTGTGTGTGGGTGGTTGGAGGAGTTAATCAGAAATGAGCTACAAACCAAAAAGAACAAAAATTATTTTACATTTATACATTTATATATGTTAAAAGCTTAAGTCCCAGCAGGTCTAACCTCCAGGACCACCAAAGCCTGTTTATATATTAATTTTGCCAGACTTCTCCTTATGAATTGCCTTCCTAATTCAAAATGTCCCCTGCTTTACAATATCCCACCCTTCTTAAATATAGACAATGTGGGTTACAGTGTTTTCCTTCCCCAGATCAGTCTTCATAAAGTTCACTATTCATTTTTCCATCTATTGTCTATTTCCTATGTGTTCGAGCAGCCTGATTCAGCCAGCCAGGGCCCATGCAGGGTCCCTGGGGAAGTCTGCAGGTAACACTAGATCTGGTCCAGTTCCTGCAGCTGTTAGCTGCAGAAACTTGTCCCAGGACCTTGTCCTTTCTGTTTTCCTGCTAGCATCTTTAATGGTCCCAGTAAATCCTTTTCTTTCAGGAATTTCCTTGATCTTAAGAGTTTTTGTTTAGTTATAGTTGTTAGGACAAGCAAGTAGAATAAACAGCCAGATTCATAGTACCATGACACTGAAAAATATTAATTCCTTTCTGTTCGCCCTGTTCTCTTATTTCACCCCTTGAAACAGCAAATGAAAATACTGAATAATGTCAGATGACATTAAATGAAACTCCACTGTCAAGTCAGTCAAATTAGGTTGTAGCACTGAATTCTCATTCCTTATCTCAGTACTTGAAAAGACCATAAATGAGTTCATGTGCATTTACCTGTGTGATATTTGACTTACAGCACAATTCTGACTTGATTAGAATAATACAATGAAAGAAACTGTACCATACTGTTTTGATATAAGCATGTAAGTTTTGCTGTTAATTTGTCACTCTAATTCCTGTTACTTAGGGTAAATCCTGTTGATGAAATCCCAAGGTTTTATACAGCAGTGTAGCAATTCACCCAGGACCATCTGTTCTGCCAGATTTACTGCTGTGGTCTGAGCCATGTGGGTTTTAATTTCCAGAAGGTAGTCCATTTCAGCAGCTGGATGGAATGCGTCACAGAAAGAGACAAAAGACAGGAGGCTGTTTCCATGGGTTATGAAGGTGAAACACTGAGCCCTTCCTCATTCTGTTAATGAGCTCTATTTCAGATTCTTCTGAAATGTTAGAATAATTAGAATTTCCATCCTATTGAGTATTTGTGGAAAAGACAAGTGTTATAATTGAATTACTTCTTCAGACAGTCCTGTTATTTCTGTGCTAAACTTTTATTTCAATCTGGGTTTGTCTATGTCAAGTCATACTGTAATATTTCCATTATCATGCAGGATATTATCCATGAGGGAAAAAAATCATCTCTGTTTGGCTACATAACACACTAGATGAAAACAAAAACATTAATATTTAGGAGAACATTTTAAATACATTATATTTTATGATTTTTCAACCCATTTTATATGCCTCAAAATATTGCAAAGTATTATTACTAATAAAAATTAAAGATATTTTCAGAAGAAATACTTGAAAATGATCAGTAACCACTGATGCACTTCTGTACTTAACAAAAGGAAAAAATAATTTCACAGAAAAATAAATCTTTTCACTTTAATGTTACTCTTAAAACACTCTTGTAACCAGCCATCTTTAAAATCCTAAGGTCTCTATTCTGCAAACATTAGATAAATTCAGTCATGTAATTAATTTGCTTTATAAGAATTACCAGTCTACCAGATGCTTGAACACCAAGAACAAAACAATTTAACATGTTTATAGCTTGAAATTCTCATGAAATAATGTAGTTGAATTTTCCCCAATACATCGAAAGACACTGAGTTTCCACTAATATGGTCACATGAAAACTCAGGATAATTCATACAACTTAAGACAAACAATTACAAGAACAGACTTCCAGAGAAAACATTTAAATACTAGAGAAGAATATTTTCATTTATACTGAAAATAATTTATTCCAATAATTTACATGCTAATTACATGAAATTCTTATAGCTGTGTTCAAACATTTTGGTTCACTAAAAACTTGCAATGACCTGAATTAAGATAATTGCACTTAAATGTAATATAATAGAGATGATTTAAAGTTTGGTACTTTACCACTGTTTTTCCTAATTAAATGAAGCAAGGACTTGGACTTTGTAATGACAATAAGAGAAGATGAGATTTCAGGGATATTTATTTGCTGTGCATTGGGCTAAGGGTTTTAAAGGCAATATACAATTTATTTCTACAACAACATTAACACATAGTCATTATTGTCATCCATTTTACAGATAAGACAACTGTGCCCTTCACAGTTTGCCTAAGGTCATACTACTTATCCCTGGTGAATAAAGGATAAAAATTTCATCTAAATGATTATGGAGCTGATCAGTGAGTACTGAGCTAATTTCCAGTGAAGATATTTTAAAAATGCCTTTCAGTACAGTGCTTTATTAGATAATGATTTAAAAGTAAATCACTAATAGTATTTACTTACGTAACTTCAGTTTCCAACTTTTTAAAATTTGTTCTAATTAGTTACAGGTGACAGTAGAATGCATTTTGACACATTGTACAGCAATGGAGCACAACTTCTCCTTCCTCTGGCTGTACATGTATATAGGGTAATAATGTCCATCTCATTCCACTGTCCATCTCATCCCGAAACCCCCTCCTCTCCCCTCACTCCCCTCTGCACAATCCAAAGTTTCTTCATTTTCCCCTCCACCAACCCACCTACCTATCCCCATTATCAATCAGCATTCGCTTATCTGAGAAAATATTCAGCCTTTTGTTTGGGGGGATTGGCTTATTTCACTTAGCATGATATTCTCCAACTCCATCCATTTACCTGCAAATGCCATAATTTCATTCTTCTTTAAGGCTTAATAATATTCCATTGTATATACATACCACATTTTCTTTATCCATTCATCTGTTGAAGGGCACCTAGGTTGGTTCCATAGTTTAGCTATTGTGAACTGAGCTGCTCTAAATACTAATGTGGCACTGCCACTATGATATGCTGATCTCAGGTCTTTTGAGAACAGGCCAAGGAGTGGGACAGCTGGGTCAAATGGTGGTTCCATACCAAGTTTTCTGAGGAAACTCCATATGGCTTTCCATAATAATGGCACCAATCTTCAGTCCCACCAACAATGTGTACCTTTTCCCCCACATCCTTGCCAACACTTATTGTGGTTTGTATTCTTGAAAATTGCCATTCTGATTGGAGTGAGATGAAATTGTAGAGTAGTTTGGATTTGCATTTCTCTAATCACTTGAGATGATGAACCTTTTTTCATATGTTTGTTGATTGATTGTATTTCTTCAATTTTGAAGTGTCTGTTCAGTTCCTTAGTCCATTTATTGATTGGGTTTATTTTTTTTGGGGGGGGGTTCTAATTTTTTTGAGTTCTTTATATACCCTGGAGATTAGTGCTGTATCTGAGGTGCATGTGGTAAAGATTTTCCAACCTTTTATTACAAAAAATGTCAAATAAATTGAAAGTCTGAAAGAATACTTTAAGGATCACCTATATCCCCAACACTTAGAATCACTGTTGACACTGTAACATTTTTGCTTTATCTACTTTCAATCCACTCCTTTTTCTACATGTATAGGCAGATCAATCAATAAATAGATACTTCTGGATGAAACATTTGAGACTATGTTTCAGATACCATGAAATTTAACCATGAACAAATTGGCATATATAAACTAAAAGAACAATTTTGTAAATAAAAACCCTAATACCATCATAATACATAATAGTATTATTCATTCCACACTCAAATATTAACTATTGTCCAAAAAAATCTTTACTAGTTTGTTTTTTTCTTCTTTTAAATCAAGATCTAGTCATAATGTGAACATGATTTTTGGCTTTTACATCTCTTCAGCTTTCATTCTATAATTTTTCCCTTCTGACACTGAATCCCCCCACCACTTCCAGGAATAGAACACAGGAAATTTTATCACTAAGCTCTATCCCCCACTTTTTAAATATTCTATTTCAAGACAGGTTCTCACTAAGTTGCTGAAGCTGGCCTCAAACTTGCAATCCTCCTGCCTTAACCTCCCAAGTCACTGGGATTTCAGGAATACACCATAGTGCCCTACTGACACTGACTTTTTGAAAACTAGAACAGATATATTAATAGTTGTCCCATATTTTTCATTTGTCTTAGGATTTTTTTTTTCCTGGTGACCTACTATAAGAAAATAATAAAATAAGGGGAGAAACATAACTACAAAAATTTTGTTACAGCCATGTCTCAATGAAAAAACTGGGGCACACGGAATAACAATTCTATACAGCAGCTATTATTATAATAGTGTGATACAAGGATTCCTAAAAACCTTTCAATGGGCATTAAAACTATCTTCAATTTTAATGACTGGGACATGTCCCTACCTCTTTTTACTTTTTATTATGAAACAGGGTCTTTCTAAGTTGCTTAGGGTCTCACTAAATTGCTGAGGCTGGCTTTGAACTTGTAATTCTCGTGCCTTTGCCTCCTGAACCACTGGGATTTAGGTGTGTGCCATCACTGCCAGCTAAAACTATTTTTATAATAATTCTCAGTTGCAATTTTCCTTTTTCACTGTTATTCTTTCACATGTATACAATAAAATTGTTCACAAGTATACAATAAAATAAAATGGGCTACCTGACATGATGATATTGTCTCTGATGGCTAATGGAATGCATGTGCACATGTTCTTGTGCTTTCTAGAATTTTTTAAAGTAATAAGTTTATAATATGAAGGTGCTGTTTACAGATATTAGCTTGTTTTCAGTACTTCCGCTGTGCTTATGCTAGTTCTCATTATACCTCTAATTATGCCTGCTAATGACATTAGATCCAATGAATCATTCTTTAAACTAATGTAGTTTTCCTCACACCTAAGTGGAGAAACAAGAAGTTTTGCAAAAAGTTTTATGTTTCTTTTGAAAACATTCTAACTTTTGTTTTGCAGTGCTAGGAATCAAACCCACTATCTTGTGCATGCTAAGTCAAGGGCTCTACCACTATGCTACATCCCCAATCCCTCTCCTTTAAAATTTTATCTAAAATTGTCATAATTTTATGATTTATAATACTTATTAAGGATTTAATAAAGAAAGGTTACTTTATTTTCCTTATTTTTAAGAATGGTTCATTTTCTTTGAAAGGGTAATTAGAAGATTCATAATCTTAAGTCACAGCTGCCAATTTCTAACTCTAGAGACATTTGGAAAATATAAAAATGACACATCAGAGAATTTTCTGACTCACAGATGGAAGAAATCTAGTCCCAATAAACTTAGAGATGCTGTAAATAAAAAATAAAAGCATAATAATAAAAGCTATTTTTCTATCAGTATATAGATGAGACCTTGTCTTTCACAATAATACTTCTGAAAAATATCATGGCAATTATATCATTTTGAGACAAATCATTCAAACTTTAGAGAAAAAGACTGAATTTTTAAAATGCTGATGTGAAAAATGTTTTAAAACCCCCAAATCTCTTAGTATGACTTTTCAAATTACAAATGAAAAAGCCAATGTAGTATCTTACAGATAGGTACCATGTTGTATTTACTGGAGAAGCCCAACTATAGCTAAGACAGCAATCACTTTCTGTACAGGTAACTCGACTGAATGCAAAATCAGTAAAATAAATCATTGCACTGACTCTCTCAAATGATATAATATCTTTTGAATTAAAATTTAAGCAGAAAAAAATGGAGTTAAGATTTTGATGACAGAATTGTACCTTTGTCTTACAAATAAAAGAATGTGGTTATAGACATGACTAGACTTATTGTTTAACTTGTATTTATCTAATACCAGAACCAACTGGTCATCAAAGAGATTATCACTTACATGAATATGTGGCAACAAACACACATGGTAACTGTGATAAGTCTTGAATAACTTTGCAAAAACTAGACTTGAATGACTTTTTTGAATCTTATGGTTTATCCTGGAAAAACTGCTGATATTTACACTGATAGTGCAAAAGTGATGATGACCTCAGTCTATCAAGGCAGCAATGTCAAACACTGCACAGCAGCAGTAAAATTATAAACAAAATAGCATATCAGTTTCATTTTAAAACATTTTTGCTGAAATAGTAAGTTATTAAATACATTAAATTTTAACCCTTGAGTTTTTATATTGTATATCACAAAATGGCAAATATACATAATGAACTTTTGCATATGGAAACATGACAGTTTTCTCAAGGAAAGTCATGTGAATGGCTGTTGGAGTTCCAAGCTGAATTAGCCACCTTTTTCATGAAACATCATTTTTTCCTGTAGAATGACTGAAAACTATGGTTATTCAGATGGGTATTTGGCAGGTTTTTTTTTTTTTTTTTTTTTTTTTTCCCTAAATGAACAAAGTAAGCCTGACACTTCTAGGGCAATAACAGTGCTTATTGCCAATGATAAAATTCAAACTTCCAAATTAAAATTAAAATTCAAAAGAACTTTTATCTGCCACTGTGAATATAACAGCTTTCCAAAATATGATTAAACAGAACAGAGTAGCAGGAACTACTATGGGAGGAAGGGCAGGCTGAAAGATTAAATGGGGTGACCAAGATATCCTCATTGAGAAGGTAAAATATGAGCAGAAATCTAAAGAAGTGAAGAAGTTAGCTCACTGGAAATCTGGGGAAGAGCATCCCAGCAGAGGGAGCACAATAAGTAAGTGGGGGTTATAGTATGCCTGGTGGCTTCTGGGGGCAGCAAAAAAGGTGTGTAGATTTCAGTGACCTGGGGGAAAGTGGGAGAATAACAGACATCAAGAGGTAAAGGTAGTGGCAAATCACTGTGGGCATGGAGAACATTGTGATGTGAAGCTACTGCAGGACTTTGAGCCCAGGTGTGGCATGATCTTATGTACATGTTAAAGAGACCCCTCTATAGAGGAAAACAAACAGTAAAGGGGAGAGAGTATTTATTAATCACTGCATATCTTCTTCTGTAAAGTGTCTGTCCAGTTCCTTGGCCCATTTATTGACTGGGTTCTTTGTATTTTTGGTGTAAAGTTTTGTAAGTTCTTTACAAATTTTGGAGATAAATGCTCTATCTGAAGTGCATGTGGAAAAGATTTTCTCCCACTCTGTAGGCTCTCCTTTCAAATTATTGATTGTGTCCTTGGCTGAGAAAAAGCTTTTCAGTTTGAATCCATCCCATTTATTTATTCTTGCTTTGATTTCTTATGCTTTGGGGGTCTCATTAAGGAAGTCTGGTGCTAAGCCAACATGAAGATTTGGGCCTAATTTTTCTTCTACTTGGTGCAGGGTCTCTGGTCTAATTCCCAAGTTCTCGATCCATTTTGAGTTGAGTTTTGTGCAGGGCAAGAGATAGAGATTTAAGTTCATGTTACTACATATGGATTTCCAGTTTTCCCAGCACCATTTGTTGAACAGGCTATCTTTTCTCCATTGTATGTGTTTGGCTCCTTTGTCTAGTATGAGGTAACTGTATTTATGTAGGTTTGTCTCTGTGTCTTCTATTCTGTACCATTGGTCTGCCTGTCTATTTTGGGGCCAATAACATGCCGTTTCTGTTACTATTGTTCTGTAGTATAGTTTAAGGTCCGATATTGTGATACCTCCTGCTTCACTCTTTGTACTCAAGATTGCTGTTGCTATTTGAGGTCTCTTATTCTTCCAGATGAATTTCATGATTGCTTTCTCTATTTCTATGAGGAACGTCATTGGGATTTTAAGAAGATATACAGGTGATTAATAAATATATGAAAGAATATTCAACATCTCTAGTAATTAAAGAAATGCAAATTAAAACTACCCTAAGATTTCATCTTACTCCAATTAGAATGGCTATTATCAAGAACACAAGCAATAATAGATGTTGGCATGGATGTGGGGGAAAGGTACACTTGTACATTGCTGGTGGAGTTGCAAATTGGTACAGTCACTCTGGAAAGCAGTATGGAGATTCCTCAGAAAACTTGGAATGGAACCACCTTTTGACTCAGCTGTCCCACTCCTTGGTTTACACCCAAAGGACTTAAAATTAGCATACTACAGTAACACAGCCACATCAGTGTTTATAGCAGCTCAATTCACAATAGCTAGATTGTGGAACCAACCTAGAGGCCCTTCAACAGATGAATGGATACAGAAACTGTGGTATATATACACAATAGAATATTATTCAGTCATAAAGAAGAATAAAATTATGGCATATGCAGATAAATGGATGGAACTGGAGAATATCATGCTAAGTGAAATAAGCAATCCCCAAAAGCAAAGGCCAAATGTTTTCCCTAATAAGTGGACGATGATATATAATGGGGATGGGGGATAAGAGAAGAATGGAGAAATTTTAGAATATGTAGAGGGAAATGAAAGGGGGGAGGGGCCGGGGGTATGAAAGATGGTGGAATGAGACAAACATCATTACCCTATGTACATGTATGATTTCATGAATTGTATGAATCTATATCATGCACAACCACAGAAACAAAAAGTTGATCCCATTTGTATACAATGAATCAAAATGCAGTCTGTATGAATAAAAAACAAACAAATAAATAAATAAGGGGGAGACAGTAGAAGTTGGTAGACGAGGTGAAAGTCTATTGCATGACTGATGATAGAGGTTAGAGGTCTGGACAGGTTGGAAGCAACAGATGTGGTAAGAAGCAGCTGAACTGTTACATTTTGAAAGTTGGAGAAACATGATTTCCTGATAGACTGGGCATGAGGTGAGAGAGTAGAGGGGAGACAAGGATGACTTCTCCAGGTTCAAGGGAACCTATGAATACAACTTAAACATTTTTCTACTCTATAAGCAAGCTTTTTAAAAATCTTACTTAGTAGTAAAATGTTACATTTTGTCAAAAGGTTATAACCACAGTATCAGATGTGGTACTATCTTTATGAGGCAAAACATCTCCTGAAAAAGCAAAGGTCTGAAAATAGTTCAACACTATCCTCTACCTACAAAAAAAGGCATAAGTATATTAATAATCTTTGGGGAACATTTGGAAAACAGGACCTTTTGATTCTGTCATGAGAAAGCAGTTCTGTGTCACATTTAATCTACCAACATTGATAGGAACTGTTTATTTCTGAGTCACTGACTTTCTACGGAGAAAAAAGAAGAAGAAATCTCTAGCTGAACCAATTAAATCAATTTATATTGATGAAAGATTAAGGCAAAAGCCCTTTTAACATGATGTTACCTGATCAATCCCTTTAGTAAACTCATCAAAAATGTTCTGCTCCTGACACACTTTTCCCCCCTTTATTGGATGATTTGGCATCAATCTTGGTATTATGCAAAAACTAATCTTCCTTCCCTGAGTCTCTTACCCTACATCTCAATCCAATCTATACATTCCTGCCAGATTTATTTTCTATCAGGGATATTTAGCTCTTATCACCAAATGTTGAAAATAATCTATTTCTTCATTATTAAAATTCAAAACATATCTTATTTGGAGTATCAATTGTACTTTTTTAGTAATATATTTAATCACATGTGTTGTTTAGCTCTTTATCAAAGTCATATCTGAAACTACGCAGTATGTCATGCCCAAAAGTTGGGGAGGAATGTCTCTAAGGACCTTATTACTGATGTTACAAAGGATCTTAAAGTTCACTTGCTTTCTGCTTTTGTGCACAAAGAGGAGGAAGGAACTTTGGTCAGAATTGAAACATGGATGCTTCATATCAACTTCAGTAGGAAGATTCATATAGAGAGATCTACTGTTGGAGAGATGTCTCCAAAGTCTTCCTCTTTTCTAAATGGCTATAGACACTTAATAATCTCTTCAAATGAATTTGGGCTTTTAAAATGGATAGGAAGAATCTTACCTTCTATAAGTTTTTGGTATTGACAAAAACTCTTACCAAGAAATGGGAAGAGCCTACCAACCTGTATGGAAAATTGGGAAAGGAAGAAGATAGGGGAATATATCTCAATAATCTATCTTTGAATAAGTTGTTCTTCAGACTCATCTGCAATATTTTTAAGCCCTGTTTCCTAGTGTAATCAATTTCCATCTGTCACAAACAGCACCCCTCAAATACAGATACTGCTGTGTTTTGACCAGTGATATGATAAGATAAAGGAATGGATAAAATAATAGAGAAAGAAGAAAGAATCTGGGAAGGAAGACAGTCAAAAAACTGGAAGAGAACTCAGGGCCATTTATTTGGGCAGGAAATTCCTGATTCCAAGGTCCTGATTCTTGGTCTAGGAGTGGAAGACTGAGGCACATCCTCTTGGGTTCTCACCAAGATGAGGGCTGCACCTCCAAGAAACCAGAGGGAGCTCTTCTACAGTAAGGAACTCAGGGCCAGGCATTCTGAAAGATGATCTTATTGTCTTCTTCCTTACTCATCCATTCCTCCCCCATCCTTACTGAGTGCCACAGCCAAATACTACCCTTTTCTGCACAAGCCTTATGCTTCATGCCTTTCCTTATGCAAACTTAACTACATTCTCTCAGACCTCTTTATTCCAAATGATCGATGTAGTGATAGCCGAAAATTTAACAATTTTAAGTGATTAAAAGAAATCTATATAGTTTTTCAATTATTCCTGAAATCCTCATTTAGAAAAGAGTTATATTCTCATTAAGTACTTATCTTCCCTACTATCACAACTTTAGATAGCATATGTAATAAACGGGCAATTCACTTTAGCTCAACAAAACTCAGTGTTCTTATCTTTAATGCAGAAATATTAAGTTTGTCCCAAGCAATCTCAAGCAGCTGCCATGAAATAATCTAGGAGAATATATTTAAATTTCTTTCAAATTAAAATGCTATTCTAATAAGTAATGAGGTTATTTATGACAATTTTTTAAAAATCCTAAAACTAATGTCTTACAACCATCTTCTATGCTATATACAGCTATAAAACTTCAGATCTGATTTTAATCTAATTCTATTCTGAATAATCTTATACTAGATCCTTGGCCAGCTGTTTCCAAACTTTGAAGTCATTAGAAAATCTAACTCAAGAGTCCATGAGATTATGTAAAAAAAAAAAAAAAATCTCATTTTTTTTTTTTCAAAATTGCAGTAAAGGGGCTGGGGATATAGCTCACTTGGTAGAGTGCTTGCCTCACATACACAAGGTCCTGGGTTCAATCCCCAGCACCAAAAAACAACAAAAAAAAACAAAAAAAATTGCAGTAAAATATATATGATATAAAATTTATTAGCTTAAACATTTTTAAGTGCACAGTTCAGTGACAGCAAGTATATTTATATTGTCTTGTAGTCATTACTGCTATTCATTCCCAGAACTTTTTCATTATCTCCAGCTGAAACTCTATACCCATTAAATAATAATTCTCCATTCCTTTCTCCCCTCAGCCCCAGGAGACCACTATTCTCTTCTGCCTCTAGAATATGACTATGCTGGGTGTCTCATGTAAGTGGAATCCATGCAATCTCTGGCCTTTGTGTCTGAATCATTTCAATGAACGTAATGTCTTCAAGGTTTATCCATGTTATTCAATGCATGTTTTAGTATCTAGACAGAAGATTTTAAAGGCTGACAGTATTACCAATTTTTTTTCATTTGGTATGTGACAATTTAAAATAACTAAAAAAACATGAAGGTATTCCAGCTTATGTTCTGAAATGTAGTAGGTTTTCAACCTGCATCATGTCTTAGTCTTTGAATTCCCACATGTTGGCATAAACTTCTTTAAGACTTAACTCAAGAACAATCTTTTCTGGGAAATGATCCATGACACCTTTCTCTCTATATATACATCTAATTGGGTATTCACCTGAATGGCACATACGCTTGTATCATAACCATCTATTGACATATTTGTCTCCTCTCAATAATATATAAACAGCCCTACTTTGTAAAAATTAATAGCAGAAACTTTAGAATCAGGAACAATATAGTTTGAATTGCAAAACTCCTACTTGCTAGCCATAACTATAAGTAAGTTATTAAAGCCAAGGAGCTTCTTTAGTTGAAGAATTAAAACAACAAATCCTAGTTCATGGAGTTACTGTCATTATTAATAAACGAAAAGCACTTAGAACAGGGGATGCCATAGGGATAGCACTCAATTAAAGGACCACATAATTTAGCTTGTGTAATGCTACCTGTGACATAGAGTATGTCATGTAGTAGCTACTTAAAACATGCAAATTAAAGTAATACATACAATAGCCCAATGCAATCAAGGAATAATGAATTTGACCCCGGGTCACAATTTTCACACCGTATAAGGCACCTGTTTTGGTGGTTTCTCATAGCAGTCTGAAACTCAGTCCTTTTATACTCTGGATACCACCAATTTCACCCTGACAGAGGATGTATCAGCCCAGAGGAAGGAGTACTTCTTACATTAAAAAAAAAAAAAAAAAAAAAAAAAAAAAAAGCCTCATTTACAGTTATTCTGATCTTATAAAGGCTATCCTGCCTGGTACTTTTCAGGAACTACAGGCACATTTCACTGAGGCTATTTACTCAAGAAGAATTTAGAAAAGAAAGTTATTTATTGATTGACAGAATCTTCTTATCAAAGACTATTAGAGTAGCCTTTTTAAACCTCACAGATGGTCTACTTTCCAAATCAGAACTCAGGTTACTGCAGTGCTCCTGACAAAGGGGGCATCAGGAGGTGAGGCACTAATCACACACTTTATTAAACTGTTTCTGAAATGCATCACAGCAACTAACACTAGCCGATTCAGAAAATCACACTGTACTTGACGTTTGCTCTGTACGTCATAGAATTTCCTATGCCTGAATCAAAAATAAAATTTCATAGATTTTTATGGCATTAAACAAATTACATCTGAGTGTTAAAATTGAAAATGGGACATTTGATTTTTAAAATATTTAATGACTAGACTAATGATAATCAGCCGATTAGTTTTCGTGGTGGTTTTCTAGCCAATGATTGGGATGTTGGGAGGTGATCCTCTGTTCCCATAATCTAATCTTTGCTCACAGAAATGTTTCTCCATGAGGCTCTCCTGGCATTCGGGATAGCACATGTCTTCAGAGTGCAGGGCTATTCTATGTGATGCAGAAAGTTTTGCCTCTCTCATTCCTATCCATGAAACGCCAGTAGCATTCTTCGTCCTTACGACAAGCAATCATCTTCTGGGGAATAATACTGTCCGAAGTTTAGATCTATTATTCTATAATTTCACAAATTTTCTAATTCATAAAGGGAGTTTGCTTCTTGTTATCTCTGAAAATTTAAACCTTCTGGTGAATGAATCTTGCCCAAAGGCTCCATCTCCCTGTGGCTAGATACCTGTTAGCCAGAAATTCCCATGCTGAGGAGCTATCTATTCAACATGCTTCTAAAATGTAGCCACCTACACATGGGCTTTAGGACTTTTCATCCTTAGTCTATGACATTTTACAAAACTATAGCTTTGAAAACACTATTGTAAAATACATCAATAGGTTTTCTACATTGAAAGATTGACTCCATGAATGAGCAATTTCTGAATAACAGAAAATTTTCTTTATCATAGGACTTGAAGCTTTCACTTTGTTTAAAAAAAAAATAGATAACACTAACAACAAAATTTTAAAAGCAACCTGGAGAGGAAAAAAGTATTTTCCAAATTTAACTTAATTCTTCTTTTCTCAGGAATACTTAGTAAAAGTGAGGAGCAGAAACTCCATGCTACATAATTTGGAAATATAGGTTTCTATTAAGGTAACAAGATTAGCAATAGCTTCTATTCTTAACATAGAATAAATTTTAGCATGGTTCCTTTTTGAGTTGCTTCATATTTCTTAGATGAATTTCAGTCATAATAGTCTAAAGTGAAAGGAAAAATATCTAACTGCTGTCCATCTGTGCTCCTGAGGAATCCTGGGTCTACTTCTGTCATAGCAGTTATTGTGTTGCAATTTCAGTTTATTCCTCTACTTCCCCCTAGATAATCTACTGTCTGCTGACCAACTACATATTTATGTAAATCAAATTTTACTGGAAAGGTTTATGCTCACTGTATATTATCTATGGCTGCTTTCATGAAGCACTGTCAGAGTTTGATAAATGCAACAGAGACAATATGGCACACAAACCTGAAATATTTGTTCTTTGGCCCTTTATGGCCAAGTTTGCCAATTTTTGTCCTAGTATGCTATTATCTTGAGCAGGTACAGTATCAATTCCTTCAGCTTAATGCCTGGAAAATGACAGATGCTCAAATTTTATCACTGAAACAAGTATTTTACTTTCAAAACCAATCCAAGAATATCTAATCTTGTGGCAAGTGCTTTAATAAAATGTGAGTGATGAAATATTCAACTTGAATCCCATAACAAAAGATGTTCTTTAATGTTAATGTTTTTTCTTCCTATGTTGACTTGAAATAGAAATCCAAAGTTAACACTTAATAAATAATAACCCTTGTGTATAGGTAAATAGTCTAAAGATAACATAGAATTCAGAGGTCACTCTATAGGGAATCTTTTATACATTAATACTTAATACGAGTGTTTCTTCTTCAACAGCATTTTTGAATATTTAAAATATAAAGTTTCCACTTTTTACCATGAAAAATAATTTCTGAGCACAATTAACAAGTACCTTTTCCTGGAAATGTAAGCAAAATTACCTTTAGTTTTATTTCACTAATCTTAAGTCCATTGTTACCAAGAAAGCTTTATTTTTTATTTTAAAGTTTTAGAAAACAAGAATGCAAGAACTAAATTTCCATGTTCAAACCCTATAGCAACTTATTTACCACCTTGATGGTTTTGCTAGTAATGCTTAAAAGACTCATTGAAAAGATCAAATTCCTTCCTTTTAAGAGATTTGTCTTAATTATAAACTGTTTGCCTAGAAAGATAGAAAAATTGGGATTAAGTGGTATTAAATGATATAACTACGTTAAATCACATTCAGCATAAGACTCAGCTCAGACAATACATACTTTAACTACTTACCATTAGTAATTACTACCACTCTAATTTTAAGTGGTTGTGTATGTGCCATGGTTAAGAATAGGGTTATTTGTCATAAGGCATTGGGCCACACGCAGGACCGTGGACATTCAGGCTAGGAAAAGGCATGCCACTAGTGGTCAACATTTCCCTGACTTCAGTTTTATATATTTAATCTTTTTAACTTTACTAATGTATAATTGATGTACAAAAATTCCACATACCTAATGTACACATCTTGATGAATTTAATATATACACATACCTGAGATACAATCAACCCAATCAAAGTTGCTGAGTATATCCACCACTTCCAAAAACTTCCTGTGTTCTTTTGTGAATTTTTGTTTGGTGGTAAGAACACCCAACGTGAGATATATCCACTTAATATATTTAAAGTGCATAATAGCATATTATTAACTCTAGGTTCTATGTTATACGGCAAACCTCTAGAACACATTCATTTCCAGAAGAGAAATGTTACACTATTGAAAAACTACTCTGTTTCCTCCTCCGTGGCTTCAGCTCCTGGCAACCATCTATCTGACAACAGTTTAATGGTTTACACACACACACACACACACACACACACACACACAGAGCAAGTAAATAACATAAGCTGATTTAAAAAAAAAATAGGTAAAACCTTGAATAGACATTTCTTCAGAGAAGTCAAACAGATAGCCACTGGTATAGGAAAAGCACTCAACAAGTCTAATCATCAAGAAAATGAAAATAACATACAATGAAATTTCATCTCATGCCTGCCATGATAAATTTTTCAATAAATAAAAACAAGCCAATCAACCAATCAGAAAAAAAAAAAAAAAAGTCAGGCATGGTGGTGCACACCTATAATCTCAGAGCCTTGGATGGCTAAGAAAGGAGGATCACAAGTTCAAGGCCAGCCTTAGCAAGTCACTGAGGCCCTAAACAACTTAGTGAGACCCTATCTCAAAATAAAACATACAAAGGGTTGGAGATGTGATGTGGTTCATGGTTAAGCACCCCTGGGTTCAATCCCTGGTACCAAACAAGCAAACAAACAAAAAGATAAGTTTGGAGATGTGGAAGATTTGAAACACTTATACACCAATGATGGGTCTATCAAATGGTCCAGACAGTCACTTAGGGTGGAAAATAGTAGGGCATTTCCTCAAAAAATTAAAAATAGAACTACTGTATGATCCCACAATACCACTCCTGGGAATATGTTCAAAATAATTGATCTTGGAAATATATCTGCACTCTCATGTTGGTTTCAGAATTATTTAAAATATATAGGACATGGAAACAATTTATATTTCCATTTACAGATGAACAGATAAAGAAAATGTGGTATATAATAAAGTTTTATTCAAATATAAAGAAGAATGAAATTATGCCAGTTGTAAGAAAATTGATGGAATTGAGTTATGTTAAGCAAAATAAGCCAAACACAGAAAGTCAAGGATTGTTTGTTTTCTCTCATATGTGGAAGCTAGAGAGGAAAAAGGAAAAGAAAATTGGGGGGAGATGTCATGAAAATCATGAAAGTTCAAGGGAGATTCAAAGAGTAGAGGAAAGGCACCAGGAAAAGGGAGGAGGGAAGGGAAAGGGGAAACACTGGGGAATGATATTGAGTAAATATATTGTTATATTGTGTACATATATGAATATGTAACAGTAAATCCCACCATTATGCACAATTATAATGTGCCAATAAAATACGGAAAAAAATAAAATGTGGCATATACAATGCAATATTATTCACCCTTAAAATAGAATTCTGTCATTTGCTATAACATGGATGAAACCTATTTGACATGATGCTTAGTGAAATAAGTCAGTTGTAGAAGGATAAATGTTGCAAGATTCATTTATGAGTGTCTGGAATTGTCACCCTCACAGAAGCAGAGAAAGCTTCCCTAACCATTGACTATGTGTCTATGTGACTATGACTATTGTATCTCCAGTGACTGAAATGCTGTAACATTAGCATGTTAATGTCAGCTATGAAGTTATATTTTTTTTTTTTTTTTTTTTTTTTTTATTGTAAACAAATGGGATACATGTTGTTTCTCTGTTTGTACATGGCGTAAAGGCATACCATTTGTGTAATCATAAATTTACATAGAGCAATGTTGTTTGATTCATTGTGTTATTTTTTTCCCTTCCCCCCACCCCTCCCACCCCTCTTTACCCTCTATACAGTAGTTCCTTCCTCTATACTTGCCCCCCTCCCTAACCCTAACTCTAACCCTTCCCTCCCCCCCATTATGTGTCAACCTCCACTTATTAGCGATATCATTCGTCCTTTGGCTTTTTGAGATTGGCTTATCTCACTTAGCATGATATTCTCCAATTTCATCCATTTGCCTGCAAATGTCATAATTTTATCATTCTTTATGGCTGAGTAATATTCCATAGTATATATATACCACAGTTTCTTTATCCACTCATCAATTGAAGGGCATCTAGGTTGGTTCCACAGTCTGGCTATTGTGAATTGAGCAGCTATGAACATTGATGTGGCTGTATTTCTGTAGTATGCAGATTTTAAGTCCTTTGGGTATAGGCCAAGGAGTGGGATAGCTGGGTCAAATGGTGGTTCCATTCCAAGTTTTCTAAGGAATCTCCACACTGCTTTCCATAGCGGCTGCACTAATTTGCAGCCCCACCAGCAGTGTATGAGTGTACCTTTCTCCCCACATCCTCGCCAACACCTGTTGTTGCTCGTATTCTTGATAATCGCCATTCTAATTGGGGTGAGATGGAACCTTAGGGTGGTTTTGATTTGCATTTCTCTTATTACTAGAGATGTTGAACATTTTTCCATATGTTTGTTGATTGCTTGTAGATCTTCTTCTGTGAAGTGTCTATTCATTTCCTTAGCCCATTTGTTGACTGGACTGTTTGAATTCTTGGAGTAGAGTTTTTTGAGTTCTTTATAGATTCTGGAGATTAGTGCTCTATCTGAAGTATGATTGGCAAAGATATTCTCCCACTCTGTAGGCTCTTTCTTCGCATTGCTGATAGTTTCCTTTGCTGAGAGAAAGCTTTTTAGTTTGAATCTATCCCAGTGGTTGATTCTAGCTTTTATTTCTTGTGCTATGGGAGTCCTGTTAAGGAAGTCTGGTCCTAGACCAACAAGATGAAGATTTGGACCTACTTTTTCTTCTATAATCTGCAGGGTCTCTGGTCTGATTCCGAGGTCCTTAATCCATTTTGAGTTTAGTTTCGTGCATGGTGAGAGATATGGGTTTAGTTTCATTCTGTTGCATATGGATTTCCAATTCTCCCAGCACCATTAGTTGAAGAGGCTATCTTTTCTCCATTGCATATTTTTGGCCCCTTTGTCTAGTATGAGAAAATTGTATTTATTTGGGTTTGTGTCCGTGTCCTCTATTCTGTACCATTGATCTACCTTTCTATTTTGGTACCAATACCATGCCGTTTTTGTTACTATTGCTTTGTAGTAGAGTTGAAGATCTGGTATTGCAATACCCCCTGTTTCACTCTTCCTGCTAAGGATTGCTTTAGCTATTCTGGGTTTCTTATTCTTCCAGATGAATTTCATAATTGCCTGCTCTATTTCTGTAAGGTACGTCATTGGGATTTTAATTGGAATTGCATTGAATTTGTATAGCACTTTAGGTAGTATGGCCATTTTGACAATATTAATTCTTCCTATCCAAGAACATGGAAGATCTTTCCATCTTCTAAGGTGTTCTTTAATTTCTTTCTTTAGTGTTGTATAGTTCTCATTGTAGAGGTCTTTCACCTCTTTTGTGAGATTGATTCCCAAGTATTTTATTTTTTTCGAGGCTATTGTGAATGGGGTAGTTTTCCTAATTTCTCTTTCTGAAGATTCATCACTTATGTATAAAAATGCGTTGGATTTATGGGCATTGATCTTGTAACCTGCTACTTCACTGAAATCACTTATGAGTTCTAAGAGTTTTCTGGTGGAATTTCCAGGTTCCTCTAAATATATAATCATGTCATCAGCGAACAGGGATAGTTTGAGTTCTTCTTTTCCAATTCGTATCCCTTTAATTTCTTTGGTTTGTCTAATTGCTCTGGCCAGAGTCTCAAGAACGATGTTGAATAGAAGTGGTGAAAGAGGGCATCCCTGCCTTGTTCCAGTTTTTAGGGGGAATGCTTTCAGCTTTTCACCATTTAGAATGATATTAGCCATGGGCTTAGCATAAATGGCCTTTACAATATTAAGGAATGTTCCCACTATCCCTATTTGTTCTAGTGTTTTGAGCATGAAGGGGTGCTGTATTTTATCAAATGCTTTTTCTGCGTCTATTGAAATAATCATGTGATTCTTGACTTTAAGTCTATTAATATGGTGAATTACGTTTATTGATTTCCTGATGTTGAACCAACCTTGCATCCCTGGGATGAAACCCACTTGATCATGGTGCACTATCTTTTTAATATGTTTTTGTATGCGATTTGCTAAAATTTTGTTGAGAATTTTTGCGTCGATGTTCATTAAGGATATTGGTCTGAAATTTTCTTTCCTTGATGAGTCTCTGTCTGGTTTAGGTATCAGTGTGATATTGGCTTCATAGAATGAGTTTGGGAGGGTTCCCTCCTCTTCTATTTTATGGAATACTTTGAGAAGTATTGGAATGAGCTCTTCCTTAAAGGTTTTGTAGAACTCGGCTGAGAACCCATCTGGTCCCGGACTTTTCTTTGTTGGTAGGCTTTTGATGACTTCTTCTATTTCAGTACTTGAAATTGGTCTATTTAAATTGTTTATGTCCTCCTCATTCAGTTTAGGCAATTCATATGTCTCTAGAAACCTGTTGATGTCTTCGAAATTTTCTATTTTGTTGGAGTATAGATTTTCAAAATAGCTTCTAATTATGTTTTGTATTTCCATCCTGTCTGTAGTGATATTTCCTTGTTCATTCCGAATTTTAGTGATTTGGGTTTTCTCTCGTCTTCTCTTTGTTAGTGTGGCTAAAGGTTTATCAATTTTGTTTATTTTTTCGAAGAACCAACTATTTATTTTGTCAATTTTTTGTATTGTTTCTTTTGTTTCAATTTCATTGATTTCAGCTCTGAGTTTAACAATTTCCTGTCTTCTAGTACTTTTGGTGCTGTTCTGTTCTTCTTTTTCTAAGGCTTTGAGCTGTAGTGTTAGGTTGTTTATTTGTTGAGTTTTACTTCTTTTATTAAATGCGCTCCATGAAATAAATTTCCCTCTAAGTACTGCTTTCATAGTGTCCCAGAGGTTTTGATATGATGTTTCTTTGTTCTCATTTACCTCTAAGAATTTTTTAATTTCCTTCTTAATATCTTCTGTTATCCATTCATCATATAATAGCATATTGTTTAACCTCCAGATGTTGGAATAGTTTCTGTGTTTTACTCTTTCATTTATTTCTAACTTCAATCCATTATGATCTGATAGAATACATGCTAGTGTCTCTATCTTCTTGTATTTGCTAACATTAGCTTTGTGGCATAATATATGGTCTATTTTAGAGAAGGATCCATGTGCTGCTGAGAAGAAAGTGTATTCACTCTTGGTTGGATGGAATATTCTATAAATGTCCGTTAAGTCTAAATTATTGATTGTGTTGTTGAGATCTATGGTTTCTTTGCTCAATTTTTGTCTGGAAGATCTGTCCAGTGGTGAGAGCGGCGTGTTAAAATCACCTAGTATTATTGTGTTGTGGTCTATTTGGTTTCTGAAATTGAGAAGGATTTGTTTGACATACATAGATGAGCCACTGTTTGGGGCATAGATGTTTATGATTGTTATATCTTGCTGATTTATGCTTCCCTTAAGCAGTATGAAATAACCTTCTTTATCCCTTCTGACTAACTTTGGCTTGAAGTCCACATTATCGGAAATGAGGATGGATACTCCAGCTTTTTTGCTGAGTCCATGTGCATGGTATGTTTTTCCCCATCCTTTCACCTTTAATCTATGGGTATCTTTTTCTATGAGGTGAGTCTCTTGCAGGCAACATATTGTTGGATCTTTCTTTTTAATCCAGTCTGCCAGTCTATGTCTTTTGATTGATGAATTCAGGCCATTAACGTTCAGGGTTATTATAGAGAAATGATTTGGTTTCCCGGTCATTTGGTTCATTTTTAAAATTTTGTTTATTTATTTGTTTGACACAACTTGTTTCCTCCTTTATTTGACAATTCCTTTAGGATAATTCCTCCCTTTGCTGATTTGCTTCTTTGTTTTTCATCTCTTCCTCATGGAATATTTTGTTGAGAATGTTCTGTAATGCTGGCTTTCTTTTTGTAAATTCTTTTAGCTTTTGTTTATCATGGAAGGATTTTATTTCATCGTCAAATTTGAAGGTAAGTTTTGCTGGGTATAAGATTCTTGGTTGGCATCCATTTTCTTTCAGGGCTTGAAAAATGTTGTTCCAGGACCTTCTAGCTTTTAGGGTCTGGATTGAAAAATCTGCTGATATGCGTATTGGTTTCCCCCTGAATGTAATTTGGTTCTTTTCTCTCACAGCCTTTAAAATTCTGTCTTTATTTTGTATGTTAGGTATTTTCATTATAATGTGCCTTGGTGTGGGTCTGTTGTAATTTTGTGTATTTGGAGTCCTGTAAGCCTCTTGAACTTGATTTTCCATTTCATTCTTCAGATTTGGGAAATTTTCTGATATTATTTCATTGAATAGGTTGTTCATTCCTTTGGCTTGTTTCTCTAGGCCTTCCTCAATCCCAATAATTCTTAAATTTGGCCTTTTCATGATATCCCATAGTTCTTGTAGATTCTGTTCATGATTTCTTACCATCTTCTCTGTTTGTTCAGCTTTGTTTTCAAGGTTAAATATTTTGTCTTCAATGTCTGAGGTTCTGTCTTCCAGGTGTTCTATCCTATTGGATATGCTTTCTATGGAGTTCTTAATTTGGTTTATTGTTTCCTTCATGTCAAGGATTTCTGTTTGGTTTTTTTTCAATATCTCTAACTCTTTATTGAAATGATCTTTTGCTTCCTGTATTTTCTCTTTTAACTGTCGATTGGTGCGATCAATCAATGCTTGCATTTGCTCTTTCATCTCATCATTCAATGCTTGCATTTGCTCTTTCATCTCCTCGTTTGCTTCTCTGATCATTTTAATTATGTACATTCTGAACTCCTTTTCTGTCATTTCTTCTGCCATGCTGTCATTGGGTTTTATTGATGTAACATCTAGATTTGTTTGCAGCATTTTCTTTCCTTGTTTTCTCATGTTGTTCAGATATCAGTGGACCGCTGAGATATTGCAGATTTCCTCTGTTGATTTACAATGACCCTGAAGATTTCTATATATATCCCCTCTTAGCCTTCAGTAGGCTGAAGTCTTGGAGGAGGTTGATAATGCGGTGCTCCACAAGGAAGCTGCCTCTCTAGGAGTGGTGGCCTTCAGGTGGGGTATATTCCCTGCTAGTGGGCAGAGGTGCCTCCACTTGTTGACCAATGGTCATCCAAAGGGGACCTAGGCTGTGGGCTGAGGCAAGGCCTGTTTGGGCCTGAGCCTCTGGTTTTACCGTCCTTGTGGGAAACCTCACCCAGCAGGGAAGACTCACCCGGTGGGGAGGTCTCGCTGGTCAGTTTCCTCCTAGAGGTTCCCCTCAATTTACATCTACTGCCTGGGCTGGGCTGCCTTCCTCTGCAAAGTTTCCAGGGGCCCGGCCCTACCTCCTGGGCCTGGGAGCCTCACCCTTCGCAGATGAATCTCCTTAGGCTGCCCCTCCTCAGAGAATTTGCCCATAGGCCTGGAACCTTCGCTCCGCCCTAAGCCTGTCTCTGTGCGGCTCTTCCACCCAGAAGCCTCCTAGATCCTGGGACCCTGTTCTGCACCTAATCGCCTGGCTGCGTGGCCCCTCCTCTGAGCAGCCACCTGTGGCCCCGAACAATTGCTCTGAGTCCCAGAGACCCGCCACAGGCCTCTTCCTCCAGACAGCTGCCCAGTATGCCGGTGCGGTCACTAGGAGTCCAAGAAACTCACTTCGTGCCTCCTCCTCCCACCAACCACCCGTAGCCCGGGGCAATCAATCACTCCGAGTCGAAGTGACCCTGCCCGTTCCTCCTCCTTCTCCAGATAACCCCCCGGGTGTTCAGGAGCAGTCCCTCTGAGTGGCTCTGAATCCACGTGACCCGCTGCACGGGTCCTCTGGGCCACCGCCCGGAGCTCTGGTGTGGTCCCTCAAGACCAAGCGTCCCACCACGCTTCTCCTCCAGGCAGCCCCCCTGTGTTCAGGAGCTGTCACTTTAAGACCAAATAACTCACCACTCGCCTTCTCCTCTGAGCAGCCGCCTGGAGCGCTAATGCAGTCACTGCGAGTCCAAAGGACCCGCCGCGCTCCTTCTCCTCCTTCTCCTACTCCTCCGGGCAGGCCCCGGGGTTCAGAAGTGGTCAGGGTCCAAACAGCTCGCCACGCAGCCCCTTCTCTGGCAACCGCCTGTAGTTCCCGTATAGTCGCCCGAATCCAAGCGGCTGCTCCTCTTCCTCCTCGTCCTCAGGGCAGGCCCCGGGGTTCAGAAGCGTCATTCTGATTCCAAACAGCTCGCCGCGCGGCTTCTCCTCTGGCAACCGCCTGCAGCTCTGGCGCAGTCTCTCCGAATCCAAGTGGCCACGCTCCTCTCCTCCTCCTCAGGGCAGGCCCCGGTGTCCTGAGTCCACACAGTTCTCCCCGCCACTCCTCCCCCGGGCAGCCGCCGGAGCCCCAGTGGCTGCTCCGAGTCCCAGCGCTGTGCCGAGCGGCCTCCTCTATGGCGCTCCAGCGGGGGGAGGGGCGTCTCGCCGGCAGTTCTACTTCACAAAGTTTCCTGCGTTCCGGGACCCCCGTCCCATCCGGGATGCCCCCCCAGGGGGTGAGAGTCACCCGGCTACTTTGAGTTGGTCCCAAGCGTCTCAATATCTCCTCTCTTGAATCCTGAGTTCTGGAGCAACACGTAATGCAGCCACCCTCTAGGCCGCCATCTTGAAAACCTCCTGAAGTTATATTAAACAAAAGGTACTAGTAATGTGTTGGCCCTAAGCATGTTTTCTTTTTAAATCCTAGGGAAAATTAGACAAATAAATTCAAATAATCTTATTTTTTAGAGTCTAAAATGGTTTAGTACAGGGTCAAAGATGATGTTTGAAAAGACTGCAGCTTCCAAGGCCAATCCTGACACATGTACCACACATGTAAATATGATGTCAAAGAATAAATTTTTGGTTCTGGTTTCCTTGGTGAAGAACTATGGCTATAAAATACATAAAAGGAAATCCTACTTAGGTTAAAAACTATACATGTAATGGCATAGCCTTTATGATACCAAGCTAAATTTTGAGAATCAAGAGGAAAACAATTTGTATGTTGTACCTTCTGGTTTAGACTTGTTATAGAAATGAATAAATAACAGATAATTAAAAGTATACTTCAGTCTTATGAATAAAGTAATCATGACTTTGGCAGAAAAGAAAAGCATAAAGGAGACTCAAGGAGGGAGGATATATCAGGAAAGGGAGAGAAAACATGGAAAAGAAGAAAGAATAGCTGGGCTTTAAAATAATGAGCTGTGAGAATTCCAGAACTTGGAACAGTGTATACATAAGGATCAGATATGTAGACAGCATTTCCAAAGAAGGAACCACAAGAGATCTTATGTGACGGGAGAACAGAATTTGACAGGGGAAAGCAAAAAGGGGAGAAGATTTCCAATCATGAAGATCCATTATAGCAATTCAATTGGAGCGAGAAAAATGGGGAATGGAAAATGTATCCTGTAAATCCATGCAACATGCTTGTAAAATGTTTTTGGAGAATTTATTAAAAAGTGAGTACATTGCCAGCTGTGGTGGTGTACACCTGTAATCCCAGCTTCTTGGGATACTAAGGCAGGAGATTACAAGTTCGAGGTCAGTCTCAGCAATTTAGTGAAACACTGTCTCAAAATAAAAAATAAATAAATAATATAAAAGAAGACAATGGGAATGCAGCTCATTGGTAAAAATAGAAAAAAAGGAAAGAAATCAAGTCTATTGTGTTTGTAGGAGCCTGCGCCTGATTTTATAAAGGAAATGCATTACAATGCAATTTTATCTTGTGCTGCTAAAACAGTGTATCACTGAATAGTTGAACTGGCAAGCCACACTTCCTTGACTTCACTTTTCTCAACAGCAGTAAAGATAATAAAAACTAATTAATGAGTTATTATGGGCCTGGTACTGTCTTTTGTTTTTCACATGTATTAACTCATTTTATATACATTAATATCACAACTGGAAAAATAAAATGACAATAACATGGAAAGCAACTATTATTATTTTCTCCATTTTACAGGTGAGAAGAGTAAGACATGGAAATGAAAAAAAAAAAAACTTGGCTAGGATTGCAAAATTTGTCAGTAATGAAGCTGAAAGAAAGTTAAAAGGTTATACTAGGTATATTACCAATGGTCTATCCCTTATAGCACTGAGAATAGTGTCAGACATATAGAAGACATTCACTTTGAAATGGATAATTGAATCAATATTTCTATGGTGAATTAAAGTTGGCTTTAAATTCTTTTCCACCTATCACATCAAGAGGCAGAGGCTAATTCCCCTTCCTCTGTATCTGGATTAGGTTGAAGACTTGCTTTGGCCAACAGGAAAGGGTCATAATACTGTGCCAGTGCTGGGTCCAAAGCTCCACAAAGCTGTTTGGCTTTTGGAAGCCAGCTACCAAGCTCATCCTTTGCCACTGATATTAGCAGTTTAGAGAGAGACCGTGGAGGATGTACAGCCAAGTGGTACATTTCAACCATGTGTGTGATAGACTTTGCTATACTCAAGGGACAGAACATTGGCCCACTGAGTCCAGATCAGCCAGGGAATTGTGGAAACAATGTATCATGTAAATCGTACTACTTTAAGCCAAAACAATTTGATATAGGGCACAAGAAATAAGCTCTGTGACAATATACTTACTTGTCTTCTCAAAACTAAACATTTAATTTATAATTAATCTATGATTCATTCAAATACAACCATTGATATGTGTTTTCTATATAATATCTTCATTCTTATTATTTACTTGAATATTTGGAAATAGCAAAAGCTGTCTTCTTTTGAAAGAAAAAGAACACCTGAGTTTCAGGAAATTCAATTTCAAGGAAAACCTCTGTTTTAAAGTGGACTTTAATCAAAGAAGTTTCTCAATATTTGAAAAGCATTATTTCTTCCCTTTGTTATTTCTTCTCATGCTCTTAAGACATTCTACCACCTGGAAGGTCAACTGGGTTAATAATAGGAAGACTAAGAAGTTGGAGACAGTCAAAATCATACATGAAAACTTACATAAACACAACGGATTCTTCTTAAAGTACATTTATTATCGCAACCAATTCCTTTTTGACACATAAAACATGATGCCAATTTTCTTTCAGAGAAAACACCTGTCTTAAAACTCTAAAGCAACTTAGAGGTAGGTAAAAAATGTTAATCTATCAAGTGCTTGTTTGGCTAGCATGATAGTTTAATAACATATATGAGGACCTGGTCATTTCTTCCCTTCCACAAGTAAAACATCTTTCTTAATCCATGGGGAGATTATGATTACCTCAATACTATAATAAAGTCCCATGAGAGTGAAATAAAAACTTATTTGAATTCCACAGAAAATGTTATTGATATTTTTATCTAGGGTTCTATAGGAAGAGAAGAGATAGAACTAGAGATGGAGATAGAGAAAGATCTGAGCAAGAGAAAGTGAAAAGGAACGAGAGAGAGGAAGAGAGTGTGCTGCCTTTTACCTTTCTTCCCCCAGTTGGATCCTCAACAGATTGGATGATGCCTGCACACATTGGTAAGAATAGACTTACTTCTTTAGTACCAATTTAAATGCTTATCTCTTCCAGAAACACCCTCACAGAAATACCAAGAACTAATGTTTTACTAGCTATGTTGGTGTGTTGGCATCCCTTATCCCAGTTATATAAAATTAACCATTACATGTAAGATGATATGTTGAGGATGCCAGCTAATCCTAAATTGTGTTATAGATACCAGTACTCATACATGACTGGCCATGTCTGTAAGCATGTAGGGTGGCTTCCAAAAGTCTATTGACCTGAGGGATTGATAATCATTCTGGAAGAAAATTCATCCTAAATTAACATGGAGTCAGAGAAATTCAAATTAACATTAAAGCCTTGTTAACTGAAGGAAGTATAAAAGTTCTGAGTACTACCTGGTATCTGTTGTTCATGTTTGCCCTGAGAAGGGAGGTGCTAGACTCTTATAAGCTGTCAGGTTGTGTGGCAAAATAGCAGGCATTATCTCTAAGAGAGTTAAACATAAAAGAAGTAATCTCCCCATTTCAGCACCCAGTAGATAAAGAGGCTTTAGATGCAGTAGAAGATTTGGAAGGAAATCTCATTATAAAGTATTGGAAAAGGAGAAAAGAAAAGTTGTGAACATCAGCTCTTAGCAGGAATATTTATTTATGAGAGCACATAAGCCAGGACTTTGAGATTTCTAGAAATAAATGGCCAATTGACAAGGGTAGCTAGTTGCATGAAGAGCCTCAAATGTTACTGATACTGCTTCTCCATTTGGCAATGGGGACTTTAAGAATCTTAGCTTATAAAAACAGTACAGAGGGGGTTAGCTAGTCGGGACTAATGAACTCCTTTGTTCCTAAATAATTAGGTAATTCATTTCCTGAAATATAACAAGGTGTAAATCAATAATGAAATTTTCCAAATATAGAAATGCCTGTTCTAAACTTACATATTTATGACTCTAATTTTTACAATTCTAATATGTTATATTACACCTGTTGGGTGTAACCATCAAAGAAATGATCTATGAAAACCAATAAAATTGTCACATAGCAGTATAGTGCTCAAAAACAGACTGTTTCCACTGAGACATCAGTTGATGTCTGGTCCTACCACTAAATAGCTTTGTGAACCACATGACTTCAGAAAAATATGATAATGCTATTACTGATTTCACTATGTTGTTGTGAGCTTACAGAAAATTAAGGCATTGCAAGCATGCTTGGCATATAACACATAATAAAAATCTCAAGTCCACAATGCTTCATTTATGTGGTACACTGTTTCATATCAAATCTTCTTCTATCTGCAAGCTTGATAGAACTCCTAGAAAAGAAATGGAGTCCATTTCTTCTTGATCCTGAATTGGTCTTACAACTTGCTTTTACTAACTGAATGACTATTGCTAGTTTAAGTCATAAAAGGTCTGGCACCTCCCACTTCCACCTTTTTGGAACACATTCAGCCTTTAAGAAATTCATCTAGAACACTGAACTATGAGAGGGTGTGTGGAAAGAATAAGTACCCAGCTATTGCATTCACTCAGGACCGCAGTCATGAGTGGAACCTCAGCTGAGCTCATAGTTGAATGCAATTAAGTGACTCAAAGGTGACACACACAACACAAGAACCATGCAGCTGAGCCTAGCCATCACACAAAATCATAAGAAATAATTTCTGGTATAAGCCTTTAAGATTTGAGATAGTTTGTTACACCTCCAAAGATAAATAAAACAATGTGCAAAGCCATGAGTGATTTGCTTCTCCCCTCATTCATAATGCTGTATTCACTTTGATCTTTTAAGTTTTCAAATATATCATGGGGCAGAGGATCATCACATATGCTGTCCCTACACTTGCAGCATGTTCCTGGCAGCCCCTCCTCTGCCCACTCAATACAATATTTGTTCCCATTTTTTTCTGAATGACTCACACTTATCCTTGTGTTCTCAGGAGTCTAGTCATTCTAGAACCCAGACTAATTCGGTTGTTTTTCATTTACTCTTTCAGAACCTTTGATTTTTCTTTCTGGCATTTACCACAATGATAATTACTTTCATGATTATTTAATGGCTGTTTCCTTCTAGTGCAGAAGTTTATTGGAGGGACCTAGCACAATTTCTGGCATCTAGAAGATGCTCAATACTTACTGCTTGAAGTAATGAACCAACAGGTTGGCTGCAGTAGTAACAAAAGAGAATGCTGACTCTCTTGCTCATAGGTTAGCAGCCTTGTCCTCCTAATTTACCATCCTTCTTTTATTGAAAATGTGTGTGAAATTTTATTTGGAATATTTTTGGTATGTTAAATTCAAGTTATGAGTTGATACTATTTTCATAGGAAGACACTTTTAAAGGATTAAAATTTGCCAAATAGCAAAGGAATTTTTATATTAGTTCATATTAGTTTGTCTTTTTTAAGATTCCCAGATTTGTTTATAATATTTATTCTAAATATTTTATTCCCCATTGGAAACCAGAAAAGGAGCAAATTTTGAGTGGAAAAATGGGAGCCTTGTGATTTCACTAGAGATGACCATTATTCAATGGACAGTCTCAGGAGATAGGACAAAACATGTACAGTAGACTTGGTTCTAGACACAAGGACTTATTTCTTCCTCAGACCTTACTGATAAAATGTCACTAAATTAACTGATACTTGAGCTCTAACTCAATTTTTTAATTCAGGTTCCAACTAACTCGCATCACTTAATCTTTTGCAGCTCTGTTCCACATGTGGGAAATGGACTGCTAACTTCCTATGTACTCCTAAGAGAATTATAAGGGTTAAAGTGCAAGAAATCATGAAACTCATCTGGAAGAATAAGAAACCCAGAATAGCTAAAGCAATCCTTAGCAGGAAGAGTGAAGCAGGGGGTATAGCAATACCAGAACTTCAACTACACTACAAAGCAATAGTAACAAAAACGGCATGGTATTGGTACCAAAATAGAGTTAGATCAATGGTACAGAATAGAGGACATGGACATAAACCCAAATAAATACAATTTTCTCATACTAGACAAAGGTGCCAAAAATATGAAATGGAGAAAAGATAGCCTCTTCAACAAATGGTGCTGGGAAAATTGGAAACCCATATGCAACAGAATGAAACTAAACCCCTCTCAACCTGCACAAAAATCAACTCAAAATGGATCAAGGATCCTGGAATCAGACCAGAGACCCTTCATCTTATAGAAGAAAAAGTAGGTCCAAATCTTCATCATGTCAGCTTAGGATCAGACTTCCTTAACAGGACCCCCCATAGCACAATAAATAAAAGCAAGAATCAATAACTGGGATAGATTCAAACTAAAAAGCTTTCTCTCAGCAAAGGAAACTATCAGCAATGCAAAGAGAGAACCTATGGAGTGGGAGAAAATCTTTGCCACGCATACTTCAGATAGAGCACTAATTTCCAGAATCTATAAAGAACTCAAAAAACTCTACACCAAGAATACAAATAACCCAATCAACAAATGGGCTAAGGAAATGAACAAGACACTTCACAGAAGATCTACAAGCAATCAACAGATACATGAAAAAATGTTCAACATCTCTAGTAATAAGAGAAATGCAAATCAACACTACCTTAAGATTCCATCTCACCCCAATTAGAATGGCGATTGTCAAGAATACCAGCAACAATAGGTGTTGGCGAGGATGTGGGGGAAAAGGTACACTCATACATTGCTGCTGGGGTTGCAAATTAGTGCAGCCATTCAGGAAAGCAGTGTGGAGATTCCTCAGAATACTTGGAATGGAACCACCATTTGACCCAGCTATCCCACTCCTTGGCCTATACCCAAAGGACTTAAAATCAGCATACTACAGAGATACAGCCACATCAATGTTCATAGCTGCTCAAGTCACAATAGCCAGATTGTGGAACCATCAATTGATGAATGGATAAAGAAACTGTGGTATATATATATATATATACACAATGAAATATTACTCAGCTCTAAAGAATGATAAAATTATGGCATTTGCAGGCAAATGGATGAAATTGAAGAATATCATGCTAAGTGAGATAAGCCAATCTCCACAAACCAAAGGAGGTATGATCTTGCTGATAAGCAGATGATGACACATAGTGGGGGGTGGGAGGGAGGCAAGAATGGAGGAAGGAGGGACTGTATAGAGGGAAAAGAGGGGTGGGAGGGGTGGGGGGAAGGAAAAAATAACAGAATGAATCAAAAACTATTACCCTATGTAATGTGTATGATTGATTACACAAATGTATAATTACACAAATGGTATGCCTCTACTTCATGTACAGAGAAATAAGATATATCCCATTTGTTTACAATAAAAATAAATTTTAAAAAATGAAGTGCTTTGTAATAGGTAGACAATTTAAATATATAATACTGCACCAAGAATTTTAAAAATATAATAAATATGTTTTGTCGTATAGAAGAGGTATCTCTTTGTGATGGAAAAGATGGAGACCATGAAAATGCTTTAAAAGAAAATGCCACTTGTATGTGAAGACCACTATTGTGCAACTACAGAAATGTCACTTATTGTTTGTTCCATATGAAGGACACGCATTAGAACTGCATAGAGCACAGCCTGGGCTTCCGTATGCAGTGGCTACAATTATTTTGCTTTACCTTGTGGGATTTAGGTAGTACATATTGAAATTCCTCCCACCTAGTAACCTACTTTGGATTTCAGAATCCAGATGCTCATACGTGGCATTCAATCCCACTGACGTCTGAGGAACTGCAGCTGCCTTCCTTAACTTCTTTAACTTCGTGCTAGCCTCAAGTCAGTATGAAGAAGGAAGCTCTAGATGGTCACAGCTGAAGACAAATGTGTTGATTATACAGAATTTGTGTTTTCTACTGAGGCAGCACATTTAAAGTCATGGCCACATAGCTCCCACAGCTCATTGGGTTGTTCACACTCAGAAAGATGTGAACTCAGGAAACTTGAGTAAAACTAACTTAGAGAAAGTGATTCAGAATAGTTTTTTTTTTTTTTTTTTTTTTTTTTTTTTTTTTCTCTGCAGATGATTCCTTCCATTGGCCTCAGGTTCTTAGAGCACTTTATACTTCTATCTACCCTTCACACAAGTGGACATGAATCATAGCTGTGTATGTTTGTCTTCCAAGAGTAGAAAGATACTTGAGGCCAGTGACTTTTATTATTCATCCTAGGGTGACTCAAATGTAATTGAATCTCTTTGAATTCGTTCTAAGTCACTCCATTCTGTTTTAAGATCAATCCCACAGTGATACAGGAAAGCACAAACAAAACAAGACTAGTTAAATAAAAAGTTGAAAAAAATAATAGTCCAGGTTTCTGTTGTTTTAGAAAAGCAAAGATAATGTCACCAAAACCCTCTTAAAGATGACAACGGCCCAAAGCAAATTTATATTTACAAACAGATGCTGATGTTGTTTCATTCTATCTCCTATCTATTCTGTTGTGATGCCAGCTGAGGTATTTAGAAGTTGACAAAAATAACAAAAACCACAGGTGCTGGACTTATTGAGCAGTTACAAATAGGTCATTAATGCTGCTTCTTTGTGAAAGCTAGCAATGAAGTGAACAGACAGCCTGATTCTGTTTGCAGAGATCTGTTTCTTAAATAAGTGAATCAAGCACTTTGTTTGTCACTTCACTGAAGTCAATGTGTGTGTGTGTCAGTTTCTCTCCATGTTGCCTTCTCTTTGACAAAAATTCATTATGAGGGACAGCTCCTTGGACAGAAGTTCATTTGGAATTCACCTAGTAAGGCAGCTCTAGACAGTGTAGGACAAAAGGAAAATGCCTTGTGACAGGAGTAAATCCTTCCACAGAAATTGTGGATATTTCCTTTCTGGTGATGCTCTGGGGAGTAACTGAAATAGATGGTAGGTAGCTTTAAATAAGGAGGAACTCAAGTAATTATATATGGATGTCTACCTAACCTGATGGTATAGGATAACATCCTTTATTTTTTGATCATCAGGAAAAATCATTTAGAGAATTTATATGAGATGCATCTGGTGTATAGACTGCTAATTCACTCTCAATATTTACACTTGCACATTTTCTACATTTTCTAGTTCAATATTATCCATTTGGTATAGATATGCCACTTACATATTCAGAGAAGGTTTCTTGTTGACATATCAAAGCAAACATCTCCCATTCAAAACAACCATATCAGTGGTAATATTTGTGAAATATGATTTGTTTGCCCATATCTTATAGTAAGTAGAGCTGGACACATATGTATATGTCTGCATTTATTTTGTGTATATATACACACTGTTTCCCTCATATTTAAAGACACATACATACGTCCTTTGCTATAATGTTTAATATTCTTTATATCTTCCTGGTTAAAATTTATAAAATATACCTGAAAGCATGATAAAAATATTACATAAAGAGTTGAGTTTGACTAAAAAGAATAAAAAAAAATTTTAAAGAATTAAATTATGTCAATTTAATTATATACTTTCTGAGGAAGTTAAAAAAACACCCACGTTCTGCACTTTATCATATGTAAATAGTTTATTTCCAAGTGTTAACCTCTCTTAACCATTAAAATTCATAAAAAAAATTCTGAAAATTCATCTTATCATTTTCCCAGTGTGTTAAATTGGTCAAATTGTGAGAAATACTGATCTAAGAAAGATGTTCTGATTTCAATGCTGTCATCATGGGCTGGGACATGAGGGGAAAAGATTCTTTAAAGTCAAAGACAGTTCTTAGATTTTAACAGGAGAAAATATCTTTATTTATTTATTTACTTATTTATTTATTTTTGTGGTGTTGGGGATCGAACCCAGGAGTACTCTACCAATAAACTACATACCCGACCGCTTTATTTATTTATTTTTTACACTTTTTAGATGAGGTCTTGCTCAGTTACCCAGGCTAGACTTGAACTTAAGATCCTCCTGCTGTAGCCTCTCCAAGTTGTTGGAATTGCAGGCATGGGCCACAGTATCCAGCAGGAAGCAGCATCTCCTGACAAGCATGGCAAAAATCCTCCAGGAGAAAAACCAGCCTGGTACAATATTTCTGAAATCGGTTCAATCTTCTGTACATTTCTGTTGCAAAGGCTGTTATGGGAAGATATTTGATGGTCATGAACCACTGATTACAGCCATGGAGTGCTTGAGTAATGAAGAAGTGAATTCTGCAGTTTTACGAAATGCATATTTCACTTGGAAGCATGAACTTTTGACAACTAAACTGATTTAAAATATAAAGTATACAACAAATATAAATGCTTATAAAATACTGCTCAACAAACAGCACCTGTTTATAGTGATAAGCAGAGCAGTAAGCTTTCTTCACAGACTGTCATATATACTTCCTCATTTGGGCAGGAAATATGGGAATAAAAGTAAAACAAAACTTAAAAATAAAGCTTAGGGTTGTTCAAAGTTCTTTGGGCAAGACTACCTGGTTCATAAAACTTACAGATTGTTTTAGTACCCTTGGTAGACTCACGACCTTGAAAAGAAAGATAATCTGTAGAATGAACCTAAATTCATAGAAAAGGGACATTCTGCCACAATTTTATTTTATGTGGTGTTTTATCAGAAGTAAACCTGAGACAAAGTGTGGAGTGTGAGCAATTTATTCATCAGCATGAATCAAGAACTAGTGGTATTGATATAAAGGAAAATAATGGAATTTTCATTAATGAGCAAGTTTCCATTGTGAGTAACCAGGACTTGATTCTGCTAGGTAATATTGGGCATTAGTGTAGGACATGTGCCTTAGTTATTTCACGTTGGGGCAAGGAAGTTCGGTGTTTATGCACAATCTCCCACTGGCTTCTGGATGAAGGTTGCTTCCAGAGGCATTAAGACCCTGGCACTTCCAACTTGCCAGATGGGGGTACAAAGCATGCTCTAGTGGCAAAAGAAAAAGTCCCTTTAGCAAATAATAGCAGGTGCTTGCAGTTGGGAATCTGAAGTGCTGAGTTCAGGTATCAATGTGGTGGCACTCACATCATTTGTTCTGCAATATAAGTGGTTCTTCTGAATGAAGTGAAAGTGAAAATGATTTCCCCAGGTTCCTGCATATAGCAATTAAAAGCAAGAAAGTAAATATAAAACCCACAAATACCAAAAGACCTACCCCAGGAGAATTGAGAAATGTGTTAGAAATTAAACCATACAATTAGATCTTAAGGACTATGACAAGGGCCAATCATATATTTGCAAGCCAATTAAGCAGCTGCCTCTGTAGTCTGATCTGAGAAACAGTAAGGTTTAAAAACCAAAATATTTCTCTCCTTACCCCATTCTAGTATCTAAAACAGGTATCTAAGTCTCATTGAGATTTACCTCTTTATGAAGCTTCTATTATAGTATGCATGCAGCATGTTCATACTAAAAATATACTTACATAAGTGTGCTACACATTTGGGAGGGAGCTAATGTATTAATTTCTGGGAAATTATTAATTAATTCTTTTATGAAAAGAAACACAGAAAGTGCTATTTTTAAAGGGAAGACAGGAACATTCTAGATCCCACATTCTACAGTCCAAATCAAAAGCAAGAGGCCATGGGTCACTGTTGGTATGTGCTATGAAAAAGAAAAGAAAGGAATAAAGGAGGAAGAGAGGAAGACTAGAAGAAATCTATAGACAATATGTACTGGATACACATACTGGGTCACACTAACTGAATAGTTTAGAGAGCTTCCTTTTTTACAAAATTCAAAATTAGTGATGTCAGAGTTGTGAAAAACGATGTCTCTGTACATATGGTTGTAATTTTTTCCTTTTTTATATAAGAAATATTTCAAAATTAACTAAATGGTATTAAATATGCTTAAATAAACATACTTCAATGTTCTAAAAAGCTGAAGACCATCTGGTCAATCAAAATATTTTTAAAGATTCATTGGGTGAGCTCTCTATTGTTTTATTTAGTTAGGACTGAGAATTGAACCCAGAGGTGCCTTAACTGAGCCACATCCCCAATCCTTTTTATTTTTTATTTTGAGACAGGGTCTCACAAAGTTGCTTAGGGCCTCACTAAGTTATTGAAGCTGACGTCAAACTTGCAATCCTCCTGCTTCAGTCTCCCAAGTTGCTGGGACTAAAGCATGTGCCACCATATCCAGTTTATCTCTCTATTTAAAAAGAAATTGGGTTGACTTTTTAAAAAAATGATTCTTTCAAAAGCCAAGTTTATCTGTTTGATCTATTCAGATTATCATATATATTATTTCATGTACTTTCTCATTAAACACAATTGGTTAGCATTCACCAATTGCGGGCCCTAAGATAATGCACTGACCTCTTGTTCACAGGTTCCCTTTCATAAGTCCACTCCACACCTCTTAATTCCAAGTGAAGCTTGATGTTTCTAGTATTCCTAAAACTAGAGGTTGAAGACAGAGTTGAATTTAATGGAAAAGGGTACTATTATTTTATGTTGTTTTCTTCTAACCAACCATGCTCCACAGAGTGAAATCTTAAAGTGGAAGGAAAAGGACAATTATTATGATAACTACCTCTCTTGAGAAATTTCATTTGTGAACTCTAATCTTTACAAGAGCAGAGACTTTGGTCCTGTCTTTTCCCTAGAATCCAGGAAGTGTTTGATACCCAGTAGGAGCTCAAATTATTTAATTAAGTATCTAATTTCATGCAATCCTCCAGAGAGAAATGTAAACTAAATATTATTCACCTAATTTTCCATTGGGAAAATTCAAGCTCAAAGAAATTACATAATTATCTCCAATGACAATCAACTGGTAAGTGATAGAGGTCTATACTTATGTTTTCCAGGGAGAAAAACAAACATAACTCTAACTATACATATTTTCTACAATTTATGTCACATGTTAAATACAAGTTATGGTAAAAGCCATAACTCACCATAGTTTGTGATATTTAAAAACAAATACCTTTTTGTTAAGAAATGTGTAGGGTACTGGCAAAGCTTGTGTTATGTGCTGGCAGGCTTTGGAATTTAGTGCTGCTTTGAAACATTACCATTACAAATTTAAGTGAACACAGTTTGCTTGAACAACATGATGGATTGGCAGATAATGAATTTATGCAAAGATGGTGAAAATATTAAAAATCATTTCACCGTTGTATGATATTTTGAGGTTATTCATCCTGCTTCTTCTAGACTCTCCTGCTCTCTTGTATAAATTATCTAACATATACATTTTCTATGAAAGCATTTTCAAAAAAAAACTTGAGCACCCATGTATTTTTAATGAAAGAGAGCAGTGTGCTGAAGAATGCACAAGGCAACAGTTTTATCTTGTTTTGTAAGCATACAGACTGATGATAACAGGAGAGTGAACCACATTCAGAAAAATCCCTCAGAGAAGATAAGCAAGATTGGTAATGATCTCTATAACAACAAACTACAAGGGATGCCCAATAAGTGAGATTTAGGAAAACATGCTTGCTTGGCATTTGGGTTTGCTGTAAAATCTGACTCAGATTTAATAAACACTGCCTATAAACCTTCATTTTTCCATCCAAAAGCTAGAATGATAATAGAGGTTCAAGGAAAGCATATTTTCATATCAAGGAACTGGCAAATTCAGTACAATAAAATGTAAAGATCAGCAGTTGTGATGCAAGTAAATGAGAGGGTATGAAAAGCATAAATCAGTCAATAATTCTGTGAGATTTTAAATTTTTTATCACAAAGTTTCTAGCAATTATTAATCATGAAATTATTCATGCTATGGACATAGATACATAGATGATCAGATGAAAAGATAGATAAAAAGATACTTCTTCAATTAATCTGAAAAATAACCAGTTACAAATCTCACATCACCAAATTTTGACTGAACTACACTTCTTATAACAGAGGTCAATTCTACATTTAACAACATCCAAAACAATAAAACAGCAATGAAATAAAAGATCCTAAAGTACAACCTTCTTAAGTAAAGATGAATATCTGTTTTGGTGCCAACACCATGCTGTTTTTGTTACTATTGCTCTGTAGTATAATTTAAGGTGTGGTAATATGAAGCCTCCTGTTTCACTTTTTTTTTTTTTTTTTTTTTTGCTAAGATTGCTTTGGTCATTCTGGGGCTATTATTTTCCCAAATGAATTTCAGGTAAAAGGACCAAAAACACATTGGAGAAAAGAGAGCCTCTTCAAAAATGGTACCTGGAAAACTGAAAATCCATATGCAGCAAAATGAAATTAAACCCCTATCTCTCACCCTGCACAAAACTCAACTCAAAGTGGATCAAGAACTTAGGCATTAGAACAGAGAACCTGCACCTAATAGAAGAAAAAGTAGGCTCAAATCTCCACTATGTCAGGTTAGGAACTGACTTCCTTAACAAGATTCCTAAAGCACAAGAAATAAAATCAAGTATCAATAAATGGTCTGGAATCAAACTAAAACTCTTCTTCTCAGCAAAGGAAATAATAATGTGAAAAGAGTACCTACAGAATGGGAGAAAATACCAAACACACCTCAGATACAGCACAACTCTGGAGGACATATAAAGAACTCAAAACACTTAATACCAAAAAAACAAATAGCCCAATCAATAAATGGGCTAAGGAACTGAGCAGACACTTCACAGATGAAGAAATACAATTGATTCACAAATATATCAAAAAATGTTCAACATCTCTAGCAATTAGAGAAATGTAAATCAAAACTACACTGAGAGTACATCTCACTCCAGTCAGAATGGCAATTTTCAAGAATACTAGCCACAACAAATGTTGGCGAGGATGTGGGGAAAAGGGTACACTCACACATTGCTGGTGGGACTACAATTTGGTGCAATCACTATAGAAAGCAGTATGAAGATTCCTCAGAAAACTTGGCATGGAATCACCATTTGACCCAGTTATCCCATTCCTAGGTTTATATCCAAAGGACTTAAAATCAGCATATCACACTGATGCAGATACATCAATGTTTATAGTGGTTCAATTCACAATAGCTAAACTATGGGAGGAAACTAGGTACCCTTCAACAGATAAATAGATAAAGAAACTGTTGTATATATACACAATGGAATAATACTTAGCCTTAAAGAATGAAATTATGGGCTAGTAAATGGACAGAACTGGAGAATATCATCCTAAGTGAAATGAGCCAATTCCAAAGAACCAAAGGATGAATGTTTACTCTGATATGTGGATGCTAATTCACAATAAAGTCGGGGTGGCTAGGGAAGAATAGAGGTTCTTTGGATTAGACAGAAGGGAGTGAAGGGAGGGGAGGGAGCGGGGTGTAGGAATGATAGAATGAATGGGACATTAGTACCCTATGTGCATATATGATTACACGAGCTATGTTACTCTATATCATGCACAACCAGACCAATGAGAAGTTATTCTCCATTTATGTATGACATGTCAAAATGCATTTTTGCTGTCATGTATAACTAATTAGAACAACAACAACAACAAAAAAGATTGTTAATCCCATTTATTCCTAAACTATATTATGGTATTATGTAAGGAAAACAAAAACTATAATTTTGAAATTTCAAAATAGTAAAAAATAAAATTAAGATTGAATAATATATATCACACTTATTATTGAATCAAAAAGAAGGACTGCAATCTCTTAAGGTCAAAATTCTTAATGCTGAAGAATTAAATCAATCACATATTTAATAATATTACATGTGAATTTCAGTTAACCAATGTTTTATTTAATCTCCCTAAAAATTGATTCAGAAATAATATAATGCCTCAAGAAGCAGAGGTCATACAAACATTACTATAAAGGCAAATTAAATGCAAAATTTTATTTTTTCAATTAATTTTAATTTCCAAAATCAGGTATATGATTGTAAAAATAGACTCTAATCTCAAGAAAATAGGTAAACTATGAAACTGGTAATATTTTTCCTTCCAAAATTCAATCATTTCTTATGGCTCAACCTAGTTTAAAAATGATAATACATTTATTTCATATACATACATTAAGCATCTGCTATATAAGAGTTGCTATGCGGAAAACACGAGATTATTAGAGAAGTGGTTTTACTATTTCACTGGACTCCACTTATAAAAATTCAAAAGTGAATTTAAGAATTTCTTGATGGGCATTAAATTTCAAGAATGAGCCTTGTTTTTGTTTTGGTGTATGTGTGTGTGTGTTTCAAGCCATAACGATAAAATTTATTCCTACAGTCTTCCAGTGTGGACCAGCAACTGCTGAACTCTGTGTGATTCCACTGGTACTATACCCATGAAAGCTGGCCTTCAGAGGGACTAGGACTCAGAAGAGTGCTGAGGGCAAATATATGACCCAGTTCTTTACTACCACCCCACCATACCATACCCATTATGGTTTGAATGGGACATGTCTTAAAATTTCAAGTGTCAAATGTTTGGTCCCCAGTGCATCAGTGTTTAGAGGACCCCTTTCTCTCTCCCTCCCTCCCCACCCCCTCAGCTTCCCAATCACAAGATGAACAATTTGCTTGTATCACACTCTCTGTCACAACGCTCTGTCTCACCATAAGTCCACAAGAAAAGGGACTAAGGATGGAAATCTCTGAAATGTTGAGCCAAAATAAATCTTTCCTCCTTTATGTTGGTTTTCTTAGGTATTTTGTCACAGTGACAGAAAGCTGAATATCAAAACACCGAATATTGATATTAGTTGAGAAGATACTACAAAGAGAGAAAAATATCAAAAGTCATAAGGTAGACAACTACCGTATGGTTCAAATAAACAAAGTGATACAAAATAATTTTCACCAAAACCAAGCATGAGTTTGGCTGGGCAGCAGCAGAGCTACTCAAATTTAAGTGTGCCCTGGACACTGGAGCAGGCTCCTGAGCAACAAATATTTAGGTCATGTGAGTTGCATGTTAAATCACTGATGGCTTACAATCAATCAAGGTTTAGATATTTATACTTTAGAAATCACTCCATTCAGAAATAAGTTGTATCCTATTTGTTTACAATTAAAAAAAAAAAGAAGAAGAAAAGAAATCACTCTATTCAAGGTGAAAAATTTTACCAGGGCACAGCCTGAAGAAACTTGCAAATTAAGAGTTTTTTTTTTTTGTTTTTTTTTTTTTTCTTTTTTTTTGTAGGTAATGGGGAACCATTAATCTTATCCATGTATTCATTAAAACAAATCTGACAGCATTATAGATTGTATTGGAGGGTAAGTTGACAGAAGGAAAATCAGTAGGTCACTGTAATAGGCAAAAGAAGGAAAGAAGAGGCCAAGAAAGACATGAGGCCCTCCAATGAACACATTCATCATTAGGTAACTGAGTTGATGAATTGGGACTAGGGATGGGAACTGAGAGACTATGAAATTATCTCCCAGGTTTAATTCCCAGTAGAGTGGGGAAATAATGACACAAGTAACATAAACAGAAGAGTTGATGCAGAAATAGATTTGACAAAATAAAAGGTTCAAATTTAAATGTGTTTCAAATACTATAATATTCCCATAGGTACATCACTAAGTGGGAATTCAAGAGTTCAAGAGTGAGAAACCAGCTAAAGATAACAAAATAATAGCCCACCTAGGGATCAACTTCTCAGAATGATCGTTTAAGGAATTGACCTGGATACCTTACAGGAAGAATGAACAGAACAGAGGATGAAGGAGGAATCTATAGGGAGAACAAGCAGGCAGATGTGAGGGGAATAGGAGGATTTAGAAAAGAAGACAGAGGATAGGATATCCCTCAAATTATTAAATAAAGATTTCTCTCTGATAACACAAGGAGAAACATGATCTCTTAACAAGGAGACTTGTATACCTGACCATCAATGAAAAACTAGTTTTGAGAGGACCTAGGAGACCATTAAAAACAGTAGTGATCAATCAATTCACATGTTGTCATTTGATTTGTGGAAGTATAAGAGTTATTACCTAATAATGCAAACACTGCTATTTACCAAAGCCTCATAAGTATAGTTAAAACATATAAGGTTAACATTGCATTGCTTTGGGACCAAAGTCATTGCAAACATTTGTTTAGTGATCTTTCTTTTTTATTGTTTAACTTGGCAACTGATTGGTTGGGGAAGTATGAAAAAGCATAGTGAAATACCAATTACCTTGATTGCTCCAGGAAGAAACCTTTCCTGTTGCTTTGATATTTCTTTGTAAAGCAACATAAAAATAAAAACCATTTTTTCCTTTCGATTCCTTTATACTTGAAATATTGTCTATAGCTGGAGAGAAGGGAAGGGAAACAGGAACTACTGGGGAAAGATATTGGTCAAATTATACTGTCATAGTGTGTGCACCAAAGGATATGTAACAATAAATCCCACCATTATAAAAAAGTAAAATATTTTCTAAAATATCTAGCTCCTTTCCAGTGCAGTTAGTAATATTTAGCATTATAATTCATATAGTCCTATTATCTAGAATTGTTTCAAAGTCTGCCAATTAAACAATATCTTTGATTCAAATTCAAAAGTAATGTGACTTATATGGAATTTATAACAATACATATCTTTATTATAGTTAGAAAGTGTATTTTTCCTTTGTCATTTCGCTGTTGTACGTAAGTCAAACTATATAATATGCATATGATTTTGCTCTTTGTTTTGTGTAGAAATTTCTCAATCCATCTTTTCACTAAAACATTCTCTTAGAACATTGTTTAGGATGAACAAGTGATGATAAATCAGATGAGATAATAAGATCTTTGAGTTCAAGTACTGTATTTATCCTTTTATCTTCCTGTGCATAGGTTTGTCTCTTGGGTTTTCATGCTTTCCATTTTCCCTTACAGGAGTTTTATTTAGAATGCTGAATATTTTCTGGCCACAAAGCAGTCACAAATTAATGCAACTTCTATTAAAAATAAAAAGCAGTCATACAGGGTGGTCACAAAGGGCAAAATTATTATTAAAAGTCAGACCTACATTGAGCAAAATGTTATGGTTTAGATATGAGGTGTTTCCTCATATCTAAAGCTTTGTGTGAGATAATTCAGGAAAATTCAGAGGTGAAATGATTGGGTTATGAGAGCCTTAATCTAATCATATCTTAATTCACTTGCCTCTATTAATAGGGTGGTAACTATAGGCAGGTAAGGTGTGGTTGGAGGAGTACATGACTGGGAGCATGACTTTGGGGGACATATTTTGTCTCTGGTAAGTGGAACTCTTTCTGCTTCCTTATTGCTGTATCCTGAGCTACTTTCCTCTACCAAGCCCCTCTTCTGCCATGATGTTCTGTCTCACCTATAGAGCTATGGAGTGGTTGTCTTGGACTGAGAACTGAAACTGTGAACACCCAAATAAAATTTTCCTTCTCTTAAATTGTTATTTTCAGATATTTTTGTCAGTGTTAAAATAAAATAACTGACTAAACAAACTGCCTTTCAAGTTATGTTGAACTGGAGCCCAAAAACTTCATGGTCAAATGCATATTATGCAACAGCAAGATTCCTGGTTGTGGCTGTAAACTACATTGACAAAGGGACTGACGATCAACAGAAGGTTGACTCTAAAGGAACATGGGCTTACAAGGAGGAGAAGGAGAGACAGAGAAGTAAACACAGGTGGTATACAACACCTGAAATGCAAAAAACATTCTACACACTGGGAGAGAGACTTCACTCTCTCGTCACTCAGAGTGAACGGCATAGGTGGTATCAATTTTCATAAGCAAAGAAAGAAATAGGAAAGGTGCAATCACAACATGTTAATATCAAAATGAAATGCTTTATACTGAAACTGCATATTCATACTGAAAGTCAGATTGCAAGATTTAGTTTGAAAGCATTCGAAAACAATCAGTCCATAAAAGAGAAAGACCCAATACATATTATAAATACAAATAGAGCAATAAAATTATTCATTGGAAAACAAACCTGGGAAAATGCCCTAAGCATATTTAAATTAGAAAACAAATTTATCCGTGTTCTAGCTTCACTTACTCGACAAACTCCTTCCTTATATGCACTCATTATAATATAGATTCTAGTTTATATTTGACATCCTCAGCAGAATTCTCACCTTAACGTTCTTGTCCTAGTAACTTAATAAATATTAATATAGGTGTTGAGGTTTCACGGACCTTCAAGGAAGTTTGTTATTTATCAGGGAGCTGGTACACGTTTGACAAGTCTGGATCAAGGAAATAGATAACATTATATTGAAGTAGGGATTTCTCCAATTATGTCTGCACAAAGAAGAATCCTTAAGGGAAACTGGGCATGGGTCAAGACACTGTAAATCTACAACCAGTCTTAGGGAGGTAATGATAAAAGGAGCAGGGAAGACATGCCTCTCAGAATACCCAGGCTGGGTATTTTTAGTATTCTACATATGAAAAGAAAGGAGTATAGAAAGGTGTAGAGGAAATAGTGATTTTTTTTTTCTTTTGCTACTTATTGATGCCTTCTTGCCACAAACCATACTTGTTTCAAGACCCTTTCTGAACAGGTTGCTCACTAGCCAGTCTCCATGTTCCACTGTTCTCTGCACTCTTAATTGGGGCTGCACTCCCATTGCCCCATGGATAGCCACTGTTACTTCTGCTTTCACTTTTGTTCTCTTCTCCTAAAAAGCTGGCTAGAAAGTTATCAAACTCTAACCTCACAAAAGTCTTCCTTGCCCATTCTAAAATTGCCAGACATTTTTAAATTTTTTAAACTCTGTCTATGCTGCTGAAATATTTAACATGATTCAGATGCTAATCATTATTCTTCATCCCATTTCCCCTCCACAAACAATTACTTAAGCACAGTTATTTACTAGGCCCTGGGTATGCAACAATGGGCAAAATCCTAAAACTGGAGGAAATTTACATGTGTAGTGAAGGGTAAGGCCCAAATAAAATGGTACTTTAGATTTTATTTTTTAAAGAAAATGTATTTTCATAAGTGATGAATCTTCAGAAAGAGAAATTAGGAAACTACCCCATTCACAATAGCCTCGAAAAAAATAAAATACTTGGGAATCAATCTCACAAAAGAGGTGAAAGACCTCTACAATGAGAACTACAGAACACTAAAGAAAGAAATTAAAGAAAACCTTAGAAGATGGAAAGATCTCCCATGTTCTTGGATAGGCAGAATTAATATTGTCAAAATGGCCATACTACCTAAAGTGCTATACAGATTCAATGCAATTCCAATTAAAATCCCAATGATGTACCTTACAGAAATAGACCAAGCAATTATGAAATTCATCTGGAAGAATAAAATACCCAGAATAGCTAAAGCTATCCTCAGTAGAAAGAGCGAAGCAGGGGATATTGCAATACCAGATCTTCAACTCTATTACAAAGCAATAGTAACAAAAACGGCATGGTATTGGTACCAAAATAGACAGGTAGATCAATGGTACAGAATAGAGGACATGGACACAAACCCAAATAAATACAATTTTCTCATACTAGACAAAGGGGCCAAAAATATGCAATGGAGAAAAGATAGCCTCTTCAACAAATGGTGCTGGGAAAACTGGAAAACCATATGCAACAGAATGAAATTAAACCCCTATCTCTCACCCTACACTAAACTCAACTCAAAATGGATCAAGGACCTCGGAATCAGACCAGAGACCCTGCATCTTATACAAGAAAAAGTAGGTCCAAACCTTCAACTTGTTGGCTTAGGATCAGACTTCCTTAACAGGACTCCCATAGCACAAGAAATAAAAGCAAGAATCAATAACTGGGATATATTCAAACTAAAAAGCTTTCTCTCAGCAAAGGAAACTATTAGTAATGTGAAGAGAGAGCCTACAGAGTGGGAGAATATCTTTGCCACTCATACTTCAGATAGAGTGCTAATCTCCAGAATCTATAAAGAACTCAAAAAACTCTACACCAAGAATACAAATAACTCAATCAACAAATGGGCTAAGGAAATGAACAGACACTTCACAGAAGAAGATGTACAAGCAATCAACAGATATATGAAAAAATGTTCAACATCTCTAGTAATAAGAGAAATGCAAATCAAAACTACCCTAAGATTTCATCTCACCCCAATAAGAATGGCGATTATCAAGAACACAAGCAACAATAGGTGTTGGCGAGGATGTGGGGGAAAAGGTACACTCATACATTGCTGGTGGGGTTGCAAATTAGTGCAGCCACTCTGGAAAGCAGTATGGAGATTCCTCAGAAAGCTTGGAATGGAACCACCATTTGACCCAGCTATCCCACTCCTTGGCCTATACCCAAAGGACTTAAAATCAGCATACTACAGAGATACAGCCACATCAATGTTCATAGCTGCTCAATTCACCATAGCCAGATTGTGGAACCAACCTAGATGCCCTTCAGTTGATGAGTGGATAAAGAAACTGTGGCATATATATACAATGGAATATTACTCCACCATGAAGAATGATAAAATGATGGCATTTGCAGGCAAATGGATGAAATTGGAGAATATCATGCTAAGTGAGATAAGCCAATCTCAAAAAACTAAAGGACGAATGATCTCACTGATAAGCGGATGAGGACATATAATGGGGGGTAGAAGGGGTTAGCGTTGGGGTTAGGTTTAGGATTAGGTTTAGGGTTAGGGATAAGGAGGGTGGTAAGAATGGAGGAAGGAAGGACTGTATAGTGGGAAAAGAGGGGTGGGAGGGGTGGGGGGAAAGGGAAAAAAATAACAGAATGCATCAAACAACATTGCCCTATGTAAATTTATGATTACACAAATGGTATGTCTTGACTCCATGTACAAATAGAGAAATGACATGTATCCCATTTGTTTAAATAAAAAAAAGAAAAGAAAATGTATTTTAAAAATAAAACATAACTAAAAATTGCAAGTTTTTTTCCAACATTATCTTACTTTTTCCTTAGACCTTGATCTTACTTTCTCTTCAGAACTTGATGAATTTTATGTAATTTTGCAATTCAAACAATACAGTTTGTTTTAACATACCAAACAATGGTAATCATCTTGACTTCTCCATTCTGTTTCCCTGATCTCCATTTTGTTGCTTTTCTGATCTTCCAATTCCCAGATAGTATCACCTCTAACCACTCACCCACCCTGACAGTTCCCTGAGACTCCTTCCATTTGCTTCTTCCATATTTAGTTAATTCAACAGTTGATTGAACTTCCTAAGCCTTTTTCACATCTGTCTGTCTTCCTATTTCCACTACCCTAGTCCAGGATCATACTCTTGTAATTTCTCACCTGGCCAATCACAAATCCTCCTTTCTCCCCTCTCTCAGTCCTTTCTCCACATTTTATTTAGAGACCATCTCACTAAGTTGCTCAGGGCCTCATTAAGTTGCTGACGCTGCCTTTGAACTCATGATTCTCCTGCCTCAGCCTCTGAAGCTGCTGGGATTACAGATGTGTGCCACTGGTGTGGTTTTTATTAAATCCACATCCAACCATGTCCCTCATCTGATTAAAATTGTTGATGTGGGCTGGGGATATAGTTCAGTTGGTAGAGTGCTTGCCTTGCATGCACAAGGCCCTGGGTTCAATCTCCTGCACCACAAAAAAATGAAATAAAATTGTTGATGCTATCTATATGCCTATTAGATAAAACCTGATTATTTAGCAGAGAATGCAATGTCCTTTGATGCTACTCACTATTTTCCTCTCCAGACAATCTGCATCTTCCTTTCTAATAGTTGACATTCAGGAATGTTTTTCTTGAAACTTCCTAAACAATGTATGTCCTTACACCCCTGTTCATTCTATTCCTCTGCTTAGAATGATTTATTTCCCCTCTCTCCTGTGTGCTTTTTAGATAATTTAATGAATTAAAGATTGAGCATAGGATGCAGTCTTCTCTAAGAAGTCTTCTCTGAACCCAACCTACCCCTCTGCCTTAATCCAATTTTTGGAATGGAGTAGGTACCTTTTCATAAAACCTTCTGTATCTCCATCATTAAACTCTAAGATAATTGTATATTTCCTCTATACACCAAGGTGTTGGGAGTAGGTCATCCCTTATGGGAAGATGCTGTTTTACTCTATTAGGTCTAAAGCTTAAAATAAGTTTCACTTTCCTGCCCTCGAGAGGTACTTACAAAGAAAACCAAAGTTAGCAGATAACTCGGTCCCCCTCACTACCTGTTAATCAACTTAACTAAAATATCTCTTTGTTCTTCTAAGGGCCCACCACAAAGCTTTACACAGGCAGTTCAATTCAACCACAAGCTTCTAGGCAAGCAGCTCATATGACCTTACACAAGCATCCCAAACCTGCCCTATAAAATACCCTGAAGCTAAGCCCTGCCTGCCTCACTGGCTTTCTTCTAAGTGATGGCCTTTGTCAGACCCTGACTGACAAATAAAGCTTTTTAACTATGGATCTCTCTGCCTGGTTTCTGTGCTGTTTGTGTGTGTTTTACTTCCCTTTCAAATTCTAACTTTGCAAATCTACATCAAAGCACACTTTTAGGCACATAGGAAGTTTTTCTTAAAGACTGAATGAATTGGTGCACTAAGTAGTCAAACACTCTTGGTTGAATTGACACCAAGTTCTTGGGAAAATAAATAGAATGTTTTGGTATCTTACATGTCTAGTAATACAAATACTATGCTTCATCCCATTACAGAAGTGAAGATAATTTAAATTAATATAGCTCATGGTCAGAAATAAACACATCAAATTTACAAGTGACTTCTCAACAGGAAGTTAATAAAAGAGAAATCTCAGCATTAATTAGTGAACCCAGAAATTGCGAGGTTTATTTCTTTTGAGCTCTCTATTAAAGAAAGCTTTAAGCTAATAGCAGGTACTTTAAAATAGTCATCATTCCTGTCTGAGAGTTATAATTATGTTGCTCTTCAAAACAATTATGTTTAGCTATATTTCTTTTATTTCTTCCATGGATTACACACACTAATGGGTTTTTAAATTGCAGATTGACACATATATCTACAGCTTCAAATGCAGTCCAAAATGATCTGTATAAAATTTTGTGGTTTATTTAAATAAAATTTCAATTTTTGATTTTATAATAATGTCACTTACAACCCTGAAAATTCTTAATTTTAAATGGATAATGAAATGTATTATATTCATCTGTATAATCAGAAATTTAATCTCATATAATCTCATAAGCAAAAGGAAGCTGATGACCTTTTCATATGGATATATGCATCAACAGTTATTCCAATTATGTGTGTTTGTATGTACGTATGTAGGTGAGGATTGAACCCATGGCCTCAAACATGCTAGGCAAGTGCCCAAGCACTGAACTATATCTCTAGTCCAACAACCACTTTAATTAAGCCCTATAACTTGTTTTCAGAAATAGAATATAAGACCATACTTGAATGATTTAAGTGACTCAAGGAAGATTGCTAAGACAGTGATATAAGTAAAATGAAATAACATACAAGTTTAAACACTGAAAAATCCTGTTATTATGTTGATGGTAATCTTTCCATTATGTTTTATATTCCTATAAAATACATATTTATATATGTTCAATTAAGCAATTAAAATCAAGTAACAGCATGATAAAAGAAAGAATAGAAGGAATGCTTAAAGATAAACTTCAATCAGAAATAAAATGACTGCACATCATACATTTTTCCTCAGCACAAGTTATATCAAACCATTCTTGAACACAAGAACTTGGATTCCAAGTAACAGGTTCTTAGAGGGCAAATCCAGGGAATTAATATTATTTTAAGTTTGGTTTTAATGTCATTCCAAATATATGCACAGACCTAATTGAGATCATTCACCAATATTCTAAGTGGAATTCCACAATTAGAACTTTCTTCCTATATAAGGTAGATGCCTGAACGGATAAGTCAGAGTGAAGAAAAAGGAGGTGAAGCCTAACTAAGTGATCATCTGTCACTAGACTTTTAAGTTTTTTCCTCCTTGTTAAAATGCAAATAATGCTTAATGCCTTCAAAGAAATGGAATAGATAGAAATGAGTTAAAAGTCTTTACTATCAGAAAAGCATAATTTTATCAATCATATTGTAAATTATAAAACTGGTAAGAAACACCTCTCTTTTAGTTTAATTAGATGAGATTATTATGGTTTAAATATTACATGTCCCCCAAAAGCTCATGTGTAAGACAATTCAACAGGGTTAGAGGTGAAGTGATTGGGTTATGAGAGCATTAACCTAATCAGTGTATTAATCCATGGATAGGGATTAACTTGGTGGTAACTGTTGGCAGGTAAGATGTGACTGGAGGAGGTGGGTCATTGGAGGTGTGCCTTTGGGTAATAAATTTTGTCAGTAGTGAGAGGAATTTCTCTCTCTGCTTTCTGGTGCGATGTTCTCAGTTTCTTTACCATATACTTCCACCATGATGTCCTGATTCACCTCAGACCCCAAGGAATGGAGATGGCCATCTGTGGACTGAGACCTCTGAAAACTGTGAGCCCCCAAATAAACTTTTCCTCCTCCAATTGTTCTTGTTGGGTCTTTTGTTCACAGTAGTAAAAAAGCTTACTAAAACAAGACTATATAGTGGTAGAAAAAATAAAAATCAAACCATTTATGTTTTTAAACTAATCAGCCATGGTGACTTAGCAAGATCCTGTCTCAAAATAAAATAAATAAGTAAAAATAAAAATAAAAAGTAATTTTGAAAAGGGGCACACACACACACACACACACACACACACAACTGGCATTGACAAAAGATGTGTACTTTTCAAATGGAGCCAGGTGAATGCTATCAGAGTAGAGAAATATTCCTTAAGGAATCACATCTTGAGGCCACTCTTGCTGGGCAATGTGCTGGAGGACTATTCTAGTCCTTGGCCTCCCTATACTACTTGCTTGAAAGTGGTTCTCTAGGGCAGCGCCAGGATAACAGGGCCATCACCCAGATAAGCCTGATGTACACTGGGGTACATGGTTGATTCCTAATAATCTTTCTGGGTAGAGTAAGAAATGGTAGAAGATATGGAGGTGGCATGCACATGCAGAAATGGAGAAAAGTAAAAGAAGAAGAAGAAGAAAAGATGCTATAGGGATAAGAATCTTAGATTTCTCCTTATTACTGAGGTACCTAGTCTTCAGTATAGGACTGAACTGCATAATAACAATAATAAAATTATGTCAGTTATATTATGCCAATGATGTTGGTGATATCCAAGCACCTGTGTACCAGGCACTGTACCTTGGAATTTACATGTATCTCATTTTTTGCTGTCATCAGATATTAACCTAATCAGTGCATTAATCCATGGATAGGGATTAATCCATAGGATATGCCCATATGATTATAGAAATGCATATACTAAAGATTACAATAGAAATACTGATGTTTGAATACATAAATGAGATTGTCAAAATTTGTTAATCCCAGTGGCTCAGGAGGCTGAGACATGAGGATCGAGAGTTCAAAGCTAGCCTCAGAAAAAGCAAGGCACTAAGCAACTCAGTGAGACCCTATCTCTAGATAAAATACAAAAAAGGGCTGGGGATGTGGTTCAGTGGTCAAGTGCCACTGAGTTCAATCCCCAGTACCCCCCAAAAATATTTGTTATTCAAAATAAATATGGTTTTCATAAACAACTCACAAAATTAAGACATATCTTCCATTTTCTTAAGGTAGAAATTATATAGCCTATGCTCTGTAATTCTATATCCAATTTTCAGTATTTGAGACTTTTTAAAAAAATATAGAAGCTGATGTAGGTCATGGGTCTGATCAACTGTCATTATCTATTCCAAAATGTAGACAAAATTGTTCTCTTAAGACTGCTAGCCAAATAAAACATTAAAAGAAACTAATGCAATAGAGCTGTGTACTTTTAACGAAATAAAAGAGTTCTAATAAATATGAAAATAGTAACAACTCTGATGACTTTAAAAAGCACCTGCTGTTTTAGAGTGCTGAGAAAGGCATGGTAGAAGTAAAGAAGTAGCAACAAATTACATTTTATAACACCTGGGAGTCTGTTAGAGGCAAACTCACTCTACTCATGTTGACAAATGCTGTCATTTTTGTAAATTCTGCTTTTCATACTCATAGTATTCTTCCATAAGATGGTAAATTTGATCTCAGAAAGCAGTCTTTGTTAAAGCATGTGGGTTCAGGAAGCAAATCAACTGGGTTTGGACGCTTGCTGCTTAATTTTTATAGTTGAGTTGTGCTGGGTAAAAACCAAAGCTTCCTTAGGTTGCATTTTTCTTACCTGAAAATGGGTAACACTAAAATTTCCCTCACACATATTATATATAAATGAATTAATTCTAACCCTTAAGAGTTTTTTTCCTTCTTTAGAACTTACCCCAGGTTTCTATTTAGCTACTAAGTTGAACCTATTCCAAAATCTTTCCTTCATATGCTTTCAATTATCTTTCTTCTCCTAGGTGTTGCCCTAGTTATCAGATTAGCCTACCCCTGCACCTAGATCTCAATGAATCCTCCTATCAAATTGAACAAAGTCCTAATTTCTACTAAAAACAAATCCACAAATACAACCTCCTTTAGCAAAGGTTCTTCATGTTGTAGAGAAATGGTGGTCCTACGCTTTTACCCTATGGTTTTTGTTTTAGTTTCAGTTTTGCTTTCTTTTTGTTGGTGGTGCTGGTGTTCATCTCATACATTCTAAGCAAGTGCTCTATCCTTTGGCTATACTCCCATTTCCTTGTCCCATTTTGAAATTATGTATGGTATTGCACTTCAATGTAGAATTTAGGTATATGGAAGGGATAGTACTGTATTTTCCTGTCATGTTTCAAAACTACATATGGTAAAGCATTGTTTTGTCTAATAAATACAGACAAAATTAAGTTGTAGTACTTCAGGACAGACGTTTTAAGAAGCAGTGATCCACCATACTCTCTCCTGTTCACTTAGCCTCTAGTCATAGTCCAGATAATAGTTGCTCTTTTTGGTGGGTCCTAGCTTGAAAACAATCCATATGCTGTATGAGTTAAATATAGGCTTTTTACTTTAAGCCATATGGTTTAAGGGTTGTGTTTTCCCACAGAATAACCTCACCCATCTTGAGTGTAATAAAAGATCATGATTAAGAGCACACCTGTTTAAACCCAGCTCTACACTTATACATATGCCTGCAGGGTACTTACGTGCCCCATTCTTAAGCAATTCAGAACTACTTTTCCTATGTCTGATTAAATTTTCTCAACCCCATAAAATAGGGATCATGCTAGTACCTATTAATTAAATGGTATTATATGTAACATGAAGAAATTTGATCAATACATGGTATGTGCTATAGACTAGAGACCAATTGAAGACCAAAAAGGAAATATTCCTGATATTAGGAGCATAAATGTGGTAGAAAAAAATAAAATAACAATAATTGGAACTTACAATGGTCGCACAGGAAGGGAGGCTCAAACATAATAGTGTGGAATTTTAAAGAAGTGAAAACATTTTTTCACATGGGAAACAATATCAGGTGGTTAGTATAATATTTTCACTGAACCTTAACAAATAAAAAAAGGTTAAAAGGTAAAAATGAAGGGATTATTCAGTAGGAATAGTGAGAACTTTTAGATGATATAACTGGCATAGTGTAATGACCAGGTATGATTGCATAAGACTATTTGGTAAAGAATTAATTTAATTATGCAATATTCAATTCTCTATCCATATGTTGGGATTCTTTTCCTGAGGTGGTCAAGACCAGGTCAAGGGCTGTATCTATTCTTTTTAATGTATATCATTTAATACAGTGAAATATGTAAAGAAAATGCTTACAGACTCTGTTGGAGACTACAAACAGAAGGATCCCTTGTTCTCTTTTTGGATTAAAGTCCTAAGGAGCTGTTTAGAAGTTTTACGCATCTTCCTGAGTTTAATACCTGAGCACACAGCCCTGTTTCCACAAGTGTGAGTGTATGTCTGCAATTGCTATAAATTCTATGTAGAATTTGGGTCTTTGAAAAGAGCTCAGTTCAGCATGTTGGAATATCTATGCAAATATGCAAATGAACAGAAAATTGGGGGGAATCAGATTCACCAATTCCAGGTCATGCAAATCTTCAGTTCAACATGTAATGTCAGGATTATTATTTTTCTAGAGTCCTCATCATTTTCTCAAAAAAGCAGATGATTTTGTTCTAGCAAATAGGCTATATTTGGGGGATAAGCACAGTGCTAGGGACAACTTTTCATAATAGATTCATTAGAAACAAGGAGAAAGGAAAGTCAATTGACTTTTAAAGACAGAATGTGGGGCCAGAAAAATAGCTGCTGTGTATTGACAGAAGGACTAGCAGATCCATAACGATCTACAATTCAGTGAAAAGATGTCTGATGGGAAAAGATGCTGAAATGGGATAGGGCTGTTACACAGAGCATGTTTGAAAGCACTTTTACTAAATTAAATGTGTAAACTCTTTGAGGGTTAAGAATCATGTCCTGCCTCCTTCCCTGTTCCTGACACCACACCTGGAACATGGCAAGCAGGCAATAAATGTTTGCTAATAAGCACACAGATGCTCAGATGCACAAGGATGTGAATGGACACCATGCTTACCATGTAAAATATGACACTGAAAACACAAAGTATTTTAAAGAGGTTAGGTTTTTTGTTGTTTGTTTTTTATAGCCTTGAAAATATTCATGAGTGAATGTCTAGGGATTTAAAGATGCTCAAATCAAGACACATTGATATTTTGCTCAGATTTCAAGAGAATCCTTAACTAGTTTTTCAAATAATGATAATGATAAGTAGGATATAAAATCTCTCTCTCTCTCTCTCTCTCTCTCTCTCTCTCTCTCTCTCTCTCTCTCACACACACACACACACACACACACACACACACACACACACACACACACTAAATCTGGTTATTCTGCAGTACACACAGGCTTCTTGTCAGTTCTGACCACAGTTCAAAATAACACAGGGAATCTAAGTGACAGTATTTGCAATATTTTTTTCCAGTTCTTTGACACTAAGAGCAAAGTTGGGTGCATGCTAAGCATGTTTTCCTGTGCTTGGGGGTGGGGAGCAGAGCTTACAATGATGTTTACTCCATCGCCTTCATAAAACCCTAATTGGAATATGTTCTGAATGCATTTATTTTTCGCTATCTTTAAAGAGAAAAAATGTTGAGAATAAAAGGTTTTGAAAACGTGGTTCGAAAGAGAAAGGGTTTTAGTATAGCTTTAAACATTTTAATAAGCAGTTTATTTCCCTTTCACTAAATGCCCTGGAAAGAAAGAAAACCAGGAAACACACAAACAAAACTAGAATTAATTAACTCTTCTCCTCCTTTAGCCCTAACTGCTGTTCACTCCACAGGAAAAAGAAAATCACAGTATACAACTTGAACTCTCCTTTATTAGAATGTGCAGCCCTTCCTGGTGGGAAGTCTGTGTCACAGTCTTGTCCACCAACAGTGGCTGAAAGCTGAGAAGTGATTCTGAAGTCTTTAACAGTTATGCAGAATGCAGGTGTCTATGATGATGTCAAATGAGATAATAGATGTAAACAGATTTTGAAAATAATAAGTCAGGACCTAAGTGAACATTACTACTGTTATCGGTTGTTCACAAGTTAAAGGCATTACTCTTATTACTAGTAGCATTATATAGTATGATCCACCAAAACAAAGGTGACTATGGATTAACACATTCTTACACTCTCTAGCTCTTCTGCCTCACCAAAAGAGCAAAGAGAAAAAATCCAATCGCATCCCCTTCCAAATAATCAAATGAAGTATAAAAATTAAGTACATATGACATTTCAAAAGGCTATATAAACTGTTACAGTTATGGGCATTATCACTACAAGAAAAGCCAGTCTCAACTGTAGTCACAGTAACAGCAGTACCTATGGTTGGCTGAGCACCTTCTGTGTTTTGGCATTGATCATGGCCACCCTACAGAAGAGGAAACTGAAACAAGATGGAGACGTTTAAGTTCACATGGGCAACTTTCTTGTACCTAACAACTGGTGGAGCCAGGATTGGAACTCTGGCAGCCCCAACTAACTGCTAACTACATGACTTCTCATGAAAAATTAGCAAAGAGCTTTGTAGTGAATGTCAACAAATATTTGTTGCATGAATTCAAGGATGTTTCATTTTTGCCTAGCTAGAAAGTGCAGAATAGAATTTTAACCTGGATTAGTTGGTCAAATAATGGCCTCCCAAAGATGCACATGTCCTGGCCTCCAGAACTTGTAAAATTTGTCACCTTGTATAGAAAAAGGAACTGTGTAGAGGGGATTACATTAAGGATTCTATAAGGAAGATTCTATTCTTCCTTAAGGATTCTATTAAGGTAAGGAGATAATCCTGGGTCATCTGGGTAGGCCTTATATGTAACCACAATGGTAATCACAAGGGAGAGGCAGAAGAATTGGTAGGGGAGAGGTGGTGACATGATAACACAAGGAAAAATTAGAGGGATGCAGACAGAATCTAAGGGATGCTAGCAGCCCTACAAGTTGGAAGGGACAAGGAATATAACCTCTCCCGAAGTTTCTGATAGGAACCATCCCTGCTGAAACCTTTATTTTAGCACTGTACGGCCTATTTTGGACTTCTTAACATGATAAATTTGTGTTTTTTTAAGCCACCAAGGTTGTAGAAATTTGTTACAGCAGCAGTGATTTACTGATACATATGAATTTGGTTTTATTTTGAGGGAGGGCTAATTATCCAATGGATGCTGTTTTTCCAGGATTCCAAACTAACAGGAATTCCCCTTGATGATAGCCTATGTTTTGGTGTTTTCTATGTAGTAGCACCGAAATTTGATTCTTAGGAAAATCAGTTGGTTACCTTAATTCAAAATGAAATTATCATAAACGGAAAGGAAAAATAGGTTTTTTGAGTAGTAGACAATGACTCATTGCTTGGATTTAGAAATAAATTCAATTTTATGCTTACAAAATGACTTATTGGACTAAGAATTGATGTGCTTGAAATATAAGTAATTGAGTTCTTCACACCAGAATACTGTAGTCACAGTTCACATGGAATGGCAGAAGACAGCTGCACTAAATTAAACTCAACTTCTAAAACCATGAAGGCTACCTCATTATCAAGCTATCAAACTCAACTTTAGTAAGCCAATAAGGAAGGGTGTTTCCTCCATCCCTTCCCTTACCACCAAGAACATCTCCAGCCATCCTAGAATAGAAACCCCCAGAGCGTCTGATATATAACTTCCTATATTGGAGACATACCACATAAGAGATAGGGACAGGTCAGGACTCACTTAAGACTTGCTTAATACTTTAAATCACACCCAAAGATGAAGGGTGTAGCAGAATCCTTGAAATATATCAACCTATTACCAATTTTCTAAATCTCACAACCTAAGAAATAATATGCTAATAGTGATAAGAATAAACCTCTTACATTATGCTGAATGATTAATTCAAAGCACTTAATTGAATTATTTTGAAAACCAATTTATCATTTGCTATAGCTGCTTTTAAACTGTTTTTTTTTTTTTTTAAACTTATCTCTTTTCAGTAATCTAAACTTATCAGGTACAGTGTTCTTTCCTACCTCCCTTTCCAGTTCTCCTGTCTATTTAAAGCCACATATGTGCACTCTATTAAACTCCTGGTGGATGGAAGACCTTCACTCAGTGTATTTTCTTGCACATTTTTATACATTTATATTTATTTTTTAAATTTAAAAAATTGAATCAAAATAACTTTTTAGATGTGGTAATTTATTGGGGAAAAGTTTTGTTTTTTCCTGTACTACTCCAAATTATGCTAAGTATGGTTTGGTTTGTCTCCATTCTCCTATACCTAATCTAAACAATACAAAATAATTTATGGTATACAGGTGTGAGGTTCTTTGACAACTTGTTTTTCTTTCTCATTTTCTCCTACTTAACTTTGTAACAGGGTTCCCTTTTCCTTTTTGTACTTAGATATCTGTCCTTTGATTGTTAATGGTTGTACTGTATTCCATGAAACATAATTTAACATTCCTTCATGGATTAAAATGGTGGTTATTTCAATTTACTGTTAACTCTGCAAATTCCCCAGAGTGCTCATTGTGTGAATTATGCCTTTTTCAGTCCTGGGTTCCTGGGTGGATGGACAAATATTCTCCTACCCACCACTATATAGAGAGATTGATGCAATTCCATGTTCTGACCCAATCAGACTTATAAGTGGTCTGGTTCTAAGTTACTTGGCTTCATTTTTGCTTTTTGAAATCCAAGTATGTCAAATCAAAATGAGAATATTAATGTACTCTACCTTAATAAACATACTGGCACATAGATGTTAATCATGCATGTAGACCAAATGACTATGACTCAGACATCAAATGTAAAGTGAAATTTTCTTCCCTCCTTTGCTTCCCAAACCCTAGTGACAAAATGGATCATCAGTTTCCATATTGAAGGGTCAGGAGGTACTCTAAAATATTGTGCATGGAGGAATGTAGTGGAACAATTGCAGTTTTTGAAATGAAAATGGTTTTGTAAGTCTGCATTTTACCACCTACTGTTCAAACAATAAAAAAAATACAAACTTGGGAAAAGGGACAAATGCTTAAGACAGCAAACTTATAAACACCCCCAAAATGACAATAAAAGGCCAGTATGTGATGAGATAACCAGCTGTGGAAAGACTGTTTAGTGCAGTAGAGGCTGTTTCTCTACCAAATTGGCCTTTTCCTTGAGGTTTTTACAATGCCCGGATCACACATTTCAGTATGATGTCTGCCTGCAGAGCGCAGATATAAAATGCCAAATCCCATGAAATAGTGTATAGTTATTTGGTATTTTAGAAGGTCATTGTTTTCTTGACTAACATGCTTAAGCTACTATTGCTAAGATTCATGAAATCATTGCTGTCTGCTAAAGGTGTATCACTAATGAAAAATATTCTAACAAGATTAAAGTAGACATTGTACCAATACACAGTTGCAAATAGTGTAAATACACTTCTCTTCTTGTGTGATGCATATAATAAGCATTTTATTTTTCCTTGACATTAGCTATTTCTGCAGGTGTTTTAGTTTACTCAAACATGTTTATAAAGTCTAACTACACACAGCAGATGCCAAACACTAATTTTCAGTTTGGAATTTGGATAATTCTTTGTAATTTTGTTTCCTTTTTGAGATTTAGACACTCATAAAATATTTATTTACTATCTGTGGTACACAATTTAGAATAGTCCCCAGCATACAATAAGTACTCAAGAAATACTTACTGAAACATTAAAGTCTGTATAATGGTGAGATGCAGAGATGCATTAGAAAGAACACTGGACTTGTTCTTTCTCTGTTCTAGACCAGCAGTATGATTTGGAACATGATACCAATATCACTAGTCCTTGATTACATCTATTATCTATAACATATGCAAATCTATGATTGACTATGTTCTCTGTGTGTGCCAGTCTGAGGGAGTGGAGTATAGGGAAGAAAGTCAAAATTATCTCTGTCTTTCCTCTAGTCTCCAAAACACTGAAGAGTTAAAAAGATGACATTCCAGTTTTGGAGGAACTGGTAAAATTGTGACCTATTTTTATAAGAACTCATAAAAACACAGCTCTTTTTATACTTAAAATGCATTTACATTAAAATCTCTAGGAACATGTAAAAAGCCAGAAATACTCAAATTCATAAACATCTAAAATATATCATTGTGTGCCAACTGCAAGGAGGCTTCTAATAAAACTCAGGGATTGATGTAGTTTTTCCTAATTTTCCTGGAATTCAGACAATTGGTGATTTTTATTTATATTGTATATATGAGGCATTTTTATGAATTATTGTATATGTAGGATGAACCACAGGACTGGCTTTTAGGGTCAAACTTAATTTTCATTTTTTGGCTTAGGTGGCTCACCACTTATATGAGTTCCAGTTTCTTCTTTCTAACACACACACATCACCAGCTACCACATATAGTTGTTGTAGGCTAGGAATCAACTGCCTACCTACATGCTAAAAATATAGTAATGTATGTCTGTCTGACTCTGATAAATATATATATATATATATATATATATATATATATATATATATATATGCCCTAGATTTCCCCTAAGACATTTTTTTACACTTTATAATCTTGATGACAAAAACATTTTTCTAATAGTGTCTCAAAACCGAAAGCATAAATTTGACCACATCACAATTTTAAATGTTTTTTTTTTATCTTTTTGCATAGCAAAATGAAACCATAAGCAAAACTTAAAAACTAGGGGAAACAAATGTTTTCTTTATCATCATAAAAAGTGAGTTGCCTAAATATATAAAAAGTTCTTTCAAATAAAGACAAAAGTGTCAATGACCCAACAGAAAAATGGGCAAAGGTTATGATCAATAGAAGGCAGACAGCTGTTAAGCATATAAGAGATAAATAAGCTTACTCATGATTACAAAAATGCAAATTTAACACTATCGTGTGCTACTCTTTCTCACCCTTAAGACAGGCAAAAATTCAAATGAAAACATACCTTGTGTCAATGCATTGAGTAAATAATCACTCTTACACAGTGCTGATGGAAGTAAAAATGATAAAATTCTTCTTGAGGGGAATATGATGATATCTCCAATGCTTAATAGATATGTTTAAACTTTTAGCTAGGGATCCCATTTCTGATAAATTATTCTAAAGACCATCTTGCTTTTATAAAAAAGCAGTCACCCATAGTTCAATTAGAGTAGAGTACAAAGAAAGACTGGAAAGGGACAGTGATATAACATTAATAGGCCACTGAATGAGTCAATGGCTCACTCTAGGAGAAATACACAGAGTTCAAGGAATGTGGGGAAAATGTAATCTGGGTTATCATGTAGAAATGATATCCAGAAAGAGATAAGGAATCATAATTTTAGAGTATATCAAAATTAGACCAGAAATAAAGAATAAGCAGAAAGGAAATAAATCTATATTCATTGAGTACCTTGATATTTATCTAACCATTTAATAACTATCTTATGGGTGAATATGATAAAAATTTTCAAATGGTTAAGTAACTTCTCTAGATCAGTCCTCTATTATGTGGCAGACCAAAAATTTAAACTTGTGTCTTTTCCACTCAAAATACAACATTCTTTCACCTACACAATAACTAAAAAAGGGTAAAAGTGGAGGTGGGGGAGAATGGGAGGATGATATGTGGAGCAGGGTTTTGATAGCATTAGAAAGCAAAGAACATTTAGATATAATTGGATAAAGCAGAGAATATGTATACTTTTTGAAGAAAAAGAAGCACCAACTGGTTTTAGAGTACAGTAGCTTATTGCTATTACTGTGACTAGAATTTTAACTGAGAATTTTAGTGTGGAAATATTAAATATTGCAAGGTTCCTAGTAATAAAATGATAAGATGCAATCAACTTTTAAGGGCCATTGGTCTCATTGGAACAGAGAGAACTGGAAGAGGGAGAAACAAGAGAAAAGGAAAATATCAAGAAAAGACTAAAAGAATGCAAATCATGGAGTCTATGCAGACACACACACACACACACACACACACACACAGTGCTTGGGTCTCTACTCCACCAATACTTTTCAACCTTAGAAAATCATTCTAACATGACATGGAAACATACAGAACTTTAGCTAAAAACTGAGAAGCAGTAAGACTGAAAATGCAATATGTCAATATATGAATGAGATTAAAGCTATCTAAGTGTTATTATTTATTTTATTTTGAACACAGAATTAAAAAACAAAAAGAAGAGACAAAAACATAAACCATATGGTAGGCGGTTCTTAATACTTAAGTTTGGATGTTGGCAGTTGTTTTTGATCTCACTAATTTTTTTCTTTACATAATGTAACACAGAGACACACACACACCAATTCAGCTAGAGGCACAAAAAATGCATTTGAGGGGAAAAAATCTAATTTTTGTAATAACTGCTAAAATAAACACACACACCCTTGAAATTTAGCAGGAGCCCATCTATACTTTTGCATGCCTCCTGCTGCTACACTGGAGAGCGCACTAGGATTGGGCCTCTCATTAGCACTTGCCAGTGCAACACACTAGTGAAAGAATAAGGAAATTTAGGGGGACAAGATTGAGGTAAACAGTAAATAACTTTTAAAATCCTGAAACAGTCATAAATGAGTATGTTTAACATATATGTGCCACTTTAATAAACAGACCAACAATTACTACCCTCTTTTTGACAAAGAAAGTTTAGGTAATCAATTTACCGTTTTTTTCTGCATGGGTGGGGAAAAGAGGAAAAATCTGCCATTATGATGTTAAATCATGCAATTGAAATCACTAAATTTAGCTAATTTAGAGGGAAAAATCATTTATTATTAAATGTTTCCAATAATTTATAAATATAGTTTATAAATCAATGTGCTTCTAATAGATAACATATTTAAGTCACCTGGAAAATCATTTGCAATGAGTAATTAAATCATGAGTAATAATATCAGTTTTGTTAAATTTAATGTCATCACATTTAGAGAAAAAAATTCTGTTTATTTTCTATTTCAAAATTAATGAAATAGGCTTGTAATATTCAACCTCTTTGTCAATCACTTCCTTATTCTGCAACAAGAAAACTTTCTTTCTTGAAAGATCGCAGGCATATTTGCTTAAAATTCATGACTCTTGTTTTGTATTTGTGGTTTCTATTGACAAATAGCATTGCTTACTTTATAATAGCAGATAAACTTGAATAAAGTATTTCTAAACTGACTCTATTATTTTAAGGATTAAAACTGCAGTACATCAGAGGTAGGACTGACATCATAGACCATTAGCATATGCCCTCTTCTGAAATAATGAATCCTGAGACACAGGGAGGCCAAGGTGGTGAGGTCTTTAAGTGCCATTAGAAAGAAGCTGAGTGGTTATGAGGATAAGCCCCTTGTGATTATCTCACTTGCTTTCCTTCACCCTACTCCCCACTGCATGTACTCTTTCTTAAAAGAAAAAAAAAAAAAAAAAAAAAAAAGGAAGGAAAAAAGCTCTCTGAAGTAAGGATGCTGCATGTCACCAATTTCGGTAGCATCAATTGTATATACTTTTATGCTACCTGAAATAACATGATTGCAAATTCATTTTTTACCTCAATTCAAAACAGATATTTCCATTTGAAGATCAAATCCTTTCATTTCCAAAGTGACTATTGTTGTTCAACATTCCTACATAAAGATTCTTCATTTTGAACTGGTAGCATCAAAATCTCTTCAAGCAATTTAAGAGGATACCAAGGAGAACAGGACACTGTTATAGAAAGGATAGACTACAGCTCTCTGCAGCATTAGAAAACAGCTGCCAGTGATAACAACACATGTTGGCAACCAAGACCAAGATTTTGTTGTTCAAAACTGGAGATACTGAGAATTAGGAAATCCTTCAAGTGGTCAATTGCCAAAATGCTTTATTTCTAATGTTATTTTAAAAATAGACTAACATGAAGATGAAACTGCAGCTCTTCACTCAGATTTATTTCAGAGATATAACACATTTTAATAAGATTTAAACAATAAATAAAAGTAACAATTTATTTAGCATATCCCATGTGTTAAATCTTGTACTGTATTGTGAGTAGTCACTCCAGTCATAATGGTAATTATCTAAGAGTACAAGTAACAATAAATGTTGGCAAGATGTGGGGAGAAAGGTACGCTCATTCATTGCTGGTTATTCCACTCCTCAGCATATACCCAAAGAACTTAAAATCAGCATACTAAGGTGACATGGCCACATCAATGTTTATAGCAGCTCAATTCACAATAGCTAAGCTATGGAAACAACTTAGGTGCCCTTAAACAGATGGATGAATAAAAGAAATGTGTTATAGATATATATACAATGAAATATTACTCAGCCATAAAGAAGAATGAAATTATGGCATTTGCAAGTAAATGGATGAAACTGGAGACTATCATGCTAAGCAAAATAAGCCAATCTCCCAAAATCAAAAACTGAATGTTCTCTTTGATATGAGGATTTAACACAGAATAAGGGGTAGAAGAAAAGAAGTTCACTGGATTTGACAAAGGAAAATGAGGTAAGTAAGGGAGGATGGGAATAGGAAAGACAGTAGAATAAATTGGACATAACTTTCCTATGTTCATATGTGAATACACAACCAGTGAAATGCCACATCATGTACAACCATAAGAATGGGATTGAGGCTGGGGATGTAGCTCAGTTGGTAGAGAGCTTGCCTTGCATGCACAAGGCCCTGGGTTCAATCCCCAGCAACACATACACACACACCACACACACACACACACACACACACACACACACACACACACACACACACACACAGACACACACACATGAAACAGAATGGAATTCTAATTAGAGTAAGTTATACTCCATGCATGTATAATATGTTAAAATACACCCTACTATTATGTATATCTAAAAAGAACAAATAAAAAAATAAATAGTCCCATTTTACAAAGTGGATTCTTTCATTAGCCCATATTAAAGAGGAGGAAACAAAGGCTGAGAGGGGCTGTGGAACATGTTTAAATCAACAGCTAGAAAGCAGTAGATTAGAATTACATTTCAACAAAGGAGAAAGGATAATATTACTGAAAGCTAGCAAGGGTACAGGTAACATAGATATCAAGAACAAGTTGTCCAGTTCTGTGACTACTAATGAATACAAATACAAGATTTATATAAGAATCTATATATGTTAATAAAGCAAAGAGGAAAACAATTAGAAGTCCCTGATCCTTTCGAGAGATTGAAATTAAGCTAAAGAAATTGTTGCATTAGAATTGTCATGGAAACCCTGACACTGATATATTACCATTCTTTGATTTCTTTGATGGTGGTGAAGGTCATGGACAATACAGCAGTTGAGTTTTGTCAGTATCAGTTTATATGATGAAGCCTCAACAGAAGTAACGCACATATTCAAGGATTGGCACAAATTACCAGTTTTTCCTTCTTTGGTTGTTTTACTGTTTGTCAGTACTTCATCAGGAAAGCAGTAACAGAGACAAAATAACAGTTTTTCTATTTTGTTTATCAGGTAAAGTTTAGCTTAGGAAGGGACCAAAGACTTCAAGCTATATGAAGAAATGACAGGACTGAGGACCTCAAGCTATATGAAGACATGATAGTTACCTCTATGGATTCTTTTAGCAAAAATCACAGGCAGCATTTACCTTTAGACATCTTTAAAAATCTAAAGACCTAACCAGATACCCATAATCTGGGTGCTCAGTAGGTTAAGATAGAGGATTCCAAGTTCAAAGTCATCCTGAGCAACTTAGCAAGACCCTGTCTCAAAATAAAAAAATAAAAAAGGTTAAGGATGTAGTTATATGTTGGAGTGCTCCTGGGTTCAATTTTAAAGAATAAAGAAAGAAAAGAAAAAACACTGTAAACATTTACTTGGGTAGATGTGTGGATGTTTGGTCATCTACTGTTGGAGAACTGGTCCTTGGATTATATTAAGGATAGATAAGCACACACCTTTCTATTTGCAGAAAATCAGAAAGGTAAAAAGCAAAAAGTAATGTACATTCTTAAAAGCTTTCTAAGAAATGCTTGTTCAGACAGAGGAACTATATCATTCAACTAATACATGTTAATCACTTTCTATAAAGGGCACTATGGGGATTATAACTCAAATAAGGAAGAATAGTTGATTACCTATAAAATACTATAAAATAATATTATAAAATAATATTATTAAATCCTATGTACATGTATGATTACATGAATGGTGTGAATCTACATCAAGTACAACCATAGAAACAAAAAAAAAACAGTACCCCATTTGTATACAGTGAATCAAAATGAAGTCTGTAAAAATAAAAATAAATAAATAAATAATAAAATTAGAGAATGAAAAAAAATATATAAAACTACCAAGTATGATAATATCTTTCAGGAAAAAACTGATTTACAAATGCAGGTAGAAAATCAGTCTTTAACAAGAAGTAAGATTATACAATAATGCATGTTTCTTGTGCACAAGAAGTGGATGTTCTAGTGATAACACAAGAAAAAGACTAATGCAAAGTGTCATCTTAGTGACCATAAAAACTCATTCATTTGGCCCTTATTTACATGTCAGAGTCATTTCATATTCATACCAACTTTGTAATGAGGTTATTAATCTGATTTTCTTATTTTACACATAAGGAAATTATTGCTGAAGGACTTTCTGAAACCTAATGGAAACAAGGTAGAGACAGTGCCAAGATTCAAATCAACAGCCAGTGGCTTTTAACAAAGAAAATCAACTCTGTTGAACACACTACAGGAAAGGCACCAACTGGAGGTGATGCTTAAGAAGAGCCTTGGAGGAAGATTAACATCTGGAAAGAGCATCAGAAGAGACAGAGGGCACCTCAGACAATGGGAAAAATATAGAAAAGACTGGAAGTTCAATAGCATCCATTATCTTTGGGGAAACAGTCCTTTTTCAGATATGCATGAGGAAGGAATCTGCAAAACAACTATATTAAGAGCTGATGAATATATTTTAAGGTTAGAATATGGGGGAGAGCAATGGATGACAGATGAAGTGCTTGGACCACTGAAATTTAAACTTCTAAATAAAACCAAGGTAGAATTATTTTTCTCCATATCCACTTAAAAATTAATTGGAAAAAATCAATAAAATAATATATGATAATATAACTAAAATTTAACCCAATCTCAATAAAGGAAGAAGATGCTTGGTATCTCTGAAAAGGTATTATCTAACATTTTATTACACAACTTATACTGACAAGGTAACCAGCTCAACATACTTCATTTTGTTTGGACCATGTATGAATTCCTGTTCTTGACTTCGTATGACATCTCCTCTCTTTATTTCTTGACATACTTCTGACCTTGAATTTAACTTTTGAGGTATTTACTGTCCTGCCTAGTTGTTTGCCATTGACTTGTCTCCAGAATTTGCGTCCCAACCTGATGCTCTTTCATCCTTCTTATGAGTAAACCACATTTATCCTTGCTACCAAAAGCTAAGAAAAATTGAAGTGTATGACAAATTACTTTTTATGAATATACTTAAACACACACATTATTTTAGGGGTAACCAATGTGGTTCAAAATTAGTAAACATAGTTATAAGTACATTAATAAACATAGTTACAGGTACAATTTATTAAAGTTGGTAATAGTTATGAAAAGCCTATGGAAATATTTTTAAAACTATATATTTTATCATTGGGGCAAAATTCTAATAATCACAATGCTTGCATGAACTATATTATATCTCCCTCCTCTTAATCTTTCAACCCTCTTTCTCACTATATTGGTTGGAAGACAGTGTTGAAAACAATCCTTTTATATTGAGTTGCCTCCATAGCCTATTAAAGTGGATCCTAAGTGATCCTATAGCAACAAATGTACTACTGTTGGACTTGGTATGATCATACACAAAGTGGAATGACCAGCCCCACACAGGCTGATCACATGATCTTCTTCTGTTTGCTCTGAAAAACAAAAGCACTTAAAACAAACTTCTGTAACATAGAGAGGAAATTATTCTTATGAAATCAATATTTTTTATTATTTATTTTAATTAAAAATCATAAATTTACATAGGGCAATGTTGTTTGATTCATTCTGTTATTTTTTCCCTTCCCCCCACCCCGCCCACCCCTCTTTTCCCTCTATACAGTCCTTCGTTCCTCCATTCTTACCACCCTCCTTATCCCTAAACCTAAACCTAACCCTAACCCTAACGCTAACCCCTCATACCCGCCCCCCATATGTCCTCATCTGCTTATCAGCGAGATCATTCATCCTTTAGTTGTTTGAGATTGGCTTATCTCACTTAGCATGATATCCTCCAATTTCATCCATTTGCCTGCAAATGCCATCATTTTATCATTCTTCATGGTGGAGTAATATTCCATTGTATATATATGCCACAGTTTCTTTATCCATTCATCAACTGAAGGGCATCTAGGTTGGTTCCACAATCTGGCTACAGTGAATTGAGCAGCTATGAACATTGATGTGGCTGTATCTCTGTAGTATGCTGATTTTAAGTCCTTTGGGTATAGGCCAAGGAGTGGGATAGCTGGGTCAAATGGTGGTTCCATTCCAAGCTTTCTGAGGAATCTCCATACTGCTTTCCAGAGTGGCTGCACTAATTTGCAACCCCACCAACAATGTATGAGTGTACCTTTTTCCCCACATCCTCGCCAACACCTATTGTTGCTTGTGTTCTTGATAATCGCCATTCTAATTGGGGTGAGGTGAAATCTTAGGGTAGTTTTGATTTGCATTTATCTTATTACTAGAGATGTTGGACATTTTTTCATATATTTGTTGACTGCTCATACATCTTCTTCTGTGAAGTGTCTGTTCATTTCCTTAGCCCATTTGTTGACTGGATCAATATTTAACTTAAATGAATCAGATAACTTTCCTGTGTTCATATATGAGTGCACAATAGTGTAACTCTACATCATGTCCAACCACAAGAATGGGAATTCATACTCTGTGTAATATGTCAAAATATACTCTACTGGCATGTATAACTAAAAAGAATGAATAAAATTTTAAAACACTAGTGGTTTCCCAAAAGGGAAATAAAAGTATTCTGAAACACTAATGTCTATAGATGACTTTGCAATGCTCTGCACTAAAATTGTATTCACAATGATCATTTGATCTCAAAATGCACCAAAGTTTTAAACAGGATTCTGTAAATGTTCTTATTTTTTATTGAAAATATGATATTGTTCCAAATTTCTTAGAGTAAGCATTCAATGTAACATGAGGGTCAAAAAATATTAAATAGCAGGTGAGACTGCTTTAGAAATATTACATAACTTCTTACAAATGACATACAAGATTTCTTTTAAAATATTATACGATGTAGAGTATATGACCTATGTGCACATACACCATAAATGCACTTTTTAAAGGGTTTCATATATATTAATACATGTATATAACACACATAAACCCACGTAATCTGTCATCCAACATAAAATTCTAGCAGCATTCTCAAAATCAGTGCTAAAGACCACCCAAATAGAAAGCATGAGTCTGTTTCTTATGACAAAGACAAATGGCAAACAGTGCCATAAAATGTTTGCCAGACCATAAGAGCCACATAGAATAGGTCAGAAGGAAGAAGAAGTAGGAAGCCTGTATGAGAGGGTGCCCTCTGTCTTGCATTCAGTCAAATTCTATTATAACAAATGTTTCTATGTGCAGAGAATGTGCCCTCATAGCAGTCATCAGTTGGAGCATAACCTCATATTACATGTCAAAGAGCTCCACCTTAGCAATCCCAGATTCACATTTTCACTTATTTATAATTGTTAGACTCTGAAGAACCATAACATCAATGCTGATTTTCATACATAACTCAGAAGGCTGCTGTGAAGATCAAATTAAATACTGTAGGCAAAGCTCATAGCACAAGTGTGAATCAGACTGATTTGAGATCCACTTACCCAGTGATGGAGTCCAGCTGAACAATGTCCAATCTGTGTTAACTGAGAATCTGGACAGTTTCAAAGTCTCTAGAAGTAGTTGTTATGAAATCCAAGGGCCCATGTTTAATTTCAAAATGTGAAAACCATGTTTTGATCCTTTTTGCTGTTTGAACAAATTTAGTTACAGCAGAAACTTATGACATTTCTAAATGAATTAGAAAACTCAACTGCATGAGGAGGTGGAACTTTAAAAAAAAATCTTATACTTACTTCTATACAGTTTTAATATTTCTAATTCATTATGCTTTCCTCTGAACTGACCTTAAATTTTACCTCCTTCCTAAAAGTTCAGGTCATGTGCTTCCTTAATATGTTCATGCAATAATCCTTGCATACTCCTAACAAGGGATTTGTCACAAAATACTGTAATCTCTTATTCTTCCTTCCCTGTTGCCTTCACTTGATTATGAACTCTATGGGGAAAAGGACTGTGTCTTCTTCATACATGAAGACTGAAATATGTCCAGCCCTGAAAAGTGGTTCAGTGCTAGGCATGGAGTCCCTGTTCAATAAGTGTTTGTTGAACAAATAAACTGAATCACACAGAAATCACTTTTAAGTGACAGAGAGAGATTGACTCACCAGAGTTAAGTTACAGAGAGGTCAGGAAGCATTCTAAAAATGCAATGTACCACTGGAAGAATTTAAGCATGTGAAAAACGGCAATGTGACAAGAAAACAAAATTGTTCACCAATTTGGTGAACTCAATGAACTCAGATCTTTCCAACTCTGAAAATTCTGGGATTTCTGAATTCTGCAATTCATACTCCATATATTTTAATTGTATTACTCATTGACTAAAGAAAGTCTAGCATGTTTCCAAATTAGTGTGATAAATTCTGTATTATAATTGTTTCTGCTCAAAAGAATAGGTGGCATTACAAAAAAGCTGTTTTGAGCCCTCAAAGAACTGTATGATCCATATCAATTTTAGCCAATTCATGATTATAAAAGTGTCAGAATAAAAAGGACATATTTGAAATGCAAAATCATTATCTCTAATAATACCAAATCTTTTAGTAAATGAGATTACTAGCTTAACAAAAAAACTCTTGGTCAAATGGAGAAAAACGCAAAACAAAATCAGGCAGCTTCAAAAACCCTTAAGATCCACAGATGCCTTATTACAAACCACCACCTGTGGTCTCTGTTACAGAGTGTGGGCTTCTCATTTATGTACACCACTGTTCTTGGTAACAAGCTGTTTCCCACCAGACATATCAATTCATCATTTTAGCAAAGTCTCAAAGTACTCTACAGATGGACATTAGGGAGAAAAGTGATGTTCTGCCACCTGCATTTGGCAAATAATTTGTTCTTGAACTGCTGATCTAATTAAAACTAGATTTGAAATGCCTTGCAGAAATACAAGACTGTCACTTACTGAACTCTATTAGTTAAAGTGACATCCTCAAGAATTACAAAATAAATGTAGGTATTGCATCTCTGAACTATAGACTAGAATGAAGTTCTTTTGGAAAAAATAGGGAGAAATTGCTACAGGTCGACATGAATTGTATTCAAATGATTTACTAAGCCAGGGGAGCAATTCCCATGATGCCTCCTCATGGGGCTGAGAAGCTATTGTAAAAGGTTCCCACTATTTTATCTAAAGAACTTGGCAACATAACCACCGCAGGAAAGTAGGCATCCACATTACTAAAGAAAGGTGAACAAAAATCCTTCAGAGTATTGGCTAGTAAACCACCACAATTACTGAATCATAAATATTGAAACCAAAGCCAGCTCCCTGCTTATCACAGCAATTTGGCTGGTATTCAGTGATCTCCTATCAGTGTCACATACTTCCCAAAAGTTGGGCACTATTTCAAAAATATTACCCATGTGTAAAATCAGTGAGTCCTAACCTTCTACTGACCATAACATTTCCTTTTTAGTCACTTTATTCTAAATACTGACATTAAAATTATTTCCCGCAAAAATCCACTGAATTAAATATTTCATTCAAATATGGTGGGGGTGGTGTGGACTCAAGGGGAATGAGAAGATAGATTTATTTGTTAGCTTCTATGCTGAATTCCATCATTTTGAATATGAAACTGAAACATACACAACAGGAAATTGAGTGCAGAAATGAGCTGGGGATGACAGTAATAAAGGTGTTTTTAATAAAAATAACTATGTAAGGTTCATCTATATTTATTTCAAGTATTATTGCAATTCTGAAGCCTCTGCTCAACCAACAGTTTAAAAACAAAACAAAACAAAACAAAAAAATCCAGCCCTGACATGGTTGAAAGGGGCAGTCTACAATGTCAGTCTTCACATTTATCATACATTTCTGCTACAGAACCAATTTACACTCTGGCAGACTATCTCCATGTGACTAAATGCTTTTCTTAGAGTCAACTTCTTGAATCTCCATTAAAACTGTCAGCCCCCAAATTTATATGCCAGTGAGGAGTCACTCAGTAGTAGTCAAACTGGGCCATGTCAACACTTGAACATTTATTTGGTTCAGTGCCAAATTCATGACTTTCATTTGCATTACTCTCCATTTGGCTCACATCAAGCCTACAGATGACTACAAGTTTTTCATTAATCTGGAAAATTCCTAATAGCACCATCTTTTGAATTTGGGATTTCTAAGAACTTCAGGAAAGAAAAAGATTCCCCAAACATCCTCTCCTTTCATTCTTAGAGACAAAGAGAACAAGGGAAGAGAGAAACAAGGTACTGGTAAAACTGGAATTAAAGACAGGCAGTTAGTGTAGAATAGGTGATCAGATGGGATACAGAAAATGGAGGCCAATTTGAGTCCAGGAAGTTGGAAACCAGCCCTGGGTGTAATGTATAAAGCTGCTCCCCTGTCCATTCCGTTGCAGTCATTTTCCACGCCTCCCAACCACTTGTCAATTTGTGAACATCCTAGTTAGCTATTGGTTCATCAGTCAGCTTGCAAGTATCCCTCTCCATTATTGGTCCCCTGTTAGCCCAGCAGAATTCAACAGCCATCTTTCCCTTCTTGCTTTTCTCTCCTACACACTTGCTTTTCCTCCTCCTCGCTTTCCACTCTCTCTAGCGCACACCCTTTCTCTTTCCGTTTTCTTTTCCTCTCACTTTCTCTCTTACCCTGCAGGGAGACACTATGTTTGCTTAATAAATTCCCTTATGTGATTTCCCGTGTCCGGCGTGGTTTTCCGTGGGATTCCTTACACTGGGAAACTGAAATGTTCACGTCTCCAGAGCCCTTTGCTACTACCCCTCCCCAAAAGGTTGTTAATGAAGCAGCTCCTGAGCAGACGAGAGTTACTAAATAATGCCTCCTGGGTTTTTTCTCCCTCCCTGCCTAGCATTCCACCTTGGTCCTTCCAGCCCACCTACTCACCCCCTGGCCATTCCACTGACATCTGTCAGTCACTATGCAGGATGGGGGGAAATGAACAAGACAAGGGAAAAGAATGCAGGAGTACAAAGGAAACTTTAGTCTATAAAAGGGGCAGGGTGCTCTCACTTCTTGGGATACCAGAATACCCGTCATGGCACCCTTTTCCCTCCTGGGAGAAGTCTGTGTTACTACCTTTAAATAAAGCCTGCTTTATATGCTTGCCTAGAAGGACTTCTCTAATGTTCAACTTCAACATTTGAGGAAGCAGAACTTGTCACCGTTAACTGGTGGTGTCACTGGGATCCCAGTGAATTAGACTGCTAGTTTAGTTGCAGCATACATTCAAAGTAAAACTACCATCTTTGACTTTCAGAGAAAAGCTCCCTTTTGACATCAGTAACTGATATTTAGTTACATCTTAAAGGAAACCCCCTTTCAGAAACTCTGCTGCAACTTCCCAAAGTTGAATAGGCCATTATCACTCATGTTTAGATTTTCTGTCTCTTTCTACATGATTTTAACCATTTTCTGCCTATTAACACAAATGTAATAGAATAGGTAATGATATGTAATGGAATCTAATTACCTACATTTTATTATGCTGGATAAAACAAAAGAAAAACAAAACAACCACAAATAATTGTATTTGGCCCCAAAGTTTTCAAGTAATCTTGCATGGACAAATAACTTATTAAAAGGTGAATATACTCTTGGTTTAGTTCTTTTTGTAAATTTTTCCTAAAAATGCCAAATCATTAGTGATATATCCCATCACCTTCCAAAATACTTTTTACTAACAAATATTTAAACTATCACTATCATTGTAATGAATTATACTGAAACTTATCTTTAGACTTTGTAAGAGAAGGTCACAAAATCAAAGTAAACAAAACCTGAATAATTGAGGCAACAAATTTCCCTCCATTGTGATAAATTGATATTTAAAATTTCCATCTAAAAGCAAAATGTTGGGTGAATTAGAAATGAAAACGTATCATTAAGCAAGTCAAGTGAACTCTAGCTTATCATGCCATCTAATGAGCATTTGTGGAGAGGGTGCTAGGGACCACAAATGGACCGTGGAGACAAAAGACATAGTTTCTGCCCTCAAGGAACTCACAGCCTAGTAGAAAACAGAGAGCAGACACCAAAGCACTGTGGTTAATGCTAGGAGACAGAGGAAATGAGGTCATGAAGGGCAGGCCCTCCTCTAGCCATAGGGGATTCCCAGAAAGGAAGAACCACCACTGGCCTCTGGCACAGTAGAAACGGGTAAGGATCTATCAAGTAACAGAAGAGAAGAAAAAACCACAGAAGAAAATAAAACTGTGTGCATTTGAGGAAATAAGGTTTATGGCAAGAATAAAAAATTTGTGGCAGCAAACAGTGAGAGATGAGACTCAGAAGGTAAACATTTTCAGAACATAAAATGCCTGAATGAAATGCTATTCATATTTCCATTTCTATTCCTCAGTGTCCAATAAAGCATTTCTTTAATCCCTTTAACTACCATGCTCAAAAGAATTGAATTTATTCTAAATATTTATTTAGAAAAATTTATGAAAGTTATTAACATTCATCTCAAAGAAAGTTCTACCATCACAGCAAATCATTTCTATAGATTGTACTTTGACAATCTTTATATTTGAACTGTGTTATTTAATCGTGTTAACTGAGAAATCAACCTACTTCTTCCTTTTCAATGCAGTTTGGCATCAAGTCTCCATAGCAAAAGAACGAAAAAAAAAAAAAAAATCTTATTTTCTCAGGAGTTTTCCCGCAGCTTAATACCTAACCTTCAACTTCAAAACAAGATGTCATTTCCCCAATATATTCCATGAGTGCAGGGCCCACAAATTAAATACCTGTGATTGTACTTCCAGTCCAACAAGAAATGCTATATCCATTTCACTAGCAAAATTCTGCCAAAGCAGTCAAAGAAATGTTCTGTGCACATTTGTGACACAATCCTCTGGGCTGTCATTTAGTATAAGCAACAATAAGGCATAGTACAAAGGGCACCAGCTTTGACCTCAAGATCTGTGTTTGAATGCCTCTCCTAAGACCTGTAACTGTGTGACCTTGAAAATTATTTACTCTCACCAGTCTCAATTTCTCATCCATAAAGTTGGGGCATGCATGCCTATTAGGATTATTGCAAAAATCAGAATTTCACAACTAGCTATATAATAGACTTGGCAAGTCATGAAAGCTCAATAGAGAGGAATTATGATTAATATATGCTTAATGTTCTATCCCTACTGAGGGCCTTCAAACCCCTAGCCTCTGAGAACCAATGAACTTTTAAGCCACTCAGCAATGCAACAATTAATGCTCAAATTAAACAAACAAACAAACAAACAAAAAAACACCTTCCCAAAGACCCCTCCCCATCATCTCCAGTTACAGTCTGTTTCTTGGGAGCCCAGGACTTAGCAAGTCAGTTCCCTCCTGTTGGGGCACACTCTTTGCCATTCATGACTAATACGCTGTATTCAATGTTTATCCCTTGGATGATAACCCAAGCCTGTGAGTCTTTTCTTTAAAGAAACAATCACAACATCATTTAAATAGAACAGAGAATGGAAATGCTGTTTATAACCTCACAAAATCTCTATTTTCAAATAAAGTTAAAACATTGATTATCTTTCCTTCTTTTCCTTTGAACATAAAGACTTCAGCTTTTACTAAAACCAAAGGGCCTGACCAGTTTACTTGAAATGAAATAAATTCTATAACTAGACATAGCCTCCTTCTTTGAAGAGCTTATTCATGGTTTCCTAAGCAGGCCCTTAACTCCCTTTAAAGTACATTACAGAGTCAGGTGAAAACCAAGTGCCTGACTTCAAACCACATGATACTGGCAGGGCCTGGAAAAACTCTTCCTTTCAGATGACATTTGTTTTGTTTATTTGTTTTGTTTTGTTTTCTATTAGAAACCCATATTTCTTTATAGTGCTTTTTGTTCCATGACATGGGCAAATGGAAAAGGCATATAGGTTTTAAAATTAGATAAACACAAATATAATCCCAGCCATGCTGTTTACTTGTGAGCATGAGCAAACATTCTAAAGTCATATTTGCTCATCTGCAAAATGTACAAATCATTGTCTATATACTACTCTGATTATTTACATCAGAGGTCAGCAAACTAGCATTTGCTACCTGATTTTGCACAGCCCATGAGATAAGAGTGCATCTTTAAAAGGTTTGGGGGTGGATGTAGGCAATCATTTTCATTTTGGTTATATAAGTACTTAAATAACATTCTTGATTGTATGTCTTGACCCAAAAAACTTAAAATATTCACTATGTGACTCTACTGAAAATGTTTTCTGACTCTTGGGTTTAGATGATTAAGTAGACTGAGAATCTTACATAGGTGCTGTATCTGCCTGTAACATAGAATTACTTAATGAACATCAGTTCTGCTCATTGGAGGGACAAACTATGACTTTGTGTAATCAAAATAAAACAAGAGCTTTGTAAATGCTTGACAGTTTCCATTACACATAAACTTTGTGGTATGGAAAATTTCTTGGTCTTTCTGGAGGATAAGTTTACTTTCTTCAAACTGAAACTTCAGTATGATTTTTATACAGGATTCTTGGATAGGCAGAATTAATACTATCAAAATGGCCATACTTCCAAAAGCACTCTACAAATTCAATGAAATTCCAATTAAAATCCCAATGACATACCTCATAGAAATAAAGAAAGTAATCAAGAAATTCATTTGGAAAAATAAGAGACCCAGAAGAGCCCAAGCAATCCTTAGCAAGAAGAGTAAAGTAGGAGGTATCACAATACCAGTTTTTAAACTATACTACAGAGCAATAGTAACAAAAACAGCATGGTATTGGCACCAAAATAGGCAGGTAGACCAATGGTACAGAATAGAAGACACAAAGACAAATACACATGAATACAGTTATCTCAGACAAAGGTACCAAATACATGCAATGGAGAAAAGATATCCTGTTCAACAAATGGTGCTGGGAAAACTGGAAATTAATATGCAGCAAAATGAAATTGAACCCTTATCTTTCACCCTACACAAAACTCAACTCAAAATGGATCAAGGACCTAGGAATTAGACCAGAGACCCTGCACCAAATAGAAGACAAAGTAGGCCCGAATCTTCATCATATTGGTTTAGGAGCTGAAGTCCTTAACAAGACTCCTAAAGCACAAGAAATAAACACAAGAATCAATAAATGGTATGGATTCAAACTAAAAAGCTTTTTCTCAGCAAAGGAAAAAAATCCTATAGAGTGGGAGAAAATCTTTACCACCTGCAACTCAGATAGAGCACTAATCTCCAGAATTTATAAAGAACTCAAAAAACTTAACACCAAAAATACAAAAAAACCCAATCGATAAATGAGCTAAGGACTGAGCAGCCCTTCAATAGATGAATGAATAAAGGAACTGTGGTATATATACACAATGGAATATTAGTCATAAAGAAGAATAAAATTGTGAAATTTGCAGGTAAATGGATGGAGTTGGAGAATATCATGCCAAGTGAAATAAGCCAATCCCAAAAAACCAAAGGCCAAATGTTTTCCCTGATAAGTGGATGCTGATACATAACTGGGGTGGTGGTGGTAAGGGAAAAATGGAGGAACTTTGGTTTGGGCAGAGGGAGATGAAGGGGGGAGGCTAGGAGTGGGAATGATGGTGGAATGAGATTGACATCATTACTGTATGCACATGTGTGATTGCCTGAATGGTGTGACTACATTGTGTACAACCATAGAAATAAAAAGTTGTACCCCATTTTTGTATGAGTCAAAATGCATTCTTCTGTCATGTATAACTAAATAGAACAAACAATAAAAAAGAGATAAATTATTTAAAACAATAAAAAATGCCAAATACATTCAGCTATTTTACAGAGGGTAACTCCTCTTTAAAAACTTGGTAAGCTTATTATAGAAAATTTAGAAATTGCAAATACACACACATGTACCCTTAATAGAAAACTAAGGCACCTGTTATGTCAACATTTAGAGATAATTCCTGTTAACAAAAATGGAATATATCTTTTCATTTGTTCTTTTTTTAAAAAAAATACTTTTAGTTGTAGATAGACAGGTACTCCACCACTGAATTAAAACCACCCCTTTTAATTTATTCTTGTATTCTAAGATTCCTACTTTGTACTCACTCTTGTAATTAGGTGACTCATTTCTGACTAATTAGAAGTATATGGAAGAAACATGGACTTTCCAGAAAGTCTTTTTAAGAGCAAGGATGCCCACCCTACCCTATTCAATTTCCCTTTCCCTGTCCTGATGCTAGACCACAGAGATAAATAGTAAACCAGGTTAACTATCTAAACCATGAGATTGAGGCACTAAGAATTTAAGGATCTCTAGGAATGGCATATCAATGAACTAGGAGTAATTCGAGTCTTGGGGAAATGTACGGAGTCCACATAGAAGCTCTGGATTGGTTTTCCTGCTCCCAGGCTTCTTTTATTCTTCTTTGCTTTCTGTATGTATTCTACTTTTGTTTTCCTTTTATTTGCAAATAGTTCCCCTTATCTCATTTACTTTCTCTTGGTGGGCGGAGTAAGGACAATTTAAAATAGATAAAAATGTTACCAAGGATTTTTCCTGGTATTAGCATGAAAGTGGGCTCTACTTTATTTTATCCTTTGTTTATTTTTATACATGTAAAGTAGCCAAAGGAAGGCAAAAGAAATTACATATTCTCAGTTCCCCAAAGACCTTGGGCATGCCAGATTTTCTTCCAAGTTGCTACTTTCCTGAGAGAGGCTCTCATTGGCCCTTAGAGAGGAAATCACCTTTAATTATTTTACCCTTTATGCTTTCTTGCATTTTCTTTGTTTTCTACTGGGGACATATGGTGATTTTGTTGTCAGACAAAAAATATATTGGGTGGTATATTTGAAATGTTTAGGTTTGAATTATGAAAGAAAGAAGCCTGGATTTGGCAGAATATATATGTAAACTAAAGATATTCCTCTCAAATATTTTTAAGAACAGAAAGAATTGCCATATCAGTCTTTACTAATTTCAATCAATGATATTTATTTTACCAACCAACATACCACTGGGAGAACATACATTAATCTGATTAAAAAAAGAAGGAAAAAAAAAACCTTAGTCAACAATAGTTATAGATGCAACAGAGGTTAGATAATGGAATTGTTCAGAAAACAAAGGCAGAAAACTTTAACACAGATTAAGTAATTATTTCTGGGGCTATGATCTCACAATGTAAATAAATTTTTGAACATTAGTATAAACAGCTTTTAAAGAACACTTTTAAAACAGTTCAATAAATCACCATGTTGTGGATATCACAATTCCATTGCAACAGGACCAGGAGGGAGAAGCCACACATCCAAATCAGGTGAATGGGCACCTATAGCCTGAGATAAAATTCGCAGATAGAGCATTATATGGCTTTAAAAAAAAAAAAAAAATCTCTAACTCCAGAAAATGCTCTCTGGAAAACTGTTAGATCATTCCAAAGTAGCTCTAGTGAAGACACAGGTCACCAGTAGATAAAAAGCACACTGAAGGCATAGAGGACTTACTACCTGAGTGTTTGAACAGTCTTAGACATTAAGGGATAAAGACAGATTGAGGTAGGTGAGAAGTGGAAGCATGAAGAACTCCAGGACAAAAGCTGATGAAAATCCTGAAGCAAAATTTAAAAGGGTAGTAAAGCATAACCTAACTGGGTGCAGAACTCACCAAATCCACTGCAGTAAACATCTCCACTCTAAGACTCACAAAAAATCCTTTTCCCTTTTCCCCAAGTGCTCATTGTATAAACATGGGTATAAAGGACTATAATAGGTTCTAGAACAATGAGGGGAAGCTGAGTTGAAAAACACTGCAAATTTTTTCTCCCCCCCCCCCTTTTATTTTCTTTTTGCAGTGCTGGGGATTGAACCCAGGACTTCTGCTTGTGGCAAAACATCCCAATTTTTTATAGAACATCTTGAATATCCATTGCAAGTTTGAGAAGTTTGTATAGTTCTGTGCAACCTGCTTTCCCAGCCTTGCTGGAGCAACAGGGAAGTAAAGCTGGCCTAACCCACCATTTTGCTCACGATTTCATTAGAAAAAATGAAAAAAAAAATTTCATTAGAAAAATTCCAGACTAAGAAGTTCAAAGAATAGGACAATAAACATCCACTTGCCACTAACTAGATTTAATCATTGTTATCACTTTATCTACTTTTCCATCTATGCATTTGTGTGCACATGTGTATGTGTTTGTGTTAAGGAAATAGATTACAGATATCATAGTTTTTTATACCAAAATATCCAAGCTTGTGTCTTTTAAATAAAATATTCTATTGTAACTGCAGCATTATTGAAACCTGAATATTAGCAATTCCCTAATAGCACATTCAAATTTTCCTGATTGCTTCTAAAATATCTTGTAAAGATTTCATCTTTGAAACTAAAATCCAAAAAGGTTTTTGTTCTGTTTTGTTTTAGTAGTTCATCTATAAGATAGCTCCCTGCGAGTCCAGCCTCCTGGTCTTAACCTTGTGTTACACTGCTACACTCCAAGCTTGAATTTGAGCTGGACTTGATCATTTCTAAGAATTAGAATTCAGTGAAAGAGACAGGATGTCTCTTTTGAGACTAAGCTATAAAAAGACTATGGATTTCATCTTGGGCACTCTCTGCTCTGTTTTTGATCACGTGCCCTGAAAGAAGCCAGCTGCCCTTGTTATGATGCAGCCCCAGGGAAATGCTCATGAGGCAAGGAGCTGAGGCATGCCAACAGCCACGTGAATGAGCTTGGAAACACATCCTCCCACCCTTTCCCTCAGCTGAGCCTTCAGAGAGACTCCATCCTGGACAACAGCATGACTGCAACCTCAGGAAAGACCTTCAGCCAGCGGCACCTTGCCAAACTGTGTCCTGATTTCTCACCTCAGAAACTGGGATGACAAAAGTTTGTTGTTTTAAACCCACTGTGTTTTGGTGTCGCTGTCATAGTGCAGTAGATAACTAATATAATTTAATTAGGTTATTATGTCTCATTTTCTTTTAATCTTGAACAACCTTCCAAATGTTTTCCTTCTCAGTCTTTCTAGTATTTCATCTGCTTTTAAAACAAAACAAATGGTTTTCAGTGACCAGGTCAGTTTTCTTATTAAACATTCACATTATCATATGTCTATTTACCCAGTTGCTTCCTTGTAGTCATTTAACTTGTTCCTACATCCTTGCACTTTCGGAAAACTAAAAGTCATGCTGAAAGTCCTCATTAGAGTTTAACATTCTTGGTGTAAAAACACCAAAAACTTCACAGATAATGTGCCCTTTGTATGAGCTTACATTAAGAACCACAGGTCCTGGGTTGTCCCACCATTAGTGATGCCAATTTGAATGTATTATGTGGTTTCTCTAATGTAAAAACTCTTCCCTCCCCTTTCCAATTAGCAAGTAATTTCCTAACACACCTTTGGATGCTGTGAACTCCCTTTACTGAATAGTTCAGGGAGAAGGCCATCTGTCTGGAGACAAGCCCCAGCATCAATGAGACAGGCAAATGACTCCTTTGCAAAATAGCCATAATCGATATGTTGAAATGCTTCTGCTCTTTTTACATAAGGATGATGAAATACACTTCACCACTGATGAATATTAACCCTTCCTACAATACAGGCTCCACCAGCAACTTGCTTCCATTTGTTCTATCTACAGGAATTAAACATTTACATATAAAAATTGTCAGCATTAGAGTAAAGCAAAAAGCCGTTGCTGACTTTTGTAATCATTCACATACATATTGGCAGATAATTAAGAGCAGTTGTGCACAGCCTCAGATCTCACATTGCCATTGTTTTTTATAAGTCTGAGGATAATTCACCAACAAAAATTTTCAAGGTACAAGAAAAAACCTGTGCTTCCTCAGGTAATCATTGTCTGATTAAGTGTGATGATTTCATTCTAAATGTTCTCCAATATGGCAGAAGTAAAATGGAGAAATTCAACCTTCAAAAAAATGGAATTCATCTCAGAGCCAGTTTCTTATTTCATAGGATTGTGATTTTCCAGTTTGATAGTGAAGAATAACGTAGAGATAATATGAAGCAATATATTTTTCATTTGAAACATAATTAACAAATTATGTAGAATTATCACAATCTCTCTTTTTATGTTAAAATGGGGTCTTCCGTTTCAGTCCCCTCAAAATTATAGTTATCATAGTTTAGTAATGGAAGGCATCCCATCCATGAAGTAATAAATTCAAGTTGGAATTAAGTGAATTATTACCTCTAGCAACTAAGAGTATCAAAAACAAAATACTATTTTTTCTCCACAGTCTTAAAGAAGACAATTACATTTCATACAGCATTCCTGAGTCAGAGTCCTTGTTTAAGCAAGTTATTAATATATTTATATTTAGTTACAGTATATATTTGTGAGTTAGATGTCATATAAAGTTTATCTTCATAAATAAAAATTAGTCAAATACACTGCAGAAATAAATTACATTTATCTCACAAAGCTTTTGCATAATTTTTACTCTTATTTCTATAACATTACTGTCAGCTGCTGAGTCCATATGGAAATAGTTGTACAGAATCAAGTACTTAAATACTGAGACATTCAACAAACAGGATTTTGCTATTTTTCTTTTCTCAGAAATTTCTTTTTTCAGAAATTCTGCTTTGTTAATGCAGCCTTAATGTTTACAAATAAGTTGAAATAATTCATCATCATTGCTGAAAAAATTATTTCCCTTTCATTTTAATGAACTATACAATAATAAAAAGTCTTTCTCAGCACTGCTGTGGTGGTGGTTTACTTTTTCCTTAGAGGAAACTAATTTGTTACTGAAAGTTTGTTTGATTAATCTTTTCCAAATTAGATTCCACGTATGAGTAAGATCATACAGTATCTATCTTTCTCTCCCTCTAGAAGTTGATCTCATACAAGTTGAGAGTAGAAGGTAGATGTTAGAGGCCATGGAGGGTCAGGATAGGGAGGAATGAGGAAATATTGATCAGCAGATACTAAGCTACAATTAGATAGGAGTAAGGAGTTCTGGTGTGCTATTGCACAGGTACATGGCTACATTTCAAAAAGCTACAAGAAAGGATTTTGTAAATTTCATCATGAAGAAATGATAAATGATAAACGTTTGAGGAAATAGGTAAGTTTAACCTTAATTAAATATTACACAAGGGATACATGTATCAAAATGTCATATTAATATCTCATTAATATGTATACTTTTGTGTTGTATCAATTAAAAATAAATTTACTTTAAATTTTTTAAAATTAATCTTTTCTTGTAAGGCAACACATCTGTCAGAATGAATAGACAAGATTCTTTGACATCTTGACCATTATGCTATATTTTAATTAGATGAAAGTTATTTCTCAGACAAGCCCATTTCTCCCTTGTTGATGATTAACAGGTGAAGAGTACACAGAGAACCACTTTTCTGTGTCCTCTGTTCATTTCCTGGGAAGGAAGGAAGAATTCTGGCATTACAGATTCCATCCCTCTGAAAGGAACCCTTTCCCAGTGACTCAGAGGCCACCTGTGCACAAGACCCATTTGCCTTATGGGCAATACCAATTTTCCAAATGAAAAAGACTCATCCAGTTCATGAACATTTAATGGGACTCAGTTTTTGACAATGTTTGAAGTTCTAAATACTTAAGAAAACTCTACTCAAATGGAAAGTTTTGCTGTCAATTTAGTCTTCACCAGAGATTCCACAAATCTCTGTAGGATTAGCCACATTTAATTGAAGGATTCTTGTTTCCCAGAGGAAGTAGTTAATCAAATTTTCTCCTTTGCCATATATCTTATTAAAACAAGTTCTTAAAAATTTACATATGGTGTGGGGCCCAGGGACAGTTATTTTATTTTATAGTAAGAAGCAATTAGTCACTTTTGTTAGAGTTTTTCAGAGCTGCATTTAGAGTAGTGTGCTGTGGGACACTTATATGCAGCCTACATTTCTATAGATTGTTAAATGTGTCACCATGGTCCAATCTATGGGATCTACTGCATTTTCTCCACTTACAAGTCAGGTAAAACCATCTAACAGAGATGATGAGATAGAAAATTCCGAGGATTCCTAAAAACATGTCTGACCCTAATAGCTATTCACAAGTCAACTCTGCCACACGTCCTGGAATTGTACCACTGAACAGACACTAAGTTCACTGTCTTATGTTCATATAATCTATCTACTTCTTCTTTTATCTCTAATTTCTCAGCCTTACCCTCCCACAGCATAAATTGCTCAGCAGTCACAGATGAAGAACAGATCTGGGAAATACAGAATTGAGATTTTAGGGATAAGATGGATTTGGACTTGATGACTGACCCTCCACTGCCTTTGTACCCTGTTCCCTCCGCATTCCAGTCCTTCTTATCCATTCCTGCTCAGTCAGACATACACAGAAAAACTCCTGACACATGCTCAGAGACTTTTAATGTATATTACCTAACATATTAAGTTCAGATTACCCTCTTGAGAATTTCCTTGGGAAATATTAGGAATTTGCACTTGCAAGCTTGGGAAATGGACAGGAACAGACTCTCTAAAGTCTTCAGCAACTGACCCATTGAATTTTCCCACTTATACTCTTTAGCTCAGGGAGTTTCTTTGCCTGGAGACTCCTGATCCTAACTGTAAACATTCAGTGCAAAATTCTACCTTACTTTTCTGTTCAGTTGAAACATGATTGTGCTTTGTTTACATCTTATATGAGGATTTATTTTATTCATCTATTGTGCTATTTTTGCTCCTCTCTCATTACTTCCCAGATTACCAAAGATCAGATAACAGGAAGACAGTGAACAGCTTTATAGAATCTGAAAAGGACACAAATCATGCAGGTATGATTCACTGATATCTAAAATCAAAAATCACTTAATTGGTGTGTATTATTTTGCCTAATTAATTTCTACTAGGCATAGAAAATGTGCAAATGTGTTTCATTCTCAATTAGTTTTAACTATTTCCAATATTAATCACTGACATCATGACCATGGTGACCAATTCTTATAAGCAAGATTAAGTTGGCATTTTTTAGGAGTTTAAATAGAAATAAAAACTCGATATGGATCAAGGACCTAGGAATCAGACCAGAGACTCTGCACCTAATAGAGGAAAAAGTAAGTCCAAATCTTCATCACATCGGCTTAGGACCAGACTTCCTTAACATGAATCCCAAAGCACAAGAAATAAAAGCAGGAATCAATAATTGGGATAGATTCAAACTAAAAAACTTTTTCTCAGCAAAGGAAACAATCAACAATGTGAAGAGAGAGCCTACAGAGTGGGAGAAAATCTTTTCTACACACACTTCAGATGGAGCACTAATCTCCAGAATCTATACAGAACTCAAAAAGCTTTACACCAAGACTACAAATAGCCCTGTCAATAAATGGGCTAAGGAAATGAGTAGACACTTCACAGAAGAGGATCTACAAGCAATCAACAGATATATGAAAAAATGTTCAACATCTCTAGTAATAAGAGAAATGCAAATCAAAACTATCCTAAGATTTCATCTTACCCCAATTAGAATTTCTATTTTCAAGAAAATAAGCAACAAGAGGTGTTGGCAAGGATGTGGGGAAAAAGGTACACTCAAGCATTGCTGGTGGGGTTGCAAATTGGTGCAGTCACTCTGGAAAGTAATATGGAGATTCCTTAGAAAACTTAGGATGGAACCACCATTTGACCCAGGTATTCCACTTGTTGGCCTATACCCAAAGTGATGTAACCACATCAATGTTCATAGCTGCTCAATTCACAATAGCTAGATTGTGGAACCAACCTAGATGCCCTTCTATAGGTGAACAGATAAAGAAACTGTGGTATATACACACAATGGAATATTACTCAAGCATAAAGAAGAATAAAATTATGACATTTGCAGGAAAATGGATCAAGTTGGGGAATATCATGTTAAGCGAAATAAGCCAATCCCAAAAAACCAAAGGTGGAATGATTTCTTTGATAAGTGGTTGATGACACATTACGGGGGATTGGGGAGGAAAGGAAGAATGGAAGAAGAATGGATTACGTAAAAATGAGGGGTGTGGAGGGGGCAGGGAAGGAAAGATAATAGAATGAGACAAACATCATTACCCTACGTACATGTATGAATACACAAATGTTATGACTCTACTTCATGTACAACCAGAGAAACCATAGTTGTACTCCATTTGTGTACAATGAATCAAATTTTTTAAAAAACTGAAAATGGGGGCGATCCAAGATGGTGGACTAGAGGGTGACTGCATCTCCAGTCGCTCCAGAACCCAGGATTCAAGAAGGGGAGGCATTGAGAGACTTGGACTAAAATAGAGCCTCGGGGTGAGTCTCCCCCACCCGGTGAAGCGCAGGCCCGGATTCGGGTGGCTTATTAGAGTAGGGCAGAGCAGCTAGAGTCCTCCCCAGGCAGCCCTGCACATTCCGGCTGTGGGCTCCTCCCACAGGGCCAGATTCTCCAGCATCTCGAAGCAGGCCCCCCAGTGAGAGCCTTTCTGCACAGAACCAAGCTTCAAGTCCCTGAACCAGGGTGGCGAGTTCCTGCCCACAGGTTGCTTCAGGGACCAGGACAGGGCAGCCAGGGACTTCCCCAAGCAGCCCGCAGCCTAACCCCCTCCGGCAGGAAGCGCCTTTCCAGGCTAGCTTCTCAGAGCAGACCCCCCAGTGACAGCCTTTCCACACAGAGCCAGCTCCAAGTCCTGGAAACAGTAGAGGACTAGGGGCAGCTTTCCTTGGAAGTACTGCATTATCAAGTTACTCCAAGACTTGAAGCTACTGAAGGCAGGAAGGTGATACACTGGAAATCTACAGGGACAATATAAGCCAATAGAAGAATTCTGAAATATCATAAAGTCCCACTGACATCTGACCAATATGAGAAAACAAGGGAAGAAAATGTCCCAAACAAACTTAGATACTATATCAATAAAACCCAATGACAACACAGCAGAAGAAATGTCAGAAAGGGAGTTCAGAATGTACATAATTAAAACAATCAGGGAAGCAAACAAGGAGATGAAAAAGCAAATGCAGGCATTAAATGATCGCACCAAACAACAGTTAAAGGAGCAAATACGGGAAGCAAGAGATCATTTCAATAAAGAGAGATATTGAAAAAAACCAAACAGAAATCCTTGAAATGAAGGAAACAATAAACCAAGTTAAAAACTCCATAGAAAGCATAACCAATAGGATAGAACACCTGGAAGACAGAACCTCAGACATTGAAGACAAAATATTTAATCTTAAAAACAAAGTAGACCAAACAGAAAAGATGGCAAGAAATCATGAACAGAATCTACAAGAATTATGGGATATCATGAAAAGGCCAAATTTAAGAATTATTGGGATTGAGGAAGGCTTAGAGAACAAACCAAAGGAATGAACAATCTATTCAATGAAATAATATCAGAATATTTCCCAAAACTGAAGAATGAAATGGAAAACCAACTACAAGAGGCTTATAGGACTCCAAATGTACAAAATTACAACAGACCCACACCAAGGCACATTATAATGAAAATACCTAACATACAAAATAAAGACAGAATTTTAAAGACCGCAAGAGAAAAGAATCAAATTACATTCAGGGGGAAACCAATAAGAATATCAGCAGATTTTTGAATCCAGACCCTAAAAGCTAGAAGGGCCTGAACAACATTTACCAAGCCCTGAAAGAAAATGGATGCCAACCAAGAATCTTATACCCAGCAAAACTTACTTTCAGATTTCACGATGAAATAAGATCCTTCCATGATAAACGAAAGCTAAAGGAATTTACAAAAAGAAAGCCAGCATTACAGAACATTCTCAGCAAAATATTCCATGAGGAAGAGATGAAAAACAACGATGCAAATCAGCAATGGGAGGAACTAGCCTAAAGGAATAGCCAAATAAAGGGGAAAACAAATCATGTCAAAAAACAAAAATGAGTCAAATAACTGGGAGTACAAATCATATCACAATAATAACCCTGAATGTTAATGGCCTGAACTCATCAATCAAAAGACGTAGACTGGCAGAATGGATTAGAAAGAAAAATCCAAAAATTTGCTGCCTGCAAGAGACTCATTTCATAGAAAGAGATACCCATAGACTAAAGGTGAAAGGATGGGAAAAAATATACCATGCACACGGACAGAGCAAAAAAGCTGGAGTGTCCATCCTCATTTCAGATAATGTGGACTTCAACCCAAAACAAGTCAGAAGGGATAAAGAAGGACATTATATACTGCTTAAGGGAAGCATAAATCAGGAAGACATAACAATCATAAACATCTATGCCCCAAATATTGGCTCATCCATGTACGTCAAACAAAACCTTCTCAATTCCAGAAATCAAACAGACCACAACACAATAATACTAGGCGATTTTAACACACCTCTCTCACCGCTGGGTAGATCGTCCAAACAAAAATTGAATAAAGAAACCATAGATCTCAATAACACAATCAACAATTTAGACTTAACCAACTTATATAGAATATACCATCCAACAAAGAACGAATACACTTTCTTCTCAGCAGCACATGGATCCTTCTCTAAAATAGACCATGTCTTATGCCACAAAGCTACTGTTAGCAAATACAAAAAGATAGAGATACTACCTTGTACTCTATCAGATCATAATGGATTGAAATTAGAAATAAGTGACATAAAAAAAAAACCAGAAACTTCTCCAATACCTGGAGATTAAATAATACACTATTATATGATGAATGGATAACAGAAGACATCAGGAGGGAAATAAAAAAAATTTTAGAAGTAAACGAGAACAAAGACACAAAATATCAAAATCTCTGGGACACTATGAAAGCAGTACTTCGAGGAAGATTTATTTCATGGGGCACATTCAACAAAAGAAGTAGAAATCAACAAATAAACAACTTAACACTACAGCTCAAAAGAATAGCAGGACAACACCAAAAGTAGTAGAAGACAGGAAATAGTTAAAATCAGAGCCGAAATCAATGAAATTGAAACAAAAGAAACAATGGGAAAAATTTAAAAAAAAAATAGTTGGTTCTTTGAAAAAATAAACAAAATTGATAGACCCTTAGCCACACTAACAAAGAGAAAGAGGGAGAAAACTCAAATTACTAAAATTCGGAATGAACAAGGAAATATCACAACAGACACAAGTGAAATACAAAACATGATTAGAAGCTATTTTGAAAATCTATACTCCAACAAAACAGAAAACCTCAAAGACATCAACCAGTTTCTAGAAACATATGAATTATCTAAACTGAATGAGGAGGACATACACAACTTAAATAAATCAATTTCAAACAATGAAATAGAAGAACTCATCAAAAGCCTACCAACAAAGAAAAGTCCGGGACCAGATGGGTTCTCAGCCGAGTTCTACAAAACCTTTAAAGAAGAGCTCATTCCAATACTTCTCAAAGTATTCCATAAAATAGAAGAGGAGGGAACCCTCCCAAACTCATTCTATGAAGCCAATTTCACACTGATACCTAAACCAGACAGAGACTCATCAAGGAAAGAAAATTTCAGACCAATATCCTTAATGAACATCGACGCAAAAATTCTCAACAAAATTTTAGCAAATCGCATACAAAAATATATTAAAAAGATAGTGCACCATGATCAAGTGGGTTTTATCCCAGGGATGCAAGGTTGGTTCAACATCAGGAAATCAATAAACGTCATTCACCATATCAACAGACTAAAAGTCAAGAATCACATGATTATTTCAATTGATGCAGAAAAAGCATTCGATAAAATAGAGCATCCCTTCATGCTCAAAACACTAGAGAAAATTGGGGTAGTGGGAACATTCCTTAACATTGTAAAGGCCATCTACACTAAGCCCATGGCCAATATCATTCTAAATGGTGAAAAACTGAAAGCATCCCACCTAAAAACTGGAACAAGGCAGGGATGCCCTCTTTCACCACTTCTATTCAACATCGTTCTTGAGACTCTAGCCAGAGCAATTAGACAAACCAAAGAAATTAAAGGAATACGAACTGGAAAAGAGGAACTCAAACTATCCCTGTTCGCTGATGACATGATTATATATTTAGAGGAACCTGGAAATTCCACCAGAAAACTCTTAGAACTCATAAGTGAATTCAGTAAAGTAGCAGGTTACAAGATCAATGCTCATAAATCCAATGCATTTTTATACATAAGTGTTGAATCTTCAGAAAGAGAAATTAGGAAAACTACCCCATTCACAATAGCATCGAAAAAAATAAAATACTTGGGAATCAATCTCACAAAAGAGGTGAAAGACCTCTACAATGAGAACTATACAACACTAAAGAAAGAAATTAAAGAAAACCTTAGAAGATGGAAAGATCTCCCATGTTCTTGGATAGGCAGAATTAATATTGTCAAAATGGCCATACTACCAAAAGTGCTGTATAGATTCAATGCAATTCCAATTAAAATCCCAATGGTGTACCTTACAGAAATAGACCAAGCAATTATGAAATTCATCTGGAAGAATAAGCAATCCAGAATAGCTAAAGCAATCCTCAGTAGAAAGAGCGAAGCAGGGGGTATCGCAATACCAGATCTTCAACTCTATTACAAAGCAATAGTTACAAAAATGTCATGGTATTGGTACCAAAATAGACACGTAGATCAATGGTACAGAATAGAGGACATGGACACAAACCCAAATAAATATAATTTTCTCATACTAGACAAAGAGTCCAAAAATATGCAATGGAGAAAAGATAGCCTCTTCAACAAATGGTGCTGGGAAAACTGGAAATCCATATGCAACAGAATGAAACTAAACCCCTATCTCTCACCCTGCACAAAAATCAACTCAAAATGGATCAAGGACCTCGGAATCAGACCAGAGACCCTGCAATCTTATAGAAGAAAAAGTAGGTCCAAACCTTCAACTTGTTGGTCTAGGATCAGACTTCCTTAACAGGACTCCCATAGCACAAAAAATAAAAGCTAGAATCAACCACTGGGATAGATTCAAACTCAAAAGCTTTCTCTCAGCAAAGGAAACTATCAATCATGTGAAGAGAGAGCCTACAGAGTGGGAGAATATCTTTGCCACTCATACTTCAGATAGAGCGCTAATCTCCAGAATCTATAAAGAACTCAAAAAACTCTACACCAAGAATACAAATAACCCAATCAACAAATGGGCTAAGGAAATGAACAGACACTTCACAGAAGATGTACAAGCAATCAACAGATATATGAAAAAATGTTCAACATCTCTAGTAATAAGAGAAATGCAAATCAAAACTACCCTAAGATTTCATCTCACCCCAATTAGAATGGCGATTATCAAGAACACAAGCAACAATAGGTGTTGACGAGGATGTGGGGAAAAAGGTACACTCATACATTGTTGGTGGCGTTGCAAATTAGTGCAGCCACTCTGGAAAGCAGTATGGAGATTCCTCAGAAAGCTTGGAATGGAACCACCATTTGACCCAGCTATCCCACTCCTTGGCCTATACCCAAAGGACTTAAAATCAGCATACTACAGAGATACAGCCACATCAATGTTCATAGCTGCTCAATTCACCATAACCAGATTGTGGAACCAACCTAGATGCCCTTCAGTTGATGAGTGGATAAAGAAACTGTGGCATATATATACAATGGAATATTACTCCGCCATGAAGAATGATAAAATTATGGCATTTGCAGGCAAACGGGTGAAATTGGAGGATATCATGCTTAGTGAGATAAGCCAATCTCAAAAAACTAAAGGACGAATGATCTCGCTGATAAGCTGATGAGGACATATAAGGGGGTGTAGGTGGGGTTAGCGTTAGGGTTAGGGTTAGGTTTAGGGTTAGGGATAAGAAGGGTGGTAAGAATGGAGGAACGAAGGACTGTATAGAGGGAAAAGAGGGGTGGGAGGGGTGGAGGGGAAGGGGAAAAAATAACAGAATGAATCAAACAACATTGCCCTATGTAAATTTATGATTTTAATTAAAATAAATAAAGAAAATACAACTGGCAAAAAAACCTAAAATTAATTAATTTTAGGAAATATTATGTTAAGTATTCATATTCAAGCCTAAGATTAGAGAAAAATATTTTTATCTAAAATTTAATTGCCCTCAAATCATAAATTCAAATATTGTACACCTTAATTTTCATAATTGTATTAGACATTAATCTACTAATATGAACATCATTTATTTCATTTATGCCATGCCCATAGTCACAAAAGTCAGGGAACAATTTATAATATCAAAATATAAAACTGGACAAAATAAAAATAAAGTATATTTTTAGGGGAGAAATAAATGCATACTAGAAATATTCTAAGTTAGGCTTAAGACTGAATTTGTAGCCAAGTACAATGATGCACACCTATAATCTCAGCAATTCAGGAGGCTGAGGCAGGAGGATCCAAGTTTGAGGTCAGCCATCAATTTAGCAAGGCCGTAAGCAACTTAAGGAGACCTGTCTCAAAAAATAAAAAGGGCTGCAGATGTAGCTCAGTGGTAAAGCACCCCTGGGTTCTATCCTCAACACCACCAAAAAAAAAAAAAAAAAAGGGGGCGGGGGATATTATGGAATGATATTGATCAGATTATATTTTTATATTGTATGCATGTACAAATAAATAACAATGAATTCTACCATCATGTACAATTATAATGCACCAATAAAATCTGAAAATAATATAATACATCCAGAAAAAGAAAGACTCAATTTATCTTAACTAAAGCAATAATGGAAGTGTGATTCTCGATGTCTATCCAAATTACTCATAATCAGTACACAGGACAAATGCTGTCCTAGCAATCAATTCTAGAAGGAATTTATCACAAGAATATAAAACTTTTGGATACTATAACTAAAAATTTATCTGAAGACATTCTTATATAAAATAGAGAGGGCTTTTTAAAAACATTACAGTATGTCTACAGAGTAAGAACCTAGTCCAGGCATTTTAGATACTGGTGACCCATCTATTCCAACAAAACATTTAGAGAATCTAAAGAAATAGGTAACGAATACTAGGCCTTAACCAATTTCTCTCAAACATCATAATGTTTCAGGAAACTCAACAGTTTCTAGGTAAAGTTAACTCACAGATTCTCTGACATGTGTCAGAAGTGCCAAGAATCAATCATGTTGAGAAGAAAGTTACATCAAATTTCCCATACTGGGTGTGAAGAGAGTAGAAATGACCTTCCACTGACAAAATTTGGAAGCCCCATAGCTAGTGTTAAAATTAGCTGCCTGAGTTTGAGATTAGCTGCGGGTTCAATGTTATCATTCTGTAGTTGAAAGCGATTCCCCTATTGTTAGTTTTATACTGCATATCATACAGAAGAAATACACAGGATTTGTTATTAAACGAATATCCATTTTTTTCAACCAGCATAATTCCATCCACTGAAAAACTTTAACCAGTTCAAAAGTTACTGAATTTTAATTAACGTATGCTATCCTTAAAATGCAATGGGAAAGCATGTGCAAAACTCACCTTTATCTAAAATAACATCACAAAGTCATAGGAAACTTAGGAAAGGGGAAAATAAAAAAAAAAAAAGGATTTCTGCCTTCCCCTAACAATAAAAAGACCTTTCCTGTTTTCACAAGGTTTTGATACTAACTCTTCTCTGTCAAGGAGCATGTTTGATTTTCAAACGCTGGTTCTGGAATGAAATACTTCTATGAAAGTCAAAATTGTATTTGTCCTCACTCTATCTCATTATAATTTGAAGAGTGGTCCTCAAACTTTTTGTTCTCAGGCCCTTTATACTCCTAAACACATTGAAAATCTCAAAAGAACTTTTGTTTATATATTTTGTACCTATTTATGTTACCATATTAGTGAAACTCAGGAAAATGTAAAATAGTCAAGCGCACATTCCAGTAGTTGTTTTAGCCTCTGGAAAACTCCATTTTAACTTTATGAAAAAATGAGAGTTAAAAAGTCAAATAACACCTGGTATTAATGTGAAAACGGTTTTGACATCGTGAGTTCCCCCTACAAGGTGTTGAGGAATCCACAGATACCAGCATCATATTATGAGAACCACCGGTTTAGAAGAAACACCACTAACAAAGGTAAATTATGAGCAAAATAAACACGGACACAATGTCCTACACTGCAGGTATGCACACAGGTCTTCAAGTTATCTGCTAGGAAAGGGACTTTAGCTTGATGTGCACCACAAGGAAACAGAGAGGGATGGTTACAGCAGAGTGACTCACAAATATTCACCACCTAAACCTGTCTACATTTTAATTCCTCACCTAAGCAACCTGCACTTTCATCTAGCTTAGACTGCCTCCAAAACCAAACCAGAAGAAACAATGGTGGCAAACAGAACACTTGCCATTCCATCTAGCAATGGTTGATTTCATTAAGGATCATGAGATGTGTGTGTCCCTCACAGTATTGATGTCCTTGAATAAATTTTATAAGACAATCAATGGGGCTAATGAAGAAAAGTATCGTTAATTCCATGTATTTATTTTTATTGCTTTTTTTTTTTTCTTTATGTTGTGTCCTTTGACCAATTTGATCTATTTTTCCAGTCCCTGGAAATCACCCTTCTGTTCTGTGTTTCTACAAATACAACTTTTTTAGTCTAAATATGAGAGATCATATAATAGTTTTCACTCTATACCTAGCTTATTTCACTTAGAATAATGGCCTCAGTGTTCATTCATGTATTGCAAATGATAGGATTTCCTCTTTTTTCAAGGCTGAATAATATTTCAGTGTATGGGGGTATGTATAATACTTTATAAATTCATTCATCTATATGTGGATACCTAGGTTAACTAAATGCCTTGTCTACTGTGAATAATGCTACAATTAGAAGTGCTGATATCTTTTCAAACAGCCTGGCTTGGTTAACTTCAGATATATACCCAGAACCAGGGTTGCTAACTTATACAGTAGTCTATTTTAATTTTTTTGTGGACTCTCCAGTGTTTTCCATAAGGTTTGTATCAATTTACATTACCACCAAAAGTGTACAAGGGTTCACTTTTCTCCCTATCATTGCCAGTACCTTTATTTTATATTTTTTAATAATAGCCCTTCTAACAAATTTGAAGTGCTATCCCACAATTTTACTTATATTTCCCTGATAGTGACATTAAGCATTTTTCCACAAATTTGTTGCCCATTTTGTCTTCTTTTGAAAAATGTCTAATCAAGGTTCTTTACAATAGGTTGGTTTACTATTAAATTGTGTTCTTTATGTATTCTAGATATTAACTTCTCAACATCAGGGTTTGTAAATACCTTCTCCCATCAGTTGGTTGTCTCTTCATTCAATTAATTGTTTCCTTTGCTAATAGTAGCTTTTTAGTTTTATCTAATCCCATTTGCCTTTTTTTGGTTTTGTTGCCTATTTTGGTATCTTCTCCAAAAAAATCATTGTCCACACCAATGTCAAGAAGCTTTTCCTTTATAGTCTTCTTCTTGAAGATTTATAGCTTCATGTCTCACATTTAAGCCTTCAATATATTTTTGGTTGTTTTTTGTATATGTCATAAGAAAAGGGTCCATTTTCGTCCTTTGGCATGTGGAAATCCTGTTTTCCTAGTACGACTTTTCAAAGAGAATATTATTTTCCCATTTTGGGTTTTGGCTCCTTTGTTAAAGACCAATAACCATAAGCATGTAGATTTATTTTGGGATTTATTTTGGGATCTTCCATCACTTTCAATATTTTATCATTTAATATATCTTATTTTGTGTATGCATTAATGCAAAATCACATGTATATAATTTAAAAGAAAATTTGAATATATTAGGGAGTGTGTTTAAAAACTTTATTAACTGGATATACTCTCAAGATTTACAGACTATGAGACATTCATTTTATTTAAAAATATTTTTCCAGATAAATTCAGAAAACTGACAAAACCAAATATTGGTGAGAATCAGAAACATATTTCCTTCATACTTTGATGGTAGGATAAATTGGTTCAATCACTTTGGAATATTATACGGGACTATATATAAACCTTAAATATGTACCTCCTTTATAATCCAGAAGTTTGTTATAGGGTGTACTCAAGAGAAATGAAGGCAGAAATACACCAAAAGACATATTCAGGAATGTTTCCAGCAGTGTTATAAAAAACTGCCAAGCTGGAAATGCCCCAGACTAGAAGTAATCCAAATGCCCATTGTCAGTAAAATGGTTAAATGAGTTGTATCCTATTATACAATGCTATACTACAAAGTAATAGAAAGGCATGACTATTAATACACACAGCAAATTGGATAACTCTTCTAGATGTAATATTGAGCAAAATAAACCAAACAGAAGAAAACATACAAAATGATTTCATTAATCTAAGTTGAAAAACAGACAATGATAGTGGCACTTAGAACACTGGCCACCATAAGCAGAGGAGATTAACTGGAAGCAGGCCCAGGAGGGTCTTCAAAAGAACTAGAAATGTCTTCTATCTTGATTTGGATATCATTTGCATGAGTATACAAATATATCAGCATTCAGTGATCTGGGCATTTAAGACATGTGTACTTTATCATACGTATGATCTATTGCAATATAATTATTTCAAATCTTATAACCAAATAGGAATTATCTAACTTAATTCTTTCCAATCAAAATTACAAAGGACCAGTGGAAATCATTATGCACATTCAAGTCCAATGTGTATGCTTAAGACCAAGCCACAGCTTTCCTTTTTAAAGCCACAAATCAGTCTTATTTCCCTCTGTGATCTTTTCCTGACACTGATCATTTTCCACTGTCTAAAAATAATCTGATTAGTTCTGAATCCATAGCAAGAGAACCTGAGTAAGTAGCTTGAGGTTGTGTTACCTTTCATTCTAATGTGTTCCTATTACATCTGCCCTATATCCTACTCTCGGGGAAACTGAGGTCAAGAAGTAGATGGTAATAGCAAAGACAGTCAAGAGAGTTTGGAAAGATTCTATACTAATTACATGGAAGGATATAATATTAAATAAACAGCAACATTATAAAGTGTGTATACATCATGAGCATATTAGGTAAAAGTTGCACACAAATAGAAAATTTTTGAGTAAAATCCTCAAGTATCAGTATATATCTCTACCTATCTTCAGAAGGTGATAGTATAACAATTTTCTATCCCGTTTTTGTAGCATTTTTATGAAATAGATGCTTTAATTAATTTACAATCATTAAAATAAAATCATTTAGAAAAACTTTCATTCTTTTTAAAAAGATTTTTGAAACCTATATAAACATATTACCTCTGATTCAATTGTCATGGTTATATTGTCTTTAATTCTCAGTGATTATGAACTTAGTCTTCACTTCAGCTCTCCTGAAATTACAGCTTTTTCCTAGGATAACAAGAGCTTCAGTTACAAATTGACTCCAGCATTGCCTCTTTCCTGACTCTGTCCCAAGCACAGACCTTCAGCAGCAGATCAACTCTAAATCTGTCACCATGGATTGTGAGGCTCTATGGTTTTCATTCTGGCTCTTTCATGGGCATACCATTCCACCTACAGGGTCACTCACTCTAGACTCTATTGTCCTTTCCTGGTTCCTTTCAAACACCATCTTTGTTTATTTTGCTGTACTCAGTTCAACTAATTCTCCCTTTTTTTTTTTTTTTTTTTTTTTTCTCGCGGTGCTGGGGATCGAACTCAGGGCCCTGTGCATGCAAGGCAAGCACTCTACCAACTGAGCTATCTCCCCAGCCCTTAACAGGTGTTGTTGACAGCAGGACAAAATGAGCTAGGTGAGACCAAGATAAGGAACATAGGCAGGACATTGCACCAAAATAGTGAGGTTTACAGAAACATGAGCTCAATGGAGTTTGGCAACAAAACCAGTTTTGAGGAAAGAATATGTTGATGTTGTGATTTCCAGAAAGCAAATATAAAGTGTCCAAAAAAGACAAATAAAACATATTGTTTAGACAAAATAATCAGAAAAATACAATGTTAAACATGGAGTACTGAAAAATTTTAGGGATACATTAGTATTACCACATAAATATTAATCCTCAAATCTGCTTCGAACACCTCTGTTTGCATTTGTATAAATTAAGAACCTTCTTAAGTGTGGATAAAGGCTGCCAGACACCCTTCGGAAGACAGTATAGTTCACTGGTATAGAAAGTGGGAGAGGGAGCTGGGCATGGTGGTGCATACCTGTAATCCCAGCAATTTTGGAGACTGAGGCAGGATGATCTGGGCTCAAACCCAACTTCAGCAATTTATTAAGGCCCTAAGCAACTCAACAAGATCCTGTCTCCAATAAAATATAAAAAAGGGCTGGGGATGTGACTTCGTGGTTAAGCGCACCTGGGTTCAATTCCTGACACACACAAAAAAAAAGAAAGAAAGAAAGAAAGAAAGTAGGGGCAGGGGAGGATCTTTCCAAAAAAGTCCCTATATGGTTGAAAGAAAATAGTTGATATTCTAGCCTATATAAAAGTAGAAACTTCCTCTAAGAATAAAAAAATATTTTCACTTTATTTCTTTAATAATAATGTACAAGGACTTCTGAAAACAAACTTCAGTTTACTTGGAATGTTTTCCTTATTTAACAGTAGCATAATGTAGTATAGTATAATACAATTGTTGAGAAATTTATGCATAAAAGAACTACTTAAAGAAATCAACTAAGCATTTTGAGATGCCAGAGCAATCTACCAAGGACAATGAAGAAAAATACTAATGAGAGGAAGGAGATATTTCTTTTCTGAAAAACTTCATTTTCATTTTTAATAATTAAAGAAGAAATCTTGTCAAATTATATTAGACAGTTTCAAATTGAAATAAAAACTGTTTAGTACTAGAGAGTCCAATTAACTAGGTGTTAGAAATCTGAGTGTCAAGAGCAAAGACTCTGAGTGAACTGTCATTAGGGAGACCGATATTCTTAATCCGATTTTAAAAAATGAAAAGTATGCTCCGAAGCAGACTCCAGTTTACATGCATTGGTTTCACTTCTTATCCAATACAAAGCTAATTGTGTGTCATTATATATACTCACACAGCTATAATACACACACACACACACACACACACACACACACACACACACACACACACACACATCTCATTTGGGCTAGTTCTATATGTCCAATCAGGAATTATTGATTTCATCAGGTGCTCTGATCATTGCTACTACATTCCTAGCACACATTCTTCTACCTGGTTGGATAAGTGTCTAAAAGGACTTTAAGAATATGAATTGAACATATTTAACACAGCAAAATATACTGATTTAAATGGAAAGAAATGCACTATTTATCCTTAAACTTTACCCTTAAGAAGCTATTAACTACACTTCACATATGAAATACTCATTTATTGAAAAAGAGAAAACAAAAGAAACAGCAGAAGGGAGAAGAGGGGGAAACAGCAAAGGAGTGAAAGAAAGAAGGAACTCAGTGCTACTTAGAAAATAGTAACTCAACTGAAAGCAAGTCAATAACTCCTGCGGGCTAGGGTTTAATTACTTTTCAGAATTATTTGTGGCATAGTCTTGAAGTACCTTGTCATATCCAGACCAGATTGGAACATAAATTAAGAATAGCAACAAACATCTCCTGTGCCATTGCCTCCCTGTCCTCAACATAAGGACATTGTTTTGAGGAGCAATGTTATTTCTATATGCAGTTCAAGGTACATAATACCAGAAGAAAGTTGAGATTTGGAAAAATTTAGTCTCTGGAACTAAAGTTCTTGAATTTTAATATGTGTGTTTTATTACTTTAAATCTTGGCCATGTTTGCGTTAAATTTACTCATGTATTTTGTTTTAAAAAATAAAACAAATCTATTCCCCCAAGCAACTTTGATTTATCTCTGTTTTCACAACAAACCAGACTTTAAGTAGGTTTTTCCAAACATTGAATTCAGTATTTACCCATTGGACAATTTCCCATCAGCTGGGAAAATAGAATTTAATTCCTTTAAAATTGCTGAATATTTTTTTAACACTCTATATGTATTTATAGGATAACTGAAGTTGTGCTGCTAATAAGTAGCCTTCTAGGCCTTAGCATAAATATTGTATTACTTCATATGTACATACAAAATAAAATTTTAAATGCCATGGTTATTAGAATTCAATGAAAAATTCCTCTCTCCTTTAATGATTTTAAGTGTTTTTAAAATCTCACAATCCTTTCTGTATGAACAGATAACACAAATACACACACACACGCACTAATGCTGAAATTACATGCTAGGAACTTTCTTCAATAGCTGAAATACACCTAGAAAAGCATTTCCAAGAGATTTTGGGGGTCATTATTTATACTAATAAACTTCATATATATGTACCAAATGGCACTTTAATTCTATTAAAAATAAATTCAGCTTGTCAGACTGAACCCAACTACTCTGTATAACCACAAAGTTCTAATAATAAATACATAAATAAATTATAAATATTGTCCTATTCATCTTCCTCTAACATAACTCATTTTCAGGAAGTCAGCATGATACAATTAACACAACAAGAAGTTTGGGATTGGGTCTAGTTTTGAATCTAGCTGTGTGATGCTGGGTAAATTGCTAATTTTCATGACTCCCATTATCTCCTCACTAAAATGAAGATAACAACAACTTGGTCAAAGGATCTTGTCAAAATGAAGCAAGGTAATGTCTGTGAGCTGGCAGGTGCTGGCTGTTGGTTTTATCCCTGGTCTGCTTCACTGCTTTGAAAACACTTGCATTAGGGGAGTGCTCACAGCAAACCCACAGTTCCATAGGGAAGCAACAGGGCTGTGCTCCCTCTAATAGGTGTGCTTCCCCAATACCCTAGACAGAGGCAGAAAAATCAGGACTGTCTGTTTCAGAGGTAACCAATAGACAGACTCCATGATTTCCTTCAAGAATTCACCTTCGTAAAATTATACTGGCTAATAAATTATGATTGACATTAGTTGAGGCAAAACAAAACCAGAATCTATTATGCTCATTCCACCTCTTCATGCCTTTTCCACACTAACAAACTTATGGGGTCCCCAGTTCCAGGACAGACAAAATGTACATGGTTAGGGTTCTTTCTCTGTCTAAATAAACCTGATATTTACTTTGTCCCTCAGCAGCATTTCCTCATCCCTACTCCAGATTTCCTCTCAGACTTTTTCACCAATTCTGGAAAAGTAGGTTTCTATATCAAGTAGAGAAATCTAGGTTGCTGAGATACAAGAAACCTACCTTCTTAGTTCCTCCAGTAACTTGGAGACTCCTCCTAACTTTGTTCATTACAGCACAGTTTTCCTTATGGAAAAGAGCTCATTCCCAGATGCACCAATCCTTGCTGCATGACACATTTTACAAATGTAGGACTCTAAGTAGGCTCAATATAAATGATGTGGTAATAAAATAAGCCTCTCCAAAGGAACAATTTATGAGTCAAAGCAACAACAAAATGGGAAAATATAAAATTGCGTCATCATGCTGCTTTAGATTTTTAAGACCCAGAGAGTTGAGAAAGTATCATCAGGGATATCATGAGTAAAAGTTAACCTACAAATTTCAGAGAGACTTATTGCTCCAAGCCCAGGCTCAGGGAAAGACACCATAATGGATCGATGTACTAAATCTTTTAGCTGGTGTGGTGCCTTCCCCTGGGCCAAAAGAGATTTACCTCTATGGAATTCATTATTGACTTGGATTGGAGATTTCAGCCATAAATTTAATAAGTTAAGTATCTTAATTATTTCCAAGAATCAGAAAAAAAATCCTATACATGTAGAGATGAGAGTGTCTATATGTAAAACAAGCAGATGAATAATTTTTGAAAACCAACCTATAATTATGTAAACATCTGATGGTGCAGTCTTTCTTTTTAAAACAGAATCTACATGGAGACATTTGTGCAAATGCTAGATGACAACATAAAATTAATGGCCACTTTTATATTTATCTGCTCCTTGTGTCATGTTTAATGAGAATGTATTTGACACCAAAAAGTGTTCTGTAAGCAGACATATTTGCAAATGGTGTGGGAAAGTACCTCTTTATTTATTCTGCACATTATTTCCCTTCAAATTAGAACTATGCCAGCTTTGTCAAGCTTAATTCTAATGCAGAATTCACAATCTTCTAGTAAAGCTCTATTAAAGCTCAAAGCTTAAAAGCTTAATAGGTCTGTCACTTATTCTTTAAAAATTAAAAACAAAGGGTTTAAAATTTCTAAAGCTGTTGTCATACATTCTCTATATATATCTATCTCTTCCATTGTCCCCTGTAAATTATAGGAAAAAAATATGGGGGAAGGGCAATCATGATTCAGATTTTCTAGAAATGTGAGTTGAAAAAGTCAATTAAGCTATAAGGTTGTCCCTTACGTTTGTACCCCAAAAGTAGTACCTTGATTTCTTCATGTCAAAGGGTACAAGAAATACTCTATAAATGTCTACACAGTCTACCTCCTCAAAAGAGGATCAGAGAGCCCAATCTGATCAAGAACAGGTCCTACTTAAGATCACAACCTGAGCTTGAGTTGATCATGGGAAGGAGGGAGAAAGAGAGCCACAAACACAATGTGTGAAAGTCTGAAGAGACCCTGATCCTGAGTTGTCAGTCTTGCAGCATTCACTTTAGAAATAATGATACCTTATTACATTCAGCAATTGCACTTCCAAATAACTGAAAGCTCCTCCACTGAGCTTATGGATTCTAAGACATTATCATGTGTTCAATGGCATTTAAAATGATAGCTTTCAAGCTATTACTGAGCATTTGTTTGTGAGAACATATTCCACGGGTGGGGAGGATATGAGTTCTGAGAGAAGGGCACTGCTATAAAAAATAAAATAAACAAGGTGAACAAGAAACCGAAGTATATCAAGAATGAAGTCACTGCTGCAGACACCTCCAGGAAGAGCAAACGCCAATTTGAGGTGCAACCAGACATGGGAACTGATACTTGAGTACCCAACATTTATGAGGAAGTAGAGGGTGGAGTTTAAGGATATCAGTTCTGTAGCTGTTGGCTCTATGCCTACTAGCTGTGTAATTTTATTCAACTCTGGCTCAGTACTCTCATCTGTAAAATGGAAATACTAGTATTTATTTTATAGTTTTTTTGTTGTGGATTAAATAATACACCTCAAGTGTTGTGAACACTGCTTGTCACATATTCAATAAATGTTTACTAGTGTTATATATTATTTTATTATTTATAATTATGATCCTTGGTGAGAAGATTTTACATTTTTATTACTGAACCTGTCTGAAAACACTTCTCTAAGATTACATACTTATAACTGATAAAATCAGGGTTTAAACCCATCTTCCCATCAGTAAGTAATACAAATACTTAAAATACTCGGAATACATTTTCTACTTCCACCTTATGTCCTAGATCATGATTCTCCAAGCAGCATGAACATCAGCTGAGAATTTGTTAAAAATGTAAATTTTCTGGTCCCACCCCACATCTGTCATTCAAAGTTGATAGTACAAGGACAGCTGGGTACAGTAATTTTCTCTTTCCACGAAGGATAAAACAACTTTCAACAAGAGCCTTAAAGAATATCCTACAGGGATTGTGAAACACTAGAACATATGTTTAGTCAAGATTGTGAAGAATTTTACCCTGGAGGTTTTGAACAAAAGACAGTTGATAATCTAGGACAGCTGAATTTCAAACTTTCCAGGGAGCTTGGAGCTGAATCATTATACTACCAATTTTCTGGGTGATGCTGGGCAACTCTAATATTTGTAGGTTTATTTTTTTTCCATCAGCAAAATGAAGAACCCCTCATATTGCTCACAACTTTATATTCTACTCAATGAACTCTAAATGCCTCCTTGACTAGATTTTACAAACAGGATATAAATAAAAATAGCAAAAATGGAGTGACATTTTGGATTGAGTTACAAGAAAATAAAATTCCTAGGTTTTTAAAATGAAATCAGGGAATGAAAAACTTGCAAGGGGTTTAGAAATCTCATTTCTAAATGATATAGAATGAACTCTATATAGTATTGAGTTAGAAATGTAAGTTGCCTTCCCAAAGAGAAAAAGGAAAATACCACAAACTCCTTCTCACTTCAGTTTACTATAGTGGGACCTTCCACTAGAAAACAAACTGTGATTCTGAGTGCAGGTTTGTTGGGACACTCAGACTGGGGGCTCACAGACCTAGGGTGTAATCTAAGATGTTTTCTAGTAGATATGAGCTTGTTCTGGCTTCTTGGAGACTCAGTTGGTTCAGCTATAAAGGAAGACTAAACTGTATCATGTCTTAGATTTTTCCGAATCTAAAATCACTTATCCTTCTTAATTTATCAGACCAGAATAGTGAAGATGCATCCTCTGCCAGTGGCAGCTGTGACAGACACTATCAGATGACAACAATGCAAAGAAACTGATGAGAAGCTTCAGAAAATGAAATCATCCTTGTGGTCCAGGTCATTCTGGTATCAAATGAGAGTAGGGGTTTCAAAAACAAGGTCATAGTTTTGGTTGTTTTTTTTTTTTTTTTTTCCTCCCTAGGGATAACCACTCACTTTTCCAATACACATATGTAAACGGCATATTTTTAAAATTATGTGCTATATATATATATATATATACTAGAATTATTCATTTAAATAATAGGGTGGAAGAACAAACTGCACTTGGGACTTATTCCCTAATGATGGAGATAAGGAAGATGGAAACTTTACAGAGCACAAAAATCTAACAATATTTTATGTTTTTAAGACAGCAACTATGGAAGAAGGAAAAACCAGCATAGTAGCTCTACAATTAACCAAAAGCCCTCTCATTCCCTTCATCCCTTACATGTGGCTCCTGCTGAGGCCCTCACATGGGTCATTAGCTTGAGACTTTGGTTATAAATTACCCTTCAGAAACCAAGGATTCCTGGAGAAGATCTACTCTTCAGCCTAAAAGACTAAACCCTAGGACCAGTGGGATTTCTAGATATTTGATATTGGTAGTTTTGATATTTAAAAATGTCTCCAATTTCCATAATGATTGGAAAGTGAACTGATTAATAACTAGTCACCAACAAACCTCAAAGTCCCTAAATTTTAACATTCTATTTAGTTAAAAAAGCAGTGTGAAATATGATGGCTGATACTAGCAATGTCCCATGCAACTCATGGAAGGGAAATCAGAAATGTACCAGCATGTTGAGAGATTTCAGGTTCCATTTTCCATCACTGCAAGCATACTCAGTATGCTCCGCCATTGGCCACTCTGAATAATTTCTCCTCAAAGGCAAAGGAGTCTTTTGATATAATCTCTACTAGGAGGAAGCATGAAGTACATCAGGAAATTAAAAACTAACATGTGACTCTGGCAAAGAGAATGGGAAAATAAGGAAAGATGGAGAGAGAGCTGGTAAGGTCAGCAGTAGCTAGAGAAGACACATGTTAGTTAGCTTTGTGCTGCTGTGACAAAAATACCTGAGAAGAACAACTAAAGGGAGGAAAAGTCAATTTGGAGTTCACAGTTTCAGAGGTCTTCATACATAAGTGGCCCACTTCATTGCTCTGGGCCCAGGTAAGGCAGCCCATCATGGAGGAAGGGTGTTACAGAGGAAAGTAGCTCACCTCACTGAAGGGTCAAGAAGCAGAGTGAGGATCGGGGAGAGGAAAGAGGTCCTAGGAAAGATGCACCCTTCCAGGGCACACCCCTACCTCCTACAACCATACCTCTTCTACTTACAGCTACCACCCTGTAAACTGGGATCAACTTAGTAGGTTAAAGTTTTCAGAAAGCAATAATTTTATTTTTAACATTCCTGAACTTTTGTGGGACAGGAGCTTTGGGGGACATCTCCTATCTAAACCATATGACAGGACCTTGAGGACAAGGATACACCTAGGTAGGCTTTCTTCTACAAGTGAAAGAAGTCATGGAAGGGTTGTATGCCAGAGGAATAGCATGAGCTTATTTGCCTTACGCTGAAATGACTGTCTAATAGACAAAGGAAAGATTTTTTTGAGGCTCCATAGGATCAAATGATTAGTCTAAATTTCAAAAAGTTCCTGCTGTGTTTCTGATTTGTTGATGAAGAAAGTAATACAAGCAGGGGGTAACCATCATCATTGTCATCTTCACCAGTTTGAGGCCAACAGAGGACCCAGTTCTGACAAGCACATCCCAGGAGGCCCACAGCTACTTTGTAAAGCCCCTGAGTATAGATGCCACTCCCAGCAGTAGCACCAGAGAATATGTTCAGAAAAGCAATACAAATTAACTCTGGCCATTACTTGGCTCTTGGATTTAAACCAGGAGTCTTGTTTTTTGGTTTTTTTGTTTCTTTGTTTTGTTTGGGGGAGAGTTTGTTTACTTGTTGTGTTTTTTGTTTTGGGGGTTTTTTTTCCCCCCCTTTTTGTGATGCTCACACAGGAACATCTGTGTTTATGTCAGGGAATATGAAATATAGGCACAAAAGTGAAATGAATAAACAGGATTGAAGAGCCAGAATCACAGTTTAATGTGGCATCTAATCTCAAAGACGGATCTAAACCACATGACTGTAGCTACAAAATGAGTAAACACACCAGAATTGAAATAAAACTCAACTTCAACAATAAGGAAAAATCCTTGCATATCAGCAGTGCGTTTATATGCCTGGTGTGTTCCCTTTCCTCACCCTCTAAACATATGTATTTATTTAGGAAAATGAGGAGGAAGGATTGGAAAGATGAACAGTGCTACAGGATCATTCCTCTTTCAGCCTGTTGCTGTTTCTGACATTCCTCAATTAAGGAGGGACAACAGAGTTCTCTATTGAGAAGAATTTTAATGATGCACATTATCATTTGTAGTTTTTATTTTTTTGATAGTCTCACAATTGCTTACTCCTTTAACTCCATCATAAACTATAAAGTATATATCTATAGTAGAAAAATTCAAAGGAAAGTTCTATTTAACACAGAGAAAAATATTCACCTTTCCTAGATTGCTATAGGGAAGATTAAAATATTGTATATATTTTTACAACATTAAAGTAGGTATGCCTTTCTAGACATGAAGTCATTAAGAAAAGTAGATTGACTTGACTATGCACATTGTTTCTTTCTTCTTTTTCTTTTTTTTGTGGGGGGGTTGTTTTGTTGTGTGTGTGTGTGTGTGTGTGTGTGTGTGTATGTGTTTGTGTGTGGTGCTAGGGTTAGAGACCAGGGCCTTGCACATGCAAAGAAAACTGTCCACCTCTAAACTCAATCCCTAGCCCCTAATATTTTATAGAGTACAAAGGAGTGACAAGCAAAACAAGAAAAATTTAAATGAACAACAAACAGAAATAAAATGATTCTGAAGTTGTAAGTAGAAAGTTTTAATTAATTTTGGTCTTCTGGTTTTTTTGACAATATGTTTTGGTATTTCCCTTGGGCCTGATTATATGATTATGCCATTTCTTAAAAGCCTTACAAACTAAATGACAGTAAGCATAGTTAATTAAACAAGAATATGAAGGAGAAATGAATTTTACTCAGTCTTTAACTTCAAGGGTGTGTGCCTTATAGAGTAGCATAAGGCTTCCACCCAAGGTTCCTATGCTTGAGTTAATGCAGGGCTGTCATCATGACATTTTTAACAATGTTTGGAAAAGGAGACATCTCCATCTCCTAAAATGGTACCACTCACTAATAAAGGAGTTCTTGTAATAATAATGGTTCAAGATAGCTCTGGCATTTGGTCGATTTCCTTGAGAAAATGAATTTATGGAAGCTAAAATCAACATCATATGTGCCCAATGCTTAGTTATGTGAATCAGATAAACTATATCCTACAGGTAACCACTTCATCAAATACAATTGAGATTTTTTATCAGGACTGTATCAGGAAAAATCTGTAACTCTTGCCCTTCAAGTTAAGGCTTAAAATGAAATATTCATTCTGTTTCTGTGTCTGTCTCTCACCAAATCCACAGTGATGCATGCATGCATACACACACGCGCACACACACACACACACAATAAATTCCCCTCCCACACATATGTATGGCAACTAAGCAATTTAACTTCCTTCTAAACTTCAAAATAAATTTATATTTCTACCTCTCCTAAGTGCTTCAAGCAATCACAGTGAGGAAAGAAAGAAAAGTCTCCCTGAAAACAGTAATATTTTAATATATTACTTGATTGAAATTAGAAAATAACGGTCCCTTCAGTAGGTATATAGCAAAAAGACTTCATGTGGAAATAAAAAAAATGCATAAAGGGTGAAACAAAGCAAATGAATTAACCACAAAGATACCCAAGTAAGGAATATTAAAGTTATACTTTAAGTAAATCCAATAGGAAGCTGTTAAAATGTATCACTGAAACAAGATGTGAATCTGATCTGGTAATTCTGTTTTAACTATTTCTTCACAAAAAAAAAGTATAAAGCAAACAAAAAAATTTAATATTCTAGCTCTCAAAAATGAAATCTTACAGGTATACTCCCTTTAGTTCACATAATCTGTGCCTCACTATTTAATAATGCTTTTATTTTTAAATGACAGAAATACAAAAGAACTACTTTTTAAGGTATCATAATTTTCAATGTTATTTTCAATCATAAAAAATTGATTTAATTCTTTAAAACAAATTTAGACTTGAAAAAATTATTTTCAGTGAACATCACTATATTCCTGAAAAATGAAAATCTGGCTTCTTATATTAATCCCACCCTATATTAAGTTGCTATAATATATAATTGAAGAAAAGGTTTTGATATTTCAGAACTGCAACATAAAATTAATCAAATTTGAGAAATTAAACTGGGAAATGAAAATTAAAAGGATGCTTCTCAGAATTTTTCCATTTTAGTCATCTGACCTTTCATATGGGAATTCACAAAAGAGATGTCTTGGCCTTTTAAATGCGATATGTTTAGAAGAGGTGACATAAATGCATTAACTTATCAATAGTTAAAATGAACTCATCTCATCTTCTGTTCCAGCAAATTCTCCCTTGTTTCTCTGAGTTACACTTCTCTAAGAGAATGCTGAATAACTGAGTACACAGGATGATCCTCAGAAGTTCCTACTTCACCACATATCTTGAAAATTGGCACTGGAAATATAATGAAGCCTGTCTAAGGTCTTCTCTTCTACAAATTGGCAGGTTATTAAGAATGAGATAATAGCAACAAGTCTTCATGTTGCTGCATTTCACAAACTACAAAAAATGATCTTCAAAGGCAAAAAGAAAGTGTCCTACCTTTTTAAAAATTCCATGTACTCCGTATGCTTGATGAGTCCTGTCCTCATCATTATTGTTTGAAAACATTGTCGATCAATGGCCCAAAGTTTCACATTTACAAGAGCTAGAGAAAGGAGAAAAAGAAAACAAATAGAGAAAAATTAATTAGTGAATTTCAACTGTGAATAATATTCTGCAAAGCAGATGCTTTATTCATGAGCGGTATGAAATGATTAACCTTTCACACGCACTTGAAGCTAATATCATAACACGACTCTATTCCATTAAAGTCAGGTATGCTTACAAGCAAAATGTACTTCATAATTTTCCATACTAGTATTATTGTCTGCTATGAAGGTTCCTTTTGCTTTATGTCCATTATGATATGAGAATAGTTAAGCACACCCAGAAAGTATTCACTGGTTCAAAGACTTTCTATGAAAGAAATAGCATGTGGATAAAAAAAGGTTCACAAGTAGTAATACTCCTTGATAATTACCCTGAAAGATATTAATGACTCATATGACCATTTTTAATTACAAAAATTGGAGGTAAAAATTCAATTTACAGGTTTAAAAGGGAATTCAATATAATAGAAATAATAATTACATGATAATTTCTACACAAAGTTTGTTTAACAAATTGTAACCTGTGCCGAAAGTGGCCACATGTAAGTTTTATTAGATATTTTTGTTGAATTTTAATTTCTATTCCTACACATCATCCTTGACAATACATAATTTAATGCTGAAGCTGCAATATACGTATGAATGGAAAAGCCACAGTGAAACCCACTAATTTGTACAATTGATATGTTTATAATTTTAATAATAATAAATAAAAGCCAATCTGCCAAGAAATAAAAGTGGAAGCCAAATATCCCAGAACTGTTAAACAGCTAAGCATAAGAAAAAAATGAGAGATGTTATAATAGATTATGGAACAATACACCAAGAGAACCTTGTTGTTTTTTTTTTTTTTTTTTTTTTTTTTTTTGAGGTGCTGGGGATCAAACCCAAACCTTGCTTATAAGGCAAGAACTTTACCAACTGAGCTATCTCCCCAGCCCTAACCTTGGGTTTTAAAAGATAAACACACTGAAAATCTTGATATTGAATCTGTGCGATATATGACAGGCTTATTTTATTATTCTAATTTTATATATATTTTCAAATTTTCATAATAGAAAATAAGTTAGCTATGAACTAAAGAAAGCTAATCTATATATCTCATTCCCAGAGGGTATTGAGTAGAGAAAGGGTATGTGAGGGTTAGAGCAAAACTGCTGGATGGGGCCAGGATATTGTTTAATGTTTAATGAGCCAAACACAGAAAGGTAGAGAAATAAATTCTCTTTTTTCCATAGTTCTCAGACCAAGCCTAGTACAGGAGTGAATCAAGACTGGGGATGAATGAGGTGAGACAATGTGTGCAGAATAATTAGGTCCCATGCCTCAAGGGGAGAGGACAATGGAAAAAAAGGAACAGGGGACAAGTAGATAAAGGAAATGTTATCCTACAGAGTAAACCCTATTCTTGAATTTTACCTCATTTTGTCTTGCAAAACTATTTAAGGATAAGAAATTAAAATATGACTTCTCCTTTGTCTAACTCTTTAGAGGTGAAAAAAAAAAAAAAAAACATGCTCAGTTAAGTAGAAAAAGAGCAAAAGCAGTAAGAACTGATATGCTGGTAGCTCCTTTCCAAACAGCCTTAAAAATGACACTTCATCAAAAACAAAGCTATCACAGCTTTTCCCCAACCATATTCTAGTTCTTCTGATGACTCCAGACTCTCTTCCAGAACACCTGTGGACTTGAGACCCTGGGAGACATGAACATGAAAAACTGGGAAAATCAGGGGACCCTTTCTAAGTGGAACAGGAAGTGAGACCTTGAAAAGTGGTGGAGGCCAACCCTGAAGAGAAGTGGATGAAAAGGAGAGTCTATATAGGAGTACAGCTGGGAATAAGCCTAGGAGACCTCTTCCATAAAGCACACTGAAATGACTAAGACTTCTGGAGGGCTACTACCATCTGAGAGTGAGCTGATGCAGAGCCCTGGAACCCAGGCTCATGGAGTCAGAATTACTTTGAGAAATAAGAACAAGTTTGTAGAGATCTTTAAAAGAGAAAATAAAGCAAAGTGAAAAACTAAAATTTAACCTCGAAAACAAAGTTGAACAAACAGAGAAGATGGTAAGAAATCATGAACAGAATCTACAAGAACTATGGGATATCATGAAAAGGCCAAATTTAAGAATTATTGGGATTGAGGAAGGCCTAGAGAAACAAAGCAAAGGAATGAACAATTTATTCAATGAAATAATATCAGAAAATTTCCCAAATCTGAAGAATGAAATGGAAAATCAAGTTCAAGAGGCTTATAGGACTCCAAATACAGAAAATTACAACAGACCCACACCAAGGCACATTATAATGAAAATACCTAACATACAAAACAAAGACAGAATTTTAAAGGCTGTGAGAGAAAAGAACCAAATTACATTCAGGGGGAAACCAATACGGATATCAGCAGATTTTTCAATCCAGACCCTAAAAGCTAGAATGGCCTGGAACAACATTTTTCAAGCCCTGAAAGAAAATGGATGCCAACCAAGAATCTTATACCCAGCAAAACTTACCTTCAAATTTGATGATGAAATAAAATCCTTCCATGACAAACAAAAGCTAAAAGAATTTACAAAAAGAAAGCCAGCATTACAGAACATTCTCAGCAAAATATTCCATGAGGAAGAGATGAAAAACAAAGAAGCAAATCAGCAAAGGGAGGAATTACCCTAAAGGAATTGTCAAATAAAGGAGGAAACAAGTTGTGTCAAACAAATAAATAAATACAATTTAAAAATGAACCAAATGACCGGGAAACCAAATCATATCTCAATAATAACCCTGAATGTTAATGGCCTGAATTCATCAATCAAAAGACATAGACTGGCAGATTGGATTAAAAAGCAAGATCCAACAATATGTTGCCCACAAGAGACTCACCTCATAGAAAAAGATACCCATAGACTAAAGGTGAAAGGATGGGGAAAAACATACCATGCACATGGACTCAGCAAAAAAGCTGGAGTATCCATCCTCATTTCAGATAATATGGACTTCAAGCCAAAGTAAGTCAGAAGGGATAAAGAAGGTCATTTCATACTGCTTAAGGGAAGCATAAATCAGCAAGATATAACAATCATAAACATCTATGCCCCAAACAGTGGCTCATCCATGTATGTCAAACAAATCCTTCTCAATTTCAGAAACCAAATAGACCATAACACAATAATACTAGGTGATTTCAACACGCCTCTCTCACCACTGGACAGATCTTCCAGACAAAAATTGAACAAAGAAACCACAGAACTCAATAACACAATCAATAATTTAGACTTAACGAACATTTGTAGAATTTACCATCCAACCAAGAGCGAATACACTTTCCTCTCAGCAGCACATGGATCCTTCTCTAAAATAGACCATATATTATGCCATAAAGCTAATGTTAGCAAATACAAGAAGATAGAGACACTACCATGTATTCTATCAGATCATAATGGATTGAAGTTAGAAATAAATGAAAGAATAAAACACAGAAACTATTCCAACATCTGGAGATTAAACAATATGCTATTATATGATGAATGGATAACAGAAGATATTAGGAAGGAAATTAAAAAATTCTTAGAGGTAAATGAGAACAAAGAAACATCATATCAAAATCTCTGGAAAACTATGAAAGCAGTACTTAGAGGGAAATTTATTTCATGGAGCGCATTTAATAAAAGAAGTAAAACTCAACAAATAAACGACCGAACACTACAACACAAAGCCCTAGAAAAAGAAGAACAGACTAGCACCAAAAGTAGTAGAAGACAGGAAATAGTTAAACTCAGAACTGAAATCAATGAAATTGAAACAAAAGAAACAATACAAAAAATTGACAAAATAAATAGATGGTTCTTTGAAAAAATAAACAAAATTGATAAACCTTTAGCCACACTAACAAGGAGAAGATGAGAGAAAACCCAAATCACTAAAATTCGGAATGAACAAGGAAATATCACAACAGACGGGATTGAAATACAAAACATAATTAGAAGCTATTTTGAAAATCTATACTCCAACAAAATAGAAAATTTCGAGGACATCAACAGGTTTCTAGAGACATATGAATTGCCTAAACTGAACGAGGAGGACATACACAATTTAAGTAGACCAATTTCAAGTACTGAAATAGAAGAAGTCATCAAAAGCCTACCAACAAAGAAAAGTCCGGGACCAGATGGGTTCTCAGCCGAGTTCTACAAAACCTTTAAGGAAGAGCTCATTCCAATACTTCTCAAAGTATTCCATAAAATAGAAGAGGAGGGAACCCTCCCAAACTCATTCTATGAAGCCAATATCACACTGATACCTAAACCAGACAGAGACTCATCAAGGAAAGAAAATTTCAGACCAATATCCTTAATGAACATCGATGCAAAAATTCTCAACAAAATTTTAGCAAATTGCATACAAAAACATATTAAAAAGATAGTGCACCATGCATGATCAAGTGGGTTTCATCCCAGGGATGCAAGGTTGGTTCAACATCAGGAAATCAATAAATGTCATTCACCATATCAATAGACTTAAAGTCAAGAATCACATGATTATTTCAATAGATGCAGAAAAAGCATTTGATAAAATACAGCACCCCTTCATGCTCAAAACACTAGAAAAAATAGGGATAGTGGGAACATTCCTTAACATTGTAAAGTCCATTTAGCTTAGCCCATGGCTAATATCATTCTAAATGTTGAAAAACTGAAAGCATTCCCCCTAAAAACTGGAACAAGGCAGGGATGCCCTCTTTCACCACTTCTATTTAACATCGTTCTTGAGACTCTAGCCAGAGCAATTAGACAAACCAAAGAAATTAAAGGGATACGAATTGGAAAAGAAGAACTCAAACTATCCCTGTCCGCTGATGACATGATTATATATTTAGAAGAACCAGGAAATTCCACCAGAAAACTCTTAGAACTCATAAGTGAATTTAGTAAAGTAGCAGGTTACAAGATCAATGCCCATAAATCCAATGCATTTTTATACATAAGTGATGAATCTTCAGAAAGAGAAATTAGGAAAACTACCCCATTCACAATAGCATCGAAAAAAATAAAATACTTGGGAATCAATCTCACAAAAGAGGTGAAAGACCTCTACACTGAGAACTATACAACACTAAAGAAAGAAATTAAAGAAAACCTTAGAAGATGGAAAGATCTCCCATGTTCTTGGATAGGAAGAATTTATATTGCCAAAATGGCCATACTACCTAAAGTGCTATACAAATTCAATGCAATTCCAATTAAAATCCCAATGACGTACCTTACAGAAATAGAGCAAGCAATTATGAAATTCATCTGGAAGAATAAGAAACACAGAATAGCTAAAGCAATCCTTAGCAGGAAGAGTGAAACAGGGAGTATTGCAACACCAGATCTTCAACTCTACTACAAAGCAATAGTAACAAAAACGGCATGGTATTGGTACCAAAATAGAAAGGTAGATGAATGGTACAGAATAGAGGACACGGACACAAACCCAAATAAATACAATTTTCTCAAACTAGACAAAGGTGCCAAAAATATGCAATGGAGAAATGATAGCCTCTTCAACAAATGGTGTGGGGAAAATTGGAAATCCATATGGAACAGAATGAAACTAAACCCCTATCTCTCACCATGCACGAAACTAAACTCAAAATGGATTAAGGACCTCGGAATCAGACCAGATACCCTGCAGATTATAGAAGAAAAAGTAGGTCCAAATCCTAACCTTGTTGGTCTAGGATCAGACTTCCTTAACAGGACTCCCATAGCACAAGAAATAAAAGCAAGAATCAACCACTGGGATAGATTCAAACTAAAAAGCTTTCTCTCAGCAAAGGAAACTATCAGCAATGCAAAGAAAGAGCCTACAGAGTGGGAGAATATCTTTGCCAATCATACTTCAGATAGAGCACTAATGTCCAGAATCTATAAAGAACTCAAAAAACTCTACTCCAAGAATTCAAATAATCCAGTCGACAAATGGGCCAAGGAAATGAATAGACACTTCACAGAAGAAGATCTACAAGCAATCAATAAACATATGGAAAAATGTTCAACATCTCTAGTAATAAGAGAAATGCAAATCAAAACTACCCTAAGATTCCATCTCACCCCAATTAGAATGGCGATTATCAAGAATACGAGAACAATAGGTGTTGGTGAGGATGTGGGAGAAAGGTACACTCATACATTGCTGGTGGGGCTGCAAATTAGTGCAGCCACTCTGGAAAGCAGTATGGAGATTCCTCAGAAAGCTTGGAATGGAACCACCATTTGACCCAGCTATCCCACTCCTTGGCCTATACCCAAAGGACTCAAAATCAGCATACTACAGAGATACAGCCACATCAATGTTCATAGCTGCTCAATTCACAATAGCCAGACTGTGGAACCAACCTAGATGCCCTTCAATTGATGAGTGGATAAAGAAACTGTGGTATATATATACAATGGAATATTACTCAGCCATAAAGAATGATAAAATTATGGCATTTGCAGGGAAATGGATGAAATTGGAGAATATCATGCTAAGTGAGAGAAGCCAATCTCAAAAAGTGAAATGACGAATGATATCGCTAATAAGTGGATGATGACACAAAATGGGGGGGAGGGAAGGGTTAGTCTTAAGGTTAGAGTTAGGGTTAGGGAGGGGGGCAAGTATGGAGGAAGGTAGCACTGTATAGAGGGAAAATAGGGGTGGGATGGGTGGGGGGAAGGGAAAAAAATAACAGAATGAATCAAACAACATTGCTCTATGTAAATTTATGATTACACAAATGGTATGCCTTTACGCCATGTACAAACAGAGAAACAACATGTATCCCATTTGTTTACAATAAAATAAAAAAATAAAAAAAAATAAGCCAAAATGACTAGGAATACAAATCATATCTCAATAATAACCCTGAATGTTAATGGCCTGAACTCATCAATCAAAAGACATAGACTGGAAGATTGGATTAAAAAAAAAAGACCCAACAATATGCTGCCTGCAAGAGACTCATCTCATAGAAGAGATACCCACAGACTTAAGGTAAAAGGATGGGAATAAAACATACCATGCACATGAACTCAGCACAAAAGCCAGGATATTCATCCTCATATCAGATAATGTGGACTTCAAGCCAAAGTTAGTCAGAAGGGATACAGAAGGACATTTCATACTGCTTAAGGGTAGCATAAATCAGCAAGACATAACAATCATAAATATGTATTCCCCAAAGAGTGCCTCATCCATGTACATCAAACAAATCGTTCTCAATTCCAGGAACCAAACAGACCACAACACAATAATACTAGGTGACTTTAATACACCTCTCTAACCACTGGACAGATGTTCCAAACAAAAATTGAACAAAGAAACCATAGATCTCAATAACACAATCAGTAATTTAGTCTTAACGGACATTTATACAATATACCATCCAACAATGAGCAAATACACCTTCTTTTCAGCAGTACATGGATCCTTCTCTAAAATAGATCATATATTATACCACAAAGCCACTTTTAGCAAATACGAAAAGATAGAGATACTACCTTGTATTCTATCAGATCATAATGGAATGAAATTAGATATAAAAGACAAAATAAAGAACAGAAACTACTTCAACACCAGGAGATTAAATAATATGCTATTGAATGATGAATGGATAACAGAAAACATTATGGGGGAAATAAAAAAATTCTTAGAGGTAAATGAGAACAAAGATAAAACACATCAAAATCTCTGGGACACTATGAAAGCAGCACTTACAGGAAAATTCATTTCATGGAGCGCATTCAATAAAAAAGGAAAAATCAACAAATAAACGACCTAACACTATATCTCAAAGCCCTAGAAAAAATAAGAACAGATCAACAGCAAAAGTAGTAGAAGACAGGAAAGAGTTAAAATTAGAGATGAAATTGAAACAAAAACAATAGAAATAATTGACAAAATAAATAGTTGGTTCTTTGAAAAAATAAACAAAATTGTTAAGCCCTTAGCCACACTAACAAAGAGAAGGATAGAGAAAACTCAAATTACTAAAACTTGGGATGAAAAAGGAAACATCAAAAAAGACACTATTGAAATACAAAACATAATTAGAAGATATTTTGAAAACCTATACTCCAACAAAATAGAAAATCTTGAAGACATCAACAGGTTTCTAGAGGCATATGAATTACCTAAACTGAACGAGGAGGACGTACACAATTTAAATAGACCAATTTCAAGTACTGAAATAGAAGAAGTCATCAAAAGCCTACCAACAAGGAAACATCCAGGACCACATAGATTATCAGCCAAGTTCTACAAAACCTTTAAAGAAGAGCTCATTCCAATACTCCTCAAAGTATCCCATGAAATAGAAGAGGAGGGAACCCTTCCAAGTCATTCTATGAAGCCAATATCACACTGATACCTAAATCAGACAGAGACACATCAAGGAAAGAAAATTTCAGACCAATATCTCTAATGAACATTAATGCAAAAATTCTCAACAAAATTTTAGCAAATCACATACAAAAATATATTACAAAGATAATGCACCATGATCAAGTGGGTTTATCCCAGGGATGCAAGGTTGGTTCAACATCTGGAAATCAATAATTCACCATATCAAGAGTCTTAAAGTCAAGAATCACATGGTTATTACGATAGATGCAGAAAAAGTATTTGATAAAATACAGCATCCCTTCATGCTCAAAACACTAGAAAAAATAGGGATAGTGGGAACATTCCTTAACATTGTAAAGGCTATCTATGCTAAGCCCATGGCCAATAGCATTCTAAATGGAGAAAAACTGAAAGCATTCCCCCAAAAAACTGGAACAAGGCAGGGATGCCCTCTTTTACCACTTCTGTTCAATATCATCCTTGAAACTCTATCCAGAGCAATTAGACAAACCAAAGAAATTAAAGGAATACAAATAGGAAAAGAAGAACTCAAACTATCCCTGTTTTCTGATGAAATGATTCCATATTTAGAGGAGCCAAAAAATTCCACCAGAAAACTTCTAGAACTCATAAATGAATTCAGTAAATTAGCAGAATATAAAATCAATGCTCATAAATCTAATGCACTTTTATTCATAATTTATGAATCCTCAGAAAGAGAAATTTAGGAAAACTACCCCATTAACAATAGCATCAAAAAAATAAACTACTTGGGAATCAATCTCACAAAAGAGGTGAAAGACCTCTACAATGAGAACTACAGAATACTAAAGAAAGAAATTAAAGAAAACCTTAGAAAATGGAAAGATCTCCCATGTTCTTGGACAGCCAGAATTAATATTGTCAAAATGGCCATACTACCAAAAGTGCTATACAGATTCAATGCAATTTCAATTAAAATCCCAGTGACATACTTCACAGAAGTAGTGCAAGCAATCATGAAATTCATTTGGAAAAATAAGAGACCCAGAATAGCTAAAGCAATCCTTAGCAGGAAGAGTGAAGCAGGGGGTATCGCAATACCAGAATTTCAGCTACACCATAGAGCAATAGTAAAAAAATAAAACAAAACAAAACAAAACAAAAGACATGGTATTGGCACCAAAATAGACAGGTAGATAATGGTACAGAAGAGATGATACAGAGACAAACCCAAATAAATACAGTTTTCTAATACTAGACAAAGGTGCCAAAAACATGCAATGGAGAAAAGATAGCCTCTTCAACAAATGGTGCTGGGAAAACTGGAAATCCATACGTAGCAGAATGAAACTAAACCCCAATCTCTCACCCTGCGCAAAAATCAACTCAAAATGGATCAAGAACCTCAGAATCACACCAGAGAAACTGCACCTTATAGAATAAAAAGTTGGTCCAAATCTTCATCATGTCAGCTTAGGATCAGACTTTCTTAACAGGACTCCCATAGCACAAGAAATAAAAGTAAGAATCAATAACTGGGATAGATTCAAACTAAAAAGCTTTCTCTCAGCAAAGGAAACTATCAGCAATGCAAAGAGAGAACCTATGGAGTGGGAGAAAATCTTTGCCACGCATACTTCAGATAGAGTACTAATCTCCAGAATCTATAAAGAACTCAAAAAACTTTACACCAAGAGTAGAAATAACCCAAGCAACAAGTGGGCTGAGGAAATGAACAGACACTTCACAGAAAAAGATATACAAGCAATCAACAAACATATAAAAAATGTTCAACATCTCTAGTAATTAGAGAAATGCAAATCAAAACTACACTAAGATTCCATCTCAGCCCAACTAGAATGGCGATTATCAAGAGTACAGGCAACAACCGGTGTTGGCAAGGATGTGGGGGGAAAGGTACACTCATACGTTGCTCGTGGGGTTGCAAATTAGTGCAGCCACTATGGAAAGCAGTGTGGCGATTCCTTAGAAAACTTGGAATGAAACCACCATTTGACCCAGCTATCCCACTCCTTGGCCTGTACCCAAAGGACTTAAAATCAGCATACTACAGTGATGCAGTCACATCAATGTTTATAGTTGCTCAATTCACAATAGCCAGATTGTGGACCCAACCTAGATGCCCTTCAATAGATAGATGGATAAAGAAACTGTTGTATATATACACAATGGAATATTACTCAGCCATAAAGAAGAATAAAATTATGGCATTTGCAGGCAAATGGATGAAATTGGAGCATGTCATACTAAGTGAGATAAGCCAATCCCAAAAAACCAAGGGACAAATGATCTCACTGCAATATGGATGATGATACATAGTGGGGGATGGGAGGGAGGCAAGAATGGAGGAAGGATGAATTATATAGAGGAAAAAGCAGGGTGGGAGGGGTGGGGGGAAGGAAAAATAACATAATGAGTCAAACATCATTGTCCTATGTAAATGTATGATTACACAAATGGTACGACTGTACTTCATGTACAACCAGAGAAACAAGTTGTACCCCATTTGTTTACAATGAATCAAAATAAATAAATAAAAGAAATGACTAGAAGTGGAACGTCTGTGTGAAATATAGCACACATACATTTTTAAGGCTTCATCCTGCAAAGAAACAACACATTGACACTCCTAGCAGTAGTACATGAAATTTTTATTATAGGCTCTAAGAGATATGACCATTGTGATAGCTAAGAAAAGAACCAATACCAGAAAGGCATACTTTGGATTAAAAGACAACAGCGTCAAACAGACTATAGACCAACACCAGTGCCATCGAATAACAAGTTCCATAGAAACTGTAGGGCAGAGTATTAATATATTGAACGTTCTACCTAAGAAAACTGTTTTGGTAATATGTTGTATGTAGTTTTCCAACAAGGAGCAATAAGTACCAAACAGAGGCCACAGTCAAGTCAAGAAAGGAGGTTTGTGATGAATATGCAGCCATGGGAATAAGAGCAAAGGTTTGGCTGGTTTTGTGTATATGTGTTTATGTTCTTAGTAAATGTTATTAATATTGCTATTTATCTCTAATATATATTTATTCAGATACATTTGCATATTCCCACAGAGAAAAGCTCCTTTCCTATTTCTTACCATCTCTTCTACTGCTAGAACTTAGCTTTTACTTTGATAAGGTTAGGCATATTTCTTTATTAATGAAATTTATATGCATGAAGTCCACTTGCAAAAAATTTCACAAATGAACATAAGCTTAGGTGACCTCTAATGTTATGTTAAAATCTCTAAACTGAATTGATCAGATTTCATTATCCATGTTTAAAAAATGACTTCTAAAAATGAGTTCACATAATCTAATCACTTCATTTTCTCTTTCTGTTCTTGTTTACTTGGGCTACTGATGTCTCTACATAAAGCTTCATTTCAGATAATGCTGCTGCATGATAATGAACATAGGTTAGTGAGGTTACAGCCTTATCCGTGACCTTGAGTAGGATGCCAAAACATTTTTTTTATATTCAGTTAATATACATATTAGTCAAGTCAGCATTTTACAGGTGGGCAAGCATGACTAATAATCACCTTGCCTTGTTATAAAAAATGTGGTTATATTAGAGCTGTGATTAATGTCTTGGTTCTTAAACAGCCTGCTGGAATGGAAGTCTGTTGCTCCCATAACTTAAAGAGATCATTCAAAAGAATATCTTCATTTACCTTTGATTTTAAGTGGTATTTTTACCTATGTAGGGAATAAATACTGAGCAAATAAAATTTCTATGATTTTCATGATGAACACTGTGGTTGAACTTTTAAGTCTGAAGAGCATAAAACAGAGCACTGGAAAGAGATGTTCCTTTCTATTTGAGAATGAATCTAAAATTCTTTGCTAAAACATATATCATGTTCTCAGAGTAAGGCCACATTCCATACAGGAAGGATGTGAATGTTGATTACGAGGAGATCACAAGTGTACCAAGGACACCTTCAACCTGGGTTAAAGCTGGCTTGCATCAGGGAACAACAAGATCACAGGGGAAGGGGCCACAATATTGTGCCAAACTAAGAGACCAAAAATCTGCATTTAGTTTAAGTTCTATGGGGGAATTCATCTGTTGTTCCACTCAAATTTTGGAAGAATACTGAGAAAGCATATGTGAATATGAAAGCAATGATAGACTCAAATATTTATCAGGCCCATATTTATCTTACATCAGTCTTACAGATACTGGTGCTAGGTATACAAGATAGAAAATAAATCCAGTCCCACCATCAAGTGTGGGGAGCCATCCTTATCTAGCAGAATCAGACAAGGTTGAGCTATGGGACACAGAGGCCTGACTTCTACGAATTAGCAGTCATGAAGTTCTTTCTGTTCCAGATTGACAGGAAGTATGTGGTGCTGTGTGGGAGTGTTTCCCTGTCTAGTTCTATGATGGCTTCCCTGAGAAAATGGCTCCCCTAACTCCACACCATTCTGTTCATCAACAGAAGAAGCCCCTTATTTTCTGGGCCCCTTTACCTGTGTGGCTATAAGTAAAAAAGATTTGGGCTACTCCATGTTGTTAGAGACCAGATCTGGTATGGCCCAACCATTCACGCCTCCTCTTGGGAGGAGTTTAAAAAGAGTATTGGCTATTGTTCTTTCATTGATTAGATAAGTTTATGGGTAATTGATTTGTAGTCAACATCATCCTCCAGCAGTTAACCCTTTTCTCATCCATGCAGGACTTGTCTAAGAAACCCCCACACTCAAGAAACTTGTGATCCAGTACAGATGTCCACAAACTACTGTGATGCCAAATTGGCCCATGGTCTGTTTTTGTACAGTCTACTAGCAAAGAATGGGCTTTATATTTTTACATGGTTAGAATTTCAAAAGCATATTTTTTGACACATGAAAATTATATAAAACAAATTTCAGTGCTCATAAATGAATTTCAGTGTCCATAATTTTTTTCTTGGAACACAGCCATGCCCCTTCATTTACATATTGTCTCTGGCTAAACAGAGCAATTGCAACACAGACCATATGGATCACAAGGTCTAAAATATTTCCAACAACACCTGCTGATTTCTGGTCTAGTGAAAGAGAAAAACAACTCAAGATATAAACTTACCATGGGTAAGTGTCTGGGGCATGAATATGCAGAAAAGGAAACATATACATTCTGTGGGGAGCAGCTGAGAAGGGCTGACTAAAGAAAATTTACAGAAGGGAATTATCTCAGCCAGAGTTCCTTAGGTGTGTTATGGACTGAATATCTGTGCTCCCCACAATTTAGTAAATTGAAGCCCTAACCACCAAACTGATAGAATTAGGAAGTAGGGTCTTTAGGAGGTGATTCGATATAGGTAAGATCTTAAGGTGATACCCATATGATGGGATCAGTACCCTCATTAAAAATAGAGATTCATAAGGTCCATCTCTCTCTCTGCATGCAGGCACCAAAGAAAGGCCATGTGAGCACCTAATCAGGTGCTATGGCCAAGGGCTCGACCATGCTTATACTCTAATGTTGGGCTTTTGGCCTCTGAACTGTAAGAAATAGCATTTGTTTTCTAAACCATCAATCTTTGGTGTTTCTTATAACAGCCTGAACTGACAAAGACACCTGTCATCCATGGGGTCCTATGGAGTCTGTGTATAGAACTCAAGGGATTCTTCAATTTGAGAGGCAAAAGCAACACCTTTATTTTTACTACCCTGAAACTGAAATTTAATATTTCTTTCTATTCTAAATGTAAGCAATAAACCAAACCAGTGATTTGTCACCAATAGAAACCATGGCTATTTTTATATCATCCCACATTTGCTATAGCTAACTTAAGTATAATGTATACTCATTACTACTTTGAAATCATAGGTGTTGCTAAAGAAGCTTAATTTTGATAAGTTCTTATAACAATTCACTATTAAATTTCAATATAAATGGTTTCCTATGTTAGCCTATATATTTTATTTTATGCTTTTAAAAACAGTCTCTTAGAGAAGTCTATGTCACTAGACAAATAGGTCCATAGCACTCAAGATTAGGAGCTCCTGTTCTAGGACTTGTGGTGTAACCCAGTGTAGAGCTCTTGCCTAGCTTGTGTGATGCCCTGCATTCAATCCCCAGGACCAATAAAGGTACAGCTGATACATTTTACTGGTCTGCATCCATAGTGGCATGTCAGTTGTTAAAACATCAAAATATATTCATATTATTTAGTAAACAGGCCTAAGTTCACAGACTGTTTCCCTGGTCCTTCCAGAACAATCCCCTAGGATCTCCAAAGTTTAGTAACTAAAGGATAAACATTGAGCTCAACAGTGACCTCCCAGAGTTTGCTCCAGAAGTAAGTATTCCAAGGGAGTTGATAGATTTTTTTTTTTTTAATATGTCCCCCCTCCATGCTTCAGTCAACTTTTTCACCACTGTGACTATCAGATCTGACTAGAATGTTGGAGAGGAGGAAAAGTTTATTTGGGGCTCAGGGTTCAGAGAACTCAGTTCATACAGAACCAGAACTCCATTGCTCTGGACCTGATGTGAGGCAGAGCATCAAGGCAGAAGGGTATGGTGGAGGAAAGAAGCTCAGGACATGGCAATAAGGAAGCAGAAAGAGGGTTCCTCACCAGGGATAAAATATATACTTCAAAAAAGAGTGGTGACCCACCTCCTCCAGCCACACTCTACCTGCCTTCAGTTACTACCCAGTTAATCCTTATCGTTGGATCATATGGATCAGGTTAAGGCTCTCCTAACCCCATCATTTCACCTCTGAACGTTCTAGTACTGTCTCACACATGAGCTTTTAGGAACGCCTCATATCCAAAACAACACCCTTCCACCAGTGCTTTCCAGAAAGGGGTTTGGTAGGGATGTATGAAGAAGTAATAGCATAACTCCTGGAGGAGACTTCAAGTGGTCCAGGTAGTCTGAGCTTGGAGGTAGTCTGAGGTGAAACAGAAATGATAAGGTAAGCACAAGGAAGATGGCTATAATCCTTGTATGCCTGCTCTGGGTCTAGGTCTAGATCGGCAAGTCAGAGGAGAAGGTGCTGAAGAATTTAAAATAAATGATTCACTTCAAAAAGAAATTACCTATTAGTGTACTGGAGGAGAGAACTTAGGGGAGACAGAGATAAAGGCAGAAATAGAGATCAACTAATAGCTCTTAGAGTTACCTGGGTGGGTAGACTCTGGCGATGGCAATGAAGCTAGAAAGGTGAATGAATTTTAAAGGTATTAGGGACCTTGAACAGGTAAGACAGGTTAGGAAGAAGAAATTTGACTCTTATATTCAATTCTCTAGCCTAGACCTATGAATGGAAATGAAATAGTGGAATAATGAATGTTGTGTTTATATTATTAAGTTCAGGTGACACTGTATTTGCAAAAGATGGCTTTTTTCTGCTTCATTTGTTTGTTTTGTTTTTGTGGTTATGAAGATTGAACCTGGGGCTGTTTTGGTTTTTTTTAAGGGCAATAACCATGCATATCAAAAACTAATTTATATAACTTAGCAACAATTAAACTTCTCATTCTCTTTTACTTCTACATTATATTTTCTACATTCTACTTTCAAACTATTTTCTGGTGTTTTTAAAATTACCCTTGCCCCAATAATAAAAGGTCAGTATATCTTATGAAAGTTTTGGGTTCAACACTTGGTCCAACAGCTATTTTCACCCTAGAAGAAAATGTGCCAGTTACTGTAATCTCAGGGCAAATGCTTTAACACTCAGATAGTTTGGGATATGTTTAAAAGGCCAAGGTAAAGCTTCACAAAAACTCCTAAATGTCAGACAAGTATAGTTTATGTTTGGAGGAAGTTTCTCCATTATCAAGTTGATCAAGAAGATATACTAATGACCAATATGGACATGAAAAGATGCTTGGTTCTGCTGCATATTAAGGAAATGAAAACCAAAACCAAAATGAGGTACCATTTTATGCCCATCAGATGGTTATGTTTAAACAGAAAGAAAAGAAATGTTAGTGAAAATTTGAAAGAATTGGAACCCTTTTGTGTTACTAATAGAGAGGTAAAGTGATATATACTCAAAATAATTGAAATAGGGACACAAACTGCTATTTGTGCACCAATAATCACAGTAACATTACCAAAAGCTAGAAGTTTGAAACAACCCCAATGTCTTTTGAGGGATAAATTAACAAACAAGATGGATAAACACATACAATGGAATTTTATTCAGCCTTAAAAAATGAAATTCTAATACATACATGAATTAACCTTGAAAACAGGACAGTAAAATAAGCCACATACAAATTATCTGATTGCACTCATAATTCATACCTAGAGTCATCAGAGTCATAAAGATATGAAGTAGAATAGTAATATCAGATGCTGGAGTTGGTGGGGTGAGTGGACCAGAATAGGTTAATGGATACAGATTTTTCAGTCTGGGATGATGAAAATTTCTGTAGATGGATGGTAATGATGGTTGTACAGCAACATGAATGCTACACTAATTACATGTTAAAATGATAATATTTTGAATATAGTGGGTTAAATAAAAATATACTGTTAAATTATATTTATATTTACTTTTTAAGTGGGATCGTAAGATTCCAGTATTAAATGTGTGATTTTATAATGACATTTTATAAATGTCACAGTATATTTCTATTGGTCCGTGATGCTTTAGAACAGTAATACATATATTATCATGTCTTTACTAAACACATCCCTTGTTCCCTGGGATGGCATCAAATATATCTTATAAATTTCATTTTGTATGTATTCAGATATATTGTCTACACAAAGTTTTCTAATTCTTACGCTTCATTGGAAAGTCACCATAGGCCCTCATAATCTCATTTAAGGGAGAACTGGGTTTTAATATAAGCTGTGTCTCAGTGTCTTTTCCCAACATTAGTTGAGTTTTCTGACGAGGATTCAAAAATAATTTATTTTCTCAAGTCAGTTCTATTTTTTAGGGGATATTCTCAGAGTAAATGGATCTCATAGAAAACATTTGCTGAACTATTCTTTGTCAAATGAATTAGAAGCTTTCAAGGGCTTAACAGAGGAGGGAGGATAAGAAAAGTGTTATCAGGTTATTCTCCTACTTTTGCTTCAACATTAAAGAGGGCCAGCTCATACCATCAGGTACTTCAGTATATGCCCAAGGAATGCCCTTCCGTTTCTTGATGCTTGAGTCATCTGTGATTACTCAAACAGTGTGACAGGATCAGAGTCTTGGAAGAGACCTTGTGGGGCTCCAAAGAACCCACAACTACTTCCCAATATTATTAAGGCATATGTTAGCCTTAAGTTAAATCCCAACTGCCAGAATGTTCTCAAGACAAATGCTGCATAATTAGAAAAGGCCATTTGCTACTGACTATGCATCTGGAGCATACCAATGTCTCCACTGTGCAATCTTGAATATACATTTTAAACTTCCTTCCTAGAAAAAGACATCATTAAATAATATATTAAAATGTTAAATAATTAAATATATTAATGATAATGTTTAAAATTGAATGAAAAGAATGGGTTGTATAAATAGACACTGAAGATAAGAATAATCATTATTATAAACTTAATAGTAGAAAAAATGACCATTGCATGATGTTTATATATTTGAAAGGAGGTGGTATAGTAGGCTGACCGGTAATGAAACAACTAGAAATGGAATAGCTACTTCTCTCAATTCTGCTTGACTTCACACCTTGTACAATGTAACTTACAAAGGTCAAGTGGAAACTTCTGAAAATTGTTGGAAAACAACTAACAAAAGCCAAAGTTGTGTGACCGTCCTGAGTCCAGAGATAGCAGCCACTGAGGGCAACACGTGGGTGACAACTGCAGTGTGCCAGGGCAAATCTGATTCATGCAGAACTCTAACCATGCCTCTCTCCCTGCTGGTAGAAGCCCAGAGGCACCGAAAAACAGGTGCTGGTTCATAATAGGTTATGAGAATGCCGAATGGGCCTATGGAAGCAGAGCATTCCCTTAGTGTCCCAACCTTTCTCCTGGCAGTCCTTGTTCACAGCAGTTCACTACACTGCCTTAACATCTTTTAAGCCAAAATTAAACTATTTGGAAAACTCTAGGAATCCAGTTCCATGAAAAATTGGCATTGGAGGCTGAGGTTTGGCCAATGGGTAGAAGGGGTATAGGAATAAGAAAGAATAAAGATAAATAAATAAAACTTAGGTCACTTGAAACAACCCTGGTCTGGGCAAAAGTCAGGAATGTTAGACAAATGAGCAGGAAGAAAAAGGGAATTGGCCTCTAGGAAATAAGTGGATTCTGTGAAGCTCAGATATAAGAAAGGAACAAGACTGAAAGGAGAAATCAAAGGCCTGGGCCCACACATAATAATAGAGCAGTGAGGACTAAAACATCAACAATAAACTAATCCAATCAGTCCTAGAAGACTCATCTTCCTAAAACACTGTTCTGTTACTCTAATCGAAAACCATTCCATAGCTCCCTACTGATGTGCATGAAGCTAAATCTATTCATCCTTATGTTATCCACATTATCAACTAAAAGCACCTTTCTGGCTTCATCTTCCACAATCCTTTACACATATCTCATATTTCAGACCAAGAGTCTGTTGTCCAGTTTCCAAATCCACCTTTCCTTTCCCTATCTTCAGGTCTTTACTCCAATTACTGTCCTCTATGAAAAGTGATCTTAGTAGCTCTACAGGTCAAATTCAAAACCCACTTCATCCAGAGGACCTTCAAGTTTACCTAGCTAGAATTTCTCTCCTCTCAGTGTTGACAACATTCTGACTGTGCCTCCTTCATGGCTTTTATCCCTATACGTTCTCCATATTTATTCGTGTACCTGAGTTACATGAAACATATTTTATCCTAGTACTATGACATTTTCACAACCCTCAGCAATGTTTTGTGATGAATAAATGATGAGGTTAAGTAGGAGAAATGGTCTGTGAAAAAGATGAAGAAACTGAGGACAATCAGTCTGGAAAAGAGTAATTGAGAACTCAGGAACTGTCCTGGTATTTGGAGGGTTCATTAACTTTCTAGAGTAAATGCAATTGGGTTGTTTAAAATGGAATTAAAGGCTAGCCTAAAATCATAAGTCAGGGGCACATATTACAAAATTCTACGGGCATTTATTGAGACATTACTATGTGCCAGGGTACTCTATTAGGAACTGGTGATACAAAGATTAACGAGATACAGCCCTTAATCTCCAGCAGGTTCTGATACAACAGGCTTTCTTTATTTACCTCTTTATTTACAATTTGCCTTTTAATTCTATTATTACATTTTAAGCTAACCACCTTAATTGTTCCATCTCAAGATAAATTTGAACCAATCCATCAGATGTTTCTAGTGGATTAAAAATCAGTTTCTTCTTACTGTCAAGGAAGAAACTAAGACTACTAAAAAGAATTTATGATTGGAAATTTAGACTGAATTTAAAAACAAAAGCAATAGAGCAATGGCTGAATATGGTGCTAAGATTTTCTCATACAGGAAGCGTTCAAGGAGATCACCCAATAAAATGGTGGAGGGAAGGATCACTGAATCAGATGGGAGATGGAATGGGATCACTACAAAAGAGAAAATGAACCATAACATTTTATAACAGCATAAGGATAAACATAGACAGCAGTGTCATAGAGCTATATGATTGAGCATGTAATGGTAGTTATTTTCAAGAAATACCCCATATATGGGCCGCTGTACCAAAAGGATAATGGTTAGAACAAGACTCCACATCAGAAGGTCAGAGGCCCAGAAAAAAAATGATGTCATTTGTTGATTGTAACAAAGGAAACAGTGCCTCTGTCAATGCTCTTTGCACAAACTTTAAGACACTGAGTGGTTCACAATGTGGCCAGTGTAGGCATTTTGCCTTCACCCTACAGAAGTGTGTAGCCTTGGGCAACTGGTTTAAGCTGTCATTAATTCCTTCTATGAATCACAGATAATAATTTATTCCTTATGAAACTATTCTCAACTATGAATGAAATGGTAGATGACTCCTAAAATACAATTCGATCTTCAGCGGTCTTTGATGGTGTTAACCATCCTAGAAATTCATAGGAAAGTGAGGCCACATTAGCACCAACCTGGGTAGTGACAGCGAATTCTAACAGAGCTAAAAAAGATGGAACAAAAGTTTAAAGCATTCGTGGAATTGATTCAACAACTCAGAAGACTAGAAAAGAAGCATCTGGTAAAACTGGTAAACCTGGTAAATATCCAGTGTGGGCAGGCTTTGAGGTTAAGAGGGGAAATTAAGATAAAGAAAGATAAAGAATGATGGAGCGTGTGTTTATAAGCAGGCAAAGGAAACTGGTTCACAGCAGTACAGAGCTCTTTGAAGGCAAAAGACATGTCTTGTTCATCTTTTTTCCCCCTGGCTTCTGGCACATAGCAAACAGCCAATAAATACAGAATGAATCACTCATACATATTCTTGTCTGGTGCTCTTAGATATGAATGTCTTCTCATTTTTCATTTCAGGATACCCCTTAATACTATTATAATCAAGCTTCAAATAATTTAATTAATGTCAAAGCCCAGGAAAAATCCAGAATCAAAAATTGAATAGAAAATGTACAATTATTTAGAAAAGACTTTAATGAGATCCATTTTCACTGGGCTTCCCAACATGTACAAGCATCCATTTCACATCAGTGAATCTCAAAACACATTATATTTTGGGTATCAATCATAAGTTTCAATCTCATGCAAACTGCCAAGATGAGTTTTGCTGGCAGCACTCTTATGGGGACAGGATTTCCTGCAGGTTGGCACATTTTGAACGGTGTGCCTAATTCAAAATATCAGAGCATGTTTGGTAAATGTCACTGCACATCTGTGCGTAACAACAGATTTTTGTCTTGAATCTCATTAAGAAAATGGGTACTACATCTGTACGTCCTTTTGTCAGTTGGATGGGCCACCTCCCTAAACACCACACCAAGATGTTGAAAACATATGCTTACCTATTTGCTGAACTTCAAGTAAACATATTTAGAAAAGCCACACTAATAGCTTTGTGTTATAAATTGAACTATGTGATTTTGACTCAGAAATATTATTAAAATTTATTCTCCTGAAGGAGGGGCTTCCCTTGTCCTACTTAGTTCTTAGGTCATACTGCTTCTCTCCCTGCAAACAGTGTCTTTATGCCAGAAGCCATGTATTTGATGTATTCTTAATTAATCTTACTTCTTAAGGGGAAAAATGAAGCATTAAGATTATATGTCTATTAGGCCCCTGCTGTATCCCACCTTCAGACCTCACCGTTAATGTGATTTAGAAGTTTTCATTTTCCTTGCTCTCCTCTGCACCACCTCGGTTCATTCCCACCTTCGGGCTAGACTCAACAGTCATAATTTATGAACCCTTTCAAGTCCTCACATAAATATGATAACCAAAGCTTCTGTCTGATGCTGTCTCCCATTAAGAAAGCTTATGACAGCACTGGTTAAAAGCAGCAGATACATATTACTGGGCCTTTATTTTCTAGGCACTAGTAGACTCTGAAATAGAAGTGTCATTTTTGGCCCATCTCCTCTTCAGTAAATTGTATGTAATTCCCTAAGTTTGGCAGAATTCTATAAAAAAAAAAAAAAAATCACCACAAAAAGGAGCTCTCTAGCAGTCTTCTCCACTGGCAGATGACACCAAGAAATGTCAAGTGAGCTCAGCTGTTTTACATTTTCAAAACTGTCTGCTTCTGGCACATCGTGAGAATGCCATTTTTCCTTCTTGTGATTTTTTGTGTCTGGAAGACGCATAGTGTTGCAAAGAAAATTGATCATTCGACAACGATTAGAAAAATGAGCTTTAACTGACATGAAGAAAGAGGCTGATTATGCTATTATGCAATAAGGAACATAATAGTTCTTATATTTATACAGAAGAAAGAAACAGCATCATCTATATTTTATGAAAAGATCACTGGTGTCCTTAAGAGAAAAGAAAATCTGAAAGATTTCTAGGAAGAAGATCCTCTGCTGAGCCACATTAAACCCAGCCCTTTCTCTTGCACTGACCATCATTTTCACACAACAGTACCAACTGTGAATGTGGCACAGAGTGAGAGCAGAAGTTCAATCTAGCCACCTCACGACTCTCTTGGCTACATACAAAGTTCACCTTCCTGCTCCAGTCCTTTCACCTATGTGCCAGTTGCAACTAAGCTTGTTTCTCATTATGTTATCTCCTTGCCTACTTTGTAACCAATAAGCTTTAAATCTGGTTATTCTGAAGGTTTACTATAAACAGGTAGTAGCCTGTAATTTCTGGTTTTTTAAAGCAAAAGATGACATTTAATCATTGGTTTAATCAGACTTTTACCAATCCTGACTTTAATAAAATCTGCCCTTGGTTAGCAAAATTGTGCCAACTCCTTCAGCAGATAACACCAAACCAAACACAGCCTATTATTTGCTCATATCGCTGAAGGATGTGCATTTATTAAAATAAGGTGAAGAATGGCATAAATACACACAAAAGAACTCTACACTCCAACGTGGCCACTGCCAAGGCTTGTGTGTGTTGTTATGCCTGCCAACAGCAGCTCTTCTTCAGTCCTAGTGCCTTGCCCTGCACATCCCAATCCTCCTTCATGAGTATGTGATCAATCAAGTTATGTTGTTTCTGAACTAGAATGAGTCTGGTTTCTGTATCAAGTCCCAGAGGGAGTCCTGAATGCTTAAGAAATTGCTAATTCTGGCATGATCATGAGTTCTAGTTTAAATATGTATAACACTGAAACAACACTGAACTTTGAAATATTTAAGCCATTTGAATGGAATTTTATAGTTTTCAGAGTTTTATAGTTGCACATATATGGCTTTAATTTTTTGAAACAACACAGATAAAAAGAACAAGTTATGATCCTATTTGATCAGTAGAAAAAAATCCAAGCTTCAAAAAGATTGTCATACTATAAATATTAGTCAGAGCTTGACATGAGCTCCAGAGCTCATATTCTATAGATACTTCAAGGGGCATTCCTGGTTCATACATGTATGAACCACATCATGTATCTTAACCACAATGATCAAATATGAACAAATCACCATGCTACTGATTTTAGATTTATATTTTCCAAATTCTACATATAGAATGCATGACCTTTATACAGAATGAATTGATTCAAAACCAAGCTACTCAATAACTGAAAAATCGCTACAAATCTTAATCAGATTTCTGGTTGACTTTCTTGAAGTTATGACTGAGTGGTAAGGATCTGAAGACCATGACTAGAATCATTACGAAGGTTACTACATAAAAATAAAAATGAAGTACCCAAGTTATAAGTGAGACTTCAATGTAACAAAATATTTACTCCACAATAAATACTTAGGATATGCTAAGTGCCAAGTAGACATAACAGGAAACAAAATTATTTCCTGTATCCTAGGAGATTACAGTAGTTTGTTGGAACAGAACATTAACCAAGCAACATCTATACAGTGTGGTAAGTAACAGGTTAACTGACGCGGTCAAAGGTGTGTGAAGAGCCCACTCTGGAGTATCTAATAGAGCCCAAGAGATGAGGAAATATTTCCCTGACGAAAGGTGCTCATGGTGAGGCTAGGAGAAGGAGTTAACTCAAATGGAGAAAGGGAAGACTAGTCAAATCCTGAGGTCAATGAAGATATAAACCTTACTTTATAACTTCAAATATTAAAAAAAAAAACTATTTCTTTTTTCCTTGTTTAGAGTCCTATCCCCAGAAAAAAAGGTCCTTTATTCTGCTCAAGATTATAAACTCCTAAAACACCCAAGGCAAATCTACCACTTCCCACTCAGGATAGAACAGCTATTTCACCATTATAGATTGTTCTTCTGTCAAATTTTATACATTCTAGCTAAAATTTTTGTAGATCATAGCCAAAATTAATGATGCATTAACAAACTCCACTTCCTCTGACTTCACTAATACCATTCATTACATTCCTATATGTCAGATATCTAACAATTACACGAACCTCCTGAAAATAATTTTGGTACAGACTAAATTTTTAGGGATTTCAAGTCTATTTTCTCAGGCATAACCAACACCTTTAAAGATGCAACAAACCATGAGAGATGGCAATAATACAGCCCAGGCTCCAAAACTCATGTGTAGTATGAGCCACAGATGGTTATTATGCTCTATACACAATACAGATATTGTCTTAAGATAACTATTTTACATTTTCCAAATTATAAATATGGAATACAGACCTTTATCCAGAATGAACTGTCTTAAAAACAAGCTACCTGATAACTGACACATTACTACAAATATAAATCAACTAAGTCTCACTATGACTTTGGCACTTTCTTTTTTTCTTTATGTAACAACACTTTCTAATGATTGTACTCAGTCATAACTTTCAAGAAAGTCAATCTAACTTAATATCATATTAAAGTATGTATATATGTATATTGAATGAGATAATACCTCCCAGTCCCTGACAAAAGTTGCAGTGGGTACTTTCTTAACTGTACTATGCTCACATCAATTTGGCTTTAAGTATATGGCAGGAGCTGATCACTATTGTTCAAATGCAAACATGTATTGCACATGATATCAGGTTGACAGGAACCATGGGCTGCAGCACAACTCAGTTCACTAGAGACTATAATGCAGAGTGCTGAGTTGATAATCAACAGAACTCACCCCAGTCCTTAAGAGTGCTTGTCTTCACCTAACCCTGCCAACAGAAATTTGAAATCTCCAATGTAAGTCAATAATGCAATAGACAGACATTAAACAAGGTATATACCTAGGAAGTCATGAATGTTTCAGGATTCAAACTTTGCCATCTCTATTTTCTTTTTACTGGTGTTTTGACTCCCCTAGTCAGTTCATTGTTTTCCCTTCCTCACTTTTATAGTCAGGAAACCATGATAAAGAGGAATAAAAGCATTCATGGCCAGGATTATGCCATAGTGGAAGTGGAGAGAGACTCAAATGAAGGACAAATGTGGGAACTTCTGAAGGATCAGAATTGATACTCAAAAATGCACCTATTCTTCCCCTTCCATTTCATGTAGTGGTTTACCATCCATTTGTTTTCAGAATCAGAGTTTTGTTGTTGTTGCTGTTGTTTAGGGTATTAAGGAAAAATACAAAGAAATAAAAGGATTATTCCTGATGAGGATTTGGTATTCGTCAAAATGTTTTAACATAAAAATAATCAAATTACAATGTTATGGCCTAAAGAAGGATGAAAGAATAACATCCCCAGTGAGCAACATCAATTCTAAAAACTGAGAAGAGCATTTATTTTAATTAGTCATGGTCTTCACACTAATTGCACTCCTGTCATGAGTAGACCTTTTTCCATCAATAACATAGTTGGCCTTTCAATATTAAAAGGATAAAATGAGAGGCAAAACCAAAAAAGTATGCAATCTTTTTATTCCAAAGCTATGGCTATTTTTAAAGTTAAATTAAGAGTATTCTAATTGACACTAATGAAACCATAAAGTCAGATCTTGACTTAGAAAATAGTTCCTTATTTCATCATGGAAGGAAGTTCAATACTGTAATCTCATTGTCAGGTGAATGCCTGAATAAGCATGTGGACTGTGAGGCTAACTTACCAGAAGTAGAAAAGGCACAGATGCACCCCCGTAATCTATTACAAAGCTCTGGGGTGCTGTCACACTTCAATCAGTTTGCTCCTGTAACTAGCAAAGTGACAATCATTATAGGACTTATGCCAGATGTGAAATGCACTGGTGCTGATTTTTAAAAAGCAAAGTATTTCAGTTTCCCCAGAAGGGTACCAAGATAAAACTACTCATTCTTTTTGACAGGTATAAATTGTTCTGTTTGGTTCTGTTTTTTAAATTTGAAAGAGATGACCAACTTTTACCTGTGATCTCAGAACACCAAAGCACACATCAGCTGATGGTGAGGAGCAGGTAGAAGACTAACCCAGTCTGCATGGGAGTATCATGGAGAAAAAGGCATTTTGTGAGCAATTTTCAAGAAGGCTACTTATCTCCGTGCCAGACACAAAGGTACTACAAAACCAGGGAAAAGAATAATAGTTGAAGGACGCAATTCTGCATGCACAGCATGTATTTAATCTTTATTAGAACACCTCTAAGAAGCTGTGCAGGGCAGTGGAGGGACTGATTGCTGCAGAGAAGGAGAAGTCAGAGGCCTGTCAGAGGGCAAGCTCAGCCAGAGCAGAGAAAGAGCACATTGGACAACCAAGCAAAGAAAGGTCTTTCACAGAGGAGTGTTAAAAGCAGCAACCAAATATAATGAAACGTCGAAAAGGATGGAGGAAGAGTTAACCAAGATGACAAGAGGGCAAGCATCAGAACCAACCCTTTCCAAAGAATTAGCCACTTTTGCAGAAAGCTGCTATGTTCCTATTTTTAGGACTGTGGCTTATTTTCAATAAAACTGAAGTTCATATCACACATTTATCTATACATTTATAAGTTGTCTCATTTGCAAAACAAAAGAACAATCATTTTAATTGCATTAAATTGTACTTCACAATTACAATTCATAGTACAATTAATAATATTCACACATTGTGCCATTTTTTAAGAACCAAGGCAGTGGCTTTTAAACTTTAGAGAACACCAAAATCACCAGGAGGGCTTTTTAAACATAGATTTCTGGTTTCCATCCCCAAACAGGTCTTATTGAGACCTCAAATTGACATACTTAATAAATTCACAGGGAGTGCTGATGGCTGTTTCTGATCTGGACAGAATATACAAAAGAAAACAAATGAGCATATGCATGTTCATGCCTAGATTATAACTGGACCATGAAGATAAAGAACTAAGAGAACAGATCCCTTATGCACATCAGTATGTTTTCAACATGTTCAAAGCCTGATTGGAAAAAAAAAATCACTAGGCAATTTTAAATTGGAGTAAATTCTTGTTTTCTTGTTTTTGCTTTTGTTACTAAAATAGATTACTTTCGATCAGTAAGGGTCTCCAATCAGGGCTTTATAAACATAAATGTGTGTAGGAATCAGCTGATAATCTTGCTAAAGTACAGATTCTGATTCATAGCGGGGCCTTGGATTTAACCTGTATAACAAGCTCAGAGATTATATTCATGCCAGTGGTCCAAATACCATACATTAAGTAGCAAAGCCTTACTATGAAAGCAATATAGCCCAACAGCCAAAAGTAAGGACACAGATCATGATCCATGCATAGAAATCCATGCTCCATCACTGACTACATATGTGATTTAGGGCAACTTATTTAAATTCTTGTGCCTTGGTTTCATCCGTAAAATTAGATTAGTAAAAGCACCTACCCTATATGATGTCATGAGAATTACCCTAGTTAATACATGTAAAACAGATGCTTGGCTCAGATAAAGCATTTGATAAACACTACCTGTGCATATAGAGAAAGAGAGTTGATTTGCCAATACTAAATCTAGTTGAATATGTGTTTTTTATATTTTCTTTATAAGGGATTAAGCAGTCCTTATTTAAGGTGGGAGGTATTATTTAGGAAGGGTCTATATAAGATTAAACCCTTGATTAAACAGAATTCTTCATCTGTCTTCCGTCCAGTGTTCAGTGTTTCATTGTTTACACCATTTAGATGTTTACACCATCTAAAAAACAACTTTGTCCTTTTGGATTTCAATGAGTTTGTATCACACTTAAGACAGAATTGATTGTGAGTGGAGGCTTATGAGAAGAACAAACAATACTTTGCCCAACGTTGCCAACACGAGTGGTGGTGAACGTTCACATAGGAATTCTTTCTTGAGTTTTTTGTAGAATGGAATTGTAGAAACTTCTAACACCATCCGCTAAAGTTTTCTTAAGGGCAATAGCTATTACAGATGCAGAAACATGCTACTTTTCTTGCTCTTCTCAATGGAGAGAAGACGTGTTCATTCCAGCTGTGAGTTCTTGTATGACTATTGTTTTCAAATGAGGAATAGAAAGTTTGGGCAGCAAATTTATGAACTGATAAAAAAACAACAACAATAATTTTCCATTAACAACATAAAGAACTTTGTTTACAGGGACCCACATCATGGCTGTTATAAGGATACATTTTGCAATGCCTGTCTGCTTCCAAAACGTCAGCATAGCAAGATTGTTTTTACAAGACTGTCAACATTTTATTGAAAAGGTAATCTAGGATAATTGTAGAGGCTTGAAACTGCACCTGCTATAATTTCAGTTTTGGCTTCAGGGAAACAGCCTCTCTTAAATGACAACATAACAAAAAAGCTTTGTAACCAATGGCTTTTTTTCCACATCTACAATATTCATATTTGAAAATCATGAACATAAACACACATGCAGGGACACTGAGACATTTGATGACTGAAATAACCACGATGTCTATTTTTCAATTATGTGTAAAGCAGAAAGGAACGTTTGGCCCTGAAAAGAAAAATCACATCAAAAAGGGGAAATTTTTGAATTTGAACTAGTGACAACTGTTTTCTAAAGTGAACACAGTAATTTTTATGAACATCCTAAATACTACCATATCCAACAAGGAATTTCTTTCCTGAGAAGTCATTCCCAATATCTTCAGTATATATAAAATGCCTGGAAGGAATCTTAGAATCTTAAATCTTGCAGTTTTTAGGATGATAAACATTCCTTTCAAAGGCTAGGCATCTTTTTCTTGTTCTATGTCAAAGTTTTGTACGATGATGCCTCTTTCACTGAATGAGAAAAAAGGGACAGTACTCACTTTACTAATTAAATGCAAAACTTCCTATAAATAAACAGACAATTGTAAGCTTAATAACCTTCCCAATTTTATTAGAATTCTATATCATCAGCTACTATTTCACACAGTCTTTAGCCAAGCATAATGTCTATTGTGAAAATAGCTTTGGGGAAAAAATAAGTATTAAATCAAGCCAATCATGTACTAATTTGAGAAATCTAACAAAGCTAGAGAATTTACCAAAGAAGTAAGAAATGATTAAAATTTGCTTATAATTTTATAGAGTTACAAGTTTCTTGGTATCTTAAGACTATGACTGTATAATGTTTGCATGAAAATATATATTATAATATGTATCTTAGAATTTTAAATATATGGATGTAATAAATATAAACCCATACCAAAAGAGTCATTTCAAGTGTGGGTATTATAAATATCTTTTTCTTTTCCTCACAAAACTGAATTTCTTTTTATGAAGATGAGAATAAATTTTTCCTATTTTACTCAACCTGAAATGTTAAAATAAAACCTTTAGCTGTAGTTATGGGGAATAGAAGCCTCTGGAAGATCCCAGGGGTGGGCATATACTACCATTTTTTTCAAGGAAATGAATTAAAAACATGAGTACAGAATTGTTTCATAAGCATCTCTTCTGAAAGAGAAATTATATTGAGATAACTATAGTATATTTTAAAATATAACATCAAGATTATTTGCATACAATTTTGCTTATTACACATGAATAAAATTGAATAAATTCAGCAAAATATTTCAGAAAAATCAACATATATTGCTTGTTCAAAAATGATGCCCCATTCAAATGTTTGTTACTTATTTCTTTCATCTGTAGAAGGGGAAATGATAAAATCTGCTATACATTTCTTTCAATTATATGAGAAAATGAATGCAAAATGAATTTGTAAAATTGCCACATACAATGAAACACAAGTGATCAAAACACCTGTTGCCCACCTGCTAAAACTTACATAGCACATGCCTTGCATTTGATGCAGGGCTCTCATACATTGTTGTCATCTCAAGAATACTTCTGAAGGTAGGCCACAGAACAACTGACCCGCTTTTGTTGATAAAGAACTGAAAACGTAAATATATGTGGTTTGCCCAGGGACTCACTTGGAACCAGCATCCAAATTTTATTCACTGTTCTTTTCACACTAGTATAAAACCTCCTAGCAAACTTTAGCCCTCTAAGAAATACTACAGTGGGGTTTTATAAGGAAAGTGGGTATGTGAAAGGAGGAAAATTCTACACTCAAGTATCAGCTCCCACTGTGATGCATACACAGCTCAGTTTGAACTCTACTTAGTCCAAGGATAACACAGGGTACAGATTACTGCTCATTTTAAACCCACCTCTAGCTATAGAGTATGTCAATTGGAAAAACCCATGCATTTTATAGGATCTGATTACAAATTAAGGTACTACTCTTTTGTATTAAAAAAGCAGATTATGCCAAACTTGAAATGGGAGATGTGGGCTAAATCAAGTAGAGTTTCAAATACAGGAGACTTCAAATCTGGCTCACTGAAGTCCCCCACCTCTTCTGCTATTCAGAATCTTGGACGCAAATATTTCAAAGACCAAAGTAGTTGTTCCCCAGGTAACTCAACTCACAGACATTGGGAAATACAATGTGAAATAGTTAGACATCAAAATCAATTAACTAGGAAATGACAAGGACAGGCAGACTGCAATAAGGAGTAGTCACCAGTGGCTCTTAAAAGTATCCATAAAATAAAGCCAGGTGGCAAATACAAAAAATAAAACACTGTAGGTAGATATCAGCTAAGGACCTTGGCCAGGCAACCTCACAAACAAATGGGATTGCTAGGTTAGGAAGAGTATTCTCCTTGGTCATTTCTATTTCCACAGAGGAAAAGGTCTCTGAAGGTTATGTGGTGTTCATAATATCATATGATTATTGGTGAATATCAAATTTTAAGGTGATGGAAACACGTTGTATTATGATAGAAAATGCTAATCTTTAGTGTTAGATATATCTAGTTTCAAATTCTGACTCAATCATGCATATTTACATAGTAATGGAATTTCCAGACAGAGTCTAAATTGGGATTTGAATTCTGATTGTGTCTGGTATCTTCCAAGAGTGTATAAAAGCATAAGCTTATTCCATGGACAAAAAGCGCAGTGGTGGGGCAATTTGTTTATTTCTTCTGAAGAGAAGTGTCAGGGAAAATAGAAAAGTCCATTTCCCAGTTAGGGTGTCATGTGGTTCCAACTAAAACACGATACCTTGTAAGGAAATCTTGTAACCAAACATCTAATAGGATCAAGAGTCCATAATACATATCACATGAATGGGCCAGGGTGCTCAGAAACATATGACTTAAGGTGGTTCTTTCATGGAAACAGGACAAATACTGGATTATACAGTAAAACCTTGTATACCTGACAACTCTGTTTTCTCTGTTCTCCAGAGAACATTGGGATTACTTTACTGTGGGTATATGCTGTACCCAGAGTAGTAATAGAGCCTCCTACTGGTGGTCAGTGATACCAGTAGCAATAATGGGAGCTATTTTCAGACAACTGGCAGCCAGCTGATAATAAGTAGTCCAGAGCATCCTGCATACACAGAAACTCTGAAAAGAGACCTAATGGGGACAAATATCACCAAAATGTGGACTTTCATGCCTGGTATTTACCCTATAACACCATAAGCTGACAAACCCTGGGGCAATTCAGGTCATATTTGTTGTAGTAGAGCCATATGCAAGCTACCATGACAGGCCCTGGGGATATCAACAAAGTAAAACATAGTCCTCACTGTGAAGGGGCAGAGTCACTGAAGGAAAAGGCATAGGTAAACAGAACAAAAATATAACAGTCACTGGAAGCAATCACTATGTACTCCAATATCTTACTAAATAGATTAAACTTTGGTATATCTCAATGATGGAACTTTATTCTGTACTAAAAAGAAATGAGCTACTAAGCCACAAAAAGACATGAAGGAAACTTAAATGCATATTACTAAGTGAAAGAAATCAATATGAAAGAAATTCATGCTGTATGACTTTAACCATATGCTATTCTGGAAAAGGAAAACCACAAAGATAGTAAAAAAGATCAATAGTGGGGGTTCCTGAATTCAGAGGAATTTTAGGGCACTGAAACTATTCTGCTTGACACTATTAGTGGTGAATATATGCCATTTTACATTCTTTGAAGCCCATAAAACATATAATATCATGAATGAATCCAAATTTAAAGTATGTACTTTGGATGATAATGATGTGTTAATGGAGCTCTATCATTTTTAATAAATGTACCATTCTGGAGCTGAGTTCTGATAGAGGCTATGCATGTGTGGGAGCAGGGAATATTTGGAAAAACTCTGTACCTTCCACTCAATTTTTCTGCAAACCTAAAACTGCTCTAAAAATAAGGTATCCTTAAAATAAATAGTCACCTAATGATAGAAGCACCTAGTACTATGTGAACACGCAAGATGGAAATCCTGTTTTGTTAGGGTGAGAGGATGCTTTCTCAGACAGGAGGGTAATGAGTATTTCCAGAGCTTTCTAGGGGTGTTACTTTCTATAGTTAATCTGAATGTCAAGTTCTTTCTCTTTATAATGGATGTAAGAATGTATACCTTGTCTATTACTGTGAGGATGAAAGATGGTGTGTGTACATCAACTAACAGTGCCTGTCAAACAGTGGACACAAAAAAGGTACTCATCCCTATCTACAGGGAAAATTATACAGAAGAAATTATACTATTACTTATCAGTATAGAACAAAGTTGTACAAATTATGAATCAATTAATTTAAAATTAAACTAAACACTCAAATTGCCCTTTGGGGAACATTAGATGAGCTAATTATAAGATTAATTGGATTATCAGTCTAATATTTGTTTTTAAAACAATTGCAGCCTTCTGCTAAACTCTCAAGTGGAAAGCACACATAAAACTTCAACCATTCTTGATAATATAGGCTTTCCAAACATCTAAGACAATGTTTATGCTCAAATCAAAATACAGATCCCTGGTTTCTGAACTTAATCAAAGGTTACTCATTAAGTAATCAATTTGCTTTCTCACTTAAGATAAATGATTTATTAATTTATACTGGCTTTTTTTAAAGTAGTGAAAATAGTCCTCAGGTTCCCATTACTATCTCAGTATCCTTCTCTTTCTAGAAACTTTGTAGCTATCTGTTAGATTCTGTGGTACCAACTTCGTAGCTAAGAAGGTGTACACTTTACTCTGATCCTAGACAGTCACAATCACTGAGCATCACTGTAAAATGAATAGACTGTGCTTCTTCCTGATAAATATAATAGAAAACTATATTATTTACATATTTTACTTTATTTTTAGGAATATCTTAGAAAACAGTATTTATCATGTTCTGAGTTACCCAGGGTCTCAGAGTAGATAAACATTTTACCTGGTATTAGTTTATTTTTTTGCTCGTAACAGTGAAATACATACTCAATATTTTTGTTGTTGTTTCACAGTTGTAACTGACTGCAAAACGTCAAGTAACTTGCTCAAAGTAACATGATAAAGGAGTAGTTAGGGCTTGCATTTAAACAAAGAAAGAAGTAACGAGAGAAAATTGACTGAAAAATATGGAGGTGACAGTGTCATTATTGTTTGAATATAAGGTGTCCCCCAAAAGTTCATGTATGAGACAATGCAAAAAGGTTCAGAGAAGAAGTGACTGGGTTATGAGATCCTTAACCCTATCAGTGAATTAATCACCTTGATGGGATTAATTGAGTGGTAGGCAGGTGGAGTGTGGCTGGAGGAGGTAGGACATTGGGGATGTAGGCTTTGGTGTATTTATTTGTATCTGGCAAGTGGAAAAATCTCTCTCTCTCTCTCTCTCTCTCTCTCTCTCTCTGCTTTCTGTTCATCATGTGAGCTGCTTCTCTCAACCACACTCTTCTGTCATGATATTCTGCCTCACCTTGAGCCCTGAGGAATAAAGCCAGCTGTCTATGGACTGATACCTTTAAAACCGTGAGCCCTCATATAAATTTTCCTTCCTTAAAATTGTTATGGCCAGATCTTTTAGTCACAGCAGTGAAAAAGTTGACTAAAACACAGTAAGAAGGGGAAAAGTAATTACAATAAAAAAATAAAATAAAATAAATAAATAAATAACAGGAAAAAATTTAGAAAAAAAAAAAAGAAATGAAAATGAAAAAAATAAAATAACTTGGACTCCTCAGCAATAAAAAAAGAGAGAAGACACTTCTAGCCACAAAACCATCTACTCACTTGTACCAATATTGCAACATCTAGTCAAGTACACTTGTGAATTCAAAATGCCATGTAATAATGGAAGGAAGTTGTCATTTGGGGAGCACTCATGCATATGAAATGCCAACATGAGTGGCCTAGGTGAAGTTGAACTATCTTTTGACTTGAGCTACTCTCAAGAATGATGACAGTGAATCCACAGATCCATCAATTGTTTTAGTTTACCAATTATGGTTGGTATTCATGCACTAAAACAACCAGTTGGTACAAAGTAGCTTGATCACTATGAAGACAGATTACATAAAAAGTGAGATTTCAAGTTGTAATGCTGTCAATTAAAGGGCTTCATAATCTCCCCAGACTCTATAAAACAGGTAGTATTTTCTCCTAAAACAAATACGGTTTCAAATAGTCATGCAACTAGAAATATATTCTTATGAAATCGATTTTTTAAAGTATACAAAAATATAACACATTTGTCCTAGGAAAAGGTATGAAAATTAAAATGAATGTTTTAAAACATTAATAAAATGGGATACTAAATGGACATAATGCTTGGCTGAATTTAATGCTGGTAATATCATTCTTAAAATTAAACAACGAAACATTGTATTGCAACATTTGTCTCAGGTTTGTATATTCCCATCTGCACAGAACTTACAAGCTTCTTAGGTACATCATGAAATATTCATCTCATCACTGCCTTGTACAGTACTTTAAACTACCATTTTCTTCATTAAAATACTTTATAAGAAAATGCTTGGGCCCAGTTTCACAGAACTAAGTAGTTTTTGTGCCAACTGCAATTTTTAAAAAACCTACTAAAAATATGAATGAATAACATTGAAAAATTCAAGAATTGAGCAATTAATTGCTGATTTACTTCATATTCTTTCATATGATATACATCCATCCACTTGCAAAAATATTAAATAAATATGAATTTGAGAAGGCTAAGTATATTATATTTTTAAATAACTATTACACTTTTGAAACTTTGGTTTGAATACTTCAAGAATTTTAAGTGAATTTATATTTTTTGGTTTTTGAATTAAATCACTGGAAAAGAATGGTAAGGACAGATTAAGAAATTAATTGCTCACAGAAGTTTGTACAGTAATGTTTGATAAGGATATATAATAATGAAATAAAGTGAAAATCTTCCCCACTTAATTTTTTTTCTTTCTTTTTTCTACTGAATTTTTATGTTTAACCTATTCCTATTAGGGATACTTTCAAGAAGCAAAAAATATACACAGGCGATGTCATCTCACTAGGCAGAGTAAAGTATAGAAAACATGAACACTCATTTAATCACAGTTTCTACCTTTCCAGTGAGGATTTGAGGAACAACTAATGATAATCTAAGTAAAGTGCCTTGCACATATTCACGGCTGAGCAAATATTAGCTCCTGTTATACTTGATTAACAGATCCTTAGGTGAGAAGGCTATGCTTACTTTGTTTTTCATTCATATCCTTCTTGCTAAAACAGAAATTCTTAAACTGGGTTTACAGATGGGTTTGGGGCAAAGATGATTCATTGCTAAGAACTAAGGCTTCTGATCAGCAAGACCTATCTCTGCCTCACCCTAACTGTGAGACACTTAAGTGACCTAGATATTCCAAGTCTCAATATGTCAAGTGGAAAAAAGGGATGGTAATAGTTTATTGGGAGAAAAAATGAAATAATTCCTGGCACCTGGCATAGACATAACAAATGTACCAGGCAGAATTGGTAAACTCCCTGATGTAGTATTGTTTAATAACATTTCATATATCAGAGTTGTATGCATGTTTGCATATGTAATTTATATACATATATGTGCTGGCATATATGTGTATATGTATAGCTTTCATAAGAACTTCAAAGACTATGAGTCTGAAACAAGGTTGAGTCCTAATTTTACAGGAAAGAGATAAATCCCATTTTAAAAAACAAACACAAAACAAGCTTGAGGTTTAGTTCCTATTCTGACTGAAACCTTGACATCTTCATGGAGTTCATCATGATGAGCTGAGTACACAGAAAGTTTTTATATGAAAGTAGAAAGATACTATTCCAATTACAAACTTCCCTTTCCAGAGCATCTCTGGCGCACTTTTATGCAGTTACAGAAGCCTAAGCTTTTGAGTGTCTTGAATTAGCCCCAGTATTTTCATAAATCAAGATTCCATGGGTCTTTGGAAATCTGTATTTAAAGGAAAGTTAAATTATAGATGATATGTTGCTTTTATGAGACTTTTAATTAAAGGATCTCTTAGAGAACCAGTTTACTTGGTATAACACAAGTAAATTTCATTTTATAAAAATGAAATAAAATATTAGAAGCCACCCAGTGTGGTGGTACAAGTCTATATTCCCAACTATTCCAGAGACCTAGGCAGGAAGATTACTTGAACCCAGGAGTTTGGGGGCCTGCTTGGGCTGCACAGTAAAACGTCATGTCTTAAAAAAAATCACTGAGCTACATGTTAAATGAAGAATAATTCTGTAACATACGTCCTTTGAAACAATTTTTATACCCTAATTCTGCTGATTAACACTGAGTCTGATAGCAAAGGAACATTAGGCTGAAAAGCAATCAGCTAAGTACCTTTGTGACATTTACTTTCTTTGACAATCATTCTACATTAATGTGCAAATAAAGTCTTAACCACCAAATCTCCATTAGTCTATTTAGTTTCAAAATATGTTTTCAAATTATGATTATTCTAATGGTCATTACCCCCAGTAGCCTGATTTGATGATATGTTTCCACTTAATGCAATTATTAATTTGAATTTCTTTGTCCTTGATTATATTCCTAAGGAAAGATCTTTTAAAATGAACAAATAAAAAATAACACAATCTCTGTGCCAAAACTAATCATAAAACTTAGAAGAAAACAATATGATCCATATTTTCATCACCAGGAAGTAACCAGTTATAAATTTTATACAATTCACCAGACTTTTCCTTTGTACACACATATCTGCATGCTTATATAAATATATTTACAGAACTGTAATGTCATTCATTTATTTAATTTGCTCTTTTCTCATTATTTAAATCTAATTCACTCTTTTTTAATTCACAGAATGCTAGTTTTTTAAGTTTCTTTGTTCCATAAATTAAGACTTCATTTATAATTATTTGGGTTGTTTCCAATGTACTACTATTAAACATAAAGTTAAAACTGTAATGAATCTCCCTATATATATTTACACATTTATTTTCTCACACTAAAATTCTCAAACTGCAATCACTAGACCAGAGGGTATGCTAGAAAGCTTGAGTTAATTTAAATAGCCAGCACCAGGTTTGCAATAGTGTTTATTTCCTCTTTTACTCTCCAACACTGAATATTATAATTATTTTTTATTATTCTATGCACTTTATTCTTGTGGATAACTTGAAATACCAAATGTCAATGATATTTAGACCATTTAAGACTTGGAGGGCTTCTTAATAGTCTACATGTATGATTACACGAATGGTTTGAATCTACATCGTGCCACAACCATAGAAATGAAAAGATGTACCCCATTTGTGTACAATGCAGTACACAAAAAAGTAAAAATAATTAAAAAAAAGAAAAAACATACATATATATATATACATATATATAACAATCTAATCTACACTGCAGAATCTAGTCTTATTTATTTTATTTGTTTGTTTGTTTACAGTAAGAAACAACATCCTTGAAAGAGATGTTTGGAACTCTCAGTAACTGTTACAGTTCAATATATATGTGGAACACCAGGAAAGATTAAAGGCATTTTGTGAATTGGACAGAAAGATCACCAGGCCATAAATCATGCATCCAATATTTCATGTCCAGAGTTGCCTGAAGGGTTAGGGGTAGATGTTTTTTTCAGCAATTCATGAGAAAACAGTTTGATTTTCTCCTCTTACTACCTTATAGAACCATACTTCATTCTGATTTAAGACTTGCATACTTTATATGATGGTATTATAAAAGACCACACTAGGGCTACACACAGACATTTTCAATATTGGGCTTGCAAGGTCAGTTGTGGAATAATAGCAAAAAGACCCCCAAGGAAAATAACAAGAATTGGTCAGTAAATTAGAAGGAGAAAGGTGAAGAGAAACTAAGAAACACTAAATCATTGACTATAACATGAAAACACAGCACTCTGTCCACCTTGGAAACTGTGGCTGATGTTTTTCCCAAGATCCAGAGGATAGAAACCAAATTCCAAAAATGTTTAAAGCAATAAGCTTAACATTAACTACTTTTGGTAAGAGAAAGAAGGAGAAAGGGAAGAAGAGGAGAAGGAATCATAGTAATCATTGTCTAATGAGCTGATATTTTCTGAGTATTTTCTTGTATAGTCACTGTTTTATAGAAAATAGATGCTTAACTTGGCAATAGGGCAAAGTGTTGAGAACATACAACTGGATTTCCAAAACAATAGATCTATATCCATGAAAAGCCTTCAATACCATATTGCTGATGGTTTTTTTAAATGATGGTGCTGCCAAGTCCTTTGCCAACATATATCTTTGTTGATGGTGATTAAATCACAAAGTTACAATCACTCTCTGCATGCTGCATAACTCCTGCTTCCCAGTGGAAATTTCTTGGGGGAAATGTAGAAGAATTCCTTAAATCAAATACCCAACAAGCACAAAGCCTTTAGGCCTCGCCCTATTTTGACTCGTCAGATAACTTTGAGGCCACATGAAATCTCTTGATTATGCCAAATTTTTGGTTCACAAAATTAGTCTGTTTACAAGCACCCAGTCTGAGCCATTTTGAGGATGAAAGAATTGTACAAATGTACAATTGTTTGGCACAACAGGATTTTAAACTCTCTCTTTTATCCCCCGAAAACCCATCAAAGTCATTACAAATGAAGCCAGCTTGCCATATTTCATTTGCTATAGGAAATTCATCCAAATGATCTAAAGGGGGAAATTGACATTGAAAAAGACATTCATTTCCAAATATACTTATTGTGGCATAATGTCTTCTTTTAATTAGAAGGTCTGGGTGAAAGCAATAGGACATGGATACAGTAATTAAAATAATGTTTAGTTGTGTGAAATCTTTCTTTGAAAGTGACAAATAATACAGGAGCAAGAACTCTCTCAATATAGGATCAAAATATCAATATGAGTAATTATAAATGACTCAGAAAAGTGTACAATTTCATATAAACACTTTGGGATGATTAAAACATTTAACTTAATTTCCACTATGTAAATTCCCAGTATTTATTTCACGCATATGTAGTGTATTGGACATCTGAGACTTGAAAAGGTAATTGGTTTTGTTCCCTGTTTCGAATGCATCATTTTAAACCTTCTTATGAATAAGAATCACTCAGGGAACCCAAATAATACAGGTTTCAAGAGTTTATCTCTCAGGGTTCTAATGCTGTGTGTTTTAAAGTGTGATAAAAATACAAATTTTGCATGACTATCAAAGAATGTTTTCTGCACTTACTTTTCATATCACAGGGAAAAGCACAGTCCTAGTAAATATCTATATTACCCAGCAGTGGAACCCAGGTCTTCCAACTCTGACTTGAAACTTCTTCCCCACCAAATCATGTATGGGTATACAAATATTTCAAAAGAGATGTTTTAAATTTTCAGCCTTTAAATGTCCTTTATCTGTAAATTTTAACAATTCAAATTTCTACTCCTATAATCTGATTTTGGTCCATGAGTTACTTTTCCAATATTAATATCATTATTCAACAATGGTATTGAGTGGTTACAACAGCTCAGCCTGTATATATTTTTAAAATTCTATGTCTTTTTAGAAAAATTTCTGCAAATTCAGTTCATCTTGTTCCCAGTAGAAGGGGATGGAAACATTGAATTTCATGAGCCTATGCACACTTATGTCAGTCTACACGTTTATTGTAATCCAGGTATAGAAGAAGCTTATAGTTTGCAGGGAGGGACAGAGAAGGGGGAGTTATATGTGTTTTGAAAGTTTCCCACAGGATTTGCATCACATTGTAGTTAGTTGAAAATCGCTTAAATGAATCCTATGAATTATTTACTCCCAGTAAAAAGTACTTCCAGATGAACATAAAGTATAGTTAAGCCCAGTATGGTGGTAACTGTAAATCCCATGGCTCAAGAGGCTGAGGCAGAAGGATCACAAGTTCAAAGCCAGCTTTAGCAATTTGGTGAAGACCTAAGCGATTTAGCAAGACCCTGCTCAAAATAAAAATTAAAAGGGCTGGGGATATTACCCAGTGGCAAAGCACCCCTGGGTTCAATTCCCAGTACCATAAAAATTTTATTTTTTGAAAATACAGTTGATGCCACAGTTTACCATGAAAAATGCACAGTAATCAATGACTCTGCAACCAAGTGGCTTCTGTTCCATTAGCCTGCATCTGGAAGAATAGGCCAAGAAATGGTGCTGCTACTCATAGAGCTGGAAAGTCAAAACTAATGAGCAAAGCAATAAGCTGTAGGGTACTATACACTGAACTGTGTCCCTCCAAGATTCACATGTGAGGCCTTAACCCCTAATGGATGGTATTTGGAGATGAGGCCTTTGGAATGTAAGTAGGTTTGAATGAGATCCTAAGACAAAGCCCTACAGCAGGATTAGCGTCTTTAAAAAAAAAAAAAAAAAAAAAAAAAAGACAAGAGTTCACCTTCTCTTTCTCCCCCATGTGAGGACACAAAAGGGATCATCTAAAAGCCCTAAGCTATTCTATTCTTACTGAAGAGCCAAAAAAGGACACCTTGATCTTGGACCTCTCAGTCTCCAGAACTCCAAGAAAGTACTGTGATTTAAGTTGCCCCTCAACCCCATCCATGGTATTTTATAACTGCAGTCCAAGCTGATGGATACAGTAAGAAACAAACTACATAAGACAGCAGCATACTCAATACCAAAAGGGCAACACAGACTTAAGCACCATAAGCAGGCAGCCTAGAGTACAAAGAGGGCTTCACTCAAGTGTGACTTCAACTGACCTGGGGCTATTTTTAAAAGAGGGAGACAGGAAAGGAGATTCATTTCCCTGAGGAACTGTGCCTTCTGGCCCAGTCTTCACATGATGGAAGGGACAAGTGCTCTCCTTTGGGTCTATTTTAAAAGGGCATTAATTCCATTCTTGAGGGTTCCTCCCTAATGATTTAATACTGTCACCTTGGAGGTTAGGATTTCAACACATGAATTGCAGAGGAAGGGACGAAACATTCAGACCACAGTCAGCATGAACTGATTTATTACATTAATTCTTGGAGACAGACTGGCACTGAGAGGATGAAAGAAGGGGCTTACCTATTTCAATACTACATGAGACACATGTGGTCACATTCATGTCTCCAGAGAAACTGTCATACCAAATCTTTTGCACTATTCTATATCAACCTGGGCCAAGTTGTCTGTTTTCTGTAAGAAAACATTCACAGACCCAGATTAACCTTTATACTTCATGGAAATTCAAAGGAGCAAATCATAAGCAAGTTGATTAGGAACTCAGAACTATTCTTTTGCACAAAAAGTAATTTCTTGAACTAAAGAAAAGCCAGGACTTAAGAATCCCACCTTGTATTTCTAATCCTCTCAGCAATCAGAGCTATATACTAATTCAAGCATATTCTCCAAAATTTGGCTAAACCCCGTAATGACAGATCCATAACACAACATAAACAACTTTAGTATAAATGTGTTTTAGAATCTCTTTCATGTGATACAAGAGTGAGCTTTGTCCCGTTTTGTTCTGAGGGAGAGGCATAAGTTTTTGAAGATAAAAGCAAGTAGTGTTCACCTAGGTGGTACATTGTCAGAGGGTCAAAAATCAAGAGCACTGGGAAAATATCAACTATTTTGCATTTAAGCAGTATTTTCCAAATGTTGTATCACTTTAAATTCATTATCTAACACAACTATATGGTGAGACAATCTATACCGTTCAATTACTCAATTATTCTTAGAAGCACACAAAAGTATATTTTATTGATTTATAATCAAATCACATTATAGATTATGACTTTCTTTATAAATATAGGTTCAGGATGACATGTCTTTGTAAATATTAATTTAATTATTATTCCAAGAAATTTACCCAAAGTAAAGTGAAGAGACTAACTGAAATTCAGAGAACTCCATATTGATCACAGTTATTGATAGAACTGGGACTAGAACATGTCTTCTAAGCCCCAGTTCTCCCATTCTTTATACTCCATGGCACTGATTTTTTTAAAATACTTTTGCATACACCACTATGAGGATATAGATTCTTAAAGTATGATAATGGTGAAAAGAAAGAATTAAGAGCTTAGACAATCAGCCTTTATTGGTAGATACAAAAGGGTATTTGAGGCGATGATCAAAAGAGAACAAGTATCATTTGTAATTAAGGATCAACTTTAATAAAGGAAGAAATTCAACATTTCTTTTTGCTGAATAGACCAGAAAGAGGCTGACCCAGATAGGGAACCAGGGACAGTGGAAATGCTCTATAAGACTCACAGGTAAAAGAAAGTCCATGTTACTACTCTTGTACAGCTGAGTTTAGTGCCACCATTCACAAGTATATGATAGCATTTTGCATTTTACTATATTATAGAATTTAAGACTGACTAAACATTTGGTTACATATGAGGACTTTGAAGAAAATCAGTTAATGATTGAACTTTTCATAATACATTTGTATCTCTCAAGAGTATATACAGTCAAGGAGAAATGTATTCTTGGGCCCAAACATCTACATTGAGGTATTAATTCTCCCCTAATCTACGTTATGTAAATGAGAAGGCTAAGTGAAATTCACAGATCTCAATGTTAATCCCAGACCCCATAGGTGACTGGTAAACTTGTAAGATATTATAGGAAGCTAAGAGATTCACAATGCAGGTCAGGCCTAGTGCACACATCTGTAATCCCAGAGAATCAGGAGGCCAAGGCAGGAGGATTACAAGTTCAAGGCCAACCTCAGCAATTTAGCAAGGCTGCAACCAACTTACCCTGATCCTGCCTCAAAATAAAACATAAAAAGGGCTAGGGATGTGGCTCAGTGGTTAAGCTCCCCTGGGTTCAATCCCTGTTACCCATGGGGAAAAAAAAAGAGAGAGATTCAAAATACATAAACCTCCTTACTCACCAAATTCTGAAATATATTCATCCCCCACAGGGAACATGGATTTGAATCACAGAGGGTCAATATATCTGCTTCTATAAAATTATTAACAGTAAACATTCTTTGAATATTTACTATGTAAATTCTTTGAAAAAATATAAAATTTAATACTATTTGAGTTCTCTGAAAAAATTATATCCAGCTTATATCCTAGAAAGACTGAAACCATACCAGCTTTACATGAAACAAGTATTTGAACAATACAATTAGTTCTGCAAAGGAAAAATTACTCACACTAAGAGAACTCACTTTTTGTTAATGTCTAAGGATGTACATAGTAATATCAATTCTGACAAAAAATTTTTTTAAATTTTATAAAAGCAATAGTAGTCACTCTAAACATCTTAACACAAGTAAATAAATATTTCCTTTTCAAAGGATCAAAAAGCCATATTTTCACTTTGTCTCACATCATTAGCTGTGCCCTGTGTTTACAGACACTTTCTACCAAAATGCATTTTCTCCAAAGCTCATTCAAGTAGATTGGACAGCAGGAAACCATGTGGAATCCCATTTTCACAGTTAGATCCCTGCAAATACATAGAACACTCAGCTGGATACTTTTATTCATTAACAACAACAATAAGCATAACAATTTCCACCTTAACAAAAAAGGAGGGCAGAGTTTGCACAGACATTTAAGAAAAGGGGATTACAAGCTAAAGTCCAACAGGTAGGATTATTTTGAAACTTTAAAAAATCTCATTAGAGAGAGTAAGGATTAGGTAAAAGAGCAAGTCATCAACATGGGAGCATCCAGCAAATATTTCATGTTGCAAAGAGATAATTATTAAAAATAATGGGTTCCCACTGATCCTCTTCATAATTTCTGACTTCACCTCTAATACAGATATTTTTGAAAAGCCCACCAATATATTTCATAAATAATCTGTTACAAAGAAAAACTAGTAGAAAGTTGTTCTTTCTTTAAATAGCAATTTGTATATGAATGGAGTGGTCTTTCTACTATCTAAACCACAACTTGCATCCTGAATCTTCGATTTCACCTCATCATTCCTTAGCCCTGCTAATAACCTAAGCAAAGCAAAGTCTGATCATGTACAAAGTCAACATGTGACACTCCAAAACAATAATAACCACCATAACAGACAGCAAACTTTGAAGTGAGAAATTCAGCATGTTACACAAAAATTAATTCCTCAAATAAGACAAACACATCAGGGAAGTAGACAGTGGCAGACCACTGGTTGTGCCATAGATATAATGCAAGTGGGGTATGATACGCTAGCCAGGCAGGTAGGTCCAGGCTGCAACCAGACTAGCTTTAAGCATTTATTGAGCTTCTGAGTGAAGCTTTTGTTTGAAGAAAGTATATTTATGATAATAAAATTCCCCAAACCACTGTTTTATACATATTTTAAAATTTGTTCTAATTAGTTATAGATGACAGTAGGATGCATTTTGACACATTGTACTCAAATGGAACACAACTTTTCATTCCTCTGATTGTACATGGTACAGAGTCATACCATAAAGTAATCATACATGTATATATGGTAATAATGTCCATCTCATTCCACCATCCTTCCTATTCTCCCACCCCTTCCCCTCCCCTCAATCCCCTCTGCCCAATCCAAAGTTCCCTCATTCTTCCCTGCCACTCCCCCTATTATGGATCAGCATCCACTCATCAGAGAAAACATGAGACCTTTGCTTTTTTGGGTTTGGCTTATTTTGCTCAGCATATTCTCCAGCTCCATCCACTTACCTGAAAATGCCATAAATTCATTGTTCTTTAAGGCTGAGTAATATTCCATTGTGTTTATATACTACAATTTCTTCATCCATACATCTGTTGAAGGGCATCTAAGTTGGTTCCATAGTTTAGTTATTGTGAATTGAGCTGCTATAAACATTGATGTGACTGCTTCACTGTAATATGATGATTTTAAGTCCTTTGGGTATAGGCCAAGAAGTGGGATAACTGGGTCAAGTGGTGGCTCATTCCAAGTTTTCTGAGGAATCCCCATGCTGCTTTCCATAGTGGTTGCACCAATTTGCAGTCCCATTAGCAATGTATGAGTGTATCTTTTCCCCACATACTCATCAACACTTATAATTGCTTGTATTCTTGGTAATTGACATTGACTAATGTGAGATGAAATTTTAGAGTAGTTTTGATTTGCATTTCTCTAATTATTAGAGATGTTGGATATTTTCTTCATGTTTGTTGATCAATTGCATTTCTTCTTCTGTGAAGTGTACATTCAGTTCCTTGGCCCATTTATTGATTGGGTTGTTGTTTTGGGGTTAAGTTTTTTGAGTTCTTTATATATCCTGGAGAGTAGTGCTGTATCTGAGGTACAGGTGGTAAAGATTTTCTCCCCTTTGGTAGGCTCTCTCTTCATGTTGCTTTCTTTACTGAGAAGCAGCTTTTCAGTTTGAATGCATCCCATTTATTGATTCTTGATTTCATTTCTTGTTCTTTAGGAGTCTTGTTGAGAAAGTCAGATCCCAGGCTGACATGATGAAGATTTGGGCCTACTTTTTCTTCTATTAGGCACAGGGTCTTTGGTCCAATGCCTAAGTCTTTGATCCACCTTCAGTTGAGTTTGTGCAGGATGAGAGATAAAGGTTTAATTTCATTTTACTGCATATAGATTTCCAGTTTTCAAGCACCATTTGTTGAAGAGGCTGTCTTTTCTTCTTTGTATGTTTATGGCACCTTCCTCTAGTATGAGGTAACTGTGTTTATGTGGGTTTGTCTCTGTGTCTTCTATTCTGTACTATTGGTCTACCTGCCTATTTTACTGCAAGTACCATGCCATTTTGGTTACTATGGCTCTGTAGTATAGTTTAAGGCCTGGTATTGTGATGCCTCCTGCTTCACTCTTCTTGCTAAGGATTGTTTTAGCTATTTTGGGTCTCTTATTTTTCAAATGAGCTTCATGATTGCTTTTTCTAGTTCTATGAAGAATGCCACTGGGATTTTAATAGGAATTGCATTAAATCTGTATAACACTTTCTGTATTATGGCCATTTTGACAATATTAATGCTGCCTATCCAAGAGCATGAATATCTTTCCATCTTCTAAAGTTTATATATATTTTAAGGGCCCAGAAAGATATTTATAATATATTAAATGACAAAAGCTAATTATAAAACAACTTGATTCTATTTTTATTATACACACACATATAATTACCAAAATGATTAATGGTGTTTATTTTATTTCTAATAAGGAGATTATAGATGATTTTACGTATTTTAACTCTATATTCTAACTTTCTATAATGAACCTATATTTTTAAATTTTTCTCTTTTGAAACTTTGCACAGGAGGCTACAGAAGTTGTCCATTTTACTCTTCCCTACCTTTAGTACACTGTGTTAAGAAATAACTGAAGGAATATGTTCTTAGCATTCACGTGCCCATCTTACTTTTAGAATTAAACAATAATTGCCCACAAGCATGTTGCCTTATAACCTAAGCAATTTTTAACACCACTGATTAGATTTATACCTGTTTTTGGTAGAATTATAAGTCAGAGTTGTTCAATTTAATTTTATATTTGTGTGACATAGAACCTGATTGTTAGGTTTTCAAGTAGCTATCCAATTATTTATTCATTTAACCAGCATTTTCTATTGCAGACTGATATGATAATATCACATAGGCACCTAGTTTATTTTTTTAGAGTGTTTTCTGTATGCTCAGCTTTTGAGAAATTAAAATATCATGAATTGTCTAATTTTCTTAGCACAGCATTATCATTTTGAATTTATAGGCAATTGCAGAGTAAAAGTAGCATCCATATGACATATATATATATATATATATATATATATATATATATATATAAAGGGATAAAAGAAAGAAGAAAATTACCATCTGATTTTCTCTGATTATCTACAGGATTAACATTAGGTTGAAGATGTTATGACAGGTAACATATATATTTCTTTTCACAGTAGCATTACCCCAAAGAAATATAATGCAAACCAAATTTTACTTCTTTAAAATTTCTATTAGTCCTAAAATAAAGAAATTAATTCTGATATTTTACTACAATATAGCAAAATTTCATTTGAAATACATTCAATGTAAATATTAAAGAGATACCTTACAAATTTTATATTAAGATTGTGAAATCCTGTGTGTATTTGGTAATGCACACATCTTGATTCAGAATAGCCACATTTTAAGTGCTCAGTAGTCACTTGTGGCTAGTAGGTATCGTATTGGACAACCCCACTGCATAATATTTTAAACAGATAAAACTGTAAAGTGGTTTCTTGTCTTAATATCAAAAGCCTTATATATTCCCTCAATAATACTACAGCAAGCACCTTCAAAGGCTTTTATCTGTAATTTGCTCCACTCTTATCGGCCCTCATAATCTACTTCTCATTTTTCTCCAGAGTGGGCCAATGAGTTCAGCCCATCATTTCCTTAGTTTTGTGCAAATAATCCTTTCTGTCAACCAGTCAAAATCATTTCTCTTTTGATGACCAACACACAGTCCTCCACATACTTCTGGTTATTTGACAAGTCCTATAGCAATTAATATTCACATTAGTTTTGATGCTTAATTTTGGTTCTATTGAATTTTTATTATTTATTTACTCTAAATTCTAAGGTTCCTGAAAATAAGGACTATGGTTTCTATTTTCTTGTTTCCTTTAGTGTTATCTAGTATGTGGAATATGTTAAAATACTTAATGTAATTCTTGTATATTTCTTAGTTTATTGTCTGTCTCAAAAGCATGATCCAAGATGACTGAATGTAATTTAGAAAAAGGATAAATGCAAAGGAAAGAAGAACTTTCTAATAATTAGAGTTATTCATAGAGAAAAGGAATTGACTTAAGTTATAGGGCTTTATGATTGAAAGTATTCAAAGAGAAGGTAGCCACTTATTTGGGAAAATTCCAAAGAAAAATTTCTAAGCCAAATGGATCACTGAATTCATAACATCTAAGTACCATTCTGATTTTTAGATTCTATACACAAGAAAGCTAATGTGTGAAAATCTAAATTTATGATATATCCATTATTTCAGGATCAATCAGACTACAATAGAAATCTCTGGTTAAATATGCAAATACTTGAATAGCTATCTTAAAACCTGATTAGACTTTATTTCACACAAACATAAAGTTAAATTCAACAGTTTGGCTTATAATTCTATCCCAAAGCAGGTATAAATGTAATCAGCTATACAAAAACCACTTAGCTTATAAGGTAAGATGCTTGTTGGGCTGTTGTTCTCAGATTTGGTTCTGGTGGTGGTTCTAGGTTATCAGCAACAGATCTAATAGTTTACATGCAAATTGCTAAATCTGGCCTATTGTTTACTGCATTCCAGCACAGAATAATCTCACCATCTTTGTATTGCTATTAATGAAAGACAATTCAAAGCAGTCAGAGTCAGTTCCCCTTCAGTACCCTGCATGGTCAGTATTGATCAAGATGAATCCACCCCTGACAGCACTTCACAGAGGGCTTCCCTCCATTTGAGCACCCAGTAAGAGTATTACAGCTTCATAGTTGGACAGTTTCTGACCACATATTGGCCTAAAATCTAAATCAGGGCATATCTAGAGCAATTCACAAGTTCAGAATCAGTTAACTCAATATAGAAGTATTAAATGAATTCTTATTGCATACTTTAAAAGAGAGAGAGATTAGAAGCAGTATCTCTTTCTTGTATTTTTTTTTTTTTTTTTTTGTAATAGAGTTCTGATTTTGTTCCAAAGCTTAATTGAGAGAATTGAGAGAACTAACATTCCAAGTTGAATTGCCTCATAGTTAACAGTGTCTGTGGGGAGCCAATACATCCTCGTCAAATCCAGCACTGACTTCCTAGTGGTGACACATCTCAAGAGGAAACAAAATTTCTGGATGGCCGACCAAAACTAGCTCATCTTAAGACTATTATTTAAATAGTTCACCTGGAATTCATACAGCTCAAACCTAAAAGTTACTTCGAAGGGAGATATAATCCCCTTTATGTGACAGCGAGCATTGATGTTCAACGCTTTGTAAAATGGGCACTTTCTGTATGACAACATGCTAATCTTGCCCGTCTGGCTGAATATCCAGTAGCTCAGCTGGTAATAGATGAAGGAACCAAACAAATAAACAAAATGTTCCATAAGGCATGGAGCCCCATTCTGCTCTGAATGCAGACAGATCTGGGTTCCAACCATAGACTTGCCTCAAGCTAGCTTGGTGACTTTGCTAACTCATATAATCTCAGTGCACTTCATCCTAGGTAAAATAAAGCTAAAGTCACCCCTTTGTGTAAGTGACTACTGTGCAAGTACACAGAAAAACACTTAGCATAGGATGAGGCCCTAGCAAAGTTAATTGGCTCCCTGTCACTGAGTGACAGATGAGTCGTATTGCTGAGAATTATCAACAGGAGTAAATGTGAAATCCTAGGCTGACTCAAGATAGACATCTGAGGCTTGAAGGATGAAGTCCAAATCAGTGTCAGGGACTAAACTAGGTCAAGAAACTCCCTGAGTTAGAGTCTCAGTGGGGGAATCTGAAAATCATAAGCTAAGTAAGAGAAGAGTCAGGGACCTGGAGAATGACTGAGTTCAAGGAAAAGTCAGAGCAGTCAAGAGCACCCCACAAGGATAAAATGATCTAAGAGCTGCTTGGGGTCAAAAAGAACTTTCATCAGGGCTAAAGGGTCCCTGTTACAAAGAACCTAGGGATTCACAAGATTTCTAAGAATTTTCAACTATCAAAAACAATGTAGCAGGCATGGTGGTGCATGCCTATAATCCCAGAGCAAGTTCAAAGCCCTCCTCAGCAATTTAGCAAGGTACTAAGCAACTCAGTGAGAACCTGCCTTAACATAAAATCTAAACAAAAGTGCTGAGGATGTGGGTCAGTAGTTATGCCCCTCTGGATGCAATCCCTGATACAAAAACAAACAAACAAACAAAAACCCACCAGCAACAAAACAAACCAAAAACAAACAAACAAAAACTATATAGCAAAATTAGTTTGTTTAAAAAAAAAAGAATCTCCATGAACTTCATGAAAAAGGGATCTTCTACTGTAATTCCAGTGGTTTGGAAGACTGAGGCAGGAGGATGGTGAGTTCAAAGCCAGTCTCAGCAAAAGTGAGGTGCTAAACAATTCAGTTTCTACATAAAATACAAAATGGGGCTAGGGATACGGCTCAGGGATTGAGTGCCCCTGAGTTCAATCCCCTGTATTTAAAAAAAAAAAAAAACAAAGAAAAGAAAAGAAAAGGAGGATCTCTCTGGTTACCAAACATAAATATTAGCTCAGAGGGTTAAAAAAGTACCTTAAGAAAACCAGTTTTGCTGTTACAGTTTGTATTTTAAAGATATTAGTTGCACCAGGGTTAGCCTGAGAAATGTGTTTATTTAATATGTGCAGTTTTAATACATGGCTTAAAAATGTCAAAGTTAACAGGAAACATTTATTAAAGGCTTGTTGTGTGCAAGGCATTGTGCTTGCTAAATGAAATCCATACCCAGGTAACTTTTGCTGTCTTTGACTGTATGCCTGTCAATTTAATGATCACCTCAGTCATTTTAAGGTGAACTATACTGTGAGAAATCAGCTATAATTGAACAGATCATTTTAGCTGTGCCTGATTTGTACAATGTCTCTGCATTTAACATTTTTGGGAGACAGTGCTGCCCTACCTGATTTTGTCAGATACATATTAATAGATCACCTAAAAATTTTGTATGCTTAGGCTTAAAAGAAAAAAAAAAATTCAAAAGAAATTGACACTTCACAATCTAAACAAATTGGATTCTAGAAGTCCTCCTCTTCTCAAAAGAAGTAGGACAAAGAACAGAATTTTATAATATATGGATTCTACTATACAATTGCTTTGTAAATATTTTCATCCATGATATTATTTCTGTATTTTACCAAGTTTTTTCCTAACCGTATGCATGTACTAGTCAGCACAACCCCAGAAGAGTCAAGGGTTCCCAGGTGTAATTGGTAAATAAAATACATGATACCCAACTAAATATGTTTATGTAGGCAGAAATTAGGAAAAGTGCCATTTCTGATATAAATAAGCACTTACATTATTAATTGTTTACAGCCAAGTACCAGTTACTACTAATTGGTTACTGTTAGTACTAGACTCAGTTTCATTACTTCTAATTTATTCAGTTTATGAAAGATCTTAACAGAGTTTATATTAATATACAATGGGAATGTCAGAATGAAACCAAACACTACAAAAAATTCTTTGAAATGCATGAAAAAATAACTGCAACTGTAATTTTAGCAATCACTCATTTCATATATATATATATATATATATATATATATATCTCAACAAATATGCTAAAGACACTATTTCTTGTCAATGTTTATTAGAAAAATCCACATTGCTGGTCACCCTCATCCTATCCCATAGTCTTCACATAGACATTTAGTTTTTAAAGCTGTGATACTTTCTATTTTAAATCCTTCATTTAAAGAATTAAGATAAACAAACAACAAAAACAGACCTGGTACAACAGAATGTCTGTTCACAGCTATTTGGAAATAGAAATATTTAGAAGTAGAAATGTTTAGAAGTAGAAGTAGAAATTCAGACACATTTGATGCATGTGGATTATTGAAGAAACACTGACTTGACTAACATTCGTGAGTTTTTTTTTTTTTTTTAATAATTTCCCTGTCATTAAATGAGAGACTTGAAGAAATAGGCTTCCCACAAGATGCATTTCATCCCTAAAATTTGATGTCAATTTTACCATTGTAAATTCAGCTTAGGTAAATATATTGAATGGTGTTGACTTAAAAACACTAATCAGTGCCTAGGAAAGCTTGCAGTGCAATGAGAATGATCCTAAAGAATGTGATAATGAAGGAAACACAGAGGAGAAGCTGGTCTATTCGTTTATCTTCAGTCTTTAGGTAAGGATCAAATGAAGTGGCAACAATAGATATTGGTGAGGATGTGGGGAAAAAGGTACACTCATACCTTGCTGGTGGGATTGAAAATTGGTGCACCACTCTGGAAAGCAGTGTGGAGATACCTTAGAAAACTTGGAACGGAACCACCATTTGACCCAGCTATCCAACTCCTTGGTTTATACCCAAAGGACTTAAAATCAGCATACTACAGAGATGCAGCCACATCAATGTTCATAGCTGCTCAATTCACAATAGCCAGATTGTGGAACCAGAGATGCCCTTCAACAGATGAATGGATAAAGAAATTGTAGTATATATACACAATGAAATATTAGCCCTAAAGAAGAATAAAATTATGGCATTTGCAGGTAAATGGATGGAGTTGGAGAATCATGCTAAGTGAGAAAAGTCAATCCCAAAAAAACAAAAGTCAAATGTTTTCTCTGATAAGTGGATATTGATACATAATGCAGGAAGGGCGTAAGGGAAAAATGAAGGAACTTTCGATTGTGTAGCAGGAAATGAGGGGAGGGGACAGGGCAAGGGAAAGGAAAGATGGTGGAATGAGACAAACATCATTACCCTATGTACATGTATGATTACACTAATGGTGTGACTTTATATTGTGTACAACTAGGAAAATGAAAAGTTGTACTCCATTTGTGTACAATGAAAAAAACAGTAACGTTTTTGGAAAATAAGACTATAGTCATAAAACACTTGACAAAATCCACCCACACAGTGGGCATGCAACCTACACTATATATTCTCCCTGTGTGTAGGTATACTGTGGCCCTCCATCATATCCTGGCCTGCTGCCACCAAAGAGTGTATGAGTAATAAAATGTCCAAAACCTCTCCATTGAGTTCTCCAGGTTCTTTCTTTGTGATCAGTAAACAGTATTCTGGGAAACTTGCAGCCCTGGGGCTAAAGATAAACCTTTGCCACATAGGGCTAATAGACCAACATAGTTTTTCAATATACAGCAATTTTAAAATGCTCTAAAAAAAAAAAAAAAAAAAAAACAGTAATAGTGTAAGTGAGAACTGGCCAACAGTTAAAAAGTCCAATGAGGTTATATTATGTGGTTGCTTTAAAGTATTTAAGAAGGAAACAACATGTGAGTTAAGTCTAAACAACAATGGGAAGTGGATAAATGATATAGAAGAGTGCCACATTAGCTCTGCAAAGAGTGAACAGATTGTGTGGGAGCCAATGCAGGAAACAGTAGCAGTATTATGAAAAGGTTAAAATACCACTAAGAAGAGGTTGGAGTGGCGTTTGTAAGTAGTTGCTCTAACCAGTTCTAAAATTACAGAGGAAAGGAGCTGGAGCTGGCACTTTACACACAAAAGAACTTGCTAGGGATTTATCCCTGACTTCTTCCCTCCCATTTATGTGATGGAACCCTAACTACCAATGTACCTGACTTTATTTGGATATTTGGAGATAAGGCTTTCAGGAGGTAATTAAGGTTAAGTGAGGTCATTAAAAAAAAAAAAAAAAAAGGTCATAAAAAAAAAAAAAAAGAAGAATCAGGGTTTATAGTTTTGCAGAAACTGAAGAAAAAGACCTTATCACCACACAATCAGAAGGTGATTATCTGCAAGCTAATAATGGAGTTCTCATCTGAATCAGGATATAGGCACCCTGACCTTGATTTCCATCGTCCACACCTGGGAAAAAATAAACTTCTGTTGCTTCAATTACCTAAAAAATTTTTGTTTTTCTCTTTTTGAAGTGCTCTATATGGAACCCAGGTCCTGCATATGCTAGGCAAGTGCTCTACCACTGCACCACAGCCTAGATCATCTAAGGTATTTTATTATGGTAGCATAAGGACAGTAAGACAGAATTGAAATAAAAATCATTAAGTATTTTCTCACAGATGCCAGATATTATGACCCACACTTCCCAGTTCAGTACTCATTTCTGAAATGTCATTGGTGTAGTGTGTGCATGTTTCCTAATCTCATATTTTCAATTTCAAAGCTTATTCTGTTTCTCAACTAATGAAAACCAGGTCACCTCTATTCAAGTCCATTAAAGCTTATTTAGAATAATAACAGAGAGACACTATGTATATAGCTAAAGCAAAAGTGAAATGTGGAAGCAAATTATAACTGCATTTCCCTTGCTTCTTTCTGTATCAATAAATTAGGTGTTGGATCAAATGTAATGTGAAATAGTGAAATACATTCATTAGAGAAATTTCAAGAATATTGAAAATTCTAGTAGCATATGATTAGATGCTATTCTGAGGGCTTTTCATGTCCTTTGTTGGCTGAATAGTGGAACTATACATTTGTAATTTTATAAATTTGCATAAAAGTACTTCAAAAATATTTCCACTATCCAGATAATAGTATGAAATGAAGTATATGATTTTCAAAAGATTGGTAGAATTATTTATCATGACCTGTGTTTTGGCTCAAATATCAAGTAAGTAGAATGGCAGCAAAATATTTTGAGACATTTCCCAGAAACATTTTGGTGACAGCACTTTTTAACTATTGAGATACTGCCATTTAGACTCACTTTTTTCTTTACCAAGAAGATTAAGCCTTGACCAATACAAGATCTTTAATATAACAGAATTTTCTACAAAAAAGTATATTCTTGTCTTATGATGTCTTTTACAAATAAAAATCAAATACCAAGCTATTTAAAAATTACCCTTTAACAGTGTAAGTATCATAAGACTGAAAGTGTCCCTTCAATACTATCAGCATATCATCTTCCCTCAGACAGACCTACATGACAGGTCAAATTCTAGAATGCTGCCTAAAGAACATGGAATCAAAAAATGATCCTTGGTTAGTTGTGTCAAATATTTTGTGACATCTATCAAAATGAATTTAGTCATATCACCATTCAAACCACAATGATCAAAGTCTTCTGATTATAATGCTTTCTCTCTTGGATGAAACAACCTGGGCACTATGAGTATTTGGGAACTCACAGGTTTTTCCAGATGAATAATCATCATTTCTGGAAAGACAAGATTTATATTTGGTAATAGTATCATTGAACCCGAACTAGAAAGACCACAGTCCTGAAGGTCAGGTGTCCTGGATTGGCTGCTATATATACCTCAGGCAGGTAAGGTCTTCACTTGACTTCAGGCTTTTTATAATCTGTATAATTAATAGGGTTAGACTAGGTAATTGCTCAGGTAGTTTACAGCGTTGATGTCTTGAAATTCAATGAGTTCTATCCTGAAAAGATTAAAAAGTCACTTACCACTCAGTGTCAGTAATATAATATATAGCTGCTCCCCATCCCTTCACGCTGCAGTCTTTTCCCCGCCTCCCAACTTCTTGTCAGTCTGTGAACATCCTAGCTAGCTATTGGTTCATCAGTCAGCTTGCAAGTATCCTTCTCTGTTATTGGTCCCGTTAGACCGTGGAATTCGACTGCTTAATATCTCTCCTGCCATGCTCTCTCCTCCATTTCACGCTTTCTCTTGTGCTCACACTCCCCTCTTTTCCTCTCATTTTCTCTCTTACCCTGCAGGGAGACGCTCTGCCTGTTTGCTTAATAAACTCTCTTGCCGAGTTCCCACCTCCAGAGTGGTTTCTGGGTTCTTACAAGTAATCTATTGAAGTTTCCTGAAAACTGCCTTTAATAGTGCTTAGAGACTTACAAAATCCAAACTATGGATTTCTAGGGAATTATCTCACATTTCCTTGAGTTCACATGTCCTGATTTGTCCTTACATCTGGGCCTTAAGACAACCCAGAAGGGTCACTTGTGATTTTGGCAGAACAAGGGTGAAAGGCTCTCTGTGGGAAGCATGCCTTGATGAGTTCTGCTTTTGATCAGTGAGTGGCTTCCTTCAATAGACTGACCCTGGAGTGCCCAAAGTCAAATTCAGAAAACAACGGAAAGCACAGCCTGCTCTTTTTATCAAAGGAAAAGCACCCTTTTGCACACTAGGCAAGTACCTGCACAGCTTTGTCTGAGTTGATAACTGCTACAACTGATATGGCTGATGTTGAATTATTTCTGTATAAATCTGAACCACTTCTGAATGATGCAAAATAGCCTATTCTTTCCTCTTGGAAACCGACTTCACTGACAAACAAGGACCCTCAGTGACTTCAGATAAAACAACACACAAAATTTATATCTTGAGGCTGTTGGTTACAATTGGCATATATCAAGAATGCCAAGAGATTAATAGTCCTTTTGAAATCATATGGTCACTAGAACAACTGCCCCTCAAGTTAAAAAATCAGTCCAGGCAACTAAGCAGAAAGCATGGGCATAGGGAAAACAGTATTTTGTTGCCATAGATGGGAACTCTTGGGGACAGGAAAAAGACTGACAGCCAACATTCTGCTGCCTTTCATGAGAGCAAATGTTTTCATATCAGAGTGCAAAGGGAGAGTGTCAGTGCAGCACAGACTTGAGTCCAAACAGGAACTCCAAGCCATAGGGAAGATGAACCAAAACGTAAAGAGAACTCGAGGTTGACATGCCGCTAGCAAGGATTTTTTTTTTTAATGAAAATTAATCTTGACTTTCAAATTGCTAACAGTACCCACACAGGTTACTTGTTTGGTTTGCTTCATACAAAATGCCAAACTATGGCAGATAGGGTCTTTAAGTATAAATAGGAACTCTTAAATGTTGGTGTTTATTAATAAAAGCAATGGATTACCATATGCACATTTTAACAGAAAAACTACAAGGTAAAAGCAGGGAAGAGAGTAACAACTTTGGAATCATGCAGGGTTGTGTTTAGAACACTATTTTGTTGCTCAACTGGCAAGAGATCCAGTAATAGTTCAGTTACTTCTGATTTATTTTCTTCATTTGTAAAATGAAGATAATGCCATCTACCTTATATGACTGCTGAGAATTCAGCAGAAATAAACAAAAATAAAAAATAATGTCAAGTCCTAATAGAGTACCTGGAACACAAACATAATAAATAAATCAACATCCCTCCTCTAGACCTTCTTTAGCTAAGAAAAATGATGGTATCATTAAATACAATTTGCTTTCCTTCCTCCTCATCCACATATTAAAAATATATTAGTACCATTAAAACTCTACACAGAAGTTTATAGTAGCATTCACCTAAAAAACACAGGGAGATAGAGATATAATTCCTAATAAAGAAAAAGAAGTTTCAGAAATATTTTCCTGTTTATAAAAACACATATTATACACTAACATACTAATGCTATTTTAGTCTTTTGTACTTATAAAGTGCTAATTAGTATATTGATTTTTTTTAAACTATGACAGACAGGATGTATATGATAAAGTTCCATTCCTTCCAGTTATGCTATAAACCTAAAAGTACTCCAAATACTAGTCTTGTTGAAATACTAGTCTTGAAATACTCCAAATACTAGTCTTGAAAAAAAAAATAAATGAACAGGATACCTAATGAGTGAGTTTGATAAGTTAATAAGTATATATAATGATTATAACAAATCTTTTCCTGATTAGCCAGATAATTTTTAGAAACTTTTAACTCATAAAGACTGTATATTTGAAATGAAGTGGTAGTAGAAAGAGCATGAAACCAATTTTAAAAAACTATTTTTCTTCTCTATTTTTAATATTTTGAACGTTTTACTAATAGTGAAGAAAAGGTATTTAATTTTCACTAAACATAATTGTCTTACTAAGATGTATATGAAGATGGACTAATAAAATCTCCTTTATTTTAAGCACACTATTCCATCATCGGCTTTGCTATTTTAAAAATAAACTTTCAAAATCTGTTAGCTAGACTGAGGTTTGGAACTCATTTCCAATTATTTCTACAAAATCACTTAGAAGATAGCTTTTTTGCAAATTAATCTTTCATGAGGCTCTTTAAGGGTCGATGTGCTTGTATTAACTACCAAATACATTCAGCTTCTGAGACAACTGACAGATCCATGATTAATGTGAGTTGGTATTTTTCATAACAATTACTGTACTCATCAATAGTGGTTAATGCAACAGCTTCCAGTAAGCAACTGCCTTAAAAGCTCGAAAACATCCAGTCATAAAAACAAAAATGCATCTGTTCATCTTCCATACCTAAGAAATGTTTTTCTCCTATAAACAAGAAAAGCGTACCCAAAATGCACATAAGAAACTGTACCACTTTTCCTCTGCAAGACTAAGACAAAGTTAGACTAGAGAGTGAGTCTGGGTGAAAGAGTGTACAAGATTAAGAGAAAGAGGCCTCGGATTGTCTCTGTTCTGACACTAGCTGTGGTTCCTTTGAGGAGTCTCTAAATTGCAACCAGATGTGTTCTGCAAAAAGCAGGGTACTCCACAAGCAGTCACTTCAAAGCACAGGACTAACATTTAAGATTCTGCAGCTATCCTGCATGCTTTCAAGGGCCAGCTTATCTGCATAGGAGCTTCATGACCCTGGGCACATGATTCAACATGTGTGCTTGAGTCTCCTTATCCTTAAAATGAGGATGACAGTAGTAACTACATCACATGACCTGGCATATAGTAAAAGAGCAATAAAGAATTGTGGTGTCTTATAGAGAGAGATATTTGAAGTGAAGCAATCCAGGAGAAATAAAAACAAAGTCATGAAGAAAAAACTGAAATCATATGTGCACTAAAGAAATTCATTAAATCAATTCAATCAATCAACAAAGTATCTTATTAAAGTCACTTATAAGTTAACCCAAAGAATAAGAAAATGCTTTCCAAGCATTCCAATTTGTTCTAATATTTAGAACAAGCAGAGGCCAGCAACACCAACTTTTTCTTCTTAAATTTGCTAAGATTAAAGAAAGATCTTGGGTAACTCAAGATTATGGATATACAGTGTCAAATAGACAAATGAAAATACATATGAGAAATAAAACAAGGCAGGGAGAATAAAAACATTAAAAGAGCAAAGGGAAGGAGAAATAAAAATGGATTGGGGAGGGAGGCAATAGAAAAACCAAAGAGACTCCAGGTTGGGCTACTTGGGAAGATGTTACTCAGGCAACAGATTTCTGCCAGCTGCCTTGGGGCTACTTCCTCTTGGGGATGATCACATGTGATTATTTCCAAGCTGCTACTTTCATTCCCTGGAGCAGAGGCCAGCCTTCCACTCATGCTGATACTCAAAGTTTGGTTTTCTTCCCTGAAGAAACAGCAAGGGCAGCTGAAAGGACAGCAGGATACATGCTGGCAGTCCATCCCTAGGGAGCTCACCCGCCTTCCAGTCTTTGGATTCCCAGAGGACTCTGAGCACATCTGTCTGGAGTCAACAAAAGACTTCCGTGGGCTGAGTCCAGTCATTGTGTCTGTCCCTATGTTCTCTTTCCAAACAGTTTCCATATTGAAGACTAATTTGCTTCAGAGTTATAGCTTCAAATGCATGTTTGTAGGTACTCTGACATTCTTGGAGAAAGAACTAACTGTTTTTGTGCATCTTTTATTTTCCTTAAAGAACATCAGCCAATTTTCCCTGGTCCAGGCCAGTCCTGGATCTCTCATTCTGCACATTTTCCCTAAGTGACTTTATTATTCTCCTGGCTTCATCTTCAGTTCCAGGCTGAGATACATCTAGCCCACATTATACCTTTACATCTGGATCAGTTTCTCTACTCTCCTTTGTGCCTACCTTAAACTCAATCACACCCTCATAAGCTTCTTCTTTTTCACTCCTTAGCAAACCACATCAGCTAACAGGTTCCAGCAAGTTGGATATGTCTGATTCTTAGTTCTCCTTTACCTCCTGTATTCAATTGACCATCAAAACTTATTAATCATGCTGAAAAACAATCTTGCCAGTTTGCTCCCTCCTTTCTAGTCCACAACAAATGCTTAGTTTAAGTTCTTTTCTCGTGACTGTTTAGTAGCAAACCAAACAGTTGGTTTGGGAGTCTCAAGATTTTTACCATTTGATCTTTCACATTATTGTGCAATTAATCTTCCAGTAATATCATGTCCTCATAGAAGCTGATGCTCAAAGAGTAATTTCCCCAAAGGAAAACAACTAGCAAGAAGTTCAGGCTCAAAGTAAATGTCATCTTACAGCACACCATATTTTCTAAGGTCCACCCTGAGGACCCCCGTTTACAATCTCATAAGCAGACTCTAGATGTTAGGGGAGACAACATTGAAAGAAAGAATGTGGCTTTTCCAGAAGGATCAGAGCAGGATTGTTATCTCCAAAGATCATCATCATGCCACAGGCAAATGCTTTGGATGGATGTATAAGACAGGAACTAAAACTTCTTGTTAACCATTTTTTTTCTAAAGCCAAACTGCTTACAACTTTCAGAAAGGCATGTTTATCAAACACAGAACACCATTCTTTGAAAACCAGTTACAGCTCCCATTTTTTCCTGCATTCAGTTTTTGATTACTAGGAGATAGCATTTTGCTCCAAGTGCCCATTTTAAACTGGCCTTTAAAAGATTAGCTATAAAGTTAACACTCAAAATACAAAGGATAGAGGCAAAAAGAAAGTACTTTTTTTTTTTTAAATTTAGCATCCCTAGGCTTAAAAATTAAAAGTAGCTTATAATAAAAGTCTATCAATAACATCATTCTGCATAATTAATCTGAACTTTGACACTCCTAAATTTACTAATGCACAGCAGCCTAAAGTACTGAGTTAACACTGTGTCGATGATACATATTTTCAAATTATAGCAATTGAAATATGCATTGCAATGTACAAAATCACACCTGGAATGACTCAATAATTTATTCCAGTAATTATCTCAATAATTTCCTTTTCTTCCACCAAAAAAATTCACTCAAATCCAAACCCACTGTTTTCCAACATCAAATCAAAAGTGAAAGAACTAATTATTCACCTAATTTTAAAAAATTTTGCATTGTATGAAAGGGCTATGGCCTTGAGTTTAGATGAGTGAGGGTATCTTGTTGCTTAGCTCCACCTCTGTATTTGCCCATGGAAGGTAGAGAAAAGAATTTCAGCTAATTCTCAAGTGTCTTGATACTATTACATTCTTAGAACAAACCAATGGACAATTCAGATTGGCAGATGTGAAAATAAGGAATTCTATTTTTTGACAAGGAAGAATTCTACCCACCCCAGCTAAAACCATGGAGAAAGCAGTGTAGCATTGAACATACTATCTTGATTTTGAAAAATAAGGTGGAATTTACAGGAGTTCCTAAAGTGTGGTCCACAGATCACTTAGGGTCTTGGAGCCATTTTCAAGGGGTTCACAAAGTAAAAGCTATTTTCATATCAATCATAAATTATGATTTGTTGTTTATAGTCTCATTTTGTCACAGGTGTACAGTGGAGTTCTATAGAAACTAAGTAGCATGTAATACTGCAATACACTGAATGAGAAGGATGTAAGGATCCAACTCTTACCAATGAAGCTAGATATTAAAGTGATTACAAAACATAAAACAGTGCCATTTATTAAAAAATTGAGGAAATCTCTTTCCATAAAAATAGACTATCAAGTTAACAGGTGATAGGTTTATTTCATTATTTTAAACTTATATGAACAAATAATTATTATAAAATTTTCTCACATAAGCAGATTAACTATAACTCCCATAAATAAAAACTGCAGGTTTCACAATAATTTTTAAGATTGTAAAGGGCTCCAATGACCCAAAACATTGATAACCACTGCAATATTTTATTTATTTTATTTTATTTTTATTTTATTGAAATTCACGCCATGATAAAGGATTATCCTCTATGACCATCCTCTGGGATTCTTTTCTAGCTTTCTTTCTCTTAGCTAATATGTTCCTTTCTTTCTTCCTTTAACTAGTTAAATCAATTCAACTTCCAGGTAAATTAATTCAATGATTATTTCCAAAGAGATTGTCTGAGGCAATATCCATGAAGATAAGCACTGTTGGGGATATAAAAATTCAGAGAGGTTATAAATACCATGAGAAGTGAAGATGTCCACATGGCAAAATTAGATAGTGATTCAAGGTAATATAGGATTCAGCACCAAAACACATGACACAAGTAGTAAATGCTATTAGTTTTATGATAAAGAGGAAAATGGGACTAGAAGTTTGGGGAGGAAAATAATCATAGCAGGATTAATGTGTTTATTTATCCATTCTCTGCTTGTTTACTAAGTAGAGATATGGTAGCTTACAAAACACACAGAGTGCAATTTTGGGGAAAAATGAATAGACAATGAAATTAGGATGCATGGGAAAAATGAGATGAATAGTAAAACTGAAGCCAAAGATAAAGTTGGAATAGAAAAAAAACAATGTTTACTAAGACGCAAGAATGACTATATAATTTTCAGGGCCAAGTACAAAATGAAAATGCAAGGTCCCTTGTTTCAAAATTAAGTATTTCAGGATGGCAATTGCAGGGCACTAAACCCAGAGCAGGACCCTTAATAGCAAGGACCCTGTCTGATGACACAGAATGCACAACATGATGCCAGCTCAGTTCTTCCACAGTTGCTCAAGTTCAGATCCAAATCCAGCTTTAAACTAACTTAGAAAACAAAGCAAAGAGGGAAATATGATCAACTTTAAAATTCACAGTGCTCATTACTCAGGAAGCACCATGAAAAATCTTCAGAATATAACAGAATAGAATTTTAACTTTTTTAAAAGGAGATTGAATGCTATTTCATCTAAATCCTTTCATTTCTCCATCTAAACAACGGAATGCCATAGGAGTTACCCAATTTGCCAGTGGACATAGTCAACACAAGACAAAAGTGAGATCACAGCCCAATCTGCTCATCTCAGTGACGTGCATAGAGAAAGAGGAAGTTTCCTTCCTTTCATAAGTCCCCATTCCCTTTCACTTCTATCCAAGATAAGAGCAAATGTAACAGGTACTAGAAGTTGTAAATTTATTTAATATTTAGTATATATCATACATTGTACAACACATTTCAATCTCACAACTGTTGTATGAAGGCAGGATTATTACTACCCCCTTGTTACAAAAAAAGAAAGAAATTTACAGCCCTTTACGGACGGACGGAAGGAAGGAAGGAAGGAAGGAAGGAAGGAAGGAAGGCAGGAAGGAAGGAAGGAAGGAAGGAACTTACAGCCATACATATAGAATTTGAACTTAGGAATCTGACTTTCTTTTTTTACAATTTTCCACCTTTCTTTTTTTACCCCTATACATGGGTCCACTAAGCATCCTTTTGAAGAAATAAAAGAGCCCACAGATTCAGGAAACAAAATAAATATTTGGTAATATCTATCCAGTCATTCCCTTCATTTTACAGAAAAAGAAATCGAGGACTACGGAGGTTACACAACTTGTTGAGATTACCAGCAATAAATTGGCAACATTTTACCTATGTTCTTAACTTCTATTTTCCCTGATTTTGCTGTGTGTCAAAATAATCCAGGGAAGCAAGCATCAGTCAATGAACCTGGGTGAGAATCCCTGCCCCATACCTACCAGTCATACCCTTTACACTGATCAAATCTATACCTGATTTTAATGGAAAACACGACGACATGATGACCCCTTGCCATTTTACATCTCTAAATTTGCTTAAATCAATAAAATAGGCCAGAAGAAAATCAATGTTTTAACCCTCTGAATTTCACTTTGTGTAGATAATAGGAATTTTCACGGCTAGGCAGAAAGAATGAGTGGAAGCAGAGACATGCTTTTTGGAGTCATAAGGTGACCGGTAATAAAGGCTTGGACCATTGCAGTGCCTCATAGGCATGTAAATATGGAAAAATTTTGGTATGGGAAGAATGTACGAGGGGAACAATAAGGAAAGACTGTATCTGATTTCTCTATGGAGTCAGAAGGCACCAGGGTTTCCCAATTCCAACAGTAGTTCCTCTAGGTACACAGGGGTGGTTTTTAAATTGAGAGTATACTTGATAATAAACTTGATATATGATTATCTGTAAATAATCTCTAAAAGTTGTTAATCTAATTAGTAAAATGTAAACTGAAGTATTTGGGAATGGTAATTTTCTTGGAAATGTATGAAAACTAAGATGGATTTATGGATGGACAGAATGATGAACAGATGAATACATATGTGATAAAACATGCATAGTAAAATGTTAGTGGTAAAATTTAAATAGTGTATATATGGGTTTTCACTCAACTCTTCTCAACCTTGCTATGTGTTTCCAACTTTTCACAAAAACACTTGCGAGGCAAATATGTATAATAAAAGTAACCCAAGCCAGATGTCATTGTGTCTATAGCCTGAAATTTTTATTAATTAGGTATAAAAAATCAAGATATAACTTAATAGATAGACATAATGCGAAGTCAGAAGAGAAAAAAATATGATCTCCAATTTACGATGGTTTGTTTTATAAATTTTTGCAATTACGATGGTGCCAAAAATGGAACTAGTACCTTGAATTTGCAGAAACTTGAATGTGAATCTTTTTCTTGACTAGGAATATGTCCTATGATAATCTTTACATACTGGGTAGCAGCAGGGAGCCACAGGTCCCAATCAGCCACGTGACCATGAATGTGAATAACCAATTTTGTACAGTGTACAGCATTGCTAAACTATGATGCTTAATGGGTTAGATGTATTCAATGCAGTTTGACTTATCATATTTTCAGTCTACAACAGGCTTATCAGAATATGGCTCCAGCTTAAGTAGAGGAACTTCTGTATATTTCTCATGTGCTCCTTACTGGCAGATCATTCCCCAATTGTTGGTATCCAAATATGCTCATTCCCTTCTGAGAACCATGAAAAACAGGACACTGGAGTTTCACACATTAACATGAGGAAAATCAATTTCCTTCCACAAAATTCAGAACTAATTGGAGTAGAAAATTACCATTTATTCCTTGTTAATAAAGCCTTAATGGATTATCCATTAAAAAATGTACATAAGGCTCAGATAACAGTTCCTGATTTCAGTCCTAACCCAAGGACTTAGAAAGTAAACTATAAGCAAGAAAGTTTTACTTTTCCACACTGACTCTGGAAAGTATTTTCTAGTAAGCAAATACAGTCAAGAGTACACAAAGTTGGATAATGTATCTGGAGAACAGCAGTTCATTTCTGCTGGTTTCCATTTCAGTCCACTGATGGCTGGCTTCCATGGCAAAAGGATAGCAGGTGTTCCACTCTTCTGCCTTTATAATTCCTACCTGAACACTTCCTGTATCTCTTTGTTTTTTTCAGAAACCAGGATTTTCATTGCACATCTGCAGAAATCCTCCCACAAACAAAAATTATCACAGTACTTCCCTATGGAATCCTTTATTTGACCACATAACACCCAATAGATGGGGCCTCATTCTCTTGAATAGGCTTATATGGTTCTGTGGCTATGCCTCCAACAAGACATTTGCAGCAATAACCCATTTTCAGATAAGATTGAATTCTTTGTTCCTTTTGGACTAGTACTGAATTCTTAGGTTGTGAAGGAAAATGATAGCTGCTGCAGATTTATAGCTACAGATTTGACTGCTTTGAAAGAAGTCAGTGTTTTATATCTCTCAGACTACTTTAATTCATGTTTATCTTGACCTACCATCCCTGAGTAAAAAAAAATTAGTTATCATTCCTGAAAGTGACACATTTTATTAACACTATACTTCAACTAAGAAGGAACCAAAATGTTTAATATCCTTTGCTCTGAATTGGACATGCCTCCTAAAGACTTACATTTGATGCTCACCACATGGATCTAATTGTTACTTCTAAATTCAGTTCATTATTCAACAAATATTTATGGAGTGCTCATGTGCCTGATATTATAAAATCACTGTAATGCAAATAAAATTAAATAATACCCTGACCTTTAATTCATAGCTTAAAGAAAGAACATATGTAAATAAATATTTCCAGTGTGCAATGAGGCAAATATGACCCTACTAGTATGCTCCAAGTCCTAATTATATTTTAAATAGCTCCCCATATGAATGCAAGGTCATGATCACACTGCTCATTTTAACATTTTAAAACACATCTCTTGATCACTCTTAAGAGTTATACAGGCAAGAAATAAAATTCGATTAACCTTGACAATTTACCAATCATATACTATTATTCACTGAAAGCAAGATGTGGTATTTTAAAATGCCAGTAGCAAGATTTTGTACAATAAAGAAAATAATAAAAATAATAATTTTTAAAGCTGATCACAAGAACCTGTTGCTTATTAGAATGCCTGGAATTAAATCTAGAATAACATTATATAGTAGCTGGAGTATGTGAGGATTTTCTCCCCCCTGAAAATAGTTACAATTTTAATATTTTATAACATCAGGTATACTGAAATATCATTAACACCTGAAGTTAAAACTTGGGAACTCAGGGAAAGAAAACAGTATTTAACTGCTAAGGGCCCTGAGGTGCTCAAAATATAAATTGCAATAACTGCAGGATCAAAATTATTAACCTCACAACTATTGACAGCTCACCCATTACACCAGCAACCACATCTAATTGCAGCTAAGCTAAGTATTGATTTGTTTACAGTGCCCTATTCCTATAGGACCAAAACCTCTACTAAACCTGTTTTTGGAATTCTTTTTTTATCAAATCATCCTCAACAAAAGAGACCCTTTTGATGTTTAGACTCTCACTCTTAAATATACTTGAGGGAGATAAAGTGATCACTAATCTTCCAACTCTTATATAGGGAAGCAAAGAGCAAAGTATAAGATAGTAATAAATCTCAAATTATTGGTCCATCTAATAGTGACATCAAGGAGAATCCTGTGAAAGAGTATGTGTCTCCTCAACACAAATTCCTAACAATCCTACACTTCACTAGGAATGTCTTTCAGCATTCAAGAATTTGCCTTGAGTTTATGTTTTTAGTATATGATGAGCCGGGCGCTACGTCTCTGTGAATCACTCCCATCAAAGGCTGAGTGTGTCTCCCTTCGGTATCCATTCAGATACCGAAATTCTATTTCCCAAGTTAATGGTATTTGGAGATGGGCTGTTTGGGACATAATCAGATAATGAGGGTAGAGCCCTCACGAATAAGGTCAATGCTTCCATAAGAAGAGACATAAGAAAGCTTGCTTCCTGTCTCTCTGCTCTTACCTTGGGAGAATATAGCAAGAATATAGTCACTTGCAAATCTCAGAATTCCAGCTGCCAGGACTGTGAGAAGTAAATTTCTGTTATTTCAGCTATATAATGTGTTAATTCATTATAATATCCGAATTCAGACACACACACACAAACACGCCATCTAGTACAGCAGCCCCTATCATTTCTACTAAGATAGGATCTTACAAGTTGCAAATACTATTATTCCCTAGGCTTGATGAATAGGTTGTGTTTGTCCCTCTTGCTTTCATTTAGTTATCAACTCAGTAAAATCTAACTTTAAGCATCACTGAGCAGAATCTGCATCACTAAAATTGTCAGTAACTTCTAGATCCCAAATAAAAAGAATTATTTTCTCAGTACTTCTATTATTGAATATCTTTGCTAAATTTGATCATGGTTTTGATATAAAAAAGATTGTGCACACTTGTTTCTCTGTACACCTCTATCTTTCTGTTTTTATCCTGAATTCCCAGTCCTTTGTTATTAGATATTAATATACCCAAAGGATTCATTCTTAGTCTTAAGACTGTTTACTGCTTTCTTTACAGATGCTCTTATTATAGACTGAACTGTGTCCATCCAGCACCTCATAATATGAACATATTTGGAGATAAAGCCTTTACAGATATTATTAAGTTAAGTGGGCCCATCCCTACTTTAATATGACTGTTATCCTTATAAGAATTTGCACACACACAGAAAAGATCATGAGAGAATACAGCAAGAAGGCAGCTAACTGCAAGCCAAGGAGAGAGACCTCAGAAGAAAACAAAGTTGTCTTCAACATCTTGATCTCAAGCTTCTGGCCTCTAAAGCCCTGAGAACATAAATTTCTATTTTTTAAACCACCCATTCTCTGGCATTTTGTTATTGTAGCCCTAGCAAACTAATAAGTTTCTGCATCTCTATTTACAAATCAGACTTCTCTGAATTATAAACTTATATATTCAATTCTATGTTGCATTTATGTTTATATGTTGCATAAATTAAAACTTTAACTCAGGCTGTTCTTATTTGAATCTACATTCATCTCTAGATTCCTTTCTCCTCTTGATTTTCTATGTTCAGAAAACCAAATATGAGAACTTCTAAAAATTTTTACTCAATTTCTCAAGGCTGAGCCTCTATCTTCAGAACTACTAACACTGTTGTAGTTTGAGGAAGTATTTATGAAAACAAGGTTTACAAAGACAATTTATATGAGAAGTACCCAGGATAGGGAAATATTAAAAATATAGATTCTATCCAGGTACAGTGGTGCATACCCATAATCCCAGCAACCTCAGAAACCGAGGTAGGAGCATCACAAGTTTGAGACCAGCCTTAGAAAATTAATAAAGCCCTAAGAAACTTAGAGAAACCCTTCCACAAAATTGAAAAAAAGAAAAAATTAAAGTCTTGGGATGATTCTCTGTAGTAAAGCAATCCTGGGTTCAATCCCCAATAAGGCACCCCCCCCCATATACAGATACCATTCTGCTTCCATTTATTTAAAAAATTGTGATTTTTCTGGATTCCACCTAGTCCAGATCTTTCACAAAACATTTTCGATTAAAATATTACCCCCTAATGTGGAATAGCCTTTTTCTGCTAATCTTAACTTTGGGATAATTTCTTCCCAAACTCGTTAACTGAATTATTATTCATTCTCACAATAAGTCTTTGTCAAAATATTTTTAAAGATAAAATTCATTAATTGTTTTCTCCTTTGACCACAAATTTACCCCATTTGAATTTGGGAGGTCAGGTTTAATTTTCCCTTTGAAAAATGTTGCTAGACAATGGGACAAGACGGTTTAACCCACCTGTTTTTGTCCAAACTGTGCGTAACATTGGTTTTGACCAGAATTTAAATTATGCTAATAATTTCATACTAGAAATATATATGTATATTTAATGGGTTATAACAAAAAAATATCGTGGGACATGGCCAAAAAATGCCACTAGATAATACATAATCTCCATAAAATGCACTCATTATTTGAATTCTTAAAACAAAAAAAAAAAAATGCTAGATTTTTCTCCCTTCCCACTTCACATGAGTAACTCTCTGCAAGGTCAAAGTCTAAAATATGTTATTTGTAGTCCTTTTCTTCTCAATCATCAGTAAAAACAGATTTCCCAATTGTCATTCCTGTTTGCTCTTTTTACTTTTGAAGGCTAGAGCCTTTGTAACAAATTAAACGGTGAAATTCATTGAGCAGTACAAAGCCATGCAAAGCTTGGGGCTACAGGACTTAAACTATCATTGCTCTAGGTTTAGAGGTCTATGCTCTTGCCTGGGGGCATGCCCTTGCAGAGATTCTGGAACATCACCTCTGGTCTTATCATAACTAGAAACCATTTGCTTCCCAGGCTTAGGGTGCACTTGCACCAGGAGGGTAATGAACTCTCTCAAAAGGGACTCTTAATTGTCCAAACCCCTAACATACACATAGAGTGAATCCTGTGTAAACTATGGATATGGTTTATAATGATGTGACACTGCATGTTCTTCAGCTATAACAGACGGGCCACTCTGGTGCCAGATGCTGATAATGGGGAGGCTATGCAAGTGTGAGGTCAAGGGCAGAGATGGAGCTTTCCCTACCTTCCACACAAGTTTGCTGTGAACCCAAAACAACTCTAAGAAATAAAGTTTAACTTTTAAAAGAAACTTTTAGTATCTGAAAATAGTCTACCATTCATTAGTTAATAATGTAGTTGGATTGCAGGACCTTTGGCTTCTCACTTTTCCTCATTTCTGACATGGGCTTTTAGGTTATTTTATCATTTGGGAAAGTGTTTTATCTTTTCATCCATCATCACCTAATGAACCCCAGAAGAATAAGTGAGTTACATAGACTGAGTTTACTTTGGAACTTCTCTTATTTCATTCTAGCTGAACTTTGAACATAGGCATCAAGAACTAGAATGTATATATAAAATATAGAAAAAAGTGTGAAAAACTGAAGAGGCTCCCTTGCACAGGGAAAAATGCACAGTTTCACACCTTTCTAGCCAGAACCTAATATTTTTAAATCTAAAAGTTTTTAATAGAGAGTAACCTTTCCTTGTTGACAACTACCTTTCAGGATACACGCTAAGCAAGATACGGTGTTGCTTTGGTAGATATTTTTTCCCCTTGGTTTTATTTCTGTGCTAAATGGCAAATGATCATAGTTTGGTTTTAAAAGGAAATAAAGTGATTTCCAAAGTGATCTATAATTCCAAAAAGAAAAAAAAAAACAGTTTATATGTGATTCTAAGGTACAACACATTTAATCATATTTTAGAAGCGTATGCTCACTTGTCACACATTGACAACTTGTTTTCCTCCTTGCCATAACAAAGCATCACCTTTTTGATGGATGAGCTTAAAGGACACCTAAGCTCTTGTAAGCTGCCTTTCTCACCCATCTATTCCACGTTTATAGTACTCTTGGTCTTTTTTGTCATTCTCTAAAAGGAATAGCTAATACTTATTAGGACTTTATGTGCCAAGTACTGTTCCAGTTATATTGCATATTCTATATACTAACTCATTTAATCTTTATAACAACTCTATGAGATAGGTACTTTTTGAAATTTTTTAAATTTTATTTGTTCTAATTAGTTGTCCATGACAATAGAATACATTTATCAATTTTGATAGATCATGCATAGAGTGTAATCTCTCATTTTTCTGATTATACACATCGCATGACCACTTTTTGATGTACCAGATACCTTCCTTGCTTCTCCTATTAGTCAGTGAATTCCTTGAAAATAAGAATCTTGAATTTTTCTTCAAATTGACAACTACAACAACAAAAAACTACCCTTTTGAAATTTGCTATTTTTTTTTTTTTTTTTTTTTTTGTAGTAAGAACATTTCCAGAGATGGTTATTATAAAGAAACTTTGGGCAATGGGGTACTGAGGACTGAACTCAGGGGCACTTGACCACTGAGCCACATTCCCAGCCCTATTTTATATTTTATTCAGAGACAGGGTCTCATAGTTATGCCTCCCTTTTGCTGAGGCTGGCTTTGAACTCAAGATCCTCCTGCCTCAGCCTCTGAGCTACTGGGATTACAGGTGTGTGCCACTGTGTCCAGAGAGAATTTTTTTTTTTTGAAACTAAACATTTCCAAACCAGATTAGTGGCAGAAAACAGCTAGAGAATGTAGCTATGTAATAAATCATAGTTATATCTAAACAACAACTTATAAAGGAAAAGAATTAGGTGGGAAGTAACATTTATCTATGCAACATCAGCATCTTTTCTCAGTTTTTAATGAGGGACTAAATAAGGAAGCAATTAAATAATAATTTGGGCTTTTCCAACTTATTCCACAAGTTCAGGGAATCAAATAAGATCACAATGAAGAACAACAGCTTATTCACTATAATCAACAGTAAATACTCAAATAAGTAATTAAATAACCACAGATTCTAACAGGGCAAGTTACCTCATCTATGGTAAATTTAAAATTTTTATTTAGATTCAGTATAATAAAGCAAAAGGAACAAACATTTTAGAATCAGAGAGAACTACAACATGTTTCTTGACTTACAATTAGCCTTATATCCCAATAAATCCTTCATAAAACCTTAAAAATCCTAACTTGAAAATATGTTTAATATACCTAGCCTAAAAAACATCACTAGCGTAATCTTTTTTGAATGTGCTCAGAACACTTTACAGATGCACAAAATCATGTAACACAAAGTCTATTGTTTAATAAAGTGTGGAATTTTTCATGTCATTTCTTGAATACCATACTGAAAGTGAAAAAATGAATGTTTGTAACATATATGATTTTGCAAAACCATAAAGTTGAAAAATCCTTAACTCAAACCCTCACAAATTGGGGACTATCTATAGTTTGAATCTAATTTCAGCTCTTAAAAGCTCTTCCACCTTGGACAAAAAATTTAAATGCTCCATTTCTTCTTTTCTTCTGGCAAAGTAGGGACAAAATCTGCATTTTATAGTCATGATGAATATTAAATAAAGAGACATAATATATAAAATCTACAATGGATGTTCTACAGACTGATGGTTATTATCATCAGTGCTTTCTCCCCTCTGTTTTTCAACCACCAACATCAAGCCAAATCCTTATTTGTGCTAAATTTTTTAGGGAGTGTTCAATCAGAGAAAGACAGACGACCACTTCCATTTACTCAGTAATTTGAGTTTAGAGTTTAAAACTGATTCCAAAATGTCCTGGTGCAAGCAGAGCTTTTTTGTGCAGCTTTTGTGGTCCTATCATTTTTCCTTTCCATTCCCTGTTCTGGTCCTCACTCTAGAGGTACTCACCTCAATTCTTCTTCAATCTTATCTGAGGCACTATCCCTACATTTTAGAAATTGCAACAAAAGAACAATGAGCATTTAGCAGGTGTGGCCTTTTGAGGCAGAGAATGACAAGGTACCAGAGTTGCTGAGTGAATGTGATAAAGGTTATGTTCACACATGTATAATGAAAGGCTCTGTATATAAAACAGAATAATTCTATTATTTTTGTATTGTATCAAGAGTATTTTTCTGAGGTATGGTTTTCACTTGCAAAGTATTTTCCACTGGTTGATAACATTTTAAAATTTGGTTCTTGTGAAGTTCATTTTTTAAATAATTTGGGGAATTATAATCAATATTTTAGTTAGTACATATGCAAAAAGAATCAATTAGTTAGCACTTCCATTGGGTGGTGAAAGAAAATCTTACATTTGATCCATTTCCAAATGATGTGAATAGTATTCTATAGTTTATACACAAAGTTTCTGGGTGAAGGATGCTATATTACATACGAAAATGATTTTCTGTAAACTTTTAAGGTAGCACTGTTGACATAGAACAAAAGTCAACTATTCACCACAGCAAGACTTCCAAACTGCCAAGTGCTTTTTATTTTTATTATAAAAGTCAATTGGAGAGATGCATTTATCTCTGGGGCACACTGGTTTATTTGAGTTAAATTTCAAACTGGGCCACTATATATTAATGCATACATATTAATAAATGCTTTTTTAGGCCTCAATATATTAAAGACAGCAATTCCCTTGGAACTCCTAATTTCAAAATGCACTAATATAGGTTTAGGTGCTGGGGTTGTAGCACAGTGATAAGAGCAGTTGCCTAGCACATGTGAGGCACTGGGTTCAATCCTCAGCACATTAAAATAAAACTAATATAAGTTTAAATAGATATTTGCACCTAGTCCAAATCTTATAGCTGGCTACCAGCCAATTGAACCAATGTCCTGAGGTAGGGAACACACTTGAGAATATCTGGATTTCACTCAAATAGAAATTTCTATGCTAATGGCCAAACAAAACATTACATACAGTAGACTTCCAGGTTCGACTCATTACAGACAGGCCTTTTAGACTGACAACCTGATGTTTAAGTCTAGTTATCAGTAACTACAGATAACTTTCAACCCAATTCATCTGCACTAGAATACCTTGAAGTATCCAACTTTCATACAGAAGTTCATTCAAGTAGGGTGACATTTATGATAAACATCAAATTCAACTTAAGCCAGTTTATATTTATACTTATCTTAACACCAGAAAGACAACTCAGAATCTCATGCAATCACACTTTCATGGGGGAAACAACAAATAAAACATGCTGGTTGAATCATATGTTCATTTGGGTAAATTCTTCTACTTTGAGTAAAAAATGAATTTTACCTGTTTACTCAACATGAATTACTTTTGTTTGAGACAGATTTAACATTAAAGCAATTCTTAGGTAAGGCTATATTATGTATATGAATGTTTTTAAAAACCTAGAAAATCAACATTGAGGAAAGCAAAGATGAATAAATAAGTATATATTTTTTCTTACTTCTTTACTTGTAAAAACAAACTACAGTTAACCATATATCTCAGAGCCAGAGGTAGCCTGGATTTCAATATTTTCTTTCTCAAAGAAGTACAATGTTTTACTTCTCTGAACATTGATGTAATATGTAACAGATACAAGCTTGTTTAGATCATGAGGTTGCTGCAAAGAGAAAACAATATTAACTATTCCATGTAAAAACACTTATCAATAAGACAGTAGATATTTAATAAATATTAATTTAATGAATAATAAATATAATTATGAGTAAGTTCCTTAAGGGCAGGGATTGTGTTTTATACTCTGCACCAACTAAAGCACCAGACTGTTATTTCACAATTAGAAGATGGATTGCCCAAAGCAATAAAAAATGTTATTGTTTTATTTTTATTATCACAATTGTCATGTGATAATAAAAATCAAATGAAAAAATTCAAGAAGGAAATTCTCATGGCAAACAACCATAACTGAAAACTATTTCATGAATAATTTAATAGTATTACTTGCACTGACCTGACATGAAAACTAAAGTATAATCCTGCCCTGAAGAAGGCAAGGCAAAAAATGCATGCTAACATCTCAACTATATTATTAGGAGAAAAGGTGGCCCCTGGAGAAAATGCATCATGTCAAATTACATGGTTTTAGAGTGACAATTCAGTACAGCATCCATGGTTGAGATTTAGAGTTGGGATTTCACACATGGACAACCTGGAAAACATAAGAAAATGCCTCTAGTGATGATAAAAACAACCTCTTAATCTGGGCTACATAGCAAGTGAAAATGAGATCAGGGAGGCATATTAATTTAATTAATAGCAGGTGGTGTCAGAGGGTGCAAGACTCAGGCACCTGGAGTAGCTCAGTTGATTTTGTTGAATAACATGGGTTTGCATAACAAGATTTGCAGTAATCTTCCCAACCAAGATTTCTCTCTGTGATGGGTTGTCAATCATTAAGCAACTTTCTCCAAAAGTTTCTGCACTCCAAGTAGTTCCTGGCCACTCCCTTGGCTAATGAATCTAATTCTTGATTTTAAAGTACTACAGTGCTTTTAATAAATGTTTATTAAAAAGCTAGTACCACCTGTCAGCAAAATAATGTGCTAAATACTATTTTGTGCCCCCCAAAAATCTAGTTAAATTTAAGCTCCAAACCCTGCTCAGCCTTCCTGGTAGGTGCTTTACTAACCAACATCCCAGAACACCATTTTTCTCCATGAGCAATGTGCAGCTCAAAGCAATGAGGTTATTTATTCAAACTCATAATCTAATAGCAATTGAGTGTCAATATAATGATCAAGAGCATGGATTTGGAAAAAGAACAGTTTTAACAGTTTAAAGTTCTGCTGTGTCACTTGCTCATTGGGTGAGAGCACATTGATTTTCACACAAACTAGTAGGACCAGATGTTCTGGTTTCCCCAGGATAGGCTTGGTTTATACCTGCCATTCCAAAGGATAAATACTGTTCCTTTTCAGTTTGAACAACACATTCAATATCTTCACACACACCCTGTAAGGATCAGATTCCCCAAGCATGATAAGGAAGGTGCTCTTTTCTCAAGAATGTTTTGGGAATCAATGTGGTGATGAAGGTAAAGCTCCTACCATAGAAACATGGCATGATATAAAAGCTCAGGGGAAAAGTGGTCTCCTATTATGATTATTAACTAGTAAAGCAGAGATAAAATCTAATCTTTGCAGGATCTGAAATGAGTTGGAAATAGGATGCTGGGTCCAATTGTGACCCAGGAGTGCCTGCGTGGAGTAAGGTATGCAGAAGGTAGGATGAGCACAACGCAAGAAACTATTATTAGGGGCAGAGTCTTACAGGTCAGGGTGAAGGGTTTGCCTCTATTATAGTCAAGAGCAAGCTAGTGATTTCTGAAAAGAGAAGACAGGATTATATCTATCTTTAAGGCAATAATTCTTCCCGTAATATTTCTTTATCTCCCTCTCTCCTATTCTCTGTATATAACACTACACAACCAGGCAATCACCAAATCTTTTCTCATCTCCAAACATAGCCCCTTCCCTCCATGTCTGCCACAAGTCTGTTAGGCCAGCCACCTTCAGCAACTGTCTAGATCACTCCAGTAGAACTGTCCCTCCTAGTCTTTCTGCCTCCATGTTTATACCCTAGTCTCAGTCTAACATCACAGAGAAGCTAGACCCCTCCTATTTAAATGAGGGGATAATTTTAGATTTATAGAAAAGATCTGAAGATAGTACAGAGAATCCCTCTACACCCTTTACTCAGTTGCCCCAATGTTAACAGTTTATATAACCATTATAAATGTATCAAAATAGAAAAGTTTAGTAAGTGTTACTAAGCTCCCACTTCATCCAGATGTCACTCTTTCCCCACTCATCTCCTTTCTAAGTACCAAGATTCAATACAAGATTCTGGGCTGCATCTAATTGTTGCACCTTCTTGGTCTTCTCCAGTTCATGATAATTCCTCAGTTTTCCTCAATTTCATGACCTTTACAGTTCTGAGAAACATGATCAGGAATTATGTGCAATGTCCTTTAATTTGGGTTTGCCTAATGTTTCTCATTATTGTGAATTTTGAGGATGGTTACCCAGAAGCAAGATAGCCTCATCAGATCATGATCATCAGATCAGGTTCTATCTGGTGAAGCAGAATAAGGGTTCTTATGGTGAATGCCAGGTTTTTCCACTGCAAAGTTACCATTTTTTTCACTTTCCATTCTCTGTTCATTGCAAGCTGAGTCACTAAATCCAGCCCAAGGAGAAAGGGATTAGTTCCACCTCCTGAAGCAGGAAATATCTACAAATTGGTTGAAATTTATGTACTAGAAAGATCTGCCCCTTCACCCCTATTTATTTATTCAAGCCTTTTATTTACATCACTATGGACTCAGCTATTTTGAATGTGATTTTTAAAATATAAAACCTATATTATTGCTTGTGAGCTTATAATGCCCCCTATCCTTTATATTATGAATAAAATCCAAATTCCTTACCCTTTTAACAAAGCCTATATAACACACCTGCTTTGAGACCTTATTGCCTACCACTCCCCACTCTTAACTCCTGCCCTCCACAGCCCACAAGTGGACAGTCTAAGCCCTTGCTCAACCTTGTCTTATTGCTTTCCTGTTCCCATCTTGGGGCTTTGCACTAGCTGTTCGCTGCCTCGAATACTCTGATCTTTGCATTACAGACATGGCTTAAAGGTCATCTTTCACAGAAACTTCTCTTAACCACCTGTGCCAAAGTACCCAGTCACGCTTACTGACTTTAGTTTCACAGCACCCAATACAATTGGACATTATTGTTATTTTAATGCATGAGTTTGTGGTTTGTGGTCAACCTCACACACACTAGGATGTTAGCCCTGTAAAAATGGGAACTACATTTCACCACACCTAGCACCCAGAACAATATCTAGTGCACAAGAGTTAATAAATGTTGACGAAAGTATACATAAATAAATGTATGGGACTAAGAGACCTCAGACGATTTAGCATTATACTGTAATAATCAAGACAGGAAGTAATTGTTTTAGTGAGCTTTTTCGCTGCTGTAACTTAAAGATCTGACCATAACAATTATAGCGGAGGAAAAATTTATTTGGGAGCTCACAGTTTCAGAGGTCACAATCCACAGACAGCAGGGTCCATTTCTTGGGGCTCAAGATGAGGCAGGACATCATGGTGGAAGAATGTGATAAGGGAAGAAGCTCACATGACCATCAGAAAACAGAAAGACTCTACGTGCCAGATACAAATATATATACCCCAAAGCCACACCCCCAATACCCCACCACCTCGAGCCACACCCCCACCTGCCTTCAATTACTACTCAATCCCATCAGATGATTAATTCACTGATTGGGTTAAGGCTCTCGTAACCCAATCATTTCTCCTCTGAACCTACTTTTATTGTCTCATATGTGACCTTTGACTTCACATTCAAACCAAAACATAATGAAGACTTAAATTTCAATGAAATAAATTTTGCACTTTGCTGTCCAAGTGTTTATCATAAGCTTGTTATTCTTTCATTTCTAAAGACGCTTCCCTTCTTACTTAAGAATCCTAAATCTCAATTTCAGATTTAGAGATCTTCATATAGATAAGCAAAAAGCCATATTTGTATTACATCAGCACAGTGATTAGTTTTCAAAAATAATTAGTCACACTCCTGGCTCTGAGTTTCCTAAGTTCACTTTGAAGAGCTTTCCTTGTCCTCCCATTTTGTGCCAATGCTGAGAAGCTATTCTTTAAGATGTTCTCAGAGCCCCTCTATACTCAACAACAAAAAGAGAACAAGGGAGTAGAAGAAAGAAGGCATGTCTGTTAAATGTCTTCCATCTGCTTCCCCAGTGGTCTCAGACCTAACTGTCTTGTTTTTGGACACAGGAACGTTGATCTGAGGAACGTTTCCCTTTTATTGGAAGAACCAGTTGGAATCCTACTGCCACCAGTGTGCTGACAGTGCCTGCCACTCCCTCTTCTCTGCCCTTGATCCTGACAGGGTATCTGGCAGAAAGCATTATGTTAATAAAAACTGTCCTATATTTACTTCAAGGGAGGTCAACAGGGAGAAGACACCAGAAATTAAGTGACACATGTGGTTCTTGTTTTCCTTCCATCTTCCATCATCTTATTTGTGCATCCAACTTTAATAGTTAGCTTTTTAAGGCGTCAGAAAGTAGCGGTGGGATACTTAACAAAATAACCTGGGATGATTGCCCAGTTTCCAAACTATTGGTGCAGTGAGGTACTAACAGTCTCGTCTATCAGAATATTACCTGGGAATGTCCCTGCCTGTTTGCAATGCCCAACTTGCATTTGACTCTGGGCTTTGCACATTCCTTTCTCTCTGTCTCTAATACTCTTGATCTCTTTACAAAGTTAACTCCTCACTTATTATTAGCAGGACTTTATTATTAAGCTTTTTTGCTAGACTCACAGTTCCTTGAAGGTGCAGACTTGGTTGATGTTCACATCTTCAGCTTAGGCTGGATTTAAAATTTAGAATTAGGTATCTGGCAGGTATAATCAAGTCCTCTGAGCTATTCAATCAAAAGATGATCCAAAAAAAATTTTTTTTGCATTCTTGCTTTGAACAAATAAGCTCCTCAAAAGAAGCATTCTAATTACAACAACAATGTTTCAATGTATTGGTCACAGTTCATATCCAATTTATTCGTGGTCATCATATTCCAAGTACCAAAACCTAAAATCAATAAAAGGCAGTCTGCCTCCATTATGTCAAAGTTGCCAAATAAAAGCAATTTGTTGTTATGGTTTGACTACATATATGGCTACTTCTTAGCCTCCTTTATATTCGTTTTCAGCATATTCATTTTTTTATTAGAATTTTATAATTAGAGGTAGTAGTTGGGTTCATTACGACAAACTCATACATGCATGGAATTGGATTTCAGAACACAATCCCCACTTTTCCCTCCAGTCCTTCCTCTCCTTCCCTGTTCTCCTTCCTCTAGCCTGCTGGATTGCCTTTTTGCTCCTCTATTTATATTTGATGGATTTTTTACTTATACTTAAAGGTGAAATTCCCTGTGGCATTTTTATATATGCACATAACTTGAGTTTTTTTAAGAATTCATTCCACACTGTCTCCCTTTTCTCATCACTTCACTCTGCCTCTTGATCTTCTTCTTCTACACAACTATCTTCCCTTTATCTTTATAATGTCCCATTTTTCCTTCTTCCTTTCCTTTGTTTTACTCTAGCTTCCATGTATGAGAGAAAATATTTCACCTTTGCGTTTCTGAATCTGGCTTATTTCACTTAACATCCATTTTCATCCATTTACCAGCAAATTTCATAATCTCATTCTTCTCTATGACTGAGTGGAACTCTTTTGTGTATGTACCACAATTTCTTAATCCATTCATCTATTGAGGGGTATCTGGGTTTATTCCATAATTAAGCTATTATGAACTGTGCTATAGATATTGAGGTAACTATCTCTATAATGTGGTGATTATAATTATTTTGGTAAAATACTGAGAAGTTCTAGAAGAAAACATAGGGTCAACACTTTATCATGTTTGTGCTGGCACTGATTTCTGTAATAAGACCCCCAAAGCACAAGAAATAAAACCAAGAATCAATAAGTGGGATGCCAAATTAAAAGGCTTCTACACAGAAAAGAAAATAACTAAGAATGTGAAAAGAAAGCCTACAGAATGGGAGAAAATCTTTGCTAGCTATTCCTCGGTGGGGGATTAATATCCAATATATATACATATAAATTTGACACTGAAAAAAAAAGTCTAATCAATAAATGGACAAAAGAATTAAAGAGAAACTTCTCAACAGAAGAAACACAAAAGGCCAAAAAATATATGAAAAAAAATTTCATGAGGACATATAATGGGGGATAGGAGGGGTTAGCGTTAGGGTTAGGTTAGGTTTAGGGTTAGGGATAAGGAGGGTGGTAAGAATGGAGGAAGGAAGGACTGTATAGAGGAAAAAGAGGGGTGGGAGGGATGGGGGAAGGGAAAAAATAACAGAATGAATCAAACAACATTGCCCTATGTAAATTTATGATTTTTAATTAAAAAAATTTTTTTTCAACATCTCCAACAATCAGGAAAATACAAATCAAAACCATACTATGATTTAATCTCACTCCAGTCAGAGTGACAGTCATCAAAAATAGAAACAATAATAAATGTTGGAGAGGATGTGGGAAAAGGTGCAATAGAACATTGTTGGTGGGACAGCAGTCTATTTCTAATGAAGCATGTCAAAGAGCAGGATCTGAGTCACTGAACAGACCTTTGAACTCATCTACTACAGAATTCCTAAAAGAAAAGAAAAAACTACATAGAAACTTGATCAATTAGAACCCTTTGCAAGAAAGGGATTGTCTTTCTTTACTCTTTGAGCTCTTAACCTATTGGGACAAATAAGAAAAATAACCTCAGAAATTTTATTTTCATATGTTGCTACTTGTCTAATATGAATACTCCTATAAAATATGAATTCTTTCTCATCCACAATTTTTTCAGACTCTGCATTAACTGCAACTGATATTTTATGAAAAACAAGCAAGGAGCAAATAATATTGGCAATTCATAATGGATACCAAGAGGGAAATAGTACAAAGGCAGTTTATTCCAGAACAAATCTGTTCTCTTTATGGCGGACCATCTTATTAAATATGCTTCCCCCAAAATGGGAAAATAACACTTGTCTTTTTAAAGAAGAAAAGCTGTATAGGTAAGCATCGAGAGCAGCTTGCTGAATAATGCATATTTTTTAGTTTTAACAACTCACCAGCTCTATCTATACTGATTCTAGTAGTTCACGTAGTGCCTGTTACCTTGGCAACCCAGTGAATGATAGCAATTACATGGAAATGTGTGTTGTACTTGTTTCAATACATCCTTTTATAGGAAAGTCCTGGGAACCTGAAGGCTAATCTACAAGCTTGCCTGGGGAATTCTGGGTTATCAGGATAAGTACCTGTTTCCAGGAGACAGACTAGGTAAAATTTTGAAAAAGCTTGTGTGCAGATGTTTAGGTACTAGAACACTAGAGACCTCACAGAGATTTGGGGTGCATAAGCATTCAAATATCTGGGCTTAGTTTTGAGACATGGGTTTGAGAATGGCAGAGAATAGTTCCTCACTGTTAAGTCAACATGAAGCCACTCAAATATCCTCCAGGGCAGTTATTAGGAACCTGGCTGACAGATTGCAAACCAGAAGAACCAAGTTTCCACCTCATATTCTAAAGGTGTAATTGCTTGTGGAAGCTTTGGTAGGTAAATCCTCCCCCACAGGGGTGGGAGGAAGAAATGGAAAAGAAGTGAGTAGTAACAGCAGTAGGTGGTAGGAAGAGAGAAACAGAAGAGTATCTCCTTTTACCAGGAGAAGTGGTGGTAAGGACCCATCAAACTTCCAAATTCTCTAGGGCAGTTGTGAGAAGACATACCCAGCATCTACACAGCAAAAGCTTGGCATTCATAAGAAGAGAGATTTGGGAAGAGAATATGAGAAATCCTGATAATTGCCATGGATGTAAGCACCTAAGACAAGACCCACCTGGCTAATGACAAGTTTGGAAAGGCCCGAAATGTAAAAATGTCTACATTTTCAGTAAGTGTCTTTAAATTTAATATGTATACAAGTAAGTTTTCTAAGAAAAGTTTTCAAGCCTTTTCTCATTCTGACTACACCAGCTGTTTACATCATCCCCTCCAAAACAAGGCAGGGTGTACCTGGGCAAGATGATGAGCAGAGTGGCAACATGTTCCCTTTTTCAGGTGTGAAGAAGTCAACAAGATAGAGAATTCAATCATGGTAACAATAATGATAATAACTGCCATTTTAACAGATGTTTATGTCATAAGCCTGTTGAAGCACCTTCTATCCCATAGAGTAGTGATATTTTAGGACACACCTATGCCCTCCACATACATAAATAATAGGAATCATGTTCAAATGGTGTGTCTCTCAAAGTAAAGAGCAGATTCTCTGAGAGTTTGCTTAAAGATGTTCATTCTAAATGCAGATTCTAGTGCTCTGTATTCAGTGTTTTTGGTTTAATCTGCCTGGAGGGAACTCTGGTATCTTTATTATAGTGAGTTCCTACAGAGGTTTCTAATGTATGCTAATGGTCTGAGTTACAAATTTATATATGAAATTTCACTAATATTCCAAGGGATGATAAGGAGAAGGAAGGATGGTCTTTGGTGACTACAGGAAGATGCTGTAATGGACTGGTGTATCTGCCATTCTCTAGGATGAGTGTACATACCCAAGCACATAAAAATTTTGATGTTAGCACCTAACAAATTTCTCTGTCAATCTCTTTGATTTGCCATCTACATCTTTCTTCTATCTTGAAAGACAAAAGAAAGAAAAAATGCTTGTCTCCTATAAAATTCCACCCCTTTTTCTGGGGGAGGGGAGTAGCAGGGATTGAACTCAGGGATAGTCTTCTACTGAGTCACATCCACAGTCCTATTTTGTATTTTATTTAGAGACAGGGTCTCACTGAGTTGCTTAGTGCCTCGCTTTTGCTGAGGCTGGCTTAGAACTCACCATCTTCCCTCCTCAGCTTCTGGAACTGCTGGGATTACAGGAGTGTACCAGCAGGCCTGGCAAATTCTACCCCTTTTGACCATCCCTCTTTCTTTCTTTGTAATAAACATGGCTTAGTCTTTCACTTAATTGAGGGTCATAGCAAAAGGATTACACTTATCTTCCCTGTGATGTATGTATGGGTTTTGAGGTTGCTCTTTTCCTCTGTACAAAGAAAAGTCTGGTAATCCATATGGTAAGTGTTATCTAAGTATAAGAAATGAAAATTACAGTAAACACTGACCTACTTGATTTAAGTGGCTCTTTTTATATTCTAAATAATATTTGGGACTATAAACAATGTCTGGTTGTTTTTCTTATGAGACATGGGAAGCCATGTAATAATACTGCTGCCTGTCTGACCCAATACTAGTACACAGAACACAAACCCTTGCATTTCTCAGATCTATACAAGCCTGAAGTGAGCATGTTTTAGAGTCTGCAAAACACTTCCACATTCATCATCCCAATTTTAAAGCTAGAAAATGTTCAATTCACTTTAATACCCTATTTATAACTAATGCCTTTTGAACTTTTCAACATGAGGTTTGCCATTTTAAGTTATTTCTCTTTACCAAAGAATCATATATCTTAATCTACCCACATTTCTTTCTTTAGAGTGACAGTTTCAATGTGAAATAGCTTAAATTAATAGCCATCTCTGTTCTACTTTTTCCCTCTGTGAAATAATTTACAGTTTCTAGGCACTCTGTTTTTATAAGTAAGCAGTCACCAAAGATTAGAAAAGAATTCAACACAATGAATTTTCTTGGCAAAATAACATATTAGCGAAATGGTGTCTATTAAATCACCTGCGCAACTGGCAGCTGGTTTTAGTGCTCTACAATAAATGACAAAATAACCCTTTGGGAGGATTTTTCAATATTCTGTCATGTGGTTATAGATTCTGGAGTTTCTTTCTGTCAGTTTTATGCTGCATTTCTTAACAGAGCTGACAGGCAGCTGACAAGCAGGAAATGTTAGAAAATTTGGCTGCTGTTGGTAAAATTTAACAGAATTTTTCTTTCAGGGGGTGTAGTTATTCTGAATGCAGAAGTCTAAGTTAGAACTTTCAGGAATTATCTATTAATTTCAGTGGAACTGTTAGCAACAATATTAGTCACTCTCATCCGTTACTTGTGGACAAATGTTAGCCTGTCCACCATGCCTTAGTTTCCCCATCCAAAGAAAAATCTTATTGTGAGGTTTGTAAGCAATTATGTGCAAAGTACTTAGCACATCATGGCATTGTAATTCTAATGACAATCATTTGGGTCCACAAGGCTCTCTTTCAGGCTGTAAGGAAGAATATTAAATAGTATTTTGGAGTCTACGTTTAAAAGTTGTAGTTGTGTATGACACTATCATATACTGTATCAAAATCTTAATTTTCCAAGTAATATTATGAATAAGCATTAAAACTTTATAATAATTTTAATGCATAAATATTGATAGAATTCAGGACACATTGCCCCAAAATATGGTACATTGGTGTTGGAGAATATAGACAAAGCAGAAAGATTTCTGTAACATTCCCCCAAAATTTCTCTCTTGAAGGAAATCATAAAACCTAGGAAGCACTTCCCAACATTCTCCTGAAGCAGGTTACAAGGTCCTCATGTGAGAGGAGCTCTCCCTATACCTAGAGGAAAGGAGCCCAAACCACAGACACACCAGGAAGAATTTGAACAAATAGGCTTGCCTACATTTTCCTGTTAGTTTATTACTGTTGGACCATAACCCTTTTCTTCTCTTGCAGCATTCCCCACCTCTCTCCACTCTTCCTCAAACCTAAGATAAAAACATTCAGGTTTCACCTGTTTCCTTGGGTCTCCATTCCATATGATGTTTCCCATACCTCATAAAACTTACATTGAATGTATTTGTATGCTTTTCTCTTGTTAATCTGCCTTTTGTTTATGTGGGTCTCAACCACAAGTTTGGGATGAGTAAAGAAAAGATATTTTTCTTCTAGATAATGTATACACAGAAACTATTTAAACAGAAAAGGAGAAAATGTAAATTCATGAACCCCATGGTTTATTGCAGTCTTTGGCCATCTGGATCAATTCCATTAAAATGTTTACTCCTATCTTCACCCACAACTCAAAAACTCTTCTGCCAATTTAACTTCTCATCTACATTCTCCTTGAACTATCTACAGTGACTAATTTCTACAAACAGGAAAAACTGCTGGTGCTTTTTAAAAAGAAAATAGAAAACTCTGCAGCTTTGAGGTGAGCAGTCGGAACTATTGTGGGACCACCAGGAGGAAAGCCTAAAGCACAGGCAGTTTCCTATGGTGCTATTCTTTCTATGAACAGAGAACCCTCTTCTACCTAGCCAATGAGCAGCATGTGTACTTACACTTTGAGTGAAAGGAGGAGGGTAGATAGTGATACACATGATGCACTGCACTACAGAAGCCAGAGAGAAAAAGACACATTTAGGAGAAAGTATGTGAATAAGAAAGGTGGGGTCAGGCATGGTGGGGCACGCCTGTAATCCCAGCAGCTTGGGAGGCTGAGGCAGGAGGACCATGAGCTCAAAGTCAGCCTCAGCAACTCAGTGAGGTCGTAAGCAACTCAGTGAGACTCTGTCTCTAAATAAAATACAAAAGAGGGCTTGGAACATGGCTCAGTGGTTAAGTGCCCCTGAGTTCAATCCCCAGTACAAAAAAAAAAAAAAAAAAAAAAAAGGAGAAAGAAAGAAAGGTGGGCTTAGAAGTACAGTCTTCAGATTAGTTACAAAAAATGGGAACTGCAATCCCTTCATGTATATTCTCTCTTGCTCTATCTCTCTCTTTCTCTCTCTCTCTCTCACACACACACACACCACACACCACACACACATACACACACACACTTAACAGTACAATATATCAAGGCATCATCATAAGAGCCAACTCTACTGTCCCTGGTTAACACACTATTATATGTTTCACTTGTGATCAAAGATGGGGGTGGTCAAAAGGATTCTCATTTTGGTAACATTTGCTTAAAGTACAAATGATATTTGAATTTACTTGTAATAGTAAGTAGTAGCCTTGACTCTATTTTTATTCATGTCGTATATTTTAAATATTGTTTTCAAGAAAACATGCTTTAATGGCAAAAAAAATAAAAAAGAGTTTAAGAACTCTAGACAGAAAAAACAATAAGATGCTCATTGAATCAATGGTCTTCCACTGATGCACTGCCCACATCAGGTACTCACGAGCTTACAGCTCCTGCTTTTCTACAGAGGAGTATATCAGGGGCCACAAACTGTCTTCTAGAGGAATGCAAGCAGTGATCAATCATGACCCCTGTCCTCAGGATATGTAAATACGTAGAATTTGGCATGGTAAAGAGAAGTCACAGTACTTTACTCAGTAATAAAGAAAATAAAATCCTTTTCAACTTCAACCTCAGCAAGAGGGTTCAATAGATAAAAAGCACTTAGGTTTTGTTTTCTATATACTCTCAGGAAATCAAACACTTCAAAAACACATTTGGAAACTGTCTGCTTATATCCTGTATTCTCTATCTTGTTTGACAGAAGAGAAACTCCTTGCAGGCACAGCTGTTCTTCTGCCTTGAATCAGAACATCATAAATCCTCAGTGAGAGTTCAAGAGAAAAGCTAATGAAAGTTTCTAATGAAAGTTCTACTGAAAGCAGAAGACACATTTCAGCTCACATTTAAACTCCTCTATAGTGGAAATCAGTACCCACTTTCCACATGATACATACTCAATTAGTATTTACACACATGCTAAATAAATTTTAGTAGAGTAATTAATAAAATAGTATCCAAAAGTGTTAACTGGCCCTCACTAATCTGAAATGTCAGAGAAGTTTCCTTTCTGATGAGGAGGCATATATTTTCCTGCCTTCCCACATCTCCGCCTCCCCATCTGCAGACACCTGCTCTCAGGAGGATTTCTTGGAACCTGGCCTCTCAGTGGAAGTCCTGCTGGTGATACTGAATGCCTGCAACAATTACCCAGTCTTGGTAACTTGGCAGCAAACTCCAGACCACAAATGAGAAGGGAAACTTTTGCACTTTCTTTATTCTCTCTGCAGGCATCAACTTCTCTTTTCTAGACCCCTCAGGGGCCCTTGAACAACACACACAATTCCATTTTCAGGGTTAACAAAAGACTGAACTCCAGAGGAATAGGTCATTTGCACTTTTCTGTTTCCCCCCCTGCAGGCACTTGTTTTGTTGCCCGGAACCAGGAGGGAATCGGCCAACACCTGGAGGCCTAGGAGAGGATATTCTCTGATTGTACTGCTCTGTGAGAAAGTATATACAACTATTTCAATATAAATGTCAGCTGACTGTGATCAAGACAATAAAAAAATGGAAGGAAGCACTGTCGTTATTTATTATTGCATCATTAAACTGTCACAAATAGAATTATCAACATTTTTATGTGAAGGAAAGAGGAAAGAGTTTGATATTTTAAAATGTATATTCACCTTTAAGAAAATCATAAATTATTTATAGTGTGAACTTTCTGAAGATCATGAATTAGTGGCTAAACATTTTTTGACTAATTTCTATTAGGCTATTTTTCTATCTATAAGTCTTTATTTAAAAAGTTCTATGAAAATGATTCAATTGGGGAATTAATATTGTATTTTGCAGAGATGGAACAACGTAGAGGAATGTTATTATCAGTACAGCTGCACAAGTGAGCAATATAAGTAAAAATCTCTATCTGCTAAGAGATGCTGCTCTGAGCCCAGGAGTCCCCTGTTCTGTACATTTCCATGACATAGCAGGTAAAGGAGAGTAACGCATAACACTGACTATAGAATTTCTCCTGCTCCAGCTGATTGCTGGACCCCTTTACTGAGTTGCTAAATAGCCCCACCATCACCGTGGTCCCATCCCTTTATTCCATACCTAAATGAGTCTTAGATAGACATCTAATATGATGGCTGTCCTTATAGGAAGAAACAACAGGGGCATATCTACACAGAAGAAAGAACACATGAGGACACAATGACAGGGCAGCTGAGGAGAGGGGTCTCAACAGAAATCAACCCTTTCAGCATTTTATATTAGACTTCCAGCTTCCACAACAGCCAAAAAATAAATTTCTGTTGTTTAAGCCACCTAGTCTGTGGTATTTCATTACAGCAGCACAAGCAGACTAATACATGGTCTATGGGTTTTGCGAGGTAATAGAATTTCATTAAGATAGCCCAACCCCTTTCTCACTGTAAACACAATTGGTCTCTGTACTTGTACCCAAAAGTGCTAGCTATCACATACCTATACACATTGGATTTTATATTTTTATCTGTTATCTAACTCTGGGGAATCTGGAGTTAGCAAACTTAAACTGACACTCCTGAAACAATGTTTTATCAAGGACCACTTAACTGTGATAAATAATACGAAATACATTGTCACACTGTTTTTTGCTACCGCTGTTCCTAATGTTCTGACCCCGAGGCAAGTGTTTTAGAAAGACCTCTTTCCCATAACTTGGCATTATTGTGGGCTCATTCTCAGGCCAACCTTGCTCAGAAGAGGGACACTGCCCTAATTTCTGAAACAAATGGTGGTTCAGACATTTCTCTAAAGGCGGATATTGGATTGTTCTGGTGAAAGGAGAAAAAATATTTAGGAATTGTCTACCTTAGATGAAGTATCTTTATTCAGGACCAATTTTAAAACTTTTACTTTCCACAGTTTCTAAGGTGACTTCCCTCCTCTCTGCTTGTTCAGTTGACAGCCTGAAGCAAGAACAAGGGAGCACTGCTTCCTATCCAATTAGTTATGCCTTTCCCTGATTAATAAGTGGTCATCTCCCAGAATACATTCAAAAGTAGTAGTCCTAGTGACATCCTGAACACAGCTCTGAGCCCAAATAGGAATCCTGTGTGCCAGGCCAGTGCAGCCCTGGATAAGCCTGTGTGCTCCACAAAGTTCAGGCAGGCCCTGTCTTAAAAAGGATTAAGTGGAAGCTGACTAACCACTTGAAAAGATCATGTTATGGTTTAGTACAAGGACCTAATGAGAACCAAGATATCAGTAAAATTCTCACTGAAGTATGCTGTGGAATCAAAACTGAAAATTACCCATGTGCAACTGCACAGCTACCACAAGTTAAAATGGTCGGGTTACCCATTTTAAGGTTGTCTCTACATGGTTAAAATAATGTAATATGATAACAGACTATTTCTTAATCAAATCCAACCCTTCAGTGATAATGATGAAGATGTAGACCCCAAAATAACATAGGCTAAGACTTGTGTCTCTTTCCACTGAAAATGTTGCTTCACCTACTATTAGTTCTATATAACAAATGTGGATTAATAACTACCATGTGATAACAGTAATAATTTTAAAAACATATCATGTATTCCATTAACTTCAATACAGGTAATAATATTTTATTTTAAAAGATGCTGAAACAGAAGAACAAAGAGGTTGATTTGTTCAAGGTCACACAACTTCTTGACAACCCAAGTCTCTGTGATGCTAAAATCTGCGCTCTAACCTCCTTCACACTACTGCCTGAAAACAGTGCTCAGCTAGGCAAACCTGAAGATCTAGATCCCATGGCAAGATTAAGCCAATAAGTATGCATCTAATCCTCACCCAGCCTCTTTCCTTCCCCAGCCCTTGTTTTACCCAACTATTAAAAAAAAAAAAAAAAAAAAAAAAGGTATGGTTGCCACCTGTAATACCAGTTACTCAGGAGGCTGAGGCAGGAGGATTCCAGATTCCAGGCCAGCCTGAGCATGAGGCCCTGAATTCATCCCTAGCAAACCCCTGCCCCATGTGCACACACACTCATACACAAACACACACATGGGGTGAGGTGGGGAGAATTAGAATACACAATACTTTTCAAGGAGAACATTTGACTCAATCCAATACTAGGTCTAGAGTAGCCATATTCTCATGGGCCCCAAATTGATATGTTTGTCTTTGTCTTTCCAATAAAAGTAATTCATCATAGATAAAAATAGATAAAATTTACTATTTATTCTTCTGAAGGTTGTTTCATATTAAATACATTAAATTTGGGAGAACATGTCACAGTCCAACTTAATTTGGGGTTTGATAATTTTGGGCTTATAGAAAAGAATTTATGACCTTTCACCATATGCCTTCAAATAGAAAAGTGAAACATTTTCTCATTTGATTTACACACCTTGTAGTCCATCTTTTGCCACAGCACTGATTGCCATGTCAAAATTATAATTAGTTATACTCAGAAAATCAGGAAGAAGACCAGGGGAGACTGTGTCCAGGCCTCAATAAACTGTGATTATTGAACTAATTGTGAAACAGGAAGTTTAAATTTCAGAGATCTGGTTTCGGGCTGTAGCTGTGCCATTTCCTAGAAATGCATCCTTGGGCAACTCATTGAATAGTATTTTCAAAGTTTGATTTCTTGAGTCAAATGGTGGGTGCTCAAACGCTGTCTTTGCCAGTTAACACTGACATACCCGTTAACTTCTCCATGTCTCTATTCCTTTAGTAGTAAATGGAGATCCTATGATTGTGATTTCCCAGATACTTCTAATACAAGATAGTAGGTCATGGTCACCAAATCAATACTCTTATTTTAAAAAGAAAGTCCTTGAGGTGCATATTGAAGGATAAGGATTTAGACATGATGGCAGAAGAATATAAAGTGGGAAAAGAGGCATCCCCAACAAGGGAATAGTAGGAGTAAAAGCCAGGATATAGAAAAGCACAGATGACGCATGGTGCAAATCAAGGTACAATTTATCCAGAGAAGAATATGTGGAGGGATGGGGACAGGTAATGACAATGAAGCCACATAACAGAGAATGTTAAATGTTGGAAGTATATTTACTGCAATTTAGATGAATGGTTATAAAGGAGAGCCCAGGGGCTTGAGGTTGTAGCTCAGTGTCAGAGTGCTTGCCTAGCCTGTTCTTAGGTCAGTGATAGTTCTTCCAGGTACTACTTGATACTATGGATATTTAATGAAGTATGCAGAAATGAAAGGTTTGATTCTCAGAACTACTGTGTGTGTGTGTGTGTGTGAGAGAGAGAGAGAGAGAGAGAGAGAGAGAGAGAGAGAGAGAGAGAGAGAGAGAGAGAGAGAGAAAGACAATACCCTCCTTTTGGGGAGGAGAGCCCGGCTTCAACAGATAATACAAAAACAGATTGGATCAGACTGGTATTTTTAAACTTCTGCAATTATTATTCTGTTCATATTTCGGGGGAGGGAGAAAGCCTTTTAACTCACATCAAGTTCATGAATCTGTTCATCAAAATGTTTCTATGATATGTCCCAGAAGCCACCCTTTTAGCACACTACTTACCAATTCTTTATTGATTTCCTCTGAGGGCATCAAAAATATTACATTTCAATTTCAGGCTATTTCTAGGTCTGGTTTATTCTCTTCGTCCTCTGTTTATCTATACCAGATTATAACCCATCCTTAAGTTCCATTTCCATCTACCTAAATGATACAGACTTTACATCTTCTTCAATTTCTTCATACCTCATTAAATACCCATTTTATCATGTAATAACTTGGAAGAATTATCACTGACCTAGGAAAAAAATGACAGGTATCCTAGCAGATCTTTTCTATGATTTGGATCTTGTTAATTAATGCAGCAGGATTCCTCCTGAGTAAAATAAAGGGTTTGTGAATTAGCAGCCTTTAAAGTCACCTATAATTCATTAGACATTTATAGTGAGCATCCACCTCTGGTAGACTTCTTCCTAGTTGCTGAGGATACAGTGGTGAAGACAAAGCATCTATGCCTATCTGCTAACAATTGTCTTCCTACAGTACAATGGTTCTCCAACATTATCTTTTACCTGCATTATAATTACCTGGATGACTTGTTAAAGCAAATAACCTGTACTTCTGATGCAATAGCTTTGAAGTAGGGCCCCAGATTTTGGATTTATAAGGGGTTTCCAGGTGATGCTGATGGTACTGGTCCAGGCACCACAGTTCAAGAATTTTAGTTCTAGTAGATTGTCTTTTACACTGCTTATTTGCCAGTGCTTGGAATGAATATTTATGGAATTTTTTTGTTAATTGATAAAAAGGGACACAGATATTTCCTGAGTGATTTTACAGAAGGGAGGTCATAATACTATTCTACTTAAAGGTAAAAAAAAAAATATCATTAGAAAGCTAAATTAAAGACAAAGTTTATGCCCAAAGGAAAATAAAATGACATTCAACTTAGAGGGAGGGGGAGGAAGATTAGGAAAAACTGTGGTTGGAAGTTATTCCTTAGGGACCCTTACACTTATTTCAAGAAAGGCTTTGGGGTTACAGGCATAACTCAGAGGTAGAGCACATGCATAGCATGTGTGAGGCCCTGGGTTCATTTCCCAACACCAGAAAAAAAGGAATACCTGTAATTATTCAAAGTATCTTTAATATGTGTCTAGAATTTATCTATTTAATCTATGGTAAAACTTTTTATTAATATTTTTATACTATGTATGTATTGAGGGTCCACAGAGTATATTTTGATATAAAATTTTGTATTTAGAAATATCTGAGTAACATATTTTTGCCAAATCTGGGGGAAATTTTGGTGATTTAGTTGTATAAGCCTGTTCTTTGTTGAAAAGAAGGTATTTTTTGAGTTAAGTCAATGGTTTTCAAGTGTGACTTAAAAATGAATGTCCAAAGCAATTTCAGAGTAAAAGTTTATAGTTTCCAAAGGTGATTAGTTTGAATGACAGCTCCATTTGGTCATACATGCCTTGTGTGCTTGTTTAAAAATCAGTCTTATAAAACTTGATATGTTGATTTATTGACTGGACACCTGAATATAAAATTTACCATGTACATTTTTCTTCAGAGTGCATGCCATCCTATATCTGAAGTTTAAACCTTATGGAAATAAAAAAAAGAAAGCTTTATAAAATGCACACTCTTCTAAATTAGATGTATGAAAAAAATGCACTAGTGCTAGAAAAAAAGCATGTAGAGCATCTTGGTTATCCTGGGCTGTTCAGTTAATAAATATTAGTTTATGTGTCCTGAGTTACACTGGTGTTGCATGAAGGGGACCATATCAAACCATTTTTTATAATTTGGAATGGAGGAATAGAAAAGACATGGAAAAAGAATATGTGACAAATATCACACTATAATCATAGCTTCCCCTTTGTTGTTTGTCCCAAGTTCCTCAGCTACTCTGTGTTCATACAACCTTTGAGCTCAGAAAATCTTCAGTATGAGACCAGCATATACTAGCTGTATTTCATCAGCATGAAAAACTGATAGACTTTAAAACAAACAAACAAAAAACACCTCTCTCACACTCTTTTTTGTTCCAGAAATTGAACCCAAGGGCACCTAACCACTGAGCCACATCCCCAGCCCTGTTTTTAATTTTCATTTTGAGACAGAGTCTCACTAATTTGGTTAGAGCCTCTCTAAATTGCTGAGGCTGTCTTTGAACCTAAGATCCTTCTGCATTGGACTCCAGAGCCACTGGGATTCTGGGATTACAGGCTATATCTCATACTTTCTTTTTTTTTTCTTTTTCTTTTTTTTTTTTTTTTTTTTTTTTTTGGTACTGGGGATTGAATTCAGGGGCACTTGACCACTAAGCCACATCCCTAGCCCTATTTGTATTTTATTTAGAGACAGGGTCTCACTGAGTTAGCGCCTCGCCATTGCTGAGTCTAGCTTTGAACTCTCGATTCACCTGTCTCAGCCTCCCAAGCTGCTGGGATTACAGGTGTGTGCCACACTTTTTTAACAGAATGTACATAATTTAGTTTGGCCAGATGCAAATGAAGGAAAATTATTTCTAATCTCAAGAACCAATAATTTTTTTTGACGGCACTAGGGATTTAACCCTGGCTCTTGTGCATGCTAGACAAGCGCTCTATCACTAAGCCACATCCCCAGCCCAAGAACCCGTGATTTTTTAAATATTCCCAGGTGAGCAGCATCAGTTTTGACCAACTAGTTAGACGGGCAAATTGTCCAGAGCTACAAAATAAAAATCTGACTTAGCAAGCCCTGGCTCCAGGTAGTTCTAATGCATGCTAAAGAGTGAGGGCTGCTTATTTAGATACTATCATTAATAGCAGTAAAGAAACAGTCCAATAAGCTGTGTAAATTCCCATAAATTTTTACTATTTAATCACCTATTATCATCCTTATGATTATTATGGACAAAATTACACAACTATTGTCTAAGATGTACATAGTCAAAATGTATACACACACACACACACATAACATGATTTCTCTTTGTAAAAGAATGGTATAGAAAGAAGACAAGTGGATTTTTTAGCTTTCTGAAATGACACTAACCTGAACTACCTCTATCCTTATTGTAGTAAAAGAATCAGGAGCAGAAAAAACAGTAATATTACTAGTAGGTAGCTATTCTGTTTCTAGGACCTAGTAGGGAACTTTTATTTGGTGATATAAATAATCGTATCATTGAAAGATGTAAGCCGTCATGTGTGTTGGTTGAATAGCAATATCCTAGTCTCTTTAAAAGAACTATTAAAATACTTCAGGGTAAACAAAAGCTTTGTCTTATTTATAGCTAAATCAGCTCATTGGACTGGAATATTCATGATAAACAATCACTTGTTGAAACTTGAAGTTCCATGACCTCCTCAAAAGGCATGTTTAGATTTCAATGATATGCTAGTTCGGAATTGAGGCATAGACTGAAGCACTGCAATACATTGAATATATAATGCAATCCATATAGGTAGTTTTAAAGTTTTTACTAGCCACATTAAAGAAGTAAAATAAAACAAGTGATAAACAGGTCAAAATAATTCTATTTCATCAAATAAATAAAAATATTTCAAAATGTCAACATTATACAATTTTTGTGCTTAGTTTTCCAAATCTTGTATGTAGAGCACACCCCAATAAAATGATAAATCTTAACTGGAAAAACGTTTTATTTAAAATTACTAACCATTTATCATTGCTTAATAGATTGCATACCCAAGTTATTCCAAATGCTAAAATTTTCCAATAGGCTACCTGAATATCAGTTTTTGTTTAAAATAAAAATATAAAAATTCAATATCACAATCACAATAGCCACATTTGATACACTCACTACATGTGGCTAGGATAGCACATTTCTCAGACTATATCAGGAGGACCTGGAAAAGAATTGCTTTGCCTTCAACTTACTACTTGGCCCTGGATAATTTACCTAGCTCTAAGTTTCAGATCTATGCTCAAATGGGTGTGGGGGCTACACTCAATGAGTTTAAACTTCTCAGAATTCAGTAGCAAAATCTAAGTAAGTAGTTTTTCCTTTCATAGTAGGGTGGATTTATAGCATCTGAGTTTATAATAAAATTCAGAACTAAATTAAATGCCCACAAGAATTGCTAAATAAATTCAATTAATCCATGCTCTGCAACCACAGAATGCTATTATTATCCACTGATTAATATTAAAAGCGATTCATATTGAGGGGAAAACAGCCTAATAGTATGAACACTACAACCGCAGGCTGTGTGCAGAAAGAAAAGCCTAGAAGGAACGGCCATCTAGTAACATTTATACTAAGCAACTGGGGGTGGGGGCGGGTTGCGAAGATGAAGCTGGTACAAGCCTGTTTGTATTTCTGGGCAGTTAACTTCCAAAAATATTTTTCTAAAAAAAAAAAAAAAAAAAAAAAAAGCTATTACTTTTGTATTTTAAAGGGCAAATCTCAATCCTGCTTCTTAAATGAATACACTTCTACTTCACAGTCTGAAAAGTAATTTTAAATAATTTAAATATATTGAGCTAAAGATAAATGACGATGTGAAAATACTTGTATCAGATCAAACACCACACCGCTTTAAATCAGTTTTCGGTTGGCGGTTTCCCGCGGGTGGAACGCAAACAAAAACCGCCCTTTACGTCACGGGAGGCGGACTCTCCCGGTTACCATGGCGAAGTCTACTCGGCCATTTTTACTGTGGTCAAGTCAAACGGAGCCTGTCATGGTGGGGGTGGGGCGTCGCGGAAAGTCTGCAGAATAATACCTGGAAAAGGAATTATGCGTCTCAGTAACAACGGGCTGACAGAATCACACATGATCAGAACGGACAGCTTAAGCCAAGTTAGTGGGACATTAAGACGTAGGTTCTGCGAAGAAGCGGAACTTTGCAAGTGGCTCTCTAAGGTTTCTGCCCGGATTTTGAGAGCGGCTTCCTTCGCTCAACGGAAGTGTGGGTCACAAGAGGACGACTCTTAGAAGAATCCGCTATCGGCTCTGTGCACAACCGGAATCATGTCTAGTTTGGCGGTGAGAGACCCGGCAATGGATCGATCGCTGCGTTCCGTGTTCGTGGGGAACATACCGTATGAGGCAACTGAGGAGCAGTTAAAGGACATTTTCTCGGAGGTTGGTTCTGTTGTCAGTTTCCGTCTAGTGTATGATAGAGAGACGGGAAAACCCAAAGGTTATGGCTTCTGCGAGTACCAAGACCAGGAGACCGCGCTTAGTGCCATGCGGAACCTCAATGGGCGTGAGTTCAGTGGGAGAGCGCTTCGGGTGGACAATGCTGCCAGTGAAAAGAATAAGGAGGAGTTAAAGAGTCTGGGGCCTGCAGCACCCATCATTGACTCGCCCTATGGGGACCCCATCGATCCAGAAGATGCTCCTGAATCAATTACCAGAGCAGTTGCCAGTCTCCCCCCGGAGCAGATGTTTGAGCTGATGAAGCAGATGAAGCTCTGTGTCCAGAATAGTCACCAAGAAGCTCGAAACATGTTACTTCAGAATCCACAGCTGGCTTATGCGCTGCTGCAGGCGCAAGTAGTGATGCGAATCATGGATCCTGAAATCGCTCTGAAAATTCTGCATCGAAAGATACATGTCACACCACTGATCCCAGGCAAATCTCAGCCTGTCTCTGGCCCTGGCCCTGGCCCTGGCCCTGGTCTGTGCCCAGGACCTAATGTTCTACTGAACCAACAGAATCCTCCAGCTCCTCAGCCTCAACATTTGGCTAGAAGACCTGTTAAGGACATTCCTCCTCTGATGCAGACTCCTATCCAGAGTGGAATTCCAGCTCCAGGGCCAATACCAGCAGGAGTTCCTGGACCTGGTCCTGGTTCCTTAACTCCTGGAGGAGCAATGCAGGCACAAGTTGGAATACCAGGAGTTGGCCCAGTGCCTTTAGAACGGGGACAAGTACAGATGTCAGATCCTAGAGCTCCTATGCCTCGTGGACCCATGACTGCTGGTGGCTTACCTCCTCGAGGACTGTTAGGAGATGCTCCAAATGACCCACGTGGAGGGACTCTGCTTTCAGTTACTGGAGAAGTAGAACCCAGAGGTTATCTGGGTCCACCCCATCAGGGTCCCCCAATGCACCATGCCTCTGGTCATGACACCCGTGGCCCTTCCTCCCATGATATGAGAGGAGGGCCATTATCAGATCCCAGATTGCTAATTGGAGAGCCTAGAGGACCCATGATAGATCAAAGGGGTCTACCTATGGATGGTAGAGGAGGTAGAGATTCTCGAGGGATGGAGGCTCGAGCCATGGAAACAGAAGTCTTAGAGACAAGAGTAATGGAGAGAAGAGCAGTGGAAAGCTGTGCAATGGAAGCCAGAGGGATGGAAGCAAGAGGCATGGATGCAAGAGGATTAGAGATGAGAGGCCCTGGCCCTAGTTCAAGAGGCCCCATGACTGGTGGAATCCAGGGTCCTGGTCCCATTAATATAGGGGCAAGTGGTCCTCAGGGACCTAGACAGGTCCCAAGCATTTCAGGAGTGGGAAATCCTGGAGGTGGTATGCAGGGAGCAGGTATACAAGGGGCAGGTATTCAGGGAGCAGGCATACAAGGAGGAGGAATGCAGGGAACAGGCATACAAGGTGTGGGCATACAAGGAGCAGGTATGCAGGGGGCAAGCAAGCAAGGTGGAGGCCAGCCAAGCAGTTTTAGTCCTGGGCAGAGTCAGGTGACTCCACAGGATCAAGAAAAAGCAGCTTTGATCATGCAGGTTCTTCAGCTGACCGCAGATCAGATTGCCATGCTGCCACCTGAGCAAAGGCAGAGTATCCTGATTTTAAAGGAGCAAATCCAGAAATCCACTGGAGCATCTTGAAAGGTTTTTAAAAATACTTGGCTGTAGTTTCATAGAGTTTATTCTGTAGCATAGAAAATGGGTGCAAAAAGCTGACTTCTGCATCCCTACACTTCAATAATAAGGGTTTCCCTCCTAGAACCTAATCACATTTCTTGTTGTCTTTGTGTTTTCATTTTTAATTGAAGGGAGGGGGTGGAGGGAATGGGTCTGTTCACTTTAAGTCACTGTAAATATACAAAAATAACTCTGAAAGTGATTATAGTGTACCAAATAAGATTACAATGGATATGCAGCAATATTATAGTCTCTACAATATGTTAAGTACATTTTTAAAATATTGAGTAAAACGTGAAAACTGCACATAAAGACTAAAAGGCACCCTGTTAAATGCTAATGTACTAAGATGGTTTTAAGATTTTTGGTTGTATAACAAATTTACCTCAAAATTATAAGATATATTTTTTGGTAAACCATTCAAAATACAAAATCCTATTTTGGAGGAAATACAGCTTTGTATTAGATTAAACCTTGTTTTAGTTTTGGAATTATTTTGAAATGTTAGAGCTAACAGGATGAGTTTAAATATGTGGTTTTAGAGTTTTTTTTAAAAAGCTATGTTACCTGAAAAATCAAGGAATCCACCTGGTTAATGTTGCTTCATTTATACTTCTCTTCAGAGACAAGCAGTATTCTGCCCTGACCCTGGCTGTGATGATTTTACAGGGGTAGTTCTATGACAAACCAGGTTACTTAAGTCTCCTTTGATGAGACTCAGTATACTATTTCTCAGTACCTTCCTATTTCTCAAGAGTCTTTAAGCCCTGAATCTGAATCTGAGTAAGTCTCACATCCTTTCCCCAAAATCAGTGTCAAAGGACCATTTGATCTGAGTGAGTACACACAGCATTGGGCTTTTCATAAATAGTGAAAGGTTTCTTTCAGTAAAGCTCCCAGTTTCCTGGTAACTAGCTTCCACGTATAGATGGTATCCATTTGGTCAGTGAGAATCAAGACTAAAAATCTTAGTCTCAACATTTAGCATGCCTTTTTTTCTTGTTTCATAATCTGCTTTTTCTATTGCCATCGTATCAGATAATTGAGGCGAAGATGGGTAGAGATGATATAGACTGAATATTTGCTCAGTTGACTTATTGCTCACTTTTGACAAGTCATTTAATCCTAATATACTTACCCATAAGTTACTTAAAATCAATAGGAAGGTGGAACTTAACATGTTTCCTTTAGAGGTACCACCTAGTTTATTTTTAAGCCTTGAGGATGTGGACACATAAACATTTTATCACAGTCTAAATAGCAATTAACAGAAGAATGTCCCAGATAACCAGGTGATTTTCCTCTGGAGAAGGAAAGCCAATATCTAGTTACAGAAGGAAAAAAACAAAGTATCTTTTAATACAAGGACGATATTGAACTTAGAAATGAAGTTATTTTCCCTTTGCCAGGCTTTTACATTTTGAATGGGTAATTCATTCTCATTTTACAAAGATTTCATTCCTATGCTGTTTGCTTTGCTTTTTGTTGTGGTCGTTTATACTGTTAAGTTTCTTGTGCTTTCTGTTTCTCCTGTATTAGAAGATAACTCACCTGTGTATGTGTGAAAGTTCTAATTAATATTCATTTAGAGTTGGCTTGGTTACTTTGAAATTGTAGTTGCTTTATCCTAAAGCTTTCACTGAAGGGCTCTAGTTGTGAAAACTATTAAAGGTTATAGTCTTTGTTCTAGTAAAATCTCTGCATTGTTTAATGAAAACTAAATAAAAATATTGTACAATTAAGACTGATTTTAATATTTCATGTTTAATTTGAATACATTATTCAGAAGTTTGTTGTTCTTAAGAGATAGGTGGGGCCTGATTACTTTTGTTAATGAAAAAGGCAAAACTAATGAAAGTACAAAAACTTGATGAAAATCCTTTATATCCATTATCATCCATATAGTTCAACAGCTAAAATAACTATAAAGCATGTGGTACTCTATGGTTTGTATCAGAAGCAATATCTTGTCGATAGTCAGATATTAGGCTTTTGTTCATGTTTCCCACAGAGAACTCTTTGTTCGGGAGCAGCTTACAGATATCTTCATTACTGACAGCATTTATTATATTGCAATGCACTGTGTTTACTTCTAGCCCCTATTCCCACTTCCATTAGACCACCAACTCAGCATATGAACTACCTTACTCATTCCTGTCTTCATTATTAAATAATCACAGATGGGAATAAAGGGCAAATAAAGTGTCTTAGGGAGTAAATATTCTCATTAAGAGCACTCAAATTTCTCCAAAAGAAATTAGCTCTAAGAACTATTTGCATTAAATTATCAATTAGAAGTATGATAAAAGCAAACATTTTTACTCTTTGAAAAGCTAATAAGATAGCTTCTCTTCATTTCCTATTCACTATCTCAATGTTCCAGTATTGATATAGGAAGTAGAGAAGCCTATTTGATTTGACAGGGAAGAATAATTTAAGGAACACGTATGCTACAATCAGAACCTTCTGTTTTACTACACAACCATCAGTTACAACTTCTATCATGATAAATTTTTTAAAAATGTACTTTGGCATCTGCTGATTTTCTAGGATTTCTAATAATTGGAGTTGAAATACAAGCCAATGTCAACCTCAGGCAAAGGTAATGTGAGATTGTATGTAACTTTTCAAAGATAGTTTTCAGATTTGGTAGAAAGTCATTGAAAAAAATAAAAACCCTTCTAATCAGCTTGCAAGGCTTTTTGCTTTACCATGCTGTGATGGGTCATTACATGTACAGAACCTAATTTTCTATGGTGTGTCAGGCCTTTCTCTTAGGTCTGATGAGGTCTCAGGATAATTATGTGCATCAACCTACATGAGGAAACTTGAATCATTAGTTACATCCCACAGTCCTCTCACTGCCTTATGTCATCAGGTATTCTCTAGACAGAATTCCCTGGTTGGCATTTGCTTTTACTCATCAGTCTCTTATCAAGAATGCTCTGTAGCCAAGAACTAATTCAGATTAAAGAAATGAACAATTTATTAAAACTTCATACCTAATATAACTAATGTCGACTTGAAATACAATATGGATTTTATATGATTCTGATATATAAATTTTGCAATCTGAAAAAAACTTCATATTTTCACTTGCTTTTATATTATTTTCACATCTAGATACAAAATTTGCTCATTTGGTTTCAAAATTCACCACCACAAATGTTCATATTACAGATCATCTCTCATGATATATTAACTCTCAGGTTTCTTGTTTCTATTTTCTATCACAATATCATATCAGTAGAGGGCATATACTATGTCAAAAGTGACATTTGAGGTAGTATTTCAAAAGTAACAAATAGGTGCTTATTAAATATTGTATATGGGAATACCTGAGTATTTATCAACTGTAAAGAAAATGGTTACAAGTAGATATTAAGTCCCAAAGATAGGTAAGTAATCATTAAGGAGTTAGAACAAAATTCATCATGGTCTCAAACATGAAGAATTTTCTATTATTCAATATAATATTTGCAGAAATTTAAAATGAATCTCAGGTGCATCACAGAAAAATGATCATTTAGAAACATCTATTATATTACATATTTGTCTCATGGAAGTAGAACAGATTTTCTTTCAAGTATTAAGATAGGAAACGAGTTTTCCCTAATTATTTTATCTCCTTTATATAATTAGCTGTCTTAATCAGAATTCTGTCTTGTTACATTGAAAATAATCCTTTTATAATTCTGCAAAATCTATTAACTATTTCACTGTACTTTTCAATTTGTGATAGTACTACTACTTCATCTTGTTGCCTGGAGTCAATATTAAGCAACCTGAGCCAGTTTAGGAATCTACTTGTTTTTCTCTGGACATTTAAGTAAAGGCTTTAAATTAATCTTCCTTGGAAAAAAATATATCTGCTATAACTCAGTTCCCAATTTCCCTTGTTTTAAGCATTCCTTTTAGTATCATTGAAAATGTGCACCAAATGAGAAAATGGTACAGTTGAGTTAATAATGTAACAGAAAGGCCTATATTGGGTTTTTGGTGCATTGGCATTCATAAATCATACTGTATATCACAAATATTACCCTTATTCACAGTTAAATCATTTTAGCAATATAAATTAGAACTAAAACCATTGCCAGACATAAACTTTGTCTAGGGAGGTAAACAACTAGAATATATTCCCTATCATAAGCTATTCCTATATCCAAAATGATTTATTTTACATTAATCAAAAAAAATCTTTTTAGCAACATATTGTTGAAACTTCTAGAATTACTTTCCTCTAAAGTTTTAAATATTTTGGGATAAGGAATCTCGAATTGGTGGCCTTGGGCCAATCGATATTGTAGATATATTTTGTTTGCCCACTTTTCTCAAAACTTTTGAATTTGATTGCATATATTCTCCAATTTGGTCATAGGTCAAAATTTTTCCCTATGGTGGTATACTTGGCTTGAGTCATAACTGCCTGTCAATCTCTGTAATACTTTGAGTTTATAATTATTTGCTTTTACTTTGTATAAAAATGTAGCTATTAAAGAGAAATTATTGGTTTCTAACTCAACAAATATAAAACAAAGACTTATTTAACAACTGGTTTATCAAGTGTGTTTCTGCAAAGCCAACCGTGAAAATGAACAAAAACCCAGAGCAAATAAAAACACCAATGACAAATGATGTATTTTGTATTTATAGATTTTCATGAAGGAGACTAAGCAAAGGAATGTCCTGAGATGCTAACCCGATATCTTTTGCATTTTTAGTAAATATTGACCCCAAATGGCAATGCCTTCTTTTTCAATTAAAAATGTGTTTATAAAATAAGAAATATATGTCATGTATAATATTAAATGTTAATAGCTCTAAAATGAACATAGGTCTAGTAGACAGAACAGAGTCATTAAAATTGATCTATTATATAATCCCAGTAGTTCAGGAGGCTGAGGCAAAAGGATTGAAAGTTCATAGCCAGCCTCAGCAACTTAGGCCCTAACCAACTTAATGAGACCCTGTCTCAAAATGAAAAACAAAAAGAGCTAGGGATGTGGAATAATGGTTAAGCATCCCTGGGTTCAATCCCCAGTACCTGACTCTCCCCAGAAATCTATTATGCAATTCCCATGTAGCAACCATAGTGATTTAAAACAAATAACTTCATGTTATTCCCTTGTAAAACCTCTCATGGCTTACATTGCTCATAGAATATTTTCATGACCTATAAAACCTTAGTAATTTCCTTCTTCACTTTGTCAGCATCACAAGCCTCTTCACTCATTGTTACACCTATTGTGTGCATAGCTTCAGCTCCTTGAATTTGCCAAATACATTTTCTATATAGGCAAATAGGCATAAACATAGGTATAGATACAGAAACAGAATATGTGTAGCTATGAGATATAAGCTATGGTTATAAAAACAAAAGATTATTTCTGTAAAAACTATGTTGAATGTTTTAAGGTATGTATATATTTGTCACTTCAATTTTGTATACCAGTTTATGCCAATTGTACTAATTTTTGTAATATATATATACATTTATATAAAGAGAGATATATTAGCATCAGAGCAAAAAAGGTTATTTTTTATAAAAACTATATTGAATGTTTTGGTAAGATTTTAGAGAAGTGAGTGACGACAAATGGACCATTATTAAACACAGTGGGTGTTAAGATAATTTTAAAAGATACTTTTAAAATTCTTAAAATCTAGACTTATAGAACCACATACTTTCTAAGTATTCGAATCTTAATTTCACTTTAAAGGAAGTTTGAAACTGGCAATCATTGAGAACACATTATGTCCAAACTTCAGTTTTCTCAGAAATTTTTCAATAATGGAGAAAAAATTATTTAAGTAGTTACATCTGAAATTTGGTATTGTCATAGTCATCTGCACTCCATCTCCCTGGGTTTCACCCAAGAAAGATACCAGCCTGGCACCTCCTGCTTCCCCATTCACCTGACGTTAAATGCTCAAAGCAAATGGAATATGCTTTACTCTCTCACTAATTAAAGTGTGGTCCTTGGACCAGCAGCAAAGGCATTATCTGCGAGTCTGATAGAAATGAAGACTCTGGGGTCCCATTCTAGTTCTGCTGAATCAGAGTTTGCATTTTAATAAAATACCCATTGAACCACATGCAAATCAAAGTTCAAAAAGTACTGTTTAAAATTAACCCTAAGAGAAATACAATGGAAAACAAACAAAAATACCTTAAAAACTACTATTAAGACAAAGAGGGAATGTTTAATTTACTCAGGGGTACAAAAGATCAAGAATTGGGAAAAATCCCTACCCAGTTTGAGTAAAATACAGGAGCAAGTCATCAATACAAAGACATACTCAATAGGTAAGCAGAAAAACAAGAATCCTAGTTGTTCCTAAATAATTAAATGAACCCTGGACCTAATAGGAAAACAAATATAAAATAATTGAAATTAATGTTTTGAAAGAAGACACCTGGGTGTATTTAGTCCACGTATATGAGCTTTTAAGTTCCCAGGGGTGGAGAGGACGCTGTGTTGAACACGCAGAAAAAATACATTTATTATATATTTTTACCCAAAACATGGCACATCAAAAATTGTTTCAGACAAGCTATGACTCTGGGATGAATGATGCCTTTTATAAACAATATCTCACGAAGTCTTTTCTTTTTTTTCTTTTTCTTTTTTTTTTTTTTTTTTTTTTTGGTACTGGGGCACATAACCACTGATCCACAACCCCAGCCCCTTTCTGTATTTTATTTAGAGACAGGTTCTCACTGAGTTACTTAGGGCCTCGATAAGTTGCTAAAATTGGCTTTGAATTTGTGATCCTCCTGCCTCAAACTCCCAAACCGCTGGGATTACAGGCATGTGCCATTGTGCTCGGCCCTTGTGAAGTCTTAATTTTCATCCAATCCCACAAGTCTCATCATCTTCCTGGAAAGATACACTATCCGGCCAGGAATGCTGATTTCACCTTAGAATACTACTCTTTCTTTTGCGACTTTCTCTTTCTGTGACCCAGGAATATTTCCTATAAGACTCTCACACAACTTAATCAAGGCAATAGAAGAATTGTTCTATTGATTAAGTAAGTATAAACCTGTGACAAAATTCAACTGCTAAAAATTTGTCAAACTTCATCTAAATATTCTAAAGAATCAAACAGAAATTACCAATAAAACAAAAACAGTTAAAAGGATCACCCTAGTATTTGTTCTGTTAATTTATTTTCAGTAGACTTATTGGGGAAATTATCAAAACTCTATGCTGTTATTTGTACCTTTCAAGTTTGTCTTTGAACCTAATCATAATTAAGGGTACAAATTAACCAAATCAACATTTGTAAATTAAGCAAATTAAGGGGTTTTTTTTCCCTTCAAAGAAAAGTTTACATTGAGTTTAAGTGATTGAACTCAAAACATTTCTAGCAAACAATTTAAATTCAATTCAAGGCCTTTCAAGTGGTAACATCAAAGCATTATTGTAAGACTGTGAAAATAACCGGGAATCTGCGAACCTTCCCTGTCCATGTGTGTTTGGACTACTTGTATTCTAGTCCTAACTGAGGACTCTGTTTGCCTTGGAAGGAAAAACACACTTGCTAAGTGTGTGTGTGTGTGTGTGTGTGTGTGTGTGTGTGTGTACGCACGCATGTGCGTGCATGTGGAGGTAGAAGAAAAAGAGAGAGAAGGAGAATATCATAAGTGTGAGGACTTATAGAAGCTTTGATTGGTGGAGATTTTGTGTTATATTTTTCAGATAAATGTTTGGCAATTTTCCCCTAGTTAGTGCCAATGTCAGTACATGGCAAACAAGTTAATTCTTGACCAGTAATAACTGGTTTAAAATGGCCCACACCTGGCTAACCCGACAGAAGAATTAGAACTGGGTGTCTTGTGGGGATGGGGTGGAGAAGAGGCATTTCTGCATCTCCTGTTCTCTATTCTGTTCACCTGGGATTATAAAAATGGAGGGTGAGACAGATGCAGTGGATGGAGGCTAATGGTCCCTGAATCAAGCAGGATTATGAAACAGATCTCCTGTCAGGGCCATTCCTGTGTGGAAGACTCACAAATTACCAGGTCATGTCAGTACTCTTCAAGACAGAAAGAAAAATAAAAGGGAGAGAGGGCTTAAGTTTTTTTTCACTAAGTCTCTCCAAAACTCACAAAACTATTCCACCTGCATAGTCGTGGCTGGCCACCCCAAGCAGTAGGTGATCTCTCTAGCTTATCTTCAGACCCTCGATATATTTTGTTACCATGCCACAAAAGCTGTTTTGTTTTAATAAGCAAAGAAAACTCCACTTATTATTGTTATAGGCAGAAGTACGATTGTGTAAAGTGTTTTTGTTATGATAGAATTCACATTTATACAGTAACCAAAGACTGTGAGCTGACAGAGACTGCAATAGCAGAACTTCAGACATTACCCACAATATTTGGGCTGGGAGGAGATATTTAATTTTGAGGGAGGGAGTTGACACTAAGGCTCTTTCAAGTGACTGGTACTAACATGGATGCCAGGTGTTAAATACTATGCCATTTTCTGGACAATTGGATGATAATAGAAACAATGTCTATAGAGAACTTGCCAAATACCAGGTGCTTGGCTTGTATCATCTCTAATTTCACTAACATCTGGAAAAAGTGTGAATAACTGCTCAGATAACTGGCTTGCTGAGTCACACAGCTTGTAGGAAGTAGAGGTGCCAGTGAAGCCAAGTTTGTCCAACTCCCAAGCTTTTCCTCATCTCATGACAGTATTTAAGGAGGAGATAGTAAGAAGGTAGAAGAGTATTCTCACAGGGAGTCCAATGTCCTGGACTCTAGGGAAGTAGAGAAAAATAAAAAGCAAAACTTAGAATGGAAACATATTTAAATGGAATACCAGATTATTTATAAGGAATCTATAAAACTAGGCATTTTCCTAGTATAATTCTTGTCAATATCTTCAAACAATCCTGCGATCTATTTTTAACATTTTTATTGAATACAAATTGCATACCACAACTTTTAGCCATGTAAAACATACAATGCAATGGTTTTTATGATATTCACAGTGTTGGGCAAACATCACCATAACCTAAACTTAGAACATATTCATTTAAGATGAAACCCTGTATTCATTAGCTCTCATTCTCCACCCTCATTCTCCCACCTTCATCTCTAGGCAAACACTGATCTGCTTTAGGTCTCTACAGAAAATCTGGACATTTCCCACAAGTGAGGTTATGTAATATATGATCTTTTGTGATTAGTTCTTTCACTTAATGTTTTCATGACTCATATGTGTTGTAGCTGTATTGTTAATATTCCATTGTATGGATATACAACATTTTATTTATCCATTCACCAGTTGATGGATATTTGTGTTGTTTCTAGAATTTGACTCTTATAAACAGTGCTGCTGTGAATATGTGTGTGCAAAGTTTTGTGTATGTTTATGTTTTTATTTCTCTTGGATATATACCTAGGAGTAGAATCACTACATCACTTGGGAACTTTATGATAACCTTTAGAGGAACTGTCAGACTGTTTTCTTAAATAGTTGCACCATTTATCCTCCCACCAATAGCAAAGGAAGGTACCGTTTCCTTCCTTTTTTGTGACACTCCAAAATTTTCTTTTTTATTACAGTTATGCAAGTATATATGAAACAATTTTTCTTTGTGGTTTTGATGTGCATTTTCTTGATACATAATGATGTCTAGCATCTTTCCATATGCTTATTGGCTACCTGTATAGCTTCTTTGGAGAAATATCTGTTCCCAGTGATCTCTATACTATAGATAAAATAAGCAAATAAAATAATGTGTTTCATGATTTCAGCATGTCTATTCAAATTAAATGAATAATCAGATGAAAGAGTCCTTAACATATGAAAGGCATTAGTTCTTTCATGATTTAAGAACTGACCTGAAATAGGAATAGTCAAGATGAAGAAGCAGAAATGAGGGTTTCAATGATATTCTTATGTCCTTTTAGAAAAGCAGGTAATTGTTTTCATGGTTTGTAGCTGTGAAGACATTAGTTGAATTTGAAGGAAATTGAAGGTGCTTTTCCACCAGGGAAATGCAGTATTTTAATAAAATACTGTTCAAATTCTAGCTCTAGCACAGGCAATCTGTGTGACTCATTTCTATTCCTTACTTAACTCCCTCCCAAAGTAGTTGAGAGAGCTGTTTGATAATACACTCTGTAACATGCCCACACATAATAAGCTCTTGATACGTGCTAGCTTTTGATATTATTCTAAAAACTCATACACAACACACTGTGTGGTACCATAAGATCAACACAAAATGTGAGCCTGCTCTGTTTCTCTGGATGCTATGACCGACAGGGATAGAGAAATCAGCTCAGCTATGAGGACCTCCACTGCAGAAGAGGAAAGAAGGATACTTCAAGAAGTAACTGTTCATAGAGAAGGAGGTATATCAAACCAAAGCAGTTCATATTTTGTGGAAGACCATAAAAATCTATGAAACTGTCACCTCTTTTCTTTACCACTTTCCTTGTATTTCCTTATGAAGTAAAGCCATATTTTATACAAGAAGAACTCTAACATAGTGTTAACAATGGTGAAACCCCTCTAACAGCCGACTCTGTTTGACCTAAGAGGTTTCAAGGTCCTGAAATCTTGTTTTAGACAAACCAATAGAAATGGTATCCGGATTTTATCTACTTGAGCTTTTATAGCTTATATATTTCTATTTCCTATAGCTTTATCCAGTACAATAGAGGACTGATCTTCAGAAATGTGTTTCCTTTATCCAAGGCAAACTTTAATAACCCAATAAAAAAAAGTTTGAGGAAGTATTTGCACTATTTGTTACAATGTTGTATATAAGGCATATGTATCTTAAATGCCTGATTTATGAATGAAGTGTTCAAATACAATCCGGCCTTTCTTCCAGCTTTCATGCTATACACTATGCTATAGCATCTATTAAACATTTTGGAATAAATGGATCAAAATGCTATAATTCAACTGATGCTTGTTAATATTTTGTGTTTTATAAATATCTGTATTTCTGAACCCAATTTAAGAAAACAGTCCTACAAAATTACATGTATTGAAAAAGGCTTTTATGAAATACTACCAGCCCAAGTAAAGAATATTAAAGTAACATAAATCCTATAATTATGCTTATTTTACTATAAGCCAGAAACAACCACAGTTCTGAATTACATTAAAATTCAATGTTAGACATGTGCTTTATATAGTGGAATTAGAGTTTTATTTAGGACCTCTTAATTCTTTAACTTGGCATTAATTTAGCAAATACTTTTTGATCTCTATAAGCAGATTTATGTAAAAGCAATCATTCTGCTTTGAGGAGTTTTTACTTCTGACTATTATATTTCTCCTCAAATTTTTGCTCAAAAAGAGTAGAAATTTTCAGTTTATGAACCTGTCAGCATATAATTAATTTAAATATAATATTCTATATCAGTGCTTCCTATGGCAGCCTCTAGCTACATGTATCTATGGAGAACTTAACCTGTCACTCAGGAGGTTGAAGAACTGAATTTAAAAATTTTTCCAAATATAATTACGAAGCTGCCACATACCACAGCATCTCCCAAGGTGTATAACACAGGTATGGAGGACATAGTTATTTTATGACAAGCTATCACTTTAGGTAATGGCTCAAAATAATGAAGTGGATCAATTAAACAAATTCACCACTGATCATAGTATTTACATTATTAAAACTGGTAGTTAATCATTAGGGTACATGTATTTAGATAGATAAATATTTAAATAAAGTAACTATTTCTGATAGATTCTTATGAATATGTCCTGCTCAGAAGAAATGAAAATATAGCTAGCTCATTTTATTCATTTTTCTTTAAGCAAAATAGTTACCTAATGCCCAGCATGTGAACCAATGAGGATTCAGAAAAATCCACAAGGATCCTGATCCGTTAGTATGATTTTACATTAATTCAGTGTTTACTTTATCCCAGGTCCTTTAAGTATATGCTTTGTCCTGAAGAAGAGAGACAGTCCAGAAAGGGAGACAGTTACCAAACTGGAGGGAAGTATAGTGACCACAGCACTGCAGTATTAGAGCATCAGAATTAATGAGACTGAATATACAAGCATTCAAGGTAGTTTCTTTTTGCAAAACAAAATTTGGAAGATTAAGAAGAGTTTGTGAAGAGTCTTTGAAGGATTATGGAAAATAATACTCCTACAAGACAGCTCTGCAAGAAAAACAGAGGGAGGTTGGGAGGAGGGAGGGGAAATTGACTAAACATTAAACCTCATCCACCCTTTCCCAATAACAATGGACCCTGAGGGGGTAAACAAACTTTCATCCCTTCCCAGGTTCATCCCCAGCATCTCCACCAAAAGCAAACATTTATCCCTTCCCAACTCCTGTGCATCTTGAAGGAAGGAGGAAAATACTGAATGCTGGGCCCTGAACTTTGACCTTGCCCCATCGGGAATTAGTCCTAAATGGAGGCACAGCAAATATTGAAACTCTGGGCAACAATGGATCCCAGAGAAAAAACAATGGGCAATATTTGAGTACTCATCCCTCAGGATCTGGACTCCCATCTTCCCAGGTAATAACGAGTTTCAATCTTTTTACAACTACCCTCCCATGTTAAAGTTTTAACCTGTACAACTAGTCCCTGACTGTCAAAACTGCACATCCACAGTCTCCAACAAAACTATAAAACCCGGACTCCTTTTGTAACTCCATAACCAGAAAATGGGCCCTCCCATGCCTGATCCTCAGACCTCGCTGCAGAATAAAGGAAAGTTTGCTGATCCAAGTTTGCTTTCCATCTTCTGCCTCCATCATTTGTGGGTCATGAGCTTATACTCTTCCTGGGCAGAGAATTTATATGAATCAGGATATTGGAACGAACCAGCATGATGCTATTGTTTGATGACTTCTGGATCATAAAGGAGCAGCAGGTGATCAGGCAAGAACTAGATCCCCAGAAATAAGCAAGAGTCTCCCCTTAGAGTGAAAATTAAAGGTACTAACTAAAGGGTTTTAGAAAACAAAATGAGAATTCATATTGACATTCAAGAAAGATCTCTCTGAAGGACAGCAATCATGAAAAAAAAAAAAAAAAACACAACAATTTAGGTTGAAAACATTACTGTGGCTCTAAGTAATCCACAGATGAAATCTACAAGGAATCTAAAAGAGAAAGGCTCTGTCTTTCTGAGAAGCGAACAATCAGCAACTCCAGTCATCAAGAACTTAGTCCAAAGGCAGTAATAAAATGACAAGAAAATAGCAAACAAAAAGAAAAACAATAGGTCAATTCTTAGGAACTCTACTTGTAAAATAGATCCTTTCACAGAGTTTATCGACTTGGAAATGCAGGTAAAATGCTATGGGTTTACCCAGATAGATTGGAAGTAGATGTGCAGTATAAGAAAAGAAAAACACTTGTGGTACAGTGGTCCACTTTATGCTTTGAATGCAGCCCTTACTGCTCTGCTACTGCAACTTATTTTTAAATGGACATGTTTCTTTCTCTTCCTCTTTCCCTACTCCTCCCTAATCTTTCCCCCTCCCTAATCTCAGCGGGAACCTTTCTTTGGCATCCTAGACAGAGTTATCTGTCCCTGAGTACATACCCACCACAGGAACAAGGTAATCCAGACTTTGGGGATGGCACCAGAAGATCTCAGATATTACTATTTCCCAAATTAACAAGTGAACTACAACTCCAAGAGAGAACACATAGAATGTAGCCTTTGAACCACATCTTTAAAAGCCCCTTGTTTCTGTTGATGGGAGAATCACAGCTCCTGGGACAGGAGTTCCCTGTGTTTCTCCTTTGCTTGCAAAACAATAAGCCTTCTTTTTCCTTTTTCTCCAAACTGTGTCCTGGTTTTTGGATTAGCATCTGGGACAACGACGGAGCTTTTGGTAACACTTGTAGGAATCAGAAACAACAGCTGAAAGTGAGGAAAGAATAAATACCAGAAACTTTGTTTTCACTATTGCATTTCTAATAGGGAGCCTGACACCTGGCATAGGACGATGTGCTCAATAAACATTGGTTAATATATATGAATGCCATCTATAAATGAATACATCCTAAAAATCAGGAGAATTAGGATATTTAGATTAATAATTCATCACAGCAGTCCCAAGACTCCAGGATATTATATCCTAAGAGGATGACTGATGTTCACCCTGAGGCCCCAGGGGTAGTGTGGGTGGATAGCCAGCCACTGAGTCAGACTTTGACCCCACCAGGCACACTCATCTTAGTTCTTTCTGGAGCTGCAGGGATCATGTGTCTGCAGATTGAAACAGCTGCCTCCAAATAAGACATTTATCTGTGCCAAAGTCTCTTTTCTGGTAAATGCCAAATAGAAAAATGAAAACTATGAATCCCCTTTCTTAAGTAACATGACTATTTTATTTCTATTAACATTATGTAATCTATATAATTAACACATTATCATTTGGAGCAATGATAAACCAGATACAATCAGGCTCTGCATAGTGGCATATTTGCGCCTGACTCCATATCTGTCTCCTGTTAGCTTCTGTAAAACAAGGATTCCTGGGCCTTACCCCCAGAGATTCAGATTCAGGTAGTGTTATGTGCTAAGGATTTTTATTTTTATTTATGCAAATTTTCAGATTCCAATCCCAGCCATGCTTGAATATTAAAAAAAATGTGAATCCCCAACATGGATTCTGTTGAAGGCAAAGTTTACATATAATCTACTTGGTCTGGTCAGAAGCCTTCCCGAGAACAGGGTGACATCTGTAAAACCCCCCCACAGGAAAGGGCGCGCAAACACAAAGGAATGAGAAACTGTCTTAATCACAAGGATGCAGGCGGTTGCGACAGGTCCCTCAAGAGTCAATACAGGACAAATAGGACGTGCTGGGCCCCCGGGCTTGTCAAGGCTATTAAGAGATACCAATCCTGCTACTTTACTGAATTCACTTATGATTTCTAAGAGTTTTCTGGTGGAATTTCCAGGTTCCTCTAAATATAAATCATGTCATCAGCGAACAGGGATAGTTTGAGTTCCTCTTTTCCAATTCAGATCCCTTTAATTTCTTTGGTTTGTCTAATTGCTCAGGCTAGAGTCTCAAGAACGATGTTGAATAGAAGTGGTGAAAGAGGGCATCCCTGCCTTGTTCCAGTTTTTAGGGGGAATGCTTTCAGTTTTTCACCATTTAGAATGATATTAGCCATGGGCTTAGCGTAGATGGCCTTCACAATGTTAAGGAATGATCCCACTACCCCAATTTTTTCTAGTGTTTTGAGCATGAAGGGATGCTGTATTTTATCGAATGCTTTTTCTGCATCTATTGAAATAATCATGTGATTCTTAACTTTTAGTCTGTTGATATGGTGAATGACATTTATTGATTTCCGGATGTTGAATTTCATCTCACCCCAATTAGAATGGCGATTATCAAGAACATAAGCAACAATAGGTGTTGGCAAGGATGTGGGGACAAAGGTACACTCATACATTGCTGGTGGGGTTGCAAACTAGTGCAGCCACTCTGGAAAGCAGTATGGAGATTCCTCAGAAAGCTTGGAATGGAACAACCATTTGACCCAGCTATCCCACTCCTTGGCCTATACCCAAAGGACTTAAAATCAGCATACTACAGAGATACAGCCATATCAATGTTCATAGCTGCTCAATTCACTATAGCCAGATTGTGGAACCAACCTAGATGCCCTTCAGTTGATAAATGGATAAAGAAACTGTGGCATATATATACAATGGAATATTACTCCGCCATGAGGAATGACAAAATTATGGCATTTGCAGGGAAATGGATGAAATTGGAGGATATCATGCTAAGTGAGATAAGCCAATCTCAAAAAACTAAAGGATGAATGATCTCGCTGATAAGCGGATGAGGACATAAAGGGGGGGGTTGGAGGGGTTAGTATTAGGGTTAGGGTTAGGTTTAGGGTTAGGGATAAGGAAGGTGGTAAGAATGGAGGAAGAAAGGAATGTATAGAGGGAAAAGAGGGGTGGGAGGGGAGGGGGGAAGAGAAAAAATAACAGAATGAATCAAACAACATTGCCCTATGTAAATTTATGATTTTTAATTTAAAAAAAAAAAAAAGAGAGAGAGATACCAATCCGAGGAATGTGCTGCTGCCCAGGAACCTTATCTATCAAGGACAGGGGGGCCTAGCCCTAACTCATCTCCTGCATAGCTCACCGCTTCCCTCCTTCTTTCTTCCTTCAGGACCTTTCAGTTCTGGTGGAACTCAATGAGAATCAAATAGATTGGTGGGACCCAACCAAAGAGGACAAATGTTTAGCTGTTCAAATGTTAACCAATAATATATAGGTCTTTGTATGTGAATGCTTAAAAATCTCTTAAATAGAGTGCTTTCTCACCCCTCAGGGCAGCTCCCCACTCAGCTATTGTAGTGGTCTGAGAGGCTGGTCAAAACCTCGTTGTGTGTCTTGCATTATCGTGTGTGTGCACTTTGACTCTCTGGGGATTGGTCAATATTGAACCCCAACCTTAGGTACCAATGGATCCCCTTGCTAGGTGCTTGCTGAGAGTCCCAGCATGTCAAGAATAGTTCCTGAGGATGGTTGCATAGGTGTTGCCCTTTTTATTTACTAATGATTGATTTTAAGCAAGGTTTGAGATCATGCTGAGAAAGTAAGGCCTTTTTTTCCCTGAATTCACTCAGCTCTTCATTTTCTAATTAATGGTTTATCAAACTGGTATGGAAAAATGTGCCCACAGTGAAAACAAAAGATCTCTCTCTCTGGTCTTTAATCCTCTCTTTTTTAAAAAGAATTTCCTCCTGCTTTACTCAGCTCACAAGGTAGAACACAACATTTGTTCAAACCCTAGGCTGCAAACATTGAGGTCATTTTTCCAGGTTGTTCCCATAATGGGGAATGATACTCAATTTTTCCCCAGAGACTGGCTTTATATTTGGATATTTTGGCAACAGAATCTCTTTATAGCCGGAGTGTGAACTACTAACAGTCAAGGGCTTTGCAATCACTGCTCTGAGCCTTTGCTGCCCCTGTTTCCTCATAACCCATGGTGTTTGTTTAGGTGAAGGTTTCTCCCAGTTTTGTTGTGTCTAACAGAACCCAGATTGAACCAGATAATCCTGAAAATGCATGCAATATTTGTCTTTAAAACAAAGAAAGAAACCAAAAAAACCCCTAAACTTTGCACATTTTGTATTTGTGAAAAAGAGCTGAATTATGTATTCTACCTCAAGGCGCTTATATTTTAAAATTAAAAAGTAATAATGCATTAAAAGGCATAACCAACATGAAGCCAGAAAACATGCATATAATAATGAAATATACAAGACTGTTCCTAAAAGTACAGCAGTCCAGGTGTTCACCAATAATGGGGTGGATACACTGTGGGAATGCCAGACTCCAGTGAGATAAAAGAAATACAGCTCTGTGCAGCGCTAGGGTTGTGTGGTGGACCTGTTGAGCCAAAGAAGCCAGGCACAAAACTGTCATGATGGATGACACCTTTCCAAAATTAGAACAAAGTAACATTCCAAGATGTAGGAATGAAGCCAGAATTGGAGACAAGCAGTGTAGAAATAGAGAATAGGGTCAAATCAAGGAAATGGCCATGAAAGCCATCTGCATTTGGAAGTTGGAGACTGCCCCCGGCAGAATGGAATGTCAAGGATTTCTGGAGCCCATTGATTATCGAATTTACCTGCCCTTGTCAGGGACTACAAGTGAGGAACAGCTAATTAATGCCCCCTGGACCCTTACCTGGCTGAACCACTTTGGCCCTCCCCCTGTCATCTGCTGCTTACCTTTTTTGCTATGTCACCAGCAACTCCTGGGTCTAGGCATGTAGGCAGGAAGGAGAGATAATGGGGGAGAGAAAAGAACAAAGAAAACCCTAATCTATAAGAGTTGCAGAGCACACTCACTTCTTGAAACTCTAGAACATCAGCCATGGCCCCCTTCTCCCTCCGGGAGAAGTCTGTATTATTACTACTTTTAAATAAAACCTGCTTACTATGCTTGCCTTGGTGTGCTTCTCTAATGTTCAAACTTCAACATTTGAGGAAGCAGAACTCGTCACTAGTAAACGGTGGTATGAGGAAGTCAGGGCTTTGGTTACTTTGAGGACAGTATAATCACATGCAGGAAGTTTTGGGGGCTTAAAATGGGTGGTAGTTGCTCAAGTATGTTCACTGGTGATGTTCAACTGAAGTGTACATTGTGACTGTACTTTTGTCTTATTTTTGTGTAGTATGGGGATTGAATCAAGGGCATTCTACCACTGAGTTACATCCTCCCTCCCCCAGACCTTTTAATTTTTTAAATTTTGAAACAAAGTCCTCTGTAAGTTGCCCATGCTGGCCTCAAACTTTCTATCCTCCTATCTCAACCTCCCCAGTAACTACGATTACAGGTCTATGCCACTTCACCTGGCTGTTATATTTTAATTAAAAAAAAGTTTAAATAATTACTTTGAATCTCATTTATTTCAACATGATAATTTAATTGTATTAGCTTGAATTCATTGAATTAATACCAGGAGATGAAAAAAGAGAATAGACAATTTAGATTAACAAGACACCTGTTACTATCTTAAAATAAGTGTTGTTACATAAATCTCAGCAATCTTCAGTGAATGTAGAAAACAGTACATAGATGCTTAGCAGGAAAAAAAATCAGTATTAAAAAATTCAAAATATAGAAAATTTTGTTTTAGCAGATAACACACAAAAGGAAACGAAAGCAGAATTCAGAATAAAAAAGTCTTGTTTATTAGATCTTCATTTCTTTTGCTTCTCTTTAACTGCTTTTTGACCATTCTTTGCTCAGGTAAACAATGGGTGCAAGGTAATGACTGAAAAAAAGATTTTTTAAAAAAATTTTAGTCCACTAGCAACTCTTTGAATAACTTATAATAGCTTATGTAATACAAAGCTGCTCCCCGCCCTTTCCATTGCATCACAACCTAGCTTGTGAGTCTGAAAGCTGCTCTCCCCGCCCTTTCCGGTGCAGCCATTTTCCCCGCCTCCCAACTACTTGTCAGTCTGTGAACAGCCTAGCTAGCTATTGGTTCATCAGTCAGCTTGCAAGTATCCTTCTCCATTATTGGTCCCCTGATACCCTGGCAGAATTCAACTGCTTAAGGGTAGCTACCCCGCCATCTTTTCTCATGTTTTCTCTGCCCCTGACTCACTTTCTTTCTTCTCCTCGCTTTTCCACTCTCTCTATCCCGCGTGCCCTTTCTCTTTCCTTTCTCTTCTCCTTTCTTACCCTGCAGGGAGACACTCTGTTTGCTTAATAAACTCCCTTATGTGATTCCCTGTGCCCAGTGTGGTTTTCGTGGGATTTCTTACAGCTTAAATGAAGTTTACAGTACATTTTAGGAAAAGGAGTCTTTGGGTTTATTTTTGGTTGGTTAGTCTGAATTAGTGATATCCAACAGAATTTTATGTGATGATGGCTAAGGGCCTGTGTGATGATTATTATGGCCACTAGCATATGGGCTCCTGAACCCTTGAAATGTGGCTAGTGTGATAGAGAAAATAAATATTTAATTTTAATTAATTTTATTATACTATATTACTCATTATATGTACATTTTTATTTTTAATTAATTTAAGTATATATTTAATTAATTTAGATGTAAATTCACATGGCTACATGAGCCTAGTTATAACTCCATGCAAGTCTTTATGACCATCAGGTCCCACTTTCTCTCCTCAGGTCTCTGAAACAATGGTGGGTTGTTACAATAACCAGAGCCAAGTCAGGACTGCTGGGAGGTTTCATAGAAGGTGAAGAAGGCAAAGGTAGTTATTTCATTGCACAGTTACCAGAGGAAATGGATTTCTCTGCAAAGTTTGATAATTACAAAGTCTCAAAGTCTTAAGGAATATTAAATGGGTCTCCAGGAAAGACAACTTCAAAAATTTTAAATTTATCCAAATTAGCAAACTTTGAATAACCACATAGAAGAAACAGAAAGTGAGGACTAAAAGCAATAAAGCAACTGACCAGAAAACCTTGATTAAAATCTAGGTAAGTAACTGGTTATCCTTTGATCTTAGCAAATTCTTCCAAGTATGTTGGTATCAATACCCTGCTCTTGGAGCTATAGCATGCAAGATTTGAGCATCCAAACATTTTCTCAGGTATGCCTAAAAATAATTTTTTCTCATATTTTGGACTTAACTGTTAAAATTTTACCCTTGATATATTATATCTTGATCTGAGAACAATTGCAATTTCACGACACTTTATTTGTTATTTGAAGAATCAGTCTTTTTCAAGAAAGTCAGCAAGATATAAGGAAGTAACTCAATTCACCCCTTCCTCTAGCGCCAGTGTAGTATCCTAGCACCCCAAATCACAAGTGTGTTTTGGTCATCGCCCAGATAGTTTAGAACACAGTGTCTTTAATAAAACAGTGACCCTTCAAACAACTCGTATGATTCTGGGGCAGTGTTATGATTCGCATGCGATCTAACAGTAAGATTGATGCTCCCATTGTGTTTGAAGGATGACAGCTATAAAGTGACTGGAAGAGTTTCTTGTAAAATTTTTCCTCACTGAAAACCACTCTGTCTTTCTCTCATAAAGCAGAAATATTCTGACTTGCCATTTTCAGACGTTTAGAAAATATTTGCATCATACCCACAAATTGAAATAAATGTAAAGCAAATTTAATTAATATCTTATTTCTCTTTCTCTCAGACCCCATCATCCATCCCCCCTTTTACTCACATATTAACATTAATGGAACTAAAATTTATCTTAGAAGCAATGTGGAAAAGAAACTTGCCAGACTCCAAGTAAAAAGTCAGTCTCAACAAAATTATCATTGCCCAACCAGATTAATTATATTTTAGCTATGCTGGAACATATCTGGTTCATTCAAATTGTCCTCTCGATTTAATTACTTTCATTGGTAGTAGTACATTTCTAATCTTTTAAACAGTCTTTAAGAGGATTATACTGCTGAACAGTTTTGAGATGTAAAGTTATTCCTTGTCCAAAAGTCTACTTATTATTCACCAGACAATACAATTAAAAGCAGTAGAATATGCCAAACTTCTCTTCATCAGAGAATGGTCACATTTGGAGTAAGGTTGGCCCTAAATTCAGTATCACTGATGTCCTTATAAAACAAGAGAAAGGAATAGATAGAAACAGAGGTCAGAGATAGCCATGAGAATATGGAGGCAAAGATGGAGAGATGTATCTATAACCCAGAGAATGTTGAGGATTCCTGGCAACAAGTACAAACTAGGAGGAGGCATGGAACAGACTGTTCTCCAGGGAGTCAGAGGGAGCACAGCTCTGACAACATCTTGATCTTAGACTTCTACACTCCAGAACATTAAGGGAATATATTTGTCTTGTTTTAAGCCATCTAATCTGCATTCACTGGTTATAGCAGTACCAGGAAATGAATACCTTCACCAACAAGGGAACGGCAATTCAACTGTCATCCAACTGTAACTGTGGAAGCCACATACTGTGTGATCCTCCATGTGCTAAGTACAAAGAGCTCTTGACTTACAACTGTGTGCCTGGCTTTCTCACTTCAGAATAAAAACAGAATAAATATATTTTTAGGTTATAAATCAGGATTTATTATAAAGCATGAGAAGATGCTCACTGATTAAATATCTAAAATTATATTTTGGGAAGGAGATAAATTGTGACATAAAAGTTTTTCAAGATACAGGATAGAATGGTAACCAAATAAACAGGTAAAAACGCAAGAAATCTTAATAAACACTGTCTAAAACAACAAAAATAACACTAATTTGGTAGTAAAAAATAGAATACTGTAAAATAAGGGCCTGTGATACAATTAAGAGATTGGGGGAAGGGATCAAAGTTTAATTGTTCAGCATTTTTAAAAACTAAGGAGAAATACTGCCTATGTTAAACTTTTGAGGATTACAAAATCATGTTGCATTTTAAAATGTTAATTGTTGAAAGTAACAGGATAGAGTTATAGGGGACAAAGCAATAGAGATAATAGAATATAGACAATAAAAATAGGAATAAACTCAACGTAATTAGAGAAAAAGGAGGGTAAATATGAGACTGAAAATAGCATTGCCCCTATCTCAGACTTCTAGCTCCTGCGCTGTGAGAAGTCATGTCTGTTTTTTAAGTCATCCAGTCCATGGCAGTCCAAACCTATTAATATATGATGGGATAATATTTAGTTGTTTAATTTCATGGAAAAAAAAAAGTATGCAGAAGACTATTCCACCTTTATTTTTAAAAATTGAGATGATGAATTATTGTAGATTACATTAAATAAATGTAATTTTCAGGTATATCATGAAAATAATAGATCCTGATAAGTAATTTTAGGATAAATGAGATGATACAATCACTTCTTTCTAAAGTGATCTTCAGTTATTTTGGAAACAGAATAAAATTTAAAACTATAACTAGAAGATCTTTAGATATATTGAGATACTTTCTGATTGAGTTAGGAATATCTGAATATCTGAAGATAAACATTGTGATTCTTACTGAAATTACTCTAATATTTATAATTTCTTCTAAAATATCCATACACAAACCTTAGCTGTTTTTGTTGTTGTTGTTGTTTTTTGCTTATTTGTTTGTTTTATGGTTTGATTCTGGAATGTCCCTCAAAGTCTCATGTGTTGAAGGCTTGGTCCTCAGTGAAGCAAGGTTCAGAGGTAGAGCTTTTGAGAAATGAGTGGATTAAGAGGACTTTGATTTCATCAGTGAATTTATCTGTTCATAATTGAATAGACTACTAGGAAGGGGCGGAAACCAGGCAGGTGGAGCATGGTTGGAAGCAGTAGGTCACTAGTGTGACCCTGGGTATGATATCTTATCCCTGGCCCTTTCCTTTCTCTGTCCCTCTCTGCTTCTTGCCTACATTGAGCTAAGTAGCTTTCCTATGCCATGCCCTTCTGCCCTGATGTTCTGCCTCATCTCAGACCCAGAGCAATGGAGCTGGTCAACCATGAACTGAAACCTCTGAAACCCTAAGCCAAAATAAATCTTTCCTGCTTTGTTTTTCTCAGATACTGGTCACAGCAATGAAAAGTTAACCGCTTTGCATAGAATTAAAGGGATTTCATACCAATTACAAAAATGATAACTCTAATGGTTTCTTAAGATCTTACTGTGAACTAATAAGCACCAGCTAAGTCCTTTACATACATTTTTGTGTTTAACCCTTTCCTACCACCAGAGAGTAGATATTATCTCTTTTGCAGTTGGAATAAAAGGAGGATTAAACAGTTAAAGAATTTGATCTTGAGAAAACAAAGCATTTGATCTCAGACATTCTTTCCTCTATATCTAGTCATATATGCACATTTCTCCAAACATCTCTCTATCTTTTTATCAGAGAATGGGGAACCCAGTATTGAGAAAGCAAGATATGAGTGCTAAGTATGCTTGCTGCTATAACTCAGCATAATTTAATACATGAAAATACAATCTTTTCCTTGTTTCCTAACATCATAGATGTTCCTATCATCATAGATGATAGTAGTGACAGAATGATGACTGTCAACATGCAGAGAGAATAATTCATCCAATGTAATTTTTGGTTGAATCCAGTGACCATATTTTGTGTATGGTCTGTGCTGGCCATGGAAGCCTGGAAACACTGGCATTCAGCTCCTGCCACTTGAATTGTTTGAACAAATCATAAAAACTGGGTTTTGCTCACTGATCAAATCCGTGGAGCCAAAAAAACACCTCTCTGCTTATAAAAAATATACTCAAGTTCTAAGCTATAACAAGTGGTGCAAAATCTGGCAAAAAGACTCTCATCACTGAATGTAGTTCCCAATTGGGCTCTGAGTCGGAAGACAGAATGCCAATTTAGCCTCATTAACCTTCCTGACACCTTCCTTCAGCAAAGCATAAATAAGTTTGACTGTGGGCTGAAGTTTCCTGTGCCAGATTCTCAGCTCCAGTGCACTAGCTGTAGGCACAGTGCTCTTCTTCCCCAATAGCTACAAGCAGGAAAATGGCAGCAGATTTGAAATTTAAATGACCTCAGGCAATGTGTTGACCCAAATTTTCTGTCAGTGATTTAAGAGGCATTCAATGGCTCTAGGCAGGAACAAAAAGAGCTGAAAAATTCTCTCCATGAATAATCTCAAGCAACTTCAGGGCCAGATTTTGTCTTCAGGTTCCCGCATATAACTCAGTAATGCTTTCATCTTGGGGAAATCAACAGGACCTGTGCCCTGTGAACATAATATTGAACTCAAAATAGTCAGTGTTTAGGAAAGGACAGATGATGCCAAAGTCTGGAGTCTTTGAAAGGTTTAGTAAACAGAAAATAATACTTTGGAGATATATGAAAAGATAAGTAAATTTTAATAAACTTGTATAACAACACAATATAAATACCACCATGGACAGGAATCCTAGATGGATAAGATCAATACTCAGAGGGACTTCCAGGATTTCACTTGGTAGGAGGATTGAGAGTTTATATAAAAATAAGTTTGAGGTCTAAAACTATGGCTGTATAAGGTTAAAATTCTACCCCAATCTTTCCTCAACAGAAAGTGTTTCCCAGATCTGGCTGTATTTCTGTAGTATGCAGATTTAAATCAGCCATATAATTCTGAGTAATCATTATTTTACACTATTATAATTGACAACACAAAGATAAAATTTCCAACTTAGCATGAATAAAGCATTCTCAATTCTATCTAACATAAAAAAGGTGGCACCTATCTTTTCAAAATTGTGTTTTCATGTTATTCTACTTTGGTGTCATTTTTTAAAAGGAAGCTTATAATAGAAAAATATTTGAAAAGCAGAAGAAATTATTTTATACATACTCACAAGAAAAGTATGCTTCATTTCCTGCAGCAAAACAGTTGGCTTTCTTTCATTCTTGAAAAATAAAATGTGTCAATAGGTATATTGTAAATAATATTGATACATTGCTTCTGGCAATATATTGATAAATAATTATATTTGGCCAATATTTAATTTTAGATATTACTTTTGTTGATAGTAGAAGCAAATTTATATAAGAGTTCTACTGAAAACATCTAACAATAGCCTTCAAAGATTCAGCCAAGGAACCACAAACTCTGTACCTGATGAAATAATTAAGCATCATCTGTATCTACCATGTGGGTGGATTTATGGTATGAGTATGTTCCTGGTAAAACACTAAATTAGCAGATATTTCACTTCAAGAGTAAAAAGCATTTATAATATACTATTCAATTGCAACGCTTCTTTGAGGAAAAATAAAGGGAATCTGTTCATAATGCTGCTATTAAGCATAACAGAATAGAGAAAGGGCCCCCTGTTTACATCAAACTTAAGTGGTAAGCATTTACTCACTGTTGCTCCTCAAACCACTGGAGAATCTTAAAAGGAGTTGTTTCAATTTAATTCCCAGCATGTCATTTGCTTTTTTTATGTAAGTTTTCTTATATTTTTCCATGTGTTAAAAATCATCAAGCAGTCACTTGATAATCTTGGGCATGTGGTAGGAGAAATCAAAGATATATCTGATGTCTATTGATATTTATGTTTAAGCAGCAGAGACTGTGCCCTGCTATGCTTGTCAGAGTAAAGAGGATCTAGGGCTTGGGGGTCAAAATAGACGTCGTGCTATCTCTTCCCTATAGAATGAAATCTATTACGTGGACAATAAAATATGAGAGAGCTTCATTTGTCAGATAATTAATGTCCCTTAGTTTCTCTGTCTTCTAGGACTATTGATCATCGAGCCTCACTTGTTGGTTATATACATTTTTAAAAAATGATAAATGTGTTTTTATATTTATAGTTTCCTGAGATCCCATTGTCCCTTATATTGTTTTACACACACACATATGTACTCATAAATTATCCCTAGTTCTCTCCACGTTTATTTGGTAATCAACTGGTCATTTTCTTTCTTCTTCCAAACCAAAAATTCCTTGAAGTCAAGGACTGTATCTTTCATATATTAATACTCTCTTAGATTTAAGATTAGTCTAATATTTTTTACAGAGTAGATAATGGAATGCTGGATACATTTCTTTGAAAGAAAGGAAGAGAGAGAGGAAGAAAGAGAAGAGGGGAAGAGTAGGAAAAAAAGAAAGAAAAAGTATGGGAATGACACATGCCCAAAATCACAAAATCAATTTGCTGATCTCATTTCCCTTCTTATCCTGGACATAAAAATTTTGCCTAAAATTTTACAATAAGGTGTAGAAGAGAAGCTTGGCTTACAACAGAGAAAAGAATTAACAAAATATATTTACCCAAATCAAAATTTTGCCTATGGCTGGATAATTGTTTTTTTAATAACATGGTTTTTAAGTCAGGAGATAGATGATTAAGCAAGAGAATAAGATCAGATATATCAGTAAAATGACAATTTGACATTTTTTTGGAATTATTAATATTATATTATGTAGGCAAAATAAAATGACTTTAATCTTAAATAATTATCCCTACTAAAAATGAGGCATCTTATTAGTCTAATTTTTACTTGTTAAAATTGAAATTAACTTTTCTTTCTATATAATGCTTATTTTGGATTTTTTTACTCTGCTACTTAGATTTTTAGTTGCTTAGCTCATCTACATCTTTACAAAATACAAATTAATCATACATAGATAATTCACATTGTTATCAATGTGAGTTCTGTTAAGTTTTTCAGTTAATACTGAAAATGAAGAGATTTACCATGAGAAGTAAAATCAGATTTGTATAGCAGAACATTTGTGACTAAAGGGCTTATAAGATCTGGAATACAATTTTCTGTTCACAACTACAGGCATCTTAGAAAAGTCCATAGATCACCAGTCAGGGTTGTCGTATTCTGATAAAACTCAATAATCTATTCTTATGTCCTTTCAGGATTAAATGTCCACTCACATTCTCTCAAAGTCCTCCTAATTAGCCCTCCTAATTATCCCATTAAGATTATTTTTTTCATTTGAAAAATTAGAGATTTAGGTTCAGACACTTTATTGATTAATTAATTAATTGATTGATTATAGTACTGGGGATTGAACCCAGGGTCTCATGCATGCCAGGTAAAATAATCTACTATTGAGCCATATCACCAACCCATTATGTTCAGAAATTTAAAATACATGCAGAGTCAGCATTTACATCACATCTGTCTGGTTATAATGCTCATTCTATTTTTCTGAATCAAGATCTAGTTTTGAAACCTATTGTATCATTCCCATTTTCCAAAAGAGTTTTTTTTTTTTTTTTAATCAAATTTTAGTCTCCAGAGCTCTAAAATGGGAATAACACAAAATTCCCAGGTTGGACTGGTTATTTAATAAAACAGCAATGAAAATGAATTAAGCCCAGGAGTTGGAAATGAAATAGGTGAGCAATGAGTGCATTTTTTTCCCCCTAAGAGACTAATCATTTTCTGTTCTTGAGCTCTTCAGGTTGATGGCAAGTGAGCAATTGTCAATATAAGGGCCGTGTTCTAAGAAGAGAGTTCCCTGGAGGAACACTGATACTTAGTGCTTTTCAAAAGAAAATATTTTTGTCTTGGAAATTTAGCTCTGTGAATTAATTTATGAATTGATGAGCCAAACAACAGAAAATGATTAATTGACTTCTTCTCCTCAAGAATGCCACTGTTTCAGGTTTTACAATATTGATGATACCGTGTCAAATTACATATTTTGTCAAACAGAATGAAATGAACTCCTTAGTGATCCTGAAATTATTCTTCTTTAATCTTATCATTTAATTCACTTAAAGATCAAAGAATATAAATTATGTTTCCAGCAAAATGAACTCACTGGGTAATATATCTCAAAATTTGCAATAACATTTCTCTTATTTAAATTCACAAAAACTTTAGGGAGATAAAACTAAAGAAAAGCAAAGGTTCAAACAGACAAATATTCAAAGCAGAAATTCAAAAATTCAGTTTCTACCTCTCGATTCTTTTAATTAAAGAATCATAGGGGGACAAAAACAGAATCATAGAGGTAAAAATTTCAAACCATTATTAAAAGCTTCAAATCACAAATTTTAATTCTTGTCTTTGGGCATATTTTCAATCTTTCTTTGCAATGTTGAACAACTGATAACTATAGAGAGGTCCAATAACCATGTCTATTTCTACAGTTTAATTCCAGGCTTTAGCTAGGAGAGAGAGAATATCAACAAGTCATTTTCTAAACAGCTTCAAACTTGACGTGAAATTGAATAAAAGTAACACATTTCCCACCTTCATCATAGAGGCAGAAGTGGAAATAAGTTATGAGATGAGAGCCATATGTGAAGATGTGCAGAACAGAAAGCTGATTTTTGGTGGCTTCCTTTGGCATTCCTGACATAGCCATGGCACCCACACCATCCTTCGAGCTGGAAACTTCTACCCCATTTTTTATTCTTCCTGCTCATTCACTTTTCACATAAAAATCTGGCCATCTCACATAACCTCTCTCTTCTCCAACCTCCCTTTTCTATCCTCACTAGTTTTTCTGGTTCAGTTTTTATCACTGCACATCTTTCCTGTTACAATAAGTTCTACCTCTTAAGATACATCATCTATAACTCAAATATAATTATACCACTCCATTACTCAGAAACATCTGATAGGTGTCTGGTGTCCATCAGTTAAAAACCACACTTCGAAGTAGAAGCTACAAAGCCTTTCATAAGCTAGACCCAAAGTATTGGTGATTACTTATAATCAAATATAGGTAAAATAAGGATTTCCTTGAAAAAAACTTTTTTAATATCATCAAAATTACCATGCACACTGAAAGCAATTGTTTCTAGAATCAACTGTATAAGAGCGTCGGGGGGTTTGTCATTCACACATTCGTCTTCCCATCCATCCTTATGGTACTTATTTAATCCCAGCACTCCCTACAACCCACTCTAAACTTATTGCCCCAGCATGCTACTCACTAAAACAATAAGAATCCTGGGTTTCTATACCTTTGAATTTGCTATTCTTTTGTCTGGAATTCTCTTTGACCATTTTCAGTCTTCCATCGTTCAAGGCACAATTAAAATATCCCCAACTTCAAAATTTTCCTTCATCATCTAGTCAGAATTTATGGTCGTCTTCATTTATTCCCCTGTACTTTGATCATTCATCTATGATAGCAATTCTTTACAACCTGATTATATAACATAGTTTACAAGTTTCACAAAAGGAATGTGAGCTGGGAAACAGTCCGGAGCAATGATTATCTCAAGGCCTAGTACAATAACTGGCACATAGTATGTATTCCACATAGGCTTCATGTCTAGAATCTTAAAGTAAAATAACTTTGAGTCTTATGTCCATTTTTGTTAGATCATGTAACAATTTTCTGTGATTTTTGTTAGATCATGCAACAATTTTCTGTCTGTTCATTATAGGACAAAAGGAATATATATGACATTGATCTAAGAGTTACTTTTTATTTCTATTTTCTCATTGAGATAAGGATTCTAAGGATACTTTTAAAACATAGGAGACCTTTTCTTATGATTCCTAATTAACAGATTTTTATGCTTTTATCCATACAAAGGAACACTTCAACGGATCAAATAGTATTCAATGGTCAACTTCAATTTTTTAAAATACAGGAAAAATGTGGTTTCATTGAAATAACTTGCTAATTTCATTTAAATAGCCAAACAAATGGAAATCAATTGTTTTTGGATCAGCTATGAATAGAGAAAATAATTATGCTGGCATTCACCCATTCATCTCATTATCCATCCTTGTGGTATTTATTTAGTGCCAATTATGTTCCAGATACTGACTTGACTATGGAAAAACGAAGTTGAATACATGGTTCCATATATCTAGGTTTTCTTTTTTCTTTTCTGGTTTTTTTTTTTTTTTTTTTTCCCCCTACACATAAGTGCACTCAGTTTGCTAAATCAACCAAGCACTTTTTGGAAAATCCATTCCAATGACAATAACAAACTCTGCTCACTGAAAGAAATGGGCACATTTGAAGGTGATGGATGTTCCAATTAAAAACATTTGCTTTCTTGAATCCAAATAAATATAGAGGACTATATCACCAGCTCTCCACAAAAAGTGAGTAAATAACACTGGCAACAGGAAGGAGAGATACTTTTATAATGAAATAAATACTTTGTAATCAGAGAAGTCCTGAAGCATTTCAAGAGCTGCCTACCTCTCTTTTCAGCCACTGTCAGCCATGACAGGAATCACTAAGCAAGGCCTCAGGCAGAAAGGTGTTCAATTAAGCATCTTAAGATGGATCATTTTTCATTTTTCATTCTGAATCCACACTAATATTTTTTTCAGTAATAAAAGTTTAGAGTTGTTCCAAATACACTCCAAAAAAGACTGTGATCAAAGTTATCATTATTTGAACTGGGTTACCAAGGGTAGGAAGATGAGTGTGGGAGGGAATGATAAACATTCACTTTAAGACTTTTATAACTAGGTTGAAAAATACCTGTAGCTACTGCTCAAATGGTCTACTACTTTTTGTATATGCCATGACAACCTTTAAAACTGTGATGTCATTTCTTTTTCATTGCCCAGAAGTAATCTAAACTCACTTTATGGTTCATTATTTTCTTCTTAATCTTTTCACATTCAAGTTATTTTTTATCCTTCTGAAACTGCAAAATGATGATTCTCAATTCTAACCCTCCTCTTCAAACTTCCTGTGTCATTTGTCACTACTGTCTTCTTGATTTCAGAAATCTTCTCCATTAATCATTTTTTTTTCAATACCGCCCTTCTTGGGCCTCCTTGGGAAAACTACTTTTTTCTGCAATTGTTTTCAGAGACTCTATTCTTCGTTTTTTGGAGCAATGTATCTCAAAAGTTAATGTGAATATGAATCATCTTGGGACCTTATTAAAGTGCATATTCTGATTCAGTGGGTCTGGAATGAGGTCCAGGATGCTATATTCTAACAAGCTCTTTGGTTATGATGATGAAAATGATGCTGATCCACAGATCACACATTGAGTAGCAAGACTCTAATCATGCAGTCTTCAACACAGTAGCTACTAGAGGTGATTGAGCACTAAAAATGTGGCTAGTCCTAATTGCTGTATGCCGTTTATACAAAATACCCACCAGAGTTCAAAGATATAGTTTCAAAAAATGAATGTAAGATACTTGCAAATGTTTTAATATTAATTTTATATTGAAACAGTATTTCAGATATGTGAGATTAAATAAAATACAAAAACTTTGCATGCTTACTTTTACTTTTTTTGGTTCACATATTAGAAATTTTTAAGTTACATTTGTGGATTGCATTATATTTCTAATGGTCAGCACTGCTTTAGTTAGAGGCAGATGTTCCAAAAACTAATGAGGCATAGGATTCAGGGTCTCATACTTAATTGGTGACTTCCAAGGCTTGTAATGGAACCTAGTGAGTTTGCATTTGTAATTTTGTACTGTTTTCCTAAAGAGGGCAATCCAAACTTAATAGGCTTTAAGCCTCACATAACCTTCAACTTCCTGGTTGACAACACATGAGGAAATCCACTAACTGAGCTTCAACTGTTGATACTGTGCAAACAGACAGCTATGCCCAGACCCCAGGACTTTTCCTACTCTTCATTCTCATATTTCTGAGTCTCTGTTTTAGTCATGACATCATCATAAACCTGTATTTTGCCTGAAAAAACCTTATTCTTATTTGTTGCAGATTATTAATCTCTGTGGTATTTGCTCATGCTGTTCTCCCAGCCAGAGAAGGTCAGTCTCCCAGCTATAGAAATCCTACTTATTTTCTAAAGCTTACTTCCAGACTCCTCTCTAAAATGCATATGACTATTCCAGATGACAATGATTACTCCCTTAAGCATCTGAGTAAATCATCGTCCCTTAGTGTGGATTTAGGTAATATTGTCATTTCTATGCTTATTCTTCACTTTACCTCAATTCCAGTCTTTTCTAGGATCCCTCAGAAAAGTTATTCAACAAACATCCTTATAAAATAAGCATTCTTGTCTCATGTTTTACTGAGGCATTTGATTATAAATGCAAAGTGAACAGGCTGCATAATCAATGGAAAGAATTCCCTGATGATCCTATTCAAAAACCCTATTGCCCACTGTTGTTTAATGCATTTGTCCAAGTATGCGTGGAAGACGGTAGAGGACACCTGCTTCTGTGTTAAACTGCTAGTCCCCTATGGTTAGAGTGTTTGTGCTGCCCAGTTACAACTGAACCATGATCTGCTCTTCTGTGCCAACAGCAAATCTCTGCCAACACTGACTCTGTCTTCCCAGTTTTCTGGCTATGCTCTCTCCCTTGCCCATGTTTTGGAAAGCCATGCACACCTTGCAGTAGATATTGCTCATATAGCCTGTTCACCACCAATAGCACACAGTAACAACAAATATAGATTTTCCCCGCTGGAACATGAACTCTGTGACTGTCACCTTCTGATATTCTTAGCATCAGGTTGAATGAGTGAATGAACATTGAAAAAAATTTAACACTTTAGCTAGTGGCCTAACTCTCCTTCTTCTCTTCACTTGTTTCATATCATTAGCGAATCACTTTTTTGTGCCATCAAGAGTTCAATAACCTATTTATCCTGCCATTTTCCACTGTTATTGACTTCCCAAACCCTAATTTTTGAAGCAATTTTTCTGTATATTTTTTCTCTCTTCATTGACAGTAGGCTAAATAAGCTAAGGTCATAATTTGCATATGTTGGAATCTGAAATAGCATATTTCAGTTAAGAACATTAGTATCAGATGAACTAATTCAAATACTGACCTATTCTGCCATCTAATAGTTGACCTAGGATGAATACTTAATCATTTTTGAAACATCAATTTTTCCATCTATAGACTAGGTGTAAAAATAAAACTACCTCATAGTTGTTATTTTTGTGAGGATTAACTAAAATAGTGCATAGAAAGTTCCCTTTAGAATGCTCGATATATAATAAGCATTTGATAAAAGTTTTATTATATATAGTAATAATAAGAGTGCCTAGCAGAAACTTTGAATATGAAGTTCAATAAGTAATTGGTTAATCAGCATATAATTTTTCATGTTTGAATATATTGACATACTGTTTCCATCATCAATTTAGTAAGTTCCTACTGTATCTCAATTTTAGGCTATGTATTTATGGCATTATTATGGTTTGGATCTGGAATGTTCCCCAAAAGCTCAGGTTTTGAAAGCAGGGTACGTAATAATGCAACAAGATTGAGAAGCTGGGCTTCTAGCCAATGATTGAATCATGAGGGTTCTGACCTCACAGGGGCATTAATTCATTTGATGGATTATTCCATTAGTAGTTAGATGGACCATTGGTAGGTGGGACTGAGATAGAGGAAGTAAGTCACTGGGTGCCTGCCCTAGAAGGGTTTATCTTCTTCCCAGTCTTTTCCCACTCTCTCTGATTCCAAGATGACATGAGTTGAGTAGCTTTCCTCTGCCACACCCTTCTACCATTATGTTCTGCCTTACCTCAGGCTCAAAGAAATGTTCAGTTGACCATGCATGAAATCTTTTGCAACTGTGAGACAAAATAAATCTTTCCTCCTCTAAGTTGTTCTTGTTAGGTTGGCTGGTCACAGTAGTGAAAAGTTAATACTGGCATGACACACACAAACTATATATCTTATCTACTCAATCAACATCTTTGTTGTTCATCACAGGAGTGTTCACCTCAAGAAAATACGACTCTATTATATATTTTCAGAACTTGTTCTCTGAGCTAATCTTAATATTTCTTAATATTTTTCCTAAGAAGATAATATAAAAAATAATCAAAATCAATTAAGGCAAGAATATAATTTTGTAAATGGATACCACACCTAGGAAATCTGGTCTTGTAGGAATATGCCCTTGAAGTGTGAAGCATATCAGAGAGGACGAGCTCCTACTAACTAGATCAGATCACTAGTAGAGCAAGAAATACTGTTCATTTCAGCCTTCAGTGCCCTAGAATAAGAAGCCATCAAAATGATTTGAACTCTTTTTTTTTTTTTAGAATAAATAAGACTTCAAAAGAGGCTGAGTACATTTACATACGTAAAAGACCAGGAGCTACCAAAGAAAAGAGGCACTGCAAATATTCTGTCATGCTATCACTGCTCTATAACAAAGATGAAAGACCACAAAAGACACACACACACACACACACACACACACACACACACACACACACACACACACCCCTAAACAATAAGTAGAGAAATAATGGGAAGAGCCTTTATAGGAAATAGCACATTACAATTTTATTATTAAAATTAAACTTGAAGGTAAGAGGAAGCCCACAGAAGCAAACACAAAGCACATAAAAGAGAATCAATATGATTTAGATTGAGAAATTCAAAAGCTTCTCATGCTTGGGCATTGAGGAAACTACTTGTGCTAACAGTTGATCTCTGATAGATGTGAATACTTAACATGTAAAAAAAAATGAATAGTGCCTAGGGACAGGCAGTAATCATTCTGATGCACTTTTGTCCCATTTGTCTAGAGGTTCAAGATGTTTTCCAACTGAGGGACTTCAAACTTTGCTTCTAGGAGAGACAGCACCTGGCAGACCTGGCAGATGATGGAAGAGGAAGTATGAATTTCCAGTTATGCCTTGAAAGACATTATTCTCACCTCTTTTGTAATCATGCCACCACACACTGGATTTAAATCAAGAAAAGACAGAAAGTGTTCTTCCTCTCACTTAGAGAAACATGGATGGTCAAGAGTCAATCATAAACATCAGGGTGCAGAATGATGTGAATAGATGTGGATTGTCAAGACAAGGGAGAATTCCTGATATTATCTCCTCAAACATCTAATCACTTGTTCTTTATTTTAGCTCAAGCTAATTTTAGAAGTTGAGGGAACAGAGTGAAACAGTGGGGGAAGATATGGCAAGAGACATCAGTAGGATGTAGTCGATGATGCAAAGATCATCAACAAACATCCTGACTCCATCATCACTTTCCATGTGATTTAGTCATGTCACTAGTTTTAAGTCTCACAGAGTCGCCAAAAATACCATTACATTTCTGAGAAGTTAAAGACCTATAATAATTGACAATGTTGTTTTTTTCTGCAAGAAAAGAGGTTTACCTTGGATTCACGGAGTTATAGGAAAAAGAAAATTGAATATTCTGTCTCATTTTTAGTTTTAAAGATCAAGCTGTCACTAATTTCCTTGAAATTCTATCACATCATTGAGACCTAATATTCAGAAAATGAACCAAATATTAGTGGAAGTATTTCTATTTTGTTCAATATTTTACATGCAAAAGCATCTGTTGAATTTTCTTTTTTCTTTCTTTCTTTCTTTTATTAATGTAAATGTAATTCTAAGCCCCAGGAGATCCTACTAGAGATTCTAACTTTAACACAGATTATTGGTTTTGATTTTTTAGAACCTTTGTAAGATGTCTGTTGGTCTCTTCTGATTTTTTTTTTTTTTTTTTGCTGCATTATAATTATACCTCATGTGAGATTCATCATGCCATATTCATACATGTACATAACATAATTTGAACAACCTCATTCCGCAATGACTTCCATTTCCTTCCTCTCCTCCCTCCCCAGATGCACTTGCTCTACTCTACTGATCCCCTTTCTATTATCCATATTGTTATTTTAATTAGTACAATTACATATGTGTGTGCATATGGGATTTATTGTGGTAAATTTGTACACAGACATAGCATACTTCGTAAGATTTCATTCCATGGTGCTCTTTTTCATTTTCATCTTGTTTTGCTTTTTCCTATACTTCTTGGGGATGTATTTCAACCAGTAGGGCAGAAACTTTCTTCCAGGAGGCCTGAAAAGTCTTTCTTTCCAATACTTCCCGTGTCCCTTTAGGTCTTTATGTTGTAGCAGATCACAAGGACTTTTGTGCAATTTTCCATTTGTCTAATCTACAGTAAGGAAAAGTCTAGGTCAGCATGGAGCTATCTCAGAACCAGGCTTTGCTGCAATTCTATGGAGAAGTCCCTCAGTTGAGAAATCTGATCTGTTTTTGACTACAGATTGCAGTTCTCCCTTCACACCTTAGAAAAGAAAAAAATCAAAAGTCCCTTCAGCAGAGAGAGAGATTGTGAACATAGTAATCTTCATAAAAGCAGTGCTGATGAAATTGGACGAGATCCTAAGGTTTAGCAGTTTCCAAGTTATTTATTTATTTATTTTTAGGTAATTAATGTTTTTGTTGGTGGTGATAAGAATATTATAAATGAATATGGTAAACTTAATTATTTTGTGCTGGATACAGAGATAAGTGCTTTATATGTTTTGTTTCACTTAATTTTCAGTTTTCACAACAACTTGAAATATGTACTTAAGCATTATAAGTCACATTTCATATTCGAAAAACAGGCCTAAACTCATGTGGTCATAAGTTGTGGGGGAACTAGAATCTGAAACAATCAGAATCATCCTAGAACCAGTTTTCCTAACTATTTTCCAATACTGCCTCCTGAACAAACCCTCAAGTAGAATCACTGTATAAAAAAAAAAATATGTTTAGATCATGACTACTTTTTCAAGAAGAAGCAAATGTTAGGATATTTGAGCTCTGTTCAGTTTGTTTCTACCTTGCCTTATCTGCAATTCTGTCCCTTATGCCCTTTCCAACAAACTTTTTAGATTTTACAAAATTTAGTTTGAAAAACCACTGATATAATCTGAACTTCATTTTTTACTAACATTTGAATTATCGTGTAAATCCAAGGTCATCAATATCTAGTCTTTAGATCAAATACGACCTGCTTTCTACTTTTCTAAAGAAAATTTTATTGGAACACAGCCATGGCTATTCCTGTGATATATTTTCTAAGGATAGTTTTTCCCAACAAAGATAGTGCTTAGTGGGTATGGCTATTTATCTGCACAGCATAAAGCATGTACCATCCAGTCCATTATAGAAACCTATTGCCATTCTTATAAATACCTTTGAAGTTAAATACATTTAGGTAGTAATTTAAACATAAATTGTAAAACATTTTGAATGATATTCTTTCATTATAGATAGGTGATATAAATGCACACTTCAAGTAGCAACATTTATCATAAATATAGTTCACATATTACATTTAGTTGATTTGATCTTGAGTTATTAAAACATCTTTAAAAAAATTTCTCATCTCTCCCTTTTGAAAAATTTTAATTAACTTTGAAGAAAATGTGAAAAAATTAGAGTTTCCATATATCCCATACCTAGTTTCTCCTATTGTTAACATCTTACATGGCTTTAGTACTTTGATGATAGATCATGACCAATATTGACACATTATTATTAACTGATGTCTGTGCTTTATTTAGGTCTCCTTAGTTTTTCCTTACTGATACTTTCTGTTCTAGAATCTCCTCTGGGCTGGTACCTTATATTTGGTGATCATGTCTTCTTAGGTGTGTAATGGCTATGACAGCTTCTCTGACTTTTCTTATTTCTGATGACTTTGTCGATCCTGAGAAATACTAATTACCTATTTTGTGCAATAGCCCTCTACTGGAATTTGTCTGGTGTTTTCTCATAATTTGGCTGTGAGGATGGATTTAGGGAAGAAAGGTCACAGAGGTAAAAAGTCATTTTCTTTTTTTATTATTTCTTTTTAGTTATACATGACAATAAGATCAGTTTTATATAACTATACAAACACAGAATATATCTTATTCTAATTAGAACCCCATTCTTGTGGATGTATGTACATGACAGTGGGATTCACTGATATGTTTTCACATATGTACATAGGAAAATTATGTCAGATTCATTCCACTATCTTTCCTATTCCTATCCCCCCTATCTTCCCTCAATTACCCTTTGTCTAATCCACTGAACTTCTATTCTTCCCCTACACACCCTTATTGTGGCTTAGCTTCAACCTATCAGAGACAACATTTTTTTTTTTTTGTAATTGGCCTATTTCACTTAGCATGATAGTCTCCAGATCCATCCATTTACTGGCAAATGACATAAAGTCATGCCTCTTTATGACTGAGTAACATATACCACAATTTCTTTACCTATTCATCTGTCGAAGGGCACTTGGGTTGGCTCCATAGCTTAGTTATTGTGAATTCTGCTGCTGTAACCATTGATTTGGCTGCATTATTGTAATATGTTGATTTAAAACCTTTGAATATATACCGAGGAGTGGGATAACTGGGTCAAATGATTATTCTATTTCTCGTGTTTTGAGGAATCTCCATACTGCTTTCCAGAGTGGTTGCACCAATTTGCAGTCCCACTAGCAGTGTATGAGTGTACCTTTTTCCCAACATCCTCACCAACATTTATTGTTACTTGTATTCTTGATAATTGCCATTCTGACTGGAGTGAGATGAAATCTCAGTGTAGTTTTAATTTGAATTTCTCTAATTGCTATAGATGTTGTATATTTTTTATATATTTGTTGATCATTTGTATTATTTATATTAATTATATATATCAATATGAACTTGTGTATATTTGTGATTTTGGATTAAAATTCAACATTTTTACTTTGTCATTCAAATTGTTCTACTTTTGCCATTGAGAGCTCTTTCATTTGGTTTCTGTATCCTTTTTAATATGCCTCTATCTTTGTGAGTGTTTGTGTGTGTGTATGCATGTTTAGCACTTCCTTACTTTTTGATGCTACAGGTTCATTTTGTGTATCTCCTATCCCTGCCTGACAGTCAGCCATTTCTTCATGGCATACTGTTTCTTTTGATTGAAGAACAGTATTAGAAAATAAGATTTTGATATTAGGGTGCTTCTTGCTACTGCAGTGCATTTACTTGTAGGCCTTCTCAGCTGACAGAGCTAGAAAATATTTATCCTATATTAAACTTTGTATATACATACACCTACACATATTTTATATTAATCATCTGTATTAAAACAGAACTACTTATGAGTTTATACTTGATGCTTTCCACTCATCTACTACCACTTAGACTAGTCTAGTCCCCTCCTCTTTCTTATCTGAACAAGCCCATGCTTAATAGTAAGAAATCTGGTTCCTACCACCTGCCACCCCTTCTTAATTATTCAACTTCTGCATACATATCTAATGGTATCAGGATTCTTAACTCATATTCTATGTCTATTTTTTTCCATGCCATCTTTTGACTGATAAAAACAAGATTTATCTTTTTACCTTTTACTCCAGTGATATGGTATGAGTAACTGACATGAAGTTTAAGTTTGCTTCTTGTTTATCAAGGCCAATTGACTTGCACATCCACCACCTAATCTCCCCATTCTTTATAAGTGTAATATTTACTCTGCTCTTCCCCATCTTTGAATGTTTTAACCTACATAGATATAGTAAAAACGCAAAAGAGAAATTTCTTTTAAGTTATGAAAAGAAATCAGAGAATTAGGATGATGTTTTCAAAATGATGATAGCCTGTTTCTTAGTTCTATAAAACTTTTGAAAAATAGGTCAAAGAGTGGGAGCATCCTTATACTGCTATACCAGGTCAGCCAGGTCAGGTTTTTTTTTTTTTTTTTTTTTTTGGTGGTGGTGCTAGGGATTGAATTGAAACCAGGGCCTTGTGCATGCTAGGCAAGCACTATAGCAACTGAGCTATATCCCCAGCCCCAGTTCTTTTTTTAAATACTTCTAATGATTATGCTGAAGTGGTTGGAGAGAAAAGAGTAAGCACTTCATTTATTAGTGTATTTCTTAATGTTTTTCTTTTTTTTATCAAAGGAAAGGTAGACGTGTTGAGATACTATATCAAACAGATGTAGTCTAAATATAATTCACAGAGCTTTAAATAATTTAATAAACATGAGTCACCAGCATCCTTCCTATAATTTTTTCCTGCACAATATGTTTAAAACAAAAATGAATTAAAATCATAGTGGTTTTATCATCAACATAAAACCATGAGGTTATTAAGGGGTATGGGAAAGCATGGTTTACAATAAAACATCATCTTTGTTTTGAAGGATTACCCATATTGCATTGTTTGCAGTATTTAGAAACCACATATTTACAATGAATATGTTTTAAACAGTAACCCTCAAACATTCTCACCTTTACAAAAGAAAAAGATTGGGCCAATGTTTGGAGTCAGGGTTGAACAGAGTTTTCCCTTTCTCTTTTTCCATATCTATGGAATACCACCCATTCTTTAGGATCCAGTTCAGTCCACTCTGCTCCAGAAAGTCTAATTATCTCAAACCATTGGCCCTCTCTCTTCTGGATATCCCCTCTCTCTTCTGGATAGCTTCTAACTGTCTGTTGTATTAAACATCTGAGCATTTGCATAGCCCTGCTTCGTGTTAGAAAACTGAAGTTTTACAACCTGATTTAAACCCATAAGAGAATGGTGTTATACTTGCTTCACTTCCTAACACTCAGCATTTTACCAACCCACAGAAAGCATAAATATCAATATCTGCAGTAGTTCAGCTGGGTTTGATGGAGCGGAATTTGGATAGCACAATGCATTAAGAGTTCAGGAACTTTGAAGACTTTGTGGCAAGACAGAGAGTCCTTCCTGGGAGAACAATAACTGATAAAAAGAAACAAAATGTATTTGCTAATGCTGCCAGTAGCCAAAGGTAAGTGCTCCAAATACCCCTCTGACAGTTCTCCTAAACCAGACCACTCTCATACTTCCATTTCAATCATTTTTATGTTCTTCCTTCTGACAATCTATTCTTCTATGGTACTTTGGTGACTTGGGAGTAGGAGAGATGGAACTTACACATTTGTCAAAAGTAAGATGGATTTGGACAAAAAATAAGGATCTTATATCTAGACATGTTGAAAAAAATAAATGTTTCTAGGGATGGAGAAAACTGGGATTTCTCTGTTATTATTTAAGGAGTACCTACCTTTTGAACACTATAAAATAAAAGAACTAAAAGACAAAACTGTCAGTAATTTCAAGAACCATTCTTTGCCAAAAATTGATGGAGAAAAGTGGGAGCTGATTCTTGGTTCAATTTAACTTTGCTCTCTGTCCTTTAGTTAGAATTCATTTGTCTTCACTGGTTATACTTACAAAGAATAAGATAGATGAAACCTTTTTTCTACAACACTATCTTTTCTGTAACTTTTCGGCTTGACTCAGATCAGTTTTGGGTCTAAGACAAGGTCCTTAGCAAGGTCATGATGTGTTCATTGGGCTACTTTTTATGTCACCAGGTGCCAGGATCTAGAGGAGTCATTGGTCACTTAGTGCCTGTCTTGCATACATTCTTTCTTCCTCAGAGACTTGTGACTGCCTTTGGGGCAATTATCTCATTCCTATTGTGATAGTCTTGGGGGAAACGGGTATACGTTAACACTTGTGACTGGTTTCTGCTTTGGACGACAGAGGGGTCAGATTCTCCTCTGCCAACAGAGATAGAGACTAGCGACATAGGATTTGTGTATGTGACTTGGATGTGGCACAAAGAGGTACTATCTCATAGACAAAATCTCTATCCAGTAAAGAAAATTGAAAGCCATAGTTGTAAATAGTTCATTACACTGCATATCAATTGTGTAGTTTTGTTAATAGACAAGTCCATATTTCATGTTTCCAATGACCTCTTGTTTCTTTTCCTGCTAATTCATCCCCAAGTCTAGATTGCTAGCCTGCTGCTGATTCCATCAATGCACTTACAATTCTTTCTTTTTCGCTTATTTTCTAAAGCAAATTTCTGTATCTGTGATCAAGAACACATTTAGGACTGCTTCTATTACTTCCTTTTTTTAAAAAAATTTTTTTGGCTGGCAATGGACCTTTATTTTATTAATTTATATGCAGTGTGAGAATCAAACCTAGTGACTTGCATGTGCTAGGCAAGCGCTCCGCCACTGAGCCCTATTACTTCTTTCTTGATAAATACTTTGCTTACTTTTCACCAAAGCCGAGTACCCTTGGAGTCTTCAGGAAATGAGAGGTAATATAATTCTCTGTGAAAAGGGACAGTCTCTTCTGCTAAATCTCACCAGGGAGTCTCTACTTCACTGCCTGTTGGAAACCTGTTTAAAAATTCCAGTATTACTTGAATCTCATCCCTGAAATTTTCTTCACAAACCACATCTCAATGAATCAAAAATGTTCCACTCCATTAACTGCTTACAGGTATGCTGCGTGTTTGAGGAATGGGCCATAATTCTCAAGGTGAAAGAAAGGCACATTTTATGTCTCTTTGATCACAAAATAAAGAATCCTGATGAAGGCACTTTATTAGAAGGCTTTCTGCATGACTCCTTGATCCTAGGGCACAAGTACAACTTGAAAATTTTAATTATTTAGGCAGGTGCTCAGAGTTTGAAATTCTGATTTTAATTTCACAATGTTTCATTTAGTATTGGCCTGAATATAATGAAAAAGATTACTGGAATTATTTCATGAACCACAAATTTCTATATCTCTGCTTATAATATTTCTTCTGAAAAACAAAATGATTTTTATCATGAAATTAATTTTTATGTTATTATGGTTAAGGCAATTTGGTTAGTGGTTAAAAGTATAGACTGAAACCAGATCAATAGAATATTTAAACAACAGCAATAAAAGACAGGTATAATTTGGACATGAATACAAAACAATGGGAAAAAGGAGTAAGTTGGGCTTTCCAAGTACAGGAAACAAAATGAATAAAGTTTAAAGAGAAAAACTAATAGCAGGAATCACCAAGTATTTAATAGATACCCAGCTCTGTTCTAAATGATTTGCATGTATTAGTCCACATTTTTATGACAACATAAAAATTCATAGAATTCTACCAATTCTATGTGGTAGGAATTGTTATTATTAATTTTTAAATTTATTTTTATTTATTTTTTACAGACTGCATTTTGATTCATTGTACACAAATGGAGTACATCATTTCATTTCTATGGTTGTACATGATGTAGATTCAAGCCATTTGTGTAATATACACATACATAGGGTAATGATGTCTGTCTCATTCCACCATTTTTCATACCTTCTACTACATTTTCCTCTACGTAATCTAAAGTTCCTCCATTCTTTTCTCATCCCTTCCCCCACCCCCATTATATATCATCATCCACTTATCAGGAAAAACATTTGGTTTTTTGGGTTTGACTTATTTCACTTAGCATGATATTCTCCAATTCCATCCATTTATCTGCAAATGCCATAATATTCTTCTTTATGGCCGAATAATATTCCACTGTGTATATGTACCACAGTTTCTTTACCCATTCATCTGTTGAAGGGTATCTAGATTGGTTCCATGATCTAGCTATTGTGAATTGAGTTGCTATAAACATTGATGTGGCTTACAGAAGAAGATATATGGGTGATTAATAAATATATGAGAAGGTGTTCAACATCTCTAGTAAATAGAGAAATGCAAATTAAAACAACTCTTAAGATTTCATCTTACTCCAATTAGAATGGCTATTATCAAGAACACAAACAATAATAGATGTTGACATGGATGTGGGAAAAAAGCACACTTTAACAGTGTTGGTGGAGTTGCAAATTGGTGCAGCCGCTCTGGAGAGCAGTATGGAGAATCCTCAGAAAACTTGGAATGTACCCACCTTTTGACCCAGTTATTCTACTCCTTGGTTTGTACCCAAAGGAATTAAAATTGGCATACTACAGTAGGAATTATTATTAGCCCTATTTTACAGATAAGGAAACTGCAACAGAGAGAGCTCAGGTAACCTGTCCAAAGTCACACAGTTTGAATTCAGAAAAGGCAAGATTCATAGTCAGGGAGCCAGGCTTGGCAGTACTGCACTCTTGAACCTGCCCTATCCTATGCTAGTTGGCTAGTTGGCATTAGTGTAGATGTGTGATGGCAAATGATGTAAAGAATCAGGTGGAAAATTCTGTTGGGATCAAGAATGGAAGACTTGAATGTTCTGAATAGGAGCATGTATGACACTCTGAAGTTGTGTGAGGGCCATTAAGTTTTTAGAGCAGGGGAAGACTTTAGAGTTAAGCTTTAGGAAAAATCTGGTAGGGTGATGAGGAGAAATTCAAGAGACACAAGGCATCCACATAAGAGTGGGGAAGCTGTTATCCTGATTAAAACAAGAGCTGAGAGTTAGAGTTACATAACTACTCTGAAGTGGGAAGCAGTTCGGAGCAATAGATACTTGCTGGACTTCAGCATTCTAGCATTGGAGATGCAAAGATGAATTTTGTCTACCTAGTTTTGTTTATGCCCTATCCATGTATTAGAGCCTGCAATGTGAAGTCTGGTGAATGAATGAGTGGATACACACGTATTGGGGGCAACTTCAGAGGGCCTTGACTAAGCATGATCATAAGACAGAGGTGCTGCGAAAGCATTTTGAGATAATGTTAAATACCAATACCACTTAGTCTATTGTCTACTGCACCAATTGGATTAAGAGTATCATAAAACTATACAATGATATTTCTAATGGGGAAAGCATATTTAATTAATAGTTATTAGAATCCTGGATTTCAGAATAAAAACTGTGGCTGAAGAAATTCTCAAATCTATTGCAGGAATGAACACTTGAATTTGAAGTGGATATGGTGCTATTCTCATTTTGCACATCTTGGTGCCAAGATTTTACCAACATTCTGTAATATTCAAGACTGTATTCCCTAATATATTGAATATATTCATACTGAATATATTGAATTATATATTGAATATAAAAATTCAATATATATATTGAATATATTCATACCTGAATTTTAAAAGTTAATGCTGCCAATCCTCCAAATTCCACAGCACTTGAAAATTTAAACAGAATTACAAACAGTATTAAGCAGCATTTACCTGTTCCTACTCCATATCTGTCCATTGTCTCCCATATTTCATGACAGAAATTTTTAAAAATTTTCCCTCTTATGCTAAGACTTTGATTTTCAAACCTCCACCATAATATCTTCTCACTTATTGTCTAGTGGTTAGGTTACTGTTGCTTCCAGTGAATGGTCTAGAATAACAAAAGTAAACTGTCTTGTAATGTTATTGTACAGTTGAAAGTACTTGATTTGCTATTTAATTGTTTTACTTCATAATAAGAGTATAAAGTAGAATGAAAACAAGCAATACTTAAGATTTCTTCCTTTTAAAAACCAGAGTCATGGAGAGTTTAAAAGTGTATTGTTTAAAGCCAACAGCTTTAAACATATATATATAGTCATATATGCATATATATATATAGTCACGCAGAACCACGCTTTCTTGTGGCCTGCTGTGTTCATTTTAAATAAAGATCACAAAGGCTCTGAGTAATTGCCTAATTTTTCTATATACTAATTTAGCATTGCAAATATTGCCTCAATATTATAAATGTGAAAATAAATTAGCCTGAAAACTGTTCTGCACGCAATGTTTAACAAGTATGGATTATATGCTGTGTGCGGATTTCCTTCTCCTGTCTTTTCCTGGTTAGTTACATCTGCTACACAGTGCTCTGTATATCCATTATACATCCAGTATCTCTCTTCCTAGGCTCCCCACACTCCAAAGAAGATTTCTATGAAAGAAGAATCAATTGAATTGGAAAGTTGAGATTGAATAAAGCAAGGTTCTTCTAGGCTCGCTGCCTAATTCTAATTAAGCCCTCCTTGATTTAGTTTAGATACTGGGCATATGGCCCAGGACTTAATTTCATGGTTATAATAAATCATGTGCGCCATCAGCAGGGTCCTCTTCAATCAAGATTTATATACTGTGTAGAGTTGAACAAGTTATCCAAGATGGGAGGAAAAATACAAAAAGCTAAAGTGTGCTGAAACAATTTCTTCACTGAAGATTGAAAAGTTATTCAAGTCCCTTGATTATTTTGTTTTTAACAAGTACATGTGCACCCATCACACTATCTGCCTTCAAAATATACTATAAAGCTATAGTAATCCAAAAAAATGCAACTGGCATGAAAACAGGCACATGGATTAGTGGAACATAAGACAAACAAACCATGCAGTTACAATCGATCCTTGACAAAAATGCCCAGGAAACAGTGGGGAAGGACAGTCTTTTCAAAAAGTGGTCCTGAGAAAAATGGATACATATATACGAGTAGAATAAAATTGGACACTTGTCTTACACCATATATCATTATCAATTCAAAGTGGATGAAAGACTGAAACATAAGACTGAGACTATAAAACTACTGGAAGAAAACAGAGGGAAAAAGCTTCATGACATTGATTTGGGCAATACTTTTTACATACGTGCTTAAAAGGACAATCAACAAGAGTAATAATAGAAATTTGGAATTTACAACTAATTAAAACAGAGTAAAGGAAACAACAGAGCAAAGAGACAATCTACAATATGGGAAAAGCATTTTCAAACCATGCATCTAATAAGATGTTACCCAAAATATAGAGAGAACTCAAACAAGTCAGTACTCAGAAAACAAACAGCCTGATTTAAAAATGGGTGAAGAAAAAAAAAATGGGCAAATGACATTCTCAAAAAGCTCAACATTACTAACCAACAGGGAAATGCAAATTAAAACCACAATGAGACAACACCTCATACATGTTAGAATGGCTATTAACCAAAAGTTAAAAGATTATGTGCCGTAAGGTATGGAGAAAAGGGTTCTTGTGACTGTTGGTAGGAATATAAACTGGCATAGACATAATGGAAAACAGCATAGATGTTCCTTCAAAAATTAGAAGCAGAACTATCATTTGATTTGGTAATCCCATCTCTGAGCATATGTATACAAAGGTAATGAAATATGTATGTTGAAGTAATATATGCACTCCATAATCTCTATAGCATCATTCATAATAGTCAAGATTCAGAAATAACCTGAATTTCCATCAGTGAATGATGAATGGATAAAGAAAATGAGTTGCATATGAATAGTCACCGCTCAGTATCTATAATCTTTCGTTCTAGTACCATCTGTGGATACCAAACTCTGCTGATGCTCAAGTCCCTTATATAAAATGGTATAGTATTTGCACATAACATACATATATCATCCCATCTTCTTTAAATCATCCTCTACTGGTGATATTTAATATGAGGTAAATGCTATGTCAGTAGTTGTTAATATTACACTGTTAATACTGTACTGGTTACGGAATAGCAACTTGCTATATACAGAAAAAATTCTGTACATGTTCGTTACAGAAGCATTTTTTCCCAAATATTTTTGATCCACTATTGGTTAAATCTGTCCAAGTGGAATCTAGATATGGAAGGCCAACCACATATGTTATTTATATTGCATATGCATATTAATATATATTTCAATGTAAATATATTGCATATATTGCCAACCAAGTATATATTGCATATGTAGTATATATTTATGTATATATTAGAATATATATTGTGTGCATAATTATATATTGCACATGTATTTTATATATGTACTATAAATATTGCATACACATCTGTGTATACATACATATATATGGAAAGAGACCCTCTTTCTCTTCTCTTTCACTTGTCAGTCATGAAATGAGTGGTTTTGCTCTGTTACATGCTCCCCACCATGATGTGTTTCTTCACCAGAAGCCCCAAAGTGACAGGGTCAATTGATCATGAACTGCCACCTCCAAAACCATGAACCAAAATAAGCTTTTTCTCTTTATAAGTTGATTATCTCAGGTATTTGTTATAGTGACAGAAAGGTGACTCACACAAATATTATTCAGCCTTACTAAAGAAGAAAGAAAATTCTGTCACTTGTGGTCGCATGGATGAACATTATGTTAAGTGAAATTAGCCAGGTACAGAAAGACAAATACTGCATGATCTCATATGTGGAATCAAAAAACTTAAACTGAAGAAAGGCAGAGTAGAATAGCAGGTACTAGAGGCTAGGGATGGAAAAATAGGGAAAGAGAGATACTGGTCAAATGATACAAAGTATAGGGATAAATACGTTTTAGTGATCAATTCAAAAGCATGGTGACTATAATTAATAAAAATGTATATTACAAAGTTATTAAAATAATAGATTTTTAAATTCTCTCACCATAAAAAATATAAATAGGTGAGTTTATGGATGTTAGTTTTATCAAATCATCAATATGCATATATCAATACATCATTTCATTGTATACCATAAATACATACAACCATTGTTTGTTGATTAAAAATAAAAATAAGGGCTGGGGAGATAGCTCAGTTGGTAGAGTGCTTGCCTTGCAAGCACAAGGCCCTGGGTTTAATCCCCAGTAACCCAAAACAATTAAATAAAATAAAATTAAATAAAAATAAAATTAACCAATGTAAAAAATTAAAAAGAATGTAACATCAGCCTCCCTGCCTGTCTGGGGGGAAAAGGACCAATAACAGAATGATATGGAAAGTAAGAAGGCTTTACTAGGAGCCTCTGGAACAGTTCTTCCTAGTGTTTCCCCAAGAGTATGTGCTAGTGACTCTTTTCTCTGAATTCTATGGTGCACAGATGAGATATTTGTTATTTAGACAGAAATCTGAGGATGGAGACGGACAGATCAACAGATCCATGGGGGAACAATGCTGCAGCTACTGAATGTCAGCCCTATCTCTGATTTTTCAATTACAAGCCAAACAGTTTTGCTATTTTTTAAAATATAAATTTGAGCTGGGTTTTCTTTTATTTGCATTAAAAATCTCTTAACATCGCTAATATACTTTACCAAAAAAGGATAAACAGCATTGTCCTATTTAAAATCAGAATTCTTTCATTAAATACCAAAGGATCTATAATAGAATGATACCTATTATAATTCACTTGTTATAGTTCAGTTGTGGCCAGTTTTGTATTAAGCTTAAAGATTTTCTTTCTAGAGAAAGATAGGTCTTAAAATTACCACATTACTGACAGCAGGATCTCAATTCTTGTTAAATATATAGATGAATTTAAGACCAATTTTGAGGTCCAGTCCTGAAATCTCCCTTCAAAACTAAAAATTTAAATTCAACTCAAGTACGTGTTGAACACATCAATCAAAAACTTTACAGACACAAATTGTTGTTTTTAATGATGCTCTGGATTCTTCAAGCATTTAGTTTATTAGATATAATATTTATAAAAAAATGTGCAAATCATGTGCCAAGATGAGTGAAGTACAAGCTATTAGAGGATCCAGAAAGACAGCAATCACTCCAATTTAGAGTAGTAGTAAGAAGAAAATCCAGGAAGACTTCCTAGAGAAGGTGACATTTAGGATAGAACAGAGTGAGATTTGGGGAAAAGAAGATGAAAGCACATTGCAACATAGGCAAAGTGGAATGTGTAAGACAAAGAGATGGGAATGTATGTACAAGTCATATGGTAAGAAGTGGGTCAGCTGGTTCAACTGCTGTGTAATGTGTATGGAAAGGAACAGTGGGAGATGGCTTGAAAGGAAAGCTAGTGTTGGACTGTTAATGCCATGCATGAGGTATGAAATTCCTTAGGCAATACCAAATCAGTGAAGGTTTCCAGACAGTCAGTGGTCTGATCAGCATATACTATCAGTTTGGGGGCTGGGTGAGTATTTGTTGGAGAGGCTATCTTATGCACTGTAGGATGGTTCACAGCATCCCTGACCTGTTCCCATTGGTTTCCATCTCCCACCTGAGTTGTGACAATCAAAAATAATTAAAGATATTGCTCAATGTCCTGAAAGACAAAATCTTCCCCAGTTGAGAACCACTAATGTAGATGGAGCTTAAGGACAGATTCCTATAGCAAGATTATAGGTACCATGACCATACAGTGGTATGTGGACAATACAGTTGAATTAGAAGTATTTGACAAAGAATGGGGGCAATTAGAGGTGGAATGGGGCAATATCTCAGGCAGGTAATAATGAGACCCTGTCTAAAAGCAGCAGCAATGAAACGGAAAAAACAGAAAGGACTGATAATTGTGTTTGCTGTATTATCACTTTTCTAAATATCCCCAAACTTATTTGATCACAAAAATCTATGAAAAACTCTTTAATGCTTCATGGAACACATTTAGGAAATGCTATGATTAAAACTTTAAATTATTCACTCTCAATTATAATACACTGAAAAAATGAGGCAAAGGTAACTTTCAGATAGTTAACACCAAATTCTTTAATACCCTAGGACCAAAGAGTAATGTGTTTTCCTTGATCTGATCATTCCTAATGTATTTTACCAGTGGTTATACAAATGTTATTCTTTTGTTTCCAACTCACATGGAAAAGATACTGTGATTAGTATACAGAGGTTATGATAAGTCTAAGACATGGACTCTTGTTAAACAGCTCAGACCTTGGATAAGGTAAAACAATATCAGAGAAAAGATTCTCATTCAACATGAAGCAAGAGGCTTCTTGCCATTATACATGATTAAGCAGCAAACAGACTAAAAAGAGAGCTACTGCAGCTTCCAGAGGAGGGAGAAGATGTGAGAATTAGATGGCACTTTGGTTTAGATATGAGGTGTCCCCAAAAGCTCACGTATGAGACCATGCAAGAAAGTTTAGAAGTGAAAGGATTGGGTTATGAGAGCCTTAATCTAATCAGTGGGTTAATCCCCTAATGTGGATTAACCGGAGCGGTAACTGTAGGCAGGTAGGGTGTGGCTAGACGGTGATTCCCTGGGGGTATGCCTTTGGGGTACATATTTTGTCCCTGGTGAGCAAAGCACTCTCTTTGCTTCCTGACTGTTGTGTCCTGAACTGCTTTCCTCCATCACACCTTTCTTCCTTGATATGCTGCCTCATCTCAGGCCTACAGCAATGGAGCCAGCCATCTATGGACTGGGACCTCTAAAACCATGAGTCCAAATAAACTTTTCCTCCTTGAATTTGTTTTTGTCAAATGTTTTGGTCATAGCAGTGAACAAGCTGGCTTAAACAGATGGACTCACTCCTGAACTCCCTGTCTAGATTAGGTTCGGATTCTGTGCTAGTGGGTAAAACTCTTGATTTCTAGGAGTTGTTGTTTCATTCCAGTCTCACAGGGAAAAAAAGACTTTTAATCAGATTCTGAGACAGGAGCAGCTTTAGACTTAGAAAAGAGAGAATATTCTGAGTATTCATGGCAGCGAGACCTAAGCAGTCCCACACTTAAGAGAGTCCTACTCTTTAATGCTCTCCTTTTATCTTGAAAGTCTTAATAATTTTGGAACGAGAGCCTCACTGTTTTGTTTTGCACTTGTAAGTTATATAGTTAATTATACAGCAAGTTCTACCTGGTCACATCTGCTGGCTGTGGACAGACAGCTCTGACACATGGTTTACTTTCTTTGACACCAGGATTTTCAACCCAGTATGTTATGTTCGACTTTGAATTGCCCTAGATAAGTATTAAGTTACCTACAGAATAATAGAGCAGGAAGAAATATTTTACTCATCTGTGGGGAAACAAATTCAGTAGGCATGTTCCCTAGCAACTGAAGAGTTCACCTTATACTGAGAATGATTATAAATATACTTTTGGGATCACTCTTAATAGAAAAAATAAAGTTTGAAATCATTATGCTTAATTTAAATAAGATTAGTTATACAAAGAAGGCATTCAGGGTGCTTAATATATTAATAATAAATGTACTATCTGGTGATTGTTTCTTCTCTTCATAGCAATGACTCATCTCAGGCTCCTTTTTGCTCCATACACAATGCAATTGAATTACTGGTTTCAAAAAAGAAAGTAGCAGCTTCTATTTTCTATGGCTCTTGTCTACTAAAACCTGAAATCTACATTTGAATCCAAGGAAAACAGATAGTAATGTACTGGCAAAAGCTCAGAACTGCTTACCAATTCCTATATTGATAAATTAGACCTTCTACAGATGCTTTACATGTTCTTAACTCTTGCTAATAGATATAATTTACTGCACACATAACGAGAAAATGTTTCTACTAGGATATAAATACTTCCAGCATAGAATATTTTAATACCTAGAAATGCTTTATTTTCTTTCTGTGTTCCACAAACATTTTTTCAAGAGGATAAGGGTTAGAAATTAAAGTTACATATATTTCTGTAATTGAATATTCATGGTCACTGAAAAAAAACTATTGATAATGCAGAGGCCACTTGGCAGTTCAAGGAAAATGTTCAAGGAAAAATATTTGTAGGGCAAATTGAAATTTTCAACCACTCTAAAGTCAAGCAGGAAAAGATAGAGTGGGGAAAAATCTAGTACCTACTTTCTTTCTAGTCACAGAGATTCTATGAAGATTAATAAGCACTCTGAGTTTTACGGAAAAAATAAGAAAATAAAAATCGTTTTTCTGTTACTATTATATTAAATGAAGTATATACTTTTAAGACAAATTCTTATTATTTGATTATGATTTTCAGATAGTGCAGGCAATATATAATGCCACACAATCCAGCAAGACAGCTTTAATCCAGAGTTAATAGTCTGTTTAAAATAATTCTGTTTCATTAAAAATGTATGATTTCCTTTGAAGACTTCATGGGGCGGGGTGGAAGATAGGGCTATGTACATCATCTTATTGCCAGTACTGTAAACTTTTTAAGTGTAAGATTGATATATGATTCATCTTATATCCCCCAAAGTTCTTAGTATGGGGTCTTTTTCAGAGAAGGCATTCAATAAATATTTGCTGAATAATGAATGATAGACACAAGTAAGAGATGACATAGCTTAAAAATTATCTTGGTGTATTTTAAAATAATGTATATAACCTGAAAACATGATTTCCTCAAATATAATTTAAATGGAAAAATGATTTTTAGTATAAAGAATGATTTCACAAAACGAATTATAGTTGAAAATAAGCCCTAGACTGGACTACATATACCAGATAAAAATATACTACACAATATATCATTATAATAAGTAATTATACATTAACAAATCAATTAGGAAAACCATTGGGGTGGTTTCATATAATGTTCCAAAACATTAAGCAATTAAATTTTTAAGACACAGAAGTTAAATGTATCTTTTAAAATGGACTATATACTTTTAATATCAAGAGTTTTTCCTTCATGAAAGCCAAGAGACCAAACACCAACAAAGAACAATGTCAGGATTACAATGAGTTCCTCCAACAGTTGTATATCAGATTGTATTAGAGTTTAATACTATCAAGTAATTAGATCACTGTTGAATATTGACTGTAAGAAAAATTAATCACCAAGAGATCTGCTTTCTTTTCAGGTAATAAACTGGAGGGAGCAATGGTGAAGAGGCAAACCAAGTTCATTGTTTCCTTAATGAGTTAGTGAGGAGTATCCTTGCTCTCCTGCCTACATCCTTTCATGCATTCCCTTTTACTGAAAATATCTCAACTTTCTCTTTTGTGTCTCTAATTGTTCCTTTTTATATTGAGTCATTCTCACTAGAGTAAAAACTTATTCTAAGCCCACCTGTCCAAAACAATCCTCCCTTGGCCCTATCCCATTTTAACTGAGTCCGTTTTTATATTCTATTTCATATTCAAACTTTGAGTTTTTTGTTCAATCTCTGTCTCTACTTCCAACCTCCCATTAACTCCTCTATGCCTCAATTTCTGTCTTTCTTAACTTACTGGGGATAACAGTACTTATTTCATAGGTTTCTTTAAATAATTAAAATATTTTAATATACGACAGGACTTTAAAAAGTGCCTAGAACATAAGGATTAAATATACATATATATATTAGCCATTGCTAGTATCATTGCATTAACTTTACAACATCATCCACATGCTATTTCTTCTCTAAGGAACTTGATAAATTACATATACTTAATAACAGTAATATGGATAATAAGAACCAAAACATAATAGAATATAAAATAATAATAGAATAACTCCTTGGCAAGTTTTTGTCTTAAGAGCAAACACAGTGCTCAGTTTTCCTTCCCAGTAGGTACCCTATGAGGACTTAATGTTGTTAACTCTGCTTTAAACATCAGGAAATAAAGATTTCACTGACATTTAATTCATTTAGACTTAGAGCTTGATTTGAGAGTTTCTGTGAATCAGGTGAAATGTTTCCTGTATCCAGACAGCTCCTCCAGTGAAGCCATCTGGCATCCCAGAAGTCTTCCAATGTATTCATCATGTTAGGAGGTAGTTCCAAATGGATATGTAGAGGACTCATGAATGGAGAAGCATTATGTTTGGAGACTTGTCTCAAAGCTGGTTTTTCATAAAGGTTTACATAGCATCGATACAATCTCACATTCTTGTAACCAACACTGAAGATAGAGTGAGAAGTAGAAGAGACCTTAACATATTCAGTCATTGCTGGGAGAAAGCTGCTACCAGACACTAAAATTGAAAAGATGCTTGGGGACAACTAGTCTAATGTCCCTAGTGCAAATATTGAGTAAACACATGCACACTGAAACACACAAAAATAGTTTTCTGAGGTCATGCAGCTGAGTGTTAGTATGGACAGAAATAAACTCACCTCATCCTACTCAAAAGGGGAAGAGGAAAATATTAAAAGACCAATGAATGCTAAATGGGAGGATCATGTTTGGCAAGCATGAGTGCATGTAGATACTATGGGCTAGAAAATAACTTGGAAAAAATTTTGTATTTATAGTTTACTGTAAGTTTTCCAAACCTTCTTCTCCCTATAAAGAGGGGCAAAATGATTCAAACCAAGAAATGAGTTTCTAGTGGAAGAATGTCATTGAATTAAGTGGCCTAGTAGAAAAGGTAATTTAGAGAAGTGGCCAAATATACATATGCATTTGAATAATTTCCTATATGAACCTATTTTGTCTGCCTTTTCTTAGATTGCTCTTATAGTCAAGACTAACAGCTAATTTACGAAACATTTTTATTTTAAAATCCATACTAATTTTTAATAAAAACCCCATGGGCATAAGAAATTCGAACCTTAACCAAGAGAAAAATACCTAATGCACTTGACTCATCCTTTTTTCCTCTTTAAGAGATCTGCTCTTCAGAGGTAACCAGTTCTTAACTGTTTTTAATGTATCTTTCCATATATGTTTCTGGATATAAGCATAAAAGTTTATATATATATAAGCATATATCCAGGTGTTTTTATTAGCACAAATTAGAAACAATTATGTAAGATTCTTATTTTCATTTGGCAAGACAATGATGACAATGATGATGACAAAAACATGAAGAAGGACACAGAGAAGGAGGAGAGCTTGCCTACCAACACTCACCAGACACGAGGCACTGTTTTCAGTTATTCCTAACAACAGACATCAGAGGTGTATGTTGGTACAAAAATCATTTTGCCAATTAAGTTAATCGATAAGTCAAGAGATTAGGTAATTTACTCAAGGTTGTATTAATTGTTCCCAGGATCACAGTCTGGCAGTCCACACATAGCTCATGTGTTTAACTATACTGATAGGAATTTCCATAATAGCACACATAGATCTGCCTCCTTTTCATTAGTGACTGGATAGAATTTATTCTACTGCCCAAGATCTATAATTTTACAAAAAGTTCTTGGTGAAGAGTATTCATTCTCCAATTCCAGCATTTGAGAATTTAGGCTTAATAACTGATTTTATCCACATTATACAAGTCGCAATAGATGAAAGACTTTGCTGAGTTTGTTTTAATATTTCTCAATGAACTGAATGATTTACTTTAATTACCCATCTTCTTAGTTGCACATATTCAGATTCAACTTTTCTGAAGTATCAGCTTTTTTTTTTTTTCCTGGTGCTGGGGATTTGAACCCAGGGCCTTGTGCTTGTGAGGCAAGCACTCTACCAACTGAGCTACATCCCCAGCCCCTTTCCTCAGCTTTTTAACTGTGGAAAGTCTAAGACAATACTCAATAACACAAATTTTGATATTGATGAATCTGAAACTTCACTGTCCTATTTTATCAGGTACCCAGAACATTTTGAAGGAAAAATTATGAGCATTTGTTTTTCTTTGTTTTCATTTTTCCTATTAACTTGTATTTTTTTAAATATTGCAATGCCCATCAAAATAAGTTTTTGTATGAACACCATGACATAGCTATTACCAGTTAATCAGACTCCAAAAAATTAAGATTTCACACTCTAATTAGAAAAATGGTGACTAATAAGCCAGTGAATTCCAATTCACTAATATATTCACATCATTATTAAACTACTATGTGTTTTCCAGCATATAAATCTATTTTCTAAAAATGATTTTCAGATGAAATTGAACTCAAAATATTGCTTATTTATGCACAGTTCAAATAGGAGACATAAAATGCCATCACAAAATGTTTTAACATGGCTTGAAATGCTTTCTTCTAGCTACCAAGTATTTTATCTATGCCAGGGAATACCATTGTGAAATGTAAGCTACTTTACATCTTCCCTGGATGAAACAATCCTTACAAGCAAATAAAAAAAGAACCTGTTAACAAAGAACTAACTTTTTTTTTTTTTTTTTTTCAACCCTTTTCTGTATTTTATTTACTTTTTTTTTTTTTTTTTTTTTTTTTTTTTTTATTGTAAACAAATGGGATACATGTTGTTTCTCTGTTTGTACATGGCGTAAAGGCATACCATTTGTGTAATCATAAATTTACATAGAGCAATGTTGTTTGATTCATTCTGTTATTTTTTTCCCTTCCCCCCACCCCTCCCACCCCTCTTTACCCTCTATACAGTAGTACCTTCCTCTATACTTGCCCCCCTCCCTAACCCTAACTCTAACCCTTCCCTCCCCCCCATTATGTGTCAACCTCCACTTATTAGCGATATCATTCGTCCTTTGGCTTTTTGAGATTGGCTTATCTCACTTAGCATGATATTCTCCAATTTCATCCATTTGCCTGCAAATGTCATAATTTTATCATTCTTTATGGCTGAGTAATATTCCATAGTATATATATACCACAGTTTCTTTATCCACTCATCAATTGAAGGGCATCTAGGTTGGTTCCACAGTCTGGCTATTGTGAATTGAGCAGCTATGAACATTGATGTGGCTGTATTTCTGTAGTATGCAGATTTTAAGTCCTTTGGGTATAGGCCAAGGAGTGGGATAGCTGGGTCAAATGGTGGTTCCATTCCAAGTTTTCTAAGGAATCTCCACACTGCTTTCCATAGCGGCTGCACTAATTTGCAGCCCCACCAGCAGTGTATGAGTGTACCTTTCTCCCCACATCCTCGCCAACACCTGTTGTTGCTCGTATTCTTGATAATCGCCATTCTAATTGGGGTGAGATGGAACCTTAGGGTGGTTTTGATTTGCATTTCTCTTATTACTAGAGATGTTGAACATTTTTCCATATGTTTGTTGATTGCTTGTAGATCTTCTTCTGTGAAGTGTCTATTCATTTCCTTAGCCCATTTGTTGACTGGACTGTTTGAATTCTTGGAGTAGAGTTTTTTGAGTTCTTTATAGATTCTGGAGATTAGTGCTCTATCTGAAGTATGATTGGCAAAGATATTCTCCCACTCTGTAGGCTCTTTCTTCGCATTGCTGATAGTTTCCTTTGCTGAGAGAAAGCTTTTTAGTTTGAATCTATCCCAGTGGTTGATTCTAGCTTTTATTTCTTGTGCTATGGGAGTCCTGTTAAGGAAGTCTGGTCCTAGACCAACAAGATGAAGATTTGGACCTACTTTTTCTTCTATAATCTGCAGGGTCTCTGGTCTGATTCCGAGGTCCTTAATCCATTTTGAGTTTAGTTTCGTGCATGGTGAGAGATATGGGTTTAGTTTCATTCTGTTGCATATGGATTTCCAATTCTCCCAGCACCATTTGTTGAAGAGGCTATCTTTTCTCCATTGCATATTTTTGGCCCCTTTGTCTAGTATGAGAAAATTGTATTTATTTGGGTTTGTGTCCGTGTCCTCTATTCTGTACCATTGATCTACCTTTCTATTTTGGTACCAATACCATGCCGTTTTTGTTACTATTGCTTTGTAGTAGAGTTGAAGATCTGGTATTGCAATACCCCCTGTTTCACTCTTCCTGCTAAGGATTGCTTTAGCTATTCTGGGTTTCTTATTCTTCCAGATGAATTTCATAATTGCCTGCTCTATTTCTGTAAGGTACGTCATTGGGATTTTAATTGGAATTGCATTGAATTTGTATAGCACTTTAGGTAGTATGGCCATTTTGACAATATTAATTCTTCCTATCCAAGAACATGGAAGATCTTTCCATCTTCTAAGGTGTTCTTTAATTTCTTTCTTTAGTGTTGTATAGTTCTCATTGTAGAGGTCTTTCACCTCTTTTGTGAGATTGATTCCCAAGTATTTTATTTTTTTCGAGGCTATTGTGAATGGGGTAGTTTTCCTAATTTCTCTTTCTGAAGATTCATCACTTATGTATAAAAATGCGTTGGATTTATGGGCATTGATCTTGTAACCTGCTACTTTACTGAAATCACTTATGAGTTCTAAGAGTTTTCTGGTGGAATTTCCAGGTTCCTCTAAATATATAATCATGTCATCAGCGAACAGGGATAGTTTGAGTTCTTCTTTTCCAATTCGTATCCCTTTAATTTCTTTGGTTTGTCTAATTGCTCTGGCCAGAGTCTCAAGAACGATGTTGAATAGAAGTGGTGAAAGAGGGCATCCCTGCCTTGTTCCAGTTTTTAGGGGGAATGCTTTCAGCTTTTCACCATTTAGAATGATATTAGCCATGGGCTTAGCATAAATGGCCTTTACAATATTAAGGAATGTTCCCACTATCCCTATTTGTTCTAGTGTTTTGAGCATGAAGGGGTGCTGTATTTTATCAAATGCTTTTTCTGCGTCTATTGAAATAATCATGTGATTCTTGACTTTAAGTCTATTAATATGGTGAATTACGTTTATTGATTTCCTGATGTTGAACCAACCTTGCATCCCTGGGATGAAACCCACTTGATCATGGTGCACTATCTTTTTAATATGTTTTTGTATGCGATTTGCTAAAATTTTGTTGAGAATTTTTGCGTCGATGTTCATTAAGGATATTGGTCTGAAATTTTCTTTCCTTGATGAGTCTCTGTCTGGTTTAGGTATCAGTGTGATATTGGCTTCATAGAATGAGTTTGGGAGGGTTCCCTCCTCTTCTATTTTATGGAATACTTTGAGAAGTATTGGAATGAGCTCTTCCTTAAAGGTTTTGTAGAACTCGGCTGAGAACCCATCTGGTCCCGGACTTTTCTTTGTTGGTAGGCTTTTGATGACTTCTTCTATTTCAGTACTTGAAATTGGTCTATTTAAATTGTTTATGTCCTCCTCATTCAGTTTAGGCAATTCATATGTCTCTAGAAACCTGTTGATGTCTTCGAAATTTTCTATTTTGTTGGAGTATAGATTTTCAAAATAGCTTCTAATTATGTTTTGTATTTCCATCCTGTCTGTTGTGATATTTCCTTGTTCATTCCGAATTTTAGTGATTTGGGTTTTCTCTCGTCTTCTCTTTGTTAGTGTGGCTAAAGGTTTATCAATTTTGTTTATTTTTTCGAAGAACCAACTATTTATTTTGTCAATTTTTTGTATTGTTTCTTTTGTTTCAATTTCATTGATTTCAGCTCTGAGTTTAACTATTTCCTGTCTTCTACTACTTTTGGTGCTGTTCTGTTCTTCTTTTTCTAAGGCTTTGAGCTGTAGTGTTAGGTTGTTTATTTGTTGAGTTTTACTTCTTTTATTAAATGCGCTCCATGAAATAAATTTCCCTCTAAGTACTGCTTTCATAGTGTCCCAGAGGTTTTGATATGATGTTTCTTTGTTCTCATTTACCTCTAAGAATTTTTTAATTTCCTTCTTAATATCTTCTGTTATCCATTCATCATATAATAGCATATTGTTTAACCTCCAGATGTTGGAATAGTTTCTGTGTTTTACTCTTTCATTTATTTCTAACTTCAATCCATTATGATCTGATAGAATACATGCTAGTGTCTCTATCTTCTTGTATTTGCTAACATTAGCTTTGTGGCATAATATATGGTCTATTTTAGAGAAGGATCCATGTGCTGCTGAGAAGAAAGTGTATTCACTCTTGGTTGGATGGAATATTCTATAAATGTCCGTTAAGTCTAAATTATTGATTGTGTTGTTGAGATCTATGGTTTCTTTGCTCAATTTTTGTCTGGAAGATCTGTCCAGTGGTGAGAGCGGCGTGTTAAAATCTCCTAGTATTATTGTGTTGTGGTCTATTTGGTTTCTGAAATTGAGAAGGATTTGTTTGACATACATAGATGAGCCACTGTTTGGGGCATAGATGTTTATGATTGTTATATCTTGCTGATTTATGCTTCCCTTAAGCAGTATGAAATGACCTTCTTTATCCCTTCTGACTAACTTTGGCTTGAAGTCCACATTATCGGAAATGAGGATGGATACTCCAGCTTTTTTGCTGAGTCCATGTGCATGGTATGTTTTTCCCCATCCTTTCACCTTTAATCTATGGGTATCTTTTTCTATGAGGTGAGTCTCTTGCAGGCAACATATTGTTGGATCTTTCTTTTTAATCCAGTCTGCCAGTCTATGTCTTTTGATTGATGAATTCAGGCCATTAACATTCAGGGTTATTATAGAGAAATGATTTGGTTTCCCGGTCATTTGGTTCATTTTTAAAATTTTGTTTATTTATTTGTTTGACACAACTTGTTTCCTCCTTTATTTGACAATTCCTTTAGGATAATTCCTCCCTTTGCTGATTTGCTTCTTTGTTTTTCATCTCTTCCTCATGGAATATTTTGTTGAGAATGTTCTGTAATGCTGGCTTTCTTTTTGTAAATTCTTTTAGCTTTTGTTTATCATGGAAGGATTTTATTTCATCGTCAAATTTGAAGGTAAGTTTTGCTGGGTATAAGATTCTTGGTTGGCATCCATTTTCTTTCAGGGCTTGAAAAATGTTGTTCCAGGACCTTCTAGCTTTTAGGGTCTGGATTGAAAAATCTGCTGATATGCGTATTGGTTTCCCCCTGAATGTAATTTGGTTCTTTTCTCTCACAGCCTTTAAAATTCTGTCTTTATTTTGTATGTTAGGTATTTTCATTATAATGTGCCTTGGTGTGGGTCTGTTGTAATTTTGTGTATTTGGAGTCCTGTAAGCCTCTTGAACTTGATTTTCCATTTCATTCTTCAGATTTGGGAAATTTTCTGATATTATTTCATTGAATAGGTTGTTCATTCCTTTGGCTTGTTTCTCTAGGCCTTCCTCAATCCCAATAATTCTTAAATTTGGCCTTTTCATGATATCCCATAGTTCTTGTAGATTCTGTTCATGATTTCTTACCATCTTCTCTGTTTGTTCAGCTTTGTTTTCAAGGTTAAATATTTTGTCTTCAATGTCTGAGGTTCTGTCTTCCAGGTGTTCTATCCTATTGGATATGCTTTCTATGGAGTTCTTAATTTGGTTTATTGTTTCCTTCATGTCAAGGATTTCTGTTTGGTTTTTTTTCAATATCTCTAACTCTTTATTGAAATGATCTTTTGCTTCCTGTATTTGCTCTTTTAACTGTCGATTGGTGCGATCAATCAATGCTTGCATTTGCTCTTTCATCTCATCATTCAATGCTTGCATTTGCTCTTTCATCTCCTCGTTTGCTTCTCTGATCATTTTAATTATGTACATTCTGAACTCCTTTTCTGTCATTTCTTCTGCCATGCTGTCATTGGGTTTTATTGATGTAACATCTAGATTTGTTTGCAGCATTTTCTTTCCTTGTTTTCTCATGTTGTTCAGATATCAGTGGACCGCTGAGATATTGCAGATTTCCTCTGTTGATTTACAATGACCCTGAAGATTTCTATATATATCCCCTCTTAGCCTTCAGTAGGCTGAAGTTTTGGAGGAGGTTGATAATGCGGTGCTCCACAAGGAAGCTGCCTCTCTAGGAGTGGTGGCCTTCAGGTGGGGTATATTCCCTGCTAGTGGGCAGAGGTGCCTCCACTTGTTGACCAATGGTCATCCAAAGGGGACCTAGGCTGTGGGCTGAGGCAAGGCCTGTTTGGGCCTGAGCCTCTGGTTTTACCGTCCTTGTGGGAAACCTCACCCAGCAGGGAAGACTCACCCGGTGGGGAGGTCTCGCTGGTCAGTTTCCTCCTAGAGGTTCCCCTCAATTTACATCTACTGCCTGGGCTGGGCTGCCTTCCTCTGCAAAGTTTCCAGGGGCCCGGCCCTACCTCCTGGGCCTGGGAGCCTCACCCTTCGCAGATGAATCTCCTTAGGCTGCCCCTCCTCAGAGAATTTGCCCATAGGCCTGGAACCTTCGCTCCGCCCTAAGCCTGTCTCTGTGCGGCTCTTCCACCCAGAAGCCTCCTAGATCCTGGGACCCTGTTCTGCACCTAATCGCCTGGCTGCGTGGCCCCTCCTCTGAGCAGCCACCTGTGGCCCCGAACAATCGCTCTGAGTCCCAGAGACCCGCCACAGGCCTCTTCCTCCAGACAGCTGCCCAGTATGCCGGTGCGGTCACTAGGAGTCCAAGAAACTCACTTCGTGCCTCCTCCTCCCACCAACCACCCGTAGCCCGGGGCAATCAATCACTCCGAGTCGAAGTGACCCTGCCCGTTCCTCCTCCTTCTCCAGATAACCCCCCGGGTGTTCAGGAGCAGTCCCTCTGAGTGGCTCTGAATCCACGTGACCCGCTGCACGGGTCCTCTGGGCCACCGCCCGGAGCTCTGGTGTGGTCCCTCAAGACCAAGCGTCCCACCACGCTTCTCCTCCAGGCAGCCCCCCTGTGTTCAGGAGCTGTCACTTTAAGACCAAATAACTCACCACTCGCCTTCTCCTCTGAGCAGCCGCCTGGAGCGCTAATGCAGTCACTGCGAATCCAAAGGACCCGCCGCGCTCCTTCTCCTCCTTCTCCTACTCCTCCGGGCAGGCCCCGGGGTTCAGAAGTGGTCAGAGTCCAAACAGCTCGCCACGCAGCCCCTTCTCTGGCAACCGCCTGTAGTTCCCGTATAGTCGCCCGAATCCAAGCGGCCGCTCCTCTTCCTCCTCGTCCTCAGGGCAGGCCCCGGGGTTCAGAAGCGTCGTTCTGATTCCAAACAGCTCGCCGCGCGGCTTCTCCTCTGGCAACCGCCTGCAGCTCTGGCGCAGTCTCTCCGAATCCAAGTGGCCACGCTCCTCTCCTCCTCCTCAGGGCAGGCCCTGGTGTCCTGAGTCCACACAGTTCTCCCCGCCTCTCCTCCCCCGGGCAGCCGCCGGAGCCCCAGTGGCTGCTCCAAGTCCCAGCGCTGTGCCGAGCGGCCTCCTCTATGGCGCTCCAGCGGGGGGAGGGGCGTCTCGCCGGCAGTTCTACTTCACAAAGTTTCCTGCGTTCCGGGACCCCCGTCCCATCCGGGATGCCCCCCCAGGGGGTGAGAGTCACCCGGCTACTTTGAGTTGGTCCCAAGCGTCTCAATATCTCCTCTCTTGAATCCTGAGTTCTGGAGCAACACGTAATGCAGCCACCCTCTAGGCCGCCATCTTGAAAACCAAGAACTAACTTTTAATTCATAAATAAAGCAGTTAGGGAAAAGCAAACATATTTTAAAACTATGTGCTAAAAAGTCTTAGCAACCCAGTATACTGGGTAACCCTGGTGTCTAGACTGTGGGCATCTAAATAACACTTCCTTCTAAAAGGGGTTTAGGGCTGAAGAAAATGGCTAATTCAGGTCAAGGTCATGAAATACATTAGATGATTTTATAAAATATCTTCCCATATCTGAAAATACAGAAACTCTTAAAGACAACTAGATCCATGTCAAAACAACTGCAATGAAATTGAAGGAGACTCCCAGGGTCGGTCCTAAATAAGGCAATTTGAGCATTAATAAGAACTAATATGAATTAAAACATGTTAAAAATTTTTTAAAACCATAAATTCTCTTGGTAGAATTATTTGAATTAATAAGGGGTTGCAACATCTGGATTAATAATGAGCAAATGGATCTAGACATTGACATCAACTGCTGTTAACATCATAAAAAGACAGACATTCTATACCTCATAAAAGGAAGAATCAACACAACTATGAAGTAATCTCACCATAACAAAAAAGAAAAAAAGAAAAGAAAAATCAGTAAGAATCTTGAACTAGAATCTAGATCCAACTTGAAATTTATAGAAACTACAGAGGTAGGATAGATAGAGGCCCATGTTAAATTTTGTTAGGAATTTTGAGATGATTGGAAATTTGAAATTTGACTGAAAGTTTGATAATTTTCAGAACTTATTTTTTTACATATGATGTTGGTATTATAATTATAGTAGGCATAAAAAAGAATCCTTCTTTTAGAAGCATATCACAAATATACTTACTGATGAAATATTATTGTGACTTGTTTCAAAGCAGTAGGGGAGGTGTTAAAAAGATTGGCATCAGGACTGAGGATGGGTCATGACTGGCCATTATTGGTAAAGGCTGATCTGTTGATGCTGAGTGATGGTGTATGAGGTTTAATTGATTATTTAACTATTGTTGTATATATCTGACTGTCTCTGTAGGTAGAAGTTTAGGGACTTTTGTTTTTATATTTGATTTGTTTCTCTTAGCAGTCCATAAAAACACTGAGGAACTTGCACTTAAGGCACCAGAGAATTACTTCAACACCAAAGAAAGATTTATTAACCCAAACATTCATCAGAAACCCTCCAAAATCTAGGTTAATTAGCCATCTCTTCACCAGTCAATTGAATTAAGCAATGTCAAGCTTATCATTTTCCAAATGTATATTATTTGCTTAAAACTTCAAGTTAAGAAAAAAAAAAAAAAAAGCCACCAACACACTGGAGCTTTATGGAGTATAAATGATTCATCCCACATTTATCAAATGTCAAAATTTTTAAATATCTAATTAAAACTTCTTAGAGGCATGTAATAAATTATCATGGGGATTCAGAAAGGGGAAATCAATAGGTCTTCAATGTCTGTTTTTTATATTGGAACTAAATGCTTTTGACATTAAATCCATTTTCCATTAGAACAAAAATAATTTGTTTTTATTAAGTAAAATAGTATTGAGAGGAAACTTTTTTTGGAAGAACTGGGAATTGAGCTCAGGGCTTCAGATGTGCTAGGCAAACAGTCTACTGCTGAGGCACATCTCCAGCCCAGGAGGAAACATTTTAAGAGATGAATATGTACTCTTGGATAAAACCACCAATGATATATGCCCAGATATATAATACCTGTGACAGAAGGCAGAATATCTATAAATTAACCAGCAATATATTGATTAGTTTTTTTAACTCAAGCATAAATAGTTAATAAAAAGAAATCACAGTTTCCATCGTTGCATCTCAATAGTTCTAAAATCTCTGGGCTTTCTTACAAGAATGAATAAATGGATAACTTAAAAAAAGGAAAACAATAAAAACTTGCAACATTAGAAAATAAGAGATTTAAGACAAAAGCATGGATTCTTCTAGTTTCAGAGAGCATTTTTTTTTCCTTTTGATTTCAGATAGTTCAAAATATGATTTTTATTGAAGAGGATTAATTCTTTCAGGGTCAGAGAGAAATTCAACATCCCTAGACAGCTCTCAACTTGTTTAATCAATAAGTTGTGACTGGTCCTATTATGATAGTCATTTAATATGTCATATGTCCCTCATGGCCTTTGTTAAAATAGAGACCAGTGTCAATCATGTCTAAGTGAAATATAGTACCTGGGTCTCTTCCCTGTTCTCCAGAACTAATATGACCCAAATATTATCAATATGCATAAGTGATAGGGTCTGGACTCTAAGAAAAGTCTTAGAATTATTCTAAGACAAACTGCATATAAAACTTGACTACTCTGTGGACTACCAATGGGTTTTGAAAACCTTGGTAATTCTAGGAGAAATGCCGAAATTCCTATGTCCTTGCCCACACAATGGGGAACTAATTTCTTAAATGGTAAGTTCCATGGAGGGATGAAGGGTACAAAGTGAGGGGCTAAATTGATGACTAACACTGAATGAAGAAAGGAGGTCACACATGGAATGATAAGGCCCAAACTGTGATGAATCCAACTCTGCACCATCAGTGCCATGACTTGAACTATTACTTAACTATTTATTTAAATGTGTAACTCAAGTTTTAATCTTCTTGTAAGATTGGGAAATGTGAAGCAGAGGCAATCTCTTACCAGTCTTCATATTCCTAGCAATGTATATAAAAATAAACTTATTCTCGATTGTGATCTTATTTTATCAAAAATATCATTAGAGGTTATAGTTTCATGTTAACCATGTGTAGTAAGGTAGGAACATTCCTATTGTTTGGTTGAGGAAATACAATGTTTTATTGTATTTTTTTGTTTTATTCTTATCTTTCTATTGTTGATTGGCAATATAGAGAAATGATGAGTGTGGGCTTCTCGGTTAGACTTTCTGGGTTCAAATTCTGGTTGTTTATTTATTTAGTTATTTATTTATATTTTTGGTACTGGGGATTGAACCAGGGGTGCTTTACCACTGGGCTATGATCTCATTCCATTTTAATTTCTGAAGAGAAACTAAAGACCCTGAGATAGGGTCTTTCTAAGTCCCTGAGAGTCTTGTTAAGTTGCTAAGGCTGGCTTTGAACTTGTGATCCTCTTGGAATTGCAGACTTATGCTACTATTCAGCAAATTCTGATTATTTTATATAACAATTCTGTGCCTTTATTCATCAAATGGAGATATATTAGAACTATAAAATTGTTGAGACTTTAATAAGTTTTATGAAGTGCAGAACAAAGTAGCTGACAAAGAAACTGCTCAACTGTTACTAGCTATTATTATCAGCAATGCAATAAAAGGGTGGAATAAAAATATTCCCCCTCTTGCTCTTGGATTTTTTTGTTTGTTTGTTTTTTGTTTTGGCAGTCCTGGGGATTGAACCCAAGGCCTTGTGCTTACAAGGCAAACACTCTACCAACTGAGCTATATCTCCAGCCCTCTTGGATATTTTAAGAAAAAGAGAATTGCTGATTTTGATTGATTTTAGGTTTGGTTTTAATGAGCATCTAGGTCAGTTGTCAAGAAAGAAGAGAGTATTTTTCCTGAGGAAGACAATTAAAGGAAAAAAAGCACCTCTAAGGAACACAGATTAGGGGAAGACATGATTTGTCTACTTGTAAAAGAAAAGCAGAGGTAAGTACAAATGCTGGTGAGCTGGTGAGAGGTTAACAGAGGGGCCTATCTGGCTAGAAGATCACTTGGAGATTGCCAAGAAGAAAGAATGCCCATTGTCTCCCAAAACACCCACAAAGTGGTTAGACACAGCAGGTTAATGCAAAGGCGGGGTGGGGGAGGGAACCAACAACCACAAGGAGCCACATTATTCAGAGTCTTCAGCACAGATTCGAGCAGGACTGTCCCCATCTCTCAGAGAAGAAGTATTCTTTTATCTTCAACCACTGTATTCCATCACCCGAGAGCTTGATCATTTCCTATCTGATTGCTTTATGCCCATAGCCCACCAGCTGTAACAATGTTTCAGGGCATTTGCAAACCCATTAAAGGGGAACTCGGGATAATTAATGTGGTGATAGAGGGGAACAGTCCCCATTCATGAACTTTTGAGAGCACAACTCTATCTTTTGGAAAACTGTAAGAGTAATCCATTGTCAAACACTTTCTTCTCCCAGCTCACCTCTAGAACGCTAAACAAGGATAAAAGAAATTTTTAAAAAATTGAAGTCATTTTTGAGTGTTTAATTTACCTGCACAACAAACATTATGTAGTTTTTTCCCTGATTATCTAATTCTTTTATCATAATTGTTTATTTATTAATATCTGCCATCTACACTTAGACCACATACAGCATGTATTTACCTAATGTGGCTATCAATTCATAGCAATGAAACTCTGTACAAGATCAGCAGACAAACCTAAATAAATAAATAAATAGCAGAAGGAAAGAAGAAGGGATAGATGAGGGATGGGGCTGTAGCTCAGTGGTAGAGCACTTGTCTAGAAAATGTGTGAAATCCCGGATTCAATTGAGGTACTGCAAAATGCAAAAACAATATAAACATGCAAAAAAAAAAAAAAAGTAAAAATAAAAAATACTAACAGAAACTTGTATATTTAAAGAGGAGATGATATTTTATTTTATGTTCTTGTTCTTTATTCTGACCAAATGTAAAATGGAATGCAAACATCTATTGCTAATTTACTAACAGCTTAAAAGCGACATGAGAAACTTGAACCACTTGCTTGAGGTTTTCCTGAAGTCTCACTTTCCAAACTTGAAGGAATCAGTAACTTGGAAAAAAAAAAATCTCAGCCCCAAATATGGAGAGAAACCTTAATCATTCTTCTTTTTTTCTGCAAGCACATTTCCCCCTTTAAGAAAAAAGTATAATTCACAGCTGCAATGGAACAAATGAGAAAACTAACTAGTTAGCACTGGTCAATCCTTGATACTTATTTTCTGATGTACTTGTATTTTTTTCCTATTCCAACAAGCTAATGTTATCTTTTGCATACAAAATTCAGCAAGTCAGAGGAAAAAAAAATAGAAATTTAAAAAATTCATATTTTGAGAATCAAGCCTTGAAAGAACCATAAATACTATTTGTTATAGTAACTGCAGATTCATAAAACATGTATTTGTTTTCAGGATCTATCTCTGCTTAATCATTTATGTACTGGGGATCCCTGAATGCATGCAATGATATAAGCAGGATGGCTGACTGCAGTGAAATGAGACTCCATTTTTCCTACTGATGATCATTCAGAAATGGAGATCCATTGCAGGTCCCTGGAAGTGTGTGGGAGAAATGGCAATAATGATGTTGAGGGCAATACTAACAATAACTGAAGTGGCTCAAATCAATTGGGCAAGCCAATGTTTCAGGGATTCTGCCCTGGGTGCATTACCTCTTTTAATCCTTACAACGATCACCTGGGGAAGACACTAGAAGAGTTATTTAGTAAATCCAAAGACTAAGGCTGAGAGAAGTCACTGGACTAACATCACACAGCTAGAAAGAGGACAGAAGCAAAGGATATTTAGAGATTTTAATAGAAAAATAATTACTTTAGATGTTGTCAAAGACTCATACAGTTTATTAGATGATTCAAATGTTTTATTATGGAAATATCATATAATAATACTTAAATATGGACTCTTACATTAACATTGATTTGAAATTCAATAGCATAAAGAGTTTGTTAATCATAACTAATATATGTATCCCTTTAACAGAAAAATGCAAGGTAAGAACTAATTTGTTCTGTTTATAAAATTTGGTTCACAGGAAGCTGAGAGTTAATGTTAACTTTTAAATGTGTCTCCCTGTGTCACTATTGTGTTTTACTTCCGCCCATATTTTATTTCATATGTGACATTATAAATAGCTTCAATCCTCACATCTCATGGTCTAAAATATATTAATATTATTTTAACAATACAACTTCTGACAAAAGTCCAGAGCCATCCCTCAAAAAAGATTGCAGTGTTCAGGGCCAATTGCATGGACTGCCTCTTAGTTCTGGAGTGTATGAAGGTGGTTGCTGTTCTTTTGAAGAATCTGTAATTTTCTTTGAAGAGACATACCCTTGTCTGCTTATGAGCCATTTAAGGTACTTCTTTCATTCACTGAGAATGGGCATATCTTTTTTATTCTTAAACTAAATTAGTGAGTTGTAGATCTTCTTTCCCTTCTTACTTAATTGGGAAATAATGCTCCCAAGATGTCATTATTTCAAATTAACTATATCTGAACTGAAAAATAATTACTTCCTGCTTCCTTCCTGTCTCCATGATTCCATTCCAATCAGAGACAGGCTCTCCTGCACATATCATTAACTGCTCATGTTATGTTACATTATAATAAAAAAGTGCTTGATTATCTGTATGCCTTTCAAAAATGGCAGGCGAACAAAGGACATGAAAGTCACAGCTTGAGAAAAAAAGAGACAATGTCTTATTTCTTTTTTGTGATTTCTAGACTGGGGCATTTGTCAAAGTAATGATTTGATGAATGAATAATAACAAGATTCAACAGCATATCAGTTGAAATATCAACAATACGTCTTTCCTTATGACGGCTTAATGCAGTTGTTAAGCATCTTATCTGCTCATCATCAAGCTCTGCACACCACACGCTCACTCATTTGAGAGACTCAGCACTGTGGGGATGGCTTGGACTAAGTACTTATGCCTCAGGTTTCAAAAAAGAGTTCCATTATTAGTAGTAAATTAAAAAGAAAAAAGACTTTTCAAAATGGAGTATCATATCAAAGATAATAAAATATTTCTAGTTGATTTTTCAAAAATTTCACACAGTCATGCACACAAACACACCAAAAAAGAAAAAGAAAGAAAGGAAAAGAAAAAGAAATCAAGCAAGTCATGCTATTTCAGGGGGAAATTTTCAACTTCATAAAAATGTATTACTAGCCAATAGAATAGTTTAGTACTACCAATAGAATTATCAATCATAAATCTAAATTGCTATCATCATTTAATTGGTGAAAGATCCACAATTTTTATCTCTAGGTACATTGGGAATATATTGTCTTTTTCCCTTTCTTACCATGCACAATTAATTACATTATTTCATATTTGTGAAGGTCTAAGTTGACAACCACTTTTTATTGAGCAGCTTTGCAGAACGTCCAAAACATGGATTGCCATATGGAATCATCTCAAAATGTCTACTCACTAAACAAGGTGCTATAGACAATCCAATTTGTTGTTGCGCCTTGGAATTTAGCAATAGGTATCCTGTTAATTATATTTAAGTCTTTCCTGAAAAGGACTAGGACTCAAGAAAAATCAAATAAATCAGATTGGTATCTGTTTGTTGAATATCACATCAAAGGCTTCGATGCTTAAAAGGAATAAAGACAAAATGATCAGTAAGAAATGAACTAAAATCCAGGCACAGAGGCACAAGCCTGTAATATCAGCTACTGAGGAGGCTGAGGCTGGATAATGGCAAGTTTGAAGTCAGGCTGGGCAGCTAAGCAAAACCCTATCTCAAAACAAAATTTAGAAAGGATTGTGGGTGTAGCTCAGTGTTAAAGAACCACTAGGCATGATGGTGGGTGGGGGCAGGGAGGAAGAGAAAGAAGAGGGGGAGCACAAAGAGGGAGAAGGGAGGGAGAAGGGAAGAAGAAAGAAGAAGGGGAATGTAGATATAGCGGGGAGTAGGTGGAGGAAAAGAAAAGAAGAAAAAAGTAGCAATAGTAAATTATGCAACAAACAGAATGAGCAAGGACAGGATAAATAGATCTTTGGGTCCTGGCTAGATAGGTGGTTCAATGAAAAGCCCTCTCCCATTTTCCCAGGTGCAGCCTTACCAAATCTTACCCAGATGACCTAGAACCATTAGTTAATTAAGTAATTATTGAGCACTATTCTGCATTAGGTACGTTGTTTGATGCTGTTCCCACAGACAGCTGTATCCTCATCTTGATGTTTAACATCAGTCAGCTTACTCTTGCACTTTCAATCCCAATTATGGAGCACTATGAATAAAGCATAAACTAAATAACCAATATGATAAATAGGACCCAAAGAGCTTTTCATCTAACTTTGTTAATTTAATGAATTGATTATAGAGAGTCAGTGGTTTTGCTTTGGATTATAGCTGAGTACTGGAGAGGCAAAACACAAAACCAAGCTCTCCAAAGTCTAAGTGACATGCTGAGTTTCCTCCCCTAAAATCAACTGTCAAATATATTCATAAGTCAAGAAGAAGTGTGAAACTGCAAAATCAAACATGTATGCAGATGTATTTAAACTTCATTTTCCTCTATTAAGAACTTAAAGCAGCTATGGTTTAAAAACAACAACAACAAAAAAATAAGACCAAGAAACCAAATTAAAGTTTCTCATTCATTTACAACTTAATGGATTTCTCCATGAATGTTAAGTGCTTCCATAGATTTCCCTCATTTATTTACTTCAACCAAGGTTAATAACAAATTTGTTTCAATAGCCTTATAGGAATTCATTTTTATGTGCTGCTCTATTAACTATGCAAAAGGTTAGAAACTGAGATTTATCGTTTTTTATTCTCTTTATTATGATCTTGGACTATTTATTTAATATTGTTTAGCTAGCTGGTTTCCTTGTCTCCAGAGCATCTAGAGAGGCCAGTTTGGGCAATAAGCAAGTGATAAACCAAGTGATTCATTTAGACCCATAATTACTGTTGAGTTGATGCACAGGAGTCACATGTAGCCTTCATTGACTTTCTTGGAAGAGAAAAAATATGTGTTAAAGCAATTCACATTAATTCATACATTGTTTATGCCAATTGTGCCAAAATGGCCATCTGTCGAGGACATTATTTATCTAATTATAATTTGGCACAATGGTTGGGTTTTCCTGACCAACACCCAAGCACTGGTCAACAGGTGCCTTTTATGGCACATTAAACTGCAAATGAGTTTTGACCATTGGCATTTTAGGAGGAAAAATATCTTTCCCTAAATCCTGTTCTAATCTTATATCTTCTTTTAATTCTGAGACAATTTTTCTCATGGTTATAAAGTCCTTCTTCATTTTGGGGGAAATGTTTTAACATTGGAAAATGATGATTTTATTTACCAATATTTATATATTACATTTTCATTCTACTTTCATATTGTGGCAACTTTATATACTCTTTTTTTGTGTTAAAATAATTAAGGACATTGCATTTCCTTTCCAGTCTATTTCAACCTAATTTAATCTATTTGTGTTTTTATGACTTCTATTTGTCGCTTCTAATAGAGGTATAATAATATTCTCTGCAAAGAACCCAAATGCAGGATAGACTACTGTGTACTGCAGACTGGATGTATTGTCAGGTATTCTGATGGCCTCTTAAACATTGTTCTATAGCCTCATCTGGAAATCACAAGAAGCAATTCATCATGAGTAGTGCAAAGTTGATTCTTAAGAATTGTCAGTGCTTCCAGAAACCAAAGAGCTTCTTAGCCAGTATCTAGGCAGGATAACTATTTTTAACCAACTCCCCAGAGAAGGCTTCCAATTACTTTTAAATGACTCAATCCAGAATTTGGGACAAGAATCACAGATGAGGTCAAATTATGTCTTTTTCCTGATCAAAATTCAGAAAGGCTCACCCAAATTCAATCATCAAGACCCAATTCTGTAGACTGATATTCAAGGTCCTCCTTGCCTGGTCCTTGTTACAGATCCAATCACTCACCCATTTAAGACACATGGAAGTCCACACTATAACCAGAGATGCTTGTACTTTTACCTCCTCTTGGCAAAGCCCTCTCCTTTTGCTATTGAAATTCTATTAACACTTCCTAGTCTAATTCATTGTCACTTCTGTGAAGCTTATCTAGTACCTGGTTAGGGCTACCACTCTCCTAAAGCTTAAAACAAAACAAAGCAAAACAACAACAGCAAAAGAAAAGCAACAACAAAAAAACCAGCTCAATTGAGACACTTTTTTTCTTTTGCCCTACTTGTAATTTTATGTCCTCCTTCATCCAATTTAAGTGATATGTGACTAACCACAGAAAAATTTGCCTTATCTAAAATACCATGTACTGGTGACGGGTGTATCTTTATTAAATCAAACCCTGAGATGCTGCTTTCTCAAAAGAGGGATTCCAGAGCACTTTTAAACTATTAACCTTATTACCAATAGAAAAGGTCCATGTGTTCTTTTTGGAAAGCTACAATGAAGGGTCATCAATTGACAACCAACAGGCCAAATAAGCTTACAGATAAATTTGGTTTGGCCTGCGTAGTGCCCAAAAAAAAACCTGAGCCAACATTAACAAGCCAGGAGATTTCATCTTAACAGTCTAGATTTGGCTTCTTGTGAAAAGAGAGGAAAAAAAAAAAAAAAAAAAAAAGTAAACCACTAACTGACAACAATCTGCCAGAGCCAAGTGCAATGCTGGTTGGGGAGGGCTTGCATTCCCCACTTTCCTGAAGACCATCCCAGTCTCTCTATCCCCATCATGAAGGGACCAGGTGTCATTTGTTTTCAAGTTTACATTCTACTTTTTTATAGCACAGATACTTCTTTGTAATCAGGAATCTGCTAAAAATAACAAAACTTGATCAGAAGAAAAACTTGTTTCTTTTTCTTTGATTTATTATTTTAATTTAGCTGACTTGATTTATATGTACTTTTGGGTTTGCAGTGACTGATTTATATTTCCTCTTGCCTTAGGAGGTTCAGCTAAACTGTTCAAAGGGATGATAATTTGTTTTAAAGAGTGTCTCTATCATCAGGTTTGTAATACTATGAGCTCAATCTTTTTTTTTTTTTCCCCTTGAAGGTAGAACGTAGGAAGTCAACAGGTTAGTTAACATTCCAATGAAATTATTTTTCTAAATATGTGAGTGGCTGCCTCTAGACTTTCACTCAAACTTCTGAGAATTAAGTCAACACTTGTTAAACCCCGATTGGCACCAATATGAACCTCAGAATCTCTGCTCAAATATGCAAGTATTCTGCTAGACAGAATCATTTAGTGATCACCTCTGAATAAAAATGGTAAAAATCCGGGACAAACAACTAAATGACTGTGAGTTCATGAGCTTAAAAATAAAATTCATTTCATTGCACATAACCTAAAAGATGGAATTTTATAGAGGCTGGTAATAGTTGGAAAATGCTAAGGTTCCAAAATTATTCCTAAAATGGAACAAAGAAAATTACTGTTTAAAAAGGGAAACATTTTACTCCTTCTGTCACTAAGGACTCACCATGTTCTGACATAATTTCATGAACAATGAGACAAGGGTCAATAATCACATCTCTACTACAGCACAGTATAAAGTGAACAGCCCCAACTCAACCATTAAAGAGAGAACATTTTTAGTTACATATGTAACCTTGTACCAAATTTTACTCTCAATCTAAAATATTTTATTCACAAAGTAATTAGAAAATGCTTTATAATGAAGGAAAATACCAATTCAGTGGCAGAGGGGAGTACAGTTAGATTAACTTGACTGTTCTAAATAAATAGAAATGTGAATGGATGATAATGCAAGAACAGAGGAAGAAAAAAGAGATTGTTTCTGAATCTTCACACTCATGGTCTGTAATGGGTACACATGGGCACACTTTCACCGAAGCAGTGGATAAACTTCAGCCTATTTTTCAAAGTCCTTTTTGCATAAATCCAAGACCCAGTAGTTCCTGAGTTTCCAGGAGACAGGATATTTGAATGGGCATTTTTTCCCACTATCCAAAAAAACAACCTTTAACTCCTTTAAAATAATAGATGGAAACTATTTAGAACAAGCTCCCACTTTATTTCCATATGTGCTAGGTTGTAATTAAATTTACAGCAATCTGAGACTCTAAAGTAAATAAATTCTAATGTAAATAAAGGAGGGATGCTAATACCTGATTTTCTGTCTTTTAGAGCAATCATTTTCAACAATGATTCCTACAATGAGAAATGAATTATACATAATGACTTGTATATATACCTAAACAAAATTTAATGAAACAGTACTTACTCTTTTATGCTTCTATATTTTCAGTTATACTCTTTTCTATTTCATTTTTTTTTTCAAGTGCTAGTTGTTACCCAATAAATTGATTCTGTGTCTCGTTAACACGGTGTAACTTGCAATTTTGAAAACAAAACAAAACAAAACTTTAAAGCTTTTTGCTTTCAGAGGCATTTACCAGCATGGTATATTTAATTTATGAAATAAATGGCGAAAAGAAATGGAAAAAATTAAAGGCAGCAAATCAAAATATAAATGGTGAAAAATGTACATCAGAGCTATTTCATTACCTAATGTCAAGAGAAAAGACACATACTAATTTACCATTGAAAGCAAGATCAGGGAAACACAGTCACTTTAGTTACCCATTCAGGAGTCTCTTCAAGTGCTTGTTATTCTGCTAACACTTTCAATTATTACAAATCTCAGAAAAACACTGAGTTATATACTATTCTTATCCTCATTTTGCAGATTGGAAACAGCAACTTTACAGGGATGACTGAAAGCTTGAGCTATCAACCACCATGGTCTTCCCACTGTAATTGCCATGTCCTAACAATTTTAGCAAATAACAAAATGAGTACACTTCACAATTAGTAAACATTTCAAAACATGCATAAGAAGCATCCAGACACCTTGGCCATGGACAATTTATCAGGCTTTAGGAGTTCATGATGAGATAGAAAGTTAATCAGGAGGGTTTCTAGGTCCTTCCTCAGAAGAGACATCACATGATACCCTTACCTCGACCACTAAGGGAACATGAAGCTGGTACTCTGCTGAGAACCCTGCACCCACCATCTCCATCTTGCCCATAAGGAGGAAAAGAGTTAACATAATCCACACATACTTTCAGCCATGCATTTCCCCCATGCATCCCATTTCCTATTAAACTGAACTATTTCAAGCTTCCTAAACCCACTGTGTTCTTTGTGAATCTACAACTTTGCACAAGGTTTGTTTGTCTTGTTTCTTTGTCATGTCCTGTTATCCCTTTTCCAGTTGGCTTATGTCATCAAGACTTGCTTAAAAGGTCACCTAGGAAGTTATCCTGACTCCAGTACTCAACCTGGTAAGTACACCACCCCACTTTCTATTATTATAGCAATTACAATTTCATTGCACATTGTCTTGTTGGGGAAACTCTTGAGGCAGAGAATTATGTCTTTCCATACTTCCAGTACTTGACCACTATGATAGGTTTTTATTAAATGCTGGCTCTTTTAATGAATAAATGAACAAATGAATAATGGGAGAAAATTCCCTGAAAACTAAAAAAGTACACACAGCCTACATGAATTGAAATAAAAATCTGAGCTACTGATTCACTGTGAGCAGTCAATCCCAACATGATGGCAACACCAGGTGATATAGTTTGGATCTTAAATATCCCCCAAAGGTCTACATGTTGAAGGTTTGATACACATAGTGGTACTGTGGGAAGATTTTTCTTATTGATTCTTTTAGTTGCACATGACAATAGAATTCATTTTGATACAATTATGCAAACATGGAATATATCTTATTCTAGTTGGGACTCCAGTCTTGTGGATGTATATGATGGTGAGATTCACTGTGATGTTTTCATATATGTACACAGGAAAGTTATGTCAGATTCATTCCACTGTCTTTCCTTTTCCTTTCCTCTCTCCCTTCCCTCCATTCCCCATTGTTTAATCTACTGAATATCTATTCTTCCCTTCACTGCTCGCCATCATGTGTTAGCTTCCACATATTAGAAAAAGCATTTGACCTTTGGCTTTTTGGGGTTGGCTTATTTCACTTAGCATGACAGTCTCCAGATTCATCCATTTACTGGCAAATGTTATAAAGTCATTCTTCTTAATGGCTGAGTAATACTCCATTGTGTATATATACCACAATTTTTTTTATCCATTCATCTGTTGAAGGGTATCTTGGTTGGTTCCATAGCTTAGCTATTATGAATTGTGCTGCTATAGATATTAATGTGGATGTGTCATGGTAGTATGCTGATTTTAGATCCTTTGAATGTATATCAAGGAGTGGGAGAACTGGGTCAAATGGTGTTTCTATTCCTAGTATTTTGATAATCTCCACACTGTTTCCCATATTGGTTTCAACAATTTTCATTCCCACCAGCAGTGTATTAATGAACCTTTTTCCCTACATATTCACCATTTACTTGTATTCTTGATAATTTCAATTCTGACTGGAGTGAGATGAAATCTCAGTATGGTTTTTATTTGCACTTCTTTAATTGCTAGATATGTCGAACATTTTCTTTTGTGGGACCTTTAAGAGTCAGTCAGTGCATGCCCTTGAACAGGAGAATGTGACCCTAACCCCTTCCTCTTTCTCTTTCATTCCTGATCAGCTTGTTCCACCCCAGACCCTGGCCACAGTAAGCTGCAAGGCCAAAAGCAGCAGCAAGTCACAAGACTGAAGTCTCTAAAACTGTGAGACAAAATAAACCTTTTCTCTTTATAAGTACATTTATCTTGTAAGTATATTATTTTATGCAGAAAACTGACCAATATGCCAGGTTTAGCTGAGCTGCCAGTAAGCAATACAGAATGAAGGAATTGAAAAAAAATATAAAATAATGCAAAAATTGGCCCCTAAAGGGAGATGGATCATTGCTATGCAAAAGACTAAAAACAAAAGAAATAGAATTTTGTCAATAACTGCTAATATTTCTACATGTACTTTTCTATGGGTTGCTTGGATAAAGTAAAAAAAAAAAAAAAGAAAAGAAAAGAAATAAATTTAATGAGAGAAATTCCACTTAGAGATTTCATAAAATAGCTTTCAACCATTTTTTTAAAATAAAAATAATATGGAAACTTGTTTCCCTAGTAATATGCAGGTAGGAGTTTAAAAAAAAATCTGCTCCTTCTTGGACACAATCCCTAGGAATAGTCCCCATTATAAGGACCTCCTCATCACCACAATAATGAGTATGTTTTCTAAAACAGAATCATTCATTTCATGCTTTGTGCTCAATGTCATGATTTTCCTAATTGTAAAAACTCCCTGAAGAATAATTAAAAAACAGTCTCCAAATTTTCACAGGGATTAATTATAGCTGCTTTGTGCCGTGCCTGACAGGTGGTGACCAAGTCATTGCCACAATCACAGTGAATGTTTCTGCTGTATAAACCAATACAATACTCTCTTCTTCTCTTTGTGACAATTTGATCATACAAGATACCTATAAACATGAAGACAAGAGGTAACATTTGACTTCAGCAATGTTTTTGTGCTACAGTAATATATAATTAGTACAACACTTTCAGAATTGGCATCAGGCAGGTCCTCAATCACTTTTTAAAGAAAATAGATTGCAAGGTAAAGTAAATGGCAAATTCCATGAACATTCAGATGAGGAGAAGAACAACATAAACTGATGCTAGTCTGGCAGAAAAGCTACAACTCAGACCATAACTTGTCTTCTACATGACTGTGATCCCCTATTCAGGGTTGAGTCTCCTAGAGATTTGACAGGTAACCAGTAACTGAAGAAATATGAGAAAAAATTAATCTAATTTTTTAAAAATTGACAGCTTTGTTTAAAAGCACAATTAACATACTATAAATTCCCCTAGTTTAAATGCATGATTTAATGTTAATTTTTTAGTAAATTTACAGTCATTCAACCATCACAAAATCCAGTTGTAGAACATTTTAAAACATTTTTATTTTGGACAGCTTTCTTGTCGACTTGTAATTAATCTCCATTACAGCCCTCCCTCTAAACTTCTTTGGGCAACCACTAACCTTCTTTTTGTCTCTATGGATTTATATTTTCTGGATGTTTTATATAAATGGAATAATACAGTCTGTAGTCTTTTCCATCTAGCTACTTGCCCTGAACATAATATTTTTGAGTGTCACCTATTTGATACAGGTATTGGTAAAACATTTCTTTCTATTATCATGTATTTCTTTGAATGAATTTCCCACATTTAAAAAATTCATTAACCACTTGGTAAACATTTATTCCTTTTTTTTTTTTTTTTGTTTTTTGGCTACTGTGAAATAATGTGGCTGTGAATATTCTTATACAAGTTGGAGCATAGTTTTCATTTATCTTAGATACCTAGCACAACTGTTGTGTGATATGGTGAATTTATATTTCACATTTTAAGAATTCTCATTTTTTTCCCCTAAAATGGCTTCACTGTCTTACACATTCCACCAGGAATATAGGAATACTTTCTTCTTTCCTCATCCTCGCCAACTTCTGTTATTGTCCATTTTTTATTATAACCATTCTGATCCACATATTCTTAATGGGCTTTCCCTTAGCTATTTTCCTAGACTGTAATTTCTGCAGTATATAGTATGCCCTCCCTCCCCAAGATCCAATTAAACACATGCTTTCCCTCCCACAATTGAATTGATTCAGAAATGGAGTATAATAAGAAAAGAGACTTTAGGACAGTGAAATAAAAAGGCCTTTGTCCAAATGCATCCTCTATGAACAATTCAAAATAAGAAATATCTTATTCATGTTTTGCTTTCTTTAAATAAAGCAGTGCACAGATAAAAGTGATTATGAACTAATGTACTCCATGTGCCTCAGATCTCACATAGAATATCATGTGCAATTTTATGCATGAGAAAAGAGACATATTTGTTTAAAAAAATTGAAAACAATGAAAAAGAAAATAAAAACCTATTATAGTAGCACCAGTGTTTTCATTTTGATAATTTCATTCAATCTTTTTATATGTACATAGATTGCAAATATATTTTATTATAACTAAAATTATACTTTATATGCTATTGAGATTTCTGGTTTTTTTTTTCAGTACTAGGGATTGAATCCAGGGCCTTGCCTATGCTAGACTCTCAGCCTCCTTGACAATTATGACTTTTAATATAACATCATGAACATCTCCCATGGTCATAAATTTTCTTTTGAAACCTAATTCAAAGATTGCATAATGGTCTCACATGGTTTAATTCTTTCTTTGGTTCAGTATTTTCTAACTATTTACCCAAGAAGTAATGCCAGGAAGAGCATTTTTGTGATCACAATTGCACACCAAATTCCATTTGAAGAGAGGCACTGATACCTTAGAGTTACTCTGGCAAAATAATAAATGGAGCCCTTGCAAATACTGTGCTAAGAAAGAGAGGATTTGAGATACCAGATAAATTCAAAGCAGCAACATGAAAGAGGAATTGACTACTAAGAAATTTCAGAGATAAGAAAATAATGATATTCATTATAAGGAGTCAGATTTCTGTTTATTATAGAGGTCAAGAACAACAACAATGAATAACTAAATAAAATGGAAGCATCTGAAGAACAGAAACTTAATTGAGCAGCTTCCTTACTCATTGACCTTAGTGACAGTTTTTAGAAATTGGGTCTATTCTCACACCATAAATCCTTAGAGAACACTTATATTTGAATCACTGCATGTGAGGAATGGGTCTAGCAAACAGATATGTATCAATCACTATGGCTACCCTGCGGGCACACTTTAGTCCATCTTCAATGGCTATGATTTTCTCGGGAGAGAAAAGAGCCCCAAATACATAACAAGGTTTAAAAAATGATGTTCTCCAACATATCAGCAAGAGGAAAGGCTTAATAAAGTAAGGGAGTCACTTTTCTACCAGTTTGAGCTGGATTGGGGAAAATATGAGTGTTTGATTGACTTGCTGTCTTAGGACAGATCATGCTCATGAAGCTAGGTGAGTTGGAAAAAAGTGTGGCTTTAAATATATTATAGATGAAACAATTTCACATTTAGAAGCAAGCTTTTAGTAATTGAGTGGCTAAAATTGGCAACTAAGTTCATATTACTTTTCATTTTTTTTAATGGTAGAATCCTAGCTCTCTCTGCAGTATGGAGACATCTGTAAACATTCACACATGAAGCAGGCAATAAAAATGTTTCCATTGGTTATGATGTTTTGGTATTTTTAACTGTACTGAAAGTGGCAGGGGTGGGGGCAGGGGGCAGGAAGAAGTCTTCCTTATGCCTCTAAACCAGGCACGAGAGGTGTTCTGTGACCTTGTTCAATTTCTAGGGTGAACTGAGAGCTATATTACTATAGACTTTCCAAAAAATTTTATTTATGTTTATGTTCAAAGTCATTCTGAGTATTACTGTCTTAAAGTTGATCCTGGGAGAATCTTTGGGTTAATTTTCAAGAATTTTTACAATCTTCAATTCTTTTCATAGAAATTTATAGATTACTTATACCACATATTATACTAAAGTATGGACACAAATTTTCTTATAATTCGTTATCCTCAGCTATAGCACCTACTTGAATCGTATTAAATGTATTACTGTTCATTGAAGCTAAAGTGAAAAAGAGTATCCACCAAAACACAGCAATCATTCAGATAGAAACTACTAGTTTGCTAACTTACAGGAGTCTTGAAAAGATTCAACTAGTCACAGAGAGTTTGCATTTGAAGTCTAGCCTTAAAGAAACTTCCAGAGTTAAAGAAACAACTGTAGGAAGCAAATTTAACAGATGCTTCCCTCGCAATATCATACTAGATGATGATTTGGTTCTTCTCTTTCCTCTCCTTGGAAACATCACAAACAAGGGACTGGAAATGACCCACTTGAACTTATCTATCAATGTGCTTCAGGGAAGGCCTGATAGTAAATGGCAAATTACCTATTATTTCTAAAATCCTTTGATGCTTGATTAGAGAGAATATGTAAATTGTTGTCTTTCTCCTTGTTCAGAGGGGTTTAGCTGTCCTGCCTGAGATGATAATGCAATCATCTGTAGAAAACATAAATTCCCTAATTAACTTTAGAGCCCTGGGAAACTTTCTTTATGAAAGGCAAACCCAGGCAGACCCCTAAGCAGCTATCAAACCAAGAGGGTTTGGCTTGATTGATTTGATTGGCTCTTAGTTAAAGTGTCTTATTTCCTCCATGTTATTTGGCAAGGAGTCTTTAAGGCAAAGTCTCCTGATTGCCTTTCAAAGGATCTGCCCAGTCTATATTTAATCAAATAGAAAATAGAAAGCCCCAGTCAAGTTCAAACTTGCTTTATAGGGCAGTCTGGGCACACTAATATCAGGGCATTAGTCAGAGATTCATAAGACTGAGAATTTTTATGTGGCTACTTTCTATCCTGTAAACATTTAATTCATTTGGAACATTGACCTCTTTGACTCTTCCCTCTCTCTCAAACCCAATTACCCAATTTTGTCCATAAACAAATTATTTATAAAACCAATGTTTCTCTCATGCTTCTCTCTTCTTCTTTTCCTTTACTATTTCTAGGGTTCTTATCACAGCTAATCTTTTAATTTTTTCCCCTTTTTCTCTCATCTCCCACACAATTTAAAATACCTAAATGATTTGAAATGCAAGACAGACAATGTACTCTCTTAAAATATTCAGTGGCGCTCTATTATTCATAAATCTAAAGCGATATATCAGCCATAAATTCTAACTCTTAGACTTAAATTCCATTATCTGAGAAGTAGGCACTCTAATAGTAACTGCTATAGGGTGGTTGGTAATACTAGTGTGAGTTAATACATGCAAAATGCTTAGAATTGGGACTGGTATATATTATGTGAAAAGTGTATTTACAATGGTGATGATAATGATCATTTTTCACAGATGGCTAGCAGGGTCTGGGAATGGTGCTCCCTCCCCATGATCCACATCTTTCTTTAAGCCATTGGATTTTGTTCTGAAGAGCTCGAATGGGCAGGATTGGTTTATGTGACCTACAGATATCAGTTCCTGGAGCATGGCCATTTTTGGGGTTATTGCAGAGTTCAGAAAACCATGACCAGAGCAGCTAGATGATGTTCCTCTTACTTGATATATTCTGTGAAATATTCTGTGTCTGTTGTCTCAGACTTAAGTTGTCTAGATGAAAGTTTAACCTTCTAACCTTTCAGCTGGATGCTTTTCCACCATGAAACCAGAACCACTACTTTTCTTAAAAAAAAGAGAAAATAGGATGCCAAGGAATGGAGACTTTTATTGTTTCATAGGTTTCAAATGATTTGATCAAGTCACCCTAAGTCTGGTATTAAAATGCAATGAGAACCAGTATTTAATGGACAGCAAGTAAGGCAAAGAGGTGGATTTTTAAAAACTCAAAGTGAAAATGTGTTCTCAGCAAAACACTTGAAAATGTTGCATGAATTTATTTTTCCTTTTCTCTACAAAATAATACTTGGAAAAGGAAACAACACCAATGATAATTTAACAACTGAATACTCTCAACAGAAAGAAGCAGTAGAGGTAGTTATTAACTTTCAAATTAAAGTAATGGATCAAAATTATAAGACCAACACACACTGCTGTTAAACAAAATGTAGTGCTAATTTCAACAGGGGATCGTAAGCATCTCTCTCTTCTTCCTTCCACCTCAAGCATGGGAAGCGGGGATCCAACTGGTTCAAAGCCAAAAGTGCAGCTCCTGTTGACTGTAATGGAAGTGTTACCAGACAGGAGATGTGGAGGGAGCCAGGGTGCTGATCTGTGGAGGGGCTGAAGGCCTCAGGCAGACGTAGCCAATTGAACACTGTTATCAACTTTCCTATTTTCTCACCCAGGTGCCTCTGAAAAAGCCTACTGCCTCCAGGAAAATAAGTAAAGAGCAGCCATTGTCCCCACTTCTTTAACATTCCTACATCACATCTTCAGTTTTTGCCTCTTAGCCCATGAAGTCTGAAATATGTACTCCCTGGCCTCTGCAGAAAAGGTCTTCCCAGTCCTGTTCTAGATCAAATATCCAAAAGACAATACAAAATTAACCACCTCTTTTCTCATCACTGCAACTAAGTATCAGCACAAAATCAGTGAAATAGAAATCCCTTCTATTACTAAGCATCTCAGTGGAGAATCTTCTAATTGGATATACATATTTAAAGACCATTTTTACCATATAGGATGCCTGTGGCAAAATTGGTTTCAAACAACTTTCAGAATCAGTTGACTTTTCCTTAAGAAAACACAGAGGGGAAGAAAAGACACCTACCAGGGTCCTTAGAGGGCTGTAAAACCAAATCCCTCTCATGATAATCCTGGCTCATTCAAATCAAGGCTGTGAGCCATAACACAAGAAAATTAGCAATCAGCAGACCAGCACCATACCCTACCATTTCCTACAAATGTGCAATTAAGCTACTGTGTTTCAGTCACAAACGCTTTCTTTAGATCACTCTTCTGAATACAGGATCTCATCCCAGGAAAAATTATTTCCTTGGGAACACATGGAGAAAGAAATCTATTAGATTCACCCATTACAGAAGTGATGGCAAAAGAATGTACTTCACCAAAATAAAACCTCTCTCTACGTTTGTTGTTGAAAGACTATTTGATTTTTCTTCACAGAAAAAGCTAAGCAGGTATACTTTGATTTGTATTTGTAACTCTAAATGAGTACTTTAATATTCTCTTTCATCCATAGGATTCTCCTGTCTGATTGGCCCTTTGTTGGTGAGGCTAATGTCACTAATGGAACACTTCAGCTGACCTTATACCAAAACGTAAGTGCTAAGATATTATCAGTTCTTCACAGAGTATCACTTGTAAGAACTACTTTGTCTTCATTTGAAACATTCACTACTACGTTACCCAGAATAAAGTAAAATAAACCACATACGTACTTCTCACATGTTCCTATAGCAAAAGACAACATGTAAAAACATGCACAGGTGGTACGAACAAAGCTCCCAGAACATCAACCTATTCAGTCCTCAGAGTTACCAGTTTGATGACCAGTTTACACAAAAATATCCTTGAAATTCGTATTCTATCTTTACACAACTTTTAATTATCCAAGCAGTCTGGAGGTGGAGAAGTGTTGAAAATACTTTTAAAATGAGAAGAAAGGAATAGATGTGAGAAATGAATTAATCTGCCATTTATTGAAAAATTACTGAACCTTTATCCATGAAAGGCAAACCCAGGCAAGCCCTCTGCCTCTGTGATCTCTGTGGGCCAGGACCATTTTCTGGTTTTGAATCAGACATAGTTTGGCCTATAAAAGTTCATGGTCAAATGGGGAAAGAAAGAATGCACAGGCAATTATTAGTGACTCACTGTAATACATGAGATGAAACCACATTTTAAAAGGTTAAAATAACTTTTTAAAGCAACATCTTAAATGGTTTTTAAAATGGAGAAAAAAAATTACTCTTACCACTCTAAAAAAAAATCAGAGGTAGGCTAGGGGAAAAAAAAAAAAAAAAAAAAAAACACCTCAAGATAAATAGAAAGAAAACAGAAGGAAGGTCAAGTTCCATATGACTTTACAAGCCCATCATTCCCATAGTTAGCTCTTCTCCAGGGATATTACTTGTAAATTTCTGGGAAGTCTGTAAATATTAGAGTTACCATAAATTTGCTCACTTATAAAAATCACCTTGTATGCTATTAATTAATCCATGTAACATAGATTAAGCAAGAGATATGCTATTTAAAAAAAAAAAAAACAATAATCCAGGGGACTTTCAAAGGTTATTCATCCTGTCAGCCTAAGGATACTGGGAAGAACCAAACATAAACCATCCTGTTGTCACTAGACTGATGTCACCCTCACACCCTCCCATGCTCACCTCTCACCAAGTTTCCTTTAAAAGAAGAGCCAGAGACCACAAAAGGTATCTCTCAGGATAGCCTACACTCTCTAGTGAATGTCTATTCCTTGCTTTATCCCAAGAAGCATCTCTAGATTGCCCACACTCTCCCTTGAATGTGTACCTGCTTTCCTAAATAGATGTCTGGGTCTTTCACTGGTGTGTGCTGAAATTCTCCTCCATCATGTCCATCGGGACCCTGTCCTGAGTGGAGAGCCCCTCTTTGGGAATTCCTTGGACCTCTTCCAGTGGCAGTTCTGATAAGAAGTTGCAACTTAAATTTTATTTAAAAAAAAAGATCCTGATAGGAAATCATTTCAGGCTGAGAGAACCACAGCACTTTTAAAGGCTCGTAATATCTTTAGTTATTAAACCAATTCAGTACTAGTGAAAAATAACACTCAGGAGAGTGGTATGGTAGGAAGGAGGGTGGTTGAGAGAGCTGGAAAATCACCAGTGACCAGATCTTCCCTAATACTGTATAGATCTGATGCTCGTTTTCCAGATGTGAAATGTTATTTCTCATGGGGAACATGGAACTGGGACTAACATACAGGTTTTGTACTTCAGAATCCAGTGTTCTTTTCACTCTACCACTGCAACATGACAGACTTGCTAAAAATTGAGGACAACAATTTGGAACACATCAGAGAGCAGAGGTATATGCAAACTCATGTCACCTCCTCCAAAAAGCTTCCTTGGACCTTAACCCTGTCTCTCCTAGTCCACATCATCATATTACCTGGCCATGATCTGAAAGTACCTCTAAAATGCATTTACTAGTGTATGATTTGATTTTCTACACTAGAAATAAACTGCATGAGGTCTTGCTCTAAACCACATGACCTCCAACATTCTATGAAGTAGGAAGGCATATAACAGGTACACATGCATTTGTTACATGAATGGAAAAAGCAGAGTGATCAGGTTTCAGGAGGTAACTATCTGCCCCTGAGCAAATTACTAACTTCCTTGAATCTAATTAGCAAATTGATGGAGTTTAAGTAGATCTGTGACTTTCCAATTGAATTCTGAGTTTACCCAAGAGGATGACACTTTTCTTGTCCTTTTCATCCCCTTCCCCTTTGTCATTTTATCAGTACATAAAACGAGAGCTTTGAGCAGAGAGCTTCTCAGACAAGAAATTTGAAAATAACTAAACTAACTGATTCTACAGTCCTGTCCATTTCTAAGATTCTACATTTCTAGTGTTCCTTGTAGTTTAATAATTGAATATCTGATTCTTTCAATGCTAAGGGTAAAGGAATTCAAAAATCTTGTCACAAAAAAAAAGCCCAATAAATAAATAGACAAATGAACTAAACAGACACTTCCCCACATTGCTGGTAGAGTTGCAAATTGGTGCAGCCACTCTGGAAAACAGTGTGAAGAATCCTCAGAAAATTTGGAATGGACCAATCTTTTGACCCAGTTATCCCACTCCTTGGTTTATACACAAAGGATTTAAAATTCGCAAACTACAGTAACACAGCCACATCAATGTTTATAGCAGCTCAATTCACAATAGCTAGATTGTGGAACCAACCTAGATGCCCTACAACAGATGAATGGATAAAAAAACTGTGGTATGTATACACAATGGAATATTAATCAGTCATAAAGAAGAATAATATTATGGCATTGGCAGATAAATGGATGGAATTGGAGAATATCATGCTAAGTGAGATAAGCCAATCTCAAAAGCCAAAGGACGAATGATATTGCTAATAAGTGGAGGATGACACATAATGGGGGGGAGGGAAGGGTTAGTGTTAGGGTTAGAGTTAGGGTTAGGGAGGGGGGCAAGTATGGAGTAAGGAAGTACTGTACAGAGGGTAAAGAGGGGTGGGAGGGGTGGGGGGAAGGGAAAAAATAACAGAATGAATCAAACAACATTACTCTATGTAAATTTATGATTACACAAATGGTATGCCTTTACGCCATGTACAAACAGAGAAACAACATGTATCCCATTTGTTTACAATAAAAATAATAATAATAATAATAAATTAAAAAATAAATTAAAAAAAAGAAATACAAATGATCAGCAAAAAATGTTCAACATCATTAGCAATTGGGGAAATTCAAATCAAAACTACACTGAATTTTCATCTTACACCAGTCAAAATGGCAGTCAGCAAGAATACAAACAATAATAAATGCTGGAGAGGATGTGGGGGAAAAGAAATACTCACACACTTTGCTGAGATTATAAGTTAGTACTACCACGGCGGAAGTCAGTATGAAGGTTCCTCAAAAGACTAGACATGGAACTACCATGTGCCCCAGCTATACCATTCCTCAGTATTTATCCTGAAGAATTAAAGTCAGGATGCTGTAGGGTTACCTGAATATCCATGTTTATAGCAGCACAATTTACTATAGTCAAACTAGGGAATCTGACTAGGTGTCCATCAACAGATGAATGGATAAAGAAAATGTGACATGAGTGCACGCACACACACACACACACACACACTCACACATACTCACACAGGAGTTTTACTCAGTCATAAATAACAAAATTATGTGAGTTGTAAGGAAAAGGAAGAAAATTTGAGAACAAAATAAGTCAGTCTCAGAAAGGCAAGGGTTGCATGTTTTCTGCATATTTTCTCTCATGAGTGGAAATTGGAGAGAAGAAAGTGTGGGAGTGGAAGTGGGGTCTCATGATAATAAAAGGGAGACGAGTAGAATAGAAGAAGGGGACCCAGGGGGAGGGAGGAGGAGAGGGAAAGAGCAAGTAGGTACCAGGGAATGAAATTAATCAAATGAAGTTATGTCAGATATGAATATGTAACACAAAGCCCACCTTATATATAATTATACACCAATAAACCTTTTTAAACTATTTTTTGTCCTAGGGGAACTTAATGTTTTAAAACTGATAGCTGGGAAATGTGCAAATGATTATAATCTACTGTTTGCAATAGAAAAACTAAATTATTCTCCCCTTTTTTCTAAAACAAAAATAACCAGTAAAAATATCCCAAGTGACACAGGAAAAAGGAAAATGAATACTACATGTAGTCTTCAGGTAAACACAGGGTCATAGTAAATAGCTTGAAGAGTTCTGAGTTATATAGTTTAGTCTCACATTAGCCTATTTAGCCTAGTGTAAACAAATCCCCTTCAGGTAGCAATAGTTCCACTTACCAGCTTAGACAGAAATGATATGATCATAGAAACCTAAAGCTGTTTCAAGTACATTACAATATTGTTCAACAAACCCCTCAGGCTAATGTAGAATGACTATTCACTGTGGAACTCTAAGGTTGTAACAGTGATTCCAAAAATCATCTTAAATTTTTAAACTCTGAGAATGAAATATGTTGAATACAATTCCAATCTACAAGGGCCTAAGACACATCAAATGCTTATGCTGTATGACTGAAGGGGTTTTTTTAAAAACTCAGACAAATGATGGGAGCCAGTTGAAATGTTTTGTAATGGGAAGAGCTGTCAGCACCAAACATTTTAATTCACAACTCAGATTACCATCTGCAAACTGATTTAGGAATCCACTCAAGTTGTAACACTGTTCTCTTATTTCCACATCAGATTAGATCATCCGAACCTCTGCATTCCAGGAAAAATGGCTCAGCTTTAAAAACCATCCAATGAGTCACTGTTTCTAAAATAATGGTGATAAAAAAATGACACACAGTTAAAAAGAAAACAGAAATTTTCTTCCGGAGCAGAGAGAAGAGTCATGTGGCTCACTTTGATTTGGCTTCTTCCAAATGAGAAGAGGCAGGAAAGGGATAAGGTGGCACCAAGGTGATAAGGGATCTGGACACGTTGATGATGTCCTTGCAACGTCACCTGCAGTGTGGGACCTAGACAATTTAAGGCCTGTGTGTGCTTCTTCTTGCTTACTTACAGGCAAAAATCTTCAAACAGTAAAGAATTACGTTTTACATGATAATCCTTCATTTAAAATCTTTAGCCACTTTTCCTTCTACTGTAAATATTCATTTACAGTTTGATTTTCCAAACTATTTTATGTTTCCTTTTACAATACTTATTTCAACTTGGATTGATGGGAGGGGAGATGCATTTATTTATTAAATAAGTAAGTGGGGGAATATTTAATCTGCCTCATGCTTTCCCTACGACATTGGGAAGACTGCTCTGAATTAGCCACAGAAAAATAGCACAGAATGTCCATTTCTCCAATATTAATTGCAATGAAAAACTGGATCATAGAGGATAGCACATAATGCTTGAAAATAACTAAAGAAAACCTGCAAATTTCCTTTCCCTTCTTTCCTCCTTTTCCTCCACCCCAGGTTCTTTTGTCTTCCCCCTCTTCTTTTTCTCTTTTAAAGAAAGAATTTTCCTAACTATCTGTGTAGTCCTCTGACTTCACAAAGGGCCTGGAACTTAGCAATTAGCCAATAAATAAAAACCTCTGTTGTATGACTAAACTGGATTGAGATCCTAAGCTTAAAGTTTAAATATGGCAGTACTAGTCACATGTGGCTACTGAGCACTTGAAATGTGGCTCATCTGAAGTATGATGTGCTGTGAATGCAAAATACCCCTGGTACAAGATTTAATAGAAAGAAGTAAAACATTTCATTAATAATTAAATAAAAATATTTTCTGTGTTTAAATGCTATTTTAGATATGAATCAAATAGTATGTCATTAAAATTGATTACATCTGCCTTTGATGTATTTACTTTGACGGCTAGAAAACTTGTCAATGGGGTTGTACTTTTTTTCTTCTATGGGACAGTACTTTTCTAGAGGGATAGGTAGTCAGCAAACTCCCCATAGCTGTGACATAGTTGTGTGTCCCATAATTGTGACAGAGTTAATAACAAAAGTGTCCTAACTTCCAGTTTGGCTATTTTTCAAAATTTGAATGAGAGAAACTCTTAGCAATAGGAATCTTATCAACTATAATATTAAAAAGGTCATCATCAGCAGTGTTATAAAACAGACTTTATCCATAATCAGAAGCATATTAAAGACAGACATGCTTGTACAAAACTTTCAGAGTTCAAATGTTCCATTTGAGGCAGAGGAATAACTACCTTGGAAACAGCACGAGTTTACAATATGGTAGACAAAATAAGTAAATCATGAAACAAAGATGGAGAGCCTGTCATTAAGCAGTTACATAATTTATCCACCATGAAAGTCAATTTAAAAATATAGTAAACACTTATATAAATCAATTGCCACTTTCTTGTAGGGATTGAAGGTCTTAGTTTTACTACATTGTAGACTTTCCCATGGCATGCAAGTAGAAGTGCACATATATATATATATATATGCATGTGTGTAACTATACATATTTTGAAAGCAAAATTACAAGGGGAAATGGAGCTTGCTGAAAATATAACAGCATTTTGTAGTCATAGCAACCCTAACTTTTAAAAAAGCAACATTAAAGCAAGAAGAGCTCATCAAGAGCTACATCAAGTTGTTATAGCAACTAAAATGTGGCTTTACAGAACCAAGTTTGCATTAAAATAGCCAGAGGATTATAATGGTAAATGACTTACAAAAATACATCTTTGGGACCCAAAGTTTTAATTTTTGCTTATTTTATCCAGGATTATGTCCTCTGTTTCATTAGAACAAAATGTGTGCTCAAGTGATCTCCTTACATAAAGCTGAAATGGCCATCAAGAATCCTACAGTTGAAATGGCCATCAGGAATCATACAGTTTCATAATACCTAGTAATAATCAGTAAGTCAAAATTAGTTCATCAATACTAATAATTTAATCCCTTGTGGGTGATGAAAAATATTAAATCAGAAAAGCAGAGTAAAAAATAGTCAAATAGAGTTGTCTAGAGGACCTTAGGAAAAAAATGGATCAAGAACAGGGTTTGTCAACTTTAGCACTATTGACATTTTGGGGGAATTCATTTTGTGAGGGCACATCCTGAGTGTTCTGGAGTTTTTCTGGCCACTTCTCACTAGATAGTAAATCCTATCCAGGTATAACAACCACAAATGTCTCCAGACATTGCAGATGCTTCCTTGGGGGAGAAGAGGGCAGCCAAATCACAAAATCTAGAAACATTTCATCCATACTATTACGGAATTCATTAAAATACAAGAAAGGTGGAAAACATTAAGCAAGTAGTTCAGCTATACTCTTCTGTGAGGGCAAACTGTCTAAACAGCTTAAGTGTCTGGTCTTATGCTTTAAGGAGTTTATTATCTCAGATCAACATTTTATTTTTTTTATTTTTTATTTTTTATTTTTTACAGACTGCATTTCGATTCATTGTACACAAATGGGGTACATCATTTCATTTCTATGATTGTACACGATGTAGATTCATACCATTCATGTAATCATACATGTACATAGGGTAATGATGTATGTCTCATTCCACCATTTTTCATGCCCCCCCTCATTTCCTTCTACATAATCTAAAGTTCCTCCATTCTTCTCTCACCCACCGCCCCCCTACCCCCATTATATATCATCATCCACTTATCACAGAAAACATTTTGCTTTTGGTTTTTTGATATTGGCTTATGTCACTTAGCATGATATTCTCCAATTCCATCCATTTATCTGCCAATGCCATAATATTATTATTCTTTATGGCTGAATAATATTCCATTGTGTATATATACCACAGTTTTATAATCCATTCATCTGTTGTAAGGCATCTAGGTTGGTTCCACAATCTAGCTATTGTGAATTGAGCTGCTATAAACATTGATGTGGCTGTGTTACTGTAGTATGCTAATTTTAATTTAATTTGAGTATAAACAGTTACCTCATACTAGACAAAGGAGCCAAAAACATACAGTGGAGAAAAGATAGCCTCTTCAACAAATGGTGCTGGGAAAACTGGAAATCCATATGCAGTAAAATGAAATTAAACTCTTATCTCTCACCCTGCACAAAACTCAACTCAAAAATGGATCAAGGACTTAGGAATTAGACCAGAGACCCTATACCAAGTAGAAGACAAAGTAGGCCCAAGTCTTTATCATGTTGGCTTAGGATCAGACTTCCTTAATAAGACTCCCAAAGTACAAGAAATCAAAGCAAGAATCAATAAATGAGATGGACTCAAACATTTTATTCTTTATGTCAACTTTTGCAACTCTGGTACATGATGGGTTTTATCTCCTGGAAACCCTCACTTTCCTCCTGTTTCAGTAGCACATCCATGTTGGTCTCTGTGCTCTTGTGCACAAGCAAAACAGGAAAATTTGGAGCTGGCCAAGTCTTTTCCTCTAGTCTCTTTTACTTCTCACAGATGCTTCCCAAGGCTTTATTTCATTAAAAAAAATTACTATCCCAAGAGTCAACCTCTCCTTTTAGTCAACTACCAAAATTTCCTCAACCTTTTCCTATTTACTTGAGTACCATTTAAGTGCTATTATGCCCACAATATTCCACTTAGATTAAATGTCATTATAGTGTGGGATGGACAAATATTTTACTGAAAGTCAAAAAGTTAAAGCAAAAACATTTTTGGTCAACTTTTTTTTGGGTGACTAATCTAATAAATGTTTGGGGCAAGGTACATAAGAATGGAAGAAGAATGAAAATGTGGTTCTATGCAGGTGAAAGACATGTTTTTGTCTAGTTTCTGAATGCTAGTAGGTGGGAACTCCAAATGGTAAGCTACTTAAGAACAGGGACTGCTTTTGTATCGTTGGGGGTTACCATGACTCCTGACCCAAGTAGACTGCAAAATGAACAATCAGCCAAACCCAAGCTTTATTCAATGTCATTTAAAACCCAGTTATTACCCAATAACTGCAAAATGAACAACCAAACAAACCCAAGCTTCATTCATTTAAAAACCCAGTTATGAAGCCATATGAGATATGCCAAGAGACTGGCATACTCTTAAATATTCCACATGTTAGTCAAAACAGATCATTCCCTCAGAGGGCAAATACTATTCTTGATAGCACTTAGATGACCAAGATAGCATCTTTGATTTAAAGCTCATATAGCTCCTTAAGCTAAAAAGTTAAGATTCTTTTAGTTATATCATTTCAATTTATCATTAGTATATAGGATATGTGAATATTTTAGGGGGTATTTCCTTCTATCTCTTTTAACCAACTTTATCTTTTATTTTCCATATATCTAAATAATTTTGCAAAGCAATAATTTTTGGCAAAGGTTACTCTTTATAGATTTACATTTTTATTGTGTTTTTTACTGGTTTTCTAAAAGACCCTATTCTTTTGAGGAATGTCAGATTAATTCATTGGGATTTTATATGACACACTCACATATATCTTTTCCATTGTGTTTTCCAATTTTATTCTCACACTTCAATTACTTCTGTAAAATTACACATACTAATGTAGGCAGGACCCTGACAGAGCTGGCCACAGTCTGTATAGAAAGTTTTGGAATAGTAAGTAGTGAATTTTTCTGTCAGACTTTTCACCTGGAATAAACTGCAAAATGAACAACCAGCCAAACCCAAGCTTCATTCAATGCCATTTAAAAACCCAGTTATGAAGAAATATGAGATATGCCAAGAGTCTGGCATACTCTTAAATATTCCACTTGTTAGTCAAAAGAGATCATTCCCTTAGAGGGCAAATACTATTCTTAATAGCTCTTAAATAATGGGTCCTTGAGAACTGGAGTGGCCACATAAAATTGTCAAGGCTAATGTTAGAACCTTGTGTGACTGGTAAGAGAGCATGCTTGGAATGAGGCAGTATAAACATTCTCTAACTTCCTGTCATAGGATCGATGCTTTACTAATAATGAATTAAAGGGCAATTTTAAAATAGAGTATAATATTAATGAATTTTGATTTTGTCCTTACAAATAAAATTATGATTCTTTTTTTTTTTCTTTTTACTTTGGAAGGTCAGCTTAGTTTTCCAGCCAAAAAGAAAATATATACCTGCTAGGATAAGAGTGAACTTGAAAGGAAATTGAAAATCATGCTTTTGCTAAGCTAAGCTAAGTCTCATTAAAGAAGGCTTATTGACCCGAGGCTTGGTGCAGCGACAACAAACACTTTCTGCCAGCAGATGAAGTAATAAGTTCAACTCTATAAGTAGTGATTTCTTTTTTCATATATTACACACATCAAACAGAAAGACAACTTGCTGGAGCTTGGTGAGGCTGTTGGAAGAGCACTGACCATTGCTGATCATTATTTTGACTTGGATAGGGTGTTACTGTCTCCTCTGGAAAGGGGTATTTTGGAAGTGATTTTTAAAACCTAACTGGTGTGGTTTACTTTTATTGTATCTTTCCTTTAGCTTTCAAATCATCACATTGATTATTGCTTTAGATGGTATTTCTTTCAGCTTAGAAATGGAGAAGGCTGTTCAAAATAATTAGCTGAGAGGAAAAAAGCCACCATCTTTAATACCTTAAAAATACCTGCACATCTGTTGAAAAACAAAAGATTTGGATAACTTATAAATAGACAAAGGCATAAATGAGGTTTTATGGGTGGTGGAGGCAATAGGTCTGACCTTTGTTTCCTCCACTCTCTATTGGAAGACCACTGCAGTAGCACAATTTAAATCACATCTCTGATTTTTCTTTTCAAGGTATATTCCATGGAAGAGTGGTTTCCTAAAACCTTTAGTAACTGCAGTTGAACTTTTGCAGAAGAGGCAGAGACATTGGGAAGAGGGTTTCACCACTGGCACAGTTTCAGATTCACTGAAAGTTATGTTCTTTCCTTCTGACATCCAATCTTACTCCTCAATTATCTTTTGAGTAAAATAGTCTTATGCAATATGTTGTGCTTGGTACTGGGGACACAATATGCAACAAAAGATACATTGATTCTTGTCCTCAATGATCTTGTAATTTAGCAAGGGGACATAAATTATTCACATAATCACACAAATAAAGATACATGGGGGCTGGGGAGATAGCTCAGCTGGTAGAGTGCTTGCCTCGCAAGCACAAGGCCCTGAGTTTGATCCCCAGTACCGCAAATAAATAAATAAATAAATAAATAAATAAAAAATAAATAAAGATAAATGGCCTAAGTGCTGACAGAAAATGTGTTCCCCTGAGTCTATGAAATAGGTGACTCTGACCTGGTCTTGGAGGTGAGGCTCACCTGGAGAGGTGATGATTAAACTAAAGTAAAACAGAAGTCAGATGATCTAGATCCATTTTGAACAAAATAACTTGCCAAAATTAATTTATGTCATCATCAGGGCCTATAGGATCTATGGGATTCCATTAACACACACCCATGAACACCAGCTTGCTTCATAACTTCAAGTCATTTTAAATCGGAAAGGCACTTGACATAAGGTCATCTGAATCCTGTATTTTTTTTTTCAAGTCAGGGTTTGTAATTCCATGGCCCATGCCCTTTTGATTAAAAAGAGGAAGACGGTTCTGAAGTCAGTAGAATATAAAATATATACAATTTACCATTTACTTGATCAATTAATGTCCCATTTTATGGGCTAGAGAAAGTCATCTGTGTGATTTAAATAGTGTGGCTCACCATCACACCAGGCCAGAGCAGTACAGGAGTGGCTGAATGACAATTTTGTGTGTTAGACTAACAACAGAGGTTTATTTAGTGAAATCTGAAGAAACACACCCCCTGCAGCAACAAATGCTGTGAGAGATGGACAGAAATGTGGTGCCAATCTACCATGTTCATTGTAGTGTTGCTCTAAGCTCTGCATTGGCATACAAGGTGGACACATTGGGTATAACATGCCCTGAGGGGTGATACCATGGAGCCATTTACTATGTATTTTCAACTGCTTCCAGACTGCATAGCTCCCTGCAGGACATGTTCAGAATCTCACACCCAGCACATCCTGGAATGACAAATTGCCTTCCTTTGGTGCCCACATTTTCAGGCTAACCTGCCTCTAACTTACCTTCTCCAACCCAAATCTAATAAGTCAATAGACTCTGGTGCTTTAACCAAGTTGAGCAGTATTTTTCAGAGATGGCTCCCTGACCACCTGCATCTGAATCACGTCAGATGTTTGTTAAAAACGGAAATTCAGAGATGTATTCCAAATCTACTCAACCAGCAGTTTGAGAGCCGTGCATACACTTGACACTAGCTACTTTCATAATTGCTCCTGCTGTTTGGCAGAATGCTGAGGTAAACCAGCTGGTGGAATCTGGCATTAGACTTGTTGTCATAAACTCGATGTTCAGGCCTCCTGTCTGCCCTCTGAATACCCTGCTTGCTCCGTCTTGCCTCTGGAAGCAGGGTTCTAGCTGACACTCTAAAGTGTGCTTGGCTCCCAAGTAACCATCCTATAAATTCTTGGCTCTTCCATCTTTTAGAAATCATACTCTGTCCACCATGTCCCTTCCTATTCTGATTCTGCATAAAAACAAGAAGCCCAATTTTGCCCTGAATGAGATAGAGCATGCAGAACATTACCAAATTATGATCTAGCCACTTGCTAATTAAAGTGTTATTCACAACCAGCAGCATCACCCAATTATTAGAAATGAAGAATCTTATACTGTTCCCTCAGACCAATGTGGTAAACTAATAATGACTTCCAAATATATATCTATATCGTAATGTTGCTTTATAGGGCAAAGTTTTTGTAGATGTGATTAAGCAGGAAAGGATTAAGGATTTTTAGATCATACTGGATTATGCGATTGGTCCTTAAATTCAATCACATGTGCCGTAAAAGAGAGGAGCAAGGGAAATTATATAGAGGCAGGGTGATGTGAAGACAAAAGAGGAGGCATAACACAGCCACAGGCAAAGGAAAGCTGATGGCTACCAAAGCTCAAAGAGGCAAAGAGTGATTCTTCACCTAGAGACTCTGAAGGAGCTTAGCCCTGATAAGATCTTGATGTTGACACAGTGAAAGACAAACAAACCTTTCAAATTTGGTTCCAAGAACTGTAAGTGAATAAATTTCTGATGTTTAAGCTACCACATTTGTGGCAAATTTTATACCCTGTATATGAGAGATATATTTCCAGTAGGTTTCAAAAAGTACTATATATGTATAGAACTGCTGTAATAATAATGCAAGTTCAAAATAGGATAAACTACTTTTAAAAAGATCTCCAAATACCTGGTATGCTTTCTGAAAATTATATGTATTTATATGATGAATCATGACATTATTTTGCTCAAATCACTCTTAGATTAAGCTAATTACTTAACTTACTCTTGGATAAAAATTATTTAGCTAAAACAATTATTTTATGAAAATTCAAAAGTATAATACACTAATCTGAATGTGCATAATGTTGGTATTAATACCTATATTTTATGTTGATAGTGATGATTTAAATTAAATTTGGCAAAACTTAAATGAGGGACAAAGTCTTTATAGCATAAAAGTTGTTGTCATTCTGAGTATCTGTATACAAACCAGAACAACTATTTGAAATTTACCAGCTGAATTAGTCCATTTTGTGTTACTCTAACAAAATATCTGGGGCTGGATAACTTTATAGATAAAAGAAGTTCATTTAATTCATGCTCTGGAGGTTAAAAGTCTCACATCTGCTGGACAGGTCTTCTTGCTGGCAGAGTTCCAAGGCGATACAGTACATCATCACATGGGAAAAGACAGAAAGCACATGTGTGTCCTCTAGTCTCTCTCCCCTCTCTGCCCCACCTCCATCTTATAAAGCCATCAGGATTCAATCATCAGGATAAAGCTTGATGACTTTATCTAATCCTAATCATCTCTCACCTTTAAATCCCACAGTTTGGATTCAGTTTCTACCATCTTAACACCTCTCAATGGTGATTAAATTTCAACACATGAATCCTTGAGGGATACACTCAGGCCACATCCAAACCATTGCACTAGCCAATACTTATGAAGCTCATTAGAAAGTTTTCTGTATTTCCTTCATAAGGCAAGGTTTACACAGCAGTCAAAACAGTTGAGTTGGATATCGCTCAGGGTTAAATAAAAGTTTGCTTTCTTCAAGGCAAACAATGGCAGTGAGTCCCAAATGCCAGCATGTATACTCATTAGTTGGTCATTTATATTTAGGTGGGAAGGGGAAGGAAGATAGTCCAGATCTGTCTGTGAATATATGATCTCTGTCATCCCTCATCCTCGGCTAATACTAGAAACACTGGCCATGGAATCCTCTCAAGACCCTGGTCAATAATCATGGCAAGCTGGTGATGGACTTCCCATCAACTTTGTTATAGGCACGTGTTGCTTGTGGGATTATAATACAATTAGATATAGAAGTCTTCAGAAGCAATGGTGAAGCACACAAACCCTGCTTTCAATTTTTTGTTTTTCTTCTAGGGTAGAACTGAAATCCATAAACCAAACCCAAAGAACCAAAGGCCCGAATATTTTCTCTGCTACACGGATGCTAATCACAATAAGGGGGGGTGGCGAGGGAAGAACAGAGGTACTTTGGATTAGACAGAGGGAAGTGAAGGGAGCAGGGGGTTTGAGGGTAGAAATGATAGTAGAACGAATTGGACATTATTACTCTATGTGCATATATGATTACACAACCTGTGTTACTCTACATCATGTACAACCATAAGAATGAGAAGTTATACTCCATTTATGTACGATGTGTCAAAATGTATTCTACTGTTATGAGAACTAATTAGAACAAATAAAAAATTAAAAATAAAATAAAATCCTGCAAGGAAGATAGTACTAGAAATTCCCACCTGTGGGTTTTGGCTGGGGTAAACATGGGTTTTTTAATTTCAGCAACTCACCAAACCATTCAGAGACAATGGTTTGAATGCTTTATTTTGGTTTCATCTTATCATTTAATCTTGTTGGCAATTCTTAATAAAAAAGAAAATAGCCTCTTTTGATTTCCTCAAATCCTATTTTATCGCTAACCTTCTATCAAATGAGAAAAGGTCTCCATTCAATTCTTTTCAGTTTCAGTCCTATCCCAAGAGCTTACAGAAACATGTTTCCTTTCAGATGAAGCTGCTGGTAGAACTGCCCAACAGTTTATATTAATTAAATTTAGCAAGGCAGATTAGATGCTATATTAGAATGTTCTTTTCCCCCCGCTAATTGGGGAAATTGAGGTTGTTGAGTTGCTATTTTTAAATTTGGTTATGATCTTAAAAGGGGCTGTTAGGTATGAAATGAAAGCATATACCTGACCCACTGCAATGCAATCTAACACATTTATCTGGGTATTTAATTACTGTGCTTCTCAGTTATAAAATGAGAAATGTTTATCATGAGTACACATTTCTGGATCTCATTTTATTTTTTGTAATTAAAAATTAGGCTATTGGTGCAACTGTGTACCTAAATAAATATTCAAATGGGAATGAAATATTCCTCAGAAGAATTTTTTACTAAAAGATGGTTTGTAACCACCTTTCACAGCCTTTACTCCATTTGAACATCACAATACTATACGTTCTTAGTTACTGGGTGACAACCTCTTCTCCTTAGATAACCTGAACACTTTCTGCAGGACTGGTGACAACTTACTCTTTGCTCTTTCCAATTCTAACAAAGTCTAGAACAGTCACTGCTGAGATAGATATTCATGTTTACTTATAATACTTACATTTATACATATATAAATTATGGATATATATTATATAAATAGAAAATTTGTAGGTATTTATAGATATATGTTTATGAGAAAATACTCAAAAAAAGCAAAAGTTGAATCTTTTTTTTTTTTTTTTAATTTTGGACATAAAAAGTTTAATAACCCTATCAGATCAGCAGATGAAAAAATATGGCAAATGAATGGAAACAAGATTCATAAACCTAGAGAGGGAAAGGCACTTTTAAACCACCAACATGTAGAATGAATTGGACATAACTTTCCTATGTTTATAAACACATATAAACATGTTTATAAACTATGTTTATAAACTAGTTGTGTAAACACAACTAGTTTAACTCCACATCATGTTCAACTACAAGAATGGGATCTAATTACAATAAGTTATACTCCATATATGTATATGTCAAAATACACTGTACTGTCACGAATATCTAAAAAGAAAAAATTAAAAAACAAAAAACCACCCATCAACACTACCACCAGGAGCATCATGATTCCCCTGCCACATTTAGCTGCTACTGCCTGCCTTTCCACCCCCCCACCCCCCAAAAGCAGTAGTGATTGATGGAGGCTGGCTGGTAGGCACTAGAATAACACAAGTCCTCAGGGGTTCCCATCTAGATGGAACTATTTTTTAACACTGAAAATAAAACTTTCTGCTACAAAAGCAACAGATATACTAAAACTGGGTTCCAGAACTATCCAAATTACTCTTAAATGATTTTATTTTTTAATGTCAAGTTTTCTTTACCAAATCTATCCAAAACACTAAATTTTAGAACTTAAATTTATAAGTGCCCTAAACTCATGTCAAGACACCTTCTTCTAAGCCCTAATGTGCATATCTCCCCTTTAAAATGTGCAAGTATCTTGTCATTGAGTTGTCATTCTCAAAGATATTTCTCAAGAAAAAAATTATGAATTAAACACCTGTAAATTCTTCTTCACGTCTGTTATAATGCAGCAATTGATCATCCAGCCCATAGTGGTCTATCAATTGAGTAAGGCTTCGTTTCTTGTTCTCTTCTGACATAAGTGACTGAAGCTCATAAAGCAACAGCTGGCTACAGTTTCTCCACTTCGATATTAACAACTCTAACTGAGACAGGTTATTCTTTGACCTATACATTTTGACTAGTTTTAGCCTCCGAAGAAGCTCTTCTTTGTCCTGAACCTGCTTCATCAATTCTGCTTTTTCTTCATTTAACTCTTGTTTAGGATTCTCAATCACAAAATCAAGTGACTCAGATTTATATGCACTGATATTCTTGGTATTTTTCGAATGTGCATTTTCTTCAGATTCACTGCCTTTGTTTTTAGAACTTTCTTGAGATTCCAAAGCGTTTCTTCTTTGAAGATGCTGGTTTCTCTGAAATAGTCTGGTCATTTTCTTCCTTCTCTACTTTAAGACGTTTTATCACACTGCAACAGGAATTAAATGACAATCTTGTTTCTTTAATTTGTCTTTAAGTGTTGCAACTCGTAGGTTGTTTTGGTGAACTATCCGTATGGGGAGATGGTGGATCCACACAGGCCTGTGGAGTCGTAGGTTGGATCACAGACGAATCTGATGGACTTTGCACGGTGGAAGTGAGATCCTGATTCACTTCTGCTTCTTGTTTGTGTCCCAGCACCGTCCTCCTGGCTCGGGTCAGGCTGGTCTCCGTGTTCACCACAGCACTGGCTTTCCTCAGACACGGCGGGACCGGAAGTGTACAGCGTACAAACGCTCCAAAGGCAGAGACCGCCAAAGAGCAGCGTTGGGTTCCAGCCCCTGGAGAACCAAAGCGCCAGAAAATCGACCGAGGGGGTCCCCGCACGTTCCTCTGAGCTAGTGCCTAGCCTTGCTGCCCAAAATCCACCGGCCCCGTCACTACGCGGGCCCACTCTGTCTACCTCAAAATCCTGACCCCTTAGAACGTGGCTTCACACTATTTAGCCAATCTGGGATCAAAAGTTGAATCTTTCTAATGTGTAGTTTTATAGATTTTATTTTATCCAGTGATACGTTTTATCAGGTGAGGTAGGTTGATCTCTGGTATTGCAGAACAATATATTCCATGAATATAGACCAATTGATAATCCACAAGTTTTACATTTGAAACAGGCTTGTGAACTTCCTCTTTAAGTTCTGTTTCTGAAACTTAAATATGATAAATTTTCATATGCTTACTAACTCCTATCTATTCTTCAAGCCAGTCCATGCAATTTTTTTTTTTACTCTTCCTGTGTGTCCTTTGTTAACACCTCCATTGCATTCACCTTTGTTGAACTGTTTCACTATTTCTGAACTCGAGAGTCATTAGCCACATCCACCCTAAATTTTGGTTATTTTAACATGGACATGCCATTGCTGACACCAGCAGATACCTTTCTGCTATCTACAGATGTTGGACACAATGTTCAATAATGTTTTGAAGGAATGAACAAGGCACTTCCATTTCTTTCCCTTTCTCTATCTAAGTATTACTGGAGTGGTAATACCACCATCCCTGCTCATATTTAAATACTGGGTTACAGAAGGAAACAGAAGAAAAAAACAATGCCTAGAGAGCACACAAAGTGCAAGAATCAACCCTAAAATTAATACATGTGGCCAAGCTTTATTAAACCTTTGTGTCTGGTGACACACTTCAGATTTCAGCTTTGCATCCAGAGTGCTGACAGACACAATGGCTGAGCAGTATTGTAGTGGAGAGAATTGATTTTACTAATGCATGAAACAAGTGGCAGCATTTTATGCTAAGCAATTAGTTTTTGGCAAGGAAATGCTCTGTGTAGAAAGAGGAGCCTTTTTCTGGGTGACATAACAATTTTCTTCATTGGAGTAAAATATTCTTTTCACCATCTGAATGTTTGGGGAATATATGAAAGTAAAAAGAACATTAATATCCTCTTTAAATGCCTGGTGACAGCACAAGAGATGGCACTCAGAGGGAGAGGAAAATTGGCCAGAGGGCTTGCAGAATTTCAATTCTAGTTCCACATGTGCCACCTATTCTTCAAAGGGTGTGTGGGGTGATACTGTTTCCAAGTCTCAGTTCACTTGTTTTTGAAATGAGAAGACAGAGAAGGAAAACTCCTTGCTAATCCATGTTTTTCTGCTCTTCTACTAAAATCTGGATCTACAACTTTGACCTCTGTGGTTGTTGCAGATGCTGACAATGAAATAATTTATCAAAATCAGTCTCAAATATGTTGGTGTGATCACCACTGAGCAGGAAAAAAGAAGAAAGAAAAATCCACAAAAATTGGACTCTGAAGAGCCTTATGAAGGCCTATCCAACCCTCTCCCTTCAGTAAGCAAGGGTGAACCTAAATTACTCCTTGATCAATCTACATCTCATCCTGTCTCCAAATAATTTCAAGTATAGCCCATAACTACAACATTCCTACTCATAGGAAATTTATTTCTTGAATTCAAATGGGATAATGCTAAGTTTTACAGTTTTCTGTTTCTTATAGTGAATAATACCATTTCAATCTTTATTTTGAATTCTTGACTCCCACAAAAGGTTTGAACTTGAAAGTTCAACAGTATTTCCAAAGGTCCTGAAAAGGATGGGTTCAGAGCATGGAAAATGCCATATCATTTATACTATCAATCACACATGAGGAGTATTGTATGGGTCTTTGTGCTAGATGTTGGGACACAATTTATTTTCCCCAAGTTACCCAAGTCTTTTCCTATGAAAACTGTCTCACATGAATATGTATGCATACGTGTGTGTCTGTGTTTAACTTCTTGTTTGCCTTGTCTTATAGCCTTCACTAGCAAGGAACAAAAGGACAAGTACATGATAGCTAATTAACATATCCTGACAGTTGACTGAATAGTTGATAGGACATCATGGTTCATGGATATTCAGTTAGTAACACACCTAATGATAAAAACTTAGAGAATAAGAAGATTGTTTGGGCTCACAATTTCAGAGGTTCAGTAAATGGTCAGCTGAGTCCATTGCTTTGGGCCTGAGGAGAGGCAGAACATCACAGTAGAAGGGCATGGTGGAAGCAAGCTTCCCAAGACAGCCAGGAAGCAGATAGAGTAGGGACAATATATATGATCCCCAACACTCCCTCCAATGAGCTGCTTCCTTCAGTTATTGTCCCACCTGTCAGCAGTTACCACCCAGAACGGCATTCAAATGGACTAGTCTACTGATCACGTTACAGAACCCACAATCTAATGTAATCATTTCACTCCTGCATTGACACATGAGCTTTTGGTGGTAGGGGGAACACCTCATCTCCAAATCATTAACATTTACTGTTTCTTCAAATAACTCTCAAAAATCATTCTCAGAAGTAGATATATTATCATTCCCGTTTCAGATGAGGAGATTGGGGCTCTGAGATGTTCTGAAACTTTTTCAGGTAAAAATCAAAGTTTCAGGAGCCAAGATTGGCAGATCTAACTTACTTCAAGGCTACTGTTCCTGTACATGGAGTCAATTTAAATAAAAGGCAAATTACATGTAGGTAAATATCTGATGTGAGTGATCCTGCAATAAACCATACATTTTTAAAAATTAAAGCAGCACTGACTGTACAACTATTTGCATGATTTTTGAATATTTATGCACTAGAATTCAACGAGAGGGAAGCTGCTTCATATCTCCCATAATTTATTTTTCAATAAAATGTAATAATTACCCTAAAAACAAACTCTCTAGGGATTCACTGCAATGTACCATTTTCTTTGGGTAAAAAGCTTAAATTCTGACACACAAAGAGAATTCAGTGTTGGAAATGGGTCATTTACTTCTCTCAAACCATGTAAACACACCTTAAGGAAGAATCAAACTGCTCCTATTCATTACAGCTTTGCTTTAGGAAAGTTCCCTTTCTGCGGTTTGATTCTTTATTTTTCCTTCTGGAAAAGAAAGCTCATGGTCTTTGTATTTGGGAAAAGTGGATCTGAATTACAGAAATCTTCCAACTAGAAGCACCAGCTCTTTCATTTCTCAGATGACAAAAATAAAGTGTAAGCATATTATTCCCAGAAAGACTTCCTGAGTGAATTTTGAAGAACACAGTGAGATCTTTGGTTAGTGATATTTTGTAGAGGCTTGTGAATGTATTAAAGAGTTGACCCCTATATTCATCTTTATAAAACACACCACTCCTAGATAACCGTATCTCCCTTGAGAGATGCTTAATCTATCTTGGGTTGTGAATAATGATTCAGGTCAAGAAGAAGGGATGTGACTTTCTTCTCATGCTTGAAACAGCTGCAAGGAATTTAAATACATTCATTGAATTCCCCTAAGATTGGGAATAAATATCTACTCTCTCTACTTCCAGTTGCTAATATTCAAATTGGTTAGAGACTTTAAACATAACTTGGGTCTGAGAGCACAGTATACAACTCAAATACTATCTGTTATCAGTAAAATACTACTTTCTTGTAAATTTGTGCTCAGAAATTTTTAAACAGAGCCATTTTTTTAACTCTTAAAATTCTGACCTACACATGGGCAGAACACTTTGTTTGGGGAGCCTTAGTACAGCTTAAATTTACATTTTAAGAAAGTTTCCTTAAACATGAAGAAAAGACAAGAAGGAAACTCTTATTTCAGGACACACATGCACAGAGATGCTATAGACTGTGTTCATTTAGGCATCATGTAACACCTCAGGAATACCATTTATGTCCATTTCTTCCCTCTATCCTCATCCACAATCTTACTCTACTTTTTTCCTGAATGGCTATCATAGTGTTCTAATTAATTTCTTCCAATTCTACTTCATATGCCATCACTAACTCTCCAAAAACAGTGTTTTGGTAGGTGAGTCAGGTCTATAAGCTTTCAGCGGCTCTCCATAGCATAACAAATTAAAGATAAGTGCTTTCCTACCTTAGCGTTCAAGACTTCCACAATTCAGATGTTGCCTGTCTAAATATGACCTGTCTTTTCTACTTGTTTTCTGTTTCTGTATTCTTGGTCAACTGCAGTCTTTACTCTTTCCTTTAAAAATTTATTTTATTCTTACAGATTGCATTTGATTCATTGTATACAAATGGGTACATCTTAATTGAATGACATTTTCTCTTCTCTGTTCAACCTTTAGCTCAAGACATTTCCTCTGGATGCACTGGTCCTCAATTTCTAATTCTCATTTTCTTCAAGGTCAATCTCAAGTACTGTGCTCCTCAAATTTTAAATGATTGTTCCCTTTTCTTGAAGCCACAAGGTACTTTACCAGTCCTTGGGGGCCTCTGCCCATTATATCTTAATTACTGTTAAGTGAGTGCTTGTCTTCTGCAGGCAGAAGGGGTAACAGAAGCTCCAAAGATCATCCCTGTGTTCCTTGATGGATGACAGATAAATAGTAAATATGGTGGTGGTTAGAGATAAATTAGCCATAGATATAACATAACTAGGTGTGCTTTCATGTTGTGGGTTATAGGCAATTAAGAATCTGAATCAAGGTGCAGAAGGGATGTCTATGACAATTTCTTAATTTCAACCATTCATACCCAATACTAATTAATCCAAACCATGCTTGTAATTTTAAGTTTTCTAGTAGCAATGATTTTTTTTGTTTGTTTTTTGTTATTGTTGTTTGGTATCAGGGATTGAATTCAGAAGCACTCCACCACTGAGCCATATCGTCAGCCCTATATGTATTTTTATTTAGGGACAGGGTCTCATTGAGTTGCTTAGTGCCTTGTTGTTTCTAAGGCTGGCTTTGAACTCGAGATCCTCCTGTTTCAGTCTCCCAAGCCACTGGGAAAAGAAGAAAAAGTAGCAATAGTAAATTATGCAACAAACAGAATGAGCAAGGACAGGATAAATAGATCTTTGGGTCCTGGCTAGATAGGTGGTTCAATGAAAAGCCCTCCCATTTTCCCAGGTGCAGCCTTACCAAATCTTACCCAGATGACCTAGAACCATTAGTTAATTAAGTAATTATTGAGCACTATTCTGCATTAGGTACGTTGTTTGATGCTGTTCCCACAGACAGCTGTATCCTCATCTTGATGTTTAACATCAGTCAGCTTACTCTTGCACTTTCAATCCCAATTATGGAGCACTATGAATAAAGCATAAACTAAATAACCAATATGATAAATAGGACCCAAGGAGCTTTTCATCTAACTTTGTTAATTTAATGAATTGATTATAGAGAGTCAGTGGTTTTGCTTTGGATTATAGCTGAGTACTGGAGAGGCAAAACACAAAACCAAGCTCTCCAAAGTCTAAGTGACATGTTGAGTTTCCTCCCCTAAAATCAACTGTCAAATATACATAAGTCAAGAAGAAGTGTGAAACTGCAAAATCAAACATGTATGCAGATGTATTTAAACTTCATTTTCCTCTATTAAGAACTTAAAGCAGCTATGGTTTAAAAACAACAACAACAAAAAAATAAGACCAAGAAACCAAATTAAAGTTTCTCATTCATTTACAACTTAATGGATTTCTCCATGAATGTTAAGTGCTACCATAGATTTCCCTCATTTATTTACTTCAACCAAGGTTAATAACAAATTTGTTTCAATAGCCTTATAGGAATTCATTTTTATGTGCTGCTCTATTAACTATGCAAAAGGTTAGAAACTGAGATTTATCGTTTTTATTCTCTTTATTATGATCTTGGACTATTTATTTAATATTGTTTAGCTAGCTGGTTTCCTTGTCTCCAGAGCATCTAGAGAGGCCAGTTTGGGCAATAAGCAAGTGATAAATCAAGTGATTCATTTAGACCCATAATTACTGTTGAGTTGATGCACAGGAGTCACATGTAGCCTTCATTGACTTTCTTGGAAGAGAAAAAATATGTGTTAAAGCAATGCACATTAATTCATACATTGTTTATGCCAATTGTGCCAAAATGGCCATCTGTCGAGGACATTATTTATCTAATTATAATTTGGCACAATGGTTGGGTTTTCCTGACCAACACCCAAGCACTGGTCAACAGGTGCCTTTTATGGCACATTAAACTGCAAATGAGTTTTGACCATTGGCATTTTAGGAGGAAAAATATCTTTCCCTAAATCCTGTTCTAATCTTATATCTTCTTTTAATTCTGAGACAATTTTTCTCATGGTTATAAAGTCCTTCTTCATTTTGGGGGAAATGTTTTAACATTGGAAAATGATGATTTTATTTACCAATTTTATATATTACATTTTCATTCTACTTTCATATTGTGGCAACTTTATATACTCTTTTTTTGTGTTAAAATAATTAAGGACATTGCATTTCCTTTCCAGTCTATTTCAACCTAATTTAATCTATTTGTGTTTTTATGACTTCTATTTGTCGCTTCTAATAGAGGTATAATAATTCTCTGCAAAGAACCCAAATGCAGGATAGACTACTGTGTACTGCAGACTGGATGTATTGTCAGGTATTCTGATGGCCTCTTAAACATTGTTCTATAGCCTCATCTGGAAATCACAAGAAGCAATTCATCATGAGTAGTGCAAAGTTGATTCTTAAGAATTGTCAGTGCTTCCAGAAACCAAAGAGCTTCTTAGCCAGTATCTAGGCAGGATAACTATTTTTAACCAACTCCCCAGAGAAGGCTTCCAATTACTTTTAAATGACTCAATCCAGAATTTGGGACAAGAATCACAGATGAGGTCAAATTATGTCTTTTTCCTGATCAAAATTCAGAAAGGCTCACCCAAATTCAATCATCAAGACCCAATTCTGTAGACTGATATTCAAGGTCCTCCTTGCCTGGTCCTTGTTACAGATCCAATCACTCACCCATTTAAGACACATGGAAGTCCACACTATAACCAGAGATGCTTGTACTTTTACCTCCTCTTGGCAAAGCCCTCTCCTTTTGCTATTGAAATTCTATTAACACTTCCTAGTCTAATTCATTGTCACTTCTGTGAAGCTTATCTAGTACCTGGTTAGGGCTACCACTCTCCTAAAGCTTAAAACAAAACAAAGCAAAACAACAACAGCAAAAGAAAAGCAACAACAAAAAAACCAGCTCAATTGAGACTTTTTTTCTTTTGCCCTACTTGTAATTTTATGTCCTCCTTCATCCAATTTAAGTGATATGTGACTAAGCACAGAAAAATTTGCCTTATCTAAAATATCATGTACTGGTGACGGGTGTATCTTTATTAAATCAAACCCTGAGATGCTGCTTTCTCAAAAGAGGGATTCCAGAGCACTTTTAAACTATTAACCTTATTACCAATAGAAAAGGTCCATGTGTTCTTTTTGGAAAGGTACAATGAAGGGTCATCAATTGACAACCAACAGGCCAAATAAGCTTACAGATAAATTTGGTTTGGCCTGCGTAGTGTCCAAAAAAAAACCTGAGCCAACATTAACAAGCCAGGAGATTTCATCTTAACTCTAGATTTGGCTTCTTGTGAAAAGAGAGGAAAAAAAAAAAAAAAAAAAGTAAACCACTAACTGACAACAATCTGCCAGAGCCAAGTGCAATGCTGGTTGGGGAGGGCTTGCATTCCCCACTTTCCTGAAGACCATCCCAGTCTCTCTATCCCCATCATGAAGGGACCAGGTGTCATTTGTTTTCAAGTTTGCATTCTACTTTTTTATAGCACAGATACTTCTTTGTAATCAGGAATCTGCTAAAAATAACAAAACTTGATCAGAAGAAAAACTTGTTTCTTTTTCTTTGATTTATTATTTTAATTTAGCTGCCTTGATTTATATGTACTTTTGGGTTTGCAGTGCCTGATTTATATTTCCTCTTGCCTAGGAGGTTCAGCTAAACTGTTCAAAGGGATGATAATTTGTTTTAAAGAGTGTCTCTATCATCAGGTTTGTAATACTATGAGCTCAATCTTTTTTTTTTTCCCCTGAAGGTAGAATGTAGGAAGTCAACAGGTTAGTTAACATTCCAATGAAATTATTTTTCTAAATATGTGAGTGGCTGCCTCTAGACTTTCACTCAAACTTCTGAGAATTAAGTCAACACTTGTTAAACCCCGATTGGCACCAATATGAACCTCAGAATCTCTGCTCAAATATGCAAGTATTCTGCTAGACAGAATCATTTAGTGATCACCTCTGAATAAAAATGGTAAAAATCCGGGACAAACAACTAAATGACTGTGAGTTCATGAGCTTAAAAATAAAATTCATTTCATTGCACATAACCTAAAAGATGGAATTTTATAGAGGCTGGTAATAGTTGGAAAATGCTAAGGTTCCAAAATTATTCCTAAAATGGAACAAAGAAAATTACTGTTTAAAAAGGGAAACATTTTACTCCTTCTGTCACTAAGGACTCACCATGTTCTGACATAATTTCATGAACAATGAGACAAGGGTCAATAATCACATCTCTACTACAGCACAGTATAAAGTGAACAGCCCCAACTCAACCATTAAAGAGAGAACATTTTTAGTTACATGTAACCTTGTACCAAATTTTACTCTCAATCTAAAAATTTTATTCACAAAGTAATTAGAAAATGCTTTATAATGAAGGAAAATACCAATTCAGTGGCAGAGGGGAGTACAGTTAGATTAACTTGACTGTTCTAAATAAATAGAAATGTGAATGGATGATAATGCAAGAACAGAGGAAGAAAAAAGAGATTGTTTCTGAATCTTCACACTCATGGTCTGTAATGGGTACACATGGGCACACTTTCACCGAAGCAGTGGATAAACTTCAGCCTATTTTTCAAAGTCCTTTTGCATAAATCCAAGACCCAGTAGTTCCTGAGTTTCCAGGAGACAGGATATTTGAATGGGCATTTTTTCCCACTATCCAAAAAAACAACCTTTAACTCCTTTAAAATAATAGATGGAAACTATTTAGAACAAGCTCCCACTTTATTTCCATATGTGCTAGGTTGTAATTAAATTTACAGCAATCTGAGACTCTAAAGTAAACAAATTCTAATGTAAATAAAGGAGGGATGCTAATACCTGATTTTCTGTCTTTTAGAGCAATCATTTTCAACAATGATTCCTACAATGAGAAATGAATTATACATAATGACTTGTATATATACCTAAACAAAATTTAATGAAACAGTACTTACTCTTTTATGCTTCTATATTTTCAGTTATACTCTTTTCTATTTCATTTTTTTTTTCAAGTGCTAGTTGTTACCCAATAAATTGATTCTGTGTCTCGTTAACACGGTGTAACTTGCAATTTTGAAAACAAAACAAAACAAAACTTTAAAGCTTTTTGCTTTCAGAGGCATTTACCAGCATGGTATATTTAATTTATGAAATAAATGGCGAAAAGAAATGGAAAAAATTAAAGGCAGCAAATCAAAATATAAATGGTGAAAAATGTACATCAGAGCTATTTCATTACCTAATGTCAAGAGAAAAGACACATACTAATTTACCATTGAAAGCAAGATCAGGGAAACACAGTCACTTTAGTTACCCATTCAGGAGTCTCTTCAAGTGCTTGTTATTCTGCTAACACTTTCAATTATTACAAATCTCAGAAAAACACTGAGTTATATACTATTCTTATCCTCATTTTGCAGATTGGAAACAGCAACTTTACAGGGATGACTGAAAGCAGCTATCAACCACCATGGTCTTCCCACTGTAATTGCCATGTCCTAACAATTTTAGCAAATAACAAAATGAGTACACTTCACAATTAGTAAACATTTCAAAACATGCATAAGAAGCATCCAGACACCTTGGCCATGGACAATTTATCAGGCTTTAGGAGTTCATGATGAGATAGAAAGTTAATCAGGAGGGTTTCTAGGTCCTTCCTCAGAAGAGACATCACATGATACCCTTACCTCGACCACTAAGGGAACATGAAGCTGGTACTCTGCTGAGAACCCTGCACCCACCATCTCCATCTTGCCCAAAGGAGGAAAAGAGTTAACAATCCACACATACTTTCAGCCATGCATTTCCCCCATGCATCCCATTTCCTATTAAACTGAACTATTTCAAGCTTCCTAAACCCACTGTGTTCTTTGTGAATCTACAACTTTGCACAAGGTTTGTTTGTCTTGTTTCTTTGTCATGTCCTGTTATCCCTTTTCCAGTTGGCTTATGTCATCAAGACTTGCTTAAAAGGTCACCTAGGAAGTTATCCTGACTCCAGTACTCAACCTGGTAAGTACACCACCCCACTTTCTATTATTATAGCAATTACAATTTCATTGCACATTGTCTTGTTGGGGAAACTCTTGAGGCAGAGAATTATGTCTTTCCATACTTCCAGTACTTGACCACTATGATAGGTTTTTATTAAATGCTGGCTCTTTTAATGAATAAATGAACAAATGAATAATGGGAGAAAATTCCCTGAAAACTAAAAAAGTACACACAGCCTACATGAATTGAAATAAAAATCTGAGCTACTGATTCACTGTGAGCAGTCAATCCCAACATGATGGCAACACCAGGTGATATAGTTTGGATCTTAAATATCCCCCAAAGGTCTACATGTTGAAGGTTTGATACACATAGTGGTACTGTGGGAAGATTTTCTTATTGATTCTTTTAGTTGCACATGACAATAGAATTCATTTTGATACAATTATGCAAACATGGAATATATCTTATTCTAGTTGGGACTCCAGTCTTGTGGATGTATATGATGGTGAGATTCACTGTGATGTTTTCATATATGTACACAGGAAAGTTATGTCAGATTCATTCCACTGTCTTTCCTTTTCCTTTCCTCTCTCCCTTCCCTCCATTCCCCATTGTTTAATCTACTGAATATCTATTCTTCCCTTCACTGCTCGCCATCATGTGTTAGCTTCCACATATTAGAAAAAGCATTTGACCTTTGGCTTTTTGGGGTTGGCTTATTTCACTTAGCATGACAGTCTCCAGATTCATCCATTTACTGGCAAATGTTAAAGTCATTCTTCTTAATGGCTGAGTAATACTCCATTGTGTATATATACCACAATTTTTTTATCCATTCATCTGTTGAAGGGTATCTTGGTTGGTTCCATAGCTTAGCTATTATGAATTGTGCTGCTATAGATTAATGTGGATGTGTCATGGTAGTATGCTGATTTTAGATCCTTTGAATGTATATCAAGGAGTGGGAGAACTGGGTCAAATGGTGTTTCTATTCCTAGTATTTTGATAATCTCCACACTGTTTCCCATATTGGTTTCAACAATTTTCATTCCCACCAGCAGTGTATTAATGAACCTTTTTCCCTACATATTCACCATTTACTTGTATTCTTGATAATTTCAATTCTGACTGGAGTGAGATGAAATCTCAGTATGGTTTTTATTTGCACTTCTTTAATTGCTAGATATGTCGAACATTTTCTTTTGTGGGACCTTTAAGAGTCAGTCAGTGCATGCCCTTGAACAGGAGAATGTGACCCTAACCCCTTCCTCTTTCTCTTTCATTCCTGATCAGCTTGTTCCACCCCAGACCCTGGCCACAGTAAGCTGCAAGGCCAAAAGCAGCAGCAAGTCACAAGACTGAAGTCTCTAAAACTGTGAGACAAAATAAACCTTTTCTCTTTATAAGTACATTTATCTTGTAAGTATATATTTTATGCAGAAAACTGACCAATATGCCAGGTTTAGCTGAGCTGCCAGTAAGCAATACAGAATGAAGGAATTGAAAAAAAATATAAAATAATGCAAAAATTGGCCCCTAAAGGGAGATGGATCATTGCTATGCAAAAGACTAAAAACAAAAGAAATAGAATTTTGTCAATAACTGCTAATATTTCTACATGTACTTTTCTATGGGTTGCTTGGATAAAGTAAAAAAAAAAAAAAGAAAAGAAAAGAAATAAATTTAATGAGAGAAATTCCACTTAGAGATTTCATAAAATAGCTTTCAACCATTTTTTTAAATAAAAATAATATGGAAACTTGTTTCCCTAGTAATATGCAGGTAGGAGTTTAAAAAAAAATCTGCTCCTTCTTGGACACAATCCCTAGGAATAGTCCCCATTATAAGGACCTCCTCATCACCACAATAATGAGTATGTTTTCTAAAACAGAATCATTCATTTCATGCTTTGTGCTCAATGTCATGATTTTCCTAATTGTAAAAACTCCCTGAAGAATAATTAAAAACAGTCTCCAAATTTTCACAGGGATTAATTATAGCTGCTTTGTGCCGTGCCTGACAGGTGGTGACCAAGTCATTGCCACAATCACAGTGAATGTTTCTGCTGTATAAACCAATACAATACTCTCTTCTTCTCTTTGTGACAATTTGATCATACAAGATACCTATAAACATGAAGACAAGAGGTAACATTTGACTTCAGCAATGTTTTTGTGCTACAGTAATATATAATTAGTACAACACTTTCAGAATTGGCATCAGGCAGGTCCTCAATCACTTTTTAAAGAAAATAGATTGCAAGGTAAAGTAAATGGCAAATTCCATGAACATTCAGATGAGGAGAAGAACAACATAAACTGATGCTAGTCTGGCAGAAAAGCTACAACTCAGACCATAACTTGTCTTCTACATGACTGTGATCCCCTATTCAGGGTTGAGTCCCTAGAGATTTGACAGGTAACCAGTAACTGAAGAAATATGAGAAAAAATTAATCTAATTTTTAAAAATTGACAGCTTTGTTTAAAAGCACAATTAACATACTATAAATTCCCCTAGTTTAAATGCATGATTTAATGTTAATTTTTTAGTAAATTTACAGTCATTCAACCATCACAAAATCCAGTTGTAGAACATTTTAAAACATTTTTATTTTGGACAGCTTTCTTGTCGACTTGTAATTAATCTCCATTACAGCCCTCCCTCTAAACTTCTTTGGGCAACCACTAACCTTCTTTTTGTCTCTATGGATTTATATTTTCTGGATGTTTTATATAAATGGAATAATACAGTCTGTAGTCTTTTCCATCTAGCTACTTGCCCTGAACATAATATTTTTGAGTGTCACCTATTTGATACAGGTATTGGTAAAACATTTCTTTCTATTATCATGTATTTCTTTGAATGAATTTCCCACATTTAAAAAATTCATTAACCACTTGGTAAACATTTATTCCTTTTTTTTTTTTTTTGTTTTTTGGCTACTGTGAAATAATGTGGCTGTGAATATTCTTATACAAGTTGGAGCATAGTTTTCATTTATCTTAGATACCTAGCACAACTGTTGTGTGATATGGTGAATTTATATTTCACATTTTAAGAATTCTCATTTTTTTCCCCTAAAATGGCTTCACTGTCTTACACATTCCACCAGGAATATAGGAATACTTTTCTTCCTCATCCTCGCCAACTTCTGTTATTGTCCATTTTTATTATAACCATTCTGATCCACATATTCTTAATGGGCTTTCCCTTAGCTATTTTCCTAGACTGTTTCTGCAGTATATAGTATGCCCTCCCTCCCCAAGATCCAATTAAACACATGCTTTCCCTCCCACAATTGAATTGATTCAGAAATGGAGTATAATAAGAAAAGAGACTTTAGGACAGTGAAATAAAAAGGCCTTTGTCCAAATGCATCCTCTATGAACAATTCAAAATAAGAAATATCTTATTCATGTTTTGCTTTCTTTAAATAAAGCAGTGCACAGATAAAAGTGATTATGAACTAATGTACTCCATGTGCCTCAGATCTCACATAGAATATCATGTGCAATTTTATGCATGAGAAAAGAGACATATTTGTTTAAAAAAATTGAAAACAATGAAAAAGAAAATAAAACCTATTATAGTAGCACCAGTGTTTTCATTTTGATAATTTCATTCAATCTTTTTATATGTACATAGATTGCAAATATATTTTATTATAACTAAAATTATACTTTATATGCTATTGAGATTTCTGGTTTTTTTTTTCAGTACTAGGGATTGAATCCAGGGCCTTGCCTATGCTAGACTCTCAGCCTCCTTGACAATTATGACTTTTAATATAACATCATGAACATCTCCCATGGTCATAAATTTTCTTTTGAAACCTAATTCAAAGATTGCATAATGGTCTCACATGGTTTAATTCTTTCTTTGGTTCAGTATTTTCTAACTATTTACCCAAGAAGTAATGCCAGGAAGAGCATTTTTGTGATCACAATTGCACACCAAATTCCATTTGAAGAGAGGCACTGATACCTTAGAGTTACTCTGGCAAAATAATAAATGGAGCCCTTGCAAATACTGTGCTAAGAAAGAGAGGATTTGAGATACCAGATAAATTCAAAGCAGCAACATGAAAGAGGAATTGACTACTAAGAAATTTCAGAGATAAGAAAATAATGATATTCATTATAAGGAGTCAGATTTCTGTTTATTATAGAGGTCAAGAACAACAACAATGAATAACTAAATAAAATGGAAGCATCTGAAGAACAGAAACTTAATTGAGCAGCTTCCTTACTCATTGACCTTAGTGACAGTTTTTAGAAATTGGGTCTATTCTCACACCATAAATCCTTAGAGAACACTTATATTTGAATCACTGCATGTGAGGAATGGGTCTAGCAAACAGATATGTATCAATCACTATGGCTACCCTGCGGGCACACTTTAGTCCATCTTCAATGGCTATGATTTTCTCGGGAGAGAAAAGAGCCCCAAATACATAACAAGGTTTAAAAAATGATGTTCTCCAACATATCAGCAAGAGGAAAGGCTTAATAAAGTAAGGGAGTCACTTTTCTACCAGTTTGAGCTGGATTGGGGAAAATATGAGTGTTTGATTGACTTGCTGTCTTAGGACAGATCATGCTCATGAAGCTAGGTGAGTTGGAAAAAAGTGTGGCTTTAAATATATTATAGATGAAACAATTTCACATTTAGAAGCAAGCTTTTAGTAATTGAGTGGCTAAAATTGGCAACTAAGTTCATATTACTTTTCATTTTTTTTAATGGTAGAATCCTAGCTCTCTCTGCAGTATGGAGACATCTGTAAACATTCACACATGAAGCAGGCAATAAAAATGTTTCCATTGGTTATGATGTTTTGGTATTTTTAACTGTACTGAAAGTGGCAGGGGTGGGGGCAGGGGGCAGGAAGAAGTCTTCCTTATGCCTCTAAACCAGGCACGAGAGGTGTTCTGTGACCTTGTTCAATTTCTAGGGTGAACTGAGAGCTATATTACTATAGACTTTCCAAAAAATTTTATTTATGTTTATGTTCAAAGTCATTCTGAGTATTACTGTCTTAAAGTTGATCCTGGGAGAATCTTTGGGTTAATTTTCAAGAATTTTTACAATCTTCAATTCTTTTCATAGAAATTTATAGATTACTTATACCACATATTATACTAAAGTATGGACACAAATTTTCTTATAATTCGTTATCCTCAGCTATAGCACCTACTTGAATCGTATTAAATGTATTACTGTTCATTGAAGCTAAAGTGAAAAAGAGTATCCACCAAAACACAGCAATCATTCAGATAGAAACTACTAGTTTGCTAACTTACAGGAGTCTTGAAAAGATTCAACTAGTCACAGAGAGTTTGCATTTGAAGTCTAGCCTTAAAGAAACTTCCAGAGTTAAAGAAACAACTGTAGGAAGCAAATTTAACAGATGCTTCCCTCGCAATATCATACTAGATGATGATTTGGTTCTTCTCTTTCCTCTCCTTGGAAACATCACAAACAAGGGACTGGAAATGACCCACTTGAACTTATCTATCAATGTGCTTCAGGGAAGGCCTGATAGTAAATGGCAAATTACCTATTATTTCTAAAATCCTTTGATGCTTGATTAGAGAGAATATGTAAATTGTTGTCTTTCTCCTTGTTCAGAGGGGTTTAGCTGTCCTGCCTGAGATGATAATGCAATCATCTGTAGAAAACATAAATTCCCTAATTAACTTTAGAGCCCTGGGAAACTTTCTTTATGAAAGGCAAACCCAGGCAGACCCCTAAGCAGCTATCAAACCAAGAGGGTTTGGCTTGATTGATTTGATTGGCTCTTAGTTAAAGTGTCTTATTTCCTCCATGTTATTTGGCAAGGAGTCTTTAAGGCAAAGTCTCCTGATTGCCTTTCAAAGGATCTGCCCAGTCTATATTTAATCAAATAGAAAATAGAAAGCCCCAGTCAAGTTCAAACTTGCTTTATAGGGCAGTCTGGGCACACTAATATCAGGGCATTAGTCAGAGATTCATAAGACTGAGAATTTTTATGTGGCTACTTTCTATCCTGTAAACATTTAATTCATTTGGAACATTGACCTCTTTGACTCTTCCCTCTCTCTCAAACCCAATTACCCAATTTTGTCCATAAACAAATTATTTATAAAACCAATGTTTCTCTCATGCTTCTCTCTTCTTCTTTTCCTTTACTATTTCTAGGGTTCTTATCACAGCTAATCTTTTAATTTTTTCCCCTTTTTCTCTCATCTCCCACAATTTAAAATACCTAAATGATTTGAAATGCAAGACAGACAATGTACTCTCTTAAAATATTCAGTGGCGCTCTATTATTCATAAATCTAAAGCGATATATCAGCCATAAATTCTAACTCTTAGACTTAAATTCCATTATCTGAGAAGTAGGCACTCTAATAGTAACTGCTATAGGGTGGTTGGTAATACTAGTGTGAGTTAATACATGCAAAATGCTTAGAATTGGGACTGGTATATATTATGTGAAAAGTGTATTTACAATGGTGATGATAATGATCATTTTTCACAGATGGCTAGCAGGGTCTGGGAATGGTGCTCCCTCCCCATGATCCACATCTTTCTTTAAGCCATTGGATTTTGTTCTGAAGAGCTCGAATGGGCAGGATTGGTTTATGTGACCTACAGATATCAGTTCCTGGAGCATGGCCATTTTTGGGGTTATTGCAGAGTTCAGAAAACCATGACCAGAGCAGCTAGATGATGTTCCTCTTACTTGATATATTCTGTGAAATATTCTGTGTCTGTTGTCTCAGACTTAAGTTGTCTAGATGAAAGTTTAACCTTCTAACCTTTCAGCTGGATGCTTTTCCACCATGAAACCAGAACCACTACTTTTCTTAAAAAAAAGAGAAAATAGGATGCCAAGGAATGGAGACTTTTATTGTTTCATAGGTTTCAAATGATTTGATCAAGTCACCCTAAGTCTGGTATTAAAATGCAATGAGAACCAGTATTTAATGGACAGCAAGTAAGGCAAAGAGGTGGATTTTTAAAAACTCAAAGTGAAAATGTGTTCTCAGCAAAACACTTGAAAATGTTGCATGAATTTATTTTTCCTTTTCTCTACAAAATAATACTTGGAAAAGGAAACAACACCAATGATAATTTAACAACTGAATACTCTCAACAGAAAGAAGCAGTAGAGGTAGTTATTAACTTTCAAATTAAAGTAATGGATCAAAATTATAAGACCAACACACACTGCTGTTAAACAAAATGTAGTGCTAATTTCAACAGGGGATCGTAAGCATCTCTCTCTTCTTCCTTCCACCTCAAGCATGGGAAGCGGGGATCCAACTGGTTCAAAGCCAAAAGTGCAGCTCCTGTTGACTGTAATGGAAGTGTTACCAGACAGGAGATGTGGAGGGAGCCAGGGTGCTGATCTGTGGAGGGGCTGAAGGCCTCAGGCAGACGTAGCCAATTGAACACTGTTATCAACTTTCCTATTTTCTCACCCAGGTGCCTCTGAAAAAGCCTACTGCCTCCAGGAAAATAAGTAAAGAGCAGCCATTGTCCCCACTTCTTTAACATTCCTACATCACATCTTCAGTTTTTGCCTCTTAGCCCATGAAGTCTGAAATATGTACTCCCTGGCCTCTGCAGAAAAGGTCTTCCCAGTCCTGTTCTAGATCAAATATCCAAAGACAATACAAAATTAACCACCTCTTTTCTCATCACTGCAACTAAGTATCAGCACAAAATCAGTGAAATAGAAATCCCTTCTATTACTAAGCATCTCAGTGGAGAATCTTCTAATTGGATATACATATTTAAAGACCATTTTTACCATATAGGATGCCTGTGGCAAAATTGGTTTCAAACAACTTTCAGAATCAGTTGACTTTTCCTTAAGAAAACACAGAGGGGAAGAAAAGACACCTACCAGGGTCCTTAGAGGGCTGTAAAACCAAATCCCTCTCATGATAATCCTGGCTCATTCAAATCAAGGCTGTGAGCCATAACACAAGAAAATTAGCAATCAGCAGACCAGCACCATACCCTACCATTTCCTACAAATGTGCAATTAAGCTACTGTGTTTCAGTCACAAACGCTTTCTTTAGATCACTCTTCTGAATACAGGATCTCATCCCAGGAAAAATTATTTCCTTGGGAACACATGGAGAAAGAAATCTATTAGATTCACCCATTACAGAAGTGATGGCAAAAGAATGTACTTCACCAAAATAAAACCTCTCTCTACGTTTGTTGTTGAAAGACTATTTGATTTTTCTTCACAGAAAAAGCTAAGCAGGTATACTTTGATTTGTATTTGTAACTCTAAATGAGTACTTTAATATTCTCTTTCATCCATAGGATTCTCCTGTCTGATTGGCCCTTTGTTGGTGAGGCTAATGTCACTAATGGAACACTTCAGCTGACCTTATACCAAAACGTAAGTGCTAAGATATTATCAGTTCTTCACAGAGTATCACTTGTAAGAACTACTTTGTCTTCATTTGAAACATTCACTACTACGTTACCCAGAATAAAGTAAAATAAACCACATACGTACTTCTCACATGTTCCTATAGCAAAAGACAACATGTAAAAACATGCACAGGTGGTACGAACAAAGCTCCCAGAACATCAACCTATTCATCCTCAGATTACCAGTTTGATGACCGTTTACACAAAAATATCCTTGAATTCGTATTCTATCTTTACACAACTTTTAATTATCCAAGCAGTCTGAGGTGGAGAAGTGTTGAAAATACTTTTAAATGAGAAAGGAATGATGTGAGAATGAATTAATCTGCCATTTATTGAAAAATTACTGAACCTTTATCCATGAAAGAAACCCAGGCAAGCCCTCTGCCTCTGTGATCTCTGTGGGCCAGGACCATTTTCTGGTTTTGAATCAGACATAGTTTGGCCTATAAAAGTTCATGGTCAAATGGGGAAAGAAAAATGCACAGGCAATTATTAGTGACTCACTGTAATACATGAGATGAAACCACATTTTAAAAGGTTAAAATAACTTTTTAAAGCACATCTTAAATGGTTTTTAAAATGGAGAAAAAAAAATTCTCTACCACTCTAAAAAAAATCAGAGGTAGGCTAGGGGAAAAAAAAAAAAAAAAAAAAAACACCTCAAGATAAATAGAAAAAACAGAAGGAAGGTCAAGTTCCATATGACTTTACAAGCCCATCATTCCCATAGTTAGCTCTTCTCCAGGGATATTACTTGTAAATTTCTGGGAAGTCTGTAAATATTAGAGTTACCATAAATTTGCTCACTTATAAAAATCACCTTGTATGCTATTAATTAATCCATGTAACATAGATTAAGCAAGAGATATGCTATTTAAAAAAAAAAAAACAATAATCCAGGGGACTTTCAAAGGTTATTCATCCTGTCAGCCTAAGGATACTGGGAAGAACCAACATAAACCATCCTGTTGTCACTAGACTGATGTCACCCTCACACCCTCCCATGCTCACCTCTCACCAAGTTTCCTTTAAAAGAAGAGCCAGAGACCACAAAAGGTATCTCTCAGGATAGCCTACACTCTCTAGTGAATGTCTATTCCTTGCTTTATCCCAAGAAGCATCTCTAGATTGCCCACACTCTCCCTTGAATGTGTACCTGCTTTCCTAAATAGATGTCTGGGTCTTTCACTGGTGTGTGCTGAAATTCTCCTCCATCATGTCCATCGGGACCCTGTCCTGAGTGGAGGGCCCCTCTTTGGGAATTCCTTGGACCTCTTCCAGTGGCAGTTCTGATAAGAAGTTGCAACTTAAATTTTATTTAAAAAAAAAGATCCTGATAGGAAATCATTTCAGGCTGAGAGAACCACAGCACTTTTAAAGGCTCGTAATATCTTTAGTTATTAAACCAATTCAGTACTAGTGAAAAATAACACTCAGGAGAGTGGTATGGTAGGAAGGAGGGTGGTTGAGAGAGCTGGAAAATCACCAGTGACCAGATCTTCCCTAATACTGTATAGATCTGAGGCTCGCTTTCCAGATGTGAAATGTTATTTCTCATGGGGAACATGGAACTGGGACTAACATACAGGTTTTGTACTTCAGAATCCAGTGTTCTTTTCACTCTACCACTGCAACATGACAGACTTGCTAAAAATTGAGGACAACAATTTGGAACACATCAGAGAGCAGAGGTATATGCAAACTCATGTCACCTCCTCCAAAAAGCTTCCTTGGACCTTAACCCTGTCTCTCCTAGTCCACATCATCATATTACCTGGCCATGATCTGAAAGTACCTCTAAAATGCATTTACTAGTGTATGATTTGATTTTCTACACTAGAAATAAACTGCATGAGGTCTTGCTCTAAACCACATGACCTCCAACATTCTATGAAGTAGGAAGGCATATAACAGGTACACATGCATTTGTTACATGAATGGAAAAAGCAGAGTGATCAGGTTTCAGGAGGTAACTATCTGCCCCTGAGCAAATTACTAACTTCCTTGAATCTAATTAGCAATTGATGGAGTTTAAGTAGATCTGTGACTTTCCAATTGAATTCTGAGTTTACCCAAGAGGATGACACTTTTCTTGTCCTTTTCATCCCCTTCCCCTTTGTCATTTTATCAGTACATAAAACGAGAGCTTGAGCAGAGAGCTTCTCAGACAAGAAATTTGAAAATAACTAAACTAACTGATTCTACAGTCCTGTCCATTTCTAAGATTCTACATTTCTAGTGTTCCTTGTAGTTTAATAATTGAATATCTGATTCTTCAATGCTAAGGGTAAAGGAATTCAAAAATCTTGTCACAAAAAAAAAGCCCAATAAATAAATAGACAAATGAACTAAACAGACACTTCCCCACATTGCTGGTAGAGTTGCAAATTGGTGCAGCCACTCTGGAAAACAGTGTGAAGAATCCTCAGAAAATTTGGAATGGACCAATCTTTTGACCCAGTTATCCCACTCCTTGGTTTATACACAAAGGATTTAAAATTCGCAAACTACAGTAACACAGCCACATCAATGTTTATAGCAGCTCAATTCACAATAGCTAGATTGTGGAACCAACCTAGATGCCCTACAACAGATGAATGGATAAAAAAACTGTGGTATGTATACACAATGGAATATTAATCAGTCATAAAGAAGAATAATATTATGGCATTGGCAGATAAATGGATGGAATTGGAGAATATCATGCTAAGTGAGATAAGCCAATCTCAAAAAGCCAAAGGACGAATGATATTGCTAATAAGTGGAGGATGACACATAATGGGGGGGAGGGAAGGGTTAGTGTTAGGGTTAGAGTTAGGGTTAGGGAGGGGGGCAAGTATGGAGTAAGGAAGTACTGTACAGAGGGTAAAGAGGGGTGGGAGGGGTGGGGAAGGGAAAAAATAACAGAATGAATCAAACAACATTACTCTATGTAATTTATGATTACACAAATGGTATGCCTTTACGCCATGTACAAACAGAGAACAACATGTATCCCATTTGTTACAATAAAAATAATAATAATAATAATAAATTAAAAAATAAATTAAAAAAAAGAAATACAAATGATCAGCAAAAAATGTTCAACATCATTAGCAATTGGGAAATTCAAATCAAAACTACACTGAATTTTCATCTTACACCAGTCAAAATGGCAAGTCAGCAAGAATACAAACAATAATAAATGCTGGAGAGGATGTGGGGGAAAAGAAATACTCACACACTTTGCTGAGATTATAAGTTAGTACTACACGGCGGAAGTCAGTATGAAGGTTCCTCAAAAGACTAGACATGGAACTACCATGTGCCCCAGCTATACCATTCCTCAGTATTTATCCTGAAGAATTAAAGTCAGGATGCTGTAGGGTTACCTGAATATCCATGTTTATAGCAGCACAATTACTATAGTCCAAACTAGGAATCTGACTAGGTGTCCATCAACAGATGAATGGATAAAGAAAATGTGACATGAGTGCACGCACACACACACACACACACACACTCACACATACTCACACAGGAGTTTTACTCAGTCATAAATAACAAAATTATGTGAGTTGTAAGGAAAAGGAAGAAAATTTGAGAACAAAATAAGTCAGTCTCAGAAAGGCAAGGTTGCATGTTTTCTGCATATTTTCTCTCATGAGTGGAAATTTGGGATGAGAAGAAAGTGTGGGAGTGGAAGTGGGGGTCTCGATTAATAAAAGGGAACGAGTAGAATAGAAGAAGGGGACCCAGGGGGAGGGAGGAGGAGAGGGAAAGAGCAAGTAGGTACCAGGGAATGAAATTAATCAAATGAAGTTATGTCAGATATGAATATGTAACACAAAGCCCACCTTATATATAATTATACACCAATAAACCTTTTAAACTATTTTTTGTCCTAGGGGAACTTAATGTTTTAAAACTGATAGCTGGGAATGTGCAAATGATTATAATCTACTGTTTGCAATAGAAAAACTAAATTATTCTCCCTTTTTCTAAAACAAAAATAACCAGTAAAATATCCCAAGTGACACAGGGAAAAAGGAAAATGAATACTACAGTAGTCTTCAGGTAAACACAGGGTCATAGTAAATAGCTTGAAAGATGTTCTGAGTTATATAGTTTAGTCTCACATTAGCCTATTTAGCCTAGTGTAAACAAATCCCCTTCAGGTAGCAATAGTTCCACTTACCAGCTTAGACAGAAATGATATGATCATAGAAACCTAAGCTGTTTCAAGTACATTACAATATTGTTCAACAAACCCCTCAGGCTAATGTAGAATGACTATTCACTGTGGAACTCTAAGGTTGTAACAGTGATTCCAAAAATCATCTTAAATTTTTAAACTCTGAGAATGAAATATGTTGAATACAATTCCAATCTACAAGGGCCTAAGACACATCAAATGCTTATGCTGTATGACTGAAGGGTTTTTTTAAAAAACTCAGACAAATGATGGGAGCCAGTTGAAATGTTTTGTAATGGGAAGAGCTGTCAGCACCAAACATTTTAATTCACAACTCAGATTACCATCTGCAAACTGATTTAGGAATCCACTCAAGTTGTAAACACTGTTCTCTTATTTTCCACATCAGATTAGATCATCCGAACCGCTGCATTCCAGGAAAAATGGCTCAGCTTTAAAAAAACCATCCAATGAGTCACTGTTTCTAAAATAATGGTGATAAAAAATGACACACAGTTAAAAAGAAAACAGAAATTTTCTTCCGGAGCAGAGAGAAGAGTCATGTGGCTCACTTTGATTTGGCCTCTTCCAAATGAGAAGAGGCAGGAAGGATAAGGGTGGCACCAAGGTGATAAGGGATCTGGACACGTTGATGATGTCCTTGCAACGTCACCTGCAGTGTGGGACCTAGGACAATTTAAGGCTGTGTGTGCTTCTTCTTGCTTACTTACAGGCAAAATCTTCAAACAGTAAAGAATTACGTTTTACATGATAATCTTCATTTAAAATCTTTAGCCACTTTTCCTTCTACTGTAAATATTCATTTACAGTTGATTTTCCAAACTATTTTATGTTTCCTTTTACAATACTTATTTCAACTTGGATTGATGGGAGGGGAGATGCATTTATTTATTAAATAAGTAAGTGGGGAATATTTAATCTGCCTCATGCTTTCCCTACGACATTGGAAGACTGCTCTGAATTAGCCACAGAAAAATAGCACAGAATGTCCATTTCTCCAATATTAATTGCAATGAAAAACTGGATCATAGAGGATAGCACATAATGCTTGAAAATAACTAAAGAAAACCTGCAAATTTCCTTTCCCTTCTTTCCTCCTTTTCCTCCACCCCAGGTCTTTTGTCTTCCCCCTCTTCTTTTTCTCTTTTAAAGAAAGAATTTTCCTACTATCTGTGTAGTCCTCTGACTTCACAAAGGGCCTGGAACTTAGCAATTAGCCAATAAATAAACCTCGTTGTATGACTAAACTGGATTGAGATCCTAAGCTTAAAGTTTAAATATGGCAGTACTAGTCACATGTGGCTACTGAGCACTTGGAAATGTGGCTCATCTGAAGTATGATGTGCTGTGAATGCAAAATACCCCTGGTACAAGATTTAATAGAAAGAAGTAAACATTTCATTAATAATTAAATAAAATATTTTCTGTGTTTAAATGCTATTTAGATATGAATCAAATAGTATGTCATTAAAATTGAGTACATCTGCCTTTGATGTATTTACTTTGACGGCTAGAAAACTTGTCAATGGGGTTGTACTTTTTTTCTTCTATGGGACAGTACTTTTCTAGAGGGATAGGTAGTCAGCAAACTCCCCATAGCTGTGACATAGTTGTGTGTCCCAATAATTGTGACAGAGTTAATAAAAAAGTGTCCTAACTTCCAGTTTGGCTATTTTTCAAAATTTGAATGAGAGAAACTCTTAGCAATAGGAATCTTATCAACTATAATATTAAAAGGTCATCATCAGCAGTGTTATAAAACAGACTTATCCATAATCAGAAGCATATTAAAGACAGACATGCTTGTACAAAACTTTCAGAGTTCAAATGTTCCATTTGAGGCAGAGGAATAACTACCTTGGAAACAGCACGAGTTTACAATATGGTAGACAAAATAAGTAAATCATGAAACAAAGATGGAGAGCCTGTCATTAAGCAGTTACATAATTTATCCACCATGAAGTCAATTTAAAAAATATAGTAAACACTTATATAAATCAATTGCCACTTTCTTGTAGGGATTGAAGGTCTTAGTTTTACTACATTGTAGACTTTCCCATGGCATGCAAGTAGAAGTGCACATAATATATATATATATGCATTGTGTAACTATACATATTGTGAAAGCAAAATTACAAGGGGAAATGGAGCTTGCTGAAAATATAACAGCATTTGTAGTCATAGCAACCCTAACTTTTAAAAAAGCAACATTAAAGCAAGAAGAGCTCATCAAGAGCTACATCAAGTTGTTATAGCAACTAAAATGTGGCTTTACAGAACAAGTTTGCATTAAAATAGCCGAGGATTATAATGGTAAATGACTTACAAAAATACATCTTTGGGACCCAAAGTTGTAATTTTTGCTTATTTTATCCAGGATTATGTCCTCTGTTTCATTAGAACAAAATGTGTGCTCAAGTGATCTCCTTACATAAAGCTGAAATGGCCATCAAGATCCTACAGTTGAAATGGCCATCCAGGAATCATACAGTTTCATAATACCTAGTATAATCAGTAAGTCAAAATTAGTTCATCAATACCTAATAATTTAATCCCTTGTGGGTGATGAAAAATATTAAATCAGAAAAGCAGAGTAAAAAATAGTCAAATAGAGTTGTCTAGAGGACCTTAGGAAAAAAATGGATCAAGAACAGGGTTTGTCAACTTTAGCCACTATTGACATTTTGGGGGAATCATTTTGTGAGGGCACATCCTGAGTGTTCTGGAGTTTTTTCTGGCCCACTTCTCACTAGATAGTAAATCCTATCCAGGTATAACAACCACAAATGTCTCCAGACATTGCAGATGCTTCCTTGGGGGAGAAGAGGGCAGCCAAATCACAAAATCTAGAAACATTTCATCCATACTATTACGGAATTCATTAAATACAAGAAAGGTGGAAACATTAAGCAAGTAGTTCAGCTATACTCTTCTGTGAGGGCAAACTGTCTAAACAGCTTAAGTGTCTGGTCTTATGCTTTAAGGAGTTTATTATCTCAGATCAACATTTTATTTTTTTTATTTTTTATTTTTATTTTTTTACAGACTGCATTTCGATTCATGTACACAAATGGGGTACATCATTTCATTTCTATGATTGTACCGATGTAGATTCATACCATTCATGTAATCATACATGTACATAGGGTAATGATGTATGTCTCATTCCACCATTTTTCATGCCCCCCCTCATTTCCTTCTACATAATCTAAAGTTCCTCCATTCTTCTCTCACCCACCGCCCCCCTACCCCATTATATATCATCATCCACTTATCACAGAAAACATTTTGCTTTGGTTTTTTGATATTGGCTTATGTCACTTAGCATGATATTCTCCAATTCCATCCATTTATCTGCCAATGCCATAATATTATTATTCTTTATGGCTGAATAATATTCCATTGTGTATATATACCCAGTTTTATAATCCATTCATCTGTTGTAAGGCATCTAGGTTGGTTCCACAATCTAGCTATTGTGAATTGAGCTGCTATAAACATTGATGTGGCTGTGTTACTGTAGTATGCTAAGTTTAATTTAATTTGAGTATAAAGAGTTACCTCGATACTAGACAAAGGAGCCAAAAACATACAGTGGAGAAAAGATAGCCTCTTCAACAAATGGTGCTGGGAAAACTGGAAATCCATATGCAGTAAAATGAAATTAACTCTTATCTCTCACCCTGCACAAAACTCAACTCAAAAATGGATCAAGGACTTAGGAATTAGACCAGAGACCCTATACCAAGTAGAAGACAAAGTAGGCCCAAGTCTTTATCATGTTGGCTTAGGATCAGACTTCCTTAATAAGACTCCCAAAGTACAAGAAATCAAAGCAAGAATCAATAAATGAGATGGACTCAAACATTTATTCTTTATGTCAACTTTTGCAACTCTGGTACATGATGGGTTTTATCTCCTGGAAACCCTCACTTTCCTCCTGTTTCAGTAGCACATCCATGTTGGTCTCTGTGCTCTTGTGCACAAGCAAAACAGGAAAATTTGGAGCTGGCCAAGTCTTTTCCTCTAGTCTCTTTTACTTCTCACAGATGCTTCCCAAGGCTTTATTTCATTAAAAAAATTACTATCCCAAGAGTCAACCTCTCCTTTTAGTCAACTACCAAAATTTCCTCAACCTTTTCCTATTTACTTGAGTACCATTTAAGTGCTATTATGCCCACAATATTCCACTTAGATTAAATGTCATTATAGTGTGGGATGGACAAATATTTTACTGAAAGTCAAAAAGTTAAAGCAAAAACATTTTTGGTCAACTTTTTTTGGGTGACTAATCTAATAAATGTTTGGGGCAAGGTACATAAGAATGGAAGAAGAATGAAAATGTGGTTCTATGCAGGTGAAAGACATGTTTTTGTCTAGTTTCTGAATGCTAGTAGGTGGGAACTCCAAATGGTAAGCTACTTAAGAACAGGGACTGCTTTTGTATCGTTGGGGGTTACCATGACTCCTGACCCAAGTAGACTGCAAAATGAACAATCAGCCAAACCCAAGCTTTATTCAATGTCATTTAAAAACCCAGTTATTACCCAATAAACTGCAAAATGAACAACCAAACAAACCCAAGCTTCATTCATTTAAAAACCCAGTTATGAAGCCATATGAGATATGCCAAGAGACTGGCATACTCTTAAATATTCCACATGTTAGTCAAAACAGATCATTCCCTCAGAGGGCAAATACTATTCTTGATAGCACTTAGATGACCAAGATAGCATCTTTGATTTAAAGCTCATATAGCTCCTTAAGCTAAAAAGTTAAGATTCTTTTAGTTATATCATTTCAATTTATCATTAGTATATAGGATATGTGAATATTTTAGGGGGTATTTCCTTCTATCTCTTTTAACCAACTTTATCTTTTATTTTCCATATATCTAAATAATTTTGCAAAGCAATAATTTTTGGCAAAGGTTACTCTTTATAGATTTACATTTTTATTGTGTTTTTTACTGGTTTTCTAAAAGACCCTATTCTTTTGAGGAATGTCAGATTAATTCATTGGGATTTTATATGACACACTCACATATATCTTTTCCATTGTGTTTTCCAATTTTATTCTCACACTTCAATTACTTTCTGTAAAATTACACATACTAATGTAGGCAGGACCCTGACAGAGCTGGCCACAGTCTGTATAGAAAGTTTTGGAATAGTAAGTAGTGAATTTTTCTGTCAGACTTTTCACCTGGAATAAACTGCAAAATGAACAACCAGCCAAACCCAAGCTTCATTCAATGCCATTTAAAAACCCAGTTATGAAGAAATATGAGATATGCCAAGAGTCTGGCATACTCTTAAATATTCCACTTGTTAGTCAAAAGAGATCATTCCCTTAGAGGGCAAATACTATTCTTAATAGCTCTTAAATAATGGGTCCTTGAGAACTGGAGTGGCCACATAAAATTGTCAAGGCTAATGTTAGAACCTTGTGTGACTGGTAAGAGAGCATGCTTGGAATGAGGCAGTATAAACATTCTCTAACTTCCTGTCATAGGATCGATGCTTTACTAATAATGAATTAAAGGGCAATTTTAAAATAGAGTATAATATTAATGAATTTTGATTTTGTCCTTACAAATAAAATTATGATTCTTTTTTTTTTTTCTTTTTACTTTGGAAGGTCAGCTTAGTTTTCCAGCCAAAAAGAAAATATATACCTGCTAGGATAAGAGTGAACTTGAAAGGAAATTGAAAAATCATGCTTTTGCTAAGCTAAGCTAAGTCTCATTAAAGAAGGCTTATTGACCCGAGGCTTGGTGCAGCGACAACAAACACTTTCTGCCAGCAGATGAAGTAATAAGTTCAACTCTATAAGTAGTGATTTCTTTTTTCATATATTACACACATCAAACAGAAAGACAACTTGCTGGAGCTTGGTGAGGCTGTTGGAAGAGCACTGACCATTGCTGATCATTATTTTGACTTGGATAGGGTGTTACTGTCTCCTCTGGAAAGGGGTATTTTGGAAGTGATTTTTAAAACCTAACTGGTGTGGTTTACTTTTATTGTATCTTTCCTTTAGCTTTCAAATCATCACATTGATTATTGCTTTAGATGGTATTTCTTTCAGCTTAGAAAATGGAGAAGGCTGTTCAAAATAATTAGCTGAGAGGAAAAAAGCCACCATCTTTAATACCTTAAAAATACCTGCACATCTGTTGAAAAACAAAAGATTTGGATAACTTATAAATAGACAAAGGCATAAATGAGGTTTTATGGGTGGTGGAGGCAATAGGTCTGACCTTTGTTTCCTCCACTCTCTATTGGAAGACCACTGCAGTAGCACAATTTAAAATCACATCTCTGATTTTTCTTTTCAAGGTATATTCCATGGAAGAGTGGTTTCCTAAAACCTTTAGTAACTGCAGTTGAACTTTTGCAGAAGAGGCAGAGACATTGGGAAGAGGGTTTCACCACTGGCACAGTTTCAGATTCACTGAAAGTTATGTTCTTTCCTTCTGACATCCAATCTTACTCCTCAATTATCTTTTGAGTAAAATAGTCTTATGCAATATGTTGTGCTTGGTACTGGGGACACAATATGCAACAAAAAGATACATTGATTCTTGTCCTCAATGATCTTGTAATTTAGCAAGGGGACATAAATTATTCACATAATCACACAAATAAAGATACATGGGGGCTGGGGAGATAGCTCAGCTGGTAGAGTGCTTGCCTCGCAAGCACAAGGCCCTGAGTTTGATCCCCAGTACCGCAAATAAATAAATAAATAAATAAATAAATAAAAAATAAATAAAGATAAATGGCCTAAGTGCTGACAGAAAATGTGTTCCCCTGAGTCTATGAAATAGGTGACTCTGACCTGGTCTTGGAGGTGAGGCTCACCTGGAGAGGTGATGATTAAACTAAAGTAAAACAGAAGTCAGATGATCTAGATCCATTTTGAACAAAATAACTTGCCAAAATTAATTTATGTCATCATCAGGGCCTATAGGATCTATGGGATTCCATTAACACACACCCATGAACACCAGCTTGCTTCATAACTTCAAGTCATTTTAAATCGGAAAGGCACTTGACATAAGGTCATCTGAATCCTGTATTTTTTTTTCAAGTCAGGGTTTGTAATTCCATGGCCCATGCCCTTTTGATTAAAAAGAGGAAGACGGTTCTGAAGTCAGTAGAATATAAAATATATACAATTTACCATTTACTTGATCAATTAATGTCCCATTTTATGGCTAGAGAAAGTCATCTGTGTGATTTAAATAGTGTGGCTCACCATCACACCAGGCCAGAGCAGTACAGGAGTGGCTGAATGACAATTTTGTGTGTTAGACTAACAACAGAGGTTTATTTAGTGAAATCTGAAGAAACACACCCCCTGCAGCAACAAATGCTGTGAGAGATGGACAGAAATGTGGTGCCAATCTACCATGTTCATTGTAGTGTTGCTCTAAGCTCTGCATTGGCATACAAGGTGACACATTGGGTATAACATGCCCTGAGGGGTGATACCATGGAGCCATTTACTATGTATTTTCAACTGCTTCCAGACTGCATAGCTCCCTGCAGGACATGTTCAGAATCTCACACCCAGCACATCCTGGAATGACAAAATTGCCTTCCTTTGGTGCCACATTTTCAGGCTAACCTGCCTCTAACTTACCTTCTCCAACCCAAATCTAAATAAGTCAATAGACTCTGGTGCTTTAACCAAGTTGAGCAGTATTTTTCAGAGATGGCTCCCTGACCACCTGCATCTGAATCACGTCAGATGTTTGTTAAAAACGGAAATTCAGAGATGTATTCCAAATCTACTCAACCAGCAGTTTGAGAGCCGTGCATACACTTGACACTAGCTACTTTCATAATTGCTCCTGCTGTTTGGCAGAATGCTGAGGTAAACCAGCTGGTGGAATCTGGCATTAGACTTGTTGTCATAAACTCGATGTTCAGGCCTCCTGTCTGCCCTCTGAATACCCTGCTTGCTCCCGTCTTGCCTCTGGAAGCAGGGTTCTAGCCTGACACTCTAAAGTGTGCTTGGCTCCCAAGTAACCATCCTATAAATTCTTGGCTCTTCCATCTTTTAGAAATCATACTCTGTCCACCATGTCCCTTCCTATTCTGATTCTGCATAAAAACAAGAAGCCCAATTTTGCCCTGAATGAGATAGAGCATGCAGAACATTACCAAATTATGATCTAGCCACTTGCTAATTAAAGTGTTATTCACAACCAGCAGCATCACCCAATTATTAGAAATGAAGAATCTTATACTGTTCCCTCAGACCAATGTGGTAAACTAATAATGACTTCCAAATATATATCTATATCGTAATGTTGCTTTATAGGGCAAAGTTTTTGTAGATGTGATTAAGCAGGAAAGGATTAAGGATTTTTAGATCATACTGGATTATGCGATTGGTCCTTAAATTCAATCACATGTGCCGTAAAAGAGAGGAGCAAGGGAAATTATATAGAGGCAGGGTGATGTGAAGACAAAAGAGGAGGCATAACACAGCCACAGGCAAAGGAAAGCTGATGGCTACCAAAGCTCAAAGAGGCAAAGAGTGATTCTTCACCTAGAGACTCTGAAGGAGCTTAGCCCTGATAAGATCTTGATGTTGACACAGTGAAAAGACAACAAACCTTTCAAATTTGGTTCCAAGAACTGTAAGTGAATAAATTTCTGATGTTTAAGCTACCACATTTGTGGCAAATTTTATACCCTGTATATGAGAGATATATTTCCAGTAGGTTTCAAAAAGTACTATATATGTATAGAACTGCTGTAATAATAATGCAAGTTCAAAATAGGATAAACTACTTTTAAAAAGATCTCCAAATACCTGGTATGCTTTCTGAAAATTATATGTATTTATATGATGAATCATGACATTATTTTGCTCAAATCACTCTTAGATTAAGCTAATTACTTAACTTACTCTTGGATAAAAATTATTTAGCTAAAACAATTATTTTATGAAAATTCAAAAGTATAATACACTAATCTGAATGTGCATAATGTTGGTATTAATACCTATATTTTATGTTGATAGTGATGATTTAAATTAAATTTGGCAAAACTTAAATGAGGGACAAAGTCTTTATAGCATAAAAAGTTGTTGTCATTCTGAGTATCTGTATACAAAACCAGAACAACTATTTGAAATTTACCAGCTGAATTAGTCCATTTTGTGTTACTCTAACAAAATATCTGGGGCTGGATAACTTTATAGATAAAAGAAGTTCATTTAATTCATGCTCTGGAGGTTAAAAGTCTCACATCTGCTGACAGTCTTCTTGCTGGCAGAGTTCCAAGGCGATACAGTACATCATCACATGGGAAAAGACAGAAAGCACATGTGTGTCCTCTAGTCTCTCTCCCCTCTCTGCCCCACCTCCATCTTATAAAGCCATCAGGATTCAATCATCAGGATAAAGCTTGATGACTTTATCTAATCCTAATCATCTCTCACCTTTAAATCCCACAGTTTGGATTCAGTTTCTACCATCTTAACACCTCTCAATGGTGATTAAATTTCAACACATGAATCCTTGAGGGATACACTCAGGCCACATCCAAACCATTGCACTAGCCAATACTTATGAAGCTCATTAGAAATGTTTTCTGTATTTCCTTCATAAGGCAAGGTTTACACAGCAGTCAAAACAGTTGAGTTGGATATCGCTCAGGGTTAAATAAAAGTTTGCTTTCTTCAAGGCAAACAATGGCAGTGAGTCCCAAATGCCAGCATGTATACTCATTAGTTGGTCATTTATATTTAGGTGGGAAGGGGAAGGAAGATAGTCCAGATCTGTCTGTGAATATATGATCTCTGTCATCCTCATCCTCGGCTAATACTAGAAACAATGGCCATGGAATCCTCTCAAGACCCTGGTCAATAATCATGGCAAGCTGGTGATGGACTTCCCATCAACTTTGTTATAGGCACGTGTTGCTTGTGGGATTATAATACAATTAGATATAGAAGTCTTCAGAAGCAATGGTGAAGCACACAAACCCTGCTTTCAATTTTTTTGTTTTTCTTCTAGGGTAGAACTGAAAATCCATAAACCAAACCCAAAGAACCAAAGGCCGAATATTTTCTCTGCTACACGGATGCTAATTCACAATAAGGGGGTGGCGAGGGAAGAACAGAGGTACTTTGGATTAGACAGAGGGAAGTGAAGGGAGCAGGGGGTTTGAGGGTTGAAATGATAGTAGAACGAATTGGACATTATTACTCTATGTGCATATATGATTACACAACCTGTGTTACTCTACATCATGTACAACCATAAGAATGAGAAGTTATACTCCATTTATGTACGATGTGTCAAAATGTATTCTACTGTTATGAGAACTAATTAGAACAAATAAAAAATTAAAATAAAATAAAATCCTGCAAGGAAGATAGTACTAGAAATTCCACCTGTGGGTTTTGGCTGGGGTAAACATGGGTTTTTTAATTTCAGCAACTCACCAAACCATTCAGAGACAATGGTTTGAATGCTTTATTTTGGTTTCATCTTATCATTTAATCTTGTTGGCAATTCTTAATAAAAAAGAAAATAGCCTCTTTTGATTTCCTCAAATCCTATTTTATCGCTAACCTTCTATCAAATGAGAAAAGGTCTCCATTCAATTCTTTTCAGTTTCAGTCCTATCCCAAGAGCTTACAGAAACATGTTTCCTTTCAGATGAAGCTGCTGGTAGAACTGCCCAACAGTTTATATTAATTAAATTTAGCAAGGCAGATTAGATGCTATATTAGAATGTTCTTTTCCCCCCGCTAATTGGGGAAATTGAGGTTGTTGAGTTGCTATTTTTAAATTTGGTTATGATCTTAAAAGGGGCTGTTAGGTATGAAATGAAAGCATATACCTGACCCACTGCAATGCAATCTAACACATTTATCTGGGTATTTAATTACTGTGCTTCTCAGTTATAAAATGAGAAATGTTTATCATGAGTACACATTTCTGGATCTCATTTTATTTTTTGTAATTAAAAATTAGGCTATTGGTGCAACTGTGTACCTAAATAAATATTCAAATGGGAATGAAATATTCCTCAGAAGAATTTTTTACTAAAAGATGGTTTGTAACCACCTTTCACAGCCTTTACTCCATTTGAACATCACAATACTATACGTTCTTAGTTACTGGGTGACAACCTCTTCTCCTTAGATAACCTGAACACTTTCTGCAGGACTGGTGACAACTTACTCTTTGCTCTTTCCAATTCTAACAAAGTCTAGAACAGTCACTGCTGAGATAGATATTCATGTTTACTTATAATACTTACATTTATACATATATAAATTATGGATATATATTATATAAATAGAAAATTTGTAGGTATTTATAGATATATGTTTATGAGAAAATACTCAAAAAAAGCAAAAGTTGAATCTTTTTTTTTTTTTTTTAATTTTGGACATAAAAAGTTTAATAACCCTATCAGATCAGCAGATGAAAAAATATGGCAAATGAATGGAAACAAGATTCATAAACCTAGAGAGGGAAAGGCACTTTTAAACCACCAACATGTAGAATGAATTGGACATAACTTTCCTATGTTTATAAACACATATAAACATGTTTATAAACTATGTTTATAAACTAGTTGTGTAAACACAACTAGTTTAACTCCACATCATGTTCAACTACAAGAATGGGATCTAATTACAATAAGTTATACTCCATATATGTATATGTCAAAATACACTGTACTGTCACGAATATCTAAAAAGAAAAAATTAAAAAACAAAAAACCACCCATCAACACTACCACCAGGAGCATCATGATTCCCCTGCCACATTTAGCTGCTACTGCCTGCCTTTCCACCCCCCACCCCCCAAAAGCAGTAGTGATTGATGGAGGCTGGCTGGTAGGCACTAGAATAACACAAGTCCTCAGGGGTTCCCATCTAGATGGAACTATTTTTTAACACTGAAAATAAAACTTTCTGCTACAAAAGCAACAGATATACTAAAACTGGGTTCCAGAACTATCCAAATTACTCTTAAATGATTTTATTTTTTAATGTCAAGTTTTCTTTACCAAATCTATCCAAAACACTAAATTTTAGAACTTAAAATTTATAAGTGCCCTAAACTCATGTCAAGACACCTTCTTCTAAGCCCTAATGTGCATATCTCCCCTTTAAAATGTGCAAGTATCTTGTCATTGAGTTGTCATTCTCAAAGATATTTCTCAAGAAAAAAATTATGAATTAAACACCTGTAAATTCTTCTTCACGTCTGTTATAATGCAGCAATTGATCATCCAGCCCATAGTGGTCTATCAATTGAGTAAGGCTTAGTTTCTTGTTCTCTTCTGACATAAGTGACTGAAGCTCATAAAGCAACAGCTGGCTACAGTTTCTCCACTTCGATATTAACAACTCTAACTGAGACAGGTTATTCTTTGACCTATACATTTTGACTAGTTTTAGCCTCCGAAGAAGCTCTTCTTTGTCCTGAACCTGCTTCATCAATTCTGCTTTTTCTTCATTTAACTCTTGTTTAGGATTCTCAATCACAAAATCAAGTGACTCAGATTTATATGCACTGATATTCTTGGTATTTTTCGAATGTGCATTTTCTTCAGATTCACTGCCTTTGTTTTTAGAACTTTCTTGAGATTCCAAAGCGTTTTCTTCTTTTGAAGATGCTGGTTTCTCTGAAATAGTCTGGTCATTTTCTTCCTTCTCTACTTTAAGACGTTTTATCACACTGCAACAGGAATTAAATGACAATCTTGTTTTCTTTAATTTGTCTTTAAGTGTTGCACTCGTAGGTTGTTTTGGTGAACTATCCGTATGGGGAGATGGTGGATCCACACAGGCCTGTGGAGTCGTAGGTTGGATCACAGACGAATCTGATGGACTTTGCACGGTGGAAGTGAGATCCTGATTCACTTCTGCTTTCTTGTTTGTGTCCCCAGCACCGTCCTCCTGGCTCGGGTCAGGCTGGTCTCCGTGTTCACCACAGCACTGGCTTTCCTCAGACACGGCGGGACCGGAAGTGTACAGCGTACAAACGCTCCAAAGGCAGAGACCGCCAAAGAGCAGCGTTGGGTTCCAGCCCCTGGAGAACCAAACGCGCCAGAAATCGACCGAGGGGGTCCCCGCACGTTCCTCTGAGCTAGTGCCTAGCCTTGCTGCCCAAAATCCACCGGCCCCGTCACTACGCGGCCCACTCTGTCTACCTCAAAATCCTGACCCCTTAGAACGTGGCTTCACACTATTTAGCCAATCTGGGATCAAAAGTTGAATCTTTCTAATGTGTAGTTTTATAGATTTTATTTTATCCAGTGATACGTTTTATCAGGTGAGGTAGGTTGATCTCTGGTATTGCAGAACAATATATTCCATGAATATAGACCAATTGATAATCCACAAGTTTTACATTTGAAACAGGCTTGGTGAACTTCCTCTTTAAGTTTCTGTTCCTGAAACTTAAATATGATAAATTTTCATATGCTTACTAACTCCTATCTATTCTTCAAGCCAGTCCATGCAATTTTTTTTTTTACTCTTCCTGTGTGTCCTTTGTTAACACCTCCATTTGCATTCACCTTTGTTGAACTGTTCACTATTTCTGAACTCGAGAGTCATTAGCCACCATCCACCCTAAATTTTGGTTATTTTAACATGGACATGCCATTGCTGACACCAGCAGATACCTTTCTGCTATCTACAGATGTTGGACACAATGTTCAATAATGTTTTGAAGGAATGAACAAGGCACTTCATTTCTTTCCCTTTCTCTATCTAAGTATTACTGGAGTGGTAATACCACCATCCCTGCTCATATTTAAATACTGGGTTACAGAAGGGAAACAGAAGAAAAAAACAATGCCTAGAGAGCACACAAAGTGCAAAATCAACCCTAAAATTAATACATGTGGCCAAGCTTTATTAAACCTTTGTGTCTGGTGACACACTTCAGATTTCAGCTTTGCATCCAGAGTGCTGACAGACACAATGGCTGAGCAGTATTGTAGTGGAGAGAATTGATTTTACTAATGCATGAAACAAGTGCAGCATTTTTATGCTAAGCAATTAGTTTTTGGCAAGGAAATCTCTGTGTAGAAAGAGGAGCCTTTTTTCTGGGTGACATAACAATTTTCTTCATTGGAGTAAAATATTCTTTTCACCATCTGAATGTTTGGGGAATATATGAAAGTAAAAAGAACATTAATATCCTCTTTAAATGCCTGGTGACAGCACAAGAGATGGCACTCAGAGGGAGAGGAAAATTGGCCAGAGGGCTGCAGAATTTCAATTCTAGTTCCACATGTGCCACCTATTCTTCAAAGGGTGTGTGGGTGATACTGTTTCCAAGTCTCAGTTCACTTGTTTTTGAAATGAGAAGACAGAGAAGGAAAACTCCTTGCTAATCCATGTTTTTCTGCTCTTCTACTAAAATCTGGATCTACAACTTTGACCTCTGTGGTTGTTGCAGATGCTGACAATGAAATAATTTATCAAAATCAGTCTCAAATATGTTGGTGTGATCACCACTGAGCAGGAAAAAAGAAGAAAGAAAAATCCACAAAAATTGGACTCTGAAGAGCCTTATGAAGGCCTATCCAACCCTCTCCCTTCAGTAAGCAAGGGTGAACCTAAATTACTCCTTGATCAATCTACATCTCATCCTGTCTCCAAATAATTTCAAGTATAGCCCATAACTACAACATTCCTACTCATAGGAAATTTATTTCTTGAATTCAAATGGGATAATGCTAAGTTTTACAGTTTTCTGTTCTTATAGTGAATAATACCATTTCAATCTTTATTTTGAATTCTTGACTCCCACAAAAGGTTTGAACTTGAAAGTTCAACAGTATTTCCAAAGGTCCTGAAAAGGGATGGTTCAGAGCATGGAAAATGCCATATCATTTTATACTATCAATCACACATGATGGAGTATTGTATGGGTCTTTGTGCTAGATGTTGGGACACAATTTATTTTCCCCAAGTTACCCAAGTCTTTTCCTATGAAAACTGTCTCACATGAATATGTATGCATACGTGTGTGTCTGTGTTTAACTTCTTGTTTGCCTTGTCTTATAGCCTTCACTAGCAAGGAACAAAAGGACAAGTACATGATAGCTAATTAACATATTCCTGACAGTTGACTGAATAGTTGATAGGACATCATGGTTCATGGATATTCAGTTAGTAACACACCTAATGATAAAAACTTAGAGAATAAGAAGATTGTTTGGGCTCACAATTTCAGAGGTTCAGTAAATGGTCAGCTGAGTCCATTGCTTTGGGCCTGAGGAGAGGCAGAACATCACAGTAGAAGGGCATGGTGGAAGCAAGCTTCCCAAGACAGCCAGGAAGCAGATAGAGTAGGGACAATATATATGATCCCCAACACTCCCTCCAATGAGCTGCTTCCTTCAGTTATGTCCCACCTGTCTGCAGTTACCACCCAGAACGGCATTCAAATGGACTAGTCTACTGATCACGTTACAGAACCCACAATCTAATGTAATCATTTCACTCCTGCATTGACACATGAGCTTTTGGTGGTAGGGGGAACACCTCATCTCCAAATCATTAACATTTACTGTTTCTCAAATAACTCTCAAAAATCATTCTCAGAAGTAGATATATTATCATTCCCGTTTCAGATGAGGAGATTGGGGCTCTGAGATGTTCTGAAACTTTTTCAGGTAAAAATCAAAGTTTCAGGAGCCAAGATTGGCAGATCTAACTTACTTCAAGGCTACTGTTCCTGTACATGGAGTCAATTTAAATAAAAGGCAAATTACATGTAGGTAAATATCTGATGTGAGTGATCCTGCAATAAACCATACATTTTTAAAAATTAAAGCAGCACTGACTGTACAACTATTTGCATGATTTTTGAATATTTATGCACTAGAATTCAACGAGAGGGGAAGCTGCTTCATATCTCCCATAATTTATTTTTCAATAAAATGTAATAATTACCCTAAAAACAAACTCTCTAGGGATTCACTGCAATGTACCATTTTCTTTGGGTAAAAAGCTTAAATTCTGACACACAAAGAGAATTCAGTGTTGGAAATGGGTCATTTACTTCTCTCAAACCATGTAAACACACCTTAAGGAAGAATCAAACTGCTCCTATTCATTACAGCTTTGCTTTAGGAAAGTTCCCTTTCTGCGGTTTGATTCTTTATTTTTCCTTCTGGAAAAGAAAGCTCATGGTCTTTGTATTTGGGAAAAGTGGATCTGAATTACAGAAATCTTCCAACTAGAAGCACCAGCTCTTTCATTTCTCAGATGACAAAAATAAAGTGTAAGCATATTATTCCCAGAAAGACTTCCTGAGTGAATTTTGAAGAACACAGTGAGATCTTTGGTTAGTGATATTTTGTAGAGGCTTGTGAATGTATTAAAGAGTTGACCCCTATATTCATCTTTATAAAACACACCACTCCTAGATAACCGTATCTCCCTTGAGAGATGCTTAATCTATCTTGGGTTGTGAATAATGATTCAGGTCAAGAAGAAGGGATGTGACTTTCTTCTCATGCTTGAAACAGCTGCAAGGAATTTAAATACATTCATTGAATTCCCCTAAGATTGGGAATAAATATCTACTCTCTCTACTTCCAGTTGCTAATATTCAAATTGGTTAGAGACTTTAAACATAACTTGGGTCTGAGAGCACAGTATACAACTCAAATACTATCTGTTATCAGTAAAAATACTACTTTCTTGTAAATTTGTGCTCAGAAATTTTTAAACAGAGCCATTTTTTTTAACTCTTAAAATTCTGACCTACACATGGGCAGAACACTTTGTTTGGGGAGCCTTAGTACAGCTTAAATTTACATTTTAAGAAAGTTTCCTTAAACATGAAGAAAAGACAAGAAGGAAACTCTTATTTCAGGACACACACATGCACAGAGATGCTATAGACTGTGTTCATTTAGGCATCATGTAACACCTCAGGAATACCATTTATGTCCATTTCTTCCCTCTATCCTCATCCACAATCTTACTCTACTTTTTTCCTGAATGGCTATCATAGTGTTCTAATTAATTTCTTCCAATTCTACTTCATATGCCATCACTAACTCTCCAAAAACAGTGTTTTGGTAGGTGAGTCAGGTCTATAAGCTTTCAGCGGCTCTCCATAGCATAACAAATTAAAGATAAGTGCTTTCCTACCTTAGCGTTCAAGACTTCCACAATTCAGATGTTGCCTGTCTAAATATGACCTGTCTTTTCTACTTGTTTTCTGTTTCTGTATTCTTGGTCAACTGCAGTCTTTACTCTTTCCTTTAAAAATTTATTTTATTCTTACAGATTGCATTTGATTCATTGTATACAAATGGGTACATCTTAATTGAATGACATTTTCTCTTCTCTGTTCAACCTTTAGCTCAAGACATTTCCTCTGGATGCACTGGTCCTCAATTTCTAATTCTCATTTTCTTCAAGGTCAATCTCAAGTACTGTGCTCCTCAAATTTTAAATGATTGTTCCCTTTTCTTGAAGCCACAAGGTACTTTACCAGTCCTTGGGGGCCTCTGCCCATTATATCTTAATTACTGTTAAGTGAGTGCTTGTCTTCTGCAGGCAGAAGGGGTAACAGAAGCTCCAAAGATCATCCCTGTGTTCCTTGATGGATGACAGATAAATAGTAAATATGGTGGGTGGTTAGAGATAAATTAGCCATAGATATAACATAACTAGGTGTGCTTTCATGTTGTGGGTTATAGGCAATTAAGAATCTGAATCAAGGTGCAGAAGGGATGTCTATGACAATTTCTTAATTTCAACCATTCATACCCAATACTAATTAATCCAAACCATGCTTGTAATTTTAAGTTTTCTAGTAGCAATGATTTTTTTTGTTTGTTTTTTGTTATTGTTGTTTTGGTATCAGGGATTGAATTCAGAAGCACTCCACCACTGAGCCATATCGTCAGCCCTATATGTATTTTTATTTAGGGACAGGGTCTCATTGAGTTGCTTAGTGCCTTGTTGTTTCTAAGGCTGGCTTTGAACTCGAGATCCTCCTGTTTCAGTCTCCCAAGCCACTGGGATTACCAGCATGCACTACCATGCCCAGCTGTTTTTTTTAAAGTAACAAGAAATAGATGAAATTAATTTTAATATACATTTTCTTTAACTCAATTTATCTAAAATATTATCAAATGTGATTAATATAAAAGTATTCACTTGCTTTTTTAATATTTAAAGACTGAAATCTGGTGTGTAGTTTATATTCACTGCACATATCAATTTGGACTAGAAATATTGCTAGTGTGTTCACTCCCACAAGTGGCTGGGGGCTACATTATTGGATAGTGCAGAGCTAAAGCACACAATTGTGGCATTGATGAATCAGTTCCTCATTTTAAAAGAGATCACTTTCTACATCTTTTTCCTCTCCAGACTTCTTTTTAGATAGGTATGGAACTATTTTTTCCTATACTTTTTCTTGTATATGTAACTTAATGGCTACTGAGGAATTCTCAGAAACAGGAAAGTCCATATGATACAGGTATTATAAAGCATCATTAAATAATGTTATGCCATTTGTAGGCAATACTGAAACCAAGATGGTTAGTTTAGTTTTGAATAAATGAAGCAGAGTACCAAGTTATTCTTTGAGAAAATGTAACATGCTCACCAGGGTCACATGGGAAACTGATTTTTGTTGGAGTACTTCACCCAAATTTTTACCAACCCAAATTAGTTTTTAAATATTGTTCTCCTATAAATAATAATGCAAAAGAGCAGAACTTTACTTTAATACTTCAAATATAACTTTCCTTGACAAGCTGTTCTTTGGAAGAAGAATTTAAATGATAATGAAAAAGGAAAGCCGAGTCACATGATAAAAGCAACTCCTTTCTTAAATTTCACATCAATCATTAAATAACAAGATACACCATCCCTCTCCCATGTTAAGTTCATGAATCTCTTAGACCATGAGTCCTGTGAAGTAGAGATTTGATTACTCTATTTTATCATGCATTCTGCTTTTAAGATCCATTCTATCATGTTATTCTTATGCTCACTGTGGTAAAACACAAAATAAAGGAAATTAATTAATAGAAACTAATGAAACCCTCCCCAAATACCTATAATAGTACCTCTTTGTATTGGCTGCTATTATAGATTTTTTAAAAATCTAGTAGGTGATATGACATTGCAGAGAGAATAGGTTGGGAAAGAGGAAGCCATGTGTATCAATACAAATTCCTGACTGAGATACCTAGTGGAAGTTTTTCCTTCTCTAAGCCTTGGTGTCCTCGATGGTGAAATGTGCATAAGTAAATGTATTTGGAAGATAATTTTTAGGATTAAATTTAAAAATCCTGAATACTAAAATTTACTACGCACTCAACAGTAATTTGTTTCCCTTTCATTCCTCTGCCCCTTCCTCTTTTGCTCTGGAAATTCCATGAACGCAGATAAGGAAGAGTAGATGTTCAGACACAAGCAAACAACTAAGTGGCTTCTACTTCATGAAATCAATAATGTGAGAGTAGAGTTCTGTGGAATGTTGGTGTACGACTGCCCTGGGACTTTTTCTTTCATTTTCTATTCATGCTATACATTGTGGGATCTGTGTTATATATTGGATTAATTTGAGACTGTTTTGTAGATGAGTCTTTTCTTCCCCAAAGATTTTAAAGTTTTTGAATACAGGGACCTTTAGTCTATTCTTGGGAATCCCAAGAGGACTCTGGGCTAAGGTAGGCATTTAAAAATCACTTCAGTTAATTGACTGGTATCACAGAAGAATTCTATTCAAACAAAAGGCTATTGTACTGCAATTGGCAAATGTGGTCCACACCATTACAATGAGTTACCAACAGAATTACTGAGGCAATAAAGGAAACAAATTAATTAATGAAAACTAATTAATTCTCCCAAAATACCTGAAAATGTTACTTTTAAGTGGAAAAAGAAGTAAATGAAAGTAATTTGACTACAAATGTCTGATTAAGTGACAGAGTTAGGGACAGAATGTGCTCTGTGGAATTTCCCTTCCTTACTAACTTTAATTTATATCCCTTCAAGAGATTTGCAAAGGCCTAACTAAACAGGATTCTCATTTCAAATAAAAAGTGAGAAAAAGTTTCTGTAAATGTTATACAATATGTCACACCATTAAATATTGTGAATTAATCCCATAAATCATGAAAGCTTCAATGCAAAATCCAGTTTGTCTATGCTCCCTTACAGAATATATGCAAACCTTAAGGCACCAAAGGAATCTTTCATCCTACTTACATTAAAATGATTTTCTTCCTCAGTTGGCACTTTTCCTATAATTATTTTCAAAATTATCTTGACATTCGCTCACGAAATTTGAAGCCACTGAAGACAAGGCTAAATGGCATACTCCATTCAGTAACTTCCGTTAAAAGAGATAATTGCATTATCTCTCTTGCTGCTTTATCTACATTTCTTCATGCTCCTAGTGTCAAATTTGTTTCATACATATATTTTAGTTCCCATTGTGTGCCACAAGATTTTCCATGTTATTATCTATGATTTGTATCTGCCATAATAATGAGCACAGTTACCAGAAAATAGACACACAAACACAAATATGCATCTATGGAAATGTGTTAGCATCTATCAATGAGTTCCATAATAACATACTGATAAATCCCTTTCTCATGGAACTGGTTGTTATTGTTTTAAATTTACTGGACAGGAAATTCTAGATGGAACAGATAATAAATTTGTAGTATGAAAATGAACAAAATTATTTTACTTATTTATAAAGAAAGTGAAGAGATATGTTAAAGACTGACTTGAGTTGGGGAGTATACTGTACAACTGTATACCTGTATTCTTAACTCCTTGAAACCAATAACTTCTTTGAAACCAAGATAGTAAAACTGAAAAAAGAATAACTTCATTGAAACTGAGATAGTAAAACTGAAGAAAAAAAAAAAAAAAGAATGAGAAGATGATAACAGGGAGAAGGTCTCAAGAAAGTCCATTCCAAGTGGTGGAAATATTTTGTGCAAAGGACTTGTACTGGGAGGCAAAAAGAAGGGTAAAGGAGCAAAGAGGAAGTGGCAGAAGAGAGAGTTTCAGGGACGAAGGGAGGACGGATGGATAACATAGACATGCACAGGTCACCCTAGGGATTTTAGTCTAAATGCAGTGAAAGCCTTCAAAGAATTTAAGTGAGGATTAAGGACTGTGAGTACTTGATTGATTAAAAAAAAAAAAAAAACAAACAAACAAACAAAAAACTTCTCCAATGTATTCCAGGTGAAGAATACATTGAGGGAGCACTAGCCAGTAGTCTAGACCCAGAAGAGGGTGTCTGGATAGAACAATCACATGTAGACACAGTGCATTATGGTTACATTTTGGAGAAAAGCAGAGAGACTTACTAATGGGTTTCATGTCTTTGGGGTAAAAAGAAAAGTGAAGGAGATTCTGTGGTTTGGGTCTAAACAATAGGGCAGATGGTACTTCCATCTGGTGAGGTAGGGAGACAGAAGAAAGAAGAGGTAGATGGGAAATTCAAGACTAAAGTGCTAAAGAACTTTCTAAGGTACTAGTATTTCACAGACAGAAAACTGAGACTCAGAAAACTGAAGAAATCTGCCTGAATTCTTATATTTGACTGGGAACTTACTAAATTCTCTGACTTTAAAACTTATGACCTTTTTACTCTATTCTGGCTTCTTGGCTTTCCTTTCTGAAAGAATGTAATTATAAAATGGCTTACTACTGAGTTATTTGCCCTTTATGCACTCTCTATATAGAAACATGCTTTCATCTGTACAAATCTTTTATATATGACTATTATATACACTACTATGTGAAGTGAAAAGCAATTATATTTTCAACTGAATATAAATCTTGCCAGCTTCATCATTACAGGTTGAATTGGGTTCAAAACAATACAAATGTAGAATAATACCTGTGATCTTAATTAAACTTTGAAGTTGGTAACTGACAGTTTTATAAAACTAATTTCATAACTAAATGGGAAAGTATTCAGATTTCTTGTTATCAACTCAAGCTAGTATAAGTCCCAGGGAATTTCCAGCAAATTATACATGAAGTATTCTCTATTCAATGGCTCACTCATATTTAAAAGCAGGCAGTATCCACCATAGAGGTCAAATTCTGTTTAGAGATTCAAGAGAGCAAGGAGGGCCTCTTGAATGTATTTTCTCAAAGAAAAGAATATGATATTATAGAATAGTGATTTTTTTCCCAGCCAAATAAATAATTTCTTTTTCAGTTGCATCAACTTAATAACTTAGGTGAAAAATTAGCCACTATTTAGACTCTAAGTTTTGAAGTAGTATTTCCAGGAAAATAATACTTCAAATACTAAACAAATGTGTTTTGTGGACCACTTCAAAGATAGGACAATCTGCTCTTTTGAGAAATGTACTTATTTCTTCACTGATGTGTTTTAAGAAGACTAGGCAGAGTATGCATTCTTAAGCAGGAGGCCACCCTTCCCTTGGTGTGCAGCAGGTAAGGTTTAACCATTTCACTCTATTGGCTATATCTCTTTAAATGCAAAAAAGCACAAAGGCCAAAGTCATGAATTCTTCTGTTCCAGGGAAGTAATTTAGCAAGAGCAAAGTTTTATAATTTACAAAAAGAATACAATTTTATATCTTTAAAGGAAGAAAATTTGTCCTCCAAACCTAATCTATTATTTCTCCTTATAGAAGAAATAAAGCTGTTTTAACATAATAAACTAATGTAGATAAGTATTAGACATAATATCTATTCTCCTTCATAACAAATGGTATTTTCAATAAAGAGAGGTGAGATGAAAAAGTGCTTCAAAAATTCTTCAATACATAAAAAAAAAATGTGCAATTTGTTTTTTTAAATTCAGGAACCTGACAATTAGTAGCATGAAGTGATACCATTCCAAATCCATCATACAACGAAAAAACAATTAAAATCTAATAACAGTACATGTTAGCAAGAATATGGGATAATAGAAATTTGGAATTACCACACAAAAATAATAATTGTAATATGGTGTATAGTGTAAAAATTGGGGAGGGGAATGATTCCAAAATTTAAAAAACAAGAAAACAGAACAACAAATTATGGTATACTTATACAATAGAGTATGACATAGAATTTGAAATGAAAAAATGATATATATATGAATATATCCATATATATATGAATGAATATATCCATATATTCACATGGATATAAATTAAAAACATAACAGTCTAAAATAAAAATGAACATAGGATACATAAATTATGGCACCTACTTACAAACTTCACAAACACTATTTATTGTATATAGACATATGTATGAAGTAAAAATGTGTATTGGACAGAGACCAACTTGAGAAGAGTTGATACTTCTGCAGAGGAACTGAGAAAAAATTGAGTAGAACAAGGATTTCAAAAAAACCTACATTAAAATATAATTGCTAACCTCTAATTCCAAGTGAAAGATAGTTTGATTTCATAGATCCATTCTGTCTACATTTTCTTATAATTTATACTAAAGCATTTATGAAAAGTGATCATGAGAATTTAAAAAATCTTTTAGCTCTAATGGTTATAAGACATCTTCACTGGCATAAATATGAATGTTTGGAAGTTAAATGTACACATAGTGAAAATAAAATTATTATCCTAGAAGTTAGTAATGACAATTTACATAAGAGTTAATTAACCAGAAGAGGCTTTAATGAAGTCTAATCAAAATGTGATGTTGATCTTTCCTCCCATTTGCTACTCTGCATTCTTTGTAGTTGCTATACAAATAAATACAGTTCAATTAAAACCCAATATTTTGTTAAAAGACATTTTCACTTTTGTTATTGCAGGAAAATGTTACTCTTAGTGAAATTTTATTTTGCTTATTATAATAGCATCACAAAAGTCAATGACAAAGGATACATTTATGTTAATATTTTATAGTCAGAGATTATCATTATTTGTGAATATGTTGAATATACGACACTTCACTTTTTCTGCATAGCATTAATTTCATTCATGCGCACTCCATAAAACTGCCCTTAAACAACCAGGACATCGACTTGGTAGAAAAAAAAAAAAAAAATTGATGGAACTCATCACAAACTCTTTTAAAAAGAGCTAAATGGCAACATAGGATTAATCTCAAGGCAAGATTTCTTAACATAAAAACTGATTTAAATATGCTAACTCATCTACGGTTAGTCACAATTTAATTAAAGCTTAATTTCAAAAATTTTAAACAAAAACTAGAAAAAAATCATTATAATTAACACCAGCAGCATATAGAGTCAGCAAGAATAGCACAATGTCTTCTAAAAGACTATTGGAGATTTCAGCATTAACAGCTCATTCCAAGGCAATCATTAAAAGACATTATCGGATAAATAGAAAAATTATTGCTGACAGTATGGCTTAATGAAGGGGCCTATTTATTTGAAAGAATCAACCTTCTATCAGTTACATTAATCCTCAAATTCTTGGTCCTGCAAGAAACAAAACTTCAACACCGCCCTTTCACCATTTCCCAGTAAGGAGGAATTAATCCATTTTAGGCTGTTCCTCTAATACTTCTGCCCTCCTATGAAAATTGAGTAGTGTTGGATAAAATATTGGGTTTTAAGACAATGAAGGCTTGAGAAAAGATCATATTTAAAAATAGAAAACAATAAGGAAAAGTGATTATCATTATCTATAGAAAGAACTTTGAGTGTGAATTAAAACCTAAAAACACATTGGGTTCTGAAGCCAAGGATTGCATTTAAAAATCCTGGGTATTGACCTAGCCACTTGGAGTTAAGACTGCAGATTAAAGGAATCGGAAAAGCAATTTGATAAGGATTAACATTTACCAATACTGTAATTGAAGAGCGCTCGAATTCATCCAGTAGGACCTATCATGAAATTTGATAGACACATCTAGAGAAGAGTAACAGATTAAAAGCACTATGCCCCTGCTTCAACAACTCTCCAAAAGGAAGGATTTAATAGACCAAGAACCACAAGAGAATCTTAAGAAATAGAATATGTCCATCTATTGAAAGGTGGCCTAATAGTCACAGACACAACTTCCAGGTGAATCAGCACCTCAGCACCTCCATTAACAAACCAAAGTTGAAAAATTTGCATAGCATTGTGGTGTACTGAACGGTGTACTAGGAAATATGGAAATACCAGAAGGAAAGGGACTAAGAAGGTAATCAAAGATGAAACGTAATTTAGATAAGAGTAAAGGGTATATGGAACCAGAAGAGACATAATCAAAACCAAGATACATAAAATCCATGATGTGAGCTGTTTCAGATTTTGCACATTTTGTTCATAGGGTAGTATTATTTAAAAATATCTTGTTTCATTATACTGGATAGGCTCATAAATTTTTTTGGCTTGTGCATGAGTTGTGGCAACAGTGACGGAAGTAGAAAAATTCTAAACAGCCCTTTTACAGATAAAATTTCTGTAATGTGCCTATCTCCTTTTCCAGATCTGCATTTCAATACAAATACCATATTTAAGGTTTCCATATATAAAAAAAGTAAATACACATAAATGAATGGAGACTAAACAAAATTAGTACTTTTTAAGAATGGTATAATAAAATAATATGGTTGATTTGAGTTTATATGTTTTCACATTTGTGTTTTGACTGGAAACACTAGTGAAGCATTGTTTTTGTGGTAATATCACCATACAAAATATTATTTTCTTTTTTAGTTACTCATTCATTGACTCATGTAAAACTGTATAATATAAATACATTTAGAATGTATTATTTTAAGGGAAATAATAAAAAAATTTTAAAAATTATCACACACACACACACACACACACACACACACACACACACTTCTCCAGGATAAATTTTTAGATAAGGACACATAGTCCTAAAAATTTTTACTGCTATCTTAGAAATGTTAAGAATTACATTAAACTTCTTGGTAGCCAACTTTATGGAATTCAAATATGATATCTCTAGTTTTTAAAAAAGTTTTGGATTTTAAGGTACCATGAATTTTGCTAAAAATAGGGGATTCCAAGAGTTGAAGCTTATCAAAAGCTTTTTGTTTTTCTTTTCTTGAGATGGGGGTCTCACTACATTGTCCAGGCTGGTCTTAATTGCTGGATTCAGGTGGTCCTCTGGTTTTAGCTATCAATGTAACTGAGACTATAATATCCAGTTATAAAAACCTTCATATGAATCATAGGGCTATTTAAGAATGTAAGTTTTCCAATTCCTCAAACAGACACACATGACAATAAAAATGAATTTATCCTCAATCACAAAGTGACCAAGTTAAAAGACTTTTAATATAACCTATTTTTTAAAAGGATATTCAGCAACAGGATATTATTCTCTTATGTTGTTGCTGAGACAATAAATTTCTGCAGACTTCTGTCCAATTGCCCAGAAAGATGTACCAAATATAAAATGGGTTTATCCTTGACCACAAGAGTGCCACTATTAGAACTTAAACCAAGGAGACAATCACATCAGTATATAAAGTATTTATAAAAGGATGCTCTAAGGAATTCATCTGTACCTCTACACTCATAAAATAGGACAGAACATATATTCATCAATACAGCCTACTGTTTTTGAATTATAGACCATTATATAGCTATTAAAATTATGTATCAGTTCATTTTAATTGGAGGTCAATCCCATATTGTTGAACAAAAGGCAGCTTGTGCAGCAGACATTGTAAGATCTCTTTGTTGTAAAATTTAATTTCAATAAACATGTACATGCACACTAATATGCATATACATGTAACTATCCAGATGGATATTAAATATGAGGTATGAATTTGGGTTAAATTTATAAAATACAGTGGTTGAGAATCACAATTCAGAAATCAGGGTGCCTACATTCAAATTTCAACATCACAACTTAGAAAGTATGTAACTGGGACCAAGTTAGTTAACCTCATGAAACTGTCATACTCTTATCTGGGATGTGAGGATAACAACACCTACTTCATGATGTAAAATTTTAGCAAAGTTCCTGGTACACTTGGTAAGGCCTAAGTAATTTTTAATTGTTAGGATATATGCGTATTTTCTATTGCATTATTTTTACAACATGAGCATGTATCATTTGCATATAATCTTACTTAAACATTTAAAAAATATAAACATAATGTGAAGTCTTGGATTACTTTCATAATTAACTAAATTTTCAATGTATCTATTTTTAAAAATTATTCTTATAAATATTGTTTGTACCTTAGAATTAATATGCTATTAGTGTGTGAAATATCTCCTTAGGAGCTGAACATTCCTGGGTTGAAAAGGACTTTGATAACAGGGTGTGGCGGCATGAATCAATACTCTTAGCTACTTGGGAGGCTGAGGTGGGAGGATCATTTGAGCCCAGGAATTAGAGGACAACCTTGAAAATAGGGCAAGACTCTCTCTTAAAAAATAAAAATCATGACTCCAAGAGTGGACTCTTATGGGAAAAGTGGCACAGTGAGACACATATAAATGTGTTTGTTAACTAGAATGTAATATAGTTAAGATTTGGTTCTAGAAATATACCCCCAAAATCTCATGTTTTGAAAGCATGATCCCTCATGCAGGAATGTCCAGAGGTTAGAATGATTGGACTGAGAGCTGCAACCTCATCAGTGTATCAATTCAATTGATGGATTAATAATCCAAATGGACTACTGAGTGGTAACTGCAGGCAGGTGGAGCTGGTGGGAGAAAGTCACTGGGGGTATCCCTTGGGGACTATATCTTGTCCCTGGCTCCTCATGTGCACAAATGCATTCTCTCTCTGTCTCTGTGTTTCTTGTTTGCCAGCAGTTGAGCAGATTTTTCTACCATATCTTCTGCCATGATCTGCTTATCTAAGGCCCAAAGCAATGGTGCCAGCTGACCACTGAAATGCTGAAACCATAAGCCCAAATTTACTCCTGCACTAATTGTTCTCGTCAAGTATTTTGGTCACAGTGATGAAAAAAGAATTAACTCATAGTTGTTATATATTCAATTTACAACAGTGTTCCTGCTAGCCAAGGATAAATGTAACTATTCACAAGGAGATACATTTGCCTCCAGAAAAAGAAGAATCAAATCTTCCATTGACCAAGTTAAATGACCTCAGATATGTGGTGTTCTAGAAGAAATGGTAAGGTAGAGATTTTAGTCATCATAACAATATGCTGGGCAATTAAAAAATAATAACATTAACAGAGACAGGGAACGCATCTCAAATTGCATACCACTGTAATTTTGGTATTATTTGAATCACAGGCTAGCATATTCATTTCTGGAGAGGCCTGTCCTAGAGGTGAACTTCTTATTGAATGAGAGGAAAGAAAAATGCAAAGGGAAGGTAATGATAAGTACTTTAATTTTAAATTGTTAACCCGCTAGCCTGCTTGAAAAGAAGAAAAATCTGTTGACACCACAGTCTTGGACATTCTGCAAAAATAAAGGCAGCCAACGTTTTAATAAATTTCTGGAACACATCTTCGTTTCTCAGTACTAAATATGTCATTGTTTGGAGGTTCCTTTTGGGGGATCCACAGCTCTCACAGGTAATCAATGGTGGGTAATTTAACAGTTCTCAACTTTAAAAATAAAGCATCAAGACAAAGTACAACCAATCCTTGTGATTATGTTGTCTCTAATGTTGTCAAGAGGTCATAGGTAGAGTATGGCAGTTACCTGTCTCTCCTATACTCATTATTTACTCCTGCAAGGATAGCAAGCAATCTCTGTTGCATTAGTCTTCACTCTTGAATATATAACAACTACGAGTTAATTCTTTTTTATCACTGTGACCAAAATACCCTGTCCAAATGCAGACAAGGGTAAGCAAGAGATCCTTTCATTCTCAACCTGCATCTTCCATGTGATTTCACATATGCAAAATACACCTCTGATTAGTCACAGAAAAAGATACAGTCTGTTTTGTATTTGTTAACTGTAGATCAGACACCAACCTAGAAGTTTAATATACTTTATTCTCACAAATCTCTACCAGGTATCACTTACTTTTGATAGCCAAGGAAATTGAAGCTAAGAAAGAATAATTTGGACTAGGCAATGGCTAGTTAATTAAAACAATCTGTATATTGACACAGAATCTGTTAGAATGATTGTTTCCCTCATTTATCCCTTTCATTGCAGTGACTGATTCAAATGCATTGCTGTCAATATATCAATTTTTAAAAGGTTAACCAGAAAGGACCATAGAAATCATGTAACCCTCTCCTTGGGATTTTTGAAATTAGTTATAATATCCAAGCCTACTTAAACTGGGTCATTTTTAGAGCTACATTTTTAAATCTCTTTCAATGATAAAAAGAATTCACTAAAGTGAAGATGTAAATCATGTTGTCATTTCAAGACATCAGAGATATAAGCCACAGAAACAAATCAAGAAGTATCTATACAAGAAGTATTTGGTTGACTTCAGAAATGAATGAGGATGCTTTTCTTATAAATTTTCAACTGTGTTTTCGAATTCCCGGGGTCAGAATTGACCAAAAGTAAAGTTGCCTTTCTTTTGAAAATGTCGAGAGACTTAGATTTATAAGTGTGTGAATACACACTCCATTGACTAAGATTATGGTAAGCTGCTAAGTGCTTCTTGTCTATCTCTATTCAAGAGAAAGGAAATCTAAAATGCTAAAGAAGTGATTGACAACCCACTCTAATGCTAATCCAAAACCACAGGCAACTGTCAAGGTACTTACACAGAAACAATTTCTACCTACTTTAAAACTGACATGAGTACTCATTTTGGTTCAATGTTCATTGAGCATAAATGGAAAGGCTTTTGCCCAATTCAGCATGTGCAGTATTCCACTGACAGAGAAAACTCCCTAGCCAAAGTTTAGATGTAGACTTTGTCAGGCTTGAGCTTATGTGATATGGGGGTCCCTATTTAAGAAAAAGCATGTAATTTACAAATAAAAAATTAGGCACTGGGCTTTGGTGGGCCTCTGCATTTAAAGTTTATTAGCTTCATGGTAAATCTGCTTATGTCTCCAGCAAAAGATTCTCATTGCATCTTTAGCATTCACTGATTAAAAACATGTATCTGATTTGTTTGCAAAAGGACAATTACAATCATTTTATGGGAGAATTATGATGAATCTAAGTAAACCAATTTAAGCCAATCAAAAGAATAATTTACATATTATTCAGTTCAATAATAGCAATCTACTTTTAGTGATTAAATACAATATGTATTATTTCTTATTTGTTCTCTATTCAGCATTCTAAATAACACATAAGAATTCAAAGCAATATGCATAATTTACAGAGTAGTTACGGATGTATTGGTTATTTGCTGGTTAAGGGAAATTTTTAGAACGTGTCTTGGGCTCTGTTTAGCAGTCTTTGGAGTTGTTTATCCATCTAGATAAAGCAAGACAGATGAAGAGATATAGGAGTGACCTATTTTAGTCAAGGTCTTAGGGTTCCTTCCAAATAGTATAAAGTAAGATGAGTATTAATGAATAGCTTTTAGAGATTCCAGAAGAATCAGAGATCTGTGAATTCAGGAAACGAGATAATTATCTATGTTGTTAAATTGTTATAAGTTTTAAGAATACTACTTTCATCTAATGGATTTCAAGTCAGGCAAAGGTACCTTTAGAATTGTTTTAGAAAATAATTTCCTTGGTTTCTCCACTATACTTGGTGCATGTGGATGTAGTTGAATGTGGATTTTCATCCCCCTCAATTCTAAAGAGAAACACTTTGACAGGAAGAGGGAAGAGGAAAACAATCGCATGGTGCATTGGGAAAAAACACTGCAGTAGGCATTAGAATTAAAATCTAGCCCAGTGTTTCTCAAGGTCTAGCATATATCAGAGTCACTTGGAGAGTTTACTAAAGTACAGATTGATGAGCCCCATTCCAGAGTTTCAGTAGATCTTAGGGAATAGGCCCCAAGAATTTTTTATTTCTAAGCTATTCCTGGTTGACACTGATGCTGCAGAAACCAGAGTTTGAGACTAGAACCATTTCTTTAGACCATTGTGTGGCTCCACTTTCTCATCTGTAAATGGGGATGTGACCTGGAAGATGTCCAAGATACCTTGCAGCAATAAATGCTTCACAATTCTCTGATTCTAAGACACTGTCCCAGTAAAGTCATGGGAGTCCCATTCTTTTGGTTTGCATTAAATTTATCCAGTACATTTTATGAAATATGGAAAGACACTTAGTCTTAAACTATTATTTTCTTTTACTACTCTGTAAGAATGATCTTGAAAGCACTCTAATATAGATTTTATTGATTGAAAGACTCAATCTAAATGCAAAATATCACATAGCACAGTTATGACTGACATAATGATTTCTGACAGCTCAGATTTTCAAATTGGAAGGATTGTCAGAAAATATTTAAAAGAATATCCTTTACTAGAATTTTACTAAAGTAAAAATGGGAACCATCAATATGGCAAATTGTTGTTTGAAAAATATTTTAATTTTATATGTTCAAATATGACAACCACAAATTGTTTTAGTGTTCCTTTGCTAGGAAACAACAAATGCTAATGTCCCCATTCCCCACCCCACCCCCACCTGCTTAATATGTCTGCTGCTTTTCAGTAAGAGGTATGAAGTTTTATGCCTGTAGTCTTCTCAGAATATACAATGTATGTCAAGCTGATTTGCACATTTCTCTAAGGCTGAAAGTGCCATAATAACATACATATCATATGTCAACGGATTACATAAAGTGCCAGTGGAAATTCAAGATCTGCTATACAGAAAATAATAAATCCTTTCCCATTATACTTTATAATTCTTATTATCTCCACCATGCTTGTTTAGGAAAAGCATTTTATGTTCCTCAAGTAGATGTCAAACAAAAATCTTCCATCAGTATGTTCATCCTTTGATATTATCTCATTTGCAGCAAGAGTTTCAGGTTGAACCTGAGAGCTCATGAAAATTTCCTTTGATTTCTCTTAAAATGTACTGCTCCACCCTCATATGAAACACTTCTCCTCTCTTTCTCACTTTTGATTACACCAATACTACTCCCTATGTATATAGCACTTGGCAATTCTCACATCACCTTTATCCATGGCTTCTTATTAGATTCTCAGAACAATCTATTGAAATAGGACACATATTTTTATCCCATTCTATGATGAGAAAAAATCATAATTTTGAAATAGCACACATTTGAGACTAAATATAAGATTTCTTTGTCTATTAACTCACTGTTCTTTTCAACAAACTTTTCTAAAAATGAAAACAAGGATAATGATTTTGATAATAATCATAGTAATAGTAGCTAACATGGATACAGGATTGCACACACATACATATGTATGTCTATACACATATATACCAATTTATCTTCCACATATAATATACCCATTCATAATACATATTCAATTTGGATTGTGTTTTAGTCACCTTTTGCATTGCTGTGACCAAAATATCCAACAAGAAGAACTTAGAGGAGTAAAAGTTTATTTGGAGATCATAGTTTAAGGGGCCTTAGTCTATATGTGGCAAACTTGTTTGCTCTTGGCCCAAGGTGACGCAGCACATCATGGGGGAAGAACCCAGTGCAGAAAAACTGCTCAGTTCATGGAGGTATCAGGAAGCAGAGGGGGGGGGGAGGGGCTACAGGGAAGATGAACCCTTCTAGGGCATGCCCCCGTGACCCACCTCCTCCAAACTGGTCCCACCTGCCTATAGCTACCACCCAGCCAGTCCCTTAAAATCCCAAATCTTATAATCTAATCATTTCACTTCTGAATATTCCTGCATTAACAGGAGATTTTGGGGAACAGCTCATATTCAAATCATAACAAATTGCTATATCAGAATTATAGTTTTAGTTATTATACCTTCATATTCAAATGAATCTATTCAAAAGAACATCAAAATAATCTAGAAAAATCAGAGCTTCAGATTAGTAACTGTCAATTAAAGAATGGAAGTGTAAACATATAATATTAGCTAGTAGCACTAGCTTACTATGTACTGAGCCATACTGTCCCCACTTATATGCAATATTTTATTTAATACTCATAGCAATCATATCAGGGAGGTACAATTTATAATAATTAACAGCTAAAGAAACTAATGCAGAAAAAAATAGTTTGCTCAACACCATATAACCATAGTTTGGATTTATGAAGCAGTCCTTAAACTGCTTTGGTTTGAAACCTGGTTCTTCCATTTTCAAGCTGAGAGACTCTGGCACGTTACCACACCTTTCTTAACATAGGTGTTCTATTCTATAAACGGCACCTGCCTCACACCTAGTGATTTAGATTAAACAAATTTGAGTACATCACATGCTCAACACTACCTAGGCCACAGGACATACTTTATAAGAGGCAGACATTATGGTAAGCATTATAAATTTATAATTCCTAACCTAGCTTGCCATAGAAAGCAGGTCATTCACCTATTTAATGAAGATATTTTGATGTTCCTTTGAATAAATTAATCTGAATATGATAGTACTATAACTAAGATTCTAATTCGTACCTGTCATTCACATATTTAATGTACTTAAATTTGTAGTTGATTATCCTTTCCTCTGTGCTTTGGCACCTTAGGAGTGAATAAAAAGTACATTAAAAACATCAGTTTATAAGAAGCCACTGTAGTCAGGCACATTTTTTCAATTTTGTCAGAGAAAACATCATCTCATTTTAAATTTCAGTCTCTACTGCCTTCCATGCTTAGCAAATGGTTGTACCCTCTAAGAAGATGACATAAAACATGCATGGGTTAGAAAAGAAGAAAGAAGAAATAAAAAATCTTCTAAATATATAAGAATTACATACAGGGCTAGCAAGGCTTAATAGTTGTATACCTTATTATATGGTAACTGGTTTCTGAATTATACTATTTCAGACCCTTAATGGAAGATCTGCACCTGGAAGAGTCTAGTCTGCCCATGCTACACCCAGCATCATCACTTCCACATTTTTGTAGCCAGCACTTCTTTGCTACAACATTGGTACCACACACACCTTCGAACCATCCATAGTCAATTACAAGGTGACCAAGTAAGCAAGAATTCTGTGATCTCCATTTTCCTCATAGTATATAGAGTGCAAGGTGGAAAGTAAGGTGTGATGATGCTATACAAATTCTCATACTGCTCTTGGAGTTGGTTTATTTATTTATATTTTAGTGTAGGGTAGAGGGACACTGAAGAGCATTTGCTATTTGACATTAACCTTTGTGATTCAATACTTACTATAAAGCTACTTAAAGGCAAAGAGTCCCTATTTTAAAACAGAGAAGTCAGCATTTGTGCAAACTATGATTAGTATTTAAAAACTATCAGAAAATATGATTGAAATTATTTCTATTGTACTCTACCTACAGACTTATTGATAAAATTAAGAAATGTATTCTTTGCACTGTACGTACAATTGAATCAAAAAATCTCCAAAAAATAGAGATCTTATTCCACTAATTAGGATAATATGCTGATTATTTACAACCTCAAGATTTTCCAACACAGGGAAGAAATGAAATACCCAAGTATACTTTCAACTTTAATATTTTTTTCTTGTAAGGGCAAAACATGAAGTAGCTTCCCATTTAAATTACATGTTTCCTCTGTAGATTAGCAGCTCTTGTCATTTTTCTTTGGGGAGGGATGATTCTCAAGGACTGATGCTGCCAACAAGCTGAAAGGCAAGAAAGCAGCCAAGAAAACCTTTTCTCCATCAAATTTAGGGTCCAATATTTGCCATCCCTGGAAAAATGTCAAATGAAATGCTTTAAGATACCAGTGTGGTTTTCAAAAAAATCAGTTAATTGCTTTTTGCACTGTATCTGGCAGAACCTTGTAATATAAAACTCTTAGTTCCTCTTTTAGGAAGATGTACTGTGCCAAGTAAAGTCCCACTGTGATGTCCCCAAATGCTCTGAAGTACAAAACTTAACCTAACGATATAAGTGCTGCCAGGAAATTAGCCCTTGCTTACTGAGACAAGTGCTCAGGAAGGCAGATGGGCTTGGACAGGGAAAGGTCCCAGGGCTCTGTGCTTTCCAGACAGGAGGCTTTCTTCTGCTTTGGTGCTACAGGTGTGAGTGGAGAGAAGTGGCTCATCTCTCCCATCTGAACCACCAGTCCATGGGATATCCTCCTCTATGAAGTGAGTAAGGAGTGACACATTCAGGAGATGACCAGGATGGCCAATTCAGTATAAGCAGAGAAAACTAAAATTGAATGGGCTGAATCTGATTCATAAAACTCTTTTTTGAGTGGCCTATATATTTTCCAATTTTTCCAGCTTTGCTGAGTTATGATTAACGAATAAAAATTGCATATATATAAGATTCACAACTTGACATTCTAATATATGTATAAATTGTGAAATAAATATAATTAAGCTAATTAAAAAAACCAAGATATCACAGTAAATTCTTTCCCAAATTGAGGTAAGAATTTACATTAAGAGAAGACAAATATGGGATCACAGGATGAGGCTACTTCATAATCCCCTACCTATTCAAAAATAATTATTCCTCTCTGAATGGCATATCCTCTTCCCGTTCATCTCCATATCCATCTGATCCCTATATTGAACGCTGGTGATACAGATCATCCACTCTCACTCTGCTCCAGCCAATCTACCCTCCAGGCTGTTCCCACTTCAGTCAAGCTTTTTCTTCCTCAGAGTTTTTGATCTTGGCGTTCCCTCCCCCAGCAATGTTTTCTCCCTTTATGATATACTTTTCTGTGTGAACAGATATCTCTTCACTAACATATTTGCCCACCCTAAGCCCATTGCTCTATTGTGAGAAAAAAAATAAAATCTAACCTTACTGTATGTCATCTATCAAAGATATGAAGATATGTGAATTTTGTTCACATATTTGTTCCCAATATCCAGGGTAGTACTGGGAGCATAAAAGGCACTCAAAGAAGCTAAAAATGAGTAAATGGAGATGAAGGAGATAATGAAATAGAGCTTAGAAGATCTTTGCTTCAGGCAGGCACATTTGATTTGAACTTTTGTGGGTTCACACATTTCTAATATCTGTGCAATGAGGTTGATGGTTTCTGTTCTGTTCTACCTCTGACGTGCCATGGGTGCAGTGACCTGTGTCTCCTTCATTAGAACTCAAAAGTTATATTTGCTACATCTGACACCTAAGTAGTATTTCTGGTACAATCCTGAAAACAATCATTAAAGTAGTCACTTTACACTTTAATCTCCTTAATACATGGGTCTTACCTTTTCAAGGTGCTCTTTTGGGAAGAACACTTATATCCTCCCCCCCCTCGCTCTCTCTCTCTGCTCCCCTGCCTTTTCCCATTTCCCAATTGACAAACATATAATGAGCTGAGAATCAAATTTGAAAGAACACTGAGAATATTAGCAACCTCCCTTGAACTTTACCACACCTTGTCAGGTAGATGACACCATTATCCCCCAGTTTCTCAAATGACTTGTTCACTAAAAGTTGGAGTCAGTATTCCAATATATGTATTCTCATTCATAACTGATGCTGGTTTCACTCAACAAAAGCAAATGTTTAGCACTTAGGCACAAAGTCTTTTCCCTTACAGTCAGAAAAGGGACTTTATCATAAGAACATGAACATGTGTTTTAATTTCCAAGGGTAATTTGGGAACCTGATAGATAAACTTTTACACATTGGATAACTCAAGTTCAAGTTCATATCCACTTTAATGCTTAATTTGCTGACTAACTGTATTTATATGAGCCAAACAGAAAAGTCACCTTTAGGATTAAAAATTCAAGGCCAATCCCATAGTGATTGAAATAAGCATAGAAGCACTCGGATGTTTTCAGTATGGACTGAACTTTTAGCGAGTGCTTTATTTTTCCTGTTTTAGTCATAAAGAACATCACAACTAGTTCTCTTGGTGTAGCAATCTAAGAGGCAAGACAGGGTCTACTATGACCACGCCTACTTGGAAAAGAGGTCTCTGCTCACCTGTGCTACCTCAGCCATGTGAGTGTAGGGTAAAGCTTATTCACACAGCTGGACACACCTCAAGAGAAAGACTGATGGAGAATGACTCTTTCAAGGTTGTAGATTCATAAGAAAAAAGTATGTGTCCCAATTTGAAAGGACAATATGAGATTATTATTTGAAAGAATTTGGTATCTTTTCTGTTTGGTGTTTTGTTTATCAGTGATTATTTCATAGGGGAGATTTTGCCTTTGAGTACCATTTATTCACTGAGCTTTTATCATCAAGCCATCAATAAGACATATAACCTTTTTGTGCAATCTTTTCACATATTTCTCTTTTTCTTCTGAGTAAAACTATGTACACATAGCAAAAATAAAGTAAGCAAAAAAGATTGGTGAATATTTTTCTGTGCAAAGCATGAAGAGAATATTGAAAAAGTGCAATTTCATAGCCAATTACACACCTTGCAAAAGAGATTCACAACTAATTTTGACAGAAAGTCACAACATCCAAAGTATTAATATGAATAGATAAGAAAGAAATAAGGTCAGAAATGTTATAGAAGAATCCTATATATTAAGTGTACTATCTACTTTTAGTTAAGTGAAGCATATTTTAATATTGTCAAATTCATTATTTTACTTACAGGTAAAGAAAAGAACAGTATCATTGTATCAGAAAATAATAGATAGAAAAACATTTTAAATATCACAAAGCCTAATATTGGTTTAATAAAATACACTCTGTACTCTTTCCGTGTGCAAGATCACATGCCACATCTTAAAATTGCAAACAGAACCTGTTCTCCGGACCTCTACATGCGCTTCCTCCCAGCTAGATGCTCTTGTCCTCAATGTTTGCATGTCTCACTACCTGGCCTCCTGGAAACCTTTGTCCAATTGTTCCTTTTCAGCAAAGTCACCCTGACTTGATTAAAAACTTCAATTTTAACCTCTGCCCCAGAGCTTTAGTCCCTTCATTTTTCTCTGAAGCACTTACCATTATCTAACATAAAATGCAATCTTATTTAGTCTATTTTTAGTTTTTCCAAATAACATATAAAGAAGACAGGATTTTTGTCTGATTATTTTTCATTACTGTATTCTTAGCACATAAGAAATACTTGGCACATAGTAGGTAATATAATTATGTTCAGATATCCTATGACTACAGATATTATGACATCAGAATATGATTTTAAAAAGTTTTCCTAGAAAAATTATGCCTATAATTCCTTTAGTGGAAATTAATCAAAGAATGCTTATTAATTTCTTTTTTCTTTTAGTATTGGGGATTGAACTCATGGGCACTTAACCACTGAACCACATCTCCGTGAAAGAGGGTCTCACTAAGTTGCTTAGCATCTCACTAAATTGCTGAGGCTAGCTTTGAACTCTTGATCCTCCTGTCTGAGCCTCCAAAGCAACTGGGATTGCAGATATGGGCCACAGTACCTGGATTATTGATTGTTTTAATTTGGCCCCCCAGAAAGCAGTTACCTAAAGAATAGAATTATCAACTATCAACTATCAGAAGTTAGTTCACTTTCATAACTTCTAAAACACTATGTATTTTGGTCTTTATCAATCAGGTTATATCACAATGAGATGGTGTGGAAGAAGTGACCTGTTATGTGTTCAATAGATAACAAATCATTCCCTGGGTATTTATTTTTGTTCCCTTTTCAGAAGTCAACAGAGTAGCTGAGATTAATATTTTTGTCAGTTTTTGAGAATCCTCTATATTCTTTAAGTAGTATTAGAGGGAAAATAAAGATGTTTTCAAAATTATGTTTCCTTCGTCTGCCACCAAAAAATGTAAATCACTACTATACATGTGCTTTTCCAGTTTTGCCAAAGGAGAGAGTAATACCAACAAAAGAAAAACTTTTATTACTGTTATTGTTATAGCCACAGTATACCAAATGTTAATATTATTGTGTTTCTTTAAGATGAAACATGAACTCTCAAGTTGTGTATCTAGTGTTTGAAGAATAAAGAGATTCTGAATCTGAAAACTGACAACTTAGAAACCTCTCATTTAGAATTAATCTTAGTGTGTTCATTGGCTTAGAAACTTACTTTTTACTTAATAAGCAATTCTGAAACAAAACATTCCCTGAAGATTTTATCCAAATTATAAGACTTATATATAAAAGTAACCTTGATAAACCTGGGTTGTTCTCTGTACTTTCAAAATGGGCAACAGAACACTGTTGGAGGCTCCAAATTCAAGAGATTCTAGTTATGACAATCAGACAGAGAAATTATAGTAATCAAAGGGGGATAATACATTTCCATATGATGCTCTCAGATGTATTTATTTTGTTGCTCCCTAATCAAGGAAGGAGTTCAGGGTCAGAAGTATAGGAAGAGTTCCAAACATCCTAAGCCTCTACCTTATAAACACACACACACACACACACACACACACACTCGCAATACTAAATCAACAGGAAATTTCCTACCCTTCCCTGCTTAGAAATCTTGGCTAACAGAATTTTACAACTATAGTCATGAAAGATTATAATTCACTCTCAGGTACTTAATATGGACCATTCAATTAGATACAATTTTTATCTCTCAGCTTCTTTATAAACAACTGCCCCAAACATGTAAAAGATGGAAGCATGTCACATAAACTTCATTAGTTTTTTTCACACTTTTTAGTATCTGGTATGAAAGCAGGCTTCTATCATTTTTCTGATAAACTTATTTTCAACACTAGTTTTTAAAATTAATTTACTAAAATGGCAATGTAGACCAATCACCCTTGTTTACAAAATTCAAATATGACACTATAATCCACTCCACTAATCAGGTTTAGAATTTAAATATAAAATCATTGGTCATAAACAAGAAATTTATTAAAAATATAATTTATTTTAATGAGATTATTTCCCCTAGATTTCTTTTCCTCTTCCTTCTCTTCCTCCTCCTTCTCATAGACTTCATCTGTCATTACCTGGATGTATAAACCTAAGAAACTTGCTTTGCCAAGTTTCAATTTATGCCTCTAAAATATAGTTTTAACTCTGCAGGGCTGCTGAAAGGATTGAAGATGTGTGCTCAGTACCTTGGAAATAACCGTACACACAATAGTCCTCACTAAATGGTTGTTACTACTGAGAAGATTGACCTTGCAAGAAAATACTTTCTTCAAAAGTCAAATGGGGAAATTGCCTTTCTGTTCAAGATCTTCTAAACACACAGTAATTTTTGCAAAATTTATTTTAGATGTGATACTTCAGAGTTTAAGTAAATATAGATTGAAATCAATTGCCATACAGAAGCATCTATAAAGTTGTTCATTTGTTATACACTAGTGTCTAGTCACTGAATCACAAAGTCATTCTTATAAATTGATATGAAATGCTATCCTTGTTGCATACATATTATAATTGGTCTCTACTTTAAAACAGATAAATATTTAAGTAATTACAGGAGGCATCAGAACACCAGACCTTAAATTATACTAAAGAGCTATTTAAGAAAAATGGCATAGTATTGGCAAAGAAAGAGACATGTAGACCAATGTATAGAATAGAAGACACAAAGACAAACCCACATATAGTTATCTCATACTAGACAGAGGTGCCAAAAATATAAATTGGAGTAAAGATAACCTATTCAACAAATGGTGCTGGGAAAACTCGAAATCTATATGTGACAAAATGAAATTAAACCTCTATCTCTCACCCTACACAAACTCAACTCAAAGTGAATCAAGTTAGGCACTAGAACAGAGATCCTGTGCCTAATAGAAGAAAAAGTAGGTCCAAATCTGCACCATGTTAGCTTAGGAACTGATTTCCTTAACGAGACTTCTAAAGTGGAAGAAGTAAAATCAAGAATCAAAAAACGGGATGGAATCAAGGTAAAAAGCTTTTTCACAGCGAAGAAAACAAACAAGAATGGGAAGAGAGAGTCTACAAAATGGGAGAAAATCTTTGCCACCTGTACCTCAGATAAAGCATCAATCTTCAGGATATATAAAGAACTCAAAAAACTTGACACCAAAAAAACAACCCAGTCAATAAATGGGCAAAGGAACTGAACAGGCACTTCACAGAAGAAATACAATTGGTCAACAAATAAATGAAAAAATGTTCAACATCTTAAGCAGCTAGAGAAATGCAAATTAAAATTACACTGAGATTTTATCTCACTCCAGCCAGAATGGCAATTATCAAGAATAACAAACAACGTAAATGTTGGTGAGAATGTGGGGGAGAAGGCACAGTCATACATTGCTGGTGGAATTTCAGATTGGTACAACCACTCTGCAAAGCAATATGGAAATTCCTCAGAAAATTTGGGATAACTGGGTCAAATGGTGATTCCACAGCTAAAGTATGGAGCCAGTCAAGGTGCCCTTTGACATATGAATGGATAAGAAAATGTGGTATGTACACACAATGGAATATCACTCAGCCATAAAGAGAAATGAAATTATGGCATGTGCCAGTAAATGAATGGAACTGGAGGCTATCATGCTAAGTGAAATAAGCCAATCCCAAAAAATAAAGGCCAAATATTCTCTCTGATATGTGGATACTAACTCAAAATAAGCGGGGGGTGGGGGGGAGTGGTAGGAAAGAATAGAAATACTTTGGAATAGACAAAGGGGAATGAAAGGAAGGGAAGAGGAATGTTCATGTATGAATACATGACCAATGTAACTCCACATCATGTACAACCAGAGGAACGGAAGTTGTACTCCATGTGTGCATAATATGTCAAAATACATTCTACTGTCATGTATAACTAAAGAGAACAAATTAAAAAATACTGCTTTCACTCATATTTTTAAAACATCTGAATTGTACTTTTGTTAATATCATTTGTTATGACAAACATTCATACTAGCATAAGATGTGTTAACAATCTGGGAAACTGGGCATGGAGCATAGGGGAAATCTCTGTAATTTCTTTGCAACTTTTCTGCAAATATAAAACTACTCAAATAAAAATTTTATTTTAAAAAAATCTATAACTCTAATCTTAAGTTTCAAGAGGGAAAGTCTGTCCAAGTATCAGTAAAAATACAGAATAGACTTTTTAAAAAGGTAATGTGTTCCTATCTATTAAATCAAAAGTTTACCTTTGGTTTGGGGGCACAGGCCATGAATTTATAGGTCATCTACTTCCCAATTATAAATCTCATTCATTCCATCATAACTGAAAACTTTTTAATTAGCGTATTGGGCTGTTAGGTGGACCCCACTCAGGGTAGAGGGCAAGACAGAACTGAGTTTGCTTCACCATTGAAATGGCTAACCAAAGCCAGATATTAAACATCATATTGGAGAATGTAAGAGATAAAAGCCTGCAGAAACAGATGATGTATGGAACAGTGACCCTAAAATCAAATGACAATTCTGTTGTTGTGACAGTGAAGGTGTCACTGGAGAAGATTCTATTGGAAGAAGAAGCCATTTGATTAACATTGTGTAGATCACATACAGATGTGCGATCAAGGGTAAGATGCTTTTTATTATTTATCAATAACATGGACTTATATGGAAGAAACTTCCTGCTTTGCAATGGAAGATACAATAAAACAAAACAACACAAACTTGAGACAATTACATAGCGTCTGTAAAAAGAATTTTTGACTTTGGCAATTATGTTTCCTAAGTTAAAAAGAAATATCAACCAAAGATCTTAGAAGGATCACAAAGTAATATTGCTTTATATGTCTTCCCTAACAAACATTTCTTACACTTAAAAGCTTTTATTTTCTCCACGAACTATCTTTTATAAAATTTTTATGTTACTGAAGAAGACAATTCATGAAGCAAGCTATGAAGATAGTTTGGTTGGTTGCTTTGGTTCTTAAATTTCCCATTTGTGAGTCAACAGGCAAAGAGACTATGCAATCTGGAACTGATTCTCTAATACACTAATAATGCCTTTGACTTATGCATGCAATAAGAAGACAATACCTCTAAAGCAATCTGTTGTATGCATTATTTACATCCTCAACTGCAGTAGTAAGGAATATGAGCAGCCAGGGAAAAATCAATGGAGCCCGCTTGCTCTTCTGTCCCATTGGTACTTTGCTGCACATCTATCAGGCATTTTCCCTGATGAAGTAGTGTTGCGCTTTCAGATTCTCGATGTGTATATTCATCCCACTCTCTTCACATTTTTAATTCATTTGTCTGTCCCAAATCTGATGCTGAAGACGAAGTGTAGATTTTTATCTACATGGTTGTCCAGAGGTCAGTTAAAGAAATCACTCAACCACCACCATGACTTTCTTTACTGATTCTTTTTCATCTGACCAAATGTCTCTTCAAACACTAAGAAGTACTGTTTTTTTTTAACCAAATGCATTTTTATCATTAAGCCATATGCGTTAACCATTGTGAAATTCGGGCTCAGTTCAACTAAGCCCAATATATGCTCTTATTCTTTTGGGCAATTAGCATTTAGAAAGACTTGTTTCATCTCTGATATTATCCTATGCTTGCATATCAGCAGCAAGGAATAAGAAACATTCCACAAAACACAAGTCAGTGTGTCAGGACATGTAGTCTCCTTGGGTCACTCGGGGAGTAGGGTAGATATAATGTGATTTATGGAAATAGGAACAAATGAAAATCTTTATTTTTTTAAAAAGGAAACTAAGTATGCTCCTCTTTACATCATGTATAACTTTTCTATATTAATAGAACATTGTGATTTTGTTTGTCTTGCATCTTAGTCAAGATTAGCTCTTATTGTAACCACAAATTGGTTGGGACACAGTGCATTTTGGTAAAAGATTCTGCTAAACATTTATAGAGTTCTGACACAAAAGTCCTTTCTCTTCCTTTATTCTCTTTACTTGAAAATACAATTGGAGATGATTAAAGCAATGTCAAACTTAAATTTAATAGTTGTCAATAAACTAGGAGCTGTGAAAATACAAACTCAAAGTTTTAGTTTTTTGGCAATTTTTACTCAAAAGTTAGAGATTAAGAAACATTTATCATAAGTAGTCCTACACTAAAATATATTATTTTCAGTATAAATAGGTAGACAATAAAGAATTTTTTTGAGAGTGCAAGAAAAACTTGATAGGAAACTGAAATGGCATTTTGAATTAAATTTTTCTATTGGGTTTTAATTTTAAATTGTGGGTACGTCCTTGAGGCAGTATTTCTAAAGCTCCTGGTGCCTAAACACTATCCGGGATCCTTATTAAAAATCCACCTTCTCAAACTCACCCACAGAAATTCTGATGTGGTAGCTGAAGTGGATGCGTACATAAGAGGGCTGTGCTCTGAGAGGCTCCATCCTATGCTGTCATTTAGGTACAACCATGGCACATTTTCCACATTTCTAAATAAAAATTTACTGTGCTGAGAGCTTTGTGGTACATTTTCTGATTTAATCCTCATGGGTGAGGGCAACTATACAATCGGCATCACCTTTTAACAACATGAAGTCTCTTGAAAGAAGGCGTATCACTTGCCTAAGATCTCAAAGGGAGTTGGAGGGCAGAAGTAGAGTTCCAGAAGCATCTGAAAGCAAATCTGTGCTTGCCAACCACTACATAAGCATTTGCTGCTACTCCAGAATGGACAAGAGCTTCCAGCCTGTCTTTCCACCAATCAAAATTCCTGGGTACAAGAGACAGTAGCAGATCAGAGACAGTACTTTTATGAGGGCTTTTGTGTGTGGTGGTGGGGTGACTAGGGGCAATTCTGCTGCCCAGAACAGTAAGATTAGTGTACATGTTACAAGGAACTTTCCTAGCAACCTCTCCAACGGCCTTTATGAAGCAGCAGTTAGTTGCGTTCCTCAGCAGCATTTCTAATTAAACATCCATAATGGCTAAACAGAGATGGGGGGTGGGGTCAGAAGGAACAAAGGAAGAGGGAGGGTTAGAGAAAGAGAATGTCATCATGAATGTTTTTATGCATGGGGTGGGGAAGAAGTGGTTGGTGTCATCTGATTGAGGAGAAAGAGGAGTCAAAGTGATAAATGAGAGATATAGAAAAAAAGCAGATTTTAAATTTCATAAAGGTCAACATAACTGAGCATTTATGCTTTTGTGCTTCCCAGAAACATTCTGTGTGTAAAAAAAGCATTGCATCATGCAAAATTTTATCATAAATAACTTTTATGATGTTTATGGAAATAGTTTTTCAATTTATTTATGAAATCTTATATTGTACAGTAAAACTATACTTTAAAAATATTTTAAATTTTCTTCTTATCAGAATACAACTCCATTTCTCATATCCTCAGAATGATAATCTATTTATCAGTAATGAACCAAACCTATTTAACTATGATGGACTATTCACATTTGGTGTTATTAGGACTGACTTCAATGTAAGGGTTGGAGAAAAAGAAAATGTGCCTAAGGTTGTGGTTTTTGAGATTCTTTTTTATTTCATTCCTGTTGTCCTGTCTACATTCCTTCTTCCCTCCCTCTCTCCTTCCTTCCTCCTTTATATTCCTCCCTCAGCCCTACTCCTTCCTTCCTGGTCAAAGGAATGGGGTTTGGTTGAGGTGAGATAAAGTTGTATCTGAAGACAGAAAAACCAGGAGTATTCAGGGTCATGTAACTTCAGGACTAGAGGATATCCAGGAGCAGCTAGCACTGTTTTGTGATTATGCAGATGAGAAAAGAGACTGGAAGATGCAAAACTAGCTCCTCCTCCACCATCTCTTAACCAAATCATCAGATGAAAAGGTAGAACCTAGTTATTCCAGCTTTTAATCCACTGGATTTTCCTAAATGCTTGATGTTGTCTTCAACAGCTACTCCACCCAGAGGAAAAAGATGCACACTTGGGGTTCCATTGTTGCTTCTTACAGAATTAGCCTTCTATCATTTCAGCATAGGATCTAAAACCTGATAAAATGGAGAAGTTTCAGGTAACTGGCCTGAGAGATGGTAGATGTTGCAGTCTGTCTCCAAATAAGCAACTGAGGCATTCTGCTTAAAACACATTTAAAGGCCATTTTTCTTTTCAGTTTTACTCTCTCCTCTCTGTTTTTCTTCAATAAAGACAGTCTGCAATTGTCTTTTTCTCAGGCTTGGTTTCCCAAGTGAACTGAACATCTCTAAGCAATAAAATCTCACTCTACCAAATAATGAAAAATAGATAATGGCAAAAAGTATTTCAAGAAAAGCAATGTGTTCTGTTTCAGGAAGTTATTTTTTGAGGGTAGCTAATCAATTCAATTAGTGAGTTTTGATTTTAAAATGTTACTGTTCTATGGTAGGGGGGCAGTCTTTCCTGCTCAGCATGGGCACTTCAGAGCCATAAAGCATAGAAAATTATGACAACCCCTTATATTTCTAGCAAAGTTCTCCTAGGGACCTCAGAAAAAAGGTGAAAAAAAATATATAGGAACTTTAGTTTATTCTTCTCTTGCTGTTCTCACACAAACATGTACCTGAACAAATACCTTTGCTGCAAAAGGATTATGTTTAACAATAATACTACTACCTTATCTTTGTATCCTTTTCTTCCTTCTTTTTTTTGAAGTCCAAAAAACTTTTACACTTCCCTTGACAAATATAATAACCTACCCAAGGCAAGAAGCCTTCTTGTTACATCTGGGAAAAAAACAAAACAAACAAACAAAAAAAAAAAAAAAATCAAGACTTGGGCATTGAAGAGTATAGTACAGACTAGTACAGACCATACACAGCAGTACTGTCAGAGCCTTGGTCTGAAGACAAAACTACTTACCACTCACAAATTTAATAAGGCTTTGTTCTCTGAGGACCCATGTTATGTATCCCTGGGGAAGGCTTGGGCACCTATAGTTTAGTAATGAATGGAGTATTCTTCTATTTAAAAAGTAGTCAATCTAATGGAGTAAGGAACATAAGTTGGCAATTGGACAAAACTGTATGAGAAATTCACCAGGTATTATTAAACTACAGAGGAAGGTTCAGGGGTGTCTCTTAGAGGGCTTCCTAGAAGGTCTGATTCTAAATGAATCTCAAAAGATTATTAAGTGAAAAAAAAATCAGAATTTAGTAATGAGGACAGAGAAGAATACTTGGGGGACAGGAAACAGATGCATATAGGTATCAAATCAAAATTAACCCAAAATTAAAGAACTTTTCAAAAGAAATGCAAATGATCAAAAATATATGAAAAAAATGTTCAACATCCCTAGCAACCAGAAAAATTCAAATCAAAGCTACGCTGAGATTTTGTCTCACTCCAGTCAGAAGGGCAATTACAAAGAATACAAATGATAGTAAATGCTGTGGAGGATGTGGGGAGAAAGGTACACTTATATGTTGTTGGTGGGATTGCAAATTAGTACAATCACTCTGGAAAGCAATATGGAGATTCCTCAAAAATCTAGGAATGAAAACACCATGTGATCCAGCTATTCCATTCCTTGGTGTTTATTGAAAAGAACTAAAATCAACACACTATAGTGACACAGCCACATCAATCTTTATAGAAGCGCAACTCAAAATACACAAGTTATGGAACCAGCTCAGGTGCCCATCAACAGATGAATGGATCAAGAAAATATGGTATATATACACAATGGAGTTTAACTCAGTAAAGAAGAATAATTAAATTATGGCATTTGCCGATAAATGGAAAAACTGGAGAACATCATTTAAGTAAAATAAGCCAGATTCAGAAAGTCAAGGGTTGAATGTTTTCTCTCATATGCAGAACTAGACCACAAAGGGGAAAAAAGAGGGGGAGGAATCCTATGAAAATAGGAGGTCAGTGGAGCAGAGAAAGGGGATTGAGAGAGGGAGGGAGGAGGCACAGAAAAAGAGAGGAACAGTGGAATGCAATTGACCAAAATATACTATGCACATATATGAGTATGCCACAGTGAAATTCAACTTTATGTATATTTATAAAGAACTAATTAAAAATATGTATATACAGAAGGTAGACCAGTAGAGTAGAGGAAGGGGAACAGGGGGGAGGGAGAATGGAGGGAAAGGAGAAATACTGGGGACTGAAGTAGAATAAATTACATGTATGATTATATCAAAATGAACCCCAACATTGGGTTTAACTATAATTAAGCAATATAAAAAAGAAAGAAGGAATATGTCTTTGGGGAACAGGAAGTCATAAGATGCCACTGGAGCAGAGTGTGAGCTGGGGCAGGAGGCAAGTTCATGAGGGCAGACAAGGAATACAGTCTTCAGGATTTGGTGTTCAGAATAAAGGAGGTTGAAATTTCCCTTGAAAACTGTATTGTCTGTGAGGCTCCTGAAAGTAGAAAACAATAGATGCCAGGGAATACAATTCAGCTCTATCTTAAATTATTTCAAGTCGCATTTGTCTAAATCTACTAAAGAGGATTGCATGACTAAAGTCAACAAATCAGGAACATAAAATAACATAATGAAGACAGTAATGGATTAACTTATTTTTAAAAAATTACCTTATTTTTTTCTTGGAAGACATATTTAATAAGATAGCAGGGCTGGGGAGATAGCTCAGTTGGTAGAGGGCTTGCCTTGCAAGCACAAGTCCCTGGGTTTGATCCCACGGTACCGCAAAAAAAAAAAAAAAAGATAGCAGATCATTTAGTGCCCAGTTTGTATACGGACTTTGCTTAAAGTTGACCATTTTGTTGAATCATTTAAAATTTTTTTGCTGAACTCTTATTTGTTCTATCTTCAGATTTCGCTTTATTATTTAAGAGCTACAAAAAGAAGGAATAATGTGTGATAAAAATTGCAGCTACCTCCTTTAGTCTGTAGATAAAAAAAATCTGCTATGACAGAAAGCAGTGTTACATAAATATCTGGTGATAGTTATTTAATTATTTTATTTGGCCATGGAGAAATAATCTAGATGCTTTCCATGATTCCATGTGCCATCTATCAAAATGAAAGTGAATTGGAAAAGAATTAAAGACTATCAGAAATAGTAAACCATTAAGAAGTTTCAATCAGTACCAATTTTTATCTATATTTCTTTATTATGACCCAAGTTATAACTAGTAGCACTTTCTTCCCTTCAAAAAAAGAATTACCAAGTGTACAGGGTGCATACTTACCAAAGATTTAAAATCACCTATTTTAAATATTATTCTAAAATAGAACAAATAAAATTGGGCCAAATACTAAGAATGATTAGCTAATCCAAAAATTTATTTCTGCTTTGTTAATAAAGAAAAAAATTGATCCTCAGATAATTGTTGGGGGGACTAACAAAATATACAGTGATTGGTTTAAAAGCTGAAGCCAAGACACTATCTTGAAAAGAGAACTAAAGTGTTTTACTATGATTACGTTTCCCCATAGAGGAAAACAAAATAGTGCTTCAAATAAGCACTTTTGTATCTTTCATTATTATTCATGGAAAACAATTATCTGTGACACAGTTGAAAGAGTCTCGTTTATTAATTTTTCTATGATAGAGGAGTTTCTAAATAAAGATATCAATGGCTCACACCTATCAATGCCACCCTTTCAATTTCTAAAATATCTCAATTTAGAATTCTCATATAACAAAACATGTAGTGAATATTTACCTGCCACAGTAAATGGAAAAATTCTTTCTTATTCAATAACTTATCCATGCAAACAAGTGTAGTGTTTTCAGTTGAACTAACAGTTTCATCCTTAATCTCAAAAAGTGTTCATGAACAAATTCTTAAAACCCATTCCCTGATTAATGAATGAGTTATCCTTTTATATCAAATAGCTATCTTACATTGTTGGCTCAAGATTAACTATAATCATCAAAATTTCAATAGAAAGCAAAAATCAGTTTTAGAGTTCCAATAACAATTTCCTATAATTTTAATAGAAGCTAAAACTAAATTTAAATTTCTTCACAAAGGATCTCTGTAACCAATCACAAGTGAAGTATATACACATGAGGTCCATACAAATCATCTTTGGAGCATGATTTTCAAAGTTGTCATTGTGAAGTATATATTTGCTACAAGTTAAGTACCCATTATATGGGTGTGTGTCTTTGTAACGAATTAGTAATAGTGACAGCAGAAGTCATACTGACGGGGAAAAGCAAATTTTAAAATGAAGAGAGGTAGTGGGTTTTGTTGGTGTTTAAGGGTCACTAATTAAAGTACACGGTTGTAAATTGTGATATTATTTTTCAGATGTCTATATTTGGACATGTGTTCATTAATAAAGGCTGTTAAGAGTCTTCCTACTCACTCATTAATTGACCCCAACATACACTTCTCAATAGAAAATATGTATTTAGATTATATTATCATATAGGGTTGGAAAATAATACCAAAATTTGGTCACTGAACCAATGATTACATGATTAGTTTGAGATTCATGTTTGAATCATGGTTTTCCCTCCAATTCTTGATATATATCACACATCTCTATCAGTATTCACAAAGATTCTCAGCTATCAGTTTTAGATACTTTGGAAGAGAATGGCACATTTGTTGAATGTTCAAATATTTTCACATTAAGAATCTAACTTGGTTGCATTTGAAAGAGCCCATCTGTTTCAACTGATCACTCTATTGTCTCCACATTCAATATTATTTACATTTGTTCAGAAGAATTGTCTATACATTAGCTCTTGAATGTCTAGCTCTGAGCTTCTTCTTAGGAACCCACACAGTGAATTTTATATAAACCATGAAACCTATCTTTTAAGTAAGACCCATTTCAAATATAACTTACTAACCTATCTAGCTCTCAAAGTCGATATGATTTACATTAAAACAGGGGCAACCTAGAATAATGGAAACTTTGAAAACTAACTTGAGAGAATGCATCTACAAAAGTTTATCGCTAAGCATTTGTGAGAAAGAGAAAGAGAAATAATAAGTGGTATTATAAAGTACCATGGTCCTCTCAGAGAGTAAGTGCCTATCTCAGGAGGATCTTCCTTTGGCATTTATATTAATTATAAAAATTTTAATAGAGCTTCCATAAGAAAACCAATTTTAAAAAAGAAAATAATAAAGACAAAGCATGGCATTAGATAAAACCTTGTTTAGAAAATGACTTCCTTAATCAAATGATTTTTTCCCCAAATGTAGACATGAAAATGTCTTTCTAAATATTATTGGGATAAGACAGGAATGTTTAAATGGTTAGTGACTAAGGAAACTATACTTCGGCACACTCAACATCCAATAAGATAATAGCAGTGTTTTATAAGTTTTGGGTTGGTTAGACTGTAACAGAGACCTAATCATCACAGATACTTATGGAATTCATATTTATTTGATGATATATAGGAAAGAAAAGAATTATGATTGAAGATTAAATGATAATCCTTCAAATAAAAATCATCTTAATTAGGTTGTAAGAAAATATTAAAAGGATAAATATAGCATTTTAAACAAGATAATCTGATTTTCAAAATAGTTCATAAGTTTAAGAACATTTCAGGTTTTTTTCTAAGCTTCAATAATTCATTAAAAAATGTGATAAAGATTAAGTAATAAACCCATAGCAACTATTAGCTAAGTCATTACTACAAACCAAGATATGCCACAGTAGATAAACTAAGTTGAATAAACAGTATATATCAATTTGGCAAGGGTATTAGTGAAGTTCAAAGTGATGCTCTACTTTAACAAACTTGGTGTACCAAGGCCTGAGGGACAGGAAGAACTACATATATCATGGTCATTCTTGGCTGAAGTCAAGCAACAAAAAGGATTTGTAGCACATCTCTTAACCAAATTATTGAATAAAATTGTACTTCTCAAAAATTTAATTCAGCAAGGAAGTTTACTATCAGCAAAATTAAAGTAAGAAGCAAACATTTTGAGAAGATGTTATAAAAACTAAAGTAGATAAATCAAATACCTCAATAAATATGAAGTAGAATGCAGAGAGGCTTTGGAGATAGTTTATTTTGTAATTAAAAAATTCTAAAATATCAACTGAGAATATCAGACACATAGTAGATACCTGGAGCTTAAATAAACACTGAGAAAACACGGAGCCATAAATGAGGATAGGAGATGATAGAAAAAACAGTCATAAATTAACATAACATAAACAGCTATAAACAGCTAATGATTTCTGATTAGCTAGAATTTAAGACTTTTTCTTTACCATAAATCATAACAGCATGCAACTTTTCTGGTTCATGACCTACAAAAATACTACTAAGGAACAGATAAAAACTGTGATATAGATTTGTAAAATTTTGCAGAAATCTATTATAATAAATGGAGGTAATTTTGATGTAGACAGATACATAAGGACTCAAATAAATAAATAAATAAATCTGACGGGGGTTTTTAAAAAGATGGGCTCTAAGGAGTTCAGATGTGAATCGAACGGGTTCAATTTTATGAATACAGGAGTCCTTTGTACTGTTGGGCCTAAAAAGCTAGCAATATGCAGGTTATTATCAGGAGGGCAATGGAGAGAACACTGCCTTAACTTGCAGGTAGCTGCAGGGTAATTAGTTCCTGGAACATTGTGTCTTATTCTGGTCACTGCTCTTCCAGAAGGGTGGGATGGAACTGAAAACAATTTAGACAAAGCAGATCATCAGGAAAGCAGAACATTCTTTTTAAGGATAAATATTAAGAAATCAACCTCTTTTGGTCTGGAAAATTAAAAAGATAAGGAAATGAGTGAATTCAGTTTAATTAAGAAGTATGAGACCTACAATGTGTACAATCAGAAAAATGAGAAATTACACTCCATTTATGTGTGATCTCTCAAAATGTATAAATGCTTTCCACTGTCAGGCACAACTAATTAGAACAAATTAAAAAATTAACAAAAAGAAGCATGGGAATATGAGGAAAAATAATTCATTCACCAATTTTAAGGTGACAGCCCTTGATCTCATAAAGTAGAAAAACTAGAAAGGGAAATGCAAAAGGAAATGATAATAGCACCCAGAATATTTTTTTTAATTACAAAGTTTGTTAATTTAAGATGCAATGCAAGATGTATTGACAGGTTTAAGGGTTTACTGAAATTGACAGATGAAAAAAATTTAGTAGATTGATAAGATAAATGGGACAGATCTTGACCTTATAAAGGCTGATTTTAAAAAAGACTTTTCATTCATGAAATACCACTTGGAAGTAATATGAAAAACTGATTGCTATAAGGATCTATGAGTAATCAAATTCTGTCATGAGATCATCCAGTCAACAATTAAAACTTGTGGTGACCTATAAGCATCAAAGGTAGTTCTTCCAGTTGGCTATACTACAAACTCCATAAATGCAGCCTCTTTTATTTATTACTATACCCATAAATGTTAGGTTGAACCATATGAATTTTCTGATGTTCAACCGTATTTGAGTCTAAACTTTGCAACATTTAATGGTTCAACCTACAGGTTAAAGCAAAAGCTTCTATGGTTTTAAATATATCAAACAAATGAATAAATTAACCTAGATGTTTTAGCTTATATCTTATAGGATACTCAAAATTCTCAATGACAGGGAAATGCTCTTGCAAATCTGAACATCGTCATATGCTCTGCTGTCCTGCTTTGACCTTACTGAACACTTTTTGAAGTTCAGAGTTTTCCAAACATACATAAATAAATCATTTATTCCATGCCTATAGAACTCATCATTCCTGGGATGAGTATAAAACAAATCTGGAGCAAGAATCTCCTTGTTCTCAGAGTAGCTTCTCCCCTATAAGTAGAGATAAAACATACACATCCAAATTAAGCGACAATATCAGTCATAGACTGACCCTCACATGGGACCAAACTAGGAAATGATCAGTTTGGGTTGAACAGACGAACTGAACTTTCATGGAAAAGACTTGAGCTTATCATCATCTCTGAGTAGAATATTTAGGCACAGTGTAAGGGGTAGGGGTTTTTCGATGGCAGATAGAAGGAATGAGCAAGTATGTGAGGAGTGGTCCTGAAGCTACTCTAGTCTTATGAGTGAGTTTTGTCTTGGAAAGTCAAGGAGAAAACTTGAGATAAATACAAAGGGATGTCTGTTCAAGGGACTGAATTCTATATTTAGGGTAAAAAATGCATTCATCATGCATATGAAACTCCAGAGGTTTATCAGCACATAGAAAACCATTGGAAGTTTTTAAGCAGGAGGTAAACTGGAGTTTAAAGATGATTCATTTAAATGATCAAAAGAATAGACCAAAATAGACTATTATGTAGGCTTGTCTCAATTTAAATAAAGAACAATTACATTTTCATACCAGTATTTAAGATAAGTTTAGAACACACACGTGCGCGTGCACACACACGGGTGCGTGCGCACACACACGCACATACACATACCCCCCACACACATTTAAAAGTATTATGTAGAAAAGAGAGTAAAATATGGTAAAATTAGTAAAAATTTAGTTAACTATCATTCTTGAACTAAAAAATAAAATTTCAATAGTTCTTAGCCCATTTCTCAAACTGTACTTCAATGATGATTGATTAGTCAACTCAAAACAAGTATTTTGTGTTTATATTCAGAGCATACAAAATTATAAAAATGTTTATGCCTAGTTCTACCTTTTCATGGAACCTATTCTACTTCTTTCAATTCTTATATCTCATAGAGTGCATACACATATTTATATTTTAAAACAAACTTGTGAATTATTTGGCGAGAAACAGAAATAACAATCATGAAATATATTGGTGAAGGTTTCAAGAAAAAAAATTATCTGTGTACTGAGAGCACTGAATGGTTTAACCACTGAGTTTCTAAAAACCATACACAGGCTTCATTAAGTAACATATTCTGAGGTAAATGGGAGCCAGGCAGCTGAACCCTTCTGCTGGGCTAATTTAGAGGGGGCGCAGGGAAAGACTCTGAGAAAAGAAGCCAATATTGAAATCTCATGTTGATTTGGGAAATTAAAGTTCATTACAAAGTCACTTTTTTTTGCAACCATTTATTGATTTTCTATATCTCACATTTAGAGTATAGTTGTTTGTGATATTTAATAATATAGTAAAATCTAGCTAAAAAGAAACTTTTGTACATTAAATTGGAAAATGCAAGCCTAGTAATAGTTCCTTTAATACAATTTTTTATGGCTGATCTTATTACATAGATATTCATTCTGGCAACAACATAATGAAAGGATTCAAATGAATTATTTTTGCTGCATGTTTCTGTTTAAATTTTAAGCTTGTCCCAGCTTATGTTAAGACATTTAATTCCTCTACATATTTTAATTGTATGCCCCAGGAAGGTCCCTATACCGAGAACTGCCACACAGCAAAAGAGCTGTCTATTAACAGAGCAAAGAAGAGCCATCCCTGCAATCTCTAGTAAATCACAAGCTTTCAGGAGGGAAAACTCATTACTATTACCAGGGTAAGATATAGTAACCCATTGTATAACTTAAAAGAGAATAAAAAACTCAATTCAAATATTCGTGGAATTTAGTTCCATGAAAATTATGAATCCATAGTTATCCATCAAAGCAGATCATGGGGGAGCATTTGTAGTTCAAGTAAATTATTTACTATAGTCTTTTACACTGAGTTTCTGTAGTACCTGTAAGTATATAATATTAAGTAAGTGAGTTATGTCTGTCAATAATAGAAAAGATGTAGAAATAAAGGCTATAAAACTAAGACCACAAGTAGAAAGGTTTGAGCTAATAGTCTAGAAATTCTATATAGGTGGTGGCACCTTCTTTTAGCTAATATGCCACCAGCAAAAATGTTGGCAGCATCCATGTAAGTTCTATTTGTAAAATGTGCAGTAGGGAAGGAAACACTGAGACCCACCACTCTACTTTTAAGGTCACCTACCTGCATGTGGATGCTATTATTTCCTTTGTAGCCTAAGGTTACAGTTTTCAAACACTATCCCCACTGTTGAATATAAAACCTGTGTCAGTTAAAAGGATATTAACCAAACCTTGCTAGGTCTTTATGAAAATTTTTAATCATTTACAAAAATAGGGAAGTTTCATTCACTGCATTCACTTCATACCTCATCTTTCCAGGATTTTAAACTCTTTGTTGTCTCAAAGATATTAGGAATTGCCACAATGTTTAGACATTCATCAACTTTATTATCACGTTATATCTCCATTGTGTTATTGGTGACCTATTATGGGTCAGGGACAAGTTCAAAATCTTGATACTTAACATTACAGGAAAACTCACTAATTGTACTGGGAATGACAGTGACCCCAAAGAAGATCATACAGCGTAGTAAGTATCTGACTCAGGAATTATGAAACAGTGTTTAAGAGTAGCTGTGCCACTTATGTGTGTGTGTGTGTGTGATTGTCACTAAGATGTTTAATCTCCTTCATATTCCTATTTTGTCAACTATGAAAAGAATCACAAAAACATTAGTGTTTATAGATCATGTGATCTAATGTGCTTTCATTATAGATGTGGTAACAGGTCCACATAACTTGTTGAAGGTTACACAGAAAAATAAGATGGACCTCAAATAACTAGTCTAGAATACTCCCTTTATATTTTACGTTGCAGTAAATTAGAAAAATTATGACACTGTGAAATGGTTTCAAGTCAGATTACTTCAATAATAGTTTGCCGGTTATCGTGACTCCTAGTTGCTACATGTACAAATATGACCATGAAAGGAAATCAAGTTTTATTCTTCTTTATGGCTGAGTAATATTCCACTGTATATATATACCACAGTTTCTTTATCCATTCATCAATTGAAGGGCATCTAGGTTGGTTCCACAATCTGGCTATTGTGAATTGAGAAGCTATGAACATTGATGTGGCTGCTTCACTGTGGTATGCTGATTTTAAGTCCTTTGGGTATAGGCCAAGGAGTGGGATAGCTGGGTCAAATGGTGGTTCCATTCCAAGTTTTCTAAGGAATCTCCACATTGCTTTCCAGAGTGTCTGCACTAAATAACAAAATGTTGAATCAGAGATTCAGCCTGAGTAAGCACCAGAATTTAACATTCTACACATCTATTGTTTTCTTCACATTTTTTCTAGAAATCAAAGAATATAAATAGGGTTTGCCAGTCACTTGTGATGACTGGGAACAGGAGGTGTACCCTAGCATTCTCATTCATCACTGGTCACTTAAGTTCTCTAAGCCTCATTTAAAAACAAGGGTAATAGTAATGTCTTCCATAAGATTACTATTGGGATAAAAATGGTGGGTGCATGTAAAAAGCTTGACACTGGGTGTTTAGACCTTTTAGTTATAGTTTTCCTGATGCTGAGTCTAATAATTGTCTCTCTCTTCCTCTTCCTATTCCTATTTCTATTCAGTTTACTCCAAAAGCATTTTTTTTAAGCCAGGGGTAATTTTGAACTCTTCTTTGTTTCATAGATGATATTAGGAATTGATGCAATGTTTAGACACTCATCAAATGGATCAGTGAGGAAAGCGCTCTGGGCTTATAAGGAAACATGATCTACAGATTCAGTCTGTCAAACAAAATGCTTCTAGGGGTAATTTGTCTCTTCAGTCATCTAATCCCACTGTGATTACTAATGAAGAGCCTAACTGACAGGGGTCATGAAGTTATAGTGGCTCAGGTGGAGCAGAACAAGTCAAAGCCACAGGATCTTTAGCAGGATATCATTGCCAAGGAAAGGGTATGCAAACTTGTTATGGTGGAAAAAAATTAATAAGCACTTACATCGTACATTTAAAAGGCAAAAAATTCTAAAATGCCATATGAAAAGAGTTGAAGAGGAATCGGTTACCAGTTAATCAACATTTTTGAGCAAAACGTTTGAAGACTAATCTATTTTACAAAATATAAATGATTTAATACCATTTTTACCAAAAATCAAACTCATTTTCTTTCCTTTTAAGCATTTGGAATGAAAACCATAGAAACTATGAGTAATCAATACAAGTAATATTAAACAATATAATACAGTATCAGAAATTTAAACCAAGTAACAAATTTCACTGATTTTATTTGACCATTACCTATTTCCTTTATCGATTTTCCTATTCTCTTTTTTCCAGTTTATATTAAACCTCTGAATTGTAATCACAACTTTATTTGGTAAGAAAACCCAGAACAGCATACACAATTGGATATTGATCCATGACGCAGGATCCAAGAGTTTGCTCATTTATCTATTTACATTAATCCTTTACCATAGTAATCTTCACAACAAAGAGAACAATAACACCAAAAAGATTAAAGGGGAATAAATGTAAATGCAAGCAATAATCAAGACTGCTTAAAAGTATAGAATAAAAGATCATTCTAAATGTGAGTTTTCCCTTACATACATAGCATATATTGAATGTGTATGTACACATATATGGAATTATACATACAAACAAGTAAAATATCTGTCCAATTTTTGATATGAATATCAGTTAGCTTGATCAAACTATCACACCTAAAGATACAATGTCATCACACAATGGCTGTCATTACTACTTTGCAATTTAGTATTGAACTTTTAGCCAACATAATATTAGTCACTTCCTTAGCATCTTGAAAAGTTTCAGCTGACTCAATGGAGGTGATAATGGTCTTCACTGACTTGAGGGTAAATGTTTTATAACATGAAAGAGAGCAGTTGTTATATAACATATTTCTGTTTAGAGATAACACTGTAGACAAATCATTAGTATGTAGACACAGTTTGTGCAACAGGTTCCTCTCCAGAATATGCGGGACTATTTCCAATTTGTACTTACCACAGTATCACAGACTAACACTTCAACAAATGCCTAGAATTACAGTCAGTACTCCTTAGCCAGGTGGCCAAAAGATCACTGGGTTCTGTAACTGAGAAAATACATGTTTATCTTTGGGCTAATGAAGAATAGAGTTTCAACTAAAATGCACTTCACAGAAATAAAACCAAACTGATGAGGGAAAAAGAAGAAATTATTAGGAAAAACTGAACAGTATTTAAGAATGTTTTTTACATGCCTATACAATGCCCATTGATTTTACTCCAACTGTGTAAGTATTGTGGATATGGACAATTATAATTTCAGATAATAAACAAGTCAGTCAAAAATTACTTAGGTGGATAACTCTGAAGTAAGCCAAAATGTCCTTTCATCCATATAACCTGTGACATTTTGCCCTATGCCCTCTGATGGACATTTATACCTTCTGCTTTCTTTTGGCTATTAATATATGGCCATAATAATCTGGGGCATAAGCAATGCATAAAATCTTTAAAAAGGAAATCATTAGAAAACTTAATAAACTATTTTGAATATTAGAGCTGTGTGAGTGTTTTTAAGGTATTACAAATGAGAAAATCATTGTAGTTGGTCTATAGTGTACAATGAGAAAATCATTGTAGTTGGTCTATAGTGCCAAATGGTTCACAGAGATGGACCAATTTTTAACATTATCCAAACAGAGATGAAATAAATTCCTTTCTCATAAGACAATTATGCTCCATGTCCAAGTTTCTTAAATCAAAGTAAATATCTAATGCACTCTTGTTCCCTACAATAGCTTTATGTTGATATGGAATACATGTTTATTTTTGATTGATTCTCCTTTCCTTTAGCTAGATGTAGCAATCTAGTCACATTTATACTGGGGAGTATAATTATGGATTCAGACTTTCTCATACTAGAACAAGTACATGAAATTAAATTGTAACACTGACTCTAGTAAATTGCTATACTGTGAATATTATATTTAAAATAACACAAATGCAAAAATTATTTAAAGTTAACACTCTTAATGAACAACAATTTTTCAGATTCAATTATACTGTACAAATAAAAGCCACCAAAAATGGATAAAACTAATTTCCTCTACAAAGGTAACATCAAATCAATTTTTAATATCTAGTTTTTCAGCCTAATGAACTAAAAGTTCCTTTGCTTCAATTTATAAGTTTAAGTAGATATACATAAAATGTATTTGATGGAATTGCTATGAAAAAAACCCAAACAATTATTGCAATTCCCAAACATTAAAGTCATGGCTTAAGTCAGAGAAACTGATTTATGCAGACATTTATATAATATCAACAGTATAAATTAAGAGGAAGATTAAAAAAAAAACTGTTTTTTAATCTGAAAACTATCTAATGACTGGAAAAGATCAGGTCAACCAATTATTTCATCTCTTTTTTCACACTATTAACTAAAACACACTTACAGTAAAAAATGATTAAGGGAATTGGTTGTCCTTTTCACTGTCAGGGTTGCCAAATGACAATACTGTATAGAAGAATTTAACATTTTATCATAGTTAGGTATGGCAAAATTTTCAACCAGAATTGTCATCTTGCTGTCCTCCATAGCAGCCAGTTAATATAAAAATCAAGCCAGTTCTCTATTAATTTTGTACACATGACCAGAGTTGTACATCACATCATACATAAATAATTTTACTTTCTAGCTAATAAACCATAAATACTCGAGAGGCTTATGTTTAGCATTGAACATAGAAAATAATAAAATGCTACTTCTTTGTCTTTGATTTTTTAAAATGATGCTTGAGATAGAAGCTACATGAAGCAGCTTGCATTTTTTTCCCAAAGAAAACATCACTAAGATTATGAGGGAAATGGTACAGAATTGTGTGGGGAAATAAGCACTGGCTTTGGGAAGATCTGAATTTTTGTTATAACTTTGACATTTACTAGATGTTTACTATTAGATATGTAATTTAACCTGTCTGATATTCAGTTTTCTCATTTGGAAAATGAAGACATTGAACCAGAATAATTTTATGTACCTGCCTAGCTTAGAACTAAGATTAATTTATTGTCCCAGATGTGAGAAACACAGGAAACTTGCATGTAATTTGGTGGTTCTCAAACGTGGCTGCTCTTGTCCATCACTTGAAGAGACATAAATTTTACCTGTCCCTGGAACCCAGCCCAGAACAATTAAAGAGGACTTCTTGTAAGTGGATCCCAGGCACTGGTAAGTCTTTAGAGTAACCTGAATAATTCAGGATGGAATGCTCCATCTTCAGGGTATATTGTTAGCCATATAACTGGGCAGTGTGATATGCCTGTGAGCTAAGCACTTTATTTTCTCCTTTCTGGGCATTCATTTACCAATTTCTTCACTAAAGATGTATTACTCACCTGTTAAATGTTCTGCAATATCCTAAGTGCTAAGGATATAAAGTGATAGGGTAAACAAATCACAACCCTTGCCATTTAAAAAATATTTTAAAAATCTTTTTAAAAATTCATGTGACTGTTACACAGGTAGCAGTCCTGTGAGAATACAGCAGGCACCTGTAGATGCTAATGACTCTAGAAATTAGTATACAGCATAGCAAACTAAGAGGGTGGCCAACCTCATTCCCTTGGTTTTATGTCAGATACATTTTTTTTTAAATTCAGAGGCTGTTTGTTATATTTTCAAATACGCTTTATTTTATGAAGAGGATTAGCATATGGCATTTCAAAGTATTGCATGGAATTTAATTGAGCAAATGCTTACTATTCCATTTTTAAGACTGGACATTGTAACAGAACAAAGTTCTAAAGGCAATGGGATTTTGAAAACTTTGGTCTTTTATTTCTCCCTACAAAATTCAAACAATGATGTTCAAAAAGTAAGTAAATAACATCCATTTAGAAATTTATAAATAATATTGACATCAAACCCATATAATATGTACATTAGACTTTAAGGGTGAATTTAGTTGTATCTCCATATTTTATCCTTCACTTCTGTTGTCATAATTTCTGTTGTCATAACTGACATTAGTTTGAAAATTTTAATTTCTGTCCATGTTAAATAAACATTGAAGACTGTGAAAAAATAATGTATAGTAACTATCACTTCTAATTTGAAAAATAAAGTGACATGGCATAAATCTTACATGTGGATATTTTATAATATTCTTAGAGCTTCTTGTTGACTTTTCATAGACAAATTGTATCACCTTTATGGATTCTTAAAATATTGTTAGTTTAATATATCATGAGTGAAAGAGAAGACACTTTAAAAATACATCAGCATCCCTATCAAGGCACATTGCTTATGCCTGTAATTCCTGATTCTCATAAGGTTGAGGCAGGAAGATCTCAAGTTTGAGGCCAACCTCAGGCAACTTAATGAGACCCTGACTCAAAATGAACAAGAAAAAGCCTGGGGATGTGGTTCAATAGTAGTGCATCTCTGGGTTCAAACCCTATTAACCACTTCCCCCCAAAAGGTCAGCATCCTTAAATGATTTAAAGCATCATGTTTTCTTCCTATAAATGAGCAACTTGCTTTTTATATTGATCATTGTTTGAAACAGTATTTTCTACATGGAAGGAGAACAGAAAGGTATGGCTGGGAGAATATTGGGGTTAAGGTCTGTTGATTTTTTTTTTTTTTGGTGTTATTAAAGTGTTTAGCCTCATTTATTAATCACTGTAACAAAGTACAGTACAATTATTTCTAGTGCTGATCCCTTTGGGTCTGAATATTCTAGGATTTGAAATAGAGGAGCTATGTGTTTCTCACAAAAAGGATAACCTCATAGAAACGAAAATTTGTACCCCCTTTGTGTACAATGAATCAAAATGCAGTCTCTAAAAATAAAACATTTAAAAAAAAAGGATAACCTCTGACTTGACTAGGGACAAGGAGAGTTGTTAAAGTTAACACATTACAGAAAAATTAAATCAAAGTTGCCTGTTTATTAAATGACACAAGAGACCGTTTCTCCCCTGGCAATGCATATATTGCTCTGTTAGTTTTACAGCAGAAGTGGTGAGATACTCTTACAGTCCTCATGACAAGGACCACAGGTTGGGAAGAGTCCTAGATGGGGTTACAGGTAGTCAGTTGGCGAAAACAGAGCAGGAATGAGCTGAAATAATCTTCCAGGTGTAAGGGACCTTAATTTAGGAAATGCCAGGGACCAGAGATTCCATTCACCTCAGTGCTGTTAGCTGATGTGGAACTTCAAACATATGAACACCATGTACTTCTATTTTCTCTTTTTTGATACCTTTTTGTTATCATTCTATATAGAAAATGTTTCAAAACATTCTCAACTAATATAAAAGCAAATCTTTCATTTATAAGAAGTAAACAAATTGATTCTTAATTTTCCCACAAATAATCATTTTGATCACATTAGTGCTGTGTTCCTTGTGATTGTACAAATCAGAGCATATCTTCGATCTCTTTTTTTATTAAACATCTTTTATCTCAAAACACTTTATTTTTTATCTTTATTAGATTTATAAATTTACATTTTGGTCTTCTTTCTCTTATTCATTTTCTTGATTGTTGCCTTTTTATTAAAGTTACAACACTGGAAAGATTTCCTAATTGCTAATAACCAAGATAAAGATTAAAACTACTTTGTTATAACAAAAAAAAAAAAAAAAAAGGATTTACCTAGACGCTTCAAAGATTTTGTTTGGTGTGAATTAGAGCATAAGATAGGAATATTTTAAATTGGATTTCATTGCTGCCCTCCTTTTAAAAAATGACACGCTTAAGTTCTGATTTGTGCAGTTGACTTAGCAAAAAATTATAAAGATTCTAAGACATAGGTGATTGATTAATGACATTTTGTTATGTCCTGATATACTATTTTAAAAATAAATTGGGTCTACTTAGCATTTAATTTCTACTTAATGCTGCCTTTTAAAATTAAAAACAATTTTTTATACAATTGTGGGGGAAAAGATGACAAGAATAATAAAGGCCCATCCACAGATAAATAATATAACATCAGAAATACTAATAGGTTGTCTTTGGCCAGTTGTTAATTTTCTTCCTACTTTTCAAGGATTTTATGGCATTTGTATATATATTTTATTCTTTTTTGCAGGGTGGGTACCGGGTATTGGATTCAGGGGCACTCGACCACTGAGCCACATCCTCAGCCCTATTTTGTATTTTATTTAGAGACAGGGTCTCAGTGAGTTACTTCCTGCCTTGCTTTTGCTGAAGCTGACTTTGGATTGGAATCCTCCTGTCTCAGCCTCCCCAGCCACTGGGATTACAGGCTTGTGCCATCACGCTTGGCATTTTTGTTTTTTATATAAATATATCCTATTATTTTGAAAGATCATAGAGATTCCAAGAATACACTAGATGCCTAAAGAGAAAAAGTTGAGGAATAACATATATAATTGTGTTTATTTTAATAGACTTTTTTTGGATGTTGTAAACTTGATCAATGATAATCACCTGTCATGTCATAGAATGCACCAAAAATGTCTATCAAAAAATGGGTCCTTTGGAGTCAGTCAGGTGCTAGTTTCCAAAAGATCAAAAGCATAACAAATGGTCCCTGACTTCAAAGACCTGTCAACTCATTTGGGGATGAGATGGAATAGTAAAAAACAAAACCGTTGTGTGATGTAGACTCTAAATGTAGTAGGTGCATAGAGCATGGTGAATCAGTGAAGAGGAGCTGCTCTTGACAAGATTAAGGGCTTAGGAGAGGCTTGCCCTGGGTCTTGGAGAATGTCTGGGACCTGAACAGATACTTAGAGATGATGAGTAGTGAAGGACTGAAGAGCATGAGAACAAGAGTAGGGGACCTGAAGAGCAGCAAGGAGGGAAAAGCAAGCAGACCCGACCAACAAAAATTGGTCTGTGTAATATAGGAAATCAGGAACCTCTAAATTCATTTTGAAATAATTTGAGTCTTTTAGAAAATATGGCAAAGAGCATAAAGCTCTTCTATGTATTCTCTATCCAGATTTTTATCAATGTTTTCAAGTAAGGATATATCAAAAAGAGACATATTTATGGTCTTCTAATGGTATCTACAGGATAGACTAAAATGGGCCTCTAGTAGAGGCTGTGGAGGCTATTTTCTTGGGTGAGGAAACTTTCTAGAGAGACGCTTACACAACCAGATAAGCCAAAGTATCTGTGCATATCAATGGATGCAGCATCTGAGCAGAATGGATAGATGCAAGAAACCTTTCACAGAGGGAAAGGATACAGTGGCTGGGTACAATTGGAGGACACAAGCCTCTAGAACACAAATAAGATTACAAAGTATCCAAGGTAACTACCAGAGGAGAGGAGGAATGGCAATGGAGTTGGCAATGCACAGGGGCTGTTTACTTTCCAGCTTCCCTCTCTACTCTTTTCCTCAGACATGTCTACTTCCTTCGTTTTCACAATTCTTCCTTATCTGTCAGACTCTGCACCCATCACTGGTGGGCATATTCTGGCATATTCTTGCTCTAGATTTTATTCCTATTTGCTTAACAAAAGGGTCACAAAATTAAAAGGAGAAAGGCTTATAGAACACAGAATGATTTTACATGAAGTGAAACAAAATACAGTAGTAAAAACATGTCCATTTTGTACTGTCAGAACGAACAATTCCAACTTCACTTGGAGAGTGAATAAAAGTAGAAAATGATTTATATATTCTGTGCAAACCCTCTTTAAATTCTTTCCCTTAAGTTCTCAAAATTTAGCATGCATCAGTACTGCCTAGGAGGCATGTTAAAACAGATTGCTTGCCCTGGTCTAGAGATTCAGTAGGACTGGGGAGGAGTCTAGAAAATTGTTCCCAGGTGATGCTGCTGGTGCTGGGCACAGGCTGCACTTAAACCCACCGCCATGGTATGCACCAATGAAGAGACGCCATTGATTCTGCCTGAGGAGGAAGTAAGACAAAGGATGGGACCAGGACATGAAGAACAGGGTTCTCTTCTAATTTTACTCTTCACTCTTTTCTCATTTGCATGAAGACAACTGGGTACAACCCAAGAACTTAGGTTTGGGGGTAAATGCTATAGGGGTTTCCTAGTATGCTGCCACTGTAATTTTATCAAGCCACTTTGAGTTTGGTAAAAGCAACTTAAATTAATTATAAGCTGGCAATTTTTATTACTAGAAGACAAATAATATTGCAAGGGAGAGAAGGAATGGAGAGGGGAAAAGTTTCATTGTGATTTATGAACATTTCCTATGTTTAATCCCACTTTTATTGAGGATACCACAGAATATTACTCATACAAAGATTACTAACTACATCAGTGTACTGACTTAACATTTAGAAATGAGTTTAGTCATTGTCTAAATAAAGTAGATTGACTCTGCATATTACCTTCAGGTCTCAAAGGCATATTTCCAAAGTAACTTCTCCACTGTTAAGGAAAAGCTAGATAGTGTCTATAGTAATTCACATTCAAATAAATATGAATATAGCTCATCAGAGGTTTTAAGAAACATTGACAAAATGAGCTGGTTATTTTCTCTGCCTGTTGGTTGACATGATATTAATTTACATATTTTTCTATAATAAAGTGACCATTCAAATCACATTTTGACATGAAGCGTTTTGTATTTTAAATCAAGTATAACCTGTGATATACTTCACCAATGATCCTTAGATAAAAGTCATTTATTCCCTCACCATTTATAATTTTTTTTTCTTCCTCTCACCCTTGGTTATATTAATACATAATAATGACTAAATTCTTATTTGGAAGGGAAGATTTGCCTTTCATTTTTTATTTTTTCCTCCCTGAAGATCAATAGTTTTTCATTATGCACAATGGCCTTTGCATTTAGCACATAATTAGTCCTGAAATTAAATTTTTAAGTTTATTGATTGTATATTTTAATTATTAGAAGTGTCACTTTGCTCATGTACATTAAGGAACAAATAGTCCAGCACAATTAGAACTTTAATTGGGCATTGGTAATTCCTGCCAGTGATCTCTTTTTCAGTTTTATTTTTAGAGGTCTACTGGTATTCCAGCCTTCTGTCTTCTGCCTCCTTTCATTGTGCTGATCCTGACCTCCTAGATCCTCAAAGCACAGATTTAACCCAGTGTTGACTTATTAATGAAGATCTGAGTGTGAATCATGATTTTCCTTTTTTGTAGCTTTATGATCTTTGCCAAATCATTGTCTGTTTCTTGTCATTAATTCCCTCAGCCGTCAAATAATAGGACCAAGTTAGACAATAGTGGAAGTTCTTTTAAGCTTCCAATTAGAAGACAGAACAACTTTTCTAAGACTCTTTCTATAGCAACACTGTAGAGGTCTTCACCCACAGCCACAAGTTATTCTGGTAAAGAACTGAAATATTCCAATTAAAAATGAATTAGGAGTTTTCTGTTTTTTTTAAAGATGTATAGATACACATGGTTCCAGAATACATAACAGCAATTTTTATAAAATATTAAGTTTATTAGAAGCAATGGTATACTGGTAAATGTTTAGAAATTGGTATTAAAAATAAATGGTGAGAAGTTAGATTTCTATGGTATAAATGCTCCTACCTTGGCAGGATGATTTCAAGTTCAGTTATATATATTATCTTCAATGCTGTATTTTCCTACTAATAAAACACAGTTACATGATGCCATGAAAATGTTGAACTTTATTGGTAATATTATGGCAACAAGCTACTATAGTTTCTTGAAATTGGTGACTTTTGAAAGCTTGTTTCATACTTGACTTTGAAGGGGCAAAATTACTGTGTGCTATATCAAGACCACTTAAGACAGATATATTCAGCAGATTAATTTTTTTTTTTTTTTTTTTACTGAGAAGTAAAATTGAAAACCATTATAGAGGGATACCATTTTGTGATATTAACCTATGCTTTTTCTTCTCTCAGTATTTATGATTTCTTCTCACCCTGATTCTGTCAGAGAATTAGCCCTGTGTTCACTGACTCAAGAAAGGGATCTGGCAGGGCAGAAAATAGAAACACATTATAGTTCACTCTGGCTTTGTGTTTCCAAAACCCAGACCCTTAAGGAAATTGAAAGCATTTAAAGAACTGGTAAAAGAAACAGAATCAGGATACAGGATAAACATCCTAGACAAAACACATAGGAAGAAGGGCTTCCAATCAGATCAAAAGCCATTTCCTTGGATGGGTGGAAGGGGTATGGGAGCAGAAAGGAAGGGTGCTTTCGAGGGCTATGTGGGCTTCCCCACCACACTCTAGGGTTATAAAATGGTTATGTTATGCATCAAGACACAGGGACCTGTGCAAATTATTAGTGAAAGGTTCTGTGTCCTCTGTATAGAAAATAAACAGCAAAGAACTACTAGTGAACATAATAATGGTCATCTCAGTTGTAACCTATGTGGACAAGTGACTCCAATACAAAATAAAGATGATGGGGGAAGATTAGAAACTGAGTATGAGAATGTGGGAGGGTCTGGCAAGATAGGCGCTTGAAACAAAAGTTAAGCTCAGTTATGGAAAACTAAGGAAGTACTATTTCTTCACCACCCAAGATTGTGTGACATGATTTCAATCTACTTTATAATCTGTGTGTCTGTTGCCTGGAGGAAAATTGAACTTGTGTTTTTTCCTTTAATGATTTTTTAAAATAAATCATTGACATGCTTATAAAATGATAAGATTTAGATACCAGGGAAGTTGCAAACATCTGGGAAATCTAATAATTGTGATAGTATTTGAAAGTCCAGTACATTCGTTAAACTACTTTAAAACACATAAAGGCTAAACATTTTCTTACACAAAAATATAGATGAAAATGTAATATCAGTATTATTAGGGGCATGTACTAAAAATTAAAGAGTATCATCTACATAGTCAGTAAACAGTTATCTCCATGCCAGTTAAAGAACAGAAAAATCAAAGAAAAGGCAAGAAAAATTACAATTAATTAAGTTAATAAAAGCATGTTGATTACAATAGCAAACTGTGCTACAATAATCATCCTTCACATTTAACTAGAGCTTCATAAGATACTTTTACATGTATCATCTTATACCTCATAATTTGATGAGGAATAAGATACAGTTATAAAAAACTAATATAATTTCAGTAGTTATACATGCTATAAAAAGTAACAACTATGAGACTGTGTGTGTGTCTGTGTGTTGCTATTTAGTGGACAGGAAAAAGAGTACTATTTGTACAGACACCTGAGAGAAATCAGTAATGTGCCATGCAAAAACATAGTAAAAGAGTGTTTCAGAAAGAAAACATTAAGTACACTACCAGGGATTCCAGCCAGGAGACTCCAGCTATGAAGAAGTGAGAAGTAGGCTGCAGGGTCAAGAGCCATCAGGAAACACACCACAGTTCACAATCAGGAGTTTGGACTTCAACCAGAGCGCGTGATGAGTCACTGAGGAGCTTCATGCAAGGGACAAAATGTGAACTCATTTTGTGTGACTGGGGTTGCAGTATGGATAAATGAATGTAGGATGGCCAGAGCAGAAGCAAAGAGCTCCTTGTACTAGCACAGCTGAGAGAGATACTGGTAATTTTGAATACAGGGTTGCAATGGAGGTGGTGAATTCTAATTGGATTTGGGATATACTTGGAAGGTCAACAGAACTTACTGGTATATTGGATATGGAAGATGAGAAAATTAGTAGAGTCCAGGATGGTCCAGGACCTGAACCACAGTAGAAAGGCTAGTGCCATCTGTTGAGATAGAGATTTACAGATTGGGGACAAACAGAATTCTACTTATCTAAATGCTCAGGACATCTGCTATCTTGACCTCTTCATGTTAATTCTGGTACATTTAGGAAGAACACTCTCAAAGCTTTTCTTGATTTTAATTCAGTAGAAATGATGTACTTAGAGAATTTGCCTTATATTCATTTGCTCAGGTCACCAGATGCATGAAGCAGTTTTCCCAGTACTTCTAATTGTTCTCTCAAATGCTCTTTAGCTGAAGTATTGACTTCCGGTTTATTTCCTAAGAGTTCAGGATCCTCTACCCGTGGCTTAGCATGTTTAATGCAGTAACTCACATGGGCTTAATTAGCCCTCTGCAAGACTTATGCACATGCCGGAAGGAAGGATAGCTATTTCTGATTAAACTTAAGTCCTTCCCTTGCACAGAGAAACTCAGGTTCCTCTGAGGTGTTTTTTTTTTTTTTTCTTTTAATTTGGCATTATTGAATAAATGTGAATAAATGTTAGAAAAACTATTAAGGGAAATCTAAGGTTCTTCATAACTCAAGTGATTTTCCTTCAAAAGAAGACAGCAGACATGTTTTAAAATATGCCCTGCTGACTTTTCTTTAAAATAATTCTTCCTTTGGGGAAAAATATGTTTTGAAACACTTTTCCACAAGTGTCAGTCTTTACCACATAACTTCCACATTTTGCCATATTCCACAAAACATCTGCCACATTTCTATCAGTGTTTTCTTAACACCAACTTATCATATTTTAATATTCAAAAGAATATTATAATCAAAATTTTTACAAAAGTACCTCTAATGGAAAATCATAAAATTACTCATTTAGAGAAGAGTTAATGACATAAATAAATACAATTGTATCAGTGACTAGGGCTCTCAGTTGTGTCAGTCCTTCTCTATTTGAGCAGAATTATACTAAAAAAAATCTCTGGTCTTTTGTCTCTGGCGGATTGTGAAAGCTTCCCTTTACTGGCATTTACTCCCAGGAGTTTAGAAGCATTACCTGAAATTAAATAAGGGGAAATATTCCAAAGCTAAGTAGGTCACAAAACAGCATGGTGTGGGATTCCTAACATGAACTTGTGTACTGTTAATGGTCAGTATATCACCACTGGGAAGCACAAGATCATAAACTCTTTAAGTCAGCAGGAAAGTCAGTGAGGGTTAGTGAGGAGGAGCTAAATTCATAGTACAATCACTCTCAAGATGGATTTTAGTATTGGCTCTCTCTACATTTACTTACCTAGAGAGGTATTTGCCTGGCTTTGTTTGAAACACAGGCCAGAAGAACTCTTTCAAACAGAAATAACTTCACTTAAAGCAAAGGGAACCGAAGGCCTTGTGTAACCACTGTTCTTTTTTCTAGGATATGAGGTACAATTCCACAGAAATTTGGCACCACTCTTTAGTTAAGAGAATTTCAAATCTCTAGAAACTTGAAACCCTCCAGAGTACCTAGAACACTTTCCCATTCATGACATTTTGCTGAATGAGTTACAAGGAGGATCATATTCCTGCATTTTAAATTCATATTAGTAAATTTTACTTGTGTACTTTTTTCCCTTCTAGTTTTTATTCCAGTGCAATTTTTTTTACAAATTTAAGATCATACTGAATGTACAATGTTTCATCTTGCCTTTTTCACTTTCCATCTACACATATTTTCATGTCGTTACAGACTTTTCAATGACACAATTTTAAATGGAAGGATTATGTACATAAAGTGCATATGTCCAAAGAGTATGTCTGGATATAGCTCCATCAATTTTTACAAGGTGAACACACCTGTATAACCAGCAACCAGAGGAGAAAGCACTTCAGAAAGCCCTTTGTATTCTTTACCCAACCACTGCCTTCATCCTAAAGGTGACATTATTTTGACTTCTAACAACATAGCATAAGTATAATTTTTAGTGGCTCTGCAACCATCTATAGACAATGTTTTATGTAATCATTCTCCATTTTTCTAATGTAAGACCTTGAAGACACCCCTCCCCTTTTTGTTTTAACCACGAGAGCCTCCGGGCATATATTTTTGTCCATATCTATATTTCCTTAGAATAGAGTCCTAGAGATGGAATTTCTGGGACAAATACTATGAAAATTTCATTTTATCTTTTTTTTATTTTAATTTATTTTTATTGTAAACAAATGGGATACATCTTGTTTCTCTCTGTACATGGAGTAACAGCATACCATTTGCGTAATTATACATAGAGTAATTTACATAGGGTAATAATGTTTGATTCATTCTGTTATTTTTTCCTTCCCACCCCTCTTTTCCCTCTATACAGTCACTCCTTCCTCCATTCTTGCCCCCCTCCCACCCCCCATTATGTGTCATCATCTGCTTATCAGTGAGCTCATTTGCCTTTTGGATTTTTGAGATTGGTTTATCTCACTTAGCATGATATTCTCCAATTTCATCCATTTGCCTGCAAATGCCATAATTTTATTATTCTTTATAGCTGAGTAATATTCCATTGTATATATATACCACAGTTTCTTTATCCATTCATCAATTGAAGGACATCTAGGTTGGTTCCACAGTTTGGCTATTGTGAATTGAGCAGCTGTGAACATTGTTGTGGCTGTATCTCTGTAGTATGCTGATTTTAAATCCTTTGGGTATAGGCCGAGGAGTGGGATAGCAGGGTCAAATGGTGGGTCCATTCCAAGTCTTCTAAGGACTCTCCACACTGCTTTCCAGAGTGGCTGCACTAATTTGCAGCTCCACCAGCAATGTATGAGTGTACCTTTTTCCCCACATCCTGGCCAACACCTATTGTTGCTTGTGTTCTTGATAATCACCATACTAATTGGGGTGAGATGGAATCTTAAGAGTAGTTTTGATTTGCATTTCTCTTATTACTAAAGATGGTGAACATTTTTTCATATGTTTGTTGATTGCTTGTAGATCTTCTGTGAAGCATCTGTTCATATCATTAGCCCATTTGTTGATTGGGTTATTTGTATTCTTCATGTAGAGTTTTTTGAGTTCTTTATATATTCTGGAAATTAGTGCTGTATCTGAAGTATGAGTGGCAAAGGTATTCTCCCACTCTGTAGGCTCTCTCTTCACATTGCTGATAGTTTCCTTTGCTGAGAGAAAGCTATTAAGTTTGAATCTATCCCAGTTATTGATTCTTGTTTTTATTTCTTGTGCTATGGGAGTCCTGTTAAGGAAGTCTGATCCTAAGCCAACAAGGTGAAGATTTGGACCTACTATTTCTTCTATAAGATGCAAGGTATCTGATCTGATTTTAAGGTCCTTGATCCATTGTGAGTTGATTTTTGTGCAGGGTGAGAGATAGGGGTTTAGTTTCATTCTGTTACATATGGATTTCCAGTTTTCCCAGCACCATTTGTTGAAGAGGCTATCTTTTCTCCATTGCATATTTTTGGCACCTTTGTCTAGTTTGAGAAAATTGTATTTATTTGGGTTTGTGTCCATGTCCTCTATTCTGTACCATTAATCTACCTGTCTATTTTGGTACCAATACCATGCCGTTTTTGTTACTATTGCTTTGTAGTAGAGTTGAAGTTCTGGTATGGCGATACCCCCTGCTTCATTCTTCCTGCTAAGGATTGTTTTAGCTATTCTGGGTTTCTTATTCTTCCAGATAAATTTCATGATTGCTTGCCTTATTTCTGTGAGGTATGTCATTGGGATTTTAATTGGAATTGCATTGAATCTGTATAGCACTTTTGGTAGTATGGCCATTTTGACAACATTAATTCTGCCTATCCAAGAACATGGGAGATCTTTCCATCTTCTAAGGTCTTCCTCAATTTCTTTCTTCAGTGTTTTGCAGTTTTGATTGTAGAGATCTTTTACCTCTTTGGTTAGATTGATGCCCAAGTATTTTATTTTTTTGAGGCTATTGCAAATGGAGTTGTCTTCCTCATTTCCCTTTCAGCTGCGTATAAAAATGCTTTAGATTTATGTGTGTTGATTTTATAGCCTGTTATTTTGCTCCAGAAGTTTTCTGGAGGAGTTTTTTGGATCCTCTAAATATAGAATCATGTCATCCGCAAATAGTGACAGCTTAAGTTCCTCTTTTCCTATTCATATCCCTTTAATTTCTTTAGTCTGCCTGATTGCTCTGGCTAGAGTTTCGAGGGCAATGTTGAATAGAAGTGGTGAAAGAGGACATCCCTGTCTGGTTCCCATTTTTAAAGGGAACGGTTTCAGTTTTTCTCCAGTAAGAATGATGTTGGCCATGGGCTTAGCATAAATAGCCTTTACAATGTTCAGGTATGTTCCTACTATCCCTATTTTTTTCTAGTGTTTTGAGCATGCAGGGGTGTTGTGTTTTGTTGAACGCTTTTTCTAAGTCAATTGAAATAAGCATATAATTCTTATCTTTAAGTCTATTGACATGATGGATTACGTTTATTGATTTATGGATGTTAAACCATTCTTGCATTCCAGGGATGAACCCCACTTGATCGTGGTGCACGATTTTCTTAATATGCTTTTGGATACGGTTTGCAAATATTTTGTTAAGGATCTTTGCATCTATATTCATCAAGGATATCGGTCTAAAATTTTCTTTCCTTGATGTGTCTTTTCCTGGTTTGGGTATGAGGTTGATATTAGCTTCATAGAATGAGTTTGGTAGGGTACCCTCCTTTTCTATTTCCTGGAATACTTTGAGAAGTATTGGAATGAGATCTTCTTTGAAGGTCTTGTAGAACTCGGCTGAGAATCCATCTGGTCCTGGGCTTTTCTTGGATGGTAGGTTTTTAATGGCTTCTTCTATTTCATTGCTTGATATTGATCTGTTTAAATTGTGTATGTCCTCCTGGTTCAGTTTGGGAGGAGCATATGTCTCCAGAAATTTGACAATGTTTTTGGTAGATTCTATTTACAAATAGAAAGCCTGCCCTACAGAATGTTCTCAACAAAATATTCCATGAGGAGGAAATGAAAAACAACAATGGAGGTCAGCAAAGGGAGGAACTACCTTAGAGAAAAACCACTCAAAGGAGAAACCAAGCCAAATTAAAAACCAAAAATAAGCCAAATGACTTGGAATACAAATCATATCTCAATAATAACCCTGAATGTTAATGGCCTAAACTCATCAATCAGACTGGCAGAATGGATTAAAAAGAAAGACCCAACAATATGCTGCCTGCAAGAGACTTATCTCATAGAAAAAGACATCCACAGAATAAAGGTGAAAGGATGGGAAAAAACTTACCATGTACATGGACTCAGTAAAAAAGCGGAGGTTTCCATCCTTATATCAGATAAAGTGGACTTCAAGCCAAAGCTAGTCAGAAGGGATAAAGAAGAACATTTCATACTGATTAAGGGAACCATAAATCAGGAAGACATAACGATAGTAAATATTTATGCCCCAAACAATGGTGGATCCCTGTACATCAAACAAATCCTTCTCAATTTCAGGAATCACATAGACCACAACACAATAATTCTGGGTGACTTTATCGCACCGCTGTCACCACTAGATAGATCTTCCAAACAAAAAACAAAGAAACCATAGAACTCAATTACACAATCAATAACCTAGACTTAATAGACATATATAGAATATTCCATCCATCACAAGCAGATTTACTTTCTTCTCAGTAGCACATGGAACCTTCTCGAAAACAGACCATATGTTATGCCACAAAGCAGCCCTTAGGAAATGCAAAAAAATAGAAATACTGCCTTGTGTTCTATCAGATCATAATGGACTGAGAGTAGAAATCAATGACAAAATAAAAAACAGAAATTACTCCAACACCTGGAGACTAAATAATATGCTATTGAATGAAACATGGATAACAGAAAACATCAGGGAGGAAATAAAAAAATTCTTAGAGGTCAATGAGAATGATGATACAACATATCAAAATCTCTGGGACACTATGGAAGCAGTACTAAGAGGAAAATTCATTGCATGGAGCGCATTCCAGAAAAGAATGAAAAGTCAACAACTAAATGACCTAATATTACAGCTCAAAGCCCTCGAAAAAGAAGAACAGAATAACAGCAAAAGTAGTAGAAGACAGGAAATAATTAAAATCAGAGCTGAAATCAATGAAATTGAAACAAGAGAAACAATTCAAAAAATTGACAAAACAAAAAGTTGGTTCTTTGAGAAAGTAAACAAAATAGACAAACCCTTAGCCACACTAACAAAGAGAAGGAGAGAGAAAACTCAAATTACTAAAATTCGTGATAAAAAAGGAAATATCACGATAGACACCGAGATAAATAACATAATTAGAAGCTACTTTGAAAATCTGTATTCCAACAAAATTACTTGTGTACTTTTGTCTACCTATAACACCTTGTTCATTCCTGTCTATTCTGAAAATCTGCCTCAGTTCAATTCCATTGTACAGTCTGACTTCTTAGAATATTTACACCCCTAATATTTGGACAGATAATTTGAAAATTTGATTATCTGACTTAATTATTTTTATACCTTCAAATTTTAATTCGAATATTATGGTTACATGATTCTTATTGTACATCTGCACCACAGTTCAGTAATTCCTACATTTAGGTTGGTTCAGATAATCATGCCTCACCTGACTTAATAAAGTCACATATGTTTCACTTCCTCCATATGCCATGTACCATAGAGAGGGTAAAACATAATTATCTCCCAGCCCAGAACAGGTATGAGGGTGAATAGTTGTCTAAATGTGCAAAGAAATCATTCCCCATATAGGACACCAAGAAAGCTGAATTATAAAATTAAAATTAAAAAAAACCAACAGTTTTAAGAAAGCATGGTTGAGCTAGTAGGAAAGAAAAACATTTCAAGACCAGAAATGAGAAGCAAGAACAAGGAAACATTGGACTCGGAGTTGTTACTGAGAATAACTGCAAAATACATGCAATTTCTAAAATATGACCTAAAATGAAAAAGGAAACCACATAATATAGAGGCATACATGTATGTGACAAAACTAAAAGAAAATCAATGAGATTATGAAAATTTTGAGAGGGAAGATTACCCAGGGTAGGAGATCAGAGACTCTTACATTGGAAGATTCAAAAATACTAGTAATGCTATAAATCAGTTTCATCTGATACAAAAAAAAGTGTAAGCCATAAAGCAAACGTGTAATTTTTCTGGTAACCAAATTTTTGAAAGTAAATGTTAAATTTACTTTTTATTTTTTTATTGGTGCATTATAATTATACTTAATAGTGGAATTCATTATGCCATTTTCGTACAAGCACATAACATAATTTGATCAAACTCTTCCCCGAATCCCTTCCTTTTCCCTTCCACCCTCCCTCCCCTGATTCAATTGCTTTACTCTACTGGTCTCTATTCTATGATTATTACTGTTATTGTAATTAGTGCATTACAATTAAACATGTGAGCAGAATTCACTATTGTATAATTGTACATGGACATGGCATAATTGGGCATATTTTATTCTTCAGAACTTCCCCATGCCTTCCCTCTTGATTCTCTTTCTTTACTCCATTAGTAAATTTATTTCAATAATATACTTAACCTATTAGACCTAAAATATAATCATGCAAAATGTAATCAATATAAAATTACTGTGATACTTTACATTCTTTTCTTGGTTCTGAGTCTTCAGAATTGGGTTTGTTTGCTTCACTCACAATACACCTCTGTTTAGACTAGTCACATTTTTAAGACTTCAAGTGTGATGGCTATTGAATTCAGAGAACACAGTTTTATACATTAAGGTGGGTAGTAGGTGAGAATTTTTAAGATTATTTCTTAAGCCGTACATATTTATTTGTTCAAAGTGCAATAAATTATTCCTAAATGCAAGGGGAAAACTTAATATTTGGAACCCATTTACCAATAAAATGTTTTTTTCCTCTAAATTGTAGAGATATTAACATTTCCTTCTTTCCTTTCCCTCTTCTTTCCCTCCTTCTATTCCTTCTCTCTCCTGCCTTCCCTTCTTCTTCTCTTGTCCTCTCTGGTACACAGAGGTTTTGTGTGTTGTACTTTGTATTACATCTTTCTTTATGGGTGATTTGGACAAATTTTTTGGATTTGTTGCTATAAAGCCCTTCAGGAAAGTTCTCTTTGATTTCTTGACTCAAAATAAATTTACCAACAACTAAGTGTGGGGGTCATTTACTCCCTTTTAATCACATAGTTCCAAATAAGCATTCTTGAAAAAAAAAAACTTTTTAAAAAACTCGATTAAAATTGCTTTTGATGGCTGACAAATAGTCAGCAGCTTGTGTGTGAGCACTTTTAACAATGACGATGGAGCGTTTTAAATAGGAAAAAAGAGTGTGTCCCTATGGTAGGTGTAATACAAGCACTTTCCTTATCCTCCTTATCCATTTCGGACTCAGTTTCTGCAAATGTTCACAAACAATACAGAGTAGTGAGGATACATATACAGGGGGGAAAATATAGGTACAAATAGGGTGGAACAGAACTGGGTGCTTAAATTAGAGGTCTGCAAGCTGGTCTGTGGGACAATTCCAGCAGGTTCCTGTGTGTCCATGGCACATAAGCAGGGGATAGATTTTATAAGTATTCAATGGCTGGAAAAAAAAAGTCAAAAGAATAATGTCATGTGACACATAGAAATTATGTAAACTAAAATTCTAGTGTCTATAATGTTTTATTAAGAAAAAAACATGTTCCTTTCACTTATATAATATCTTATGGCTGCTTCTGTCTACAAATGGTAGTGTTGAGTAGTTCTTAGAGACTGTATATTCCACAAAACCCAAAATTTATATTTTTCAGTTATTTTAGAAAAACTGGCCAACTCCTGGTTTAAATCATCACTTTTCCCAGATGACAATCAGTTTTTCTGTATAATGACAGAATTAAAAATACAGGGTTTTGAATCATGGAAATTATTTAAAAAACAATTATAAAGTGATCTTTAATTTTTATGAGTTTACTTTCACCTTTCATGCTTTGGAGTTATTGACATTCATCATAGACTTGTCTAATTCAGGAAAAGAGACACCAGATCTGTTTGCATCTCTGCTATCACCTAAACTATACCAGAGACTTTGGGAGAGTCAGACTCTAGGAGACCTATAAGGCCAGAAAAGATGAAGTTAGATTATTTGTATGGTCCCTTATAGTTTTATGACTAATTATAGAAATAACAAGTAAGAAACAGTGAAAAGAAATCATTGAGACAATAAACTTTGAAGTCAACTATGTCAGTTTTGAGCCCTTTGGGCCATATTTATAGATGTGGGTAAGTAAATCTGTTGTACATTAAATGACATAATGTATTAGGGTTTTTCTTAGCATAGTATAAGCAACTGATATATGAAATACATCCTCTGAGAAAAACTACAAAACCCCTGACATAAACATAAGCATCCCCTATTATTCTTGTCAGGGTCTGATGGAATTGAGGCAAAAAAGTTATTGTCTTGATGCAAGTGGAGATGTTTTCCCAAGCAAGTACAGGGTACCTGGACAGAATGGCTGCAGCGTGCCCACTTTCTAATTGCCATGTGGAAAGACTGGCTAAATTTTGGCCTCTGATTCCTAACACTACTATTTTTAAAAACTCCTACGCAATTGCCAGGTGAAAAGAAACCATGTGTCCCCTGACCCCTCAGTAACTGATCCTGTATTTTCCACAGAAAACCTAACACCATGGACACAATTTCTGACAAAACCATTTGGAAATATTTCAAAATAAAAACTTCAGCAGGGTGCAGTTGCCCACGCCTGTAATCCCAGCCACTTGGGAGGATCTGGAGTTCAAAGTGAGCCCCAGCAATTTAGCAAGGTTCTAAGTGAGACCCTGTCTCTAAATAAAATACAAAGAAGTGCTGGAGATGTAGCTCAGTTCACCCCAGGGTTCAATCCCCTGTACCAAAAAAAAAAAAAAAAAAAAAAAAAAAGAAAGAAAGAAAGAAAGAAAGAAAGAGAAAAAATTCAAAATAAAAACTCTTATTTTGAACCTACATACCTATCAGTGAAGAGCTGAATTTTTGAAATGTGATGGAAAGACCCAAGTAATTTATTTGTCCCTTCTTTCTTGAATTTTAGCAAGTAATACTCCACAAGAGTACTGAAATTTCTAAGGAAGTAATTTGAATAAGAATGTTTCACCTCAGCAATAACAAATTTCATAATTACCTATGACTGACATGGCATAACATTCTAACAAAATTAACTTTTTTTTTAATGTTCTAACACCTTGGTTGGAGATAAGTGAGAGGGAAATAATTACTGAGAAGTCAATAAACAAAAGTGAAATCTCAGACTTGAACCTGAAATACCCTTTTATTGTTTTCACCTGACTCCTGCTTGCTTACACTCATTCACACACATTCCTCACTACCCACAAAACTCCCTTCAAGAAGAAAGTATCTGAACATGTTGAGAGAGGAGGTGGTAGCAAAGGCTGCAAAGAATTATCTACTTGAAAAAAATCAGCCTGAATTGCTTTTATCTCACCAAGACTATTCTCACCACCAACTCCACAATGAAGGCAGAAAATTAATTTCATTACCAAGCAACATTTTCAGTCACAGTCCTGTAAACTATTCAATACCAGAGCTGAATTTCCCTGAGTGTTTTATGATGGGTCCACCTTAATACCTTTGTTATGATTTTGAAGTTTTGTTTGGAAAAAGGAAAAATAAAGACTCCCAATTTGGAAAAATGTGTCAAACATGAAACATGATGACATTCAATGCCATAGTAATATTTCCCTAAAGCTTAACATTACCAACATGGAATTAGAAAAACTTCCTGAAGTTATCCATTACCCTAGACCTACAGCATTCACAAACACAACTATTAATTCTTTTGATCTTTTTTTAAAAGCAGTGAATTCTACAAGGAATAACTACAAATAATAATCCAAAAAGGGATTACTCTTAAGACCCAATTTGTTGGCTATAAGCTAGTTTTTCTGCCTCTCATGAGGCATTAGAAGTGTATTAATTAAATTATTACAACAAAAAAGAAGTTATGGTATTTTGCACACAAAAGTGCCCTAAAGAATTTCATAGATTTATGGTAAATGTAGAAGAGTATAAAAAGAACAACTTAAATTACTATTCATTCTATTTTTACTTATAATTCTGAAACTACTAATTATTTGCTAAGTTCTATTTGTAGAGAATTCACTTCAAGAAGTTCCAAGTGTTTTATAGATAACTAATAGATTTTTGACAATTTACAGATGCTAAGGTTATTTGTAAAATTAGAATTCTCATAGGGAAAAAATTAAAGTCAAAGAGAAGTGAACTAACTCAACTTAGTCTAGTGGTGCTATTTCCTTGGCCACATTATGTATTGTTCCAAAGTAATACAATCTGGAGTTTCAAGTATAGTTTATATATATGCTTATATATAATACATATAAATATGTACACACATATATATGATTTTTTATATATTTTATGTAGTAACATGTTTCAGATTTAGTAGTGTCTCACTAGCGACTTAAACTGAACTAAACTTATGTTAACTAAGATAGGAGATCTCTAGGAAGAAAATGTTTTATTATCAAGTTCCCAATGAACTGCCTCTTAGCAGGATTTATGACATTAGGCAAGTCATTTGACTTCCCTGGATTTCAAACAAATCGTCTGTAAAAGTAGCATATACCACCTAGGTTGGTTGTGAGGATTAAATGAGACGGTTAAATCCTATGTGCCTAATGAACAGGGCAGACACATAATAAATGGTAAATTTTCTTTCTGTTTCTTTTTAGGTATACAACTACAGCCAGCTATGAACTCATCTAGTCACATTATCATCTGGGTCAGATTTCTGCTGGTTTTGCTGGTGCATGCAGTAGAGCTTCCCATGGGAGGGAAGGAATAAAAAGGTGACTGAGTTATTTTAAAATAGCTGGTTTTGCTGTTCCTGTGTCAATGATTTCAACAGGTATATGAAACTTTCAGGGGATGAGATCATACTTAGAGTTTAGAAACACACAATGAGATGCCTCAGAATTCAAGCTAATAAGAGATCAAGCTGCACTCTACTCTTGTAAGTATTACTTGAATTAGAATTTAGTTAAAATTATTTTTCATTTTACTGAATAATGCAGTTTTGCTCAAACAAATATGACCTGGATTTTTCTCTTGTGTTTTCTCAAGCTTTCTTTCAAATGTGAGAAAGTTTTAGATTTTGATATGTAAGTAAAGAGAACAACTGAATCTTCTGTTACTAATTTTATAATTTCAGGCAAAAAATCACAAAGTTTTGAGAACTGGCTCCATAAAATATAGGAAACCTTACTTATAAGATTGTTGAAAACATGAAGGAGAATGTACATAAAACACATCAGTTTCCTGGTCTATAGCAGGCACTAAAAAATGTCACATTTCTGCCTCTTAATACTAAATATTTAGAACAAGTGCCATGTCTCAGATGCATTGTTAAATAGTGTATATTCCCAGCCCAGCTTGGTGTTTCTTCAAGTTGAATGGCTCCATGTCTCCCATAAAATATTGCTCTCAGAGTTATAATATTTGGTTTTAAATATTTTCCAAGCTTCCTGAGTTTTGGAGCACATGACTTCCTTCAAAGCAAGCATTCACATAAAGCCTCTAACTTAAGCATTCTCTTACTTTGAACAATGAAGGCAGATTAAAATACATTTTCCCTTCAAAAATTCTATAGCCAAGAATAATACCAGAACCATGAGAAATATCAAAGAGTAGATTATTTTGTTTGGCAACCAGTCATCCTTGACCAGTCTTTAAAATTATGAGGGACACAGAATTAAAGATCCAATATGTCATTCTTATTCTGGCACACAAATAATGTTTAAGAGATGCTGACAGCTGAATTTTCCTTGCCATCATGTAAAATTCTATCTCATACTTTTCTTTTCCTTTCTGCATTTTATACTTTCTGCCCTACTTCAGTCCTTATTGTCTCTTCCCTGCAAGTGCCAATTTAAGAGACATTTTTTCCTGACCTCTCAGCATCTATACTCAACTTCTCCAATTCATCTTTTACATTGATGAGAGTGAAAACTCCAGGAGACAAATCAGACCATGCCAGATATTATGTGGCTACACAAATTTTCTTCAGTAACTTAAAAACAGGTTGTTAGTACTATAGGAGACACAAAACTGGGAGATCCAAGACCCAGAAGAGACAAGTGAGTCTGACATTGATTTGAGTAATTTAATAATACCTAAGTTGAACACCCAGCAGAAAATGCTTGCTTGAGGCTAAGAAATTAGAAGAGTTTATGCAATCTCACAAGGTTGGGAAGACAGATATTGGAATTAAGAGCTATCCTGGGGAATGTGCCAGCCTTTCACCTTAGATTCCTGAAGGGCTGTACCCTAGGAGTTAAGGTGAGGCAGAAATAGATCATAACTTATAAAAATGGAAGCCGCCTTAAGTTAGCTCACTTCCTGGTTGGGTAAAATTGCCCTTTCTCAGCCTTCCAGATGAAAAAGAAAATCCTCTCTGGAAAAAAAATAATAACCCAAACTTCTAAAAATGTTCCCATATTTATTGGTGGAAATCCAATAAAATATTACTAGGCATGCCAGAAAACAAACCCATATTAAAAAAAAAAAAAAAAGTAAAATACAGAAACATATCCTTGGGTTGGCCAAATAGTAGAGTTAGGAAACAAACTTTAAAAAAACTGTGATTTGTATGTTTCAACAAGATAGACAATTTCAGAGGTTTCTGATGCTCTCAGTCCTGTCAATTCTAGTGAACAGAAGCATTGTGATATTAGGTCAAACAAACCCAAGAAGTCATCTCTCTTTCCCTAAGGTCCCAGATACAGTCATCAGCAAGCCCTTCCCTTAAGTATACCTTCCCTAATGTCTACCCTCTTACTCCACTGCTGTCACCTAAGAGGTACCCTCCTTACACCAGTGAGAAAAGAGTAACCTCTTTTCTGGTGGATGTGGAGAGGAAGTCAAACAAATGGGCCTTGCTCTTCCCCAGCAAGGGGAACGACTCCCAGCTCACAGCTCTGTCCTGTCACATTTCCCCACAACTCTCCACTTTTCAAAACACTCAGGTTAAATGGTTTCTTGGGTCTCTATTTCCTCATGAAGTTTAGCATGCCATGAAATGCTTATAGTAAAGAATTTATATCCTTTCTCTTGTTAATCTGTCTTTTATGATTTCATTGATAGGACCAAAGCTGGATATCAAGAAGGGCATAGAGAAAAAGAGATTTTCTTCCATTCCCTTTCTTACAATCTCTACCCAAACCGACCTCTGTCACTATCCCTTCTAAGATAGATTTTTCTGTTTTCTTCAATAGATCCTCGTTATGGTTTAGAGATGAGGTGTCCCCCCACAAATTCATGTGTGAGACAACACAAGAAAGTTTAGAGGTAAAATGATTGGATTGTGAGATGTTTAACCTAATCAGTGCAGGTAGGGATCAACTGGGTGGTAACTTCAGGAGTGGGGATGTGGCTGGAGAAGGTAAATCACTGGGAGCATGTCTTTGTGGTTTATATTTTATTCTTGTTGAGCAAAAGCGCACTCTCTCTGCTTTCTAGAGCCATGTTCTGACCTTCTTTCCTCCACCACACATGTTCTGCTTCACCTCAAGCCCTGAGGAATGGAATCAGCCACCAATGAACTAGAAAATCCTAAAAAGAACCCCCAAATAAACTTTTCATTCTCTAATATTCTCAGATCTTTTGATCACAGTGGCAAAAAGCTGACTAAAACAATCTTCCTGTGGTTCTTTTGTTAATCCATAACTCATTTGTGCTCATTTTTTAATATTTGTTACCATCCCCACTGAAAGGTAAGGACAATTAATACACAGACCACTTCGTTTCTATTTACTTCTGTATTTCCTGTTTGGAAGAATATTGAGCTCAAAATAGTCAAGAATTGCTTGTTGAATAAATTAGCACATCAGCATAGTCAACACAGGTCTTCATTGCCTTGAGAAAATTTGCAACTAGAATGTATTTCAGTCATAGGACCCGTCTGTACCCAATGGGTGTTCATTTCTCTAGATTTTCCTCCTTATTTATCCCTCTCAAAATTCAGTGCTGTTGCAACTTAGTTGTGTCCTGTAGCATATATTTATTTCATATCCATTTTCTGTGAAGAGTTGGGGTAAGCATTATACTGTGAAATAAATGTCACTATTCAAATTCAACACAATGGACACAGATGACAATTTTGCAACATGCTTGAAATGACACAAGTTATTTTCAAAAAGGCATATAAATAAGAATTTCACTATAGTTGTTAATTTCATACAAAAGACTGAAAATTTCTCAAGCTGACTGGGACCGAGATTTCACTGGTATCTCATTATAATTTCCTGGTTTGGGACAATCACAAACTATATTATATAGGTATACCACACTCTGTCCTCTGCAGGTTGTTTGCAGACTACTGTCTGTTTACACCGATCATTCACTTTCTTTATTGACAAAAATGGTCCACTAAAATTTAAGGATAATTTAGGTGTATTACAAATGAGTTTTATTAGGAGTAGTAACCTTATTTTCTGTGAATGGCTTGTGAGTAGAATAAGAACATCATTTCCAATTTTAGCCTCCTGTTAATGTAATTAAATGCTTTATGTATGCCTTATATAAAAAGCATATAATTGGGCATATAACACAAAATTACTTCTTGTGTGCTTTATTAGTACATAAATCCACATATTCTAGTTGTTCTCATGAGAGTGTAGGGGAGGTAATTTGTAGCCACCAGGAAGCATTTCCCAATGTCTGGAAGAAATGTTGGTTGTCAAAACTGTAGAAAGGGCACGACTGATATCTGGTGGGTGGAAGTCAGTGATGCTGCAAACAGGCTACCATGCATAAAAATTCTCCCCCACACACATGAACAAAGAATTATCCAGCCAAACATATATTAGAGTTAAGAAATTCAGGTTTATTCTTAAGTCAACTGGGTCTAGAATTAAATCTCAATAAATTCATACTAACAGAAGTTTGAATCAGTCTTCCAAAGCTCAAAAACAGGGAAATATTCTTCTCCATTTTTAATATACAACTCTTGACCATTCCTTCCTGAAACAGATCAGATTCATCTATATTGTTGAATTCAGTAAATGCCTGGTGGTTGCATCAGCACTTGCCACTTTGCTGCATATTTTGACATTTTGCAGATTTGGACTGGTCTTGGGTCTTTGGAAAGCATTTGATGGCTTCATCAGAAACACATTTACCACATTTTGCTTTTAAGTTTTGGAATAAATTCCTTGCTTTGAACAAGTGGCTAATAAATATTTTATTTTGATGGTAACCCTGGAGCCACCCTCATGTTCTTTTATCCTTTGTGATCAGTTGCCTTTCTTTATAAGTGCTTTTTAAAAGCACATCATTCATATTAAATGGTGCACATTTACGTGGATACCTCAAGGAATTTTCAAACAGTGAACACATTAGTATAACCATAACCAGATCAAGAAATAGAAAGTTAATCACGATGGGAGAAGACCCCTTTGAGCTCCTCAGAGACACTAGCCCTATGCACCTTTTCAGGTAAATCCTATTTGAACTACTGGCCTCATTTTTACCTATGTTGGTGCTTTGTATAAATGCAATCAAATGACATTTACTATTTCATGACTGACAGATCTGCTCAATGTATTCTTAATACGTTTGGCTCCTTTGCACACAGTAGCTATTTGTTTTCATTGCTGCACAGCATTTTACTGTGAATTGACCAAAATTTATTTATCTGTCTGACAATCATTGGCAGACATTTTAATTATTTTCAGTTTATTGGTATTATAAACAGATACAGTGAATTTCTTTGTCTATGATCTTTGATACCATATATATCTACACATATACACGTGAATTTCTGTTGTTTTATATTATTTTAATAATATTGCCAAATAGCTTATAAAAGGGTCAAAATTTATACTCCCACCAGCAATGTCTGAGAGTTCCAACGACTCCATATCCTCACCAACAGTTGGCATTTCCAGTCATTCTTACATTAAGCATTGTGATGTTATTTATATCTCATTAGAAGTTTACTATGCATTTTTATTATAACTAATAAAGTTGACAACTATTTCATGTGTTTATTGATCATTTGAAAAATTTTTTTTATTTTAAATAATCTTTGTATAAGTATTTATTCAAGTCTTTCACCATTACATTAGATTGTGTTTTAGGACTTAATTATACCTTCTTTATATTAGTCCTCTGTGGGAATTAAGTAGTTTCAATAGCATCTCTCACTTTACATTGGTTGTCTTTTCTTTTTATTTGTTGTGACTTTTGATAAACAGAAGTTCTTAATTTTAATGTACTACAATTTATTGGTGATTCCTTAAAATTGTATTCAATAAAACCAAGTAAAATCAGCTTGGTATTACAAAACACTCCTGAATGTAATCCCCCACTGTGGGTCTTATTTTATCTGTCCAATGTGCCATAACAGAGGTCAGAATCTACCAACAACTTGGGTCCAAAGATCCCACCAGTATAAACTAAATACTATATCCACTACAAACTGAATACTTTATTAGCATTAAGTCATATAAAGGGTAAGCTTAAAAATTCATGTTATGAACAGTACAATAAAGGGAAAAATATGTTCCCATTTTTTTCATTAGTATTCCAGTGTATATATACATACATGTAATTATTATTTCCTAATAAACAATCTAATCATATACCAAAATAACTTAATCACTACATAGGAAATATAAAATTAGTTTATTTAAAAATATATAATGCTTTCAAAATTTGATAATTCATATCATTTCTTGAATGAAATAATTAAAATCACAGACCTATCTAGTAAGGAAAGAAAATGCTAAAGAGTTAAGCTTCTATGAAACTGTTGGTAAGTAAAATCCTCTTCAGATGTAGAATCAATTCACCATATATATATATGGCAAAACATTAAGTGCAATTCACACAAAAACACATCCTTTCCTCTAGTTTTTGTTAATGACATTATTTGCTATGATTATCTGTTTAACTGTGTAACTGTCTTCCATGGGCTGATATGGATCTGATACTGTTATTCATTCATATAAGATCATTTTAGTTTTCCTTTAATGTCCTTTCTCTGAGTATAATTTGTGTATGTACACACACACACACATTATTACTACATATGCAATAAACTCCAACTTCACAAGTCATATTAACTTAAATTTGGCTTTAATTAAATTTTGGGAATGGAATGCTTAACAGAACTTCTTTGATAATGTTATTAATGGGTAACTACATATTTCCCTATTACAAAGTTAGATTTTGATTATTATTTATTACACACCACATGGTACCAGTCTAATCAGCATATAAACAAATTGAAGTTTGTCAAATATAATGAAATCACAAGACCCGAGGGTTCTATTCAATTACACTGAAGAGCAGGAAGATTTTTTTTCTTGTTTGCCAAATCAAACAGCCTCAGCAGATGGAGGGTCAGATAGTTCTACATCAGAGTCCCTCACACAGTTGGTAAATTACATTGAAAAATGCACTGCACCTTAGCACTAGGTGTATGCTAAATATGTCCTAGGAATTTGTACAGGAAATGAGCACCTCTAAAATGACTGAGTAAAGATTTCCCTTCCCATGAAATGTATATGGAATTATCAGACTATGTTCAACATCTTTTACTTGTTAATCAAGATGCACCCAAATGTTTTCTGGTCAGAGGCTGCATGTCTGAAAAAGGCAAAGAAAACATGCAACATCTTCATCTTAAGGCCCCTTTGCTTAAGACTTATGCCAGCTTTCACAAGCAGAGGATTATTGGCTAAGGTATAAGGAATACTTTGCACGTGGGCTTTTCAAACAAATGACACTGAGCATGACCATAGGTGCGTACTTTCTGAACTTAAAGTTCAAACCTGCCCTTATGCAGTAAATTCACTTTAACAAACTCACAGATGCTAGATTACAGTTAGTGGGCAACCCTTCTGTCACAAATTCCTCCAGTTGCTTCAGTGATCCACATGTGTTTCAAGTCCTAGGCCATTCAGAAAATTAGAGAAATCTACTTTAGGCACATGTAAAATCAAAGTATATCAATATATTGTAGGTATGATATTTGCAGTACATTGTAGGAAATAAAAGGAAAGAGATGCATTTGTGGCTGATTTCTTGATATAGCCTAACTTGGCTTATAAAGATTAAAGAAAAATGAAATCTAAATATGGCCTTGACCAGATGGGTGAGGGAAATTCCACTTTTTGTCTGATTTGGGAAGTACATTTTCTATTATTAAAAATAGCTCTAATAGAATTTACAGTAAAAAATCCATCTGACCAATGATCCAGGTTCCTTTACTTTATGCTCCCTTTGGGAAAATGCTTAATTACAGTTTTGTTCTGGTATACACTTCTGTCTTTTCTCTGTATCATCATAGTGATAATATGATATTTTGGCAAAAGCTGGTGAACATTATAAGACAGAGAGCCCTAGAGGTATTGGGATCCACCAGCATCTTATATTTCAGTATCCTGCTACTGAATTCCTTCTCATCACTCATCATGACTCTTAGCACAGAGTATTAGATAACTCAGAATCAGGACAGGAAAATTGGAACACAATTACTCAGATAAAGAAATGAGAGGAGTCATCTAGGTCTCAAAGTCTGATTTTACCACTAACTGTTTCATCACATTTGGGACCATGAGAAATCCTATATAAAATTACAAATTCTCCCACCAGAAAGGGCCCATAGTAGAGGTGTGTGCAAAAATGGGGATAGGGGAAAAAGAGAAAAAGAGACTGCTAACTGTGGTGGTATGGTTTGGCTTTGGAAATAACCAAGTCAGAATATTGATAACTATTCTGTCATTCAGCAACTGCATGACATAGGAAAGTTATTTCATCTGTATGAACTCAGCTTTTTCTACATTAATATTATATCATTGATTTTAGGAAGTTGGGAGAATTAAATCTGTAGAGAGAATTCAAATATTGGTTTTCATTCTCTGGATAATAAAGTAGGACCTACTTTGACCAGAGTGAAATTATCAGAGCATCAAGTGACATACTTTTGTAATTCAAAATTATGGGATCTATCTACAGAGAGTAGGAATAGAGGAAGAGAAATTAAGGGCATCCATGAAGGTGTGGTTCAAATCTCTGAGAGTTACAAAACATAAATTGAGATTTTGCCAACTTACATTTTTTAGAACTCTCCTTTCTACTCATTGCTCCCAGAAAATGACAGGAGCTTATTTTATAATTGAATTATATCTAGGGCATAGTTAGTTATACACAATTCAAAATACAATCATCAAATGTAGTTTTATATAAACATTTGAGGAAACAATGTTTGATGATTGTATTTTGAATTGTGTATAACTAACAATGCCTGTGAATGTAATGTGCACATCATTATTGCCACAAAGTTACCAGAGTTCCCTGCATGAGATGAAATTATAATAATCCATCAGCTTTTGTTTCTCCAAGAATAATATTCTAGAGGTATAGCAACTCTTTTTGGCAATAGGCATCTTCATTTACTTCAACTTGATTTTAACAAATCAGGATAGAAACAGACAACAGGGAATGATAGACGGATCCAGAGATTCATTGCCACTTCCTATCCTCACCAGCACATGAGTCACTATGGACTGTAGTAGTAGTGATCCTATAGCAATGGGTTGCTAATACAGGAATGCCAGGAAGCATTATATACACACATGCGTATGTGTATTTATGGGACTATATAAATACACATATGTGTGCATATGTATATTTGCACTGCTACATATATATGTGTGTGTGTGTGTGTGTATATATATATATATATCAGTGTGCAATATGCCTATATGAATATATACAATCTAACATGTCCACTCATTTACCAAATTATTTGCTGTATTTGGAGCAAAAAGTCTTCAATTCAAGTCTAACTTTGCCTTATATTATCTCCCCAGCAGACTATAATCTCCATTTGGGCAGAAGAAACTCTATCCTGCTTTATCCTTTGCACCTCATAAATTTCCTAAACTGCCCAGTGATTTTTTATTAAACAGGGAATCAAACACAGGGGCATTTTATCCTTATGTTTCATCACAGCTATTTTTATTTATTTTGTTTTTGACATGGGCTGTCACGAGATTGCTAAGGCTGGCCTTCAGTTTATAACCTTCCTGCCTCAGCTTCCCAAATTTCTGGGTTTATAGGCATGCACCACCACTCCCAGCTCCAATAAACATTTATTTCTCTCCTTCCTTCCTTCCTTCCTTCCTTCCCTCCTTCCCTCCCTCCCTCCCTCCCTCCCTCCCTCCCTCCCTCCCTCCCTCCCTCCCTCCCTCCCTCCTTCCTTCCTTCCTTCCTTCCTTCCTTCCTTCCTTCCTTCCTTCCTTCCTTCCTTCCTTCCTTCCTTCCTTCCAGGGATTGATCCCAGGGGTGCTTAACCACTGAGCCACATCTGCAGCCCTTCTTATTTTGAGACAGTGTCTTGCTAAGTTGGCCTAGGGCCTCACTAAGTTGATGAAACTAGCTTTGAACTTGTGATCCTCCTTCCTCGGCCTCCTGAGCCACTAAAATTGCATGTGTGCACCACTATGCTCGGCACAATGAACAGTTCTTGAATAAAGAAATAAGAAAGACTTGTAGGACATTTCTTTTTAAAGTACTGTGCTATCCTCTTAAATTAGTTTTTGAATTTAATTCTTGGAAGAATATAAATCATGTAGAAATTGTTCTAATAGAAGGCAGCTGAGGTTTACAGGAACTGAAATAAACCTTAGTAAAAGTCAGATTTCAGTGTCTGGCAAAGCCCATATAGATTTCTTTTGGTTTTGATTTCTGCTTCTCTAAATTGAAAATGACCATACACATACCATCACGTGGTGGTTATAAGGAGCAAATTAGATTGGCTACATGCATAGAGTCTATGAAGAAGACAGTATAAATAGGAGGCATTGTTACTTTAACTTCACATGCTTCACAGCATGACATGTAATCATGAAACCAACTGCACTACTGGAAAAACTCAGAGAATGGGGTCCTGATGGGGAAGGCTTTAGAATTCTTTCACATCCAAAAGACAACACAATAAGCTTGTAGAAGAAAATCGTATAGGTTGCTAGGGAAACAAAATTCCTAGACTTTTGACCCAATTAATTTGTCAGCTCTGTAACAATAGTGAAAGAACTATCAACAAACACATAGTCTGTCCTCTCACTGATTATGCCACTGTTACATAATTACCTGTTAAAGGAAATACAAATGCCTACCTTTCATTATTTTAGGAGACATGTATTTCCTTAAAAATACTTCTACAGTTCACTCACTGAGTTAAATAATTTTAAGGTAAACATAGGAGACATTCTTTTGCATATGGTGTGAAGAATTATAGATTGACTTAACTATTTGGGGTGTCAGAATAGGCTTGTATCTTTTGGCATTAGCATCTTTCTGGGACAAATATTTTTGCAAGTTAGAACAATATGAAAAAATGTCATGGAGAAAAGTTACTATAAAAAATAACTTTGTTCTCCCAATAATAATCCAGATATACAGAACTGGAAATAAAAGCATGTTAAGAAATCTCTTTATGAGTTTATTCATGTTTGGAAGAATTTGACTCCCTGACGATAGAATAAATGAAGAATATGCTTCCATGTTGATTGCGGCATTTTTCATAATGACTAAGATATGGAATCAACTTAAGTTTCCATAAACAAATGAATGCATAAAGAAAATGTAGTACATAAACACAGTGGAATACTATTCAGCCTTAAAAATGAACAAAGACCCTGTCATTTATGACAACATGGATGAACCTGGAAGAAATTATGTTAAATGAAAGAAGCCAGATACAAGACAAACACTGCATGATCTCACGTATGAAATCTAAAAAATTTGAACTCAGAGAAGCAGAAAGTTGAATGGTGCTTATCAGAGGCTGGGGAGTTGGGTGTTGGAGGATTCAAACTGTTAGATAACAGGAATAAGTTAAAAGATCTGTATAACAGGATAGTTGTAGTTGATGACAATCACTAATTGAAAATCACTAAGAGGGCACAGCTTAAGCATTTTCACCACAAAAAATGAGTGAGGTAATGTACATGGTAATTAGCTCAAAGGGCCATTTCATAATGTGTAATTTTTTATAATTCATATTCTACAGAATAAATATATACAATTTTGTCAAGTTAAAAATTAAAATAATATTGTTAAATTCTGAAAAAAGAGGAAAAGAGTAAATAACAATTTTTCTTCTTATACATCATGTTTAGAATGAGCAGAAGGAAAGTTGGCATATCTAACTTTCTCAGAACACAAAGTATAATTGCTTATGTAGTACTGCAGGCTAATTACTACAGTTTGAATATAAATAGTATTCCCCAAAGGTCCACATATTAAAGGTTTAATCTTCAGGGAGACTGTATTGGGAGATGCTGTGGAACTTTAGGAGGTTAGAGGTTATGGGAAGTCCTTAGCTCATTGAGAACACACCCTCAAAGGAGACTGGAGAACTTCCGCCAGCTCATTCTCTCTGCTTCTTGGATCTGGATGGGAGCACTCACTCAGACACATGCTTCCCAAACCAATGGGGCCACCCAACCTTGGACCTGAATCTCCATAATTGTGAACCAAAACAAACACTTCAATTTATAAGTTAGCCTGCATCAAGTATTTTTTTGCGTAACGTGAAATCGACTAACACACCACCCCAAGATTTGCTGCACCTTAGGATTATGTCACAGTGAAGTAGAGAACTCTTCAAATCAGGTTTTAGACCTGTTACCCTGCTTCACCCTGAATAACATTCGCCATGATACCTCATCTTGAACAAATTTTAATGGTTTGTATTATGGTTCAAAGAATACTGACAATTGGACTGATATCCCAACAGAATTTCTCATTGCCCAGTTGTATGCAAATGATTCAAATGCCTCCTTGCCTTTGGTTTTCCCACCTGTAAAATGAAGATAAAAGTACCTTTCTAACAAGACGAAATGATGCCATATACATAAAACCCAAAGTGATGTGCAGTCCATATCTGATGGTCAGAAGATACAGTGATATCTTATATCTACATATATCATCTCATCTACTATCATTGTTTATCTCACTTTTATCTTTAGAACTGCCTCTAAAGATGCATTTATGATATGATGCCTAATTTATAGAATCAAACAGTGTGAACTGAGCTTAAGTAATAAAATTGAGATTTCAATCTCTGTGCAAGAGTTCTACCATGGCGATTTACTCATGTAACTCATTAAAAAATGAGCTGCTCTTTGTACAGTGCTTAGTCCTATCAGCTGAACTGTCTTTCTAAAATATTTATTTACTTAGCCTAGTGTATATACATACATATTTTCCCCTTGGTGTTACTTGACTTCTTTAATGCGTTGTGTCAATCAGGGCTTATTGTGTGAATATTTCAAGTAACTCTTTGAAATAACTATTCAAACCATTACAATGTTGTTAAGGAGTCACCAGCTGAAACATTACTAATGAATATTAATGTTCTTTTATATTTGGCTGGCACAGAAATAATAGCAGTTGTCATGTAGCATCAACAATTTTAACATGGGCACTCTGGAAAGTCATTTTAAATCTGCAATGCCCTCTAGATTACATTTTGTGGTCACCACACAACCATGAAGTCAGCTGGGATCAATAGAACCAACAGCAATACTGTTGGAATAATGCCATAATAAAATGAAATTCAAAAACAACTCATTTCCCCCTTCTGCTGCTTCCACTCTTATGTGAGATAGATTAAATGCCTTCTAATTTGCTCAGTTTTGGAGAGATCTATAAGAACAAATTTTAATGCTTTTCATTCACATTGAATGAAAGGAACAGAATTGGATGGGAATAAAAAGAGCTAAATAATAACAGTATGTAAGTTTGAGACAGTTTTCTGCTATTTGAGAAAGACCTATTATAAGAAGAATTTGTTCTGTTGGCCAGATCCACAAGAGTGAGCAGATCATTCAGATGTGGCAAAATATTTGAGATTTTTGCTTTTTTAAAGTCACCCTGACAAGACAAACATGACAGCCTTAGGAAAGTTTTCAGAGTAATCTGTTGATCTTTTATGTCGATGCCAAAATCATACAGTGCTGCATACATCTTTTGATAATTTGAATTTAACATATGGTATAGCCACACCCTTGCCCAGCATTCTTTTTAGCTAAAATAATTATTTTTTTTCAATATCATCATGAAAACAATCTCTATTTGCTAAGGCATGCCATTGTGTATATTATTTTTCATAGAGAATTAAGACCTAAAGATAAATTGGCACATTGTGTGGTAATTACCCCTCTTGTGATAAATGTATACTAATACTATTGAGTACTAGCTTTCTTGAGCATTAACTATTTACTAGGTCCTGCCTAAATGTTTTCCATGCAATGTCTCCTTTAATCTTTATTTTACAGATGGGGAAACACACGGTCATAAAGCAAATAGCAAAGTTAGAATTTCAATCTAGGCTCTCAGATTCCACATCTCATTTAACCATGAAGCTACTGATTCTTCATTCTTCATTATTTTTATTTAGACAAAGAGATGTTCAAAGCTAAAAATTACACATTTTTAGCTTTAATCTTTCATGTCCTGGAACAGAAAAAAATATATCATTATTGACAAAGCAGGATAGAATGCAAGCTATAGACAAAAGAACCCCCCAAAATGTTCATAGCCAAGTAGAAGACTTTGGTTGGTGTAACTGAAGGAACTCTGTCCTTCATCTTCCAAGGAACTCCATCCAGCATCATTCTAGCTATTCCGTTTATCTTCTTGGTGGGGGAAATAGTGAGTGACAGGAGTAGATTTGTACTAATGTAACGTTTTTCCCTCAACCAGATAACTCATGACCTATAGAGGGATAAATCCTTTAAAAAAGTAGTGTAAAAGTTCAATTAATGTCCCACAGAGTGGTACTGACCATGTCTTTAACTGCAATAGAGGATTATGCATCTCTGAAACATTGTGCTCATGATACAAAATAAGCCAATCAAAGATGAAAGAATTTACAGAGAGTGTAGACATTTTAAGATACAGGTACTAGTAAGAATTACAAGCAAGTATACGAGAATTCCTATACAAGTGTTTTCTTCAGATAACTCATTTAACCCAAATATATCTGTTTCGTGAATGGCAAAAGACCTGAAAAATCTCTTTCATCCTATTCTAAATTCTTTCCACATGGATGGTGCTTCAAAATGTCTGTGCCAGTTAATCAGATATTTTTCACCTTTAAAACCCAGAGAGCAAACTAACACTATAATAACTAAGGAAAATTCTATGGCTTGTGTAATGGGGCCCATACACTGAAATAACTAGAGGCACCTCTTTTTTGTCCTGCTGGGGCTCCACTTTATTAGAAAACAGCTGATATAAAAAGAGCTCAGTTTTGCTAAACAATTAGTAATCATTTATATTTCCTTTTTCTTTATTTTAATTATTAACACATGCATCTAGAAATACTTTCACTGAATGTGCATCACAAAGTATCAATTCTAAATTCTGAATTACATATTTAAATCATAAGCATTTTAAATGACTGTTTTCTTATTGTTGAACCACCATTTCACAATCAGCATGGTAAGAAACAAAGCTCTTTCAAGGGCTCTACAAACATTCTGCCTTCATAATTTTATCCACATGACAGAGAGAAGAGGTTCAAGGATTAGAGGACTGAGTTTGAAAATGTTGTTTTTACAATAGAACCACATAGGCCAAGGCCTGGAAACCGTTGATTCAAAGACTAGCCAAGAATTTAGACCCAGCACAGGTCAATTCTATAGATTGGGTCATCCCATCTCAGAGAGGTAAAGGGACTCTATAAACTCCAACAGCAACACACAACTGGACAGGGATGACTGTGCAGCTTTGAGCATATTGTACAACCATATTCTAGTTTTATACAAAAATGTCAACAGGGCATTTCTAGGGAGCTCACTCTTTCTTTCTTTCTTTGTGCTATCACATTGAAGTTTCCAAAAATATTGTGTGGGCTGCAGGACAAGAACTATGGTACACATTGTTAAATTTCCTTCATCTTCTTCTTTATGTCTAACAGGAAGGCATTGGAAGAAGAAAAAAGTAAGATTCTATGGGGCAAATATTGGTACAAGAAAGGAAAGCACAGTGAAGCTGGATGAGGATGCTCAGGAAAATGCTCAGGAAAAATGCACAACACAAAACAGGGATTGGAACCTTGAGGCACCCAGTGATTCGTGCCTCTTACTGCTTTAGAAGCAGATGCACTAGGACCTACATGGTAATTTGTTTGAAGAATTTTAGAAATGGAGATTGAAAACAAAAAACTTAAGCATAACTGAAAAGTGGCTCTCCCTCATCCTGAAAAATCCATGTCTCTCTCAAAGGTGAATCTTTCTAATTATTGAATTTCAAAGGCACCCATCTTTTGAAAAATACATGTATGTGAACAGTCTTACAGTTGATTATGAGCCAGGCATTAGAGGCTAATAACCAGTTTGTCAGTTAAAGAAGGATAAGGACAAAGGCTCACAATTCAACACTTGACTCATCACTTCAAAATGCATGGCATAACATCTGCTGGTAATGAGTCAGCAAGACATTTTATTGAGCATGTGCATCATTTCATTTGATGATCAGAGGAACTGTGGGATGCAGACAGTATCATTACTCCCATTTTACAGACTAAGAAATTAAATCTGAGAGAGTTTATGTGATTCATCCAAAGTTACACCACCATCAAATTAGTGAAGCTGAAATTAATTTCAGTTCTTCCAACTCCAAATCCTTGTATTTTCTAAATCCTATGGGAGTGTTGTCAAAAAATAATGTAAGTATCTGAAACAAAAACATCCCTTGTACCAGTGAACAACTCAAGATGCATGTTCTACAATGGCAGAAAAATATTATTTTTATATATAATCTAAGTGAGTTCAAATAGAAATCCTGTGTTTCTCAAGCAGCCACTTGGCAAAAAGTGAGATCCTATGTTTGCATGCCTGAACAAATGCTTGAGTAGCAGCATGGATAGGAGTGTTCTGATTGCCTCAGGTTATTTGTCTACCCTAGTGGTACCATGACTTGCTCTGTGAGCATAACAGAAACCTAGCATTTGATCCCTTGATGACTGCTCAGTTCTAGTCTAATGATTTGGAGTGACCCTCAGGTCCAAGTAGAAATTCATTGTTTCTCAGTATGAACTCAGACAATGAATAATTCACAGCATAGAAGTCTATAAGTCCCTTTTTTGTTTATGTTTTAAGAGACATGAAACACCAAGAATCCAATACAATCTCTGACTTTGTTATAAAAGTCTATATCCCATCAAATATTGCATGAAATCTCAAAGAATTCATGGGTATCCAAATCCTGCCCACAGGCACCTTTGCTCATGATAAGCATGTTTGACATAGAGCTGAAGAAATTCTATGCCTATATTTGGTCACACACAATAACTTTGTAGGAATGCTTGAGGAAAGCCAAAACTTAAAAAGAACATGAAACTAAAATTGGGTGAATTTACTTCCACACAGAGTAAGTACTCTATCCTGTCCTCTAAGGTAAAGAAAGAGAGTTTTGTTGAAGAGTTAGTAGTAGGTCAGTTCTAAAAGAATATCAAGCCCTCCTGTTAAATAACAAATACTACGTAAGCTATGTTGAAAAAAATAACAAACATTATGCAAGCTGTCTTGAAAATTTCACCAAACTGGGAAATGGACAAGGAGCCAGAGCAAACAGGGTTGGTGACAATAGGAATAAACAAATGAGAGATTCATGGAGAAGCACAGTTGGAGAGACTGGGATGCCCACACAGGACTCCCATTAGCCAGGACACATGCCAGTAAGAGTGGAAGAGGTTCCACAGGACTTCATATAGTGGATTGTGACATATACCCAACAAAAGAAGCATCCAACAGATACCTGCAGAAACCTCACCTTCTCTGAACTTCTGAATTATGACTTATGGTCAAGCACTTACAGGAAAAGTAAATTTAAAGATCTCAAAAATATAATTTGCCCAATGGTTTCTTCAAACAAACAAAACAAACAGCCTGTTTAAAAGATGAAGAAAAGATTCCAGTCTGTTGAGTTCTCTGAAACTATCCTGATATTGATAATTCATTGGTTCAAAGAAACAGAAATTTAAGAAAATGAACACAATTTTACCTCAAGCAAAAATAAAAGGGGTTTGTTGGAAGGATATTGCACAGGATAGAAGGATATTATCACAGGAAAACTAAACAATGGCTACGGAAAGACAGGAAGCAGGGAAGTTCTGAGTACTAAGAAACAAGTCAGTGAATGACCACTTTAAAGAAGGAAGTTCCAAATGTCTCCTATCCTTGTGTCTCTCCTTTTAAGACTCCAATTGGGAGGCAAGAGAATCTGAGTGACCTAGCTTGAGTCACTAGATTACGCTTTCACTGGGAATATCTTTCACTGACAATATCTTAGATAACAGCTCCATCTTAGATAACAGGACCACATCTGCACAAATGGGAAATATCAAGGAAGTGCTACAGTCAAAACAGAAGATGGGGATTCTGGGAAAGCAAAACAAGAAAATACATGTAGAGATTTCCTCCAAGGAGATCAGGTGGGAATCACTTGAAGAATGACCAATTTTTTGTAATACTTTCAGCTCCAATAGAAGGGTATTAAGGTATTAGGAGATCTAGTACTGTAATTTCCAATCCCTGTATCTTATTATTTTTTGGTACCTAAACTGTATGCATTGCAAAGTTCAAGGTTTTCTATACACTCACTTCCATTTAAAGTGATTCACAAACATTAAAGATGACCAGAAGAAGACAATGTAGGCAGAAGATTGGTGGTAGGTGATTTCAAAACAGTGGCATTAAACAGTAAACCAGTTGTTCTATGACAACATTTCTTTGAAGTTGCTGAACTCCCAGGAGCAAGCAGAAACATTATGCAGGAGGGGCAGCCAGAAACACAAACCATCATTCAAATTCTGTTGTTACTAGAGATGCAGATATGTTTAATTTATGAAATGAATTCACAAAAAAGTGAAGACTGAGAAAAAATAGACACATAAAAGTCTTTAAGTAGAATAGACCAATGAAAAGAAAAATTAAAACAATAACTGCAAAATCTGATGGAAGTGCTCTAAGAAACATTAGCACAATAAGAAGCAATATAGTTTGAAGGAAAGGGAGTCATTCCATATGCCCAAAATGATGTTTTTGACCAAGAATTTAGGGAGAAATGATGCAGTTTGTACTTATAAGCTTACTTTCCTGATGCACATTTTCACATGAAAATGAACATTAGAGACTGTGGACAAATGAATTTGGCCTCTATGTTTACGTGAGACAATTAGGAGAAATTGGGTGGCATGAAATTTCCTTTTAAAAAGTATTTCCATCTGATAATTTAAAACTTTATTACAATATGCAAAATATCTTCCTGTTTTCTGAGTACCTCTCATGGACATATTTCTTATCCTAATTTTTTATCATGGTTTGGTTATGACTGGAAGACTTTGAGACTGCCTTCCAGTGAATTGACTGATCTTACAGTAATGCCAAGCACCGGCAACATTCACATTTTTCAATATTAATGGAGCTGGCTGGTTGCCTCTACTTGAAGGGTTCCAAGCACTTCTGACCACAGCAAGACCCCTTCCTCATACCATCAGAGTTATTGCTCAAATTCTCAAAAGACCCTCAGCAAATGCTCTTAAATTATGTCTTGTTGGTCTTATAAAGCAAAGCTGTCTGAAATGCAAAAGTACACAAAACTGCCATCTCAATATTAAGAGTTAACTTTCTGATCATGTTACCATTTAAAAGTCGGAGCTCCACAGAAGAGAGTGGTGGCTCCTTTCCTCTAAGAAAGGCCACATCTGGCCCCTTTTTCCTCCTGTATATGTATTTTGTTGTTGTTTATTTTAGCAGAGTCAGGGTAACAGGCTTAAGGAATAGTGATGAAAAAAGAATTGAAAGAAAAGAAAGCAAGGAGGTATTTGGTGAGAGAACTTTCCTTTGCTACAACATAGAGCTTTCTAGAGGAAGACCCAATTTGACCTCAGGGCATTTGCACTTCATGTACTTCCTTAACCAGTTAGTATGTTTAATGATTCAACCAAAGACTTCCTTCTAGGGACAAAAAAGTCTAATAACTTCCACTCCACCTAAATATCATATTTTCTTTCGGTGTGGGGGACTGGGGATTGAGTTCAGAAAAAGGCTTAGCCATGCTGATCAGAGCCAGATTCAAGAGATAAGTAAGAATGAATAGCTCTTTACTAATCAATATGAGGCTTACCAAGACCCCTACACCAAATGCATCAAAATGCAACCATGCCTAGAATTTGTGAATTTTTCCTCTATGATATTCTTCTAATGCTATTGAAAGAACTCTCAGGAAACAATAGACAGTTCAATTTGAGTTGATTCTAGTGCTCTTCTAAACTCTTAAGTCCTGGGAATGTGGAATTTCATTGCAAACACAAAAATTCATTTTCTGCAGACAATGGACAGGGTCAGAAAAGGGTTACTTTACAAGGCCCCTGTCTGATCTCTAGTCTAATTGCACATCTTGTTCCCAATTTGCTCTTCTCTGCCAGAAATATCAGGTCCCCACCACCCCTGGTTAATACCTTTGCAATTACCTTTTTTTTTTTTGTGGCCGAGTGGAGGGAGTGAGAATTTCTCATTCATGACTATGCCACTATGCTACTTTCTAATTGCATCACAGTAGTAATTTCACATTTGTTTAATTTTTTTTTTGTTACTTCATCTACTCATCTCTAGGCTGCAGAAGTGTTGCTTTTATTTTACCAGATATAAGAACTAACTGAAAATTTAAGAAAACTCTGATGATCAAAGTAAAACCCTTTATTTTACCACAAAGATGAAACTGAAGTTAAAAGAAGTGAATTGACTTAATATAGTTATTACATTAGTGATGGACATGGGTCCTAAAGCCACAGCTTTGATTCAAATGCTCTGTTAGGTAAGAGGCTTACTAATGAGCTGTGAAATGTGAACCAATAACATAGCAGGGTCGTTGGGTTTCTTTGAATTGCTTTTAATGAACAATCAAGTATCTTGTAGAATAACAGGTATACTAACCCTGAGAATAGACAGGTGGAAATGAAGGTAGTCAAGTAATATGTCAAGAAGAAAATATCAATGGGGCTAACCCATGACAAGGTTTACTGAGGTCATTGTGAAGTTAGGATTTATGGTCATAGGTTTCTCAATGTATTTCAGAAGGAAAATTTCTTTAGTAGCACAAGCATACAAAAGTTGGTCTGATACCCATATAACATAGGATTGGCTTGTAGATAAAGTTCTCCTGAATAGGATGCTGGCTATGACAGTTCTGAAGAGGACTAACCATGGTCAAAAACTCCCCAGTCTAACATGAGGGAGGAGATAGGAATCTGATTGGGGTCTGCAGAAAACAGATCCCAACTTTGAAGGTATACATAAAACAGCAATACATTTGGAAGCAGCACTGTTTCCTTTGCTGTTCTCTGCTCAGAAATGACCCACTCACTCTCTTGAGAGTGTTCTTTGCTTGAGTCTTACTTTACTTTCACTCACAATAAAATTCTCTTGCTTGGCTTTTCATGCCTGACTTTATATTTTCTTTCATTGGAACACAAGAACCAAGGTTTGGAGTTTTTGTTCCCCACTCTCCTGTGACATTTCTTTAAAAATGCATTAAAAAATAAATCAAACATTCCGATAAAAATAGAACCACTTAAATCATCATTGACCTCAGTTTTCCAAAAATAAACAGGCATTGTTTGAGAATCAAGAGCACATTGAATTTTAGTTCATTTCAAAAGAACTTATTTTTAGAAAATGTATTGAATGTTTATGTCTATGTATCTGTTTTGACAAAACAACCTAGAATATGCCTCCAGTGTAAATTGCAAAAGAGAGAATAAGAAGTTAACAGGGTTTTACTAATCCAGAATGCACAGAACTAAAAAAAATATTAACTTAGAATTAGGATTATTATTACTAATCATAACACTTTTAGAAAATAGGGCTGGGGAAATAGACCATTTGGATAAACATAGCTTTTTGTAAAGGACTGATCTCTGAGGTGCTTCTGATGAATGGTGACTTAGTGAGCATTTTGGGATAAAGAAGTCATACCCTTCGAAACCAAGGGTACCAAATGCTTTTTTTTTTTTTTAACTTCTCAATGTTGCCAAGGGACAGCTGGCTCTGTGAACATTTCCATTAAGTGAATGGTGCCCAAAGGTGATTCTAAAGTGCTTTTTTGTTTTTGTTTTTGTTTTGTTTTTAACATGGCTGAAAGCCTTCTGTTCTCTATTGAGCTAGTGGTCACATCATCTATAGATTAATCCACACCAGGATGTTTCACGTCTTACTCAAAACTATTAATTCCTTCTGCAACCCAACTACTATTACAATATCCTAAGTTGTCTGTGAGTTCCAAATTGATCAAATATTTGCCTCTAATTGTACTGTTAACACCTAAAGTTTTAAATTAAACTCTACCCTGCTATTGAGTAGAAACTTCCTTTTAGCCAGTCATGATGTGAAATTCTAATAAGGCCGAGTACATTGATATGGGATGACTATGCCAAGCCGAAGGTCAGAAACACCAGTACCACTCATGCATTGAACAAAAAAGCAAGCAAAATGTAATGCATCAAAGTTTACTGTACATTCTAATAGTACACACCTAAATATGCAGTAAAACAAATAAATCTAAAATCCTTTCTTCTAACTTGAAAATGTATTAAGCCCTAATTGACACAAGCTGATGCAAATTTCTGTGCTGTATTAATTTTTCAGATTACATTAAATTGACTATAAATAATCAGCTGTGGGTAGAAAAAATAAGTATTCTTCAAATCATACCTATGTCACTTTTAAGATAAAACTATCTTATTTCTATACTTCATGCTAACAGAAGTATGCTGTTTCAGCTTAGCTAAATATGCATTTACTGTCTTACTGAAGATACTTTTATGGCATTACTTAAAAATGTCTTAACTGTGCTGTTACTATGATCTAGTTGTAGGAGAGAACAGAGAAAAATGAGAATTATTTCAAATCTATTTTTTTATTTCCTTGAGATCGGATACATTTTTCTGTTCCTTGTCTTCTAAATAGTAGTTGATGCAGAAGAAAAAAGGAAATCCTATTTTAACAAATGGGTCAATATTACCAGTGTCTGTTAACAACTGATAAAATTGTCAACAGAAAACTGAAAGTAATATCAATGATAGTTGATTTGGGAAGTTTTGATGGATATGGTAGGGCAGTTTTAGGAAAACTTAAAGCAGTTAAGAAATAAGACTGCCTCATACTGCTCTGGTAAACACATAAATGCAGAGAACTGTAATTAATAGTCCAGAACAAATGGAGATAGCAAACATTGCTAGGCAGGCAAAAATGGTAATTACAAACTGTAACTTACTCAGCTAGTTAATTGGACTATGAACCTACATTTGAATCATAATGCATGAGTCAGTTCTAGTCTAATGTGTTTGCTTTTTAAATTCTGAAGCCAAGATATTTTCAGTAGACTTGAAAACAATGTGTGTCCTCAATATTTTCCTATAAATCATATTTGTGACTTGGAAAACTTTAAATTTGCAGATTTATGTTTTCACTTCTGTTATACTCTTTATAACAACCTCAGTGTAGAAGAATAAGCAGGTAAGGTTTTGCCATTACTTTTGAGAAATCAGGCAAAATGACATATTATTGATCCTACATCATTTAATAAACTGTATTGCCTATTTTGCTTAAAGTTAGTTTATTTTGTCAAGATAGGTGAAGATTTTGATGTACCAAATGGATTTTCTTAATCAGATTACCAAACTAAAATTAAGTGCCTAAGTCCATGGGAGGTATAGTCTTTTATGATAGCTTTGAACTTGAATGCTAACCTACTAACCATAGGTGTTTGGTGTCCTAGCTCACTTTTCACTTCCATACTCCCATAATACAAGTTCAATGCATTTTAAAAAGTTAATTCAAAAGACATTTCAATGAAATAACATTGATCAAGAATATATATACCATATGATCTAATCATTTATTCATTTATTTATTTGGTTTTATTAGATGAACTAAAAAAAAAAAAAAAAGAAAGAAAGAAAGAACCACAATTTTTAGCAAAGGTTGCATGATAACTCTTAAGTAATGGTGACATCAATAAAAAAACAAAAGCTGGAGCAACTTGGCATACTAAGAATGAAACTCAGTTTTCTTCTTTACTGAAATTTCATTGAATTTCCTATAATTGTCAGTAGCACCACCACCATTCCAAGCAAAGACTTTTGATTTAATTATTCTCTCAATGCAGAACAGATTAATATTATGACTTGCCTATTCAGTACACAGTTGAAAAAAAATCAGTCAGTTGCTTAAAATGATTGCATGGTGAAAAAAATAGAAAAAACTATTCTGTAAAATTATTTTTCACACAATTGTGATAACAGTAATTTTATACATCAGTGTAATTATAAGCAATATCCAGTGATACCTAAGTTAAAGATCATCACTGTTAGTATGAACAAAATTTGTGATTCTAAAATTGTTTAAAATCTCTGTTTGACCATGAAATAAGAGTTTTGTTGTGTATTTTGGAAATGGGAAGACAAAAATATTTGCTATTTTCAGAATAAAATTTTAAAACAGAAATTAAATAATTTCTCCACATGTTCAAGGGAAATACTAAGAGGAATACAATTAGGGGGAAAGACTGTTGAGCTGTTTTTAATGAGTCAATTGATATAGTCTGGTTGAAGTCTTCTCCTAATAAGTAAATGGAACTATGTGATATTATTTTTTCCTAGGATGTAAACAGATAACAGATAACCTAAGAGAAATAGACTCTTTAATTATGGTGTCAAGGACATTTATATATGATCAATTTAAACATACTTCCTAAGTTCCATGCTAAATGAAAGATCTAATAACATTTTATCTACTTTATATGCAGTCTAAAACTTTCCACCTACAATAATCATAGCACATTGAATTTTTCATTCAAAATTCAAATTTCATGCCACCCTACAATTACTCTGTAACACATATAGTTCCTATTTAATGTCTTAAAAGTTCAAGTGCCTCATAAAGAAGATATTCAATTATATTAATAATGTTTAAGAATATTAAGGCTCAGTGCTCTTTATTCCATTCAATTTTATTTCCTCTACCATCTCTGTATGTTACATTCTTATTTAACCAATCAAAATCAAGTGGAAAATGGGTAAAGATGGAAATAAATTAATATAATACAGAAGACTGTATTTACATAGCACAAAGGGAATTTAAGAAGTGGCTTCTTTGTGATTAACTTGATTAGTTTAGAACTTAGATCAGCTAATTTGGACCATTAATCATCTGGTCTTTCACTCATGATATTCTAGATCAATTGCAAATTAGCATTGTGCCAATGTGTTCATACATAGCACCAACACCTAATAAAAATAACCTTAGTTTTTCAAAGGCAGATTATTTGGTTGTATTAATCATATTATTTCTTCCAAGGTCTCTGTCTTTGATAAGAAACAAAAATGAAACTAATAAAATCATTCTAAGAGGTAACAGCTGCCTCTCCAAACAAGAGACATCTAGAATCAGAATTTTGTTCAACTTGGTCTATTGACTTCATCTGTTCAATCTCCTTAGAGCCAGAATTCTTAAGCCTAGAGATATTCAAATAAATTGTTTCTCTGCTTCAGTTTTTAAGCATACACACATCATAGTTGAGCAAAATGAGACCCCAAATAAATTGACTTGACCTAGATCAGAGAGTGGCAGATACATTTGTTGAAGTGACACTGTCTGAGCTAGGACCTAGAGAGGATTTAGAATCAGACAACTGGTTCTCTCCTCAAGAAAACTATTCCTTTCATGTTGTATGCATGGGGAAGGGTAGGTGTCACTGACTTTCTCTAGCTCTCAGTTTCTACATATGTCCAATAAGTTTAATGACCTTTTGGTTTCCTTTGATATTATTTTATCTCTATTTTTTAATCCTTATAACTGTTAAAGTTAGTTTTACCAGTATTCATTCACTTAAATTCATACTAGAAAAGTTTGCAAGTGAAGTATTTTCCATGCCTAATAGCAAGAAGAGGAACCTCTACCTCTGAGAAGTCTGGCAGTTTCTCTCACAATGCTTAGGTTTTTGAAGTTCATCAGTTTATCATAAAATTGATGTGCTTTCATATTCTACTCATACAAAATCATCAAGAATATTCATTAGATCTTTCACTTATCCTTACACATTCCACAGTTACCTGGACCCAAGAATGTGGATAGGGAAGAGTACCTCCAAATGGAAAGTTAGGCCCTAGATCTATGATATCAGTTAAAAATATTTCCCTGATGCTATATCATTAGGCTACATTTTCTCAGAATCAGTTTCATACCTTTCCCTAGAACAGATAGTGGCTCAAAAGTTGTGAATTACAATGAACCAAGGTATGGTTTTGGAGTCTTTGCTTGGGTTCCAATTTTGGTTCGTCTGCTTTGTGGTGGGTATATTCCTGGGCAAGTCACTAGTATCTCTGCCAGTTTCCTCATCTTTAAAATGGAAGTAATAATAGTCCTCACTTCTTAGACGATGATATTACTGTAGATAGGTTCATATGTAGGGAATTGCTGATAACTGTGATTGCAGCACAGAAAAATACTATATAAATACAAATTACACAAAATACTGTATAAACACAAATTCAATTATTAGCCCAGGAAATTAGGAAAATAGGATTTTCTTACTGTTCTTGCCACCTCCATCCCCCAAATGATGTGGAAATTGGCAGAAATTTTTCAAAGTTAAGCAAAACAATTAACATTAAAAGTAAGATGTTTGCTAATTCAACGTATAATGGACATTTATAAAGAATGAAGAATTATGTTAAGTAATATAAACATAAAAGCAAATCATTATCAAGAAAGACCATGCTAGACACAGAAAGAAAAATAACACATGATTTCACTCACATGGTATTTTAAAAAGTTGAGTTCACAGGTCTAGAAAGCAGAGTAGTGCTTATCAGAGGCCAGGGAGAGAAGAGATTGCTTAATGGGCATGTAGTCACAGCCAGACAGGAGTAGGAGTTGGTGCTCTGGAGTACAGGGGTGATCAGAGCAAATTATACTGCTTTCTATAATCCAAAATAGTAGATTTTGAGTGCTGTCATCATAAAGAAATGATAAATATTTGAGATGATTGATAACCTGAGTATCTTTAGTTGATCAATACACAATGTATAAATGTATCAAAACATTACACTGTACCCTGTAAAGATATAATCTGTTGATATAATTTTTCCAAAATTTAAATCAAATTAATATGTTAGTAACTTCATGGAAGTCAAAACCTAGCAACTCTTTCACTGAGATTTCAAGGTAATTGTTTCTGATTAAAAGGATAATTTGGGGGGAAGGGTGGGGGGAAGGAAAAAATAACAGAATGAATCAAAAACTATTACCCAATGTAAATGTATGATTATACAAATGGTATGCCTCTACTTCATGTACAGAGAAACAAGATGTATCCCATTTGTTTACAATAAAAATAAATTGAAAAAAGAGTAATTTTTGTTAAATAAAACTAAAAATAGGGAAAATATAAAGAAAAATGCTTTAATCACAAATAATCCCACCTCATATGTTAGCATTTTGATGTAGTTTCTTTAAATTGCCCATGCATTTTTTTATCATTTTTATCTGTTTGTACATGGTTTAGTATTTATTTTCCTTCATATCTAACATTTTATGGGGAAATTACATCTGCAAACTACATTTAATATGTTTACATAAAATAATTTACATTTTAATAGATTTAGATAAAATACTTACATGAATACTGTTTAAAACATTGAAATAACTACATTAAACCATCCCACTACCAGATATTATCTGTATTTCACATTTTTTCTATTTAAATATTTCTCACAAACATCTGCATACACTTCTCTTTGTTGCAGCTCATATGTTTTCCTCAGACTAGTTTCTTAGAAATCTTAGAAATGATGTTTCTGAATCAGACAATATGGATCCATTTATGTTTCTGCCTAGATACAGCTATTGCTAGATATAGCTATTGCTTTCCCATCAAGATTGTATGAGTATTCATATGTCTCTACACATGTATCAACACTGTCCTGAAAGTTCTTTTTTCAAGTGATCCATGAAAAATGGGCTATATTTCTTCTTACCTTCTTGTCAGACTGTTCTGAAGCTGGCACAGTCTCAACTACTTATTTGGAGTGACAGACCAGTTAGTCTCTTGAGTCTTCAAATTTTCCAATACGGTAAAAAAAAAAAAATGCTAGTATGAAAATCAATAATATCTTATATGGTTGCTTTGAGGATTAAATATGAATGCATATAAACTATTGAGTAAAGTACCTGATATATGGAATATTCAATAAATGTTGGGGACCTGGAGTGATTCTTATATCTTAGCTTCATTATTATCTGAATTTCGGTTACACATTTAACATATGCAACAGATAATTTTCACTCAAGGTGCTTTGTTACAGCACATGCTAAAGATGTATTAGGAAAAGCAAACATCCCATGGGCAAGCACCACAAATGTGGCACTTCTAGAAGAGCTGCAAAATAATTTCTTAATTGTTTGTATTTTAGAGTCAAGGAAATAATAGAATTATTATTTACACAATGAGAATAATTATCTTTGCTATAAATGTAATTTTGTTCAAATGAATCAGTACCTCTAATGTGAATTCTGGCTTAAGGCCAGAGGAAAAATACTCTGATGTAATCCTGACTAGATATGGGAGACAGAAACCTAACCAATTTCTTCATCTTGTCCAGAAATGAAACTGATCACTGTGTGGAAGGAAAACTTATATCCCAATTATGCTTAGAAGAAAATGTTCCAGTGACCATCACCAAAAGCAGAGCCCAAAGGTAATAAGTGGTATGGTGGTGATCAATGAGTCCACATGCAGTTGAACAACAGTGTCAGTAGAACTTTCCTTAATCATCTGAAAATGAGTAAGCAACTATTTTAAGTTTTAAAATCTTTACTTGCTGTAACCTTTCAGTTGGGGTGCTACCTGCACCCCAATTACTACAACAGACATCATCTAATTGTGTTCCCTATCCACCATTCCATTGTCCAACCCTCATCTATGTGCACTAGCTTCTTCTCCATGTTCTTTGCAGATGGCTCTTCTGATTGAAAAAAGAAAACCAACTCCAACAATTGCCATTTTTCTGTTTAAAATCCACTAGGTTTAAGAGAAAAAATTTAAGTCTGTAGGTCTCATATGAAGCAACTGAGGTCTACTTTAATAACAGTTTCTGAATCACTGGGGAGGGGCCAGGAATTTGCATTTTTAATAAAGTTTCCAGTGGTGTTGCTACTGCTAGTCAAGGAAACAAACACTGAGAAGTGATCCAACAGTGCATGCCCACCCACTGTGCCTCAGGGCTCATCATGTCCTTTGAATGCCCAAATTCACATTGTTCCTAAGTTTCTGCCCCTACTAGTTCCTCTGTGTGGTACACATCTGTCCCCTCTGCCCACAGGTTAATCAATCTGCAACTTATGTGCTCCTGTGATAGCACACATTTCCTTCTCTCCCACCCAGCCCTGATCACCTTATACTGTAATTGCTATGTTATTTACACTCTATGGTGAGGTCCTTGAAAGATGCTTATTTTGTGTATTCAGTGCCTAGCAAAATGCCTAACCCATGGTAAGAAGGCATTCAAGTATTTTTTCAATGAATGTTGCTAACTACATCAGGTTCAATGACTCTGGCACCTTGACAATTGGCCCCTCCCACTAACTTTATTATTTTTCTTAACCTACTTCCCCTTAAAGATTAGTGCAAAAATTCTCACAGGCCTCATGTTTTTGTATCAGATGGAAATAAGAAACTGAAGAGATTGCAATCCACTCTACAAATTAGAGAGAAAATTCAAAGGAGAATGTAGAGGAAGAATGTAGCTTGAAGCCTTGAGGTAGCCAGAGAAATGTGAACATGGGGAGCCAGTCTCAGCTATAAAAAGGTCTGCGTGAGACTCTCAGGCAAATATTTTTATTCTATAGTTTACCTAGATGATATGGGAGAGCTTAAATTTTTAATGCCACAAAAATTTCATCTAATCACAATCTGCTTGGTTTTGGAAAGCAGATTCAAAGATTAGGGAAACACATCAAGGTATGATTATATTTCAACCCAGAGTGCAGGTCTAAAAACAGCAGCCAGCTGTAAATACAGATGTCAAAATTGACTACATTTCTGGTTTATAGTGCTGTCGACAGTCAAATAAAATACTTCCATTCCAATTATGTTCAGAAAGAAAATCTAATTCCTGAAAGGTAATGAGTTTTTCACACTTCCAATGCTAAGAACTTTTTATTAAAATGTCTTTCTACTGTTATATTGATTTAGCTTATACTTAAAAGTTCTTAAAGGGCAATAGCTAAGAATTAAGCCTTTTAGGCCACTTAGAATTCTATGATGAACAAATTACATCTAGAGAATTGTCATGTTAAAATATTACATACAAAGTTCAACCTCCCTATATTAAAGAAGGATCATAACTATTAGAATCAATTTTTAGAAAGTCATTCATACTGCTGTCAATATTTTCTACATTTAGGCGAGGCAGGGCCCACAGATCATCAAGTTAACCATAGTGATTTGGCATTTATCTTATGTGCTACAGAGAATTCAAATCAGATGATGAACATTTTATCCACTGACTACATTGATTACAATGAAAGTCTTTATTTAATCCTGGAATCGTGTATTATAAATACCTAAGTAGAAAAAAAAGAAAAAAGAAAAAAGAAATAAGTAAATACCTAAGTAGAAAACCTCTTAGGATCTACCAAGGGCCTTTAACAAATGTGGTATAATGAGTGAAAAGTCTGCAGTGATCTGAATATGAATTGGAATTTAAGACAGACTACTTCTTGAAAAACAATATTCTACAGAAAACAATAACCGTCTCACTGTAAAATTTAAGAACCACAGTTTATCAAACTGTTGATAACTGAAGAATTGAGTTAAAGGAATTAGGAGGCAAAATCCTTCTAGTAGATAAACGTAAAATTATTTCAAGCCAATATGCCTTAAATTGCTAATGATGCCAAAGTATACTAAGTAAACTATTTCCTTATTCTACATTGACTTGAAAAGTTAAAACTTAGCTAGTCCTTGAAGAAAAGGTTCAAGTAACAGTAGACCAATCACTTCTCTCCAAAAAGGCAACTCCAAAAATCATGGAGGGATATTCACATTAAAAAGCAAAGGGAATGACAATGCTACCCTACAATCACACCTCTGGCAAAGTTTAACATGCATTTTAAAACTACTTTATTAAGAAATATTTGACATTAAAGACTGTATGTATTTGATGTATACGACTTGATGGATTTGAAGTTGTATATTGTGAAACCATCACTGCAATTTATGACACAAAACTATCCATAATCTCCAAAAGTTTTGTTTTGCTCTCTTATTTACAAGATGTCATTTATATGAAACTAAAATAAACCCATAGGAACTCAGAATGGAATGGTGATTAGCAGTAAGTGGTTATTAGTCAAAGGGTACAAAGTTTCTGTTATATGATATGAATACGTCCTTGAGAACTACCGTACAGCCTCATGCCTATAGCTGGCAATAGTGTGTTTATGGTTAAAAATTCACCAAAAGGGGTAGTTTGTGATGTGCCTTTTTCACTAACATTAACAATGTGATAATGTGATTTTAAATGATGCATTCATGATTAAAAGACCAAAGGAGAAACTTTGGGGTTTTAAGAAACTGCAGTTATAGGCTGAGAAATTTGTAAAATGAGGATATGAAGAGACTCCCTGTACTCATGAGGACTGTCACTATGGAGAGGCCAGCTGGGGGAAAACCTCCATCTCACAGTACATTATTCACAGGTGTGAATAGCTGCTAACAATATGAGTTGCCACTGTTAGCAAGCTGCTATACTAGAGCATATTTACAATGCAGCCTGACACTAATAGTGTCTTTTTTTTTTTTTTTTTTTAGGCAGAAGAAAGTGTGAACATAGTTCAAACTAGTCCTGGAGGGAAAGAAAGTGTCCCCATGTCCCTTTGTTCCCAAAGCAGTTCTTTGCCAGCTCTCAATGTACAAAAATAGTAATCATAGAAAACGAAGTAATTCAACATGTTCTGATATTTATTTAGAAACAAAAATTTAGTACAGCCTGGTAGATACATGCTTAGGAATCTTGCCTCACCTGAATAACATCTTTAATTACTTTTTATTATATTAGAGGATTTGTATGTGGGCTGTCATTCTTTGTAACATAATTTTCTTACTGTTTATTTAAGAATCCATATACTGAGTAGGCTTGTGAAACTAAGCTATGAAGCAATCTAATTACTTCCAAGATCTGGTACATAGCTGCTTATTGCAAATGAATTCTGTCTAACCATCTTCAGGAGGAGATTTGTTATTCAAAACAAGAAAATCTTCAAGACAGGAGGCTTGCTGACCACTAATTCTGTGAAGAATTCCAAATGGTTTCTTTGCAATAACTGAAACCCCAAAGAAAATATGTAAATGCAACTGTGGTTAACTAAGGAGATAAAAAGGATAACCAGAATACTATTTACTATTTATTAAAAATTAAAATAAAAGACAACTAACCTCTAATGTGACTAAAAGAGTGTCTCGATAACAAGGAACATCCTCTTATTATAAACCTTGGGTGAAAGGCATGGCTTTCCATTCATCTAAGAAAACTTTGAGCCCAATTCTTAAATAATACAGAAAACCATTAAGTTCTATTTCTTTAATATCTGATGTTTTTTACTTTTCATCTACCTTATTAAGACTATTAGTACTTATGTATCTTTGCTAATCATTACTAATTATCTCTACCTTCAATAGAATCAATATTGTCTGATAGAAGATGGGGAACTTAAAAATAGCAGAACAACTAGAAAGATGGTTCCAATGAGGAAAAAGCTGACTATGACATTCTCTACAATGTAAAAAAAAAATATGAGCATCAAAATTCAGATTTGAAAAGCATTCTTTTGCTCAATTTTGGAGATACAAATTTATAGGGTATATTCCAAACTCTTGGGATAATTCATAAAGGATGTTTGTGTTAAGAAGTAAGCCAGGGAGCTTACAGATAGTAGGTGCTCGATACAAAATATGATTGAAACAATAATAAAAGGGACTAGAAAAATAGTGAAGAAATTGGGGACTTTTTGAAGTAGGTATAATTAATAGGTAGAGGTTGGGTAGAAAGACATTTTTACATGGAAAGTATCCTGAATGGAAAGAAACCCCTACATAAAGACACCAAAACTGAAAAGGTTCACAGAAACTTAAAAACCTGTTTCTGAAGTTTTGAGGTTATTAAGATGGTTATCTTGGCATAGGAATCTACAACAGTCACCATTTATTGATTTTGTAATTTTATCTGTCACAATAATAGTATCTTGATATACGTTACCTTAAGTCTCACCACAAATCATGAAATATGCCTCATTGTTCTTACTTTATAAATGAGGAAAGTGCAATTAAAGAGAGGCTAAGCAACTTTTTTATAACTGGAAGTGGAGTCAGAATTCAACCCAGATGCGATCACTCACAGATCAGCCTTCCACTATCATGCCACCTTACCACCTTATCTAGGGGGAGATATGAGAGTTGAAGCCACTGCTTGGGGAGCTTTGTAGGTTACTCTGTACAGTAAAAGTGAGCAACATTACCAGAAACATCTTTTAGAAATATTAGAAAGGAACGAAATTAACTTGGTTTCCATGTCTGGGATAGATGTAAGGGAAAAAAAGCTAGAGGCCATTCTCACCCCTGCCCCTAGGAAGAGGGAAATGTCCAGACCAATGGCAACATGGAAAGGGGGTGGTGTCTGTCCCCTTTTCTACCTTCCTTGTGCTTTGTAAATGGGATAAGTATTAATATTTATCACATATACACTTAATACTACATATTAGTTGTTTAATTGCACAGAAATTTGAGAAATCAATATACTGATGGGTTAAATAACTCACTTTGTATAAATACCAAAGCAAGAGAACTATCATTCAAACTTGTATCAGACCTCTTGCCACTGTACTATCTATCTGTCCAGGTAAATGCAGAGAATTTGTACTGGAAGAGATGAGTGAGGGGAAAGTTGAAAGGGAAAGTGGGAACTCATTCTAGTTTCTGATGGAAGTGTATATATAATGACTAAGTTGTTCAAACTATTTCCCGAAACTCTTTAATAGTGCTTTTGAGATATAACCATAATAGATAGGGCAAATTTCTCTTTAAAGTTATACAACAGGATTATTGTAAATGAACTCAAAAAATTTTAATGATTTATAAACCATTTTTTAAAAGACTGGTCCTTTAATTGCTGGGCAGCTTGTTTGATTCAAATGAGTATGATGCTATGTACACAATGTTCTAAGATACTTCAAAATTATTTCAAGGAGAAATAATTTAATGAAGTATATTAATTAAGGAGTCATTTAAAATACTAAGCAGAAAATATAAACAATAATAGGAAAAGTGAGCTTTTAAAAAATCATAGTAATGCATCAATTAAAGACAGAGATACATTGAGAAATAAGTCAGACAATTTCATCATTGTACAAAAAGCATAGAATGTTCTTACACAAACCCAAATGGCATAGACTGTTACACACCTAGGCTACATGGCATATACTCTTGCATTTTTGGTCTGTCATTGAAGGAGATGTCATGAAGCAGCACATGACTGCATTAAAGAGTTTCAGAGCAACTGTGATTCCTTGTAGAAGAAATAAAAATAAGTGATGATGGCTTTATGTACCAATAATGTTACTTGGAATTTAATATTTTACATAAATAATTAACAAGAAAATTTTAAATCAATATACACTTAATTTTTTATATTAAACCAAGAATTTAAGTAATAAAACCACCTTATGCTACACAGATATTGAAGGTTTCCTCATTTTTATTTTTTCCTGTAACATTCCTATTACTCCAATTGACCTTTTTCAGAAGGTAGATTAATCCCACTGTATGTATTATGTGAGTTTCACTAGATGCTATGCACATTAGACATTATAAATAGACATTTCTAACCTTGATTTTCTTTGTAGTGCAACCACATGATCTGGTTAATACATGGCCTTCTTCTCTATTCTGTAGTCCCTCATACACCTTGTTAAGGACTTGAAAGAGAATATTTAGAATAATTTCCTCAATATTTAGGTCTTTTTCAATATTTTGAGACATCCTGGTTTTGGAATCCATGAGAATAAAAAAAATTTTTAAATCAAAAACATATTATTTCTTAGTAAAAATTTGCTTTTAAGTTTATATTTCTTAAGGTGTCTTCTGAAATCTCTCACCTATTTTGACTGCCCACTAGACCTCAACTCCTATTACCACACTGAATTAAGAAATTTTAAGGCTGAATATTAATTAGGAAAATTTGAAGCCGAAAACACTACAAATGTTCTCAATATTATCAATATCCCCTCTCTATACCTTTCTCTTAATATTCTTTCTCCTCTAAATGATTTGTTTGAAAAGTAAAATGTATATTGTGGGTTTTTAAATATAGGACCAAACCCAAAGTTCATAGTGACTCTATAGCTAAGTCTCAAAGACTCTAGCCACTGGTTATTTAGTTAACCTTTCCACCTTTCTTTTAGGTCCCAAGGAGGTGGTCTTAGCTACAACACCATCATTCTACTTCAAAACATGGTGCTTGGAGACCTCTGTAAAGGGTATGCAGTACATACTAAGGATCAATTTTTAATTACAAACCCAAGTTATACCTTTAAAAGGCCTAAGTGGAAGGATACTTCCTACTGGTAAAAGAGGAACAAGGATTCTCCAAATAGTTATGGAATGGCTTAAGAACATCATTGGAAAAGATTTTTTATCAGAAAGTAGCTTACATGTCCTGTGGATATCAGCTTATGAAGTTCATCTTAAAATCTGAAAACTTTCCTGGGTATCATAACATGGATTACACATTTTCTCAAACATTAATAACCACTGAGGATAAATTTACAGGAGAAACACTGTGGTAGATTCTCATTTGCTCTCTCAAACGCCTCAATTTATATGCTTAAGAGCTCATCTGGAAGAGAAATCTAGTGCCTACTTAACTAATGCTCTGAAATGGTAATGACATGGTTCTAAATAACTCAAGCTTGCCAACATTTAATTTTTTAAAAAATGGTTCTGCAGAGCAATTAAAACTCAATCAACATAATTATTCCATAAATTTTAAGCTACTAGTGACTCAACTGAGTAAATCATGTAAGTCCTAAAAAAAGAATGCCAGTGTATCATCACAAAAATAGGGGAAAACCCAAAATTCAGAGGCTCTGAGGTGTGCCAAATCAACCACTAGATAAATATGACTGTTGAACATAGCCTTAGAAAGACACCAATTCTCTCATACTACTTGCTATTCTAATTTAATCAGTCCTGTTAACAAAGGGTATGCATAAAAGCTTCCAATTCAGAATACTTATGAAACATGAATACAAAATATTAATATTCTAGTTCAAGTTATCAAGTTGCATGGACCAAAGAGAATATGCACATTGAGAGAAGAAACGAAACCATTTGTAATAGCAAAAATTAGAAGACAAGAGCAAAAAATGGTACATTAATATTTCTATACAGGTGGAAAGTTTAAAGAGAAAATGAATGACCTCAAATGAAACCTTAAGAAGAATAGAAACACATACTAACTGTAAACAAATGATTAATGTTCACAATTGAGTGTGATCATTAACAAGCAGTGCATATGATCTTATCTTTTTAAAAATGTTCAGGGGAGAAAAGAGTAAATTTCAAAATATTCAATGTTTTTCTTAGTAGCAGGGCTAATTGATTTTTAAAATCTCATTGTGTATATATCTTATAAACACATTACTTTTGTGATCAGAAAATCATAAAAGTTTTTAAAGGGAAGGTTAAATTAATCCAAGTAAATATTAGGAAAAAAAAATCAATACAGGACTATATTCCTGCTCTTTTAATAACTGTTTACTATTGTCCCTGGTCTAAGTTGTTCTAATAAAAAGCTAAAAGCAAAAGTTGGAAGTTCAGAGAAAGAGTAAAGAAAAGATTACATGTTTCATTTAATATCTTCTCTTTTTAAATCTAACATTCTCTAAGTATCTTCATGAATATAAACAGAACCCCCAAACATCTAGGGCTCATTTCAATTTTTATTAGTTCTGAAGCTAATTATAGGCAAATAAATAAATTTTAATGTCTAAGGTGTCTTCCAAGTCAAATTTGAGTTTTGAAATATAATTTTGGAGCATTTTGGAAGCTCTCTTTTTTTTTTTATACTTGGGATTAAGTCCAGAGGACATTTACACTGAGCTACATCTCCGGTCCTTTTAATTATTTTTTAAAATTTGAGACAGGGTCTTGATAAGTTGCTAAGGCTCGACTCTAGCTTGTGACCCACCTGCTTTAGTTTGTTGAGGTGCTGAGATTACTGGTGTACACCAAGTGCCAGGCTGGAAACTCTACTTTTAATATTTTGGGAATCTTAAAATTTTATGTATTACATTTGGGGCTGCACATAGATGGAGTCATTTCACACTGATGAGAGTCTTTCTTTCTTTCTTTCTTTCATTTTTAGACTGCATTTTGATTCATTGCACACAAATGGGGTACGACTTTTCATTTCTATGGTTGTACACAATGTAGATTCACACAATTCATGTAATCATATATGCACATGGGGTAATAATGTCTGTCTCCATTCACTGTTTTCCTTCTCCCACCCCCTCCTACCCCATTTCCCTCTACACAATCCAAAGTTCCTCCATTCTTCTCCTAGCCTGCCCCCATCACATCCCTTCCCCATTATGTAGCATCATCCACTTATCAGCGAAACCATTTGGCATTTGTTTTTTTGGGATTGGCTTATTTCACTTAGCATGATATTCTCTACCTCCATCCATTTACCAGCAAATGCCATAATTTTATTCTTCTTTATAGCTGAGTTGTATTCCATTGTGTATATATATCACAGTTTCTTTATCCATTAATCAACCAAAGGGCATCTAGGAGTCCCATTTCTTATTTGTTTTCACAGCTCCCTCTGCTTCGTGTTATGCTCATGCTTGTGGATAACGCTTACTGCTGTATGTCATCTGCAAATTCCATTTACATTACTGAATTTCTGCTTCAAAGGATCAAACTATAAAAAGCAACAAATATGAACAACTATCAGAACTTGGGTAACTATATTTTTAGGGAAACTGGGAATTGCTAAACTCAAACTAAAGATGCAAGACCAAGGATTTTGCCAGAGGATAAAGAGCCTGCATCTGTTAGTGGACCTGTTTTTATGTTCTTATGAAAATTGTGACCATCAGTAGCATCAATATTCAGAAAGAACATGATGAATACAGGAGATTAAGTTTCTTACCTAAGGCAAAGGAGACAAATGAACTAAATACCATGTCTTAAATTCTTAGTCTTTACTTTATGATGAGGTCTATAGGTGTCATTTGTCTGAAATAGTACTTACTAACATAATTGATATTTTAAAGGCAAGCCAAATAACCATCTATTCTTAAGTTTTTTCAAGGTCTTGACATACTGGATGCCTTCTCAGCTGTGTACACACACAGTATGATACACCAACATTTCTTATGAAAGTCCTAGGAATTCTGCTCCAAAGAATCCAGGACAAAAGAATGACCAACAAAACCATCAGATAATAAAGAAAAATATCTCATTTCTTTCTAGTCCAATGTCATACCTCCAAGCAGAAGTACTGCAAGAAATGCCCAGTTCATGTGATCTATTGCTATGCTTATGTACTTGCCTGTAGTAAGGTTTTGAAGCTATTCTTCCTGGTACTAGTTCCTTCAAAGTACACATCTGAACAACTTCCCCAGGTAATGACTATGGTGAAGGGAGAAGTACCTCCAGTCCTGGGAGTCTTTCAGAAACCCTAGTCTCTGCCACATGCTCTTTTACTTTCCTGCACTTCTTCATCTGTGTTTCAACCATACCCTTGGTCCCCAGAGGTACTTCTCCCGGTTCTGCAAACAATGAAGGTCCAAAGTCCATTGAGAACTCTCTTGTTTTTATAGCATCAGTTGTGATAATTGCAACAGTAGCTGTTTACTGAATGTGTTACACTCTAGGCTGCACCAAGCCCATTACAGACTGTCCCTTATTTAATCTTTGCCACAGTCATCAAACAGGTCCTTACTATTTTTAGGATCTACTATTTTAAAGGTAAGAGGACTGTGACCTAGGAATGTTAAATTATTTTCCCGAGAGCACGGAGCTAGTAAGTGACAGAGGATGAGAACTCAGGACCCAAGTTCCACATTCTATGCTCTGAATTATTCTACTCTTAAATTTTGGCACAGGTCAATTTCCATTTCCTCCACAAACTTGTCTAAACCAATCTAGAATAGTTTCTCTCTCCCTCAAGATTTTCTTATTTCTCTAAGTTGGTTGTGAGAATTACTTATAGTCTTTCTATTTTTTCTCTCCATCTAGACTGTAAATAATTTAATTGAAGGGCTGTGCTATCTCTCTGTGTAATGCTTTCCAGGTTGTTTAGCAGTGCCTCACAAGAATTTGGTGTAAGTCTAGGATGCTCTTGATGAATGACATTACAGATCTGAATTTTGATCTTCATCTATCTACTGCCAAAGGCAATATTTGAGATTATGTAGTTCAGGGGGCTTATCAAGGACACAGATATGGTTTAGAAATCTGAGTGTGCTATTTTTAAGAAAGTTTCTTAAACTTTAAAAACTCTTTTGCCTTGCCCATTTAATAACATTACTTATCCCCATAGTGCAGGACTATCATGAAGGTTGGGGATACTATGCACAGCTAAGTGTTGTGTACATAATGAGTTGTTGATGAAGAAGTACTTAGTCACCTTGGATTCAAATAGAGCAGCACTTTTCAAAGTCTATTTCCAGACCTGAGCTCAAAATTGCCACAGAAGTACTTAATCCATGGAAAGGACTGAGAAGGGTCACTGTCTAGGATCCTGGAGACTGCTCCCCTACTCCATGATCAGAGACTTCTTATCAGCTTCACATAGAGAAGCACTGCATGAGGCTTTACTTTGGAAATAAAATAAACAAAATTCAGTTAGGAAGACAGTAGTATCAATTCTGTTTGATCCCACTCAGCAAGCAACAGACAACAATTACTTCCAGTCAATGAAACATTGTTCTACTAGAGTAGGAGGAACTGTGAGAGTATAAAGTGTGTACTTATTAGCGAGGTAGACAGTTTTTCCTTTAGAGAAAATAAGGAAGAATTCTAAGCTTTAGAGGAGATGTTCAGTTGCCCCACATCATTTTTTGACCCCTTCCTCCCTATCTTCTGAGAATGCAGCATTCACTTTCTAGGATCTACTGTCACCTTTGCAATGACAGCTCAATTTTTCAGGACCCTTATGGAAATCGGCTTGCTTTCCTCTTTGCCTGTGTTCTTCGACACTTCAGGCCTAGGATCTCTACAGGTCTTAATTCTGAGAAACCCTTTCTTCCTCTCTGTCATATACTGATGTCTTTTTATCTTCTGATCATTTGAACTTGAGAGATAAGCAACCATAGGATGACCTAGACCCTCACTATACAAACTACAAAGGCCCTTTTTCACAATGAATTGGAATTAACCAAGCAGTGAGAAATACTCTCCATCTTGAGACATCATTGACCAGTTGTTTATCTAAAACTGTCCATTCACATTTATTTTTTATCCAATCCCAGCTAAATTCATGAGCATGAAAAAAATCGAATGCAACTTTGTCTTTGTTGTTTTCCTACCAATATCCTAGCTATCATATTCAATAAATCTAAAAGTGATCCTTAACAACATGGCCCAGCAGCCCATGATTTTTTAATTTCTCCTTCCTTCTTTTACTTTTACTCTTTACTATTCTTCAAAATAATATGTTAGGAATCTGTACAATATTGGTATACTTCTACTAATGCTATTTCACTCCCATAAGAGAAAAAAAATGCAACTTTCCTTAAAGGTCTGCTGAACAGCAACAAAACAATAAGAAACCTATAATGATGCCAGAATAACGTTGCCTATCATAGTATCAATAACTTTATATTAAATATATTAATACAGACAATTCAGTGCAAGTGAGAGTAAACATATATGTGTGTTTCCACTAAGCACCTATTGTGTAAAGATCATCAGTCCTCAAACAGGTGCATCACCTGAAAGTCTTGTTATACAAAGATTTCTGGGATGAATCACCCAACTTTTTGATTCAGTAGATTTTAAAGATGCCAGAGATTTGACATGTCTGACAAGTGACCAGGGACTATACTTTGTAAAACCTTGGAGCAAACTGTTACAGTTGTTTAATAGAAAGTTTACACTTTAGATGTGGGTAGTAGACATATAACCGGCATGATTAAGAGTTTACAGACCTGTTGGGAAGGAAGGACAAATTCTTATAGCAAGTGTGTCAAATACTACTACCTAAATTTGCATCAGAGACTCTTTTAATGAACTACAAAAATGAACTCAAAGATCTCAGTCTGCATTTTCTCACCTGGATCAGGGATAGCCTACTAGAGTGGGCTATTTTGAGGACTGGCTTACATTACATAATGCATGGGGTGAGGGGCTGTAAACTATAAAGCACTGTTAGGATTACTGTCAGCCCTCTGTACCTATAGGTTCTGCATCATTAGATTCCATCAACAGCAGATAAAAAATATTGAAAGAAAATCTGAATCTGTATTGAATATGTACAGACATATTTCTTTGTTATTATTCCCTAAGTCATGTAGTATAACAACTATTTATATAGTATTTATGTTGTATCATTATAAGCAGCCTAGAAATTATTTGAAGTATATAGAAGGATGTGCATAGGTTAAATACAAATGCCACATCAATCTATATAAGGCACATAAACACCCCTGTACCTGTGGATATCAAGGTATTACTGTACTTGGAAATTTATCCACTCAACAAAGAACATGTCATATAAGAGTGTGCTACTCAGATTCACCAATAAAGTGCTGAAATTATATTTCCTAGTTGTCCCAAGAAATTTAAGAGGAAAAAGATGCAAACATTTTTCATATCTCGACTTTTGTAATGTAACACGCTTCACTGGTTTTGAATGTACTGCTTAAATTTTCACAATTCCTACTTTAAAGAAATTCATCAACTAAAATATTTTATAAAAGAACTTTGTAGCTACTTGGTAATATGTCAAATGTTGAGCCATGAAGGTTTATCGTATTAAACACTCAAAAGGATTTCCACGTATTGCAAAACCTAAATCTTTCCACTGGTTCTGATTGCTCATTATGTGTCTCCAAGGCCTAAAATTTAGAATCTTTTGATTGTCATGTTCTCTGATGGATTCTTTCAAAACAGATATTCTTAGTGTGGGTCTCTGTGCTAAAAAATTTTCAAAATTGTACCCATGTTGTGTAACTTTTGTGAAACTGAAGTCCTCAGATCAATAGCAGTAATCTTACATATGCACTTGTGCTTAAAACTAATCAACTATTGCAGATAAGACATCACAGCTTTATGACAGCATCACCATAGCAAACTAGTGTTAGACTCAGGACCCCTTTCTTTAACTTGGGGCCAACTGCTTAACTGAGTTCGGTCTTAGTTGCTTCAACAGTGAGATGAGGGTAACATCACCCCCACATCCCAAAGCTCTAAGCCTGGTGCACCACTCATAGCCTGCAAAGATATCTACCCTTACTATTTATCAACACCACTGAATCTGTCACTTGGAATTCATCACAGCCTTGGACAGGAGAGTTGAATTTAGAAATAATTACAGATGTTACAATATTGACCTGTGTTACTACTTTGCTTTTTCCTTTTCAAATTAGTTGAGTAAATTCTAAAATAGCCTCTTAGCCAAATATTAAACAAATGGAGATTCATTATACCAAAACCTGAGTAGAGGTTTACTTTGTGATAGGATAGAGCTACATGGGAAAACTGATACTTTTGCAAGATTAAAATTCTTTTTCATTACCCTTTGCTTAGATTTACTACTGAATTACCTGCAATTCTTTAAAAAAAAAACAAAACAGGTTAAAGCCTGTTTACACTCTAGAGAGAAAAAATATTCAAGGTACTCAATCACTGAGTAAGGAGGGAGGGGGGATGTATCTAACCTTAAGAAGGAATTATGTTCATTGTCTCCTTTTGAGTTTAAGAGGTGATTTTGCTCAAGAAATACTGCTAGCCTAGGACTCTCTACGAGATCTAGTCAATATGGAAATTGAATGAATCGTTTTGGAAGTAAATATAAATCATAAATAGATTCTAACAGTTCACAATCTTAGAAAAAAACACTTAGGAAAGAAAAAATGTTAATCTTTGTTTTCCTTGTCTCTGAAATTAACTTTTAATCTGTTTAAAAGAATAAGATTAAAAGAGAGTTTCTATGTATATTTGTTCATTTTCATCTGTTATGTGCTATCATTGGTGATATTAGTGAATTGATTATTTTATTAAAGAAGCTTATTTTTCAGGAATTTCATAATAGGATTTATGTTACTAATTCACAGTACTCATGAATAGATAAATGCAATGAAAATTTTACTCAGAATATTGTCTAAGTAACTCACTAAACAAGTATACCAACTTCAAGACGCTACTGTAATAAACATTGGCTTCATTGTCCAGAATGATGCAATACCTGGGAAGTCAGTGAACTGTCCCTGCTCTAATCATGGTGCTGTTTCTAATCATCATTAGCCTGAAATTTTTTTGTGTGTTCTCTCTTGTCTTTCAGAATTCTTGGTAGAAAGCATGCATTAAAGTTAGAGAAAGCAAAACAAGAATTAAAAAAAAAAAAAACAAATTTGCAAAAGGCAGAGGGAGACTGCCTCATTCATGGTCATTTCTTCTAGTCTTGCTGTGGCACGACAGTATGCAGCTGCTTGTGCTTATTAAAACCCCAGGTAATAACTGTACCCAGCAATTGTGCTGATAGTGCTGCTCATCTTCACATGTGATTATATCTTTATCATACATGTGATGTTTTATAGGGATCTATAATGATATTTCCTAAGAAGTATCTGTTTACTTCTTGGTTTAGTCATCTTAAGAAATGTTCAAGGCTTGAAGCTACTAAAAAGACCTCATCTATGATTCCTTTTCATTAGCAAGAAAAATGGCATTCATGTCTTTTGTTCCTCTACCAATATGTCTGGACATATACAAGCTGTATATAGTTTAGATATTAGGTAGAGGTATTATTTTTATAGTACACAGTTATTTGAGCAAAAAAAAAATTCAGTCCAATCTTTTCATTTTTTTCCCCATCTTTGGTTTTTAATTATTGGAAGATTTTTCTGACTCAGGTTGAATAATGTAATGTTTGAAACAGATACAAAGTAGTGTACAAGTCATTCACTACTTCTTCAAATTTATTTTAAAAGCAAAAACAAAGAAAAAATTCCAAACCTTTACACTTTCCTCTTCAAATGTCTATGACACTTATTAAAACATCTTAATTAGTCAACTTCCCCTTTACTAATACTGTAGGAAAGTTTAAATAACAACTCAAAAGTACTCTAAGACAGAAAAATACTTTTACCAAATGCTATTCTATCCATAAATTTGTCTGACTTTTTGTACTTGGTTTAGGCTTTTGGTATGCTATGATTTGGATATGAAGTGTCCTCCAAGGAGTATTGTGTTCAAGATTGAGTCCCCACTGCAGCAAAGTTCAGAGTTGGGAACTCAAGGAAATGATTGGATCATGAGGGTATTAACCTCTTCAAAGGATTGATCCATCATGGCTGAATGGACTAGTGGGAAGTGGTGGAAACTAGAGGAGGTGGTACCTACTTGGAGCAAGTGGTCCCTGGGGGCATGCCCTCTTTCTCCTTCCTGCATAAGCTGAGCAACCTTCCTCCAATGTACCCTTATAACATGATGTTCTACCTCACTACCTCAGGCTCCACACAGTGGAATCAGCCAACCATAGACTGAAACCTCTGAAATCATGAGCCAAAATAAACCTTTCCCCCTCTAGGTTGTTTTTTCTCAGGTATTTGTCAAAGTGAGGAAAAGCTAACCTAATTCTGCTATGTTAGTACTGAAATATTTTCATACTGAGGAATTTTAAATACTTTAAATAATCAAAGGAAAAATCATTACTCAGATATTATAAAATATCCACTGCAACCAAAATAGTCATTTTTTTTGCAGATGATTTTCGACAATGATCATCCTGATGTGGGATCAAGAGGTTTTCTTACAATGTGAACTTTTGGTCTTTTGTTTTTATTGGAATGAAATTGAATGGGACCCTTTGAATAATGCATTACTAAAGGCATCATGAATTAGAAACCCAAAGTAAGAGGAACAGGTCTTCAGTTTACTAACTTCCAACAAAAATACCCCAATTCATGTATAGCCAGAGGTGGAGTAAAGAGCAATGTATTAAACCACATAAGAATCCCAGAGCAGTCATGAAAACTAGTTGTAGAAAATCCAAGTAAAACAGAACAATAACCTCAACAGCTTGCAAATTCACACAGACTGTGTGTCAATGAATCCCTCTCTCATTCTAAAGTACATGCCTTTTCTTTTCTATTTTTAGGGTTAAAATAACTGCAACTTTTCCATTTTTGTTATGTTGAGGAAACTTGAGCCTAAGAGCAAAGTAAGAGACCTAGGGTACGTGCAAATTGATAATGCTTTAGGTGTGAGGATAGTAAAAGTGAGATCACAACCAGGAATGACACTTTAGGAAAACATGATAATGATCTGGTTCCAGTGTGGGGATTGGAAACAAGAGGTGTTTAACGAACATGTGAGAAATCCCTGCCCCTAGTGGATTTTGAAAACAGGTGGTGAAATTTATTTCTTTATGTAAGGTTGAAATATTGGGACAAAAATGTAAGAAACTCAACATGGAAGCTATTAATTATATAGTGTCATAGAAACCAACTAATATCTGATACTCTTTTTCTTTTCCATGGAGCCTGAAATTTCTATGATTGGATAAATATAAACAGAGTGGCCAAATTTTTATCAGTTAGTAAAGAAAACTTGAAACTACTTAAGTCATTGACGACCTCAAGACAATTCTTAGATTTGTTTCCAATATAGTGTTAATTTTAAATATGTTTATGTCCTCATTCCTCAGGGGAAAAAAATCAATGGTGCTATTTTGTAAGATAGGAGTAGACTATGAATATAGATCTGTATCATACCATGATTTTTCTTTCCATATCACTATGGTTTTGAGATCTTCCTCCTGGTGCTATCATAATAACCAGAGCTATACATTTATTTATTTTCATAACAAAGCCAATTGATTTTTTTCCCAGATGATGAAAGAGCTTGCTTCAAACTACCACAGTACTTCTTTCAGTTGGATCACTATGAATAAGCTTCTATCTTAGTATAAGGCAATCGAGAGATTTAATAAGAAAATCATTTTCCATATTCTAAGTTAAAAACCACAGGTATTGTGAATCAAATTCATTATCAGGGAAATCACTGAAATTTATTTAATCATGGCCTGATACAATTTCAGTAGGTGCACTCTTGAACAAGAAATAACGCAAGTTCACTGCGGAACCTTGAATACCACCGAGGCCGTGAAATTACAAATGTATGAAAATTCTATCATTTCCAGTCTGACCTGGTAAGAAAGAAAGAAAACCATCAATGTTTTCAATCAAGCAAGAAAGGGGTAATGTTAGGGAAAAGGAGGTCAGGAGTCCTGGCAACTAAGAGAGAAGCAGGCAAGGATGGAAAAGCTATTGTGTAGGAAGGGCACTTTCTTCAGACTTAGACAATGAGATCCCAGGCCCTAAATCCATTTTGAAAAATACATAAATGAACTTCATTGGCAAGATAATAATTAATAAGTGGACAAGTCACAGTAATCTTAAATACTGAGAAATAATTGAACCTATAAAGACAATGAGTTTAATGACACTTTTAAATATTACCTGTAAAAAAATATAGCTTTGGGAGTTACACTCTGTAGTCAATATGTAGAGGTAGCATTCATAGTAGAATCTAATCAGAATTATAGTGTTTATCTTTAAGTTTTAATTTAAGCATAAATAAAACATGATATTTATGTCTATAGTCACATACATAATCTCTCTGCATAGTAGAGGAAACAGGACAGAATGGTTCTGAACAACAAATAATCATTAATAACATCTTGTATTTCCAAGGGAACATTCAGAAGAAATAGTTCCTCAAAGATGTCATTCCTTACTCAAGCCCAAAACCTATATCTAGAAATACAGAGATACATTTGCACACCATAAACCTTAGGCTCTTTTTTCCATACAACCTCCATATCTTAAGTAGGGCTGTGAAGAAAAACACCCATGCATGCAGATATACTCCTTGAATGTCTCTGAGTCTGTATTAAAGAACATCCTCTATCACTCATTTCCTTTGATGAATGTTCTGACCCCAAAATAGTTAGGATTATAATTTGCATTCAACACTCAGCTTCTTCTTATTAAATCAGAGGCACAGTGTCTATTTAAATTTTCTAAACATGAGCACATACAAGTTAGTGGAGATGAACACCATTTTATAAAACCTAAATACTAAAATTGATCTTTACCAAGCAAAGCAATCATCTTATGAAAAAATCTCCACAATAAATTAATTTAAATGGACTAGTCTATTTAAAATATTTCTTTAATAAGAATTCAGTATTCTGCAATATTAAGTCCTGTATTTTTACCAAATGTTGACTTTCAAAAAATCAGTAGTTTTGATTAGATTAAATGAGCAATATATAGATTGAAATATTTTAAATCTTTAAATATTTTAAAACAAATCAGTTATTCATAATTCTGAGAAAGTCTATTTTAATCACAGTGTGCCATTATGGTTCTTTATTTTCATTTAAAGAAATATATTTCTCTGAAAATGAAACATAATAGTAAACCTGCTTCACTTAATGCAGTTGTGAGTACTGCTTTTTACAGTTAAGCCACTTTATAAGTGAGCTAAATTTCTAGCAGATTCTGTTAGAGTTCACTGGACCTCATTTTATTCTTTGAGTCATGTAATTAAATGATCACATCCAATAGAAACATCGCAGTACCTATCAATCAAGAGTATTTTCCTTTCTGAAATCAAGAATCAAATGCCAAGAAGGGTCCCTTATAAAAGAGTCCCAGTGCAACTGATGTCACAGTGATTTCAATTATTAAAAGGTGATTTGCTAACAAGACATGTAACACCATTTTTGGAACTCTAGGCAGTCATGCAGTTTTGAGTTCTGAAGAATTTGCTTCAATGTCATATTGCCAGTTATGCATTGAATTTTTGACAGAAAATAACAAAGTAGCCAGTGGCATCCAGATAAAACCAACTGATGTTAATGATTTGTCTTTTCACCAGCATTGTTTTTTTTTTTTTTTTTTCTTTTTAACAATAAGATCTGGTGAAATACATTTCACCAGATTCAAATACATTTGAAATCATCACAGGATAATATGTCAGTCTTTTCAAACATGAAATACACATGCCTGCTAAGGATGCAATGGACTTTGTGCTGTTGGTTTTTGAATTCAGCTCTGTTTGTTATACACTCATTATATCGTTATTCAGGAAGAACGAGAATTTTTTTAATGAATTTTTTTCTCTAACCATTGCAGCTGCTTCTTACAAGCAACAAAAGTTGCTAGAGAAATCATATATACACATACATGTAAAATTAGGGAAACAAGCTGCTTTATTGCCCAATTTAAAATAAGCTCAATCAGTAGAAAAGAAAAAATGCTATAATATGCAGCTTGATGAGCAGCTGAAGACAGAAATATACTCAGATGCAGTTTTAGAATTCAGTATATATCTTATTCAGTAATGTTTGAATAAGATGAAGGACATTTTTTCTTCTTACTTTTTCTAAACCACTGAACCAACAAGTGGAATTTGAGTAGGGAATATAGTCTAAACCAGAAAGACATGTAAAATTTCTTTAATATGATCCTACGGCTTTTAAGGCAGAAAAATTAAGGGCCTTGCTCCTGGTTAATTCTCCTTTATGAACTTATAACATTTAAAATTCTAATTATAAGAACTCTTGATTAAAATGATAATACAACTTAGCAATAAAATGTAAGTTATGCAAGAATGATCATTACCACTCTAGTAGGAAAACAAATATATCCAATTGTATTGCAAGGCAATAATTAGCATATGGATTAACACAATTTAAATAATAAATTAACAGACATTTAAATCATCATCTCACAGGTCTAGGGGAGGAAGACATTGAAAGAATCTGGAAAACATGAAACCAGGCTTACTCTTGACGGTCGCTGTCCGGGTACAGTTGTAAAGGATAGCCAGCTCCCCAAACACCTTTCCTGGACCCATGGTACACAGCTTCACACCTTCTTTTGTAACTTCAACCTTCCCATCTAAAACAAGGGAAAATCATGTTATCTTAATTTTCTCCCATGCTTCATTTATTGCATTTACAATATGAGATTAAAAATGTAAGGTTATTTTAAAAATGCAGTAGTTACCAATTAAAACAAAGTTGTCATGAACATGCAATGCCAGAATTATTATATATATTATAATATATAATAACCAGAATTATTATATATATTTTTATATATTTTATATATATAAAATATATAAATATAAATTTATATATAATATAATATATAATATAAATATATTATATATAGATATATAAAATCCAAATCTTTTCTTAAATCATCACTGATAAGATTTGAAATGACACTCAAAGTCCAGGAAAAGATGGAGATAAAAATGTAAACGTAAGAAATTATTCCAAATTTAATACTGGTAAATCATGGCAATTCCAATTTTAACATTGTTTGAAATCTGAAAGAAGACGTGATTAAATGGGTACATTTTCTACAGCTCACTTTACACTTAGAAATTCTCATTTTGAGTAAGGCAGCTATTATGAAGAGGGAAATTACTGTGACCCTTGGGCATTATTTAATTGCAGCTCATGGTATCTTTTTATTTGTAAACATCTTATCTGACTCAGGCAAGACTGTTTATCTGTTTCCCAGTCCTGCCAACATTGACTGTCAGAAAAAATAAACTATAAAGCTTGAGGGAAAAGAAAGAGGCTTTAGGACTGTTTATGATCCACAAAGGACTTGGAAAATAAAATGCTAAAAAAGGAACAGGCTAAGGAAACAGCATACACTGGGTAGACAGTGTTGTCTGCAAGTAAGGAAGATGCCATTCATTCATAGGGGAAATGGAAAAAAATACATATTTAAAGTCATAGTTTTGTAGGCTAAAAATTCTATCACCCAACACAACGAGGGGAGAACTAAAAAGGCAACACAATCTATTCTAGACCTCATCTTCTTCTTTTCTATTAGTCCTCCAAGTTTCTTACCCACAGTCTATAGAGGGAAAGCCTCATGCTTGACAAATGAATTAGTTCCTGGCCAGAGGGGGTGCCACAAGCCTGTAATTCCAGTGGCTGGGGAGGCAGAGGTAGGAAGACTGGGAATTCAAAGCCAGCCTCAGCTACTTAGTGAGGCCTAAGCAACTCAGTGAAACCTGTCTCTAAGTAAAATATTAAAAAGGCCTGGGGATGTGGCTGAGTTTCCCTGGGTTCGATCCCTGGTACCTAAATAAATAAATAAATAAATAAAATTCGTTCCTGATCAAAGAAAGTAATGTTCTTCCAATGTTTTCCCATCTTCTGACCTCATGTGTCGATTTCATAATTGTTCCTTTACCTGTGAACTTGATATAATAGTTGGCTTTTAAGAGTGTTGTCTTTATAGTTACTTCCTCTCTTTTAAAATCGACCTAGATTAATCTAAATAATATTTGCAAAAGCATAGTTTTAATGGGTTATTTTTTTTCAGACAAGTTTAATATTAGTATTGAAATAATATGAGATAAAATCTTAAATGACAAAAAAATGAAGTTTTATCCATGTTACCAGTGATGCATGAGTACATTGTTCTACCCTGAAAACCATTTCATGTAAATGGTATTAATGAGAGAATTATAGAGTAGTGAGGATAGAATTCCCCATAAAATATACACATTACACTTGATCTGTGTACTCATGCCCCCATGAGTGTAATGAAGATCATCAGAAGTAAATACATCCAACAATTTGGATTTATTTTAATTAATTTTATCTTATTACTCAAAGTGAGACACGTCAGACTATAACATGGTGGCTAAATTAATGCATCTTCTGAAATCAGACCAAGATTGAGTTCTCTTATGTGTTCTCTTACGAGGTTTATGACCTGGGGCAAGTTGCTCAATTTCCCAATGCCTCAGTTTCCTCACTGGTAAAGTCAATAAAATCAGAACACCTATTTCATTAAGTAGTTCACATTAAATGAAATAAAGCAAGTTAAATACTTAATACTGCCTGGCTCATAGCAAATGCTCAATAAATGCTTCTTACTAGCATTGTTTTCATTATGTTTCTTTATCACTTTTATGAAAGCATGCATTATTTAGATTATAGTGGAGAATAATATTTCTTCAACTACTTCAGAAACAAATCAGGATCCATATAGGAAGATAATGTCTTTTTTTTAATGGAGAAAAAAATTATTTTCAGATTCTTTCTGGGGCATTAAGAGAGAACTTTTGAATTCAAATCATTATCAGATCCAAAGAAGAAAACAGAAATTCACAAAATCACTCTGATCTATCTGAACAAACAAACAAGCAAAAAAGCAAGTCTTTGGACACTTCTCTATTCATCTGCACCCAGTCAGCATTCACTGTAATGTTGCTTCTACTGCTAATTTTGTCCTGAGGCTTCCAACAATAACAGCAGCAGCTTTTCAATGCATTATAAAATTTTCTTGACCTAAAGTTCTACCATTAATTATAAAATAGAACTTAGAGCAAAATGAACAATGCTTAAAACATAAAAAACTTTCATAAATAAATGATTTGGTACAATTCTGCTTCTCTGTCTATTTGGGCATGACATTTAAAAGTTTTCAGTGGAAAAAGACCCTAAAGCTTAACTAAGATCACTACTAAGAATCCTGCTGCAGAGTTTGGGAGTTATGATTTCTCAAAATAAATAAATAAATAAATAAATAAATAACCGGTCTAAGTAAAAGACAAAGAGGAAATCAGGACTGTTGTTTTAGGTTTCTTTTTGTTTTGTTTTGGTACCAGGGATTGAACCCAGAGGCACTTAATCAATGAACCACATCCCCAGCCCTTTTTATTTTATTTTTTTTAATTTTTAGACAGGATCTCCCTAAGTTGCTTAGATTCTAACTAAATTGCTGAGGCTGGCCTCCAACTTGCTATCTCCTTGCCTTAGCCTCCCAAGTTGCTGGGATCACAGGCATGCACCCCCATACATGGTTCAAAGAGGATTTTAAAGAATTCTTAATTATGGAAGTGTGCTAGGATACCCAGCCTAGTTGCGTGGTTTCTTAAAGGAAGTTTGTGGACCTACCACATCATGGTAAGTATTCAGGTATTTCCCCTTTTAAGAAACTGAAAGTGTGTCTTTACTACCAAGTGTACCATATTTGGTCCTACTGCCACTTCTTTCCCTGAAAAAAATCACAGTCATATAACACCTATTTTAACTTATGGACAATTAGCCTGTGACTGATTATATTTTTTCTTACGACCATTCAAAAGTTTATAGCCAGAACTGTTTAAGTCTCAGAGATATAAAATTTGTGCACAATGTTACTTATGGCTCCCACTTATTTCCCTTATTTTATATCTGCCTAATTTTCTCATGTTTAACATTTTTTTATAAAGATGGGTATAAATTATATATGCTAATTATTCATATATGTGTGAATAATGCTGCTAACAGAAGGTTGTGTTCCACATTAATTAGAATAGCTAATTTTTGTTTAAAGAAAGGTATTTAGGTTATTTTTGAGCAATACCAGTTTGGATGTAAAACATCTTTTCCTGGTTGAGTTAAAAACTGAAGAGTCATTATATTCACAATAGTCAAGGGAGATATAAGAGATCTGATATGATAGGTGAACGTGACTTCAAAAGCACCATTTTTAAAAAATAAACAGAAACATCTTATTGGTAAACAGGAACAGTGTTTGTAACTTATAACTCTCAGTCACTAACAGATTGCTTATGTGTCCTCACACCTGTTATGTAGATGAGGAACAAGTGATTCAGGGAGGCAGGACTGGTTGGTGCTGAAATGAAAGTCACATACACACATGGCATGAATGAGGGTTCTTTCTAACACATTTAGAAGTATCCCATTTTTCTAAGAGACCAGGAAAACGAGTTATTGATGTGAAATGTGAAATGGGTTAAGCTCATTTACCAACCTTGTAATAAAATTAGAAGCAATTACAGTTTACAAAAGATTTCTAAGTATGGAGTGTGTGGTTCACGTAAGAAAGCAAAGAAATAAGATAGCAAAAGTTTACTGCACATACCCAGCAGCCCTAGTCCTACCCAATAGCTTCATAAACTTCTTCCACAGTGTTAGGAAGTCATGAAGTCTCTCCCCTAGACTGTACTTCTTTACTTCATAGGCTGAACTTAAGTATACTTTGCCAGAGGCTTATACCTAACTTGGAAAGGCCAAACTTGAAGGTTTTTATATAATTTGCTGCTAACTTTAGGAATGCATTTTGATGAATTCACTTCAGGTCATCATTAATTGATGTGATTTCTATTTCTTTAAAGACATAGAAGAGATTCATCATCATTTATTCATGACTTTTAAGACATCAATTGGATTCTCAAATATGTTTGATTTCAAATCAAAGACTTTTAAAAGAGTAGCAGAAAGATTCAAAATATTATAGTAAAGTTCTGTACTTTTTCCATTATTATTTCCCTGAATAAATTCAACCATCCCTAGAGGCTATCAAGACTGTTATTTGGGGAACTAATGATACTCCAAAATGCAGTTAATCTCTATATTCTACTTTTGCTCTTCCTATTAATTTTTAAGGTGATAATACTCTATTTTTAATATTTTCACCAGTCCTTTTGCCACCATCTCTATCTGGAGGAAATAAAGAAACATTCAAATCATTTTAATTTGGATGTTTCTAAATTGCTACAGTTGTTTGCTCAAGAGAAGTTGTTCAAAACAGGCGGCTGAGAAGAGGTTAAAAGAGTTATTTATAGTTTCATTAAGCTGGGGAGATAGCTCAGTCGGTAGAGTGCTTGCCTTGCAAGCATGAGGCCCTGGGTTTGATCCCCAGTACCGGAAAAAAAAAAAAAAAAAAAAATGTACTCAGCATTTATAGTTTCATTAAGTTCTTCCATCAATCCTGCCATTGCCATGAATAACTGAAAGATGTATCGTGGTAACTTGAACATATTTTTAATTCTACTTCAGGTACCATACGCCTATTTATGATCTGGAATGAGCTAAGTCTTAAATCTTGTCACTTTGAGCAGCAATCAATCTGCCTTCTGTTTTTTGGCACCATTATAAGTGCACTACCCTTGGGGGATGCTAAGTGCTAACAGATCCATTATAAAGCCTCTATACTTGTGTCTATCTTTCATAAAAATCAACAGATTCCATAAATAGAATGAGTTTACAAGGAGATTCCAAATTGCCTTACTTTGTTTATCCTGGTAGGTTTTATTTTTTTAACTAACTTGTTTTGTGTTATAGGATTTCTGCAGTGAAATTAGCTTAGAGTTTTATTACTGGCTGGCAAAAATAGAATTACTGGCAATAACTTAATTATGAACACTGTGCTGAGTTCCAACAGTCTTGGTTGGAACATTGAGGACAAGTAGACTGGCCATTAAAAGGAGGACAGGTATTATATCAAAGATTCCATCTAGACAGCACTTCCTGTCTTTTCCATCCACTAAGTTGTTTGACTACTTTCATGATGTTGTAGATTAGAGACCATAACTCTTACATTGTATGTTCTCATCTAAGGATTTCCATAGATGCTAAATTTAATAGGAATTTCCAGCATTCTAGAGGTTAAACTGTGTTGTCACCAGCATGAATTTTCCTCTGGGAGATGAGGTTCATCAATGAATCTTCTTTCTTAATGGATTAGGGACTCTAGCAGGCCTAACTTTTAGAATCATTTTAGACCTGAGGTGCTGTCACTTGTAGAAGAAAGCAGAAAGTGACAAGGCTGCAATGGGCTATCGGGTCCCAAGAATAAACTATTAACTTGGCTATCTCCCTTAAACCTGCACTTGTCCATCATTTATATCTGTCTTTCTTAAGTCAGTTTAAGAAGGAAAAGGACATCCCCACTGTGAGATGCAAGCTTATTCTTCAATTAAAGAAAGGCAGGGTGTCAGGTCTGTCAGCCATCAGTTTAAGATTGTGTTCCAGTCTGAATGGATTTGGTCTCTCTGGATCTGAACTCTAGCTCCATAAAGGATATGCTAACCCTCCACAGGATTAATCTTGATGTCTGAAAACCATTCCTTGGTCATTGATTGCATAGAAGCCTTTGAGAGACTGCCCTATTTTAGTATTATGTATTCCTTCCAAAGTTTTCTTCACTCACTTCTAGTTGATTATATACCTTGCTTATTAGTTTTTCATTGGACATATATATGAAAGAGAATTTTTCTCAACTATTTTTATATTCATAATTTCTATAACCATTAAGGTTCTTAAAATATTTTAGTTAGGACCAAACTTCCAATTCAAAGAAGGCATTTTGATAGCATTGTAGCAATACTTTTTTAAAGGGAACACAAGAGTACTAGTTATCCAAATGGAATAGGAAAGAATCTGAAGTACAAGAGACTAGTTGAGTTTGAAGCTACATAACTGAGGATCTTTGCTGCTTCTCCTTCAATTAGGCAAATCTACTTTCCTTTTTGGTCATGACTACTATAAACACTCTTGACATAATTTTCCATTACACTAATTTCAACAGACACTATATATCGCATATGACATAAAGTCATCAGTTATATTCAGTAATGAGAGAATTAAAATGTATTGAGGACTAAATTAATGCAAAGTTTACTCCATGCTTGTATGTCAGAATGAATCCCAATATTATGTATAAATATAATGCATTGATAAAAATGAGCTATATAAAACTAAAATCTCAGTGACAGAAAGAGAAAACACAAACCTCAAGATATCTGAACTTCACTTGTTTCATTTGTTGTGTTTCTAATTCTGAAGTCATAGCACATACATAAACATACATACACACACATATGCAGGTACACACAACCTCTGTGAGGAAACTGACTATAATTTAAGTGATTTGGATATAGAGAATTATCAGAACAATCATAATGAAAATCTGGAATGAGCAACTTATATTGTAGCACTTCTATCCTTGCAGATTAATTTAAGGAAAAGACAACATACCCAACCTATTGTAGATGGGTCAATCATTTATCTGATAAAGAACAGGATTCTGGAAGAATTGCACAATGTTGTTTCCCAGCCTCATGATTCTATGACTTTTTATATATTATGTTTTGGAACCCTAGTGCTTTAAAATATACAGATAGCACTAGGTAACTGTTTGTGTAATGATATCAATTTCCAGTAATGTGGAAAGCTAAAGATGGGCCAGAAAAGATATGCATATATAAGGAGAGGAAAACAAACTAATCATCCCTGAATAAATGACAGTTGAATAGATAATTTGTCTTAATTAAGTTGATTAAACCTAATTCCAACAATATAAAATGCATTCCTGTTCTATTTCCATAATACATTATCACCCTCAATTAGTCTAGGCAATGAATGGCTCTCTGTAGTTTTTATGGACAGGAAAATGGCAAGAGCAGTACTATCACGCAGATTATGGGCAGTCGTCATGTGATTTTGATTTTATGTGTTAATATTACCTTGGGGTAATTGATGACATGCAGTGGTTCTCAACTGGGAGCATTTTGCCTTCTAGAGTACATTTGGCAATGTCTAGAGACATCTTTGGCTGTCAGAACTGGTGTGATCTACTGGCATGCACAGGATACAAGTCAAGGACACTGAACACCTTACAGAGCATAGGACTGTGCCCCCGCCCCAAAGAATTATTCAGCCTAAATGTCAGTTCTGCCAGAGCTGAGAAATGGATGTAAAGTAAATCCATGCACCTTACATTTAAAAAGAAAAATCTGACTTCCACCATTTGTCATTTTAACCTCTGCCAGATGTAAATTCCAAGTTGAATGAAAGGGTAACACCTGGTTGCAATATTTAAGTAAACCATGTTGCCATTGGGTTGAATGAAGCCACAAAGCTATTTTCCCGAATATTTCCCCAGTAATTGTCTCCTAAAATAGAATTAATTACAGAAATTTCTAAAGAAGACAAATAAAGCCGGGCTCGATGACGTACACCTATAATCCCAGCAGTTCAGGAGGCTGGGGCAGTTAGAATTTCAAGTTCAAAGCCAGCCTCAGCAAATTAGCAAGACCCTGTCTCTAAATAAAATATTTTTTTAAAGGGCTGGGGATGTAGCTCAGAGGTTAGGTGCCCCTGGGGTCAATTCCCTGTATCAAAAAAAAAAAAAAAAAGACAAAAATCCCTTACTGATATTAAAGCAGCAAAGCAGCATCCTTTTTCCACACATATCTGAGAATTTCAGATCCTGATTCCACCACTGACTGGCCATGAAATCATGAAATCTTGAATAAATTCTTCAGCTCCCTCTGAATCAATTACCTCACTACAAATTTGGAATAACAGTATCTTATTTCATAGGGTTCTGAGAAATGAAATAAGTAATACGGGTAGGAAGACAAAGAATATATGGATTAAGAATATTTCTTAAAGAGAAAATGTCCTATTTCTTAGAAGAAAAAAAAATAACTACTTTAAGAGTCAGTTCTAAGGAGAGAAAGGCAGGTCCCAAGTCATGGTTCCTAAAATTTAGGGGTGGGAAAGAACAGAGGGATGAAGAGCAGAGGCAGTGAAAGGAGAAAGGCTCTGGGTAAGAACTGGAGAAAGAGGCCTCATGCGACACAGCTGGAAGACTTTTAGTAAAAAATGAAGTCTAATGTACAATATGAAGTTATTTCTTGTCAGAATAAATGCCCTATCCTGCCATCCAAATTTTAATAGTTTGCTTCAGAGTAATTTTTTGTGTGAAAGATTTGAGAGAAGACGCATTGCTTAGATGTGCCAAAGAATAGAGCAACCAGGATATGAAGAATTAGTGGCAGGAGGGAGTTGGAGAGCAGGAGATTGAGAGTAATTATGTAAATGACATAATTATAAGAAACTAAGGACTCAGGAATTTGCAGACATCTTAGGGGAAGGCACTAGCTTTTCACAGATGTCAAATGGGTACTTAAACCAATTTCACCTAATTTTCAAGGCTATTAGAAAAGTCATTATTGTCAATAAGGGTATGTCCCTTCAATCAGAGAGTATGTGTCCCCTCCCCCTCCCACATGCTCCATTTGACACCTTTCCTTAGCTTCATGATGGTCCTTGTAAGGAATAAAAAGGGAGTTTTGAAGTCAAAAGTTGATATTCTGGTCCTCTAAGCTGTGGGACACACTGGACCTTTTGGATCTCAGTTTTTGCATCAGTATGATGGGGATAATGACTATGGCTCTACAGGATTAATGTAGGAATTCATGTATAAGAGTTTGGTGTATGATGAAGCTTTCTGTAAATACTAGTGTACACTAATAGAAGGAAAAATCATCTAATTCCTGCCATGTCTGCTTTTAAACAGTAGGAGGTTAGTAAATATTTGTTGGTGAATAAATTGGGGTATTAGTCAAAATGACCACTCCTGTGACCATACTTATGTGAAAGCCTTAGGACTGCATTTCAACTGTGTTACCTATACAGTCCTGAAGGGAGGAAAAAAAACACAGTGATTGAAAGTCCCAACCTCCCACTCCACTTGCTAAGAGTCTCTCTACACTTTAACTTACTTCCATGTAGTACTGCACTATAACTTTCACAGTGGTAAAATACATTTCCCACCATGAGAATTTTTGCTTGACAATTTAAAAAACCTGCACTTGAATTGATATATATATTTTTCCCCTTTTACATAGGGTTAGGCTTCTCCAGAGTATATAACACACTTATCAGCCTTCACATTTGTAAAAGGAAGTAGAAGGGGAAAAAACAGAAGCAAATAACAACCACATATGCCACAAAATACCCTGAACATCTATAAAAGGATGAGAAAGAAGCTGTTGAACTTATTATCTCAAAAGCAGTTGTACAAATGGACTGGGGCAGGCTGGGAGTGAGAGGACCTGGTTTGAAAGCTACTATACACAGGGCGAATAAGAACTTTGATCTTCTAGCACCAATGAGGACAGGTTACAGAGGAGTCAGGGTGCTATTTTAAAAAGAAAGCTGCTAAGAAGCATCCATCTAGTTGGCAGTCACAGAAAGTTGTAGAAAAAAGCAATGCTTAAAGGGCCCCATCACCTGGTAAACAAGACACAGATGTTCCAGCCATAATAATGAAGGACTGATACATGCTTTGATGCAAATGAACCTTTATGACATACTAAGTGAAACAAGTCAGTTAGGAGAAGTGTGTGGCTCCATCTATATGAACTGTCCAGAAGAGCCAAAGTTACAGTAGAGAGAAAGAGTAAAGTTGCCTAAGGGTTGGAGGATAGAAGGATTGAGGGTGATGGCTAAGAGGTGTACAAGTTTCTTTCTGGGATAAGGAAAATTTTCTAAATTTGATTGTGGTGATGGAAAAACAATTTTGTAAATATACTAAAATATATTGAACTGAATGCTTTAAATGGGTAAATCACATGATGTGAAATATCTCAATACAGTTATTAAAAATGAGGATTCAGCACAGGTACATAGTAACTGCTCAATTATAAGATAAGACACTAATTCTGTTGCATAATGTCCTTTATGAGAATTTGTAAGAATCAAGGGTTCATTGACCTCACACACCTCCTCCAACAATTTCTCTCCTATTCCCTTTAGAACAGTTACAGGTATATTCTGCACTGGCTGTGACCTCATTTAAAAAAATAATAATAATGTCCATCCCTCTGTACCCTCTATAAAAAAGAACACCAAATCATCTTTAACTCAGTCATAGGATCAGTGATACAAATGCTTACTATAAGCAGATTTAATTCACCTAATATTCATTCCTTAACTAAAACTCTAGTTAATGCTTTCATTGACAGCCAATACTTCTTTCCTGAACTCTCTACTATCAAACTATACTGCACAGAGAACAGAGTCATCCTTTGACTAAAATTTTGATAACTAGTTCAAACCAGTTCCTCTGAAGTCAAATTGAAATTGCTAACAATGAGTGTCTAGTCTTTCCACAAACTGAGATCTTCTCTAACTGAACCTGAATCTGAATTTTTGTTATTCTCTTACTCAAACACCATGGTCAAACTTTGAGGTTCTGGGTGGATCAGAATTAAAGCATCTCTGAACTTAAGTGGGGAAAGCAAAGAAAATCTTTATTTTTACTAACCTCTAACTGAAATGTAGCATTCCAAGAAACAAATCATATTAATTTAACAGAACTCGTGACGTTGTCACCAATAGAAATTACATTTTCTTACAATTAATTGTTCCTGTCTTTATACTTTATGCTCATCACCCCTTCAAACTCAATGACAATTATTACAGTTATTATTAATGTGTTAAATAAAAATAAACATCTGTTAATGAATCACAAATTTGTTTTTGTTGTTGTTGTTGTTATTTTCATTACGAATATCAAATAAGATTAGTTTCCTGGTATTTTATTCCTGGGTATGCTGTATTTTATACATCTAAAAATATTCTGGCTGTGGATATGGCTCAATGGTAGATCACTTGCTTACTATGCCTGATGTCCTAGATTTGATTCCAGCACCACCGAGAGAGAGAGAGAGAGAGAGACAGAGAGACAGACAGACAGACAGACAGACAGACACGGGGGGGAGGGAGAAAGAAATATTCTGAAAAGAGGGTCACAGGCATCAAACTTTCAAAGACATCAAGACATCTCTGGAACAAGAAAGATTAAGAACTACTGACTAACTGAATAAACTTCTAATATTCTACAAAAATTAAAGAACTTTTCTTTATCATTGAATTTGCCATTCTCTTAGATTTCTATATTTTGCCATAGTACATAATGAGCATTAAAAAGAAAATAAAAAAGACAAGCTGTCCTGTCTCCACTCATCCAAGTGCCTGCCTGCCTTCTATACACTATAGCCAACTCGACTTCACTTAGTCATCCTCAGATCAGTCCCAGAGTCTCATCCCTTCCAATACACCAATAAAAGCTTCTCTACAAAGTTTAAAGATTTATAGAGCTAGATTTGTATAGCTACAGCTACTTATTAGTTCATGCTATCTTCAGATTTTTATATATATTCCCTTGGGTATGTTTCTTCTAACCGAATTGAAACAATTTAGAGTAATACTTCGTTTTTTTTCCCCTGTAGACTCTTACCATATATTAACAAATATGACTAATGGCCCAGAATTTGTTTGAGAAAGTAGATTTTGAAAACACCCAGTCATACTAGCTAGTTGGAGTATTTATTAGACACCTGACATCATGGATTCCATCTCACTACTTGCCAACTAACTTTAATTGGCTCCCTGGCCATATGGTTTGCCTTTTGCCTTAGAGCATTATTTTATGAATGTCTTTGGTCAAAAGAGGGATGAGGGAGCATTTTGCTTGTATTAGCATAAATATAATAACACAAAAATGAAAACAAACTAGATATACTGCTTATAAAAAAGAGAACATAAATCAGATACACTTTAAGTGGAAAGAAAAAAACAAACATCTTGGACATTGAAATAAACTTTGTCTTAACACATTAATGTGAATCTCTTTTCCATTCCATTACGAATAAACTTGTTAAAATGAAATGCAGGAGGTTTAAAACATTTAAAATGTGAATTTCTACATAGCCTTGAGCACCAATGAATTAAGGAACTAATTCCTTTAGGAAAATATTATTACTAATGACTTCGTACTATTGGTGAGTAATTTGCCCCTATCTAAAAATAACTAAGTCATTTATTTTTTGAATGCTATACCTCTAAGTGGGAGTAGTTCCCATATTTCTATCATTTTTTTTCATATTTTTATTCACCCATTGACTTACATCAACAACATACAAGTTTTCATCTGAGGATCTGGTTCCTTTTTCCCTTGTAAGCTCTTCCTCACCACACCCATTTCCAGAAGTAAATATATAAAAGAAATTTTAGCTCACTGCCTCAAGATAGGGTAATGATCCAAAGGAGATAACTTGCAAAGATTATGAAATAGATGTTAACCTAAAGCTATACTTTCATCAAATAGTTTTGACATAAATTAGGATATAAAAATTACACCCAAATAAGAAATCTCTGGCATCTAATGTATTAGAATTCAGAAAATAAATCTAATATAGAAGGGTGTTAGTGCATATGGTTTTAAATCATGCTTAGTCACTAGGAAAACACATAGCCTTGTATATCACTGTAGCTTCACAAGAAAAAATAATTGTTCAAGTTTGCTAGGCCTGGGCCTTTATTTCTAAGGTTCTCCTAACAGACTTTGAAGTCCTCAGTCTCTATAGGAAAAGTGCGAATCCATGAAAGATGGAATGGGGCAAGTTGACATCTCTAGGATTATAAAGTAAGAATAAAATTAACACTGTTCAGTTGAGACCAAGACAAAAGAACTTCCATAAGTTTTTCACGTTTCTCACATATTTTAAATTCATTTTTATTGTAAACAAATGGGATACATCTTGTTTCTCTGTACATGAAGTAGATGCATACCATTTGTGTAATCATACATTTACCTAGGGTAATAGTTTTTGATTCATTCTGTTATTTTTTTCTCCCCCCCACCCCTCCCACCCCTCTTATCCTTCTATACAGTCCCTCCTTCCTCCCATTTTTGCCCCCCTCCCATCCCCCATTATGTGTCGTCATCTGCTTATCAGCGAGATCATTCGTCCTTTGGTTTTTGGAAATTGGCTTATCTCACTTAGCATGATATTCTCCAATTTCATCCATTTGCCTGCAAATGCCATAATTTTATTCTTCTTTATGGATGAGTAATATTCCATCGTATATACACACCACAGTTTCTTTATCCATTCATCAATTCAAGGGCATCTAGGTTGGTTCCACAATCTGGCTATTGTGAATTAAGCAGCTATGAACATTGTTGTGGCTGTATCTCTGTAGTGCGCTGATTTTAAGTCCTTTGGGTATACGCCAAGGAGTTCTCACATATTTTATTCATTACAAAGCACAACAAAATCACAAGACTTTTCCTATGCTAAAACATCCTGCAGACATGAGAAAGCAATAGAGGCCTAGGACTATTTAACTGTTTTGGACAGTAAGCAAGTTTGATCACAACTAAAATCCAGTTGCTAAAATGAGCAGTGTTTTGTTTAGTTGAAAGCTAAAACAAGTTCTGAGAAATACTGTACCAAATAAAATAATAATGCATCAAGACTTAGTAAGTTCTAATTTCAATCCATTATGATCTGATAGAGTACAAGGTAGTATCTCTATCTTCTTGTATTTGCTAACAGTAGCTTTGTGGCATAAAACATGGTCTATTTTAGAGAAGGATCCATGTGCTGCTGAGAAGAAAGTGTATTCATTCTTTGTTGGATGGTATATTCTATATAAGTCGGTTAAGTCTAAATTGTTGATTATGTTATTGAGATCTATGGTTTCTTTATTCAACTTTTGTTTGGAAGATCTATCCAGTGGTGAGAGAGGTGTGTTAAAATAGCCTAGTATTATTCTGTTGTGCTCTATTTGATTTCTGGAATTGACAAGGATATGTTTGACGTACATGGATGAGCCAATTTTTGGGGCATAGATATTTATGATTGTTATGTCTTGCTGATTTATGCTTCCCTTAAGCAGTATGTAATGTCCTTCTTTATCCCTTCTGACTAGTTTTGGCTTGAAGTCCACATTATCTGAAATGAGGATGGATACTCCACCTTTTTTGCTGTGTCCGTGTGCATGGTATATTTTTTCCCATCCTTTCACCTTTAGTCTATGGGTATCTCTTTCTATGAGATGAGTCTCTTGCGGGCAGCATATTGTTGGATTTTTCTTTTTAATCCAATCTGCCAGTCTATGTCTTTTGATTGATGAGTTCAGGCCATTAACATTCAGGGTTATTATTGTGATATGATTTGTATTCCCAGTCATTTGACTCATTTTTGTTTTTTGACGTGATTTGGTTTTTCCTTTATTTGGCTATTCCTTTAGGCTAGCTCCTCCCGTTGCTGATTTGCATCGTTGTTTTTCATCTCTTCCTCATGGAATATTTTGAAATTAGAAATAAATGACAGAATAAAAAACAGAAACTTCTCCAATACCTGGAGATTAAATAATACACTATTATATAATGAATGGATAACAGAAGACATCAGGGGGGGAATAAAAAAATTCTTAGAAGTAAATGAGAACAAAGACACATCATATCAAAATCTCTGGGACACTATGAAAGCAGTACTTAGAGGAAGATTTATAACATGGAGTGCATTCAACAAAAGAAGTAGAAATCAACAAATAAACGACTTAACACTACAGCTCAAAGCCCTAGAAAAAGAAGAGCAGACCAACACCAAAAGTAGTAGAAGACAGGAAATAGTTAAAATCAGAGCCAAAATCAACAAAATTGAAACAAAAGAAACAATCGGAAAAATTAACAAAATAAATAGTTGGTTCTTTGAAAAAATAACAAAATTGATAAACCCTTAGCCACACTAACAAAGAGAAAGAGGGAGAAAACTCAAATTACTAAAATTTGGAATGAACAAGGAAATATCACAACAGACACAAGTGAAATACAAAACATAATTAGAAGCTATTTTGAAAATCTATACTCCAATAAAACAGAAAGCCTCAAAGACATCAACAAGTTTCTAGAGACATATGAATTATCTAAACTGAATGAGGAGGACATACACAACTTAAATAAATCAATTTCAAGCAATGAAATAGAAGAGGTCATCAAAAGCCTACCAACAAAGAAAAGTCCGGGACCAGATGGGTTCGCAGCCGAGTTCTACAAAACCTTTAAAGAAGAGCTCATTCCAATACTCCTCAAAGTATTCCATGAAATAGAAGAGGAGGGAACCCTCCCAAACTTATTCTATGAAGCCAATATCACCCTGATACCTAAACCAGACAGAGACACATCAAGGAAAGAAAATTTCAGACCAATATCCTTAATGAACATCGACACAAAAATTCTCAACAAAATTTTAGCAAATTGCATACAAAAATATATTAAAAAGATAGTGCACCACGATCAAGTGGGTTTTATCCCAGGGATGCAAGGTTGGTTCAACATCCGGAAATCAATAAATGTCATTCACTATATCAACAGACTAAAAGTTAAGAATCACATGATTATTTCAATAGATGCAGAAAAAGCATTTGATAAAATACAGCATCCCTTCATGCTCAAAACTCTAGAAAAAATTGGGGTAGTGGGAACATTCCTTAACATTGTAAAGGCCATCTACGCTAAGCCCATGGCTAATATCATTCTAAATGGTAAAAAACTGAAAGCATTCCCCCTAAAAACAAGGCAGGAAACAAACTCAACTCAAAGTGGATCAAAGCCCTTGGAATTAGACCAGAAACCCTGCACCTACTAAAAGAAAAGGTAAGTCCTTACCTTTTGAACATTTTTCAACAATGTTGAACATTTTTTTCATATATTCGTTGACTATTCATATTTCTTCTTTTGAGAACTGTCTGTTTAGTTTCTTTGCCCATTTATTGATTGGGTATTTCTTTTTTTAGTGTTAATTTTTTTTTTTAGTTTTTTGTATATCCTGGAAATTAATGCCCTATTTGAGGTGTAGCTGGCAAAGATTTTCTCCTTCTATAGGCTCTCTCTCCAAACTCTTGTTTCTTTTGCTGTGAGGAAGCTTTTTAGTTTGATGCCTTCCCATTTATTGATTTTTACTTTAGGAGTCTTGTTAAGAAAGTCCGTTTCAGAGTCAACATGTTGGAGTATTGGATTTACCTTTTCTTTTAGTAGGTGCAGGGTTTCTGGTCTAATTCCAAGGGCTTTGATCCACTTTGAGTTGAGTTTGTGCATGGTGAGAGGTAGGGGTTAAATTTCATTTTATTACATATGGATTTCTAGTTTTCCCATCATCATTTGTTGAAGAGGCTATTTCTTCAGCATGTATATTTTGAAGAAACCTTTCACGTGTGAGTCTAACGTCAAAATCAAAATGCAATATACTTTTCATAAATTTCTCACCACTATGTTATGTTTCAAACAAATTTAAGCAGTAGATGTGTTTCTATAATACTTACCAGCATAACACTGACAGTTACAACTAAGGTGCTCTTAAAGTTAAAATTTAGGGGAAAAAAATTTATGGCAGGTTCCATGGCAGCCTGTCCAGATTTCCCTAAGATTTCTATTTTCTTAAAAAAAGTCAGAGTTGTATCAAAGACATATGCTTTTAGTTTACTAAGAAAATAACAGCACTGAGACAAATCTGTTTTTTCTTGCTATTTGTTGTTTGCTATTGAGGAAAATATTACAGAGTGACACTCAATAAATCTATTTGATATATGAATGAGATCAACTTCTCTAGCTCTTCAGGTAGAAAATGCAGTTATAATTCTAAGAAAGAATTTGGTTGAATTTCAGAGGAAAGTATAACCCATCATGTGGGCATCATTACAGTATCAAAATGCATTACAAGGACAGATGAAAAACCTCCAGAGAAGATCCACAGTTATGGTGAGAAGATACATTTACATGCACAGACCACCGTAAAAACAAAATTCTCACCCAATGGGGAAACATTACTATCTATGCAACGAAAATTCCACACTCTTGAAAGACAGTAAACATTTTTTTCAGTCTTGTTCTGTGCCCAGAACAAATATATGATGTCCCCAAAGACATCGGATCCAGGTTGAACAATGATTACCCGTATATATTAAGAAGTAGCCATTTATAATTTCAAATTTTAAGGTCACATGCTAGAAGATAACAGAATGAGCAGTAGAATATTCTAAGTAGATATGTTACAGCTTTATGCAATTCTGCCCAGGCATGCTGCTGTCAAATCTTCTAAAGCAATTGTAGCAAGGAACTTAATTATGACTTCATGAAGAGAATTAGACAGAATCCAAGTCCCATGCATTTTATCTAGTTATGGAAGGGGGTGGCATATGGTGGTCAGAATATGATCATTGTAGAAATTGTAGGTGAAGAGGAAGCATCAGTTGGATATAAGACAGAAAAAATGTAAACAGTGAGGGGACGTATTGTGGAAAAGAGGAATTATAGTTAAGGTAATAGGATATAATATAGCAAAGGGAAAGGGTTAAGCCTTATAAAAACAGTTTCATATTTCTGATTACTTGTAGTTTTGTGTAGGCCATGAGGAGAATATGTTTTAAATAGCTGAAACTGGTCAGAAGTCAACCTACAGGGAGGCCAAATCTTGCAGGTATTTATTCGTGGGACTTCTGTATACATAGTACAAAGGGTCTAGTTGAACTGGTCAATTTGGAAAGTTACAGGAGTGGGGCTGACTGGGAGTGATATCACTTACTATCAGGTCCATAATCACTTATCTATTCTCTAAATCCCAAAGGTGTCTACTCATTTGGCTTAAAAATCTGATCTAACCTAATATATTTACATACTTATCTGAATGACTACTGATAGATTTTGCTACAGAAAGTTTAATGTTTTTGGTTACTTATGATGCTCAGATTCAAAAGGAATGTTGCATACCATGTAGCATATGCTCTATATTACCCTTCTAAAATCTGAAAAATCATGAATCCTGAGACATCTGGCCCCAACAGTTCCAGAAAGTCTTGCAAAATGTGTACTCCTGAATGAGCCTTCTCTTTTTACAGTGTGTGGATCCTTACGTGATGATCGCCCAGGTTAAAAAAAAAAAAAAAAAATTGCCTTTCAAAGGAGAAACTTCTATGGAGAACACGGTGTTTACGGATGCATAAACATTATTATGGTTTGTATATATGGTGACCCCCAAAAGTTCATGCTTGAGACAATGCAAGAATGCTCACAAGTAAAATGATTTGTTTATCAGAGGTGAAATCTAATCAATGGCTTAATCCACTGACATGGATTAACTGGGTGTACCTACTGTAGACAGGTAGGGTGCAGCTAAAGGAGTATGTCACTGGGCATGACCCTGAGGTTTATCTTCAGTCCGTGGTGAGGGGAGCTATTTTCCTGTGCCACACCATTCCACCACAACATTCTGCCTCACCTTTAGCCCAGAGCAGTAGTCAGTCATCTATGAACTGAGACCTCTGAAACTATGAGCTCCAAATAACTTGCCCTCTTTTATGTTGTTCTTGTCAGGTCTTTTGGTCACAGCAAGAGCAACAACAACAACAAAAAAACAAAAACAAAAATACCTTATTAGAATAGAAATTGGTAGCAGAAGTGATGTTGTTGCTGTGACTAACCTGACCATGTGGTTCAGAAGCTTTTGGAGCTTTCTGGAATTTGTGGGAATAATTTTGAAAGATGCAAACTGGAAAAGTTTAAAATATTTTTAAGCAGATTTTAATGGATGCTTCTGGTGGGAGCTCAAAAGACCAGAATGTTGACAGGACTGTTTACTGTGAAGGCTGGGCTCATGACATTTCAGAGGAGGACGACTCTATTGAAAATTGGAGTACAGGTTATTCATTTTACATTAAGGCAAAGAAGTTGTCCACATTTTGCCCATGTCCTGGGACCTTTGATGAGGCTGAATTTAAAGATGATGGACTAATTATTCTGGCAGCAGAAATTTCAAGGCAGCACAGCATTCAGGATATGACAGATATTGATATAGGATTTTAGCCAAGTTAACTGTGATGATCAGCAGAAAACAGAGCAGAAAGATTTGGAAAATTTTCAGTTTGACCAGAAAAGTGCAAGTAAAGCTGGGGCTAAAGAAATTGTGGTTGTTAAGGAGATTAAAAACACGAAAGAAAGGCTAAATACTTTATTCAGAGACAATAGAAAAGATGGCTTGAGGGCAACACAAAAATTAGCAAAACCACACTCATCTCAGGCGCAAGGACATAAAAGTAAAAACTCCTTTGAGAAGAGACCAGTGCAGCACAGGAAAGTTGTTTCACCACGCTCAGTCACCCAGGCACTCAGAAACTGCTGTAGCTGTGGTCCAAGGAGGCAAGGCTACTGCTTAGGATGGCCCCAGACCTTGATGTCAACCATGTGATGCTAGTTCAGTAGGGCTGCAGGATGCTGCAGTTAGGGTGTCATGGAGCTTCCACCAAGATTTCAAAGGCAGTCCTGGGAGGCCAGGCAAAGTTCAGCAGTGTTGGAGTCCCCGTGGGCTGCCTCTAAGAAAGTGATGAATTTGAGAAGTATGAAAAAGCTCCAGTGGAGACCCCCAAGATAAAAAGATGCCAATAATGTTTGACGTCTGTAGAGGAGAGCTGGAGGCATCAAGCAGAAAAAGGCAAAAGAGAAGCTATGTGGGCCTACAAGTCCTCTGGAGAGAACATCATAATGCCATGTGCCCTGGATGCTGTATGTGGAGCTACAGAACTTGTTTGCCCAGCTGGATTTTGGTTGTGTTTTGATCCCATCCTTTCTTTCTATATCCCCATTTCTCCCTTGTGGAATGAAAATATTTACTCTGTGCTGTTATATATTGAATATATGTAACTTGCTTTGATTTTGATAGGGGCTCAAGCTGAGCTTTTTGCCATGAGTATCAGAGGAGACTTTGGACTTGGACTGTTGGGTAATGCTGGACCTGTTAAGGCTATGAGGACTCTTGAATGACCTAAATGTATTTTGCATTGTAAGAAAGGCATGCACTTTTGGGGCTCAGGGGTGCAATGTTATGGTTTAGATATATGGTGTCCTCAAATGCTCATATGTGAGACAATGCAAGAAAGTCTAGAGGTAAAATGATCAGGTTATGAGAACATTAACCTAATCAGTGCACTAATCCACAGATATGGATTAACAGGGTGGTAACTGTAGACCAGTAGGTTGTGACTAGAAGAAGTAAGTCACTGGAGGTGTGCCTTTGGGAAGCTCTCTCCGCTTCCTGATTGCCATGCTTTAGCTGTTTTCCTCCTCAGCATTCTTCCTCCATGATGTGCTGCTTTATCTCAGGGCCCAAAGCAGAGAAGTCAGCCATCTATGGACTGAGACCTCTGAAACCATCACTATTAAATCAACATTCCCTTCTCTAAAATTGTTCTTGTCAGATCTTTTGGTCACACAGGCAAAAATGTTGACTCAAATATACATAAAAAGGCATTTCTCATTTTCTTGAATTCAATCACAAAACTGTTAAGATGGACCTAAGAAAATGCCTATGGCAAGGGGGTAGCCTTTCTAAAATGCAATGTCCAAATAGCGAAAATACTTCAGAACAAAACTATATAAAAAAACAACAGAAACCGAATGATGAAAATCACGTCTAACAGGTGAGGACAGATGTTTTCTTTTGATTGAAAATTCAAGATGACAAAGTTCCTGTACATAATTTGGTTCATGGGAAAATGTAAACTTCATATTCTTAAATCTTACAACAATTTGCAGAAGACTGAAGTGCTTTGTAGAAACCAATGCCTTTTAGAAATTAAAAATTATGTACTTCTTAAAAAGGCTTCAGATAGATTACGGTAAAAATCAACTTTAAAGAGATAGCCAAGAACCAAGAATTAAGAGGAAGAAATAGATCCTAGAAGAGGAATGCCAGAATAATGAAGCATACACTTTATCCTCAGCTTCCCAGCAACCAAGAAATTAGGCAAATGTGTTAATTCTCTTTCATTTGTGTCTCTACATGTGGGAAGAACACTTCTAGTAAAAAGAGGAAATTCTGGTTTTGAATGGTAACAAATTTGAGAATGAGAATCATTGTACAGGAGACAGATGGGTGGGTCAACAGTAGATTTACCCATGAAAAATTATTTATCAGTTGAATATTGTTATTATTAAGTAGTTCAATAAACATGGGTATTTAAGTGAAGAAAGCCGCAGAATACAACTAAATCGGAAAGATATTCAGGACATTTGAATCAACTAACATTCACCAGTGGATTCCATTTCTTAGGGGCAGGTGTAATCTTCACATGTCCCTCTCCCGTTTCAAGCATCAGGCACAAAAATGGCAAACATTTTGAATGTTTAAGCATGGTTTAGAGGTTAATGTGAAGATCTCTTTGGAGAGATGAGCAATTCTTTTCAAGTGAGTATTTTAATTTTGAGGAGTTATGTGGCTATTTTTAAATTTCACTTAATGTAGCAGGCAGTTTGAGACAGTATAGAATTGTGTGTCCAGTCACACAAGGCATTTTAAGACCTATGAGTCTTCTCCAAACATAATGTTATAAAATGTCCTTTCGCTAAAAATACTGGAATCAAGTAATTATCTACTTTTGAATTTTAATGAATAGGCCATCTGTTCTTTCAAATTGAAAAAATGAAATTTTTCTACAAATTAACTACTTGATGAGATGTCCCTTGTGACAAAGTCTGCTTCACTGTTTTTTGTTATATTTAACCTAAAGGTGACATGCAGCTTATTATACCAAGTTTTGTAAACTAGAATATTGGAAATATGTTTTTCTTGGTCATGTAATAATTATAGTATCTGCTCCTTTGACAGGCTATGCTTATAATTATCAAAGGCTAATTTTTATTAACATAATTTCCACTGTGAAAAAGAATCACTAGGAAGAAAAATGTGCATATTTTCATCTGCAATGATTATGATTTAAGCTCTTAACATACCATTTTATGGATTATCACAATAATGGACAATTATTTTTCATCTCCTTATTGTGTATTTCAAGAACACTTTCTCTTGTGTTGTGCTCTTAAGTATGGACACTAGTTGCTACATGAGGCTATTTAAATGCAAATTAAAATATAAAATTTTCCTCAGTTGCTCTAGCTACAAATTACCTAAATGTTCCATGTAACTAGTATATATAACCTGAATAATACAGAAAATGTTCATTCTTTCAGGAAGTTCTATTGGATATCACTGCAATCTCCTCACTGTGTCATGGTCTGGATGTTGGTTCATGTGTTGGACTTGGTCTTTAGTGTGCTGTTGGGTCTTTAAGAAGTGGAGCCTAGTGGGAGGCTCTTTAGAACACTGGGGTAAGGGGTTGCTCTCAGAGGGCATTGTGGAACCTCAGCCTCACGAGCTTCCTGTTTCTAAATGCAATTTCTCCCTCACACATGTGCTACCATCATGAGACGATATAGATAAGATGCCCCTTTCCTGAGCTTATCTAAGGCCAGTACATACCCTTGAACCTCCCAAACAGTGAGTTAAACATTTTAAATAATGTTAGCCTGCCTCAGGTATTTTAGTGCAGTAACACAAAATGGACTAGTATGCTTGAATATCATCCCTCTGAAAAATTTACTTATTTTAGCAAGAAAGACTAAATTTTCGCTTCCACTCTTGAATGTTCAGTTTCCTAAATGATTCCTAAGATTTCCCTACTGAGTTCTTCACATATCAGACCTTTATGATTAGATGACTTATCTATTATCTTTCAGTTTTTAAAAGTTCTTTACAGGGGAAAAAGACAAACTTAATGTATTGTTGTATGAAATAAACAAAATTGGTGTTACTTTATAAATAATGCATTATAACAGCATGACTTTGGCAGAAAATATACTTCATGTGTACCAGCAGCTGAAGTTTTCAGCCTAAGTAAAAATGAAAACACTATTACAATCTGAAATTACATCTAAGTCATCAAATTAGTATGCCTGATGTTACAACTACAGAAAGTATTTAAGATGCAGCCTTTTTAGAAATAAGCTTACCTTGTCTTCTCTTATTATCCAAAGATAAAAGCAAATTTTCTACATATTGTGATCAAATTGAATAAGCCCTGAACCACCCTATTTGAGCTTCCTTGGTAGCAGCTTTAAATGTGTATGCCCTTGTCATGTGGAATTTCACCTGGAAGGCTGACCTAGTTAGGGTGGTAACACTTCATTCAGTTCTTTCTTCCAGTTTTGATCTTTGCCTTTGGTCCTGGCTACCATTCTACACTGCATCCCCCAAATCTAACACAGGAACACCCCACAAAAACTGGCCTAAGGCAAAATGATGAGGCTCACTTCTTTGTTGACTTTTCTTTCCAGTGTCCTCCATGAAAAAGCCCTCACCATTTCCCACCCAATTTCAGGTCATTTCTTCATACTAGATATTCCTAGCTGCCACAATATAAGACTGGTATAATAATGAAACTCCACTCTATTCCATTGCCATTTCTTTCTTCCTATACTCCCTTTTCTCTTGCTCATGTAAGAAAGTGTTTTCCCCCCAAAGCCAATTTGTCTCCTATTAAAAAATAGTCTTTCTATCAGGTAATGAGTCACTAAGTCTATTTTCAGATCAAACTGGAGTCAGCTCTTCATAAAAGATAAATGTTTTGATGAATTTATAGAAGACAGATTGCTTTATTGTTTAACATATTAAAATGTACTGTCGTTACCAAGTGCTCTACCCTAGGCACACTACACACAGGAATTTAAGCACTGATGACTAGTACCAAGTCCAGGTTAAGTAAACCAGGTTCTCCAGAGTCTGAGATGCTAACCCTGTAATTCTTAAAGCTCCACACATAAATTCTATTTGCTGAGAGGTTTGGGCTTGGTGACCACTTTAACCAATAACATGTCTTATCAAACAAACTAACTCAATTAAAAAAAAAAGCTCACATTTGGAATGGTGGGAAGGGGGATAGAAGGGTAGGCTTTGATTTTTAAGAGTAAAACAAGTTCACTTCTTCTGAAACTATCTGTATCAAAAGATCATGACAGAGTCATGGGATTTATTAGAGATAATACATTCTGCCTGGAGAAAAACAGCAATAAGATTCATGTTTATAGACAATAAAATTTTATTGTAATCATCAGCAAATGCCTTCAGGTAAATGATGTTTTTTAAAAAATTAAGACTTATTTGCAGATGTTCAAAACTTCTATGTAAAAGGTCAGATAGTAAATATTTTAGGTTTACAGATCATATGCTTTTTGCTAGAGCTACTGAACTATGCCATGTTAATGTGAAAGCAGTTGTAGACAACACAAATGTCGGAGAATGGCTAAATTCTAATATAACTTTATTCACAAAAGCAGGCAGAGGGCTATATTTGGTCTGAAGACAGTACTTGGCCACCCCCTAGCATTATGGGAATATGGAAGAGCATTTCTTTAAAACTATATGATGGATTGAATTTTCTAAAGATCCCAAAATAGTATTTCCATCCTACAGGCTCTTTAACAAGAGGTGGTGCCTGTTTTTCAGCCTGCTTTGACTAATTGAATATGGTGGAGATGTCACTGGCCTGGCAGCTTCTGCTTCCTGCCCAAATGTTCAAATAATTCTACCCTCTGTAACCTTCTGGTTACAATTATAGGAGCACCTTGTTCAAGAAACACCTGGACCAGATTTCTCAGAGTATCTTGACAGGTATGTTGTTTAAACCACCACATGGTTTAGTTGCTAAAATGTAAGTCAAATTTTATTGTTTACGGGTTAATACCATTTTTTCCTGCTAATGTATTAGTTTTTAGTTGAATACAGGTTTATCAATAAACAAAGGCACATGCTTTTCACACCCATTAAAGAAATGTATCTTAATAAAATTCATATATCAGACACTTATAAGGACACTTATAAGTACAACAGATATTAAGTAAATCCATTGTAAAAAGTATTTTAAGATTTCAAGATTTCCTTCACTCATGTTAATAATTATAAATTCACAACTGACATTTTTGTAGCCACATCTTCATCTATTTTGAATGAAGATAAGAGGTGGGGTAAGAGTTACTAAAAACCATCATAGATTTTATATGGAAACAGAGCTGCCTTAGCTAAGTTTTTAAATTATATCACTGCTGAGTAAAATTCATTTTTCTAAAACCTTTGGAATTTGAGAAACTCAGTAATAAACATAGTCTTTCAGAATTGATACAAGTATAAAAATTAAATAAGAAAGATGTTTCAAAAACAAACTTCCAACATAAAGCTTGATCTTAGGATGCTCCAATTATGAATAGCTGATTAGCTCACACTATCCATTTACACAGCTGTCACAAGAAGTGAATTTTAGTAAGTATGTAGAACTTTTGCTGGTAAAAAGAATGGAAAAAAAAAGCAAAACTCCATAAGTTTTAACTATAAATAACCAGATAACTTCAACTGGGAAGATTATTAAGGCTAGAAAACTAAATTCTAATGTGCTCCTATGAATTCAGTTAAGAGACAGATGCTGAAATCTGAAGAAATAGCCTAGAGGCAAGAACCAGGATTCTGAATACCTGAAGTTATAAAGAGGATGGGAGACAATGATAAGTCTTGGCTCAAGAGGGATGAGAGTAGGAATATTTGATTCAAGGGAGCGATTCCTTTAGAGTCATAAAATATTAGAATCAAGGTCATAATTTTATGAAAAAGAAAAATTAGGTCCCAGAAGTTCAATAATTGGGGAAAAAAAATTCTACTAGATCTGAACTAGAACTCAGGTCTTCTGTCTCAACCTCTGTTGAGGTTCTTATCACTCCAGTTCTTCTGAAAGGATGGGGACAGATGCATGGGAGGGCAGAGTCACTCCTAGCCACCTGTCCATTGATAACTAAGTATGTACCTTAGCAAAGCAGCTAGTGTGAAATGAGAACCTGAGTGATCTTGGCTTGATGCTGGGGAAAGAATGTCAATAGAGTTTTGAAACAACTATTATAAAAACTCTGGCTGAAAATAAAGACAGATTTAAGTTTTACATGAGCCATCAATAATATACTCTTATTTCAATGCTTTCTTGTTCATTCATAAATTCACAACACATCAAGTAGAGCAAGACCAAAACTGACCAAAAATTAAGATGGTCTACATATGAACAAACAACTGGCTCTTGGGCTTTCACATTTATCACCCAGAGAGACAAAGCATCCAGGAACTCAAGGATAAAGTCACAAAGAATTATTTACTGCAGGAACCAATTTTTGTCCTATGTTTTTCTCTTTAAAGAAATGTTAATATTTCAATCATTCATTTCCAGATTTTATAGGCTTCAATCCTGAGTTTCATATAGAAATAGAGACAGGAAAGTCATTTACCTGGAATTTTTTCACCTTAAATTACTCTTGCAACTTTCTTATGTACCCTCTGCCTTCCCCAGAGAAATGTCTCTAGAAAGATATCTTAAGAAATGCAATTGCATTTTACCATAGAAGTATTAGATTGACAAATATGATTTGACCTTCTGACTGATAGCAAAGTTTTGGGTCAAAATTATGACAATGTATAATGATCACAAACTCCAGTTTAATGTTGAAATTACTTGCTATACCTATATATCATAATAGTACTTGGACAGATTTCAGGTTGAAAAATGGAAAACTAGGTCTCCAAGTCAGACAAAATGTTAGCTTTCAAGACTCTATACATTTTAATAGAAAAATTTTGTTGAATTTGTAGAACTGTTTTTAAAATATACTAATACTGCTTTACACATAATGTGTTTTCTAGATGCTAATATTGAAGTAGATCTGCTACGGTAACCACTCATGCAATCTTCAACAATCTTCCGCTAGTTTTCTGGAATGTTAAATTCTCAAAGTTGACATTCCTTATATTTTTTCCAGAGTAATATATATTTTGTGTAGAATTTTACTAAAAAAAACAAGTTGCACTATTTGAACATAAAATACAACATAAGACTGAATGGAACATCATACTTGATGTTGGAATTTAATTTAGTCCTGGTTCAGTAAGATGTGACTGTCTAAGACTTTTAACTTTCCAAGGCTTCGACATTCATTTGAAATAAAAATATCTTGGATAGTTTCAAGTTTAACTCTATGATTACATGATTCTTAAAATATTTACTTTACAAGAAAATGAAAATGCTTGTGGGAGTTATATTTAATTTTCAGTATTTTATTTTTAAAGGAACAAAGAATTCTTCTAATTCAACAAAAGTGTGTTATAATTGAGCCCATGAAAGCTAGCATTTTGTTTAACTTAGAGACTTATTTTCTACTGTTTGACCTGACCCCTTCATGTGTTACTTCCACAGATGAATATGAGTAGTTCAGTTCAGTTCAGAATGCCTCCTGGGTTCTTCATAATCCAGCCTGTTGGTCTCAGAACATTCTGCCCTTGGGAGTCTCAGAAGTCTACTGGATGTATATATATGCAAGGTTCAAATTATAGACTGTACTTTGTGGAGGAGAATTTATATCTCTAAAACAGTAGTCATGCTCTGTTCTTTTTGACTGTACTTAGGCACTATCTTAGTCTGTTTTCCATTGCTCTGGCAGAATATCTGAGACTGGGTAACCTAGAAAGGAAGTTTATTTTGGTTCTGTAAGTCCAAAAGCCTAGTGCCAACATTTGTCTTACCTTTTTGATAAGGACTTTGTACTATATCAACTTATGGTGGAAGGTAGAAGAAAGAAAGGGATGAAGAACTAATGCTTTATAAAAATCCATTCTCTTGGTAACCAAGAGTTCTCTGAGAACTACCTAGGTCCCTCTTGAAGATTCAATCACCTTTAAAAGGCCATCATTTCACAATGCTGTTATAATAGGAACCAAGTCATTAGCACATCAATTTTAGGGGACAAACCATATTCAAACCATAAAAAACTCTCTGATATCTTTATTTTTGAAGTAAAACTCAAACTGAAATCCCTAGAAGAATGGTTTTCCAGTTTGGAGCAGGGGATTGTGGCAAGATAATAATGCCACAAAAGCAATTGTGGGCATGTTAAAGGAGAGGGATTAAGACATGCCAAATTGATCTAATGGTGGTAGAAACCAATGGTTAAAATTTACAATGAGGTAGATGCTGAGAGAGAAGTACTTTATTTCATTTTATCAACCATCCATAGGATGGGAACCACGATTCAACAATTGAAGAGATTGAAGCGTAATGTAGCCATAACTACCATATGACTGCTTATAAGAGACATGGTTATCAGTGGAGGAACTGTGACCCTCAGGAGCTTAAAGCTGTGAAGTGTTTTGTAAAAAGGGAGTAAAACATTTTTAGTAACTACCCATTTGACTACAAACTGATTTCCTAGCAAACAATTCCTATCAGAATTCAGATCAGTTTCTCACTTTTTTTTGAAAGGAAAATCAATTAGTTGTTGGTTCCAGGTGGTTCTTAGTGCTTTTGATTAATCAGATTTTCCCTTTACTGCAATCTGGATATTTCCCTAGAGAAAATCCAGTCCACTCTTTAATCTGTGAATCTGTTCATTTATAAATTTATAATTTGTAGCTCGACATGTACAATAATACATCTGGCAATTTTGAGGTGTAAGCCTTCAAAATTCCAAATCAGAAGGCAGCTTTTGAAGGACAGCACCTTGATTACCAGTAGAGCCAATGGGAATCTGTAAACCATGTAAATAAGTGCTGAAGAACAACAGCTTTGGTCTAGGTGATCAAGACCCGAATCAGTGATAAATCCCATTGTTAGTATGTACCTGCAACAGGATTAAAAAAAAAAATGGTACTCTATCTCTGGGGTCTTCCTTCAAAATAACACAACAAAAGTCTAATTATGAAGAAAACAGATAAACCCTAACTGAGGAACCCCCTAAAAAATATCTAGCCACTACTTAATACTATTATGGTCATAAACAAGAGAAGTTCAAGAAATTGTGATAGCCAACAGGAGTCTAAGGAGATATGACAATTAACTGTTAAGTATTCCCTTCAATGGGATCCTAGAACAGGAAAAAGAATCATACAGAAGTTAGTGAAATATGGTTGTGAGCTTTAGTTAATTAAAATGTACTACTCAGTTCATTAATTCTAGCAAACACTCACATAAGATGTTTCTAATAGGGGAAACTGAGTGTGGGTATATGAAAATTCTCAGGGCTATCTTTACAGTTGTTTGTTTGTTTGTTTGTTTGTTTTTCAGGACAAATCTAAAATAATTCTTAAAGATGAAGTTTAAGAAAGCAGTATTTTTGCATCCAGGGCTTTTCAGACATTAATGCAAATACAAATCACTTGGGTTCTTGTTATATTCAGATTCTGATCCTGGTAGCTCTGGGATAGGATGTGAAAGTCTATTTCTAATAAGCTCCCAAGTGAAGTTAATGTCAGTCTAAGCACTGGAATGTGAACAATTCTTAATCTAGATGGCTGGATAGTTCTATTGTAGGAATGGTTCTGATCATCATAAAAATATTTAGCAGTAAATATTTAGCACTCTCACCTAGTTGTAACTATCAAAAATGTTATCATACACTGCCAAATGGTTCAAATGAGCTGAGAGGTCACCCTCATTTGAGAACTACTGACGTATAGAGCATTCATTAAATTGGGGTTGGGCTTCCTAGGGGAGAAAACTCTTCTTTATTCAAGTATTTATGATATTTGAATGTTTAGTGCTTTTTGAATTTTCAGAAACTTATTAAGTTGCTAGTAATCATCTACTTCCTATCACTGTGAAATATGATTTTATATATCTGGTTTCCATCTTCTGGAAATATACCACTAAGCTGATGTGTGATGCAAGAAAAATGTAGAGCAAAATACATTAACTACTGCATCAAATATTCACTTTTGGATAAAGTATTCACAAACAAATGCTAAGGTAAGATTGGATGTCACAATATATTTGCATAGAATTGGAAAATTTAGGGTGTTTGTACATGTGTGATTATCTCATTTGAGCCTAAGAACCCTCAGAGTAAAGATGTTAACCTAATTCAGGAAACAGGCTCACAGCAGTTTGCTCAAACAACATCATAAAAGACAGGGCAAAGACCTGATGGAGGTGTTACAAATTTTAAGTCCCTGATGTCAATTAAATTCAGGGAACATGCTCTCTCCTAATTAGGCTTTAAGATAAGACCTCTGTGCAGACAGAAAGGACAATTTAGGCAATCGGGGATTGGCTAACAAGGATGTCAGGAGATAGAACACGAAGAGCAGAGTGGTTGACTGTCAGAGAGGAATGATGATGACGCTATAGACTAAAACCCATCAACTTGGGTGACAGGACCTGGCTTTCTATTTTCTATTTGGAGACCCATTCAGGCAATCTCTGACAAGTCCAGTAATTACTCTGAACACTATATTCTTTAGTTGTCATGGGGATAAGAGTATTTAATTCAAGATGCGATTCCCTCTGCTTAGGTAAGTTGAATGGTCACCATGTGCAGGCATGAAGGCTACACCCATTACTTAGACTCACCTAACAGTAAACCAGATAAAATCTGTTGGTTCTGAAACTCAATGGTAAGATATGCTCGCACCCAGGCCATGGCAGCTGTAGTACATCTGACCTTCAAGGCTGCTTTGAGATTAGTGTTCCCTTAGTTCCTCTGTTCCCTTTTAAGAATTCATCAGGAGCTATTTTTCAGCATGACAAGCAAAGTTCAAGTCAATTTAAAACATCTTGCTTATGCTCAGTGGATATTAGTCTCACCCCTTGCCAAGGCACCTAACCTTGGCAAGGAGGAGGAATCAAAGAGCTCTGGATAATTTAGTTCAACCAGGGTGAATTTTTCAAGGCACATTGATTCAGGGAGTATGGCAGCATCAGCAGGAAGACAACAGAATAGGAAAGCATGCATGGGAGACTTCCACAGCTGGCTTGTATCTATTTAAACATAGACCAAGGCAAACTAGTAACAAAATCCTTCCTTTTCTCCTTATGTTTTTCCCTTCATAGACAAATACTACTGCTGATCCACAACAGCCGCAGCTGATAATTATTTTGCACCTGCCATATGTTGGGGACTGATGGAAAAAATTTAGAGAAACTCTCTAAACCTTCCAAATACACTGCAAGGAGTCACTGCCTTTGTTTTACAGATGGCTGATGACTAGGGAGGTTAAATCACTTGTTGAAAGTCACAGTCAGCAAAGCAGTTTAAACCTAATTATTTTTTAGCACTTGTCTTTTCTCCAGGAGATGGTCACCGTGTTTAAAGGTCATCTCCCTAGCATCACCTGAGAACCTGAGAACAAAATCTTTAGAAAGCATTGTAAGAACATAAGTGGTATTTTCACAACAAACCTGGAACAAGGAGAGTAAGAACAAGTTCAGACACCCAAATAAGTGCCTATGCCCCCCTTTAAGTGAGTCTGTGGCACCCAATCCACCACAACACACTTCACACTGTGATAACATTACCTGTTGTGTCTGGATGTCCCTCCCTGACCCCTGTACCTTGAGGCGTTCACCAGTCCCTCTCCAGCTCCCAGCATAGAACCTACACAGTGAGGTAGGATGGATAAATGAAGAATTGAGCAAGCAGTTATAAATATGGCTTCCAATATTCTCTAAGCCAATCCAAGAAATGTAGAGTCCAAGTGAGACCCAAGTATGATAACAGAGAAGACAATAAATCCATTGCATCTCAGTGAAACAAAAGGTCAAAAACACAAGCAAGAGCTGGGCCAACAGCATCCTGAAGTGGCGTGCCTTCCTTTTGTAGAGTCAGTAATGCTGCTGGGTATAGGCAGGTACTAATCATTCTGTTCTAATAAGGTCAAGAGCCCACACTTGTATTCGGGCCCTATTGATGTCTAGGAATGAAAGAGGTAAACACTTCTAATAAAGATCAGTCAGCTGTAAAAGTCACATAACACCACTGCAAGTCAAAAATGTTTATAGACTTCTCATGCCAAAGTGCTAACCACAGTGCAGCTGAATAGAAGCTGAGCTGTATAAGGTGCATTTCACCAAACTCCTCCACACCCATTATCATGAAAGTAACTACAATTTCTGCCCGTTACAAATAGAGTCCCAATAATCCAGATACAAAAAGGAGAATGCATTGTTAAAAATAGCGATTAAGCTGTTCTTCTCTACACACAAATTAGAAGTAATAAAATTTCATGCATTTCAGCTGACTGCTTGCTTTGTTATGTGCAACTTCAGTATTATTATATGGAAGGCAATAAAAGATGAAGACAAACTAGTTTAGTGGCCATCCATTCAGCACATTCTTCTGTCTACTCACATAGGTAGAGGCATTTCCCCATCTAAAGGATTCTTGCTATTAAAAATTCTCAGGAAATTAGAATCTGCAAACAGTTTTCACTTCTACTTCACATACAGGGATGTGGTAAAACTGAACATCCCATAACTCCTAAAAATGAGATGAGGAGGATAAAATGCAATGAAAACAACCGTATGTGCTGATCTTATGTTTTAGACAGTTGATTGTTCTGAAGCATTCATTCCATGGAGATATTTCCACCTAAGTGTTAAATTTCAGTCTCATGAAAGAAAAGCCAGAAGATAAAAATTGCCTTTCTTTCTGAGCAGGTGTTTCAGCTGCCACAGAAATTTATCCCAAGGTAGCTGCTATATTCATTTAAAATGCATGTTCTGGTTGAGTGATCCTTAACCTGGAACAATTTCCACTCTCTACTGACTGGCAGCTGATACCTTCATCAATGCCAGAAAAATGCCATTTTCTTAAGGTACAGTTTGCCCCCTTTCAATCCCTACTTGGTTTTCTTGCTTTGCTGTGAACACGATGAACTGGCAGATACACTGACTGATGGCAGCAGCCTGGACAGGGTGGCAGAGAGATTAAAAGGCTGCTTGCAGTCTGAGATATAGATTTGAAGGCACATTGCCTTGAGGTTAAGTCACCCAAAAGTAGACTCTGCCATGGCTGTGAATTTCGGCAGCTGGATACCAGCTGCAAATCTTGCCAGCCTTGTTTAAAGAGGTACACCTACTCTGAATGGCAGTTGTGATGCGCTGGGGGAAAACATTCTCATGGTGTCAGAAAACCAGGTTTTGACTTACAGCTCTGCCAGATACTAATTGTGGAATCTAGACAAACCCTTTGAATTCAAATCCAATTTCCTGACCTATGCAGTAAATGTTTTAATACCTTTTACAAAGGGCAGGATGGTGGAGAGAGGTATACTTATGATAAAACAATAAATAGACTAAAGTTAAGCTCATCAGTATATTAAAGAAAAAATTTCTGGGTTATACCGCAGGGACTTGTGCCTGAATATTCTATTTCAAAGTATACAGAAGATATTAGTATTGTAAAACATTGTTATACTATAAATATCAGTAGTTGCATGCCACTATAATATGTTGATTTTAGTTCCTTTGGATAAATACCAAGGAGTGAGATAGTTGGATCATCAAATCAGTATACTGTAGTGATACATGTATACCAACGTTTATAGCAGCACAATTCACAATAGCCAAGTTATGGAACCAGACTAGGTATCCCTTAATAGACAACTGGATGAAGAAAATGTGGTATATATTCACAATGGAGTTTTACCCAGTCTTAAAAAAGAATGAAACTACATCCTTGCTGGTAAATAGATGGAACTAGAGATTATCATGCTGAGTAAAATAAGCCACACTTAAAAACTTCATAGTTAAATATTCTCTCTCATTTGTGGACATCAGAGAGAAATAAGGGATAAAAAAAAAAAAGAAAACAAAGAAAGAGGGATCTCATGAAAATAGAAGGGAGAACGGTGGAGTAGAGGAAAGGGATTGCGGGTGGGGTGAAGGAAGGATGGGAAGGTGAGGAACAGGGAAATGAAATTGACCAAACTATGTTCTGTGCATATATGAATATATCACAATGAGTTCCCCTTTTATGTAAAATCAAAATGCACCAATTAAAAATACATTCTGTGATGGGCTGACAGATCTGACTCCATGAGAATGTTATAGGCCAGACTCTAAGGGAAATGAATAAACAGACTCCATTTTGCTCGGAGACTCCATGTTATGTAGGAAATAAGCTTTTCCCATGGGAACACCTCGCCTCTGTGCCCATCATCAGTTACTTGGTGTGACATGTTTAATAACATACAATGGCAACTCCTATGTAGTAAAGAATTGCTCTCTTTTGATTCCTATTGCTCCTAAACACTGTACCATGTGAAGAGTGATTGTGTGGATGTTAGTAACCATTCTTTAGTTTGTACCTAGGTAAGGGTCATTTTGACCCATTTCCCTCTCTGTCGATGATCTCATGATGTTAATGTGTAATTTTGAATCATAGCATCAGACACTTATGATTAATGTAATTTTTGGTATAAGAAACCCTACAACCCTGTGGTCGGGGCTGTTCTCCCAATAGCCATTTTTTGGGGCATTGTGTGAGACAGTCAGTCGGCCGGCTCAATAAAGACTCTCAAATTTGGACTTCTCAGTGGTGATCTGTCTATTCTTAAGATGCACCCCATAACAATTCAAGAATTACAAATCAAAATTATTTCCCACCTGAGAAAAAAATTTATATATTTTGTAAAACAAAACAAAAAAACAAACAAAAAGACACATTGTTTTTACTATGGTTCCCATACCATCACCAGGAGCAGGACTTCACTCACATACAATCACATTCTGAGAAATGTACCTTCATGCAATTTTGTCTTAGAGTGAAAATCACAGAGTGTACTTACATTCTAGATGGTATATAGGTACTGCACACCAAATCTATATGGAAAAGCTTATTTTTTAATTTTTTTTTTTTTTTTTTTTTACTTTTTAAACTTTTTATTAAAGACTGACACACAAACTATCACATGAGCCCATGCCTACACAGGATTGGGATCATCAATATCACTGTCTTCCACCCTCACATCCCATCCTACTGGAAGGTATTTGGGGGCAATTACAGGCACAGAGCTGTCATCTTCTATGATAACAACGCCTTTTTCTGGAACACCTCCTGAGGGACCTGCCTGAGTCTTTTTGACAGTTATCTGCTTTTAAAAACAAGTATAAGGAGTATACTCTAAAATAATGATAAAATTATAGAATAGTAAATCCTAAGTCAGTGACATAGTCACTAATCATCACCAAATATTATGTGCTATACATGATTGCATGTGCTATGCTTTTATATGACTGTCATCACAGTAGGCTTGTTTACACCAGCATTACCACAAACATGGGTGACGTATTGTGACACATCATTACCATGGCTAAGATATCACTAGGCAATAGGAACTTTTGTGCCATTATAATCTTATAGGACTGCTGTTGTATATGTGATCTTTCATTGACCAAAATGTTCTTAAGGATTGCATGACTGTAATCTTTCATGAACAACTCTAAGCTCTCCATCTACTACCCACATAGTAGGACCAATAGGTCACTAACCATCCTCCATTGCTGGTGCCTGGTATTTTACCAAGTCCCTCAGGCCAAAGCATCATATAAAAAGTTAGATGTATGGCCCGCAAACATTTGTGATCAATCATTATCCTTTTCATGTGTTTTTATTTCTCAGGTTGTAATACTGAATGCCAGCCATATATTAGCCTATCTGCGAACTTTAATCATTATAAACAAATCATTGTATAGAAAATCCTGAGCTCCAGAAGGTACTGGAACTGCCCAAGTGAATAAATAGGGCAACCAGGAACCAAAACACCGTTCACTTGATTTGAAAATTCAGGTTCTTTTCTTCTATGTATAGGAGTTTAATTTTACAACCTTCTTAATAAATTAAACAGGCTATCCAGTCACCATATTCATTAAACAAAAACATTCTCCTTTCTTTTGCCCTGCTTTAAAAAAAAAATAGTGGCTCTAACACCAAAGATCTAATTTCAGACTCCTTCCCCAATAACTTCAATAACTTGGTTTTCCTTGTTGCTCTTTTCCAGAAAACCTTTATCAAGAATCTACCATGGGCTAGGCTCTCTAAACTGATGGTATCTGAAAATCCACATGGCTACCTCTGCTTTTAGAAAATGTCTCTTATGGGGAGGAAGATTTGTTTTCTTTATGCCTCAATGCCTATGTTAAGAAGCTATATATTCTATCTTCTGAGATGGTGATTTTTCTACTCATTTAGATTTAAAAAGACTAGTCATGCTACTAGATATTTTGTATAATCTTTTTTTTAATTAATTAATTATTTTTTTATTGTAAACAAATGGGATACATGTTGTTTCTCTGTACATGGCATAAAGGCATACCATTTGTGTAATCATAAATTTACATAGGGTAATGTTGTTTGATTCATTCTGTTATTATAATCTTTGATAAACACCATGGAAGGGTCTTCTCTAAAACACAGAGTGTAGGAAAGAAATTAGAAGTAGGCAAGGTGGACCCAGAAGATGTCCTGAGGCAAGTGGACTGAATATGGCTCTCATCTGAAATGACAGTTTTTATATTCAGCTTAGGATGTTATAAATATATACATAAAATTATAAGCAGACACCCTAAGGCACAAATGGCTTCAGCCCTGCCCACAATAAGCTTAAAAATAACTCTAGTGGCTTGTACTACTGGGGTAATCTGCTGCATTTCTTAGTATCAGGCAGTATTCTTTGAAATTCATTAGGAATTCACAAGGCACGTTTTCTTCATCTGTTTAAACATCTGTTGGACTACGACGTTCAACTCGATTTTGTGCTTTGATTCCCTAAGCTTTTCCTCCTAAATCTCCAAAGTTGTGTTTATTTCATTTTTTGGTTTTAAAAATATTCCCCAAAGGCCCGGCATGGTAGTACATGTCTGTAATCCCAGTGGCTGGGGGCAGGGTTGGGGGTGCTGAGGCAGGAGGATCAGGAGTTCAAAGCCAGCCTCAGCCATTTAGCGAGGCCCCAAGCAACTTAGTTAGTCCTGTCTCTAATGAAATATAAAAAAGCACTGGGAATGTGGCTCAGTGGTTAAGTGCCCCTAGGTTCAATCCTCGGTAGGAAAAAAAAAAAAAAAAAAAGTGTAATTTATGTCCTTATCTAAAAATAAAACATTAGAGACAATAACATTGGAAATCTTAACATAGTTATGATCATTTTATTTAATTATTTTATTAAAATCAGTTGCACGTGTGATATATAAAAGTGCATTAGAGAGATTGATGTGTTTCAGTCTCACATTTTTCTGGACAATCAACAAAGTATTTATCAGTGAATGATATTTTGATAGGTATATAAAGACTAATGAGAAGGATCTGAAACTCTTTGCTCCCTTAAAAATATCAAGCATCAAGCATAACACATTATAATAACTGGTAAAGAGAGTTATACCTAATTTTGCTGCCCAACATCAATGTAAGTATCTGCAGCATATGCTGTGAAAATGAAAAAGTACAGGCCATATGATATTTCTGTATGTTTGGTTAAAAATATGTGAGCAGGATTTTGTATTGTTTCACCCAGAGAAAAGACAAACACCTTTAAAAATTACTGTTTTTATATACTAAAAAATAAGGGGAAAAAGCTTCAATTTCATTGCCATTGAAAGCATTCCTTTCTTTTTTCCCTATATTTTCTTAGATTCTATACTTGTCTATTCAGCATTATATTTTGTATGTTTTCTGCCTTGCTGATTGCCTTTGTCTGGGAAGAGACCTCTACTCCTGGAGCTAGCCAATGCTTAGAAATAGCAAGGGGCAGCCTGGGGCAGGAGGATAGAAAGGCCAGCCTGGGCAACTCAATGAAACCCTGTCCCAAATTTAAAAATAAAAAGGACTGGAGGTAAAGTAAGGCCCAGTGGTAGAAAAGTCCTGGTTTTAATCCCCTGTACCAAAATAAATAAGTAAATAAGTAGATAAATAAATTAATGAATTAAAAGAAAGAGAGAAAGAGAGAGAAAGAAAGAAAGAAAGAAAGAAAGAAAGAAAGAAAGAAAGAAAGAAAGAAAGAAAGAAAGAAAGAAAAGAAGGAAGGAAGAAGAAGAAAAAGGAGGAGGAGGAGGAAGAGGAGGAGGAGGAGGAGGAGGAGGAGGAGGAGGAGAAATAGAAGGGCTCACTGGAAAGCATACTTTTCCTAGGTAAACTAACCAATCCACAGGTCAGATCTTTCATTAAATGTCACCACACAGTCAATATTCACCGTGCTCTAAATCAACCCAAGGCCAGGCACCAGAGAAGGCAGCCCCAGTGTTTTGAAACCCACTAAAATTATTCCAACTAGCCAATGCAAAGCCATTGACTTTGCCCTGCCTTGTCTTTCCCATGAAAACTCCAATGATGACTCCAGCCTAGACCTCTTTTCAAATATCGTGCTTCCTCAAATGACCCTGAATGGTGTGGTGTGCCCTCTTCTCTTGGGAAATCTAAGTAATAAGTTTTCCCTTTAGTGGCATTGGCTTCGCCATGTCATCACTCAGCAGTCATCTCCATAAATCAAAATCCTCTGGAGACAACCACTGACACTCCTTTTCCCTAAATGTCATTTTGCCATCCCAGCAGCATACAACAGAGATCACACCCCCCACATCCATTTTATTTAGTTATATTTTACTTGCCATTTTTACAATTTTTACCTGGTATATTTATATAGAATTATGCAACTTTCACAACCACCTAGTGGAAAAACATTTCCATCCCCACACACACACAAAAAATTCTCTCTTGCTCATTGTGTTCAGTTCCAGCTCCCACACTCAGCCTAAGCAAACTCTGATCTGCTTTTGTATCTAGATTTTTGTTTTCTGGATAGCTTTTTTCTCTGGATACTGTGTACGAATAGAATCATACAATACGCAATCTTTTTTTTCACTATTATTTTTCCCCTAGCACATTTTTGAAGTATATCCATGTTGTTTATCCCTTATTATTATTGCATAGTATTCCATTGTATGGCTATAACACATTTGTTTTTTTCATTCACTAGTGAATAGAAATTTGGATCATTTCTAATTTTTGCCTATTATAAGTAATGATTTTATGAATAGTTGCATGCAACTCTTTATAAGGCCATATATTTTCTTTTCCTTTGAATAAATAATTACAAGTTAAATTGCTAGATTATATGCTAAGGTTCTTTAGTTCTTTAAGAAACCACCAAACTGTTTTTTAAAGCAATGTACCATTTTACACTCACACCAGTAGTCAGTGTTGTGTGAAAGTTCCAGGTTCTCCCACTGTCCTTAACATGTGGGTATTGTCTTTTTTTTTTTCTTCTTTTCATTCTAATGACTGTCTGTGGCTTTCAGGAGTTTCATTGTGTTGTGTCTAGGTGTGGAGGTCTTGGTGTCTATTATTCCTGGAGTTTGTTAAGGTATTTGGATGCATAAATTAAAAATAGTTTATCAAATTTATTTAGTTTATGACCATTTAATGTATTTTTCTTCCCCCCTCTCTCCTTCCTTTCTGGGGTTCCTATTATGATGTGTAATGGGTATGTATGATGGCATTCTCAAAGTCTCTGACACTCTTTTTCCTATATACATATTTTTTCATTCTGTTCTTTAGACTGTTCTTCATTCTGTTCTTCTACTGATAGAGAAATTATCAAGTTCCTTCATCTATACTTGTGCCATATTGAATCTGTTATGAAGGTCCTTTAGTGAATACTTGATTTTAGTTATTACCCTTTTCTAATACAAAATTCCTATTTTTTGATAATTTTTGTCTATTATTGATATTCTCTATTTTATGAGTCATTATTTTCATGCTTTATTCTTTTAAACATGACTTCTTTTTGTTCTTTGACCCTATCCACACAAGCTGATTACAGTTTTTCTTTGCTGATTGTAACATCTGGGACCCCTGGAAGCAGTTTCTGTTGGCTTTGTTACCCTCCTACGGGTCATGTATATCAGTTTCTTTGCATGTCTCATGATTTTTATTTCAATGATCAATCACTGGACACTTCAGATAGTATAAAAAGTCAGAATTCTGATTTTCCCATTGAAGCTTGTTCACATCGATGTTTTATTGCTGCTGGTGATTTCTTTAGTAGGTTTTCTGCATTAATTCTATGAATTTTGTTTCTGCCTGAGAGTCTGATGTCTCTGCTTAGTGTTTTCAAATATTATTTTTATTTTTAAAGTTTGATTTCTAGTGCTTACTTTTGTAAGAATAATCTGGTAGTTAATAATTGGTCAGAGGTTGCGTTCAAACATATTGAGTCAATAAGCTTGTACCTTTTACAGAGAATCTGTGAGGGTTGGGGTCCACATTCAAAATTCAGGCAGTTTAAATCTTCTCCAACTTTTACTTTATACAGGACCTTCTTCAGTCTCTTTTGCATTTGGTGCATGGTCTTGTGCTCAGTCAAGGGTGCGTAGGAATCTAAGACCTGAAGCCTCTTTTGACTGCGTGTGAGACTTGCACATGTATACAAACTTTAAACCCTACAAAGAATATGGGACTTTATCCCAGGTACACTGTGGCTGCTTCACTCACTGGATTTTCCTGTTACATTTTTGCCTAATCTGCCATTCTGTCACTTGTTGCAACCAGAACCATGATGTCAGGCTCTGCAGTGTTGGCCTTCCTGTTGGTTTGTCACCCAGATCACTGTTGTTTCTGACAATGTCCAGGGCCATATGATTTTTCCATCTTTTGCTTCAAATCAAATCAGTCCTCTCTAGTAACCAAGTTCTGGTTTTCACAGTGTTTGCAGCTCTGGGGAGTCACCAAACTGAAGTATCTAGGAGCAATGAGAGCTCCCCAGAAAAATGCAGCAGAGCCCTACTGCTCTTGCCCAGGACTCTGTAATAAGTGCTTCTCAAATTCTCACATGCCTTTGGTCAATTTCCAGACTCCTGAAATGGTGGTTTTTGTCAAATATTTTTTAACTCCATTTTAGGAAGAGGGCTTGCAAACTCCTCATCCATCATTCTTGAGGTCTCTATGCCTCTTTTTCATAATTCCATCAGGAATTAAGCCATAAATGGCGTTAAAATTCAACTTTCCCAGAAGCTAAACTTTGGAAGACGAATGAGAAATTCAACCTGGGAATAAGAACCAAAGAATTCTCTGGGGCTTTTTGAGATTGCCAGAATTGAAGATATTCTCAAAATTACCTCAGCTAATAAGAATTTTTAGGAAGTTTTCAAGAAAGTAAGAAATAAGACTACTGATTTCAGCAGTTTCTCAAGGATGTATGGAAACAGAAGGTTATTCAGATGCAATAAGAGTTCTAGCAGTGAGAAAGCAACTCTCTAACCCAACATCAATTTTAGAAGTCATCCTCTCACAGAAGTTCTTTAGTGCCCTGTACTTCAACACATGTGCCCTGAGCATTCTCTGCTTTTACTGTGCTCTGTCCAAGAGCTAATGGAACTTTACTCATCTACATTCTCCTCTGTGGATGCCATTAACTCAGAACTTCACTGACTTAGTCTTGTCACTATTTTCCTTTTTATGTTAAATTCTTTCCCACTAGAAGTTTGTGACATTCTTCACATTCCATACCCAAACTCCTCAGAGAAGAGGGTCTGATCTAGTCTTATACACTACCTTGCTCCTCAAAATTGAATGTGCATGTTGATCACCCAAAACTTTTGTAAACTGGAGGTTTTGATTCAGAAGGTCTGGGGCAGAGCTGGAAATTCTCTCAGGTGATACTGATGCTGTTGGTCCTCAGAGGACATGATCACTAACTAGCGAGACAGACCCAGCACTCTGAATGCATCCTCCGATGCAGTTCCAGCAGTGGGGCACCTGTTAGGCCAAAGAATAGCTTTTTGCTATAACTTTTGCTTCACAAGCTAATCCCCTATTATTTAGCAGTGATCTGGGACACAGGGTTATGTGGTACTAAGTACAGGATCCATGTTTGAAGAAACCCTTGACAGGGAGCTCTAGAGGTAGTAAACACTATGCAACCTGCCCAGGACAATTATTTTTGTGAGTTTTTTCCCCCTGTTAAATGACTAATTTTTGTTTTTCTGATCAAATTGAGTAACACCTTTGAACATTACTAGCATGTAATTGTTGATCAGGTCTTCATAATAATAAAATTCTCCAAGGAAGATTCTATGTTTGCTCACATGATGTTTCATAGCTGTGAGTTTTGCTATTTTTCCTCTCTCTGTTCTCTCTCTCTCTCTCTCTCTCTCTCTCTCTCTCTCTCTCTCTCTCTCTCTCTCTCTCTCTCTCTCTCATTTCCCCCCTCCCTCCCTCTCCCATTTGTTTTTGTTTTGCAGCTGGATTTCTGATGAAAATAATTATAGGTTCTCAAATTAATTTATTCTTGGTGACAATAGCTATGCAGAGAAAATAGACACAATATTCTAAAATACACAGGACCTGACAAATCAGAAAACAGGAAAATAGAAGAAAATATTCCAAGTGGGGTTTAAAAACAACCCCCAATCAAAGGGACAGATAAACGTTGAGAAGAGGTATGGCAGGAATAAATTAAATGTAAGAATAACAAAGGTAAAAGAAATATTGATAAAAGTATGCTATAAAGCCACCTGCTGGCTCTCTTCACTCCCTAGCCTATTTTCTGTAAATCTTACACAGATCACCTGTATTTTTATACCTGCTCAGAATGAGAATATATAAAAGGAAAACAAAACAAAATCTCCCCAACAACAGGCAACAGAAGATGACACAAATAGTAAACATACATATGGAAACATACCCATTCTTTTAGGAATGACAATGAATTAAGCATTTCCACACCTATGGTGTGCATCTAAGATCAGTTTTCTATACTTTATGCTAATTAAGTACATTCTCATGATATTTTTGCATCTCTATTAATCTGTACATTCTCATGATATTTTTGCAGCTCTATTAATCTGTTTGTATGTTTATCACTGTGATTCATAATGCCCTTTTGTTTTTTTTTAAATTATCTTAAAAAGGACCATAGGTGATAGGCACAACATTGTACCCTCACACAGCAAAGTCTCATTCTCATTCATCGCCCTGTCCCTGGTGTCTATGGCAGAGCAAGACTACACCCCTACCCTAACCGTGTGGATCTAACTCCTGTGAGTCATTTGTTTATCTATAATAAAGCCTATGCTAGATGATCCCGAAGCTCCCTTCCTAGTTACACTTTAAATCCATATTATCTCGAAAGTTTAAGAAAACAGAGAATTACCTATTGAACTGTGTTCATTCACAAACACATTGAGCTAATGTGTCATTTTCTGCTGACATAAGGTTGCAAGACAGACACAAATGATAAGCATTTCCTCTAAACCTCAAAGCCAGAAACCTATATCCTGTCCTGTCCCATGATCAGCAGGTATTTAGCTGGCATGTTTTCATTTGAATCTAGAAAGTATTTGGAGACATGCTGGGCCTGGCAGAAGCTGAAGCTAGCCAAGGCCTGGTTCTGATCATTTGCAGCTGCTTCCCAGTCTGTTCTCATCCTACCAGGCTCTAATGAACCCCACGTCACGCCTGCCTGCTGTGGCTTCTGAAAGGGGTGGAGGCAGCAACTCTATTAAATCAGCCTTCTAGTTAGTGAACGGGAATGTGTTTGCTCAAGTACTCTTGTCAACTAAAACAACTAGAGCCCTCTCCCACCATGTCCACTGTGTCGACAGTACGACAACATTGATCTGTCTGGATTAATGCAAGCTATGAGGAAGCAGAGCTGTATTTCTTGGTGGATAATTGTGGCTACATGGAAGAAAACACATTGATCACAGAGATGTGTCTAACTTTTCTTCACAATTGGAATAATTTAATTAAGCAGAATCTATGCAGGTAATGAATAAAATCATTTGTAGCTTGTGTTTGAGGATATTCCTAAAGAAATTAAAACGAAGATCAAAGTACAAAAACATAAACTTTCAGGACATGACCATGAACTTGATATATAGTTCTGGAAGTTAAATATAAAAGAAAATCACATCTACAATATAATTTTTTCCTCTCAAATAATATAGCATCTAACAAAATACCTGACACAGAGGTGTCAGGGAAAATGATTGATGAGTTATGGAAGGAAGGAAGGCAGAAAGGTAAGAAGGAAGGAAGGAAGGATGGATGGAAGGAAGGAAGGAAAGAAAGGTCTCCATTCAAAAACTTTAAATATAAGTAGAATATTAAAGAATCAACCAGAAAAAAATCATTTAAAAATTCACATGCATATTCTTTATGGTAATCTGAGATTGAACTGTCATAGAACAAAACAGCAGGGAAAAAATCTCTCTGAGGTATTAAGAGAGGAAGTTAATCCTTGACTTTGCTAGAAGCATCCACGTGCTACTGTGACTAGTCTAATACATTAAAAAATGAATATGGTTTTATCTTAAAACTTCTTTGAAATCTAAACACATTAAAATAGATCTATTTGGAGAAACATGTGAGTCTTTTATCACATTAATGTCGACTGGTTCTTATTAAGGCCTGTTTCACTGTCCCACAGTTATTCCTACCTAAATGTTCTGTAGAAGATAATAAACAGTGCTCATGTAGCACAATGTTGCAAACATCACCTCATGGATCTAATGAGTGCTGCCCTCCAAAGTGGTCTTGCCAGAGGACAGTTATTTTTAGACAATAGTTGAAATCATTTAACATTGGCAGCTTGTTAAAATTATAATAATGATTGCCTATGTATTTTTTTAAAGCTGAGAAATTCTTGGAATGATTTTTTTAAATGTTTTTTTTTTTTTTTTTCCCCCTTGGGAAAGTAGTAGGAAGGAAAAGGGCTTGAAAGATTGGTGATTTATAAATAAGATAAAAATTATGAAATATATATAGGAAGATAACAAATATACATATGTATTCATTCATGTGTATATATAGATAAAAGGAATATATTCTAGAAGTGTCAAAGAGAGATGGACAACTGTGGGTGACAGATTGCTGTGTGGTCTCTGGCAAATAATTTGCCTTTCTGGGCTTCAGATTCTTCAATGATAAAGAAGAGACTGACTATTTTATCTAAGGTATTTTCCTACAATAAAATGACAATGTCTCAAATAGCAACAATTTGCTGTTTCAATTTTTGTACTGTAACTGTACCCAAAGCAGAAGGATCTTCATTATATTTTGGAAAGCATGGGCTCAGGACAAATGCAGACCATAGAAACAGTGAAGAAGACATAGCTCCAAATGTAGCAAGTACAATATGGTAACATAATTTAATATGATGACCATAGTTTAATTTATGCCCTATTTTTACTCTGAGTAAAACTATTGCTGACTTATTTCTAGAATCTGTTTTGAGCCAAGTATTGTAAATCAAAAATGATTACAGAATACTAAATATCCCGGTGACCTCTGTGAACTATGTCCTAAAATGTTCTTCTTAGCCTTCTAGAGAAATTCTCAGGAGGGCCAGAATAATCCTGCTATAGCCATCAAAGTAGAGAAGTTTTCTTATTTATATTATCTATTGTTAAATGTTTATCATATTCAGGTTATCGAGATTGTTATTCATATCTGGATATTGAGATTGTTAAAAGGAGCATTTTCTCAAAAATTAGAGACTACATTCAGTCCATTTGAATTATTTAACTAGATGAGAACCACTGGGAGTCTTCATAGTGAACAGAAGGTTTTGTGGGAAGAAATCTGGAGATTAACATTATCAGAATGAACCAGAAATAGGAAAAAGGAGACAGGAGAGAGGCCTATTCTTGGAAAAGGGAGGAACAAAGAAGACAGAGATGGGAAGAAACGAAATGTCTCTCATTCAACATTATTAGAATGTGGCATGTTGTTGTTTTTTAAAGAGAAATTGCAAAAGAAAGAACAGGATTTACATTCTATTGAAATTTACATTCTAGTTGAAATTCTGAATTTATTATTATGAGAGAGGGAATATAAACTGCTTCATCCCAGGCTAGTGGGCCAGAGACACCAGCGATGCTGATCAAACCAGTGACACTGAAAATCTCTTCTTCATATAGAGAGAAGCAAGATGCAGCACGCTTTATTTGACAAGAAAAATACAATTCTGCTTGATTAAAGGTGTGAAGTTTCCCTTTCTTTCATTATAACTCATGGTCTGAATAAACCACTGTTGAAGCCAATATCATTCTGCTTGTACACATGAGAAGCTGGTGCTATTTTTTTTTTAAGTTAGCTTCCAAATCATTTTTTCAGAAAGACAAAATGGTTTCAATAGAGATTAAATATATGTATTTGAACCACCACCTTTGAACTGGAAGCAGTACCTGAACGATTCCTTCAATTAAATTCTATCCTAGCCCCTTTTTCGATCAGATAAAGGCAATCATGACACTGTGAGGCCTCCACTAGATGGCAGCAGCAGGCATATATGTGGCCCTCTGTAATGCCAGGTCACTAGGGGTTTTAAACAAAATACAAAACAAAACAAAACTTAGAAGGGAGGGCAGGGAAATTTCAGCACAGGTATCTCAGATGCCTGGAAATGCACAGCATTCAAGACGAAGAAGGACAGAAAGAAGGGACTACAAACACAATCAGTGTGACTTGTGCTGTTGGGGCTGCTGGAGTTGGACTTGAGAGTGTGCAAACAGCCCCCCAAGTCTAGTTAAATCCATTCTGCCCTTCTCCACGTAGCTGCCTGGAAACTGGGGCATGCTCAGGAAGACCCCTCTGGGATGCTGCAGGGCAGAGTGGAAGGGGTCCGTAGTCAGCCCCTGAAGTATGTGAACATGAATGCCCGCCAGCTTTTCTCCCCTCTGTGCCACCTGCACAGTGAATGTCCAGGATGTGTTCCACCAGTGACATCCCATGGTCTCCCCTCCCTACAGAACCTCTCAGTGCAATTCTTTTCTAACTACAGAGGTCAAATTATCTCTTGTCCAAACTTGTATATTTCACTTGTTGCAAGTGAAACTAATGTGGTTTATAATCATTTTAGAACATCAAGCCCAACTTGTGCTGTTTGGACAAATAAAAATAGATGGTCATCCAGTTCCAGCTTTCCTTCATTAGAACTTTTCAAGCTCTCAGAGCCCTGGTAGATGGATGAATTCAATCTGCCTTTTTATTTTCTCTTCTCCTTTCAAGAGTGCCTGGCTCAGAGTAACTGAATGCTCAATTCGAGTTTGTGGAGTGAATGAATAATGGTGGGTGTCTTAACAAATGCTTAGTCCAAGCACCAAATGGTGTGACTTTATAGATGAGGATTAGACAGGTTAAGTGACTTGTTTAATATCAATTTAGCAGCAAGTGGCAGAACCAACGCAGCTTCTGGCTCCAACATAAATATTTTTTCTACTTGATGTTTCAATGGGAATTCTAAAATAAATGGGCAACTTGACCCAAACTATCCAACACTGCTGCCCTGTGTGAGTCAAGGACTTAAAGGAAGAAAAGGAAGGAATTACAAACCATCCATCCAGGAGGAGATGTTACAGTGTGCTTTTGTGGACAGGGCAGGGGTACAAAAGCTAATGCCTATAGGAGACAGGCAGACAACAGAAATGGAGATAATGATTGGCTGGACAGGGATGACCTGGACACTACATGCCACATCTAAAAGGCACAGAGCATATAGCTGCAGCAGATGGCAACCAGGTAGAAGTAATTGCTTCTTCAACAAAGCCCTGGAACAATGGATTTTATGTGAGTTCTCCCAATGACTTTAAGTGTAAGAAATATTATAGAACCTTCTGTAAGTCATAGCAACGTATCTGTGATTCACCTTTGACTTACAAGTTGCTGTACTTCTCAGACCCCCAGATTGTACCTCTAGAGGTGCTGATGATCCTGGTTTGGGGATGTGGCCTGAAAAGCAGGATATTTTAAAACTCCCAGATGATCTATAGTGCAAACAAGTTTAAGCCTTATGATTCAAGGAATGACCATCAAGATGGGTATCAACCGAGGGTTTGATAGAAATGGGGAATCTGGGGTCTCAACAAATTCTGGTGAATCTGTAAGATTCTGCTTAATCACAATTTTCATGTAAGCAGAACACAGATGATTCATTGTAGAAATGATGATCAAAGGAAGCGGCTCTATTCAGAAAGTGCTTGTAATTCTAGTAGTTCACACTTGGCAGGCAACCCAAGCAAGTAACATAAAAACTGTTACTTCATTCCCCACAATGCCCCCATCCCAGGGTAGTAGAAGAGCCTTTAAGTTTTCTGTTTTACTTTGCTGTGCTTCTGTTTTGTAACAATTTTGCTTTTCTATCTGGGTATGAAAGAGCAATAAGTTGCTCAGAAGTAAGTGTATCCAAACATTTGTTCTTTGATAGAACAGTCTTAATTATTCTGCTATAGTAAACAAATCTTGCTGGAGGGATTCCACAAACAGAGGGTTGATCACAATAATAATAATATTGTTATATTATTATTATTATTAGTTTTCTCTCCAAACAAGAAGCTGATTAATCTAAAATCTGACCTTCAGCTTCTTTTATTCCACATCACCGATTCTATCATGTATCTTTTTACCTGTCAGATAATTCTGGCATAAATGTCACAGCATTCTCCTTCACGTGACATAGTCTCTAAGTTTAAAAAATTTCTCTACTGCACAACACAGGAACTTGGGGTTCCTTTGTCATCTGATAGTCCCAACTTGATTAAACCTCTTAGAACACTCTGGCTTCCTTTTAGGGAAAACTCATCTCCATTTATTTGTTCCTCCCCCCTCAAAATTGATTAGCCCCAAACTTGTGCAGACAGGCAGTCAATAAATGTTGAGATACAATAATAATAATGACCAGAAAGCTTCATGTTTTGCCTTATCCATGAAGGTTGCCATGGTTACTACTAAATTCGTGTTTTGTCCTTCAATTCTTTTACATAAGGTTCCTCAGGGCTTACTGCTCATCTTCCTCCTCTCCCATAATTTCATTGATAATCAGTGACTATCACTGATGAAACACACCTCTATTTGTGACTTTGAGTTTAAAGCAGAGTGCACTATTTCTCATGAAACTTTCAGACCTAGTTATAGGTTTAAAAAATAGAAAAATGAAAAATGGATAAAGGATAGAAATATGAGGAATAAGTTGTGATTCAAATTACAACATGCTCTTTTTCAAATTTAGTTCAATTGTAGAAGTATGTGAAAAATAGAACTTTTATAACTAAGCTGTTGTGATTTCCTATGAGATTAAAAATGCTTTATCTTTTCAGAAATACTTAAATAAGATATACTTGAATACTGAAAAATGTTACTTTCTCTTCCCCCAAAATTGAAAGCAATTCCTTCCATTTGTTTTTTGTGACCTCTAACAATGATCATTCCTACCATGTTTCCATGCCAATTGTCCCATGGATTATGACTCTGGTGTTAAAAAATCTTAATGCTGGGCTTCTCCCTTTGTGATCCAGTGGTATTCCTGAGAGTACTCCCTGCATTAGTAAATGTGTCTACCAGACTCAACAGCTCCCCACTCTAGTGTTCTGTGAAGCTGCTGCTCTGCCACATCTTTCAAAGTTGCGCATTCATGTGTTAAACAGACCTGTTCAGTATGTAGCAAAAGCTGCTGTATATTTTCTGTCATTCCCTGCGCACGAGCAGTTCACAGAGTTGATTGGCTGGCTTGGATCTCCTCTTTGCCAATTCTGTTTCATAACTTAACATTATCAGATGACAAAGTCTCCAGGAACTAGATATGATACCTGCAGTTAGGTCTATCTGTTACAGGCAACCAATGTCCACGTGTTGCCAATCTCATTAGAGAGCTTAGCAACAGGGCCATGGTGATTGTTCTTCCTGTTTCTATAAGTTAAATTATGGAATTGTTGATATTTGGCCATTTAAATCTACAAAAAGTAATAGTATCATATGATTTCACATAAGAGTCGGGGAACAAAAGGAAAGAGGAGGTTTCCAGTATAGTTTTGGCATATGTATGATTCCAGAGTTCTCAATCCTATTCAATGTTCTAGACTCTCAAGCCTAAATAAAAAATTGGAGTCACTCTCAAATTCTTGCTGAGAGGTACCTTTTTTAAAGGCAGGGAGGTACACCTGGAATTGATTAATGATGCTTCTTCCTGCTTTTCTATCCAATTCACATTTTCTAGAAAAACAGCATAAGGAAAACACAGAGGCAGTCAAACCATGACCATCTTACTTATAGACCCTCCAATGTCTAAGGAAGACAGAAAGGTGAACTGAATTGCATTCTTTATTGGGCAGGCAGGTTAATGTAAAACATGTGGAACTAGTGAAGCTCTATTTACATCATCATAAGGAAGACAGTATAAATATAACAGATAAAATATAAGCAGAGTGTCAGGTTGGGAGAACTCGCACAAGGATCTGACTTAGGGGAAGAAGAAACAACGAGACAGGAGGTACATCCACACCATTAACTCGCATTTAATAACAACACAGAGAAGACTCAGTCCTGTCATGTTTAACAAATTTTCTCTTAACCACACCCTACAATTCCCTACTTTGCTTTATCATTTTGTGACCTTAACAACAATTTTTACACTTAACTTCATGTTAACTAATTTTCTCTTATAAATTGTCCACAGCAGAATATTACACATTGGCACCAAAAAGCTGTACATCCTTGTCTTATTATTAAACAATCTGTTCATTTTCCTCATTGTAAAATAAAGGTGCTGAATGCTTAGGGTGCCTTGAGGTCACTACAGTTAAAAGATAAAAGGACTGCTAGATTAAGGCGAGGACTTTGTGATCAATTTAATGCTCCTGAAAGTAGTAGGGTAAGATGCTATGACTGAACTTTTCCAACTGTGGAATAAATTCCACTTGGGAATATGTAAACTGACTTTATGTAAGATATTAATGAACATTTTTTTAAAAAAAGATTTTGTATTTTTTGTTTTAAAACTTCTGTTATGGTATATGATCCCTAAAGGAAAGGGAGGGTGTAAGAAGCATGTCCCTGAATGTCTCTTGCTGTTCCCCAAAACCTAGCTAATAAGTTAAAGGGACATTGAGCACAAACTTGGGCTAAAAAGTCCAGATACATATTATCTTGAAGGACACTGTCTTTCTCTTATGCACACTGAGAACCAGGACAAATTAGTGTTATCTGTAGAAAGTTACTTTCTTGCTTGTGTGCCAGACAATTTCTTCCTGGGATGCTGGTCATACAAGCAAACTAAGCAAGCTAGTGCTGATGATGTCACTGTTTCCATAGCCTAACATGTAAAGCCCCCCTCTCCGTGGGGACAGGCACAGGACTGAGGGCACTGTGGAAAGGATTCGTGTCACTCATCACTGAACAAAACACCTTGAGAGATAAGCAGTGCTGTTTGGTGAAGCTCCTGGACAGGCAGAGGGGCTCTGTCAGCCTGTCGCCGCTTAACTCTTCTTGGAGCAGTCCCTGATCCCTTATAAGCTTTCCCCAATAAATCCTTTGTCTCCCATACTGTCTGAAAACACTTTCTTTGGCTTTTTGGCAACTTACCCCACTGCCCTGGCCCAACTGGGCTATGGATGTGACATATGGCTATCTATATTGCTTTTCTGTTAAAAGTGAAAATGTTTTGAGAAATATAGTAAGAAGATGGTGTGACTGACTGAGGCCTGAGACATGATGTAGGAGTGCTTCTCAGGAAAATACTGAGGACAAGTTTACTAGTTACTTCCAAATGGCATGATCTTCGAAAATGTGAAAAATAGACTCATCCTTTCAGAATTTTCTAACAGCATGTTTTTAAGAAAGGCTCTTCATTGGAAGTCTGAATTCTAAGAGGCAGATTCTTACTCAGAGCTGGTTTTTGAATTCTGAGGCGTTCTAACCTCCTTCGAAGCCATGGCCAAAGAATAAGGACAGAGACCTGTGGGTCATAGCTAGAAAGGCAGTAAATTAACTTGACCCTTGGTAGCTTGAGAAAAACCATCTGTTGTCCTCAGCTCCTACACCATCAAAGATGCTGGTGAGCCTGCATCTGCCTGGCACTGTGAGAAGGTCTGGATCAGCAGCATCTCATCTGCTCATCTGGGAGCATCTTACCCCCATTTAACATAGAACAAGATCATATCCCAGGTTCTATAGTTTGAATCTGTGTTGCAATCAGATTCAAGTGCAGATCTCTGTAACAAGGAGCCACAATACTACTCTGGATCTTTAATAAAAGGAGATTTTGAGATAACTCTATTTTTGATCAAAATCCATAAATTTCAATTAGATATGGCTGGTAATTCAAAACATGTAATTGTTAGGTGCTATATTCTACTCCAAAGTAGGTGACAAAATATTGCTATTTACAAACACAGGGGGATCCTGTGTATTTTGATTCTGTTTTCACAGTTATAACATGATTTATTTCAAAGGACTTAATTATATATTGAGTTATTTGAAGAGAAAGCCAAGTGTTTCCTAGAATCATTTCATCCTTTCATCATTAAATACACCTAAGATTCACAAAATGGGAAGCTAACTCACAAGTATAGAGTTTTTAAAATTAATCATTTTTGGGGGCGTACCAGGGATTGAACTCAGGGGAACTCAACCACTGAGCCACATTCCCAGCCCTATTTTGTATTTTATTTAGAGACAGGGTCTCAGTGAGTTGCTTAGCACCTTGCTTTTGCTGAGACAGACTTTGAACTCTCGATCTTCCTGCCTCAGCCTCCCAAGGATTACAGGTGTGTATCACCATGCCCACCTTTAAAATTAATCTTTAAAGATTTAGCTCACTTTATACATAACACAATGATTTCCTGATGTCATTTTGCTGCAATACTTTAGAGAAATATTATTTTTTAAAAATATTTAATTTAGTTGTAGATGGACACAATAAATGTATTTATTTATTTTTATGTGGTACTGAGGATTGAAGCCAGTGCCTCACAACTGCAAGATGAGTGGCCCACAGCCCCAGCTCCAGAGAACTATTCTTTTTTTAAAAATTTATTTATGTTGCAAAACAAATGAGATACATCTTGTTTCTCTGCTTGTACATGAAGAAGAGGCATACCATTTGTGTAATCATACATTCACATAGGGTAATAGTTTTGATATATTCTGTTATTTTTTCCCTCCCCCCATCCCTCCCACCACTCTTTTACCCCTATATAGTCCCTCCTTCCTCCATTCTTGCCCCACTCTCACCCTCCATTATGTGTCATCATCCACTTATCAGCGAGATCATTCGTCCTTTAGTTTTTTGAGATTGGCTTATCTCACATAGCACGATGTTCTCCAATTTCACCCATTTGCCTGCAAATGCCATAATTTTATCATTCTTTATGGCTGAGTAATATTCCATTGTATATATATACCACAGTTTCTTTATCCATTCATCAATTAAAGGGCATCTAGGTTGTTTCCACAATCTGGCTATTGTGAACTGAACAGCTATAAACATTGATGTGGCTACATCTCTGTAGTAAGCTGATTTTAAATCCTTTGGGATAGGCCAAGGAGTGGGATAGCTGGGTCAACTGGTGGTTCCATTCCAAGTTTTCTAAGAAATCTCCACACTGCTTTCCAGAATGGCTGCACTAATTTGCAACCCCACCAGCAATGTATGAGTGTACCTTTTTCCCCCACACCCTCGCCAACACCTATTGTTGCTTGTATTCTTGATAATCACCATTCTAATAGGGGTGAGATGGAATCTTAGGGTAGGTTTGATTTGCAATTCTCTTATTACCAGAGATGTTGAACATTTTTTCATATAACTGTTGATTGCTTGTAGATCTTCTTCTGTGAAGTGTCTGTTCATTTCCTTAGTCCATTTGATGATTGGGTTATTTGCATTCTTGGTGTAGAGTTTTTTGAGTTCTTTATATATTCTGGAAATTAGTGCTCTATCTGAAGTATGAGTGGCAAAGATTTTCTCCCACTCTGTAGGCTCTCTCTTCACATTGCTGATAGTTTCCTTTGTTGAGAGAAAGCTTTTTAGTTTGAATCTATCCCAGTTATTGATTCTTACTTTTATTTCTTGTGCTATGGGATTCCTGTTAAGTCCTGTTAAGGAAGTCTGATCCTAAGTTGACATGTTGAAGATTTGGACCTACTTTTTCTTCTATAAGATAAAGGGTCTCTGGTCAGATTGCAAGGTCCTTGATCCATTTTGAGTTGAGTTTTGTGCAGGGTGAGAGATAAGGGTTTAATTTCATTCTGTTGCATATGGATTTCCAGTTTTCCCAGCACCAATTGTTGAAGAGGCTATCTTTTCTCTATTGCATATTTTTGGAACCTTTGTCTAGTATGAGAAAATTGTATTTATTTGGATTTCTGTCCATGTTCTCTAATCTGTACCATTGATCTATCTGTCTATTTTGGTACCAATACCATGCCGTTTTTGTTACTATTGCTTTGTAGTATAATTGAAGTTCTGGTATTGCGATGCCCCCTGCTTCACTCTTTCTGCTAAGGATTGCTTTAGCTATTCTGGGTTTCGTATTCTTCCAGATAAATTTCATTATTGCTGGCTCTATTTCTGTAAGGTACATCATTGGGATTTTAATTGGAATTACATTGAATCTGTATAGCCCTTTTGGTAGTATGGCCATTTTGACAATATTAATTCTGCCTATCCAAGAACATGGGAGATCTTTCCATCTTCTAAAGTTTTCTTTAATTTCTTTCTTTAGTGTTCTGTAGTTCTCACTGTAGAGGTCTTTCATCTCTTTTGTTAGATTGATTTCCAAGTATTTTGTTGTGTTTTTTTTTTTTGAGGCTATCGTGAATGTGGTAGTATTCCTAACTTCTCTTTCTGAAGATTCATCACTTAGTATAAAAATGCATTAGATTTATGAGCATTGATCTTATATCCTCTACTTTACCAAATTCACTTATGAGTTCTAAAAGTTTTCTGGTGAAATTTCCGAGTTCCTCTAAATATATAATCATATCATCAGCAAACAGGGATAGTTTGAGTTCTTCTTTTCCTATTCGTATCCCTTTAGTTTCTTTGGTTTTTCTAATTGCTCTGGCTAGAGTTTCAAGGATGATGTTGAATAGAAGTGATGAAAGAGGGCATCCCTGTCTTGTTCCAGTTTTTAGGGGGAAGGCTTTCAGTTTTTCACCATTTAGAATAATATTGGCCATGGGCTTAGTGTAGATGGCCTTTACAATGTTAAGGAATGTTCCCACTATCCCTATTTTTTCCAGTGTTTTCAGCATGAAGGAGGCTGAATTTTATCAAATGCTTTTTCTGCATCTATCGAAATAATCATGTTATTCTTAACTTTAAGTCTGTTCATATAGTGAAAGACATTTATTGATTTCTGGGTGTTCAACCAACCTTGCATCCCTGGGATAAAACCCACTTGATCGTGGTGCCCTATCTTTTTAATATATTTTTGTATGTGATTTGCTAAAATTTTGTTGAGAATTTTTGCGTCAATGTTCATTAAGGATATTGGTCTGAAATTTTCTTTCCTCGATGTGTCTTTGTCTGGTTTAGGTATCAGGGTGATATTGGCTTCATAGAATGAGTTTGGGAGGGTTCCCTTCTCTTCTATTTCATTGAATACTTTGAGGAGTATTGGAATGAGCTCTTTAAAGGTTTTGTAGAAGTCGGCTGAGAACCCATCTGGTCCCGGACTTTTCTTTGTTGGTAGGCTTTTGATGACTTTTTCTATTTCATTGCTTGAAATTGATTTATTTAAGTCGTGTATGTCTTCCTTGTTCAGTTTAGGTAATTCATATGTCTCTAGAAACTTGTTAATGTCTTCGAGGTTTTCTGTTTTGTTGGAGTATAGATTTTCAAAATAGCTTCTAATTATGTTTTGTATTTCACTCGTGTCTATTGTGATATTTCCTTGTTCATTCCAAATTTTAGTAATTTGAGTTTTCTCTCTCTCTTTGTTAGTGTGGCTACGGGTTTATCAATTTTATTTTTTCAAAGAATCAACTCTTTATTTTGTTAATTTTTTTATTGTTTCTTTTGTTTCAATTTCATTGATTTCAGCTCTGATTTTAACTATTTCCTGTCTTCTACTACTTTTGGTGTTGGTCTGCTCTTCTTTTTCTAGGGCTTTGAGCTGTAGTGTTAAGTCATTTATTTGTTGATTTTTTCTTCTTTTGTTGAATGCACTCCATGATATAAATCTTCCTCTAAGTACTGCTTTTATAGTGTCCCAGAGATTTTTATATGATGTGCATTTGTTCTTGTTTACTTCTAAGAATTTTTTTTTATTTCCCTCCTGATGTCTTGTGTTATCCAATCATCATATAATAGCATATTATTTAATCTCCAGCTGTTGAAGAAGTTTTTGTTTTTTATTCTGTCATTTATTTCTAATTTCAATCCATTATGATCTGATAGAATACAAGGTAGTATCTCTATCTTCTTGTATTTGCTAACAGTAGCTTTGTGGCATAAAACATGGTCTATTTTAGAGAAGGATCCATGTGCTGCTGAGAAGAAAGTGTATTTGTTTTTTGCTGGATGGTATATTCTGTATATGTCTGTTAAGTCTAAATTGTTGATTGTGTTATTAAGATCTATGGTTTCTTTATTCAATTTTTGTTTGGAAGATCTATCTAGTTGTGAGAGAGGTGTGCTAAAATTGTCTAGTATTATTGTGTTGTGGTCTATTTGATTTCTGGAGTTGAGAAGAATTTGTTTGACGTACATGGATGAGCCAATGTTCGGGGCATGGATATTTATGATTGTTATGTCTTGATGATTTATGCTTCCCTTAAGCAGTATGTAATGTCCTTCTTTATCCCTTCTGACTAGTTTTGGCTTGAAGTCCACATTATCTGAAATGAGGATGGATACTCCACCTTTTTTGCTGTGTCCGTGTGCATGGTATGTTTTTTCCCATCCTTTCACCTTTAGTCTATGGGTATCTCTTTCTATGAGATGAGTCTCTTGCAGGCAGCATATTGTTGGATTTTTCTTTTTAATCCAATCTGCCAGTCTATGTCTTTTGATTGATGAGTTCAGGCCACTAACCTTCAGGGTTATTATTGTGATATGATTTGTATTCCCAGTCATTTGACTCATTTTTGTTTTTTGACATGATTTGGTTTCTCCTTTATTTGGCTATTCCTTTAGGCTAGTTCCTCCCGTTACTGATTGCATCGTTGTTTTTCATCTCTTCTCATGGAATATTTTGCTGAGAATGTTCTGTAACGCCGGCTTTGTTTCTGTAAATTCTTTAACTTTTGTTTATCATGGAAGGATTTTATTTCATCGTCAAATATGAAAGTAAGTTTTGCTGGGTATAAGATTCTTGGTTGGCATCCGTTTTCTTTCAGGGCTTGGTAAATGTTGTTCTAGGCCCTTCTAGCTTTTAGGGTCTGGGTTAAAGAAATCTGCTGATATTCTTATTGGTTTCCCCCTGAATGTAATTTGATTCTTTTCTCTCGCGGTCTTTAAAATTCTGTCTTTATTTTGTACATTAGGTATTTTCATAGTAATGTGCCTTGGTGTGGGTCTGTTGTAATTTTTTATATTTGGAGTCCTATAAGCCTCTTGTACCTGGTTTTCCATTTCATTCTTCAGATTTGGGAAATTTTCTGATATTATTTCATTGAATAGATTGTTCATTCCTTTGGTTTGTTTCTCTAAGCCTTCCTCAATCCCAATAATTCTTAAATTTGGCCTTTTCATGATATCCCATAATTCTTGTAGATTCTGTTCATGATTCCTTACCATCTTCTCTGTTTGGTCAATTTTGTTTTCAAGATTAAATATTTTGTCTTCAATGTCTGAGGTTCTGTCTTCCAGGTGTTCTATCCTATTGGTTATGCTTTCTATGGAGTTTTTAACTTGGTTTATTGTTTCCTTCATTTCAAGGATTTGGGTTTGGTTTTTTTTTCAGTATCTCTAACTCTTTATTGAAATGATCTCTTGCTTCCTGTATTTGCTCTTTTAACTGTTGATTGGTGCAATCACTTAATGCCTGCATTTGCTCTTTCATCTCCTCGTTTGCTTCCCTGATTGTTTTAATTATGTACATTCTGAACTCCCTTTCTGACATTTCTTCTGCTGTGCTGTCATTGGGTTTTATTGATATAGTATCTAGGTTTGTTTGGGACATTTTCTTCCCTTGTTTTCTCATATTGGTCAGATATCAGTGGGATTCTGAGATATTGCAGATTTCCTCTATTGGCTTATAGTTTCCCTGTAGATTTCCAATATATCACCTCCCAGCCTTCAGTAGCCTGAAGCCTTGGAGGAACTTGATAATACAGTGCTTCCAAAGAAAGCTGCCCCTAGCCTGTTACTGGGTCTAGGGTTGGGAGCTGGTTCTGCGTGGAAATCCTCTCACTGGGCGGGCCTGCTCCTAGAAGCTGGCTGTGGACCAGGCCTGCCTCTGGAGGGAGCAGGGCTGCTTGGGGAAGACTCTCGATGCCCTGCCCTGCTCTGAGAAGCTGCCCACTGTCGGGGCCTGCCACCCGTGCCGAGCTTCACCGGGTGGGAGAGACTCACCCCGCGGCTCTATGTTGGTCCGAGTCTCTCAATACCTCCCCTTCTGGAATCCTGTGTTCTGGAACGATGGGAGATGTAGTTACCCTCTAGTTCGCCATCTTGGATCTCCATGATTGAGTTTAATATACATGAAGCCTTTCAAATAATACCTACCCGTTAGGGAGTATTCAAAGAACGCTGAGCTATTGTTCACCACTATAAAATTTGGAATGCTAATTAAACCTTTACATTGTTTGAATAACTGGACTACTTTCTATATAAGGTTTATCTGCTCAAGCAATTAAAAACTTCAGATATTTACTAGTCAAATAAAATTATTGAAAAGAATCACATAGGACCAAACATAATACTGCCTCTCTAAGTTCCCCAAAAGGTTGCCATAAATGTCAAGTATAACCATCCAGTTTGATGTATTTTGTAGTAAATCTCTAAAATGTACACATTTTGATATTAATAAAAATGTTAGACCTTATGAGGCATAAAGCTGGTTTTTGTAATCACATAATTTGTGGATTTGGCATATTATTATCATGTACTGTTAAATAGATTTAAAGAAAGTTACACTATTCTTTCCACCATTTCCCTAAAAGGACTCCATTGGGGAGCTTTTAATTTTCATAGCCTGTTACACATCTCCTTCAAAGCATAACTTATGTTTACGTTGACAAAATACTTAAGTTTAAAATATGAACTGTGCTGTTTATTCCCCAGCGTTGAAGAGTGAAAAACACAGAACCACCTGGTCAAGACTTCAAACCCAACAATGATTATTTCTACCTCCTGAGAATTCCTTCTAGCACCCTCCTGTTCCCGACCCTTTAATCCACCCATCTTTCTTATTTTCACAGTGTTTGCTCAATGTCTGCAATGTACCTACATTTGTAGAAAATGGAAAATAGAAAGATAAATACAATACTGAGGCAAAATATACCAGGAGAGGGCATCCATCCTGCTCTAGGGGCAGTATCCATGATGAGGATTTCAGGCACCTTGAAGCTGGAGTCTTCACAGAGTTCTGAAAAAATGGGTTTTGCTCTCCCCTTTTTCTGAGACTGAGACCCAGAAATTGCAGGTAATTTTCTAATGGTCACATAGTTACTACATGTCACAGGAAAGATTCACAAATAAGTCCATGTGACATTCGTGTTCTTATATTACAATGCTTTCCAGTACTGTCCCTGCCTAAAGTCCCTTGCAGAAGGGGTGGGGTCTTCTAGTTATCAGGTTACCAGAAACTAAAACTTAGCAAAGAAATACTCATGAAGAAAACATACACCAATAGTGTATTGGGAATCTTTATAGACCAATCAACTTATTTTCTTTATTCTTTTTTCCCATTTTTCCTGTCATAAACATTATTCTTTTAATAATATGAAGAACACTTTAGAAAAATGGAACCACCATTAAGAAAAGAGATGACATTTCTAGAGGGTGTTTCCTAACAAAGGCTTAAGTGGTTATTCTTTCTACATACATTCTTACTTACACGGAGAACTCAGAGTTTAAAAAGTAGTAAACATCAACGCAAAGTTAAATAAGTAAAAACAGCAACAAAAAGACCCTTGAAATCCAGAAAAATGCATCATTTAGCGTGGAATGACAAATGATATTTACCATTTTGGATGAGGAGGAATCTTATGTTAAACACCATTCAGCAACCATATAGATGTGCTGTGATATGAATCAGAATTGGGTTTCAAAAACATCTACTGCCAAGTTTTTAAACTATACAGAGCCTGGATTGCAAACTGTGCCTCATTGAGTAAGTTACCTAGTTAGCAACAGCTCCCACTAAACAGCCTCAGGGTGGTGCCCCTTATTATTTCCTCTTCAATTCAACCTTTCGCCCTTGCTTCCCTTCCTTCCACCCACACTTAAGGAAGTATACTATTTAAATGGACAGCTCGGTCCACATGCATGTCTGAATTAGCAGGGAGAATATGAACATGTTCAATATTCCTCTTCCCTCCCTACCTCAGTCATTTCTCAGAAAAGAAATGGTATAAGCTCCCTTCCACCTATTCCATTGTCTTTCCCTATATGTTAAGTGTCTGTCCTAACACTCTGGATCACTTTTGATAACTGGTTTTCAGTATAATATTGCTTAAAAGATTAATAGTTGGTCTTAAGTCCTGGTCTTTTTTCTTCATTTCCTGAGGTTCTGCTGACATTTTTTCTGAGGAATTCTCCCTCTTCTTTCTCTGTCTCTCTCCTCTATTTAATCACCTGGGATAATCAGTGTTTCACAGTAAGCTTAACCTTGTAGAACCCATGCATGGGAGTATTTCATAGTGTGATGAAAGAAAAAAGAAATACTGTCATTTTAATTATACATCCATAACTACTAATATCAGATAATGACATACTCTTTTCTGTTAAGTATGGGGCAGGGTGGTAATCCCAAATCAAAACTAAATATTACACCTCACACTATATCTTTATTTTACTTTGGTAATGCAGCTATACCCCTCCACCAGAATCAATGTTTTCTCCTGTAACAATGCACTAACTGATTTTTAAATCCATGTCCTTCCTTTGAAAGACCAATTATCCCAGATCAGTTTCTTTGTACTGCTTCATTGCCATAAAATAGAGTTATAAAATATTCAAGAGAAGCATATGGGTGAAGGGCTTTGTTCTGTTATAGCTGAAGGAAAAATATAAGTATCTTTGCTCCCAGTCAGAACAAGAATGTCAGAAAAAGTATCAAAGTTACAAGCTGAGCCCATTGAGAGACTGCTAATTACTATCTAAAATAGAGGGCATTATCACATTTGTACAGGAATGATGCACAAGTCCTGGAGGACACTTTCTCTCCTTTTCACCTCATTCCCTGGCAACACCTGAGATTTTCCATTATTCCTACACAGGAGCACATGGAAACATCCCAAAGGCAGTGAGTGGAAACATGGTTTCAAATCCCAAAACTTTTCCTTCGGTTTCATGTCCTTATTCACTTAAGCATATATAGTTCCTTCCCTATCATCACCATTCAGTAATTGATTGAACCTTTTAAAAATCATTTATTCAGCATTTGAAATTAACTCAAACAAATACCACTGTGCTTCTAACAGGTGAAAATTACTAAGAATATTTGCATCTATGCTATTTACCAAGAGAGTCTAAAATATAAACCTGTAGTCATTAAAATAAATATTTGTAATAAAGTTAAAATGATTTCTTCAATTTAAATTTTAAATTTCCTTGTTTGTATTCTGTGGATTATCATACTTGTTCTACTATCTACAATGAAGGTTATGTGAAATAACTTACATAAACATGACCAGAATGTTTATTTATTGGTACATTTCATTTGATAAGTATTAACAAGATATGAATCTATTATAGCACAAGCCAAAATGAACTACTGCCACAGAAATATATGAAAAGGAAAGGATCTCATTTTTTGGGGGGTGGATAACGGGGATTGAACTCAGGGGCACTTAACCACTGAGACACATTCCCAGCCCTATTTTGTATTTTATTTAGAGACAGGGTCTCACTGAGTTGCTTAGTGCATAGCTTTTGCTGAGGCTAGCTTTGAACTCTGGATCCTCCTGTCTCAGCCTCCAGAGCTGCTGGGATTACAGACAGGCGTGCACCATCATGCCCTGTACAATGGATTCCTTTTAAAGCACCTTCTTCTTCCATCTAGAGAATTCTGGATCTCAGGACAATTAAATTGGTTCTTCAATTAGAAGCAGGCTTCCAATGAAAACCGTCAGTCATTACAGGGTAAAAACTTATCCATTCCACTCTAGCATCATCCTGCTTGGGTATAATCTAGAGGTAAAAAAGGGTTTAGAAGGGCAGTGAGGAAGCCTGTATGCTATGTAAGAAGTGTTTGAAGTCTTAGATCTACACATTTGCCCTACACCTTGGGCAAGGTTTACTTCCCCAAGACAGAAGAAGGAATGATCTATAAATTTCTTGAGAGAGAGTGGAGAGGAACAGTTGTCGACAACAAATTGATTTCATTGGTTGAGTTCAACAACAGCAGGCAGGGAGCCTGAATTTGCTGAGTGCTGCTGCGCCTACCCACCAGGGTAGTTAACATCATTAAGACAATTTGAGGATGCCTAACTGGAGAAACAGAGAGCTAGGATTACTGCAGAAGGAGGAGGGCAGAGAAGTGGAATTCTGATGGATGGGGCACTCCACACGCCTGAAACAGAGAAAGGAACAAACAGCAGGGTGGATTGCAAAACACCACTTGCTACCCTGTCTTTATGACAGCCCTGTTGCCAGATGAGAAAACTATCTGGTCTCTTTAGGTCCAATTGTGCAGCTTCCTTTCTAGTACACTGAGCTCACTGTGAAACTTGCTATTTCTCTCTACAGCTCATGCAGATGCTCTGAGTTGAAACCCAAATGGTATCCACATCCATTCACTGTGCATGCAAGAACACAGAAGGAGCTTCAGCATCTTTCCAGATACTTTTTTCTGGGAGCAAGGTTGCCTAATGTCAAAACACATGACCAGAGAAGCAGGATGAGACACAAGTGCAGGAAACTGCTGTCTGTAAGAACCAAATATTTAGATCCTAGAAAGAGGTTGCCAAAGGCTTCATTTCCTGAATATACGTGCCAGATGTACATGTCTAGGGATCAAAACTCTGATATGGTTCTAAGCCAATTCTTAAGCCTGCAGGGTTTACATATTTCAAATGGCCTGTGTGTGTAAGAGAAGTAACTAAATTCATGGTACAGAGATCCTTTTATAGATGAGTTTTAGTAGTGGCTATCTCTACATTTGCTTGACTAGTGAAATTTTTCTGGAACTGTTTGAGCATGCAGATAAGACTTCTCTCCAAAGAAATAACTCTTCTAAGGACAAAGAGAAGAAAAGGCCTCCTATAATCCCATCGCTATCTTTTCTAGGATCTAGAGTAGAAAGTTTCAGATATTTGGCACTGCTGTTTGGAATGATGGATGACTGGCCCCAAAATATTTTCTAAATGCCCTCTATTTAATGAAGGCAAGTTTACAGAAAATTAAAATTTCCCAAAATATAAAATGAAACCTATTATCATTTTTTACCCTTTCAGAAAACTTTATTTTCAAAATCAAAGTGTTTATACATAACTGTTGTTAAAAGTTGATGCATACTTTGTGATTATTCTTCCTTGATCACCTCTCAAAAGGAAAAATGAGAAAATAAATATTGTGGTTGATATATTCTATAGAATAATGGACAGTTGCCTGCTCTCCACTTAGTTCCTAAAACAGTACGTAAGTTACACAGACCTAAAAGTGAAGGAATAAAAAGTCAGGAGAGATGTCTTTTCTCCATGGCCAAAAATGCACATTTGACATAGAAAAGGCCTTCTCCCTCCATGATACTTGCCATTTTAATACTGAAAGAAGCAGGGTCACCATTTATAACTACTCTACATATCAGGTATGTTTAATTGGCATAACGACATCAGGAACAGAACTTAGAGAGATTAAGCTGTCAGGACATATAGGTGTTGGAAAAGAGCACTTAAACCCAGGCAAGTGTATTTAATTCCAAAACTAAACAGCACACTATTACCATATTGACTTCGCCCTTCACTAGGTAACCTTTTGTCCTTCATTATACCCTTAGACAATATGACATCCCCACTTCAGTCCCAAATTACATATGGCAAATTGACTCAGGCCAGCTAGGTTTGTTGTTTAACATTGGCAGCAAGAGACATTTTGGCCTCTGTAATGTACAACTTGTAAATTCATGTACCCCACACATCATTTCTTCATGATGCATTATGAATCTATAATGTTGATGAATATAAATGCACAAACATGACATGAATCACTTGCCATTGTCCAAATACTAAATTAAAGGGAGATCTTCACATCTTGGGATTCTTAGGCATGTGGTCAGCTTTCTTTAGACAGAATGACTGCCCAAAATACTCTTGGTGCAGATTTGAGAATGTGTCAGCTATATCATATTCATTTACAGGGCCATTCTTGATGGTACCAAACATCTGTTTGGTTATCATGGCTGTAACAGTAATATGCACAATGTTTTTAAGAAAATAGTAAACTATTTATAGAATATTGAAATTTAACAAAATGTTAAGCATCAGGGCAGAGAATGTTGACAGTTTTAAAAAGGGAGCAGCATTATCCACGGATTAAGAAAGCAATTGCTGGATTGCTTTGAAAGCATATCAACTAAAAGAGACTCATTTTTCCTTTTATAATTGTTGTAAAAGGCTCTAATATATGAGATAAAAGCATATAGATTGCAGAAATTGAAGGCTGGAAAAGGAATTCAACCATTATATAGTTCAACTAATCATCCCATACTTGGACCTCCTTTCCTTTCTCATTGCCCAGTGTTCTGTTTAAAGCGCTGATTGATGAACAGCTCTCCCTCTTGGAAACAGTAGGAAAGCTGCTTAAAATAAAGGGGCTTGTAGAAAAGGAGACGTGGGTTCAAATCCTCACTTTTTTATTTACTCAAATGGATCCTTGGGTAAGGTACTGATTCTCTCTTTCATCCTTTAATAAAGAAAATAATTTATGTATTTCAAAGGGATGTTGGGGATGGTAAATGAAAAAGTTAGTGTCAAGCACAGCATTTTGCACAGAACAAACACTCAGCAAATTTTAACTGTTACTTTCTAGACCAGCCATACATAAGGACCTTTTTGATACCTCTTGAGGACATTTTGGTGCCCTAAAAAAGCATTTTGTATTTTTTCAGAGTTTCCAAATGCAACTTGAAGTCTAGACATAAAATATTTTAGAATAAGATCATTAACAGCCTATGCAATTTGCATGCCATGTAATTCTCTCACTAGGTATCATTTGGTGGCTTCATTACAAAGAGTTGAGCCCTAACATCCATTACCCTGAATAGCAAAAGTCTGTCCAGAAGAAACTAGAAGTGACTTCTTTCTGCATGGGTTATCAATCAGGAAGTCTGATTTCAGTTCAAGGAGATGTGTCAAATGCAGAGCTTTCGTTCCATGCTCTCTTGGTTTAGACTAGTTTTACATATTCTTTCCATTTTCTAAGATGTGCTATTTCATGGCCAAATAGTTATTTCCTTTGTGTGTAGTAGTAGCTTTGCATTTCGATCACTTAGAAAAACCCACCATGTAGTAATATGGCTAACCTTATGAGATGAGAGGCACAGAATATTAAGAGCCCCTTTTAATAAACCTTTTCTCCTTAGGGGTAAGCCAGGCATTCCTAAAATAGAGTTGTCCTTGCAGTTTGCCATCTCAGAAGCAATATTCCAAGCTATCTCCCCAAAGAACTGCTCCTGCAACTAATAAGGCATTTATTTTAGATTTTTCCAATAGGAAAAGTCACCTACATGTCTAGGCCTCTGGAGTACTACGAATAGGCTATAAGTGTCCAAGTATTGATCCTTCAGCCTTGTCACCACCAGGGAAGGCCAGGTATATAGTATCATCTTTTATTATTGATACAATCAATGTTTAAAATTTTTCTGCATGGGTCTTGACATGAAAAACATTGAGAAACACTGCAGGCTCTAATCCATTCATCCTTTCTAGCTGAAGAAGTCCAGTGTCCTAAGTGGTATTTGAATGAGACAGATAATGTGACACATTTTATGGCAGATGATCATTGTAATGACCCTTTTTCTAGTCTATTACAGACATGTAGGGAACAAATAATCTTCATATAAGTGTTGTGCTTTAATTTTACACCATATCAGTTGGGATTTTCATCACAGAGAGAATGGATTTGCCTGCTTTCTAATATCAAGGAAGTGATTGACTGATTAATGATTTATGACTAGTGGCATAATACATGAATAAAGATAAGAAATATGTGGGTTCATATACACATTAATTTAAAAGTTACCTGTTTTCTTACAATTACCAGGAAGGAGAATAAACAATAAAGTATAAATATCAATGGATATATCAGTATTAGCCATATTTGTATTGTTCCTATTTATCATTACTAATACTTCTGTAGCATTTTGTAGCTTTTAGAAAGAATGGACTTCTTAAAATTTTAAGTACAAAACAAAAAGAAATGGTGAAACCAAAGTGGTCTAATGAATAAATAAAGTCACAGGTCACAGTTTTTTTTTTTTTTGTTTTTTGTTTTTTTTTTTGTTTTTTGTTTTTTGCACAAGGCAACAATTGCACAAAGTTCACTTTTGGTACATTACTATAAGTAAGTATATAGAACTAACTTTATCTTAAAATACAAGTCAGTCAGTGACTCAAAAAAGATGAAAGTTTATCACCATATAGAAAGACGACCTTCTAGAGTTCCTATTTTTGTTTTTGAAGCATCATGGAAAGGCACTTCCTGATTCCTTTTGTAAAGTCTTAATTATGGGGAAGGGGAGATTTGACAAAGGAGGGTGTTGATTGACTCAGAGAGGCTTACTGTGCTTTCAACGCTGCCATCTTTAAGTGAAGAATAAGATGAAAATTAATTCACCAAGAAAGATAACTGTAAGGAAAAATGAAACTTTAACAAAGGAAGCTTTAAAATGCTCATTACCTCTGTGTGATAGAGAAATTTTCAAGGAGGAGGGAAAAAAGCAGCATTGGTGAGAGAAAGGCAGTGTAATGCAGAGAACTTCTAAAGGAAGAAAGATACACAGACACACACACCTAAGGAATTACAAGAAATCACATGCACGGTGATTTATTCCACTTCCTTGCCTCCAAGTATGCCGTACCTAAGTCAGCCTGGCTCTAAGCTTGCTCTTTCCAAGTGTCAGTCACCAGCCAGGGTGGCTATTCACTGTGCCAGCAAGGATGCCTATATGCTTTAAATGGAAAAAACACAGATATGAAAACAGCATGAACAGAATGTAAAACAACCTGATAATATTTTTTGAAATAGAATTGTGGAATATATTGAATTAAAATACATTGTTCTTCACAGGGTCTAAAAAAGACCTTGTTCTCAGATTTAAACAACCAAGAATGATTGACTAATTTAACAAAAACTTTATTAACTCACTGAACACAGATGAAGGCTGAAGAACCAGAAGTGGACAATGTGAATGAAGGCAATCACGCGGTCAGAAGCCCTACAGTCCAAACAGCACCACTGACCCTGCCATTGAGGAGGTCCCTCACCTAGCACCCCACTTTTGATGGTCCAGCTCTCTGCTACTCACCAACACCACTGCATTTAAATATCAGTTGCCCTAAGGTGATCATTTCCACTGGTGCCCTTCGAAACAAGAGGCTGCTCTCACTTGAACCATTGCCAAAAGGAACCTAAAGTAACCCCACCTCTCTGTGTCACAAACTCCATGTTTAAAAAATTCCATAAATGTGTACATCCAATTGCTCAAACCTAAGTCATAGGGTTCATGCTCCCTACTGAAAAAAGTGGGAATGAAAAACTAATTTATTTTCCTGCTTGTAGATACACCCATTTCTTCTTCTTTGATTAGACATATTATCTATTATTAAATATCATACAACTAAGTTTCTTAAACTAGTGAATTTCTGAATTGTAGATAGCATTCTATATTAATCATCATTCCTCAGAGCCACAGAATCAATAAGTTTAACATACCTGTAAGTCTTGGGATTGCTAAGCCTTTATAATTACTTGAGCCAATTCATTACAATAAATCTTTACATATATATTCATAATATGTATTTAATGGGCATGTTAAATATAAACATGTAATGTGAATATAAGATAATATGTGTAATATGTATATTACTATAAAATATGTATGTACTATGTATAATGTATATTACATATGTAATGTGTTTTACTCAGTTTACTAATTCAAATGTTACTCCCATCCCAAAATATCTCAGATTCCCAGGATGAGGTTCAACCAAATATCTGGGTACCCTAAAAACTAGTTAAGTTGACATATAAAATTAAGATCTTCTGGGGACAATTAACAATTCAGTTAGATAGCTAAGTCTGAACCTCTGCCATAGTCACTCCTTACCTCACTGTTTGACTAGGAACTTACTTTTGCTCTTCAGTTCCTTATGGGGTATTGTTCCCTTTCCAATTGCTATGGAAAGATTTTACCTTAAAGATACAAAGTGGACTAGAGAGACTTCAATTTCGGGGGGGGGAGAGGAGGGGAGCAGCCCTGAAGAGCTGTAGTAATTACACATTCAAGGGCTATCATTTAGGTTGATATATCAACGGCTGCCAAAGGAATGACACAGGGACCACATGCTCATTTGCAAATTGAAATGTGAGGTGAGCCTGAGCAAGAGACACATTCTGCCTTCGAGGAGGAAAAGAACATCTGATTCATGGCAAGCCCTGCCAAGGTACAGCCAGTCTGGCCAAATGGCTCCCTGCCATTTAACTCTGAGAAACAAGGAAAGGCACTTGCAGGTTAGGTGAAGGGATGGAAGGTTTATTATATAGAAGGAGCTTGATTACTGCTGTGAGTTTAATTATGTTCCTCTGCCAGAATCCAGTCAATATTTAAAAGCAACACAGAAAATGATTTCCTGAGATATTCCTTATTTTCAGGATGGTCAAAGTGTGCCCTCACAAAATAGGCAAAGGAAGTCAGAAAAAAACATCGAGTTTAAAGAAATGAACACAAATGGAAGTGCAAATGTACCCTCCAAACCTCCAGCAAGTCAGAGCCAAGGCATAAGCCTGCAAGCAACAGCACTCTTACTTGCTTAATGAAGTGTCTTAGAGCCTGGACAGTCAAGGTTCCGAGTTACTGTAAAAGGTCAACAATTTCACAAGTGCATATATGATTTTTAGTCATAGGCTGTTAAAAGCAAAACTTTGACACAAAAAGAGAACATTTGTAGCCATATTCAGAGTTGGATATGATGACCCCCAAGGTCTTGGCTAGGTTTGGATTATAGATTTCTGAATCTTTGAGTAAAGATAAAATTAAACTCTTCACCAAAGCCAGGATGAGGATATATTAAATGAGCCACAAACTTTAAGAAGCCACTAAGAAATTTAGTAGTCAGATGAAATGCTATTTTAACGATTTTTTTAAAAATCAAATTATCAAACTCTGGCTCATGGGAGGGTTGCCTGTTCTAATAAATAAGGTTTTCCTGAAATCAGGTGAGTAGAACAGATTTGAAATCTGTCTTTAACATTTTTATATTTTATTTATATGGGTTTCTTTCATATTGATTTTTTAAATATTATATGAAAATATCATCTATCCTTAATACTGAGTTTTGGGCACCCCCCTTAATTTTTCATTTAATTCACCTCATCCCAAGACTGGCCTGCTGCATACCTTCTTGAATGAAACTGCTTCTAATGTTTTCTGGTCTAAAATACCATGATAACCACACTCACTGAAACATTATAATTTGCGAAGAAAACTACACAGATTTATCTTTTACTCCAATAACACTTACAGCTGGAGCTTAGTGGCTAGGATAATGCAGCAAAGCCAAAATGTAGTCAAGCTGATTTCCCTGAGTTTGACTCTCTGGCCTACCCTACAAATCACCTCAAGATCTGACAACCTTCTACCAAGAAAACTCCTTTTCATTGTTCATGAGATCATGTTTGGATATTCTTAGGGGACTTTCTTTCTAGTTTTACTTATTTATTTACCAAATTAATAGAAAAGAGGTTTAAACACAAATGTATCCTTTTTTTAAAGAATCACTGATGAATATTATTATGAAATATCTTAACTTGTATAGGGTAGAAGAGTGTTCACAAAATAATATAGTATTTTATGCTATTATAGTTAAAATTAAATTCTTTGGCATATAATTTTCAAGGACCTAGTCACTTGGAATTATCCTAATTTGAGCAATGCAAAGTGACTTCATAGTATAAAGAGGAAAATCTCGAAGGCAATTTTGCAGACATACATAGATTTGTATGCCTATACATACAAATGTATAAGATAGGGAACCCTATCTTTTTGCTATGGCAGAAACATTCTTCCTCCACAACAGTTACCCTCTTCAAAGGGTTGTCTAGCTTTGGTCTCAGCCACAATATTGTTAGGTCAGTAGAGCATTACTTAACAGGATATGGTCAATACCTTCACTCACATTTCAACACCCTTCTCCCTAATGCACCAGCACACAGTACCACTGCTGAGATTATTATACCTCAATGAACTCTTCCGATACTGAAAAAAATTTACTTCTACTCAACCTTTTAATTTCCCCACTTTTTCTGCTTAATCAATATTATATTATTTTAATTACATCTCGATTACAGTTTTCCAGTTACCACTCTCCAGTCCATAACTCATTTGAAAAAATATTGTGCAGTGCAGATTTTCTGCTATAGGGGTGGCCCTGGATTTACCTGTGGGTGTGATTCTCTCAACCAGGACTGGCATGAGAACCATGGACAGGCATCATGCAGGTGAAGCAGTGACTTATGAAGAGACCTCACTCCCTGCTTCAGTGGCAGCTTTCTCCCCCTGAGGAACTCAATCTAAAAAATAGCCTAGAGAGTGAGGTGTTGCACATTAAGAAACAAGTGTAAATGGTCACTGTGTGAAGAGAGGCTATGGTGATCTCAATGGGCCATATGCAAATAAATGTCTATAGAAACAGACCAGCAGAGTGTGAGAGATGTTTTAGTGAGAAGCCCTGTAGCCTGTGAGAAATGGAAGAGAGAATCTAGTCTCTAGATTTCCTTGTGTTCTTGTCTGCCCTCTCATTCCAGCTCTAAGCCAGAGGCATAGTTAAGATGCAGGCCTCATTCCTAAGTGGAATAATTACCAGTACTGGGGGGCAGTAGTGTATACAGCAAGGTTCCCAAATGTGTTATACTAATTTTGGGAAATCACAAGTATAAAAATGAACATTCATGTAAAAGGAATTAACAACTTTTAAAGAGAAGAAAATATTTAAAAGTCCATGGGTATAAATCAAAAGTGTGTGGAAAATCATTGCTGGAAGAGGCACTCAAATAATGGTGAAGAGGAGACTCCTGTGACAAGACCTGTGTTCACACCCTTGGTTGATACCACCAGCTGTTTCATTTGGGCAACTTGCTCCATGTGCCTATGCTTCACTCTTTCCATCTACTTCAGTATGGTTGGGAAGATCAAATGAGAAGCATGAGCAATGAGCCTGTATTGGACATCTGCAAGGTACACAAAGGAAGGTGTTCTGAGACTCCTAGGTCAGAGAGCAAAGGATTTGGAAGTCCCATTATCAGCTCATGGCCCAAACTAGAGTAAGATAATGATGACCCAGCATTTCCCGACTTACTGTGGGGATTAAAAATGGTTATGAATCCTTTATCACTCTCCCCCTTGGGAGTTGGAGCTTATTGCCCTTCCTCTGAGATCTAGACTATTCCTGTTCATTGTTAACCAACAGAATATGGAAGAAGTGATGTATAAATTCCAGATCTGGCCTTTAAAGGACAGGTATCTCCTCATTCCTCCCTAAAACTTGCACTATGGGTGCTCTTTCCCTCCCTCCCTCCCTCCCTCCCTCCCTTCCTTCCTTCCTTCCTTCCTTCCTTGGTGTTTTTTTTTTTTTTTTTTTTTTTTTTTTTTTTTTTTTGTACTCATTCCCAGCCCTTTTGTGTATTTTATTTAGAGACAGGGCCTCATTAAGTTACTTAGAACCTCATTAAGTTGCTGAGGCTGACTTTGAACTTGAGATCCTCCTGCCTCAGTATCCCAAGTCGCTGGGATTACAGGCATGGATCACTGTGCCCAGCTGCCAAACTGTTTTCACAGGTACAAGTAGAGGCCATATGTGGGTGTTATAGTCAGTTGCTCCAGCTGAGCCAAGCAGACAGGTAAAGTCCACAATCAGCGTATACACACCCAAATTCTGTATAGTATAATGACATTTCTCTCAAGATCACTCCACAATAAAATAGTAATTCATAGTGTACTAACATACACAGTGTGGTTCAATGATTAGACAAAGATGCACGACCATGACTTATGTCTTCTTCCCTTACTTCTGCTAGTATATCCACAAGTGAGTAGGCCTCTCCTCCTTTGGAGAATGGTGGAAATCAAAATGTGAGGCTCTATGAATACGAGGCCCCATCCAGTAATGCCTGCCCCCACCCTACTCCTTAGTTTCATCTTATACTTTTGTCTTTATGTAGATCCATCAGCAAGCTTGGTCTCCTTTACTTCTTAAGGAATGTATTAAAATGTCATCCTTCCTTGACATCTAGATAAAAAGTCAGATAAAAATTTTACTGTTCCTAGACCCCAAGAATTGACTTAACTGATGGGTCAGACTTCCAAGGGCAGAGGTTGGACCACACTCTCTTTTATTTTTGTGATTTTTTTTTTTTGCTTGTTTATTATATTTCTTACATTTTATTCAAACACTTATCAGGACTTCATATACTGGGTTGGGGAAAGATCAAAGCTAATCACAACTTTTGTGAGCAAAAGAAAACATCCACTGGAGAAAATGAGAGTATTTATTTTTATTCAGATAGAGTTCAGAGTGATTCAGAACATGCCATAGTGGTTGTTGAAAGCACCACCTCGTGAAAAAAAAATTATTCATTATGGAAAAAAAAAAGTGGTCATTTTTGCTCATGTCAACAAAAGACCCAAATATTCAGGAAAATCAAACAGTTTTGCAAATAGTAACTGATGAGTTTTTATCATCCCCTATTTCTTTTTCTCTGGCAGGAAATATTTGGAACAATGTCAGCAGTGTTAGCTCTGATGAGTCCTAATCTCTTCTTTGCCTGGAGCCACCAACTAACTAAAAAGATGATAAAATCCTCCCTAACACCAGATAAAAAATGATAATGTACTTCAGTGATAATGTGTATAAGTCTCACAAGGCAAAATCAAAGTGTGAATATTCTTTCCTAAAAGGACAAAACTATAACTCTCTCAACAGATACATTATTACTACCGTACAGCACAGATATAGACAGGAACTTAAAATTAAACAGAGGATGGTAAAGAATGAGTTCAAGGAGACTCTGATATCAGTCAGGTTACCAGATCTTACCACTAAACACAATTATAATGGAAACGACCCAAATGACAGCCTGGATTCAAAGTTACAAAATATGCAAATTCTTTTTTCTGCTTAAAAGAATTTAAAATAGTTTATTCTGTAGGAAGCAAGGTTTTTAGTCATTCAGTCTAATAATTAATCAAGAAGGCAGCATTGGGTGGTGGAAACAGAAAAAAAAAAAAAAAAAAAAATGGATTCTAAAGCCTGACACTTGCCACTTGCCTTAGAAGGAAAAGACAAAGAGTCTGGGTTCTAGAATAAGTCAGACCCATAAGCTGTGTGTTCTTGGGTAGCCTCTTGATCTCTCAGTGCCACAATTTCTGCCTCTATAAATGAAGGCAACACCAGAATTCATGTCTTATGACTTCTATAACTAAGTCAAAATCAATTTTTTTTGTGTAGGATTTCTTGACTACAGGACTACAGACTTTTGGGACTGGATAATTTTTTGCAGTGGAGGGCTTTCCTGTACATTGTTAGATATTTGGCAGCATCCCTACCTTCTACCAAGTAGATATCAGTAGTGATGATAAAACATGTCTTTAGAGATTGTCACATACTCCCTAGGTAATAAAATTATCCCAGTTGACAACCAATGATTAGGGCCTGGGAAACATGAACCAATCTGTGAAATTGAGGCCAAAGTATGGTCCATGAACAGACATTGCCAAGAGCCTCATCCAGTGACCATGGGGTCATTTCAAATGTAATACCGTGGGGTGTGGTTTGGTGGAATTCCCATGGAGTCTTGCACTTACCATGTTCCACATTATTCTGTGTTGAATGTCATACCAACAACTAAATTGTGGGTGTAGTTTTGAAACATTTTAATTTGGCTTATTCAACTGAATCCCTTGACCCAAAACACTCTTGCTTAACCGACACCATTGGTATAGCCTAAAATGAAGGAATTAGTTTGGGATGAAGTTCTGCCAGATTTAAAATATGGCAAATGGAATAAAATTATTTTGAGACCATGGACATACATTTTCTGCAGATAAGAATTCTAAACATTTGACTGTTGAAGCAAGCTGTTGTAACTCCTTGAAGTCCATGTCTAAGCTGTAATACAGCCTTCAGTTCGAACTGCTAACATAAAACTAATGCTAGCATGAAAGTAATGAGTCCTAGTACTGGAATGTTCTTACTCCCTCATCATTTTATGTATCAACAAACAATCCATTTGTATAATGAGGAATAATCTGAGAGCTAATCTAATATTGTTATCTCTACATATATGGGAAATGACTCATGAACTAATCTAATATTATTATTTAATTTCAAGGAAGTTAAGAGACTCAGTGAGTTTAACTAACATGGCAGAGAACTTGCTAGAACACCCAAGAAGCAGAAGAGGGAAAGTTTAAACATAGAGTTGTCTGCCTGCCTGGGGATGCCTCTGGTGGTTGACTGGCACCACCAAGGAAACTGTACAACTGCCTTGTAGTCATGTTAGGAGTGATCAATGAGGTGGAAGTTTACTTAAGAAAAATGATTCAAGATTCAGTGCTGTAAGAAGCACAAAGAATTATCAGCCTTTGCCTTTCAATTCTAGGTTTCATATTGTGGGGTTCTTTTCCTAACCAGGAATGACTGCTTTTATTCTGTGGGGTGGGACAGCAGGATAAGGAATAAAAATATTATTTCTGGATAAGTAATATCTTTGCATAAGATTGAAAGTTCTCCTATATAATAGAAGTGAACTTGTAAATTTTAGGCAAATTGATCTTGAAGAGAAAAGAAAAACAATGTTTTGAAAAGTTTTTGCATTGTTCTTTCTTATGAAATATTTAAACAGAATTCTTGTTTGCAAAGCATGTCAGAGGCAACTTCTCCTGCCAAAGTTCTAGTATTGGCTATCACAAGTTATGCAGACTGGTCAGTATGTCACATTCCTGGAGTATGATCTAGGTTGATAGATTTTAAAAGAAAAATATTTTGATGCTAATAATATAGCAATTTGGAATCTAGAGTCATGTTTCTAAAGATCCTCATTAGACTTCTTGTCAGTTGCAAATATTTCACAATTTGCCTTTTTTGCAAATGTATTTCAGTTTTTCCCTCAGCAATCATAATACTAGCACTGTAGTGAGAAAAAATAAAAGTTCCTTTCAACAGAGCCCCTTGCTGATATTCGTATTACAGCACCAGATCCAGCTACATTATTTTCACTGTGCATTTAATTTGACATAAGTTTAGTGACACCTTTTGCTAAGCAATTTGTTTTTATAAAATACGTTACAGGGTTATAAAATTACCAAACAATCCAGAGGCATTGTTGTTTGTCAGGAGAATTTAATTGGAAAGACAGACTTTTTTTTTTCAGACACAACATCGAGCATTTCTAAACACTGTTGCCCTTTTACTGAAAAGCTAACATTTCCCTCTAGACTTCTGATTTTCATATTCATAGGGCCTTGGTAAGCTAAACTTTAACTTGAGGCTCAGGGCTATATAAATATTTATAATGGACAGAAAATTAAAAAAGAAATCTTAGTGATTTTAGGCATCAAAAGAGATTGTGTGGTGTAATAAAAGTGTACTAAACTGAAATTCAGGGGACTTGTCTGCTGCTGTTTGCCCCATCCCTCTGTGCAATCTTAAGCAAGTCCCTTATACCTCTCTGGACATCAGTTTCTTCAATCATGAAGTAAATATGTTGGATTAGATGATTTCTAATATTCCTCCCAAACTGTGACAATATGTGATGAAATAGGGAAAATTTTAAAGGAAAAGGAAAACACTATTATTAATGAAAAGAAACTATCACAATTCAAAACACTAAGTTGGTATCTGTCTTAATAAGCCTTGAAACAAAAATTTATTTTAGGCTTTGATAAAAATAAATTTCAATAATAAACCACACCATTTCTTCAAGTCTTAAATTAGAAAATTAAATGTTAAATGCTTTAAGATAAAAAAAAAAAAAGAATGGGAAAACAAAAACATCCTTAGTCAGTCAACCCCTGCCCCCAACTTCAGAGCTGACCTTCTTAATTTGGATGGTAAAGAATTTGATTCAGTAGAAAAATAGCTTCGAACCAAGTGCCCCACACCAAATAAATGTTCATTATTAATAATAAAATATCATAGTAACAACAATCACTTTTAGAAAACCAATGCATTTTAGATTAAGTCTGAACAGGAAGAAATATTAGAACATGGTGAAGGAAGAGTGAAACGCCTTTATGTGTAGAAATAAAAATACAATTTAATGTATTTAGAGAAATGAAAAACAAAAAGACATTAGTAAGCCACATGAAGTAATTTTGTTTCCTGCCATGTGACACTTAAGCCAGAAAACTGAAAGGAGGTTTTTCAACTACTTGTCCTGTGAGAATGTTGATCTAGCAATCAATTCAGATATCAAATTGACCTATGTGCAACAGGTAGACTACACAGTGTGTCGTTGGGTTGGTGGTGAACAAGTAGTGACTTTCTGCTAGAATTGTTGATGCAAATGAGATTTCATCTCTAAGAAGAGATAGGATAGAGCAGAAGGAACTTGGCAGCCAAAGAGACATGACTGGCTATATAATTTGCAGGGCCCAGTTCACAATGAAACTGTAAGACTGCTTGTTTAAAAAAATAAATAAATTTTAAGAGGGATCTAGCATGGCATGAAACAGAGCTCAGGCCCTTTTGAGCACAAGGCCTGTGGACATCACACCCATGAAGCTGACCCCACAGTTCAAATACTGCTTAGCCACTTAGTCCCTCTGCATGGGACCTTATGCTGGTCAACTGACTGCTCCCAACTTCAGATTTTTCATTTGTAAAATGATTAAATTATAAATGCACTCCATGGGCTTGCAAGAATCATATTAATTCATATATACTATTTGCTATAGGTACTATTATCACTAGCATAAAGGGTGAGCCACTCCCCTACAATTGATAAATTCCCAAAGTAGATAACCAACATTTTATCTTCAACAAACACACTTGACTATTTTCCTTTGTAGTTCTTACTATATTTCCTTCATATGACTTACTGTTAAGAATACAAGTGTGTTATGATGGCTGATTTTATGTGTCAACTTGTCATGGAATGCCCAGACATTTGGTTAAACGTTATTCTGGGTATGTCTGTGAGGGTGTTTCTGGGTGAGACTGACATTTGAATTGGTGGGCTGAATAAAGCACCTTAATGTGGGTGGGCCTCAGATAATAACTGAAAACCTAAGCAGAACAAACGGGCTCCTGCCTAATTACTTGATCTGAGACACTGGACTTTTTGACCTTCAGGTTTGGATCAGCTCTCCTTGAGTCTAAAGCCTATTGACCTCTGGACAGCAATTTGGACCATTAGCTCTTGCGGTTCCCAGGCCTTCAGACTCAGATGGAAATCACACAATCAGCTCTCATGGTTCTCCCAACTACAGATCTTAGGACATCTCAGTCTCCCTGATTGTGTGAAACTGAGTCCTTGATATTTCTCTGGAGAGCCCTAACAATATGAGTGCTATAGAAACAGTCAAGCTCATATTAGTACATGTCTCTGATTTTCAAAAGTAGGAAAGAGGCTTTTTCCTAGAACAAGAGAACTGTAAACAATATTTTGTTGCTCTCAATTCACAAGGGAATCAGAAGGATTGAAACATCTGAATAATGAAACAAGAGGAAACAGTCTCTTGGAAAAGGAGTTCTAATTTGTATGCAACTCATAGCATATAATTTTCAAGAACACAGGGCATCTATATTTTTCTGTAGTAGTAAATTTCACTCTTGTTACCAATAGGCACACTCTTGTTCTGATTCAAACCAATGAGAAAATTAACTCATGACTGGTTCCACCCTTATAGTTGAAATGGGTTTCCAAAATGTGTGGTAAAAAGATGGTCCTAGACTTGAGCTTTTGATTTTTCAAGATTAAGAAGGCATGAAAATGTTACACATTCTGTAGAAACTGTAAGTAGAATTTTGAATTTTGATCTTTTCCCAGGCTTTTGATACATGACATATTATTCTCTTGCATTGCCAGACAACAGTAGTGAGCAACAACTCCCAGTCAGTTGAGGAATAACAAGGGAAAACCACCTAGACTCTAGTATGCTGCGCTGTTCAGCTATGATGTCCCATAGGTGAGGTGCATTAAATGCATTTTCAACTTATGGGTTTCTTGGGAGGAAACCCATCCAGGAGCATCTGTAATCCCACTGAAATGCACCATTTAGTACAACAGGAATGGGGAGATGAGAAGGAAAAAGAAAGAGAATGGTTCTTTGGGTTGGTTGGTTTGTTCTGCTCTCTACTCCTTCTAAATTTAGTATATATCATCTAGAAAAGAAATACTGTGGAAGAAATGAAGAGTCTTTCTGAGTTTAAACTATCAGGTGACTCTTCAGAGACTAAGTGGCCAAAAACCCTATGGTGACACTAGAATGATGCCTCATTTTAAGGATTGGTATGTTTGGGGCCAATTTCATGAACACTGGCTTGAATTCAGAAACTCGAGGCCAATGCAGGAGTCCCATAAGGAGTCCAATTCTGAGGATGATTGAGGTCTAGAATGAGGAGTTTGTTCACATCTGTCCTTTCTTATCCTGACCCAGGAAAGGCTAAGATCCCACTTGTCCAACGAGGAATGGAATGGGGTACTGTGGGTACCCAGTGTTCACATAAATGGATTGGCTAAAAGGATTGCTCATATACTTGTGTTAAAAATGAATATGTAAACTACTTTATTTACTATATTCTTTTTAATGTATGTATTAACAACCATCTTAACAGATCTTAGATTCTGTTGTCAATTTTTTTTCTTTTGTTTATTGTTATAAGGATAGAAAGTGTTAAATAGGAATAAATGTCCCATGTGGATGTTTTCATACCCTGAACATCCTGGTCATCCTGGTCATCTTCAAATATGATGTTCACATCTGAGGTACTTTTCTGTTAGAGCAGCCTCACTTTTTTTTCTGATGACACATAATGTATTGCACTACCCAATCAGAGTCATTTTACAAGGTCTCAAGGCGTTCATTATAAGCACTCCTGTGTTTTTATTAATAACTTTAATATGTACTAATGAAAACATCCATTAGAACAACTTCATAAAATGCCTTTCCCCAGCAACAAAAGCAAAGTTCAGGAGACAGCATGTTACTTATGGCATTTGTTTCAAAGAGGATTATGCTCTTTTGTTTCCTTTGTTTTGTTTTGTTTTGTTTTCACCAAAGTAAATCCTACAGTACTCATGAAAATGGAGTCCTTTTAAATGCTTTAATTTAATTCACTATTCTGTCATCCTCTGTATCACTCTTCTGCTTTTTCTCCTGTAACTGACCTCATTTTAAGAAAGTTAGAAATTCCAGAAAAATATGAATTACAACAACTGACCTCAAAAAAAGTCTAAGTAGAAAGTAGAAATGGCAGTAAGGGTGGTACTGAGAATGAAGTCAGGTAGGAAAGGACGTGATAACAAGAAGATTCTAGTAGAAGACTGAGAGTAGAGGATAAGGCCAAGGACTGAGGAGTCGACAATGTCAAAGCACTGTTAAGTGACAGTGATCTAGTGGATAAGTGTAGTGTTGTCAGTAAAGATTTTAGAAATGGAATAATTTTAAATTACAATCAATTCAGAATGTGATTCTCCAAAAATTTTATAAATAAAGAAACTGAGTTTCAGAAAGTTCACTCAACCGATGAGAGATGGAGCCAGTACTGAAGAACAGGCCTCCTGAATCTAAGTCTTGAGTCCCTCTGGATGGGTCCCTGTGGTCAAGTCCCTCAGCCTTTGGCATAATGCTAAGAAGTCTAGGGCTTTTCTGGGATGATTAGTTTAATATTTTAGAAAGAGTAAAAATTTCTGGTGCATTGGATTTTTGCCAAGCAAGTCCTTATTCACATATCTGACTATCTTAATATACATATAGAATGTTAGAATATGACTAAATTCTAAGTTAAGCTTCCTCTGTGCACTGGGCTTTGCTACAATCTTAGATTCCCCTTCTCAAGTACAGTTTCTCATGCCCTTCTCTATTCTTTGAAGAAGGATGATAAAACAAAAATGAAAATTTTTTCAAAGAGAATTCATTTAATGGTTATATTGATGTCTTGATCAAACAGAATCAAGTCTTCTCTCAGGTGCTGCTTTCTTCTTCTTTTTGTTAATGTACCTCATTTGCAAGTCATCACTCTTTAACCTTTACTACACTTTGCTTAATGTGGGATGAAGATTACAACAAGAGAATGAAATAAACATAAAGAAGCACAAGCAACCTTTTAGGAAAGCTTGGAAATTCACAGAATTGCATTCTTATTAAATAACACAGAATTGGTAATCAAAGACAAATTCACAAACATAGAGTAGATAGACAATTTCAAGTCCAGGCAAGCTGCATAATCTCTGAGGTCAGAAAAGCAAGGGATTAGTCCCACAAGAAAGAACAAATGCTCTCATAGGCCAGTGGCTTGTCTCCCAGCCAACCCAGGAGTTTTCACGAGGGACAGGTCAATCAATCTAGAAGTGGTTAAGACCATGCATTCCAGAGCTGCCTGATTTCCTCCATTCAAATCCCAGTTCCAAGAGTTGCACTATGTGCTCCTGTGCAATGCATTGAACCTTTGTGTACCTCTTTTCTCAACTGTAATGTACAAACATAATAACAGCACCTACCTCATAGGCTTGCTGCAAAAATTAAATGGACTCATTTCCATTGCTATATAGTGTTTAAATAATTCCTGACACATAGTAAAGTGTGATATAAGAATCTGCTGCCTTTTTATTCTGCTCTCCCTTCTCCTTATTTCTTCCTCCTTTTTCTCCTCCTTCTTCGCACCTACCTGCCTGACCTTGGCTAGGTCAATGAATCTCTTTGCATCAGGGTTTCCACATCTGTAAACTCAGGATAGTAATACAGTTGTGGCATTATATTGTTTATTGTCTATTCAGCACTCTATCCTAACATGACATTGATGCTGTTAAGAGGTCTTCTTCCTTTTCATGTGGACATGGGACACAGGAAGTAGACTCAGATCACTAAGGTCCAGTGTTTAATCCTTATTGGCGAATCAATGATTGTTCACCCATCTTCTTCTTTTTAAAATTTTTGTACTGAAGATTAAACCCAAGGACTTTACTGCTGAGCCACATCCCCAGCACCCCCTTTTGAGACAGGGTCTCACTAAGTTGCTCAGGACCTCATTAAGTTGCTGAAGCTTGTCTTAAACTTGTGATCCACCTGTCTCAGACTCCTGAGTTGCAGGATTACAGTCTTGTTCCACCATGCCCTGCAGCACACTCATTTTCTTTGCCAGCGAATTGGACAAGGGCCACAAAACTAAGCTAAGCAACGGAGGACTTTGTTGTTCTAGAGAAGGCTGTTGGTCCAGGTGGTCATATGACCCAAATCTACATAAACATACCGAAGAGAAGGACTTACATTCTATGCTTGGATTCTTCTCCTGTTCCATAATAAAGCACATACCCCAGACCCACTGGCAGCCAACTTTTGGTTAAATGAGAAAGCAGAGTTGACACAGTCAGAAACAGTGCTGAGACATCAAAATAACACTGAAGAAACATTAAAGGGAGTTCAAGAGAAAGAATTCTGAGTAAAACTAACAATAAGAAATTTTTGACTATATTTTAGGTGTGCATTTTCAACCCTGGCTATATATGCTTTATTTCTGAATGTCTATTTTCCTTCCAGAAAGGGAGGTACATTAAGGCAATCTCAGAGTTCATGCCATTTCTCAACAATCAACAATACTGAATGATAGAACTAGCATGCAATGAGATTATGAACAATGTCACTGAAAATCAGGTCTCATTCTTGTTTAGACAATAAGGGTGGTACTGAGTGGAAGTCAGGTAGGAAAAGGGCTGTCTCTTGAACCTTGCCATTGATTCTTGAGAAAAGCTTTTTATGCCATTCTTATTTATAGATATAAATCCAAAACAAGGGAATGAATGAGTGTTCAAGCCAAGTTGTTTTATAGTAATGTTTGTTACTGTTCAGGTTTGTGTTTACATATTTTAATCTTTTTCCCTTTCAGTGATAAGCAATAGGAAGCTTGATGTATGAGATATAATGAGAAATTGTATCCCCCCCCCATTGGATCAAGTCCAATGTTTAGAGTCAAGAAGAGAGAAACTGTAGAAGATCTAGACTTAATCTTCAAGTTCCATGATTCACATCTCCAGCAAGATAGACTAAAATTCTTTTAGCAACTCAACTGCCCCTGCCATGGATGTAAGCCACTCAGTCACTGCACCTAGAAAAGCAGCTATGATATACAGTTTCACTTCCATGCAAAGGACACTCATTGGCTTTCATTTGTTTCTTCATTCACCTGTTTACTATCTCACACATTCTTCTATAATTTTCTAACAATATTTTTAAAAATATTATGTGAAAGTCACCTTTCTAATTATTAGGATATGGCAGTGAACAACAGATGAAAATCTCTTATGAAGTTTAGCTTCAATGGGGAAAGGGCAGTGGTGTGCTGGTAAGCCATATCTTTGGGAACCAAAGGAACCATTTATAGCATTTGCCAATTTTCATGGTGTAGGCTGGCGTGAAGCTAAGTGGCAGAGCACTTTGCCTAGCATGTACTGATTTCTCGGTTCAATGCCCAGTATTGCAAAAACAAATGAACAAACAAAAAATTTTCATGGTGTAAGTATGTTCACAATACAACACTAACTTGCAAAGTTCCTGAATATTAAGCTATCTGCTCTTGCAACCCAGTGCAAACAGGTTCTATTATACCAGGGATGGGGGAAATAGACAATAAATAAGAAAAGCATGTCATATCTGGATAGGGATGAGTGTCATGGATGAACAAAAGCAGGAAAAGGGGAAATGGAGTGTTTCAGGGTGGAGAGAGAGTGCAATTAGAAATCCTTCACGGCCAGGCCTCACAAGAAGGTAGTGGCTGATCACAGACCCGATAATGGAGAGAGAATTGTCGCTGGCTCTTTGCGGTTCCAAAATCCATGGATATTTGTCACCGCTTGCAGCAACAACTTGCATGGGTCTTATGGGTGGTGGAGTGGAAACTGACGCACTTCTATCTTTCTCTTTAGTGCACTGCTTTCTTGCTTGTTTACTTATAGAGGATAGAGGAAATGAGGTTTACTTTACGTATAGAGGATAGAGGAAATGAGAGAGAGAGAGAGACTTTGCTCATCAGAGAGAAAGAGACTTTGCTTAAGAGAGATTTTGAAAGATTATAGGTCCCTCTGGCTGCTGTCGTGCGTGTGTCCTTCTTCTCCTGCTTTTCTTCTGCTAATGGCTGCTGTGGCGTGTCTTCTTCTCTGGCTACTGCCGCGCCGCATGTCTTCTGCTACTGCTTTTCTGCTAATGGCTGCTGTCCGTGTTTTTCCCTCTGGCTGCTTCTAATGACTGCTGTGTGTGTGTCTCGCTCTGCCTACGCTTATATCACCTCCAGGACGTGGAGAGCAGGGCCACGCCTCTTACGCAAAGATTAGGCAAGATGCTCCAAGCAGGCAATTAGTGCTCGAGAACACATGCACATACATTGTGTGCCTAGACGAGAAAATCACCTGAGTGTGCTTATGTCAATTAACCTCCTCGCTGCCAATGTGATCAGGCGCCACCCCGGCGCCGCCAACATGGCACAGCCCCCAACAAGAATGAGCTAAGCAGTGAAAACAGCATGTTTGTCTGTGGTTCAAAAAGCACATGAGCTATGGATGTCATTCTTGATCAGTCTACTGATTTTTGCCCAGTATGGTGTCACTTGGGCTTTTCATCACAGGTACAGTCTGCACGCAAATGGTACAGAGATTCAACAGGTTGGAAATATTCACCTCATCTAGTCTTAACATAACCCTCTGCGCACCCATGTGCACCATCCAGAAATCTCATTTCTAGTCTCAGGGGTTAGCCTGACAGACTCACTCTCTCAACTCTTCAGTTACATCTGTCAAGTGAATAGAAGGATATCAAAGTTACTTCAGAGCCAACATAAACAGGCAGACAACTTCCTGTGTAAAATGTGAAGAGTTTCAAAAATTGTGCTTCATGTGCATGCCATAATAATAATCAAATGCCCATCAGCATAAAGCTGAGTAAGATATTGCACACAATGGAATCCTCAGAAGGAATTTAAACATCCTGGCTTAGATTTAATTATAATGAACTGGAAAGATGTTCATTTTACTAATTTATAACAATAACAACTGATACCCCTTGAGTGTTTTGTTTCTTTATGCCTTAGTTTCCTCATCTCTAAAATGAGATTAATACGGAAATTACTGGATAGGTGAAAATGAGGTTTAAATAAATTATCATATCTAAAAGTTAATACACAAATTAACTGCATATAATAAAATCTAATGGTAAACAGAATACATGGGATAAATATTAGCTTTTGTTTTCCTGATTATTATTGTCGAACTGGTTACTTGGAACCAGATACTACGAATACATCTTGTTGTCCCCATTTAATAGAAAAGGTGTTTTCTGTGACTATACATGAGATGTGGTAAAGGTTTAGAACCAGATAGACAAGTTCTCAAAGGCTGTGTTATAAGACAAAAATAAATTCAGGCTTTTATAAGTCCTAGTAGACTCTCAGGTCCATGGGAGCAAGAACTGTATGATTTACCCTGTGGAAAAACTACAGTCGACACTATTTATTCAATGCTTATTTATGCCCTAAATGTTTACTATGAATTCTTTCACACAACCCTCCTATGAAAGTACTAATGTTATTCCATTTTATAGATGAGGAAATTGAATCAAAGAGAATTAAAATAAATTATTCTGGGCTATACAGATCATAAGCAGCAGCACCAGAACCCAAACTCGGGTATGTAAGATTCTTCATCATTGTGCTTTCTCTGCCATCTCTGCTTAGCTCTCCATCCCAAATTTAACAAAGAACAATTATATACTGTTTTATACTGTTTTCATTAGCTCCCAGGATGTGTGTGCTGAGGCTGATGGTTTCTTGTGAATGTACAGTCCTCCTTCCTCCTCCATTAATTCCAACATGTGATCAAGAAAAAATGCAGAGCTCAGTGGGAACCTGAGGACAAGCTCAAAAGAGGCTGAAATTAGTCTGTCACCAACCTCTTGTACTACTCATTGGTTCACTAGTGCCATGGAAAAACTGCATACCTCCACCGTAACATCAGTCTCTACCATTTCCAACTCCTGTTGTATATGAATCATGCATTTGAAGACCAGAGAATATGAAGTAATGGCTTTAAAAACTCTCCCAGGCATAAAAATAGAAGCTTAGTGCTACTGGCATGGAGTCCCCACTGTGTCAAAGCAGCCATTTTCAGTCTTTTCAAGAGTGCACAGACTTCTTGCAGCAGCATTTTAGATCTTCTACTATCCCTTATAATTTTCTCAAATCGCACTTCTTACAGAGGTGAGGAAAGTGTGTCTTTGGCCTGAAGACCAAGGCTAAAACAAACAGAGCATCTCTCATAATGAGACACCCTGGAGCCTGATAGGAAATGATGTCCGCTGCTTGATGCAAGGTTGTGACGTAAGTGATGAATCAAGTAATCTGGATTTTCATTAGTGAGTACTCAAGAGCAAGGATTCTAACACAGGCTGCTCGACCTTCAGAGGCCAAGATCTCCATCATTTTGTTTCTGGAGACAAATTCAAATTCTCTAGAAACTGTGAGGGAGATGTAAATGAGTGAAGCCAATAAGGTGTGAACAACAGGGAATCAAGCAGATGTGGCACAGGGAGAATGTGCAATGCATTTCAGTACCTCTTCTACTGAAAGCATTTGTTATTTTGCTCCAGCTAATGGTCGACATAAGCAAAGCAGCCAAATTTTGTTTTTATCTGTCAACAATTTAAAAAAAAAAAGAAGCCATAAATTGGAATTTATGCAAAATTTCAAAAATTTTGATGCTAGCAATTAATTTAAAAAGACACCACATGAATAAACACAGTTCTGGGACAGATTCATCCCATAGTTAACCCATAGAGGGCTTGTAACTTCTATCCTACAACATCACCTTCTCTGCTGTGCCAGCAGGCTCCACAACTGGCAGCTACTGCCCCAAGTTCCAGACAACTCTTATCTGTTCAAGTTTGGTTCAACAAGAACTGATTTGACTGATAATCTAGGAAAACACAATGTAATGAAAATAATAACACAAGCTGACATTTATTGAGCTCCTATCACATACATAACACTTATTTATTAACTGAGATGAAACCTCTAACATGGGTATTCTTATTATTCTCATTTTATAGGAACTAAGCAGCAACTCTGCTCAAAGTCACATTGTTAACAAGAAATATAATTATATGTCTATCCAAATATTTGGGCTTCAGATTACTATGAATTACTATGTGTGATGAAATACCCAGTTATTCAGACAATTTCTATAAAGAGTATGAGTATAAGATTTGGGTTTATTATCTGAAGGGATAAATACTGGGCTTCTAAATTGCTAATAGTTTACAATGTTAAATGTATAAGAGTAAAGGATATATTCAGAAATAATAAAACCTATGGATATTTGGTTTATCACCAATCTATGTGATACTTTGTTTTGCTACCAAAATATGAATCCTAGTCAATATGACTAGAAATGCATGGGCTCCACAAAAATATTCACTTCCTTTGACCAAGCAACCTACTCTTGAGAATTTAAAGGAAGAAAAGGCTTTATCTTATGAGTGTTAACAATATCCACTTTTTCAATGGCAAACAAAGAAAACAATAATAACTAAACTGAGAATAAGACCAAGTACTTTTGACATACCACTCTAGTAAAAGACCAAATAATCATGAGAAATTGAAACCCTGATGATTACTGGTAACATAGAAAATGTTTTATTTATGAAACATTAAATGAGAAAAGAGAAAGGGACAAATACATATTCTGATTAGAATATTGAAGACTATGAAAAATGTAGTTTTGAAAGAAATACAAATGAAGCTTTGGGATCTTCTCAAACTGTTTAACGAACTGAATATAAAGAGCTTAGAAAAGAAATAGGGAACTTTCAAATGCTTTTGTCAATACAATGTTACAGTGTCTTTTGTTGCAACTGATTTTAACTCACTTGAAATTATAACAAACATGCAGGAATCACTCAGCTTTGACCTTCCAACATACTAGCTTACCCTTTTCACTGTCCCCATTGAGTATGACATCTAAGTGTTTTGCACATTTTTTGAAATAATTCTATAGAGTAGCATTTCACATATACAGAGGAGCTATAGGGAAATAAACTTTTCTCTGTGAATAACTACCAGGAATATTTATAAGTTGCAACAGATAGCTTCAAAGCTAGCCTCCATACGGTCCTTGTGTTAAGTACACTCTCATCATAAGGGTTTCACTCTTGTTAGTCCCAAGATAAATGAAAGACTTGACACTCCATTTCCCTCAAGTCACTGGAAAAGTTTCCCCCCATCACTTTATGTAAAATACTAACACCCAACCACCAAAAATGTTTATTCTATTACATATTTATATGTTTATTTTTTCCCTTTCTCCACTATTGTAAACTCCAACAGAGTTCCCATGCCTTGAATAGTATCTGGCACTTAGAATATGAATAGCATCTAATGTTAATGAAGTATTTCCTCTATGCCACCAATTATTCTGGCTACTTTGCTTATATTAAATGATCTATTGTTCCTAATGACCCTATGGTTGGGTACTAATATTATCTTCTTTTAATAAATGAAGACCCTAATGCACACAGAAGTTCAATAATCTGTCCAACCTTCCCAGGTAGGCAGACTCTATGATGACCCCTGATTATCTGTACCTTATTTAATCCCCTCATTTTGAGCATGAGTAGGACCCTCGAATGCATCTATTCAATAGAGTATGGCAGAGATGAGATGTGTTATAGTTTGAATGTGAAGCGTCCTCTAAAAGCTCATGTGTGAGACAATGCATTGGAGAAGTGATTGAATTGTGAGAGCCTTAAACCAATCAGTGAATTAGTCCCCTGAGGGATTAACTAAGTGATAACTGAAGGCAGGCAGGATATGGCTAGAGGAGGTGGGTCATTGGGGTTGTGCCTTTTGGGTATGTATTTTGAATCTGGTGAGTGGAGTCTCTCTCTTTCTGCTTTCTGATCATCATGTGAGCCACTTCCTTCCACCATACTCTTCTGCCATGATATCATGCCTCACCTCAAGTCCTAAGGAATGAAGTTGGCTATGAACTGAGACCTCTGAAACTATAAGCCCCTAAATACACTTTTTCTCCTCTAAAATTGTTCTTGTCAGGTCTTCTAGTCACAGCAGCAAAAAGTTGACTAAAACAGTATGTTACACTACTGATCAGGTACCTAATATTTTAACTTCTGTCTTACTAGCAGACTCCCTCCCTACTAATGTTCTCTCTATCTGACTTCGATGCTGGTATAGGGAGATGGTCATGTGGGAAGGAACTGAGGGGATGTGCCAGCCTATGACAATCACAGAGAGAAAAATTCTGGCAACATCTACATGAACTTAGAAATAGATGCTTCCTCTCTTAGTTCGTTTTGTAGAACTAAAACAAGATACTGACACTAGGCAATTTATAGGGAATAGAAATTTATGTCTTATAGTTACAGAATCTAAAATTACTGAGATTGAAACACTAGCTTGTCTTGATTGTCTGGTCAAGCCTGTTCCATAATTCCAAGATGGTGACTTGAGGACTGTGTTGTATGGAAGGGAGGACCACTGCATCCTTCCCTGGCAAGAAGAAAAGGGCAAAACACAGACAGATTCACTGTCAAGTCCCAATTACAAGAAAATAAACATATAAATATGTAATAGAATAAACAAATAAAAAATAAACATGTAAATATGTAATAGAATAAACATTTTTGGTGGTTGGGAGTTAGTATTTTACTTAAAGTGATGGGGGGAAACTTTTCCAGTGACTTGAGGGAAGTGGAGGGTCAAGCCTTTCACATATCTTGGGAATAACAAAGCCATCCTCATAGCCTAATCACCTCTTAAAAACTGTACCCTTTATACTATCATATCAGCAACACTTAAATTTTGGATAGGACACATACAAACAATAGGTCCTTCCCAGCTGAGCCTCAGAGAACCCACATTGGCCAGCACTGTGCTTGTAGCTTCATTTGTGAAATAAATGAATCAATTAATACACAAACAGACATGGATGATACTTTATTGAGCTAAAGGTCAATATATGCTTATTTTGAAACCAAAACAATCTTGATTATTAAAACTGCTAGAGACATTTCAAGAAAAGGAATCAACTCTGTGTCATAAACTTAAATTCCAAAATCCTAAACAAAATATTAGCAAAATAAAAATTCAATAACTAATAAAACCACAATATATTGTTACCAAATTGGATTTGAGGAATGTAACATTGATTTGTCAACCATAAAGCAATGAATTTAAACCTCAATATTTCCAAAATGAGGGTGAAAATTATATATGATTATCTCAGAAGATGCAGAAGGATTCTTTCTTTTTCTTTTTTTCTTTTTCTGTTTTTGTGCTGGGGATCAAGCCCAGGGCCTTATGGATGCTAAGCAGGCATTCTAACCCCAGAAAAGATTATTTGATAAAATTATACTTTATTCACAATTTTTCAAAACACTCTTTGCAAATTTCGTGTAGAACAGGTCTATCATCACTGATTATTTTTTAAAAACCTCTTAGCAAGAAGGAATACAAGAGTATCTACATAAAACTATGGGAAGTATATTTAATGATGGGTATGGAAGTTTTCCCTGATTCGGGGAATGAGACAAGGCTATCATTTCCACTACTCACCAATGTAGCAGAAGTCTTAGGCATTATCAAAATTTAAAAAAATAAAGAGTGCTGAGAAAATAGAGAATCAAGATTCTCATTATTTGCAGAAGATTTGACTACGTCCATAGAAAACCCAAAAGAATCTATATGGAAACTATTAGAAAAAAGTGATTTAACGAGTTTGCCAGGTACAAGATACAAAACTTGACTGCAGTTTTATTTATTACTAACAAGCAATTAGGTTAGTAAATTTAAAATACTATTTATAAAATCTTAATACACATAAAGAACAGGATTGAATGTAATGAAAGAGGGTCAATGCTGCTTTTCAAAAGTTATCAACCTTACCCTACTAGAAATAACCAATTTCCCCCATATGACACCCTCACTGGTAATTCACTAGCAATTCTATTAGAGATATGACAGAAGCCATAACCAATATGACTTGAAATAATAAAACATATGACCAACTATTCATTTATTTTCAATATTTTAGCACTCAAAAGTATTGAAAACTGAAAATTATGCAGGTTTTGCCTTTTCTTCCTTCCATTTCCTTCACTAGCAGTGTGTGGGTTGCCTAGGAAACAGGACAAGAGACAGAACTGGCTGTGCTGTCACCCTGAGGTGGGCATACTTTCCAGTGGTACCTTGTCAGCTCTCTGTCCCAGTAGCACCTGAGCAGTTCTACTTGTACCAGAGTCATTCATGTCCAAGGAACAGAGGCTGTGCATGTTGCTGTTAGCGTTTTGGCAGTAGGAAAGAAGAAAAGGGAAGTGACAACAGCACCCAAGGAGCAAAAATTCAACACAGTTGTTGAAGGTGAACTAAGATAGGAAGCAGAAGAGATTGTGGAATAAAAGAATGAGTTGTTTCCTTAGGTAACCTTACTGACCAACGAGGGAATGACTGACCAGTGGGAATGCTATTCACAAAAGCATCTTGGAAAGCAACTAAGGATGAGAATGGAACTGCAACAATGATATGCTAGGAACTCCTGCACCTTTAATTATTTTGTGTTCATAGGTAATATGAAGTTCAAAGAAAATAAATAGTTTACTTAAGTCACCTAATTATTAAGCAATAAAGTTGGAATTAAATCCCAATCAAAACTCATGAATATCAGGCTGCCTCCAAAATTGGAAAATACTTTGAGACAAGGCTAGAGTCCACAAAAGCAAAGGCAACCGTACACATGAAAAGATGAAAATGCGTACCATCTTCAGGAAATGAGAAGTAAAGTTGGTAAGGCTGGAATACAACGATGTAAGGCACAAGAAATTAATTTGAAAGAAAGAAGAAATACTGGAGGACTGATCAGGAATAATCTTCAATGTCAAACTAAGGAGTTAGTTTTCATTCAATCATTGTGCTTGCTAATATGTAGCCATGACACATTGGCAAGATGGATTATCTGAATGGACATGTGCATCAGACATAACATACTCTGGATTTCTAAGACAATGTGAAAAAATCATGCAAAATATCTCACTAGTAGTTTGTGTATTGATTCATGTCAACATGAAACTATTTAATGTACCAAATTAAAGTATATTACTAAAATTAATTTCACTGATTTATTTTCTAATATGGTTTCTGAAAAATATTTATTTGTATTGTTCAATATGAGATATCTTCTAAAGCATAGGTAGAGGCAGAATGTAGCTTGCTAGTACATGGATTTAACCTCTTTTTCTATCTTGGTCTCTCTCTCTTGCTCTCTCTCACACATGCACTCTCAGTTACATGTTATTAGTAATATTTTATTTGCTTACTTCAAGCCTTCTTAGGAACAGGTACCCAGGACTCTTGTCCTGGTTTAAAAAAAAAAAAAAGAAAAAGAAAAATGCAAGGCAGTTTTACTGCAAACTCAATGATAAAAATAGTTTAACCAAACTCCTTTGCAAGAAATAAAGATAGATTTATTCAACATCCAGTGAGTGTTTACATCTTAAAGAAAAGAAGATACCTGTTGGGAACAAAGCAATAATGATGGCTTTATAAGAAAAATAGGTTTCCAAAGTCTTTACCCCTCCAGAAAGAGCAGTCAAGCAGAGAGCTCCCGCACACAAGATCACAGAGGAGAGCAGCCTCATAGCAGTCACCCTGTGACTCACTCTTGCTTGCCATATTATGCTTTTCCCACTCTGACCTTGCTCTTTCATATGGTATTGAGAAATGACTCAGCTCACCATCAAAATGACAACCACCATAAGGTGGCAGCCCCTTCAAAACTGAGTGGCCTGAGCTGGCTTGCAAGAGCTTGTACAAGAAGTATAAAAGCAAACAATAAGCCTTTGGCCTGACTGTTGTTCACACTATTCCATTCTAGTTCTGCTTTAACATGCTAGTATACATAAATGTCTTCAGTGTACATGGAGAGTTCTCAAGGGCATTTTATTCTTCTCATATGTGATGGGTTAACTTAATGGATCACAGTGGGGGACATATGATCCTAAAGCTTCCTGAAAACTGCCTTGGAAATGCCTCTATTTTACAAAGGTGGTGAGAGTTGTCAGAGCCAGCCAAAAAATGGGTAGGAGCTACTAATTGGTCAGTGTTTTAATAAGCAAACACTGCTGGGATGGGCAACCAAGAAACCTCGATCCCAGTTCTTGCTCTTGCTCTGCAACTAAGAAGTTGCGCACCTCTGAGGAGTTACCACCTCTACTGTACCTTACATCTCCACAATCAAATGGTGATTCCCTAAATTGATAGCTCTCTCCCTTTGCTTCTCTTCTAGCACATGAGTAAGATGAGATACTTCATGCTCCAGACTGGATGTTTTTGTCCCTACTAAATCATATGTTGAAATCTAATCTCTAATGTGATGGTATCAGGAGGTGAGGTCTTCAGTAGGTAATTAGATGATGGAGGCAGAAACTTCATGAATGGATTCAGTGCTTTTATAAAAGAAACCTCAAAGAGCTTCTTTCCCCCTTCTGCCATGTGAGGACATAGCAGAAAGTTACCATCTATGAACCAGGAAGTGAGCCCACAGACACTGAATCTGTTGATCTTGGACTTCCAAACCTCCAGATGGCAAGGGAAAAAAAAAAGTCTACTCTTTGTGAGCCACCTCATCTATGGTGTTCCTGTTATAGCATCTCAATGGACTAAGACACTCCCTTTAGAAAACACATCATTTCTATTGACAGATTAATTTTTATGAACTACGGCAGACACTTTCAGTTGAGGTGACAAAATTCTTGAATGTCAACATCTCCAGTTATTTGAAAGATCTGATTCACTTAATTTTAAGATCCTAGAGACTATCTTTTCTCTAAGATTTTTTTCTGATGTTGTAAGGAAGAGGGAAATCTCTAAGTTTTCTTCAACTAGAATCTTGTGATACTGCCTAACTGTTCTTCACATTTTCTTTTTATTCTCATTTCTCCAATAAACCTAACTCATTCTTGAAAACCACTTTCTGAGAGATGTTGATTTAAATAAATCCCTGAAGACACTATGTTTCCACAAAGATAAATTTGTTAAGCCAATTCAGTCTACAATTTTACCAATGCGTGGAAGATTTTTTTGATCAAGTAATCTTTATGGTATATCTTTTCTTCTCCTTAAAGGTGTTCTGCCTTCCAGTAGCCCTTAAACTTGATCCATTAGGAAGAAAGGTCTTTTGCTCATGGGGAATGTTCAAACTTCGAATGTTCCACTCTATTTTTTAAGATACTACATACACATGCCTCTCTGCAATCTTAAATAAGTTCTTCTGGCATTTTCTGAACACCATTTTTATATAACATTTTAGAAGGCAATAAGGCCCAAATTTAAGAAGTGCTGAGAGGTACAGGTATTAAAAGAACAAGAAGACAGACCATTACCTTTATTGCCTGAAGTAATAAAAAAAATTTGATTTAACTCTAAACATCAAAAATTTAGAATTCATATTGATCCCATACAGTTCAGTTCATAGAGGTTCTTGTCTACTAGGTGAATGGCTATGAAAAGGTCAACAGAAACTGTAAAATTTCTCATATTCTTGGCAGAGTTCTATATAAGAAATACGGAAAAAGTGTAATGCTTCAATCAAGGTAGCCTGGCCTGAAGATTGCATGCTTCTCAAATAAGATATTAACCTAAGAAATCTAGATTTGAAATGCATAACGAAGTATACTGGATAACATTCACACTGCAAAAATGTTTATATCTATCTAGAAGAACTGAAAATATGCTGGCTCTAAAATGTTCTTCGGAATGGGCATTGAAGGATTTGGAGGGAAAAATAAGCTGGGCATTTCCATAAAGGAATTAACATCAATGAAGCACAACAGTCAAAAGAGAGAGGGAAGCCCTATAAAAAAAAAATTGTAGACTGGTTTGGATGGGACAGAGTGATCCAAATGAGGTGTAGCAACCAATAAAGCAAGAAAAGTAATTAAGAACTGGATCCTTGAAGCCTCTCAACATTAGTGGAAGAAATCAACTTTCTTATTCAGGCAATACATTTTCTTACCAAGGGAGTATCAATTTACCACTGGACAAAAAAATGTCTAGTCACCAGAGGTGCTGAGTTTATTATCTACCATTGATCTTCCATATCTGTGGGCTCCACATCTGTAAATCCAATAAATTGTGGGTCAAAAATATTCGAGAAATAACAATTGTATATGTACTAAATATGGACAAACATTTCCTGTCATTATCCTCTAAATCATACAATATAACAACTATTTACATAACATTACATTTTATTAGGCATTATAAATAATCTAGAGATGATTTACAGGAGGATATGTGTAAGGTGTATGCAGATACTATACCATTCTATTAAGTATCCTTGGATTTTGTTTCTACAGGAGGATCCTAGAACCAATCCCTGGATTCTGAAGAATGACTGTAATAGGTCACATCAAAACTTTTTTTTTTTTTTTTTTTTTTTTTTTTTTTTTTTTTTTTTTTTTTTTTTTACTTTAGAACTAGTGGAGACTTTGGAGTTCTACTCAAAAAAAAAAAAAGTATTCCTTGTTTGGATTATATGGGAACAGAGAAAACATTGAGCAAAGCAAAATAAAAAAGACAAAGACAAATAGTATGAAAATAAGAGGACAGATAAAACATGAAAGAAAATGGTATCTAGCACTGCAAATTTTCTCATCTAGTTCCTCTTACAGAGCAAGTTGTTCAGTACACAGAAAGAAATAACAATGGATTCTAGTTCTGAGCATCATAATAAATGTTCCCTCAGCAGTATTTGTACCTATGTATGCTTAGTTCCTTCCTCTGTAGTGGAACACACCTCTTCAAAGGAAAACAAAATGACAAAACTACCATTTTTGACTACTAAGTTCTCTTTCAGTTGAGTCACCCTGTTGCCAAAAACACTCTCTTGCTCTTTTTGGAATTTTAATGTTTTCCTTTTAAGCCCTTTTTACTGGTAAAAGAGATAAGATTTTGCAAGCTAAATGAATACATGCAGCATAACTAAGTTACAGACTCCCTTGTACAAATCCATGAAGCAGAAAACATTTCATTTTAGCAATTCTGACAACATGAAGAAAAAGAGTTTGTGTCACTAAATGGAGCTGCTAAAAGAGAGGGGTCTGGTAACTTAAATCAATAATTCCTCATTGGTTTTCTTAGATGATGAATTAATGAATTGTAGGGTTGCCATCTAATTGCTATGGTATTGGATATTTAATGAAGCAGTAGCTGTGAACCCAGGACACCAAGATTACAACACTAGGTTCAGTTGTTGAATTTGGGGGATAGATTTAGACATGTGTTTTTTTCTTTATAAACAGGTCTTAATAAAATGAGAGGAATTACTCCCATTTCCTGAAAAATAATTGGAGAGATTTTGGAGTTAGTTTTTAAGCAAATGTTGGAGAACTTGCTTCTCATGATCATATCAAAATATGGAGGGTCAGAACTCATAGGAACGTATGATATAAAAATACACACAAATATTTAAATACTTGTGTCTCAGTTCTATGTATCTCAAGACCAACAAGGATCTCATGCTTGTTTATTTAGAGTCTCACATTTTAATTTAACTGTACTTACAAATTGGCATTTTGTCAGTCCTTCTAAGTCATGAAAAATATTAAGTGGAAGTCTGAAAGGCTGTAGAGAAGTTGTCTCCACAAAGAACAGGCTCAGGTGGCTCCAAAGTTTTTGTTGTTGTTTTTGTTTTTGTTTTACTGTTGGTGCTGAAGATTGAATCCAGGGCACTTAACCACCGAGCTATATTCCCAGACCTTTTTATTTATTTATTTTTGTAATTTTGAGAAAAGGTCTCATTAAGTTACCTAGGACCTCACTAAGTTGCTGAGGTTAGCTTTGAACTGTGATCCTTCTGCCTCAGTCCCCTGAGTCACTGGGATTACAGGCATAGCTCCAAAGTTTTAAAGTTAGCCGTGACAAAAACATTCCTTTATGGAGACCAAACTCATCACAGAGAGTGCTAATGGAAGGTTCTTTAAAATCCACTTGGATTTTAAAAGGAACTGGTGGTTTGTTGAAGATCCACTTATTAGAAGTTGCAAACACAGATGAACTTCATGTTCTGTTAGGAAAAGACTGGAAAACCAAGAATTTCCAAAAGCAGTGCCAGGCTTCCAGTTGGTCTGTTAGGCTGACATTGAACTTACTTAGCAGCAGTGACTAAGATGCCATACCAGGGAAACAAAATGAAGGAAAAAGGGTAGATTTCAAATATATGAAAGAAAATTAAAAAATTCTCTTGTGCAAAAGCAAACTCTACATGACCAAAGAATATAAAACCATCTTTTCCCTTAAATACATATGAGGCCATCTGCCAAGATCCAGAATTTGAGTGACACTTTTTTTTTTAATTTTTAACAAAGACTTGGCAGGAGCAGGGGGAAGAGTTTTCTTATTTAGTCTCTTTTATACAACAGTTTGTTTTTGTTTTTTGTTTTTTGAATAGTGATGGAGGAAAGAAAAAGACATTTAGTATAAAGCTACACAGTTTGGGAATGAGATTACTTAAGGGTACACTTATCCAAAGGGAGTGAAGTAGTACAAATCTGCATAAAATGGAGGAAACAAGGTGTTTGAGAAAGAGATTGAGAAATATCCCAAGATGATACTTCTCTGACTTGACTGTGCATTCAATCACCTAGTAGAAATCTGGTTAAAAGTCAGATTTTAATTCATCAGGTCTGGGATCAGGCTGAGATTGTGCATTTCTCACAAGTTTGTAAGAGATACCAATGCTCAGAGTCCTCGCATCACACTTCGCTAGAAACAGGCAGGACCAATAAAGGTGACTGCAATAGTCAACCCAAAAAATTTAACCCAGTTATTGGATCTCCATGGTAGGACAGCCCATGGTAGAGACAGACATAATCAGGCAGTAAGAGTTGGGAGTCTGTTCATGTTCTACGCTAAGTAATACTAATTTGATTTCTTTTGTATGATTTCCTCTAAAGCAAACTGTGCAGGTTAGTCAACACAATTCCTGAAGCCAGGATGAAGATATAGAAAGAACTTTGGCTTTATTTCAGCAAGAAAAGGAACTGTAATGGGGGTGTAGCTCAGTCATAGAGCGCTTGCCTAGCACGTGTGAGGCACTGGGTTCAAACCTCAGCACTGCATAAAAATAAATAAATAAAATAAAGGTCCATCTACAACCAAAAAAATTTTAAAGATTTTAAATGTTTGATGTGACATTCATGGTGAATAGGGGCATAGGAGGAAGATGGTGCCAGCAACAATGACAACAGGAATTTTACCCTGTGCTTATTATGTGCCAGATACAATGCTTAGTGCTTTATATGCATTAGCTCAGTCTTGTGCATCACTACTGTCAACCTTGTTCTACAGATGAGAAAAACTTCAGTTGACAGAGCTAACAATGGTCTGTATGAAAGTGAAACCTCTTACTATCTAGCTCAAAATCTATTTTCTTTGCCAACATACACATCCTAATAGGTGACAAGCCTTTCATTACAATTGTTATTAAGGAAGGCAGTCAGTAAATGGTAATTATTTGTCCTTGTTATTCTAGAAGGCTTCTATATGTGTTTATATTGTAGTCTGTTGTGCATTTGATTCTCGTGAGTCAAGTTTCAAGACCCGTATTGCCTTGAATGTAGTGGTTTATTCGATCTGTAAAGCTAAGGGCTAAATTGCTGATCAGTGGGCATAGCTGCCCCATGGAGTGAGTCTATCTGAGCAGTTACTTTTAAAATTCAATCCAGATAAGTAAAACATTTTCAAACATTTAAGCCAAAGAATTACTAATTGTTCTGTATATACAACTTTCTTGAAACCTTTTTATATGAACGTAGACTTTTGAGCTTAACTAGGTATTTTCCTGACAAAAGGAATTTAAGTCTTTTCACCTTCTTAATATCATAATTTATAAAGTAATATTTCTAATGTGGACACCCTTCATGAAAGTGTGATGAAAAGTACACAGTGCTGATGACCTTAAGCACATGGATTTCAGTGGATGTTGAAAATGATCAAATGCATACTAAACTTAGCGAAGTTGTCATTTCATGAATATTAACAACAATGGCCTTCTATGGTGCTATGTCTCTCAAGGATATTGTGGGCAGAAACCAGATACTTGGAAATCAAAGACTAGGAGTAACCAAATGTTCCTCCCATTTGCGCAACTGCTAAAGAGCCCAGGATAGCGAGGAGCTACATGAATAGTCAGTCACAAGGGACTAAGCAGAGAATGACAATCCAGTTTCTAGTGAACAGATCAGAATATAGAGAAACCAGCTGAGAACAAGATTGAGTGTGGATGGTATTTTCTCCTTAGCCATCTAATAAAAAACTGCAGTGACTTTAATCTAATTGCTGTAATGAGAAGAAAGAAGCATGTCCTACCAATTATTAGTACAGCCCAGAAATATAAAGGTCAATGTTTCCCTGTCATTCTTTTAATCAAATGCATCTTTTTGGTTTCACATTTTTAAGAGACCCTCTTCTCAGGATTCAATTTGTATATAACACAATTATTTGATTTATTTTGAATATTTTTATTTATTATGCACATTCTGATACTCTAGAGAAATAAGAAACTTTTCAATGAAAAGTGTCTTGTCTTTGGTTATGCAAAAAACCTTACATAGGGCAGAGAAGGTCAACAAGCTCCACATGGGACTGACTAATGGGGACCACAGGGTTCACATGTCTTGAACTTTTTCAATGTAGTTCAAGGGGCAGAGCATGGCAAAAAGACACATAACTCCCCCCACCATCACCCTTCAAACCTCTAGCAGCAGGACAAGAATGCGAGTTTCTGATGGTGATCTGAATGAATAAAGAACAACTGTAGTTAGCCAATAGCAAGATGACACATAAAGTTGTTAAGGCTGCTGGTGGAACTTTCTGGCTTTGGCTAACATCTCTGTTCAATTTTACTTATTTCATGTTCCCTTCTTGTTTCTTTCACACCCACATTCTTGCATTCTCTCTTTTAAATATACTTGATTTGGTTAAGTGAAGAAATGGGTGAGCTGATATTCACATCCTTGTTCTATCAATATCAAAACATACTTAGACACCCCCTGTTATCTGTAGGGGGATGGTTCCAGGACCTTCATAGATGCTCAGGTCCCTAATATAAATTGACAGTATTTGCATATGATGTACACACATCCTCCTGTGTATTTTAAATCATCTTTTGATTACTTACAATACCAGCTACAATGAAAATGCCAGATAAGGAGTTATGCTGTGCTGCTTAGGGAATAATGACAGAAAAAAAAAAAAAAAAGCACCTGCACATGCTCAGGACAGATGTATTTTTTCTGAATTTTTTTTATCCATGAAGAGATGAATCCATGGATGTGGAATCCACAGATATTGAAGAACACCTGTACATTCTGGCAGATTCTATAAGAGATAAAGAAAGGAGTATAGAAGGAAGGAAGGATTGTAAAAATAGTAAAATTTGCCGTGGCAGTTGTCTGGAAGTGACCATTCTTATACATACAGATTTAACAAAGATTTTTAGTCAATCTTCTTTTGATGGGGTGCCAGGAATATTGTTACCAGAATTTTAGTGTCCTCTGAAAGACCTTATTTCATAGTCTCTTAAAAATACTTGATGATTGTCATGATTATCTATATATTAGATTCACATGTGAACATTTTAAAAATAGAGATATCTGGGCTTCACAAAGCACCTTTTGACATAAAATATAAAAGGTTCGGTACAGGGAATCTGCACTTTGCAAAGTTACACCATAGGTAATTCTGGAAGGCAATTAGGACAGGGAAGGATTGCTATGTTTTTCTTCATGAATTCCTTGTTCTAACATTAAGAAGATTGGTCTTAAAAGAAGATTCACATAAAAGTTTCAAAAGGAGCTATCAAAAGAAAATCTATCAAAGACAATCTGATTTTCCTGAAAAAGTCATACACAGGTATGACACATAAGAATCCTGCCATAATCTTCATATAGCTTCATGCTTTCAATATCCAGTATACCTTTCAGTTGCCTGGTAACGAAGGTTTACATGTCTCAAATTGGAATTTACTTCACATGCATAACCATTGTATTTAATTTTCATTTCAATATTTATTTTTAAAAATAACTTACTACATAAATGGAAAAGTAAGCATATGTACTCATGACAATTGTTAAAACAGGTCTAAGAGTTCTAAATAAAGCTGTTTTCAGAAAAATATCTTACAAGAAAATTCACTATGTAAAACTAGAGAATAATAGTTTAAATATATTGAATAAAATTCGTTTAAGCATATAAAATTAATTATGGAGGTGACTATTACTGTTAAAGACCCAACCTGGGTCATGGTACAGTGTTTCTGCTTGTACTTTTGTCTATGGAATTACTTATGTCACAGAGTCTGCCTTAATAGGAACCAGTAAAAAGTAGTCAGTATGGTGTTCTTTATTAATTAAGAAGTAACTGGATGGTTATTATCATACACAGGATGGTTAAGTAACACTTAACAATTTCTATTTCAGAGATCCTAAAAAAATAGAACTGAAGGCTCTCAATAATTTCATGAACAAGGTCTCAAATTCATGTTACTAGTAATTTCATGTGTAACACAGACCATGATTCAAGGCTGGGCAATTCTAACTCATGTTGGGTAAGGTTTTCTTTTGTGTGTGTACCAATTAGGTGGTCCTTGGTCCATAGCAAATGCAGAGCAAAACAACTATTACTAATGCCAAGTGAGTATAATCATGGTGCCCGTAGTGTTGAGCAAGCTTTAATGAGATCACATAAGTAAAACCCTTACAGCAGGCCATGTCATATGCAGAAGGTTAAATACATGCTAATGTCGGTGACTCTAAGCACGGTAGTACATCTACCAAGGTGACAGCACTTCTTTGGGAGTTAATTATCCTTAATAACATATACCAAAAAGCACCTACATACTTTCAGCAATAAAACACTATAGAATTGTATCTGTTTATTAGATACTGTTTGAAAAGAATATTATTTTTTCATTAGTGCAGAGAGTACTAAAAAGTATCCTTACACCTCCTACACCTTTCTTACCTTCCTTTACTCAATTTTTCAAATGAGTTATCCTGTTCTGCACTAATTGTTTTAGAGGGAAAAGTGTCTAGGGCGGTTAGTTATTTTGATAGACCATTGTGTTAACAACATACAGCTTGTCTTGACATGTTATCTGGCTCCAAAATATGAGGACTGGGCAAAACCACATGAATGGCTCTACGATCTACTACTAAAAAGTCAATTCAATCTGTACAGAGGATCAGTGACATCTCTCTCTAAATATGAGCAATGTAACTGAAGAGCCCAAAGTGCTATAATTCTGTTGGAAAGAGAGTAATAATTATGTACTCTGCAGGGAATTTTACAGCTCAAAAATTATCTCTTATCCATTTCTTTATTTCACCCTCTCACTAACCTATAATGTTGGCAAGGCAGCTATCAATATCCCTGGTTGACAGGTGAGTAAACTGAAAATCAGAATGAATTGAAAATATTTGACCTGGGGTAACTGAGTTAACAATATGCAGGGCTAGAAGTTGAAAATAAAAGTTCCACATATGCCCAATGTTCTCTTCTTATTTGTTAATTTCACTTCAAATATCTGGCACTGAATATTTTGCCCTATATATTGGAGGCTTATATATTCCATAATTTTATTTATAGAATTGGAAAGCCCATGCATATGAGTATACCTGAGCAAGGTAATAAACACAGAAGGCAGGCAAAATCAAAATGGGGTTTCTGGTTCACAGTCCTGATGCTGCATAATGGAACAGCAAATTCTTAAATCTCAGGTCTCAGCAGGTATATTTGTGGATTCCTTAACACCTCCTATAACTGTGCTCCCACAGCTCAAATTTATAAAAAGCAGTGTTTGAGAATTCTTCCTTGCAAGTGTCAACCATCTAATTAGCTTAAAAAGATCTACCATAATTCCCAACTAACATCTTCTCTCATCATGGGTTGTAGTATTTCCCTCAGCAGCTGTAAGTACCTTTCTAAGGACTTAAAAATACCCTTTTCATTCAGTAGGGAGAAGCAGGATTCCAATAGGTAGGGTTTTCCCTGTATCTTGGAAATTTCACACTAGGTCTCTGGCTTAAAGTTTTATACCACTCTTATATAACTGCATTTATGAACTCGTTCCATAATTTGTTTTGCTCACGGAAAGTAAATTCTTTTTCCCATCTGACCCGTTGTATTCATTTCCCTGTTATTTTACATGCCTGCCTCCCAGTTCATACTAGTCACCTTTCATCCCTCAAGTTCTAGGTCAATGCCATGATTATTTACATCAAGGAAAGCCCTCCTCCTGATGCCAGAGCATAACTCATCACAAGGACAGAAACTCTGTTTTCTGTTTTTGTCTAAATTTTGATGGCAAGATTCATCCACAATAGTTTCTTTGTCACTTTTTAAAAAAAAATCAAATGTGGCCTACTTTTGAGTAAATCTTATTTCAATAAAATAAGGAAAGGTGTGGTTCCTTTATGTAAATGACCATTAGGAACAGTCAGAGGTCTTTATGTACACTCAGATGATAGGCCAAGTAATGTAGGCTGTCCATGTGACTTCCCAGAGCACAAGAGACCCTTGTGCTGCCATTGGTCTTCCTATCAGAGGATGCACTGCATTTCAGTGTGGAATAATATAAGTGGCTGAAAAGGAATAACCATTAACCCTTTTAATTCTGTCTACTTTGAATTAAACTTTTAATTAAAAAAATTAGACTACAGATTATTTTCACTAGAACAGAATTAGACTTTAAAAGGGTTTTATTTGCAGGAAAAGAATAGGCTTAGAATAATAGCACAAATACTAATTCCAAAAGAATCCTTTAGCATTTTAAAAAAAGGAACATCCCTAATCTTCAAAGACCATAAATAATCTTGGCTGCTTTCCAATGTTAAGTGAAATTCCAAGCAATATCCATGTAAATTTACAGAGGATTCAGCAGATTAAGTTAAAATTTTAAAACCTAAGTCATAACTCCACATGCAGGAATAACCTTAGTGATTCCCCAATAAATAATACACTGTATTTCAAATACCAAGATGGACAATTTAAAGTAAATGTAAACTTGTTTTTTCCAAGCTAGTCCTAAGTAATTTAGGTAAATATTGTATATTTCATAGCATTGTGATAACATATTGGAAGTCCCATGTCCTTAATAAAAAGAGTCAAAAGACAGTATTTGAAACAAGCTAACTTAGACTTCAAAGGCCAAAACAATCTTCAACTCTTCCATCCAGAAATGTTCAAAGCCCCCATGTGATTATCCCTTCTCTGGGTTTACTTAACCTTCTGGTCACAGGGTATAAAATTCATCCCCTCCCCTTCTCTTTCATTCTGTTAGACCCTAAGCTCTCTGAAGCAGGGGTCATATCTTGTTTACTACTTAGTCCCTGGAATGATGATGTTCAATTTCTCCTTTGCAGTGTGGCAGACTGCAATTTCCAAAGACAGCTGCACCAGTATATATTGCAGACCATCTGTTCTTATTATATGGGACACTCACATTTCTCAGACAATGTCAACCCTTGACACTTGCGAGATGTGTCTAGATCTACTCCTGTTCTTTCATCACCCCTAGTCTGGGTATATTGCTGCAAACAATTGAATATGGCAAAAGCGACAGTATGTGATTTGTTTCTTTCCTTTTCCTATCTTTCTTTGTTTCTTTCTTTGAGAAAAAGGAAAAAAATGTTTGTTGCTTTGCTAGCCAGTGTGTGATTTCCAAGTCTAGGTCATAAAAGGCATACAAGGAATTACCTTGATCTCTCAAATCATTCTCTCTGAACAGAGAACCTCCATGGAGAGAAATGATACCCTTAGCCAACAGCACCAATTTGCCACATAAGAGAATGACTTTGGCAATGGATCCACTAGCCTAAGTCAAGTCTTCTGTAACTGTTGCCTCAGCCAACAGCTGGCTGCAATTTCATCACTCCCCACTTGAGCCCTTTGTAAATTCCTGACACAAAGAAACTGCGATAAATATTAAGATCTTATTGCTCTTTGAAGCCACTAAGTTTGGGGACTTATTATGAAGCAATGAATAACTAACACCATAGTGTAACATCTTAAAAATAATAAAAACAGGGGCTGGACATAGTGGGTCACACCCACAATCCCAGCTACTCAGGAGGCTGAGGCAAAAGTATCAAAAGTTGGAGGCCAGTCTGGGCAACTTAGACCTTGTCTCAAAATAAAGAATAAAAAGGCCAGAAGGCTAGAGCACCTTAGGATTCAATCCCAGTATTTTCTAGTATGTAAAATAAAGGTCTTGAACATTACTGAAATTTTAGAAAAGAGCGTTGAAATTGTATGGGTTACAATTTCTTTCCAAATATCAAAGTATATTTCAATCATTTTAAAGGAATTTCATTTGGGTAACTTACTTTCAGTTACAATGGACTTAGAGAATCACTCTTGGGGTTACCACAAACCAATGATATAGGGCAATATTCTTCTCATTAAAATTGTACTGAAAAAAATATATAAGGGGAAAAGAATCCTAATGATCACAGGGTACGACCATTAATATCTATTTCCACATAAAGCTTCATATTTTATTCCTGTCAATAGCAAGTATCTGAAAAGAGAAGAAACAGGTCTATAAAGAAACCTTAAAGAATTGAATATCTGTCATTAACTCTTAAGGTGAACAAGTAGAGGGCCTTTGCCTCTAGTCCTTTCAGTGATGTTTCATGACTCCCTGGGTTAGCATTGATGAAAGAGCCATATTTCCATCAGGAGACAAGGGAGCTGAAAAGGATGCTGCTCCCATTGTTGGGAAGTAGAACAGGGCTAAACAAATCAAAAACATTTTCTTGGTTATGCACCTTTAAATGGAATTTAACCCAAGTGTTTAGATCCCTTCAATGGTCTCCAGAAAAAGACTGTTCTAACCCAAAATTCCATGTGCTTACTTGGCAGGAATCAAAGCTCTTGCTCTCACTCTCCATTTCCCCTCTCTCCTGCAAGGTGTGTATGTGTGCATTAGATTCTTGCTAACTGACATTGTAATGGAGAGCAGGCTAAGGAAAACAGCAAATATTTATCTGGTCTTTGCCACCTCCAGGCACTGTACTTCATCCTGGGGCACCACAAGTGTGTAAAGTCTCTCCCTTTTATAACCATCTCTGGAGAATGCACCTCATGCTAGGCTCTATGGGGACAATATCACTTAAGAGTAAGGACTTCTAACTGTAATGAAAGTATATCCTCACCGAAAAAACAAATGTACCCACAGAAATTCCCAATTATAATGAAACAGTGCAGCAACAGAGGCATGTACACAGTGCACTGCGGTCAGAGAAACGCCTCTTGGTTCAGTTGACACAGGTGAAGGAGGGAAGGAAATGTCAACAAGAGACAACAGGTAACAATTTTGTTGAGTTTTAAAATCTAGATCGTAGGTCACCAGGCAGAAGAGGCAAAGAAAGGAAAGGGAGTAGGAGAGAGACAAGGCATTCTGGGGTAGGAAGAAGCACAGAGACCTGAAAATATAGCACCTTTGGGCTGATGTCTCCGGAGAATGATTTATTCTGTTTACAAATAACCTTTCATGGCCAGATGAGTATAGCATTGACAGTCTTTGAGCACAAAATGTAAGCTGATTTTCCATCTTGGACCTCATAGATATTTTTTTCCCTGAGCATGGACAGCAGATAAAATTGTTTGACTCAGAAGTGACATTATAAACTATCTCCCTTAGAAAAAAAAAAAAAAAAAAAAAAAAAAAAGAAAACGAAGAAGAAGAAGAAAGGAGGGAGATAAAAGAAAAAGAAAAAGAACCACGATGGCTCTGGCAGTATTTACATGAACCACTCCTGTTCACCTACATTTTTATACTAGAATTCTGTCTTCTCCTTTACAATGATCTTTGCCACCAACACAGTAGCAAAGCTTTAAAATAAAACTCCAGAGGTGTGCAGTATGCAGCTTCTACCTAATAAGCCAAATTTATCATGGGAAGAAAAAATGTTATTGTCACAGAGAATACAGGAATAAAAAAATGTGCAGGTTTAGCAGGATCTGTCTATATAAAGAAGCGCTAACATTAGCAGTGCTATAGCTTGGGTTTTTCCCACCCTTTTTCTTGCAGAACGAATTTGCAATTCTCTCACTGTGGAAACATGGGTGTCAAGAAAATCCCATTCACAGCATGAACCTGATGGTGGCATCCACACCATTGCCTGCTACTATAATCGGGAATATTTGCAAAGACAATGCCCATCAAATACAGGCCAACCTTGTTAAAATTCCTATGCAACTTTTTTCTTTATCTTCTAACACATTGGATAACCTTTAACAACAAATTCAGGGCCCAGTTTTTTGTTCCTAACCACAGGATTTTCCTAGAAAGAAAAACATTTTGAAGTAGGGAGAGCCTGTCACACAGGGCTGTGTTACTAGGCTGGTTAAATCTTCACTGAGCCTATTAGCTTTCTTTCCAAAACAGGAAAAATAGCAACAATGAAATCTTTTCTCTGATTAATGTTTCAACATTGATTTAACTTTTGTGTCCAGGAAAAGGAGTACAGTGTGGTGGACAAAGAACTGCAGAATACAACTGGTACTTCTATTGAGAACCTACAGAATAATCTTGGACAAGTTACCATATGTGTTTCTGGTTCCTCTTCTGTAAAATCTGAAAAAATCATCCTTAAGAATGTTCAAAGGAATTTAAAAAGATAGTACAAATCACTTGACAGTTCCAGGATGTCCTCGAACAATATAAACAAAACTGAAGATATTGTGGAATTCTTGAATTTTGTATTATATGTTTCTAAAGTATAAATGGGAACAATAATAACAAAAATAATAATGATAATAATAACACTGCTCTCCTTTTTGAGGACCCACTGTGTGCCAAGCACCAGGCTAAGAACTTTGTTAAAGTGTAATATTTAATTTCATGATTCAGCAATCCCATATGCTATGAATCTACTTATAAATGTCAAAATTAAGTCTTAATCATATTGTATATTCATTAGGAATCATGTGGCTAGCAAGTGGAAGAGAATGACCTCAAATTCAGAAGCTTAACTCTGAAGACTGCTGTTCTACTTTTGTGCCCAGACACTTGCTAGACCTGTTCAAGAGGGAGGGCCCCTCCAACTTTCAGCACCCAACTCTGCACTGCACAGATGGAAAAACCCTTCATTGGCTTTTGATATTTTTGACCTCAGCAAACAAGTTACACTGGCTTGTCACTGCCCCCAGTCTCCCTGGTCACAAAGGTTTTCAGGTTATTTTGAAATACATGATTGATCAACCCTTCCCTTATGCTGCCTAAACCCAGATCCTTTTAAAAGTGTTCATATTATAAAGACCTGGAGATAAACAGGTTTGATCAGGTCCAAATATCGGCCAATAACTATCTGAAAGCAAAGTGTGAGAGATAAAAATTATGTAACATGAAGAATAAATTGGGACACCCACCCAACTGGAAATAGGGTATTGAACAGACTCTTCTGATTTAGAGACTCTAGTGATTTTTACACTTGGCATACTGTATTGTTCAGCTTTAATCATGAGTGTCAAAAAATGAATTTTTATCTCAATTCATTGATAAGAAACACTGAATAGAATGGAGGTATTTAAAATCTTATACAGGTTTTTAAGGGTGGAATCCAATTCATGTCCCCACTAATATTTGCCTCATATCTTCTATTCTCAACATCCTTTCATTATCTATGTTAACCAGTTGAACATTTGCACTTAATGATCTTGGGTTTAGCCAGTCTATTTTTGTGGGGAGGCAGGGTAGTGTTGGGGATTGAACCAAGGGCCTTTTGCATGCTAGGCAAGCATGCTACCACTGGGCCACATCCCCAGCCCTCAGTCAGTCTATCTTGGGGAAGGTGTATGGTGAATTGCTGGGGCAATGTGGGTCTAAGTGGTGGATGCACATCACTGACCCAGCTCCACCTGCAGAACCTTGGCATGCATTCCATTCAGCACTTGTTCTGAATTTCTGGATCTGCACCCTGATCCTCTATTCTAAGGATGTTAAGATCATCTCCCAGGATTAATCAAATATTGAACTCAACACAATAGCTGGCATTGAAGTGTTGAAATTTTATTTGCTGTTGTCATTTTATGACCCCAAGATTGATTCTTCTTTTCCTTAACTTCATGATGCTTATGTTCCTTAAAATTGCAATTATCTGAAGCATCTTGCTCTCACCTTTTCAATAGAAAGTAAGTTCATTTAGGGCAGGGACTATTAATTATAAATCTCCTACATTCTTATTCAATTTAGCGGTCCTTTGTATTTCTTGTTAAGCCTAGAATATGTTATGAGAATTCCTAGAGAATGTGTATCCAGCTTACACACACACACACACACATACTGAACTCAAAGTAAGCAATTTTTTTCTCTGTATGACTACTAAGAATTTCTTATTTAGAATTCAATAAAGTAGAATTTATGTCATGGCAAATATTATGTGCTTTCAAAATTAGTCATAGATGATTAACAAGATCAGTGTATCAGTGTATCAGTGAACGTATATTTCATTTATAATATATCACTGCATGCAAAAAACACAAATCTGTAGTCTTGTGTGCAAACCCACAAACATACTTCTAGGATTGGCAGAAGAAAGTACCATTAACAAATCAAAGATGGGCCCTTTAGGCTGGTATCTTATCTCTAAGTCTGAGATTACTCATTTTGTAAAGGTAAGATAACACATCACTTAACCTCAGTCTGGGTGGAAGATTGAGGTAATATCTTGAGAAGGACTGGGCACCAGGTGTGGCTTATGGTAAGAGATTAATTAGCATCATCTCCCCATAGGGTCAAGTGCACTGCTGCCAAGTGGGCTATTTCTACCCATCTAGCTCTGGATTTTACCGGCTACTAGCAAGTATATTTTTTACTAGCCTCAAATCATATAATTCAGGGGAAAAAAATAAATGAAAAGCTCAGAAAGCCCTGCACAAATCAAGAAGACTCAAATGTTGTGACAGAACAGTCACACTGAAGGATGGGTGCACTTCACTCAGCTTTTCACACTGAAGGGATCTGTCAGAATATGCTACCACGGTGGAGGCAGTGCAGCAGACCCAAGTCAGCACATGAAATGTCACCAAGATCACGGTTGCACCAGAACTTCACTGCAGGTCACTTAAAGGTTAAGAGGAGAAGAATCACCTGCCAAGAGAGGCAATCTAACTAAAAAAAGCAGGAAGGAGACTTATCTCTTTAATGAATAAATAGCATTGTGTGGGATGTCTAGGCCATGTTTAATGTTCCACACAGAATTCATTCTTGCTAAGGAAGCTGAGAGCAAAAAGAATACAGAATGACAGGTTTTAGGGGAGCAGAATGTGTGTGGGGAGGTAGATTCTGTAAATTGATGTGAAAAAATAAATTGTTCATCCTAATGATGCATGTTTATTAAAATTTAAATTAAGACTCAGAATGACTTTCTCTTAAATCATTTGTTTTCTTGTAACACTTTTTTTTCACTTTTATGTTTTTGGGAAGATGTGCCAGATTTAACCAGTGGATCCTTGTATCTCCTGCTACACCACTGAGAATTCCAGAAGATAGTACGTACTTCATTAGAAAGTGCAGTTTAAATGGTTACTGTCTTTTGTTATTCTTACCTAATGTTTTCATGTAAGACCCAAAGATAGGAATAAACAAATTCAACCAGAAAACCATAAAAAAGCAAGAGTTTCTTTGAAAATCAGTGATAAACTGGCATAATTTCACTAAAAATGACATTGTCAGGTTTCTTTCCTAGGGGTGGTACTCTCTAGCTGGTTATTCAAATGCAATTGACTTCCAGCAACTCATTTATAAAGTTAAGTTTCATGAACGTATGCAGTGCTTTGGGAACTGAGGTGTTTGAAATATCTGCTTTTTGTTAGGGAGAAGACTGTAGATTGTCTACTGCTCCCTGATGCCTTCTGTGCTCCAAGATTCTTTACTGGTTAAAAAACAAAACAAAACAAACAAATAAACAAAAAACTCTAAGTTTATTCAGATATTCACTCTTCATCATGATGCATGATGCCCAAGTCCAGTTCCAAGGGTATGTACCCATTGCTGTAAGATAATCCGTGGGCTGACTCTCCTTTGGTGACTCTTATTGATTCAAGGGTAGGCACATTTTCTAAACTGTCTTGGTGTTAGAGAAAAGCTGCTCTTTCTACCACTTTTCTGAACAGGAAAATAGGAGGTCATTGGCAATCATGAGTGGCCATGAAAATAACCAGACTCAGGATGATGCCAATGCAGAGAGATCCAAAACAACCTGGGTCCTTGGCAACATCATCAAGCTGCTGATTGAACCATGCTTCGAAGGCCAGAGCTGGAAAATAAATTTTGTATATTGGATAAGAAGATTTGAATGAGGAGGCTGATCCACTCCTTTCAGTCAAAAATATTCCATTGTTTCACTGGAGAAAAAGACTACAGCAGAGTGCTAGGAAGTCTTCATTCAATTTTAAAGCAGTACAGTCTAGATATAGTCAAGGAGTATTCTATTTCTACCACCCACAAACCATTATTTCATAATAGTTGGAACCAAATATACTTTATAAATATACTTGGCAGATGTCAAATTTAGTGAAGTTACACTCAAATAGAAAGCATCATTTTGAAAACTAGGAAAGTGAAAGCATTGTGTTTGTGTGTGTGTGTGTGTGTGTGTGTGTGTGTGTGTGTGTGCATGCGTGTGCTCTCCCTAAAAGACAATGCTCTATTAGGCACAAAAATCTCTTAAACTTTATTTTTTCGTTTGACTCTGGGTACCCTAAAATATTTACCTATTGAAATTGAAATTTTTCTATAAAAAGTCACATAAAGCAGTTTGAGTTTATTGAGATAGCTGTATTCCCTCAAAATTTCACTTAAGAAGTATTTATGTTAGCATACTAGATACTTTCTTAATTAATTAATTTATTTAGAACTTGGAACAATAGCAATTTCTTATAACACTTATTAGAATTTTGGAGGTATTAAAAATAATTAAACATATATTTTTGTTCCCAACAGACATACTTAAATATATCCATTTTGAAAATGAACAACACAGATGAATGTTGTTACTTTATGAGGTCATGTTGCACTTTTTTCTGAGCCCAATCCTATGTTATCAAAATTTGAAATAAATCACCAGAGATTAGAATTCCACAATGATCATCGACTCATGTCTTGGAATTCAGCCTTACTTTGTCAGATTTAATTTCCACCAAACGAAAAGCATGTATTAAAGTGATAGCTACTGGAGACATACCACTTCAAGCAGGCTAACAGTAATAAAATGATCACATAGCAGTTTGTAATGCCGACTGGGCTTCCAGAAAAGAAAGCAAGTAAAGCAGGAAGACATGAAGGTCCTTCTAATTATTATCTAATAGACCAATGTAATCTGTCCATATGGCAATCTGTAGGAGAACCATGAAAAGCTTTCCTGTTGAAATCAAAAGCAAGACCCAGAACTCATAATGGATAGTTAACCAGACCTCTGAAGCCTCCTGCAGAATGGCCTTTTTTATACTCTATGGTAATTGCCCATGCACCTGTTCTCTCATCTTTCATTGGCTTGCTAACTCCTTGAGAGTATGTGACACAAAGCATATGCTCAATAAATGAATGAAAAATGATTTAAAATTCAGGATTTTATTGAGTTCCCAAAGCTATTGTCAAGGGTAAGTCTACTTCCCTTCCTTGTCCCTTTCATGTTGCTTGTTTGTTCCAAATGAAACTGTCTGGGATTTTCCACTTGGGCTTCCTAGAGCTCATTGGTAAAATCAAAGGTAATTATTGTTTGCTTAAATCTTCAAAAAGGCTAACAGAAGTTGCATATTAACTCTCACTTAAATGTCCCATTACTAACTATACATCCTGTGGTTTTGCCTTAGTCTGGGATTACATTAATTGAAAATAGTAATGCTCAACCTATACTCAAAAGTCCTGATTAAGTTACTCACATCATTGATAATAAAAAACAGGCAAGAAATTAGTTACTTCTTAGAAAATATAATTTTGTAGGCAATAATGTTTTAAAACAACAGCTCCATATAAAGAAGATAAAAAAGAGTCTGTAGTGATAAAAGAACTTGAAAGAACTACATTAATTATTCAGTTCAACAAGGAGTTTGCTATAATGTTTGAAATAATACACAAAAAGATAATTTAATATTGTTTTCGTTTAAAAAACTACAGTCACATATTTTGAATTTTTCTGTCTTAGATTCAGCTCTCTAGTTATATTCCACCAAGAACTTCTAATTATTATTGTTTTCGAAGTCGCCAAAGGAATCCTTGGAGAGGTAGACTAATTAGTGCACCTATTAGTCTGTAACAAACTATTAAAATGAAAAAAGCAGACTCATTATTTGTGTATATATGTACATTTATAAGCAAGTTGAAAAAATCTGAGTGTTTTTATTGTGCATGAATTTTGTAGACCAATTAGTGTGAAATGCAATTTGCATTAATTCATCAGGGGCAAAGGGAGCATGCAATTACCTTGACTTGTTAATTTAGCATTTTATAGTAAATTGCTCATTTTGGGTATTATTCCCAGTAGTAACAATACTCCCTTGCCATAGGAAGACAATCTAGGCAATAACATCATGAACCTCCCCAAATCCTCAATTTATACTAGATTTCAAAGATCATTTTAAAAAATGAGGACAGCTTGTACCCACATTACTCACTGGATTTCTCTCTTCCTAGTAAAACATTCTCTCTATAGTCATCCCTAAATTAACATGCAGATGCCCTTGACCCCAACTGACCATGCTAGAATCCTCACCTAGACAAAACAACTGTGTTTCAGAGGTTTACACTTATATGAGTACAATCCTAATGTTTAAGCTCTGAGTGGATCCACAGGGTAGAAATGCTCACAAGAAAGAGCAGTAATTTCAGGACCTAAGCATGTATTGCTAATAAACATTATCTAGGCTTTCCCTTTAGAATAAAAATAACCTCTACCAGTTGATTTGCATTAAACTGCTACACATTGTAGAAGAAACACTCAGCTACTTAGGAGGAGGACTTGACTGGTACTACTTACTGGTAGTACAGACTTCAGCCTCAAGGTGATTCCACTATCCCATGGCTGAGCGGCCAGGAGAAAGGCACAATCCTGCTTTGCTTATTTATTGAAGGCCAACTTTATACTAAGATGCTAGGTAGGAGTAATATATTCCCCACATATTTTACAGAATTTTGTGAAGTTCACATATATGAAAAATTGAGAAAGTAACTTAGAAACTATTTTATGAACATGTGAGATACTATTATTGTCATTTTTTAAGCAAATATTCAGATAAGCAGCCACATCAATGTTTATAGCAGCTCAATTCACAATAGCTAGATTGTGAAACCAGCCTAGATGCCCTTCAACAGATGAATAGATAAAGAAACTGTGGTATATATACACAATGGAATATTATTCAGCCATAAAGAAGACTAAAATTATGGCATTTTCAGGTAAATGGATGGAATTGGAGACTATCATGCTAAGTGAAATACGCCAATCCCAACAAACTAAAGGCTGAATGTTTTCCCTGATAAGTGGATGATGATACATAATGGGGGTGAGGGGGTGGGGGGAAAGAGAAGAATGGAGGAACTTTGGCTTTTGTAGAGGGAAATGAGGGGGGAGGGCACAGGGGACGGGGGTATGAAAGATGGTGGAATAAGACAGACATTATTACCCTATGTACATGTATGATTACATGAATGATGTGAATCTACTTTATGTACAACCATAGAAATGAAAATTTGTACCCCATTTGTGTACAATGAATCAAAATGCAGTCTGTAAAAATAAAAAATAAAAATAAATTAAAAGGATATTCACCAAACTAAATGTTATATATAAATGTTTTCTATGCCAAATAATTAAAATTAAAATGATAGAAAATTCCATTACCATGTTTTTCACAGGTATTTTGCCTTGGTTACTGATGCCACATACATGTTGGGCAGACAAAACTGCAGGATGCCTGCTATTTACAGAGCCTCATTCTAACAGAAATAATTACATGCAATTAACATCAGAGATGACTGATCTATGGAGAATCATCTGACCCAATGGTAGCCAATCTGTAAGCTAACTTATAGGGACAATAGGGATAATTCCCTGCCCATCCCTATCCTTCCCCCACAATGCTTCAACCCTAGATATACAGAATCAAATCAGATTATAGTGGTTACTGAAAAAAAATATATACAAGAATGAGCACAGAAAATGTGAACAATGACTCATGTTGCTGAAAGAAATTCTGATTCAGAGAAGTACAGAGGTAGTATGGAAGCTTATTTTGCTATGAACTTAGGACAAAGATCCAACTAGAAACCTGCTCAGTCTACCTGAAGTTTAGCTATGTAGTTACTCATTTTCCTGTGATGTCCACTTTAGCTATCACCTCAGAATTCCTATGGCCACAGGATCATGTAGATTGTCTTTTTTATATTTCTGTATTTTTCATGAATAAGTTCCTCCTAACTTTTAATCAAAGACCGTAATGTTACTGTAACTCAAAAGAATCAAATGCAGATAAATACACACAGAATGAACCCTGAATGGTTGTTTATATTTTAAATATCATAAACAAAACTATTTTGTTTTAGGAAAAGAAGCAATAAGTATAATCACTAATGTTTTTGAACACAGGGCTACTTTCATTCTCCAACTTTATGTCCTCTTATGGTATTTGGGATATTTACTAGTTTTTTTTATAATATAAATTAATTATTTTTGGTGATAAAAGTACAGAAGTGACTAGGATGAAAATTAGCTTTGTATATGATATAGTACAATTTAAACAGAGCTAAAAATTAAATCAAATGTGATGACCCAGGACTCTGATACAGATTTAGGAAGCTGTGTAGGAAATTTGAATTCATCAACAAATAAGTTCCTGATCCTGACTCTGATGTTCCATTTCATTTAAAGATAATTGATGTTTCTCCAGGTTTTAATTCTATGTCTTTTAGAAATTCTGATCATATCTTGTCCTTTCTGGGATGTTTCTTGGTCTACAGAGGCATAAAGATTGAACCAATTTTTAAATAACTTAAAACATTTCTCTGCAGGATTTTTTTTTAATCCTAAACAATAATCTCCTTGTAAGGTAAACTGAAGACAACTACCCCTGTGGCACACATCTAAAAACACTTATCCTCCATATTCTACTGCCCATTCTACAAATAATACCAGGAGATCTCACTTTACTGCAGGATAAAATGAGGTGTTACTATCTTGTCTGAAGTTAAAATTCAATGGGAAGACCTGTTGGCTAAAAATCTGTCATCCCCAGCCCTGCTTTCTCTCTGATCCCTAATGCTTGAACGTCTGAAGTTGGTACTTTCTTATTCCTTCTAGTCACAGTTCCCCATTGAATATCAAAGGCTAAGGGGAGAAACATACTACATTAAGTCACATATGGCTCTAACCTACTACAGAATGAGTCATAAACACACTGTGAGATTTATGGGCAGGTATGTACATTTTCAGCCATGACTAGGCATAGAGAAGGCAAGTCAAGTTGGAGAAGCCTGGGTTCTTAGACACAGTTGGAGAACCATACCGAAGTCACAAGAAAAGGTTGTGGAGAAAATCAAGCTTTATCTGTGTGTGCCCTGCTTCCGTCACACATGGCCTTTACTCTACCCTTGGATGTTAATCATGACAAAAACTTTTTGTTGACTTTTACAAAATTAAACTCCCCCAAATAAATTGGCTTCCTTTTTCCAGTTCCTTTTTAAAAATAAAGCAAGATATTTAAGAAAATTATTCATTGAAATATCTATTTTTAATAGATATTGAAATATCTATTTTTTAAACTAGGTGATATATTGTCTATGAAATCTTTTGAAAAATGTCTCTCTGTCACCTTTTTATAAGTCTCTTTACTCCTTTATTTGACATCAAAGCAATATAAACACTAGAAGATATATTTGAGGCTACACACTAAGATTATAAAATATGGATATATTATGGAAATCAGTCTGGTTTCCCACCAAGTACATGAAGTGGAGACTTTTCGGATGAATGAATATTTTGAATTAGCGAATGGAAAAAGGTACTGAGGTGATTTTTTTCTTCCTCAGCAAGCTACATGTGGCTCTATGTGAGATACAGAGTCAATTACTGGAAACTTCAGGTTTCAGTCTTTTTAATGTGGATTAAGTTCCCCTCCTACTCCACCCACCCCAGCAGACTGTCTTATTCATCACTTTTCAGGTATGTATGTTTAATGTGACTTCAGATCCTCTCTGTGGTTTTCTATTGACTATTAGGGAATTGGATTCTTTTCAAAGGAAAGCCTCTCAGCTGTTTTTCTAGGCATCTCAACACATAAAGTTAGGTGTTCTCTGAAGTTAGATATCTTCAAGGAAAAGATGAGATATGTATTCATTTGGCCCAGAAAGGACTTCTTGTAGCCATTTCTTTTCCTAGTAGAGGATTATGCCTGGCTCATGACCTGAAAAAGACTTTGCAATTCAAATCCAAATGGCTTTTAGTCTTTGCATATTCATATATGTTTAAAATGCATTATTATAGTAGCAAGTACTTCCCAGTAAAATAAACATTTGGAAATCTGAAGGCATACAAACTGTGAATAAAAATACAATCTTAGCATAGATTGAATGAAGAGAGCAATGACTTTATAAGATTAACTGATTAGAAATGAGTTTGGGAAAGTCAAAACCTTGTTCATCAGTTAAGCAACATAAATTCTCAGTAGTAACCTCCCAAATCACATACCTGAGAGTTATAAACATGTCAGAGTAGTAGTTCAAGCTATCAGTAATTTCTTTTCCTTAGAATTTCTTGGCATTCAAAAATGTCTTTAACCTGACATAATAAAATGAAGGTTCATGCTACAAAGGTGGACAGAATAAACTGGCAACTATTTCAAAAAGTCAATAGATAATTGCCCTAAGAGTGATTCTCCTATAAAATTGTTACAAAGCTGCACTCCACTAGCAGGGGCTCTTAGTCCATTTGCAAGTAAATAAAGCATTTCTACATGGTGCTGATGGAAGTGTAAATTCGTGCAACTTTTCTGCAAGATAAAAGCCTTAAAATGTAATAACATCTTGTCTCAGCAAAACTTCTAGGAATCTATCCTTAGGAAATAATCATAGATGACCATAGCTTAAACACCTAGAATATTATTAACAGAGTTTTTCTTTTAAATAATTTTAAAAAATGGAAAAATATAAATGTTGAACAGTAAGACATTACTTTGCACCATGGTGCTTAAATCACGTGGAATTCCATAGGGGCTGAGAACAATGATGCAGAAAAGCATGTGGTTACATAGAGAGATGTGAATTATATTATGCATTAGATGAGGAAATATCTCTAAAAACAGCATGAATCATATAGATTCATAATATGCAAGTGAGTTTACTCAAAAATATGCATAAATATAAGAAATAGACTAAAAGGATGTATGCCAAAATGTTAATAGCAGCCATTTATAGCTGATGGTGTTTTATAAGATTTTTATTCTTTTCTTATATTTTCTAAATTTGCTCCAATAAATGTATGTATATTGGCTTTCTAATAAAAGCTAAAATTCTCAAAGCACAGTGAAAGTTAGGAAAAAAGTTGGAGACTTGGAAGACATGTTGCAAATTTCATGATTTCTAAAATAAATATCTCAAGATGAACAATGCTTTACTTTTTGCATTTTTCTCTCAATTATAAACATTTTAGCATTTTCATGAACCCTTCTAGAGGACAATTTAAAAATACACAACTCTCCTAATGTGGATTACATGATGTTCTAAAACCATGAGTCAAACTTATATTTGGCCATTCATGAGCTCAAGTACTTCATGAGCTCAAACAGCTTAAGCCTTTAAGTAAAGTGAAGAATGTCAAATAAATTATATTTCTTACATTTTCTAAGTGTTAAGGCTTTGCAAGGGATTATATAGAAAATAGAGCTTAAAATTAAACTGTGGCAAAATTTAAGACTACCCACAAGAACACCCTTCTCCTAATTCAATGAATACTTACATATGCCATTGAAAAAAACATAAGCTTTCAAAACATGCCCAATTACTCAGGTGATCATTTCTCAAGGAAATCATATTTCATTCTGGAATTTCTCAGTTATTCTCCAGGGAAACTTAGCATTATTCTAGATATCATTTCTGAGTCAGTCTGTGATAATCATTTTACAAAAGAGGTTAGGAACCAAATTCTCTACACTGTTACATATTTCAACCTCACATCATATTTCTGATCACGAAGTCCAATCAAATCATAGTATTAGTCGTCAGGAATCCCAAAGATTCCCCAGATTTGTCTGAAATGATGAAGCTGAGGGAAGACAAATGGTAACATCCTTAAAATCAGGGAACAAATTTTTCATTAACCAGTAACCTTCACAATTCTATTTGTTAGCATCACATTGTATACAATGGGAGTGGGTGAGGGGTTCTGTCCAGTGAGAACTTTGGCAGTTTTCATGACCTCTGATCTCCACCACCACTTCACCTCCTCCCCCCATATAACTACTCTTAGTTTCTTTGTTTTACAATGTTGAAAGTAAGTGGTATCTCTATCAGTGAAGTGGCAAAAAAATCTTCTGTGTCAGGTATGACTGTGATGGCATTAGGTACAGAAAGAAAAGTTTTAAGGAATTTGAGGCTGTGGGCTTAGTGGCAATTATAGGTCATGCTCACTTAACCCTGTGTGCCCAAGAGTGGGGCGAGAGAATATGTAGTATACAGTGTTTCCTCTTTGCCCATTGTAAGCTAGACAGTCTCTGCTTCTGATAGAATTTAATATAATTTGTAAACAACTTTTTAATTCAATTACATTGCAATTTTTCTATGATTGATTTTGGGTATTCTAACATTCCTTTATTTCAAATACATTTTGGCTAAGTTGTGGATTAAATATGAGAAATCTAACCACCATTTATAACATTATTTCTGTGGAAAATGCATTTGAAATTCCAAGTAATTGACTTCTACTAATGAATTCTTGGAACCTAAACCATTCAGAAACAAGAGGACTGCACCCACGCTTTTTTGTAACCAGCCATGGTTCTAGACACATTAACTATTCAATTACCCTTTTTGAATGGCATTGAATTAAATAGAGCTTGCATACTCCTTTAAAGTAAGGTGACATCTCAGAATTCTAGAGAAATGCCTCTTTTTTTCTACCTTGTCATTCTAGTTTCCATGTAGTTTCCAACTTCTACTAAAAAGTACCCAACAGTTCATTCAAAGTTGTCATCTTGTTTTAAAAGATGAAAGGAAGGGAAATAGATCAGAAATAAATGCAATATCTATGACCAAAGGGAAGCAAGTCTGAGGAATTACTCTGCCAGGAGAAGGTGGGTAGTTGGGTGTTTAATTGTTGTGGACAGAAACCAGGGCTGTTAGAGATATGGGGCTGGGTTTGGGGAGCCTATGTGAGGGGGAAAGGGTTGCAAGCCCAGTTTGGCAAGGGAAGGAGCCTCCTTTTGTTACTGAATCTCCCCTTCTATTTCTTTCTCTCCCTCCCCTTCCCACTTGTTCCCTTTCCTTGCTCCTTTTCTGGTTTCTTCTTTTATCTATTCTCCTTCATTTGTTTTCTTTCTTCATCTGTTCTCCCTTGCCTCTCATTTCTCATTTCTTCCATTTATTGTCTTTCAAATGTCCTGTCCACATCTCTCAAAGACCCTCTCTTCTTTCTTTTACCCAATCTGAAATACAGTGAAAGTGCGTTTACCTCTGCCAGTTTTGGATAAGGACAAAGCAAAGCGAGACAACTATTGACATAAAAACAATGCTCTGAATAAACTGCACAGTCAAAGATCAAAGAGATCCAAAAGAAAATCTCTACTCAGACTACCAGAACTGTGTCTTTGCTATGATTCTTAAATTTTAAGTTTGACCACAGGTTTATTTATTTGGTACCAGGGATTGACTCCAAGATGCTTAACCACTGAGCGACATTCCCAGCCTTTTTTTTTTTTTTTTCTTTCTGACATGGTCTTGCTAGTTGCTTATGGCCTCGCTAAGTTGCTGAGGCTGGCTTTGGATTTGGGATGGTCCTGCCTCAGCCTCTAGAGTCTCTGGGATTATAAGCCTGGGTATTTGCATACATTTTAACCCAGATTCAGTCTGTGACTTCTTCAATGTACCTGTGGCCTCAAAGCCACTCTTGGGGTCCAGTTTTCACATGACTAGTTTTTGATTTAGTGAAATACCTAACAGCATCTTTCACAACAGCACTCTGAACTGAAAGACTAGTTTTCAGAGTATACTTACAACCACCTATTAATTCATGTCCAACGAGAGGTTCTGCAACTTACATATGAAAAAATTTCAATATTTTACTTAAAAATTAAGTAATAACTAATTTTTGGTAAAAAAAAAAAAAAATCCAAAATTCTGGTGGCCAAGGTTCCTATTTCTATTATCATGATTTAGTAAAATATATCTTAACTATCAGAAAAAGGAAAAATTTTAATGAATAAACTGTTTCGGAATATTCTAAAAGTTATACAATTCTTTCTCCATTTTTTCAGTAATGACCTTTACAAAAATTACAATTGTAGTTATTATAAAACTATAATTATTGTGAATAGCATTTTTTGAATGGTGGAATTGGTGGAATTTTGCGTGGCACACTAATAGAAATTTAATATTTCATAAGACCCCAAATGATATGCAAATAATGTCAATTTTTTGTAATGAGAGATGAGAGGTAAATGTTGGAAGTTTTCTTCCGTTGATATATCATGGCCTACCCAACACAACTGCTACTATAGAATTAAGAGAGAGTGACCACCAATTTCCATCAGTTGACAGTGTTAACAACTTTTATTTTTTTGTTTCTTCTCAAGAAAAGCAGGGCTAGTTCAGAAAGTACTCTTGCTTCTGTATGTTGGACAGGTTTTCATGCTTCATGTCTCCTACAGCCACAGAGGACCTTGGGAAGTTGTCTAGTCCAACACTACTCAAAGTGGAGTTCACGGTTATTAACACCAACATCAGCTGGGAACTTCTTAGGAAGGCAGCCCAGAACTTCTGAATCAGGAATGCTGGAAGTAGGACCATGATATATGCTTAAATTCTAACTATGAAACCTACTCAAATTTGAGAACCACTGTTACATTTTACTCCCTGCTATGCCTCAACCTCTGTTAAAAAGTGTTTCAGGAATTCTACATGATCTTTCTAGGGTAACCGATTTAAATATTTAATTCCAGATCAGATCAATTCTTTTATTGTCCTGTAGAGATCATGAGGATAATTCACCATTGTGCAATGTTTCTGGTACGTATTAAAGGAAGCTTTAAAATTTGTATTCATTTAATTTTTGCTAATAGCAACCAAAATGATTTAATGATTAAAATGTTAAAAATAACTCCTTTTTGATGAAGAGTGCTATATAGGGCTGGGGTTGTGGCTCAGTGTAGAATGCTTGCCTAGCATGTGTGAGGCACTGGGTTCAATTCTCAGCACCACATGTAAATAAATAATTAAAATAAAGGTCCATCAACAACTAAAAAATTTTAAAAAGTGCTATATAAAATTTTGTGAAGAATTCTAGTTAAAAATACTGAAGAAAGTATTCTAGTACAGATAGCTAAAAGTCACATTAAAAACTTCAATAGCCTAAATAAATAGCAAAATACTTTAGCAATATTTTAGAAACATTTAAAAATTCGGTTTCAGGTTTATAGAATTCTATTTCTGGGAAAACCTCCTTTTATACAAAAGACAAAAATAACAGAACAAAAATATATAAAGATGGCAAATACAATAAAAAGTTGGTTAGCTACAGAACAATGCTGGACTAAAATATTACAGATTCAGATTAAGGTTCTAAAAATTGGGTGGGATTAAGAAACCAGCCAGGAAATTTTTTTTTTTTTTTTTTTTTGCTAACTTCGAGCGTTCATAGTTTGTTTTAAAATATGTCTTCTTATTCCTCCCTTAACAGAAAGGCAAAAACATTCAGATAGCATTTGTGCTTTTGTAAAAGTCCTCTGCATCTTAGGTACCAGATTTCCTGTGCCTCTCTACTTGCCTCTAACTGGGGTTATTTTGGTTCTCTAATTAGGTTCTCTAATTAGGTTCCCATTTGAGCCATTTTAAGCCCTTTACTTTCTGTTCAAGTAAAAACTGCTTCTAGTTTCCTCCTTCTCCCCCAACCCTTTCTTTCTCTGTTTCAGAGCAGCAGATTTCAGAATACCTTAGAGTTCATGGCAGATAGAATCCAATAAAATTTGGCCCTTGAAAACTGGAGAGCTGGGAACTAGTGGGGAGAAGTAAAAGTTTAACTGAAGAGCTGGGGAAGGGAGGGAGAGGTTCCTGCTTGAAAAACTGTAGCACAGGAGGTTCTGGAAGAAGGCAATAAATGTTTATTGAGTATCTACCATGCCCCAGGCCGCTGTCTCTTCTTGCATTCTAGAGGGAGAAGAAAGTGGATTTCAGAAGACTATGGGAGCACATAACTTAGAGAGATAGTTTATTTCAGCTTGGCGGAGAAGATGATAACCTATCAGGGAAAATGACACTTTGGGATCTGAAAGGTAGTAGGAGGAGCCACCCAAGCAAAGATGATTGACAAATATAGGGTTCTGTTACAAGGGCAAGGACCAGCATGGGAAGAGGATGGAGGAAAGAGATGAGACCTGAAAGTTGATATTAAAGCGCTTGGACTCTCTCCTAAGGGCATCCTGAAGCAGCAATGGATGACCTTTTGAATTGGCAGTGGAGGGCAGGAGGGTGACACAAATGTTCAATTGTTTGAAAAATAACCCTGGGTACATTCTGTTAAGAATGAATGGAACCTAGAATAGTGAAGTTCAGAGACTATTTAGGAAGCTATTACTATGATGCAGGCAAAAAGCGACAAGAATAAGGTAAATAAGGTAAAAGAAAAAGATCTGCAGGGAAAGGCATGTCTAAGGACCAACCAAAGACCTGACTCATTCTCTACCCTCTAGCTTCGGCATCCCTAACACATATCAGTGGGAGCATGCTTGCTTACATGGTTGAGAATCATGGAAGCTACTGATACTTTAACACTCTTTTATCATCGGAAACCCAAAGAGAAGGGCTGGAATTCTTTACACTTTTTTTTTTTTTTTTTCAGCCCTAGGGATTGAAACCCAGGGCCTCATGCATTCTATCACTGACAAACACTCTACCACTGAGTTTCATCCTCAGTCCTACATAAACATCTTGAATGAACACAGATGGACACTCAAGATTAATAAGCACTCTTCCAACACATATGCTACCTTATTTTCCCTCTAGAGTAAGAAAACAAAACCAGTTAGAAATTATGCAAATCTGAATCTCAGGTATCTCATTTTCATGTTGGGTGGTCTTGAAGAACTCACTTAACCTCCCTGGACCTTAGTTTCTTCATCTAAAACTGAGGACAATAATAAGAAAAGTATCTATATCTTACATTGCAGAAATTACTGACTTAATCATAAACCGCTTAGAATAGTGCCCAATATGGAGTAAGCAATAAATATGAGCTATTCTTATTATCCTTGTGGCAATTAAAAGCAATACCTGGAGGTTAAGTTAGAAATCTGAAGTTACACATTTAGTAAATAACCAGGGTAGGACATGAGACTGCATCATCACTAAAACCCAGTCTAATTTTGATTCAGTTTATGGGCCTGGACATGGAGTGGACCTGTGCCAACTCCTTATAGAGATGGCTTTGATAAAGTAGTTAAAAATATGGTGTCTTTAGTTAAGACCTTGAAGTCTGCCATTGTGTAGCTTTGGGCAAATTGTACAATCCTCCTCAGTCTCAGTATCCTCATCTGTAAGATGAGATAATAACTATAACTACCTCACAGGGCTATTATGAGGGTAAAGAAGATCCAATATGAGAAAGATCAGAACATGCTCTAGTGCAGTTATTACTGAACAAATGCTAACTATTACTGACTCCCTGTTTTACTAAAGAGTGATGGAGAAGGCAGGAAGACCAGCAGCAGGTGCCCAGGTCACTCAGACCTCAGGTCTGTTTCTATAGGATATCATGAGAGGTGCTTCATGTTTTCCCTGAGCATGGTTTCTTCTAGGCACAGATGCCAAGGGTCAAGCCCAGTGGGATTGTGTGCAACAGTGACTTCACTGATGGATTCCATGGGAGCAGTAATGGGTCAACTAAAGCCAGAAAGGCCTTCTGTCTCTCTGCATGAAACTGTCTACAGCCACTGATTTCACTTCATCTTCTTTCTCTTTTTTTCTTTTGATAGTAGCTAACAGCAATACTTTTTAATTCTCATCTGAAAAGACTCTTCCTCTAAAAAAATTATCCATTCAACAGCTCTTCATTTAACCTAAATATTCATCACAGCCAAACTAAATTTTACTAAAAAAGTTCCAAAAGGCTAATCTTTTCAACCTTTTTCAGTGTGACATGTGTTTATTTGTTTGTTTTTTAATTTGAATTGCTCATGAACAAGGTCTTGCACCAGGTCCTGTCAGGAATACTATGGTTCATTTTCTCTTTGATACTGTGAACATCACCCAATGCACTTTCTGTCACTGAACACCTGTGAATTTAGTGAACACTTCAGTCTACTTACAAATAATGTTTCTGGCCTTTAATGTTATATCCTCCCTGAAAAGAAATATCTTCAGCTCTTTACAAGATTGTTACAGAGAAGACAGAAACCAAAAATCTTCAAAAGCATACCATATTCAAAAGCATATACATCTCCATATTTGTTAATTGCTACTAATGTGTAATGGACTCAGTGGATATCCACCATATTGATGAAGTAGGTCTTTCCTTTTATTAGTATTTCATGTCACAAAATGTTTGCCACAGGAATATTTATTTCAGGGCATGATTGCATTTATTATAACATCTTATTCAGAATAGTGTTCAGTAAATATTTATTAGTGATTATAATTACAATTCATGACAACTATGACCTTTTTATAATTCCTCTTTAGTATTATATTTCAAAAGTACCCTTAACCACATTGATAATATAAAAGCATATAGAAGCCAATCAGCTTAAGAAGTAGTTCTTACTTATTTGTTAAAGAAAACCACATTTTTGGTCATTTTCTATTGTTTTGTTGAACAAGGAATTTAACCTTTGATGCTACTTTGCTGGAGCTGGGTGATATTTCTTTAGATTCTCCATTTGATGGCAAATATTCTTCCAGACTCATGTAGTATTCATTCTGATTTTATAAATTTTCTTGTAATATTGCAGAGTAGAAGATACTGTTTACATGAGCAACCCAATAAATTAGAGGCAAACACATTTGTTTGCAAGAAAGCTTGCCAAGTGTAAAATGATTACAAAATGTTTACCATTTCTTAACTTCTCTCCACTGATTGTAACTTCTTTAAAGAAGGTAACTTTTTAATTTATAGAGAAAATTGCAGATATTTAAGTTACTATATTCAGAAGCTTAAAAACTCATGTCCAACAGATAATGCACTATAGAACTATTGATCTAACTCACAAGAATGTCAGCCAGTAGAAGTTTGTGTTTATGATTTTTAAAAAATCCTTATGTTGAAAGTAATTTTTATTTTTACTCTAGTCAATGTCTTCTTGCCCAAATGAGCTTTTTTTTTTTTTTTTTTTTTTTTAATGAAACTTGCAAACTTAAAATGTTTTTTGCAGACTCTCTGGAGAAATTACTTAGATATTTCTTTCCCATTAATTTGATAATTTGCAGGATATTAATAAAGAAAACTGAGAACTGAGGTAGTCATGTCCCAGAAACCTATTTATGCTCATCTTTTGTAATCATCAGAAATATGTGTCTAAAGAAACTTAGGGTGTCATAGGAATGCCAGACCTCATATCCAGACCCATGCTGATAAACCCGAAACTCTGTTATCTATTAAGAGCTGTCACTTGAAAAATATTCAAGTTGACTTGAAAACCAAAATGAGGTCAGTAGTTGCATTTAAACATTTACCAGTCTTCCCAACTAATTTAAAGTATGAATGGTAAAATAAATTGAAAATTTACAGACTATTATATTTCAGATAAGGATCTGAGTCATTTAATAGAAACACATCGTTGTAAATCTGTTCACCTGCTCTGGGTCTCATGTGATTAGGCAATTCCAGGGACTGAGGCACAGATTGCAAATACCTAGCGCAAAGGCGGGCAGGTCCTGCTGTGTGACACAACAGTGGGCAACCTGCAGCCTTCAAAGGTTACTGGGTACCTCATCAAAATCCGGACTTCATAAACAGCATCCCCTTTCTTTCTTCTCCAAAACTGAAAAAGCAAGTATTTTTTCAAGCATTGCAAATCTCTTTTTTTGTGAGGAATGGGGAGTAACAGGAATTGAACTCAGGGTGCTTAACCACTGAGCCACTCCCAGTCCTTTTTAATATTTTTATTTAGAGACAGGGTCTTGCTGAGTTGCTAAGTGCCTCACTAATTTTCCGAGGCTGGCTTTGAACTCGAGATCCTCCTGCCTCAGTTGCTGGCATTACAGGTGTGTGCCGTAGCACCCAGCAACCTGTTATAGAATTTTTAGAAATGCAATTTTAATAATACTCTTTGGGTAGGTTTGCTGCTCAGTGATAGAGGGCTTGCCTAGTGTGCAAAAGGTCGTGCATTCAATTTCCAACATCACAATAAGAACCCAATAAATAAATAAAAATAATTATTAATGTAACAAAAGAACTTAATGTCCACAAAGGGCATACTATGTCCCTGGCCCACTGTACAAACAAAGTAGTTTATATGCAGTAACTCTTTTAATGCTCACCTTCATCTATTTTAGCTATTATTCCCATTTTACAGATGAAACAATTAGAATTAGGAAGTTACAAAGAACTAGCTCCAGATTACTTAGCTGGCAATTGCTAGAGCTAGAAGTTGTACCTACTTCACCTAATTCTAGATCAGTTAGCAATAGGATGTTCAGAGAAGGCTTTTTGAGGATTTGAAATTTGAATTCCACTCTATCATTAATATCTTCATGAAAATGGGGTAGGTTTTTTGTTGTTTTGTTATTATCTTCACTGATATCTGAAAGAAACCACTAGAAAGTGTGTTATTAGTAGTACAGTTGTTGATTTTGTTGCTATCATTGTTATTTTGTTCTGTCTGTATTTTCTTTGCTTCCCTGAGGCACTAAACTGAGAGTCATATAATTGCTTGGGAAAGTAAGTCCTTGGATATGGGAAAACTATAGAATCAATTTCAGGGGCAGATGGTTTGTTTGATTTTTCACAATCTAGAGACTACTCATCAAACTGCAGAAGGAAGCTCTTTCTAGATTTACACAAGGGTGAGAGAGTGACTGACTGCACTTATTCCGGTTAGATCTCCCAGGACAGGAGATATGGGTTTTGTTGTTTTTTAAAAAATGTTGACTCCCAAGATTCTTTCAGTAACAGAAAAGTGTACCTGTCACTGGCTTCAGGACTGACAAGCAAGGCCCAGAGATTCTCTTTTTCCAGCTGAGTTCATCTCTGGATATAGAATTACCCAACTGGGAGTAGGAAGGTGGCACTTGGACAGCCCCGACCCATCAAATAGGGAGGTTTCTCCTGGCTCTGTGGTGCTTGAATGAGATTAGTCCAACTGAGGTTCTCTAAGTGCAAAATAGGAGTAACAAAGAATCTACATGAAAAAAAAAAAAAAAAAAAAACAGAACTTAATATGACACAAGAGTTTTTATAACTCACCATCTGTGGTTTACTAGCTTTTACACTGCATAACTATGGTATGATTAGGTTCCTGGGACCTAAAAGGGAAATCCATTTCACCAACTATATAGGAAATAAATAAAAAACATGGACAACAGTGCAGGCTTCCATATGCCAGGCATTGGGCAAAGCGTGCTTCATTCATTATTTTATTTAATCTTGCTCCATAAAAAGTTATACTATTAACTCCTTTCATAGATGAGCTAACTGAGCCTCCCAGGATTTAAGTGCTTAAGATTTCACAGTCAAAGTCTGGCTATGTAAAGGGATCTGTTTGATTTCAAAGAGCACACTGAAACTAACTTAGTTCCAAGGCTTCAATGAATCATTTGTGGATAAGCACTAAATTGCATCATATATAAAAAAATTACACCAAATGGTTTTTAAAATCCCTCTAAATTTCTGAGGGGGTAAAAGCCTATCATCTTCAGATAAAAAGTTCTTCTGAAGCATTTGACCTTAAGTGCTTCCCAGAAAATGCAGTGAAGCTGCAAAGATGAGTGTTTTCTTCTATTACTAAATGCAACAACTTGGGTCAAATTGTACCCACAGGTACATAGAATCCAACTCCATTTGATTTATTGTTCATTCACTGATGCCAGCAACTGAACCTGATAGAAGAAAATATTAACTCTCAAGTATTTAAGGAGAGACTGTTGAGTTATAAAATACATTTTACTTTTTGTTATATTTCTGAAGTTGTTTACATTCATTTGACAGAAGAATTTTTTCAGCTTTGCAAAATTTGCAAGCCGTGGTTATTTAATACTTATTAAATTTTAGGAGAGTGATTAAGAAGATAGTCAAATACTTATTAAATTTTAGGATATTTAAATAAATATAGTGAATAAATATTGGTAAACAAATACCTTGGGGGTAAATCACAGAGTGGTTCTTGAACTCTAACATCAGCAATAAGCTTCTTCTAAAAAATGGATATTGTCTGAGAGCTGAGAGTAAAAAATTGCCCTTCTGTTCATCAGTTTTATGTGTGTAAAATAGTGGCATTAAATTGACAGTAGTCCATGAAGAAGGAAGGGAAAATATGGGGAAAATAAGCCACTACAAACCTAGTAATAGCTCTGAACAGTCCAGAAACTGTTAACTAGGTCAAAGAATTATGTTCTCTGTTCCTTTCTTCTGGGGATATATAAAACAGTTCAAAAATGTCATTTCATTTATCTGTACATTCTTTCCCTAGAGGGATGGACCTTGGTAGTGATTCCCATTCAGCAAGAGATAAAATTGAAGCAGAAATGAGTGCACTGACTTGACTCAAGTCTGTTAACTACTTCACAATAGCCATTCAAAGCATTTAAAATCTCCTTCAAAGGAACAAGCAGAAAACTGAGTGAATGCTGAACTATCTAGGAGATTTTCTAGGAAGAGAATCCAGAAATCACTGGAATTTGTTAAAAATAACTTTGAGACCATTTAAAAAAAATTGTCAAAAATTACCATGACACATGTTATGAGAAAGAAATGGCAAAGATCATACTCCGGCTTGTATGAAATACCATTACTAAAATTAACTGTCTTGGGAAATGTCCTGATTTAGACAAAGCTAAAGCAAATCAACAATGCAGAACTTCTGTCAGTAAGTGAACAAAGAAATTGAAGCTCACACTGTAAGCAATTTGTCAGAATGGCCTCTAAAATATGTCAAACTAAGCACAGAGGAGAAACTTTAATAAAATATTTAAGAATTACAGCTTATTTAAACATAATACACTCAGGCTGTCCCCTCAGCCAAAGACTTTTATGAAGGAAAGCTTTTAAGGAAAGGAAACTTTACATCCTGTCATCCGGTGTCCTTGTTACCCTTCATGGGAATTTTTCTCTGTTTCTCTACCCTACATTCAGATGCCCAATTTTATTAACTCCCCACAGGAATCTAGCTTTCCTTTATTAGATCTTCTTTAGCATTTCTGTAGCATTGATCATCTTCAAGATATACTAATTTTAATTCTTAGTTTTCTTACATAATCTTCAAAATCCATGTATTTTCAAAAATTTGCAATTCAAAGGATATTGATCAATGATATTAGCTGGGTCCCAACCCAACTAATGGTTGGTCACTACGCTAAAGGTTCTACATGCTCCATCTCATTGAACCCTCACAGTAACCTAATAAAGTAGACATATTTAAGAAAGAGGACTGGCAGGTAAAAAGACCCATGACAGAATATCACCTGGTATATTATTGAGGCTGGATCAGTCATGCTGGAGGAGTAGAGGGGTCAGGCCATGGAGACCCTCGCATAACCTGGCTAGAGGATCTAGATTTGATTTTGAATGGTATAAGGACATGTTGATGGATGGTTAAGTAACAGACAACTATTGAGGAGAGGCAAGTTGACAGGAGTCACAGAATCCAGAGTGGAAGCAGATTATCCTTGACTTCCCATCATCTGTCGCTCTGTCCTTGAAGTTGGACCCAGCCTGGCCTCTCCGTCACCCTGGTCCTTTATGTTCTTACTCCTTCTGTGAGTTGCTGTGCAATTTCTCTCTCTCTCTCTCTCTCTCTCTCTCTCTCTCTCTTTCTCTCTCTCTCTCTCTCTCTCTCTCTCTCTCTCTCTCTCTCTCTCTCTTATTCTCCCTCTCTCAACTACTTTAACATGTCACTAGTTTATTTCGTTTAGGTTCTTTTATGCTTATTTAATGTCAGTTGCACACTGAGGGCCAAACCCTGTATGTGGTCAGAGGAGTGAAACAAACACAGATCAATAAGACACAACTCCTGCCATTCCAATAAAAATGTTGACATGTTTATTTTTTATCTTACAATCAGTAATGGAAAGTCCTTTTTATTTTTTCTCTTAAATGCTAAATTATTTATACTCACATATGACCCTCAACTAACTTTTAAAACATTTGTGGTGTGTAGGTCAAAACAAGAGAAAGATCTCTTAGAAAAATTAAATGTACATAAACACAGGCCTCGTATACATAAAAGATAGAGCAATAGTCAGGTGTATGGTCAGTGCTGCGAAGTTGGCTAAGTAGAATTACATACATACCATACCTGCACGGCACAAGGGAGGGGAGGAAGCTATCCTCTTGGAGGCAATGGGACCTTTCCACACCCATTAAATTATATCCCACCGGCAGACACCTACCAACTGACCCTGACCATGAAGATCACTAGCTTGTTCCACCTGGGGCTGCAGATTGCATGTGGGAAGCTTTCCTAGCTGTCAGATAAAGCCAGGAGTTTATTTTATGTACCTAGCTCAAAAGACATTTAACTACCCACTCACTTTTATACAATATCCCAATCCTTATACCAAATAAAAAGACCATGCCATAAGTTGGCAACTTCTGCTTAAAGTTTTCTATAAAAGGTCTCAAAAAGGAACTTCGAAATGTATTAATATTTAGAACCAGAGTGTCTTAAGTTCCAAGTCACTAGTAATAATATCATCATCAGATTCATTTTCATCCAATTTTGGAAAGAAAAAACATTCCCTATATGATCTAAGAACTTTTTACTCTATAAATCAATAAAACCATGTATTTGTCAGCTTTAAGAGTATAAACATAGTTTTCACTTCATTCATCGTAATTATTTATCTTCTTTGTTCAACCATCAAAGTAATATTTCACACATTAGCTCTCAAACTCTCTGCACATACTTCACCCAAGGGGACATTTGAATGAAGTTCCTAAAGATAATCTATTTTATATTTTCTTGTGTGCATTTAAAATTAGATAATCTCAAAAGTTCATTGAAAACAAAGACAATCCATTCCTCTGGTAGGCAGATTGGGAGGACTCTGTGAAAGTTATTGGTTAGAATTTTCATGAATCCTCTTGTGATTGATCTCATCTATACCTGACATGAAGGGAAAACCCAATTACAGCAAATTTGGGAGAAAAAAATAAAGTAAAGTGTGCTACGAACAGACTACAAAACCCTGAAGATATAGATTAGATGAAGACAAATGAGTTATCCAAAAAGGACCTACTTATCTCTACACATAATTTCATCACTGCTCCCACTTGACTAAAATATTCATTTTTATCAAATTTCTGCTTAACTACTCCAATATTTAATATCTTCTAACATCACATATTCATGTAAATTTTCTAGGACAGTAGGTATAGCATTAAAATTGACCCAAGTCAATATTATTTTTGCTATTTATTGACTGTATTATCTCAAGCAAATTACTTAGAAAACCTAAGCTATATTTTGCCACAGGATTGCTGTAAGGATTAAGTGAGATCTCCAGTGCCTAGAATGGGTTCAATATATAGGAAGAACTTGATAAATGGCCCTTGTTACTACTTCAAGTTCTATATTGGCGATCAAGATGTTCCACCCTCCCATGAAAATACTGTGGTCAAATGTTCATTTTCTTAAAGTATATTTATTCATTTATAACCCTTTAAATGAACTTTTCCAAAGCACAATTTATTTTATTAGAACAGCAGTGGTATTTGTTAAATTTACTTAATTGGCCCTCATATATACAGGATAACCAATCATTTCTCAAAGGCACCATTGTGCTTTTCATGCATTTCAAGACCATTACATTTTATGACACATTACAGTTGTGACTTGTTGGCTCATCAATGATAATTGTTTCCTCATTCCTCTCTAGTTAAGAAACCTAAAGAAATTAATCACTCATTTTCTCTGATTAAAAACATTATTTGATCTCAAAACTATTTTGAAAGAACAGGTCAGAATGTTAAGAGCTGAATATTCATTTCTTCTAATTAGTTTGAATAGGAGTATATAGACTCCCAGTGAAAACTTTGTTCTATACTGTAATATAGTGTGAAAACCATATCTCAGCCAAGGCAATATTTGCTTGTTCAATTTTTCTTGTAATTACAGTTGTTTTAGAAAAATAGCTTGCGGAGAAGCCAATGTAAGGCCACAGATGTGAGATCAATGGGGACATATAATCTGAATTTCAGAATTTGATGAGGGCATGCTGGCTGTTCTCATGGTCAAAAAAAAAAAAAAGGATACTATCAGCAGTGTGAAAAGAGAGCCTACAGAGTGGGAGAAAATTTTTGCCACTTACACTTCAGATAGAGCACTAATTTCCAGAATATATAAAGAACTCAAAAAACTCTACACCAAGAATACAAATAATCCAATCAACAAAAGGGCTAAGGAAATGAACAGATACTTCACAGAAGAAGATCTACAAACAATCAACAGATATATGAAAAAATGTTCAACATCTCTGGTAATAAGAGAAATGCAAATCAAAACTACCCTAAGATTCCATCTCACCCCAACTAGAATGGCGATTAACAAGAATACAAGCAACAATACGTGTTGGCGAGGATGTGGGGGAAAAGGTACACTCATACATTGCTGGGGGGGCTGCAAATTAGTGCAGCCACTCTGGAAAGCAGTGTGGAGATTCCTTAGAAAACTTGGAATGGAACCACCATTTGACCCAGTTATCCCACTCCTTGGCCTATACCCAAAGGACTTAAAATCAGCATACTACAGAGATGCAGCCACATCAATGTTCATAGCTGCTCAATTCACAATAGCCAGATTGTGGAACCAACCAAGATGTCCCTCGATGGATGAATGGATAAAGAAACTGTGGTGTATATATACAATGGAATATTACTCAGCCATAAAGAATAATAAAATTATGGCATTTTCAGGTGAATGGATGAAATTGGAGAATATCATGCTAAGTGAGATAAGCCAATCTCAAAAAACCAAAGGACAAATGATCTCGCTGATACGTGAATGATGACACATAATAGGGGGTGGAAGGGAGGCTAGAATGGAGGAAGGAGGGACTGTATAGAGGGAAAAGAGGGGTGGGAGGGGTGGGGGGAAGGAAAAATTAACAGAGTGAACCAAACACCATTATCCTATGTAAATGTATGATTACAGAAATGGTATGCCTCTACTTCATGTACAGAGAAACAAGTTGTACCCCATTTGTTTACAATAAAAAAGAATATATATGCATATATATATATGTATGTACATATATATATATTTATGGAAATTATCATCAAAAATAACTAAATAAGGGAGTGAAAGGAGGAGAGGACAGAAAACAGGGGAAGGGAAGAGGGAAGCCAGGAATGGGGATTGAAATCAAATTCCCTGCATGCATTATTTTGTCAAAATGAACCAAATATTATATATACTTATAATGCTCTAATAAAAAAAAAAGAAAAAAAACCTGAAATTGCCATTCCTGACTCAGATAGTGTAAGGCTTATTAAAATTCTGCAAATTCCACAAATTCAGTCCCCACCGGAAAAGTCAACAGGCTTCTCACCTTTTACTTCTACAACTTGTTTTTCTTGGGTGAATGCTTACTTCCTTGATGATGAATGTTCACATTTTTTCCCAGTTGTCAGTACATGAACAAGCTCCCTAAGTAATACACTATGAAGATGGAAACTAAGGGAAGAGAGTTTAGTATTGCAATTCAAACAGCTTGCAAAATAGTTGATCTGATGTATATTTAATCATCCACATAATTGTTACTGTACTGCTTGGTAATTAAGTGTGAATGATAAGTGGTTCATGTAAATGAGCATATTGCAACTATTACCAATACAGAAAATTTTGCAAGACCTTACAATTTACAAATTGCATTCACATACATTATTCCATTTAACTAATTTTACTTCTCTCTTTTTTTCACAAGTTCAGCATATCAAGGGTAGCTGAAGGGAAAGCAAAGAGAACACTGCCAGCTTGCAAAGGGATGCTGAGATTCTCAGGATACCTGAGGCAAGTGTGCAGTTTAAGAAATACCAAGGGAGACTTGAGAGTTTTGCCCACCTAGATGAAACTCTTGGCTCTGTGACCCTGCGTACCATTCCTAAATATTCTGAGCAAGAGATAATTCATCTGTAAAATAAGTGTCAAAACCAGCCTGCCATGGATCAAGAAAGCCTAGAACTCCTTATATTTCCCATTTTTGTCCCTCCCTGACTTGTGCTAGGATTGAATGTATGTGAGAGGCCTACATATCAACTAAGTCAAAATCAAGAAGTATTTGTTTCTTTGCCATTCTCAGTCTTTTAACATATAGGAAAGAGCACTTCTTGCTCCTATTAGAAGATTTTGTTCTTGATTCTTGCACATGTCCTTGAGAAACCAGGATATAAACAAGAAGGATAATGAGGTCTAGTTTTACTTAATCAAATAGATACTAGCCTTTACTCTTCCCTAGTGGTATTCATCCACCAAAATAAAGTGAAACAGGATGAAATAGTCTGAATCGGAAGAGAGTGATGTTAAGAAGAAGCAGATCTGTGTTAATTTTTTTACTGATTCAGAAAGAAACTGAATGTATTAAAACCCACGAAATTCTCCTCCTCATAGGGCAATCTAACACAAGGGTTAAGGTCCTGGTCACTTCCCTCAAACATTACTTAGGTTTAGATTTTGCCCAATGTTCTACAAATTAGGACTTAATCCAGGCCATCAGTTATATGGAAGAATGTTCTATATCTCTCAAACCAAGTATCTCTCTCTCTCTCTCTCTCTCTCTCTCTCTCTCTCTCTCTCTCTCTCTCTCTCACACACACACACACATACATACACACAAACACACACACACACACACATACACACACACTCACAGTACAAATCACTTATTAGGAATGTTTGACTTTAAATATCTTACTTTATCAATGTGGAATAATGATATAAGACATGTCACAAGATTCTGATAAAACTCAACTGAAATAATAAAACACTGCAATTACCAACAGCTAAAGGAATCCTGCTAGATAATATTGCTTATAAATTAAACTTCACCATATGGCCTTCAGATTAGTTGCACACTGACAAACTTGGCAATATGTCCCATCAACAAATACATTTTTACAGTGGGAACACAATTGTGTGCCCCATTATTTGGGGACTGAGAATAGTCCATTGGTGAAGTTTAATTAATCACATGTGAGTCTATAACCAAGGAGAAGCATATATGCATACAGATATACATATCCATCAACTTTGCCTATGTCTGCATACCTCTATACATGGTTATAATTTTAATATAGTCCTTCAGATGAATTCAGGACCAGCTGTTTCTATTATCCTTCCTCATAAAACCCCTGCCTCATTTGGCATGAAATTTTATACCTCATCTCAGAGTGTACATTAATCAGATTGATAGTCTCCATAAAATGATCATTCCCACCCATTAGAACTTCTGGGTCATCCTGCTAAAGAGGTGGCTGCCTCCCAATTCTGGTGATACTTGTCATAGCTCAGTTTTCCTTAGTAGACATAGTCTCATCAAAATTTAACTTGGATACTATTATAAAATAACATTTAATGGGAGTGTAATTTTCATTTCACAGCTATTTTCCCATTCCATCATAGATGCCGATGAGTGAAATATTACATAGAAAGATAAGGGAATAGTTACAGTCAACTCATCAATATAGAAGGATAGGCTCACTCTTGCTGTTGCAAAGAGACCTAGGGAGATCAGCAGGGAAGCCAATAGGCATGATGTCTGCTCAGCCCCTCCTTTCTATGATGCATTTAAATTTCAAGGAAACCTGCATTTATGGTGTGATCCCAGTTTTATGCCATGGGAAGATGTTTATATACTCCTTGTTGAAAGTCACAAAGAATAAGAGAAGGATAGAAGAAGCAGCAAGAATATAAAGTATAAAATAAATTTTGTTATTTGAACATAAATTCTGCAGTGCTGCAGATCTCTGAAACTTTTGGTGAGGTACCCATTCAGTGTGATTCATGGAGATCTAAGGTGCAGATCTTCAAATCCCAAACTCCTACACCTTTCCCAAAGTGAGCTGGGGCATACTTCCCCACCTGCTCTACACACAGGTCACACAACTTCCTATGACCCCCAAGACAACTCAGTACATAATATGAGACACCGAATGAAATGAAGGAGTAGCTACATGAGAACATGCCATCTTAGCAATAGCAGGCATAAGAGAATGAGACCTTAGTCAGCAATTATCTTTTGAGAACACATTGCACTGAGGGGTACAAAGATGGGAGGAGACAAACCCTGTTCTCTAGATGCTTACAATAAAGCTTGGACAACTATACTTACACGTAAATAGACACAAACCCAGGCAATATATGATAAGCATGCTTATGAGAATTACAAGGGATGTTAACTGTTGCAAAGAGGCCAGCCAGTTTCAGTTGAAGGATGTAAAGAAAGCTTCTTGGAGGAGGTGCCTTCTGAGTTGGTAACATGGGAAAAGGAGCAAACCCTGCCCATTCCCCTTTCCTGTGCACATATTGATCTTCCCAATAGACTCTTTTGCTTCTTCTGACCTGAGGTCTTCCACACAGGCCAGAAGTAACCATTCTCTCTGTTTTCTCCACATCCACACCTGGCCTAACCCATCATTCCTCAGGGAAGCTTGCTGTGACTCCCAGACTGAACTTGTCACTCTCGTATGATAGCAAGTTGCACCTGCTTTTCCATGAAACAACCATGATTTGTAATTTTTTTTAAAGCTTAAGAACTGCCTCCCCTCTGGACTGCAAGTTCCATGAGTAGGGAAAGGTGTCTCATTTGATTAACATAGCATCCTTAGGGCTGGTTCTAGGCACACATAGGAGGAACTCAATGCCAGCTGGTCAGGTGTCTAAGTGACTGGCATGAGAAAAGCATGCAAATAGAAACACTGATGTGTGAGTACTCACTGATGGGTAGTACTAACACTTTGTAGTTAAAGATGAAAGATGTAGAGAGAGCTGTGTGAATTCAGCCAAGTTCAAGGGGCCACACCTTGGAACCTGAACTCTTCCTCCTTCTTTCATGAAATCCTTCTGACTCCCTCCAGTCAGAACTCACCATTCCTTCCAAGGACTTTCTTACTCTACTGTAGAATGGCTTATGTTTACCTTGTACCACAGTAAATTATCTAAAGGCAGAAAAACTTCTAATACATGTTTATATCCTCCTCAACCCAGGGTGCAAGGTTCACAGTAGGTACTTATTTAAAAAGAAAAAAAGTGTGCATTCAGTGGACTAGGCACGTAAGACATGAAGATATTTGAGCAGGTAAGTGCTGTGTTTCCAGTGGTGCTGCGGGGAAATTACTCCAATAGGAGTTTTCAGAAGAGAATAGAATTCTAAGACATTTGTGTTGATTATGAAGTTATTTCTCTCATCTCTAAACCCATTCTTCTGTTCACTCTTTTCTGATGCTGACCCTGTGGTTCAGTTAGCAAATTACACTTCTCCTTTGCCAGACACAAGTCTGTTTGCATCTTTCAGGGAGAGCGCTAGGAGAGGTGAGGAGGCAGGACGAGGGAGAGAAGAAACTCACTCCTTCCTGCTTATCTGTCCTTTCTGACTGCAAAGTCCTAGCAAAAGCACTTCTACCAGGGGAGCAGAGGTTAGTTTCATTAATGAATTTTAGTTACAGGCCCACAACCAGCCCATCATATCCTCAGCATCAGCAGCAGCTACTGATCCTCCCTAGAGTTCTCATTCACAGGAGCCACCGGCACCCTGTCCTCAGACGACTAAATCTCAGCTCTGTGAGTCCCTACTTTGAACTTCTGGGTTATAAAATCCCACCTCTTCCCTTTAAGTTACTCAGTCCTACCTGTGTAACTGCTTCTTGTGGGAATTAGTTTTACATTACACCAATATCCTTTTTTTCAATCCCTTCAACCTATTTGAACAATTTCTACATTAAAACATCTCTATGAAAATTGCTTTCATGGTCTAGTTACCTGGTCATATGCTGACTGACACAGTATTGATGGGTAGGAGACTAGTTAGAAGGTCAGTGTAATAGTTGAAGAACATGGAGACAAGCCCCTGGAAGCGGAAGAAAGTAATAACAGAAAGAAATTAGTAATAATATCAGGTAGGACCTACTGAACGATATGTCCATGTGCTTTATATGACAGGGTAATCAGGGTTTTTTGTTTTTGTTTTTGTTTTGCAGTACTGGAGATTGATTTGAGGGCCTTATACATGCTAGGCAAATGCTCTACCATGTTGAAACAGGGTCTCACAAAGTTGCCCAGGCTGGCTTTAAACCTGTGATTCTCTTTTCTCAGACTCCCAAGTTTCTGGGATGACAAGTAGATGCCACCCTGGCTGATGTATGCAGTTTCATCATTGTGACATCTCTGTGCGAAACGTACTCTCAACAGGCCTAGCGACATGCAAAGAAACTGAAGCACAAGAAAGTAACTTGCTCAGAAGCACCACAGAGTAAATGGTGAAGTAGAGTCAGAGACCTGCTTCTGTCTAAGCCGAGTCAACACTCAAAGCACAGCAGCACATGTCCTCTCACCTGATTATCCAGTCACCACAATCATTCACTGAAATAGCAGGAAATCCATAACCGGTAGTGTGACCAATTAAAAAAAAAATGACACAGGGATACAAAAGAAAGAATTTTTTTTCGATAAAGGAGATGCAGAAAAGCTCCATGGGTAAGTTAGCACATAAATATTTAATATACCCTAGGTACTTGAATTCCCAGTTGTTCATTGTTTTCACTTTCTTATTTGTATTTTGAATTGCTTTTCTTTCATTTAAAAGGGAAATAAACTAAAAGCTGAACAGATACAATCTACATATTTTATATTTACCGAATGCTTGAATTTTGACAACTAAAAACCTAGTGGAATGAAGTGAGACAAAATTGACTTTCTCATTGTATCTCTTCTTCCCTTGGGCTGAATTAATATGCTTTTAAAACTGCAAATTAAAGTTCTTAAAATTATTTAGAGTACCTTGAAAGTATAGCCACAACTCTATAAAATATGGACAAATAGAAATATATAGAATATCTTTCAGTCTCATGGGTTTCTATGTATTTAAGTAAAAGGTAAGTACACCTCAAGACTAGAGGCTAGAAAATAAACACAAGCTTGGGGAAAATGTCAGATGTATGTGAAGCATTTAAGTAGCCACCTACTAAAAAGAATGTCACAAGTTGCACACTGCCTTCCCAACTTCTATCTACTGTAATCAGAAAGAGAAAAGAGAGTCAATGAGACAAAGTGCTTGGTAGCACACACCCTGGAGCAAATCATCCCGGAGTCAAATCCTGATACTGTCACTTACTGCATCACCTTGGGAAAGTTACTTAACCTCCAGTCTCAGCTTCTTTTTCTACAAAATGAGGGTAATACTACCTCCCCAGGTTGCAAAGCTGAGCACATCTGAAATGTGCTAAGCATTCCATAAAATGTTAGCCCCCATTTTACATGAAAACATGATTATTTATATTTATTTATATATGTCTATTATGGAATTTACTAGTGAGAATTATAATGGTACTGGTGATGTATATTAAAGCATTGCTATTACTAGCAGTTATCAGATTCTTACAGAAGCTGCAAGTTTGTTTACATTTTTCTACTTTACAGAAGAAGTGATACTCAGAATCAAGGAGAAACTATCTTCTTTCCATTTCTGCACTTCTGAAATGGGAAAGGCAGCTGGTAGAGAATAGTGCTGCTGGCAGAAGAGACCTGAACTGGGAGCCAGAAGACTGCAAGACCTCAAACAAGTCCCTTTGACCTTTCTCAGTTGGAGTTTCTTCATTGGAAAGTGGAGATTCTATCAATTTTCTTAGAGGACTTTGAAGGGATTCAGTAAAATAACATAATACTTGGCAATGTGTATGAATGAACTTTGCAAAATACTCTGTAAACTCTTTTCATAATTTCTGCTGATAATGTCTCCTAGGGGATCAGTGGGTCATGTATTCTCTCTCTCCAGAGAAAAAGGATGGAATTAATTCTTCTGCACTAGACATTGTATCTGAAAAGTAAAGTACAAACATTCTTCCCAGACTCTTTGATTCATGGATGAAGACATTTGAAATATATTTCTAAGTGAGGGGAAGCCTATTAGCAACTTTCACTAAAAAAAAAAAAAAAAAATTCAGCATGGGTATGTTTATTTATTCTATCTGATGTCCAGAATATTCACATGCCATCAATGAGAATTTCAGGTACTACAAAGGAGAACAACTAAGAGCCCATTGGGTAAAAGTCCAACTTAAATGAGAGATTGGGTGGGGAATATGCATTGCAATTTCAGATAGGTAATTCTCAAGACTAAAATTCACAATTGGATTCTGAGGATAAGCAACTTGCCATTATCTCCTGATGAAAATGAAATTTTAAAAACAAAAAACCAAAAATATAGATGAAGTAGAAAATATGGGTACAAGTGGCATATTCTCTCTGCAGTATAGCCTCTGAGTCTATCCAAGGACTGAAAATTAGCATACTACAGTAAGGCAGTCACATCAATGTTTATAGCAGCTCAATTCACAATAGCTAGATTGTGAAACCAACCTAGATGCCCTTCAACAGATGAATGGATAAAGAAACTGTGGTATATATACACAATGGAACATTATTCAGTCATAAAGAAAAATATGATTATGGCATTTGCAGATAAATGGACGGAATTGGAGAATATCATGCTAAGTGAAATAAGCCAATCTCAAAAAACCAAAGGCCAAATATTTTCCCGGATAAGTGGATGCTGATATATAATGGGGGTGGGGGATGGGGTGAGAGAAGAATAGAGGAATTCTAGATTATGTAGAGGGAAATGAGAGGGTGAAGGGGGTGGGGGTATGAAAGATGGTCATACCCCCATAATGAGACAGTTATCATTACCCTATGTACATGTATGAGTACACAAATGGTATGAATCTACATAATGCACAACCACAGAAACGAAATGATGCACCTCATTTTTGTACAATGAATCAAAATGCAGTCTGTAAAAATAAAAAAAACAAACAAACAAACAACAAAAAAACAAAGTGGCATGGTGAAAAGAGCTTCAACAAACTCAGCCCAAACTCAGTCAAACATGGTTTCAATCTAGGTTCTGTTACTTTGTGTGGCCTTAAGTAAGTCACTAAATCATACTCGCCTTAGCATTGTCATCAGTAATGTCGACTTTCCAGAGTGGCCATGAAAATTAATTGCCATAAAGGTACACAGAATGCTTAGTTCAGTGTCTAAGGTCTTTACTCAGGACAGTCTCCAAAAAGTGATGACCTGTGTAATATCAATATTTGCAAAGACAGAAACTGAACATATTCCTCCTCTTGTTGCTTTGTGGTGTCTGATAGAGTTCTTCTCATTACAAAATCCTCCATATCAGGGACATGATATTAATTTGTAATACATGTGCTTAGCAAATCAAATTCTCTTAGAGCAAAGTGATATTTTTTTAATCTAAAAATACAAGAAATAATGCAAAATGTTATACCTCGCACAGAGTCAAAACAGCTACCATCAGCTCTCCTGAAAGCTATAGCAAAACAAAAAGGAGTCCTATTTTGGTGTGTACATAGATATGAGGAAGATGCTGGAGTCAGCGGCGACTCCTGAGTGCAGGGAGTACTCAGGGTACAGAACATTCTGCTCATGTGGCACTTAAGAGCAATTTAAAGACTTCTACAGATTAATAGGTTTAGAAAGTTTTTAATAATTAGATTTTTATTTTTTTAAAAAGTATGTGTTTCCTTACTAACTTACTGAGAGAAAAGCACTCTTTCCAGGGAAGTGTTCTCCTCTAAATGAACCCTACAACAAATGCATTTACCAACCACCCCACAACAACTCTTCAGTGCAGGAAGCCGATATAAAGGAATTTATAAGCCAAACTATAAAATTATATGTACAATTTGAGGACATTTCTGAAAAATGCAAAAACTAGCATAGAAGATTTTAATAAATAAGGTAACTATTCTATTTCTAAATAAAATTCTTGAAGTGGGTGAGGAGTCCCTTTGTGCTTAGCAGAACTAGAATAATAGTTCTCTAAGTCCTGCCCTCTGATAGGAGCCATGTACCCAGGGATGAGTGATCTCAGAGAAGGCAAGCTCTGTCCTGTGCCTCAGTGCATTCCTGATTTTTAAAGAAGGATCTGGCAAATGGGATATGCTGAACTGCCAATTGTCCAAAGATTCTGAATGCATAAGTGACTGAGTCTTGATTCTCTACTTACACGTATAAAGAATGACCGTTGCTTGTCCTAGCTCTGGGTTGAAGCAATGGATCCATCCCTTCTACCACATTCCACATGACTTACGAAGTGACAGACTTCTGGTCTGACATTTCCTCATCTGGGAAATACTTAAAAGTATCTGGAACTTGTCATAAAGCATATGAGTGATACAATTTTATATCATCCTTTGCTATTCAGCTTAATTATTAACTCAGTCATTAAAATATTTTTTTTCTTTATAGACAATCTATTCCTGGTCGTTTTTTTCAACAACTTGATTAGGCTATTATACGATATTTACTATACAAAGCTTCCCTCTTGTTCTATGTTTATCTTCTCAAATTATTTTTATGTACTTGCATTGATTTACTTTTATTATATTTTTTTTCACATTTTTCCTCCAAGGAAAATTCTGATTTGGTCCACAGAAACCTAATCAATATTTAGGATGTTCAGAGATAGTTTATACTTAGTTTTTATTTTAAAATTCACAATCATTTTGTGATATCTTTATTAGAAATGAGATCACTAAAATATGGTTTTTTTGGTATTTCCATTAAAAAATGTAATAACATGGCAGACAAAAATTTAAATCTAAAATTTCAACTATTTATGAAAAGTAAAAAACATATTTATACTTTCAATATTTATAATAAAAACCAAATAAGATCTGTCATGCCCAGTAAGCTGAGAATCACTAAACAAATTTACAGCCAAGCCTTCTGGGCTAGCAGTAGTCTGTAATCATAGAATTAAAAGAGGGAAAGAAGCCAATCATTTCTCCAACAAGCAGAGACCTGGGACATTTCTCACAAATAAGGCATGTTTTTTGATGCATGTCACTGACAGCTCATGTAGGAGGGCCATCCTATATGAACAGGCTTGTTTGATCCCTGCACAGTGACTCATCTGTTGGTCATTGATTGCTGTAGAGATTGGCAGTGAACATTGAATTCTCACAAAATCTTGAGACTTGAAGAAGATGGTAATGCCATGAAGAACACATTATGTTATTCATACTTGAAGGAATTTAAAAAGAATATTGTAGTTAAACTTGGGAAATCCTTGAGAGAGCTGGATGGAGGGATATCTTCCCAAAATTCTAATGTTGAACAGAAAACTCTATGTTTCTTGTAGAACAGATTTCTTCGAGTATACCCTAGCATGTTCCATATTTGCAAACATACCCAATCCTAGCCTGGTCTTGAGACCAGACACTCATTCCATGAGGCCTATTTGATTCCTTTCTGTCCCTCCTTGGAATTATTCTCTCTGTGGAGGCCCACAGTTATTCTTTTACAAGTGGTTCTACCAAGCACAGACTGTGACTTTGGGTGAACTATTTGACTTCTCTGAAACTCAACTGAAAAGTAGGGTTTTAGTTTCCCAATTTTAAAAATGAGGCTAAAAACATTATCTCACACATTTTTATGGGACTTAAGTGAGGTCTTATTTCTGGCAGATACTCAACAATCAGTTATTTCTTGGAAGAGATCCTGTTCATTGTAAGTGATGAATAAGCATCTAAGTAAATAAAAAACATTTCAAGGGCTGGGGATACAGCTCAGTTGGTAGAGTGCTTGCCTTGCAGAAGCCTAGAAGCCAGCGAGGGGTCAGAGGACCCAGAAGTGGACGAGCTAGAGGACATATCTCAGGAGAAGCTGATGGGCAGGAAAGATTCACACAGATGACCCATGAGAAGAGAAAGCAGGGACACACTGACCTTGCTACCCTTTAGCTCATAGTGTCTCCTGGCATGCATATGTCACATGAAACTGACATGAATTTCTGTGATGGAAAGCATCAATGTCCAGGAAGCCAAACCTGCAGTGTCCAATAGTAGCAACGGGAGCTCAGAAACAAGACTAGTTACCATAAAGTTTCTTAGGAGGAAGTGGTCCCCACCCTCCAGGTACATGCCACAGACAGTCAGATCAGCTTGCCTTCTGCTGTCTGCCACCTCACCAGGCTCCCCTGACTCTACCTTGCCCTATTCCCAATCCTTTGTTCTTTTTCAAACAGGTTACTATGAATTTTTGCCCTTCCATTTAACTTAAATATTAGCTTCCAAACCAAATATAAACTAATTCTCTGTACATTTTGAAGTGACTGAGTAAAGGCTTTAATTTTTAAAAATTGCTTTCTCTGAGAGTGTTTTGCATGTTTCCACCCTGCCCCCCAGAAATGATTAGGTCAGTTATATTAAACAGGTCTAAAAGAAGGTGCCTTTGTTTAGGGTATTTTTTTCTCTCTAATTCCTCAAACATTTATGGCTGTTTTGTCTCTCTTGAGCTTAGCCAGAAACTTGGCCTCCTGTGACTCCCAAACATACCAAGTTATTAAAAATACCCTTCAGCCAAAATTAAGGAAGGGTCAGTGAAAATGAACTGCACATAGAGCTGAAGCAGAGCACAATGATTTCTTTGACTTAGCGTAGAAAATGAATGGTGATGATTTTGGACAGTCAGTTTTTTCACTAATCTGTTGCTAGATTCTATTGGACATGAACGTTTTTCCTTGTCAGATTTCCTAATATCTCTCCATTTTGCTGTCACCAAAACATGAGACTTAGCTGGACTAACAAGAGCTTATCTCATTCAAAAAAAAAAAAAAAAAAAAAGTTAGTATTTCACAGAAAGATATGGCACTTTCAGCTGGTATTAAAAAGAAGGTAAAATTGGAACCTTAGCACTTGCAAAGTTTATACAGTAAAAGACAAGCAGACACACTATTTTCAGACTGCTGCTAATTGAGGCTTATTTGGCTTGGAACCCTCTGAAAGGAATCAACACAGCAGGTATGCAAACAGGGAGGCAGCAGGGGCAAATAAAATTCAGGAAAGAGCAGGCCTGCTGCTTAAATTCAGGATTACATAGGTGTTCAGTGTCTGATGAACTGTTGAACAAAAAGAACATTATTTTGGAAAAGAGGGCACCTTTGCTGGGGTCCACAGAAACTCTTGTGGCATCTTAACTCTTGAGTTTAACTGCAGTTTTTACGTACAACTTTCCAAATTTGCCTATGTTGCAAAAGCAAGTGGTACTAAGGAATAATGCAAAATTCATCAGTAAGTCTATACTTTTGTTAAGGGAAACAGGAAGAGTGTATAATATTCAAATAGGAACTCAACAGCTTACAAAAGTTTCTTTATCAAGAAAGGGAAAGGACATCATTAAATAGAGTAATCCATGGACATTCTCCATCTCTCAAGATTTTCATAAATCCCAAATTTATGATGCCACTAGAATATACTACTGCCCCACCTGAAGCACCATGAACAATTCCTGAGGATAACTCTGTATCACACAGAGAATCACAGAACAGGAGAGCTACATGGACACACAGCTGCTCTGGCAGGCATGCAGGGGTTCATTGACAAATGCACAATTCAAAACGAGATCTTAGCAAAATGATAACTTGCCACAACCAAGATTTTTTATAAGGTCATCTTCAAACAAACAAAATGCTGACATTTAATTCATGGAGCCAAGGTTCTTTTGTCTTCTTGAACAAGTAATCAAGTCAAATGTGATGTGGTTTTGCCAACTTTTGAGGAAAGGCAATTTCCTTTCAAGATCTGACACCCTTTATGCCCTTTGCCTATAATTCCAGATGGCAGATGTAGGTGGTGGAAATGTTAGGTTGAGCAGAATGATAGTACCTAAAGAAAAATGAATAGTACCAGGAAATGCATGACTCATGGTATTCTCATTTTCTTGAAATTCTTTTGTACATTTGCATCAAGGTTTTCCACAAAATTCATTCTTGACTTTAATTGTAACTTCACTTTAAGAGTCCTTTATTGAGTTTCTATTCTTTCAGAGCACTTATAACACATGACTCAGGAAGCACAAAAGAAGCATAAGAGGTCATTTGCGAGGTTGGAAACAGCCACATGCAGAGAGAACGATGCACATCAAAAAATATGTAGGATTTAGAACCTATGTAGGGCTACAGGCCTATGCAATAGAGTGAGAGAAGTCTGGTTTTTCACTTGGAAGAATGGGAAAAGAGAAAGAGTGGTCAAAATCTCAAACAACACATCTAGCAAAAGTAGAAATACAGGTGAGTGTGTGGACCATTAGGATGGCATTAAGTCGACAATTGTCCTGGAGCAAAGGACTCATTTCAAGGCAGGAGTAAGAATCGCAAACTGGGGTAATATGCATATTCCTTAAATTATTACCCTTCAAGAAACAAAGCTTGTACTTCACCCTACTTATATACCAGGAAAATATTTATCAAATAACAATATTGACATATTCATGTTAATCATAAAAATCTCTGCATCTGATCACAGTAAACATAATTCCAATCTTTTGTTTAATGCATACTGTTTGCAAAGAATTGTTGTAGCCCAGATTACCCCCTTTTATTCCTTATCCTGTTTAATGCCTCAACTCTCTATAAGCTACACATACTACATTTCTTTTACTCTCAACCCTACATGAAACACTCTAAATCCAATAATTTTTAGTTCCACTCCAGGATATTCTTTCATTCATCCAATAGTGCTTTAGATCAGACCCACAATATTTTGCTCTTGGATTCTAATCTTGTCTCCCAGTCTTAAGGCCTACTGTATTTAAATGAAACCCCTCTACTCCCTCCCTCCAGGGATGGAGAAGAGTTGTGGCAGCAAGCATAGCTTATATTCATATGTAATGAGTACATTACTACACTGTTTCCTAGATAAAACCGTTTCATTTAATTCTTTCAGCAGCACTGTTGAAAAAGAGGCATCTGGAGTAGAGAGAGAGAGAGAGACTAAACAGCTCCCACCAGGTTCAAGCAATTAGTAGATGGTGGAGCTAGAATTTTAAATTAGACCTAACTCAGAACTTAAATCTTTAAAGATCATAAGTCTAGTCACAATATTTAATTCATTGGCTCATCTTTGCCTTTAAAATAAGGCACATTTTTGAAGTACTGGCAATGTGACTCTGGGATCAGATTATGTAGTTTCAGATTTCAACTCCACCATTTACCAGCTGCATGACCTTGGACATGATCATCAATATCTGTAAGCCTCAAAGTAGCATCTATAGAATAAAATAATATTAGCTTCCCTGTAGAGCATTATTGTAAGAATTAAAAAAGATACTGTGTGTAAAATATTTACACAGAGGCTGACATACAGTAAGTGCTTAATAGAAACTGATGGCAGAATGAACGGTTAGGTAGACAAACAAAATGGAAGAATGTATTTCTTTAACATACACCTCATTTAAAAAAATATAACGTTCCAATTAAGGGTACCTACTCTATTCCTGTTAGGGTTAAAAACTGCTTTTTTTTCTTCAGGAAGGACCATAAAAAGTGCCTTTTGTTAAAGAAATAATGAGATGGTAAATGCATTATCATAACCATTCTCATTATGATCAACTAAAACAACCATCAAAATTGATAACATATTATATAAGACAGCAAGGTTAAAAAGAAGCAGATGACAAAGCACTGTCATTAAACCTACATAACAGTACAAGCATATGTGCAGTTAAACTGGTATATACCTTGATGATATAACTGCTGTGGAAGAAAGGTTCTGCCCATCCTCTTTCTGAGGCACAGGCATGCACTGGGTCACCTACATCTTTCCTGCTTTTTTTTCTGCTTCCTCCCCACACCTTGCTCAAACCCACAGTATGAATTTTTACAAGTTAATAACTTTCTTTTAAAAGGCACTGTCAAATTTTCCTCTCAATCTTCATTTAAGGTGAGCATAAAGTCATAATATGAAAATACAGATATTCAGATGTGTTACAAGGAAAAAAGATAAATCATTCGCAAAGAGTTGATAACAGATGGTGATTTAGCAGTCAGAAAAAAGCAGCATTTTTATTCCTTCCAGATAGTGAAGCTTTTCTAAGACTCTACTGTTCAAACGGACACCCACAAGTTCACCAGTGAGAAGTGGCATATTCCATGTCCCCTAACTTCAGAGGGTAAATGGATTCCCAGCATTCAGTATACTCTCAAGGACACTTACTGTCCCACAAAATATACTTTCCCTTCTACATGCACTTCTCCCTGTTAAGAATGTACTTATCTGACAGCTTGAAGAACAGAAGAAAAGAACTTACTGAATCCCCAAATAATGCCATTTTGAGGGACAGTGAACTGTTACCTGTCTCTGCCTTCAGACTCAGTGGTCTGTATTAATTGTTCCCTTCTGTAGAATCTAGTGTTGAGAATACTTGGTATGTCACAGGAATGTGTTCTTGAAAGGATTGGACCAAACCCTCTAGTGCTCATTCTCCAAATTGAAAGCAGAGAAAAAAGATAAAAAATTGAAGTCAAAAGGAGAACAGACTAAGGAAAACATAAAAAAGCGCAGTTGGTATTCTAACTAGTTTTCATTTTAAGACAAATGAAAAGAAAACAAATATGACAAACTTATGAGACACAGCAGAAATAGTAAGAGGGAAGTTTATAGTGATAAATGCCAACATTAGAAAAAGAACAATTTCAATCAAACAACTCAACTTTAAACCTCACAGAACTGAGAAAGAACAAACTAAGAATAGAGTTTGCAGAAAGAAACAAATAATAAAAATTAGAGCAGAAGTAATTCAAATAGAGAACAGAAAACAATAGAAAAAAATCAATGAAACTAAGAGTAGATTTTTTTATATATAAGGGAAATTAATAAGTCCTTACCTGAACTCACAAAGATTACTACAGTGATCAAAACAGTAAGGCATTGACATTAAAACAGAGATATAGGTTTCAAGATGGCGGCCTAGAGGGTGGCTGCATTTCATGTTGCTCCAGGACTCAGGATTCAAAAGAGGAGATACTGAGACACTTGGGACCAACTCAAAGCAGCCGGGTGACTCTCTCCCGTTGGGGAGGCGTCCTGGATGGGACGGTAGCCCGGAACGCAGGGAACTTTGTGAAGTAGAGCTGCCGGCGAGACACCCCTCCCCCTGCTGGAGCAGTGAACTCGGACAACTGGGAGCATGAGAGAGGAGGCTGCTCAGCACAGCGCTGGGACTCGGAGCAACCACTGGGGCTCCGGTGGCTGCCCAGGGGAGGAGCGGCAAGGAGAGCTGTGTGGACTCAGAACACCGGGGCCTGCCCTGAGGAGGAGGAGGAGGAGCATGGCCGCTTGGATTCGAAGTGACTGCACCAGAGCTACAGGCAGTTGCCAGAGGAGGAGCTGCGCGGCGAGCTCTTTGGACTTAGAGCGACCACTTCTGAACACCGGGGTCTGCCCTGAGGATGAGGAGGAGGAGGAGGAAGAGGAGCGAGGCCGCTTGGAATCGGAGTGACTATACCAGAGCTATGGGCGGTTGCCAGAGGAGGAACTGCGTATCGAGCTGTACGGACTCAGACCACTTCTGAAAACCAGGGCCTGCCCGGAGGAGTAGGAGGAGGAGGAGGAGGAGCGCGGCGGGTCGTTTGGACTCGCAGTGACTGCATTAGAGCTCCAGGCGGCTGCTCAGAGGTGGAGGCGACTGGTGAGTTGTTTGGACGTAAAGGGTCCGCTCCTGAACACAGGGGGGCTGCCTGGAGGAGAAGCGCGGTGGGTTGCTTGGTCTCGAGTGGCCGCCCCAGAGCTCCGGGCGGTTGCCCAGAGGACGCGTGCAGCGGGTTACGTGGATTCAGAGCCACGCAGAGCGACCGCTTCTGAACACCCGGGGGGTTACCTGGAGGAGGAGGAGGAACGGGGAGGGTCACTTCGACTCAGAATGATTGATTGCCCAGGGCTACGGGTGGTTGGTGGGAGGAGGAGGCACGCAGTGAGTTTCATGGATTCCTACTGACCGCACCGGAATACTGGGTGGCTGTCTGGAGGAAGAGGCATGTGGCGGGTCTCTGGGACTCAGACCGATTGTACGGGGCCCCAGGTGGCTGCTCAGAGGAGGGGCTGCATACCCAGGCGATTAGGTGCAGAGCAGGGTCCCAGGATCTAGGAGGCTTCTTGGTGGAAGAGCCGCACAGAGACACGCTTAGGGGCGGAGCGAAGGTTCCAGGACTGCGGGCAGATTCTCTGAGGAGGGGCAGCCTAAGGAGATTCATCTGCGAAGGGTGAGGCTCCCAGGCCCAGGAGGTAGGGCCGGGCCCCTGGGAACTTTGCAGAGGAAGGCAGCCCAGCCCAGGCGGTAGCTGTAAATTGAGGGAAACCTCTAGGAGGGAACTGACCAGTGAGACCTCCCCACCGGGTGAGTCTTCCCTGCCAGGTGAGGTTTCCCCACAAGGACAGTAAAACCAGAGACACAGGCCCAAATAGGCCTTGCCTCAGCGAACAGCCTAGTTCCCCTTTGGATGACCATTGGTCAACAAGTGGAAGCACCTCTGCCCACTAGCAGGGAATAAACCCCACCTGAAGCCCACCACTCCTAGAGAGGCAGCTTCCTTGTGGAGCACCGCATTATCAACTTCCTCCAAGACTTCAGCCTACTGAAGGCTAAGAGGGGATATATACAGAAATCTTCAGGGACATTGTAAGTCAATAGAGGAAATCAGCAATATCTCAGCGGTCCACTGATACTTGAACAATATGAGAAAACAAGCAAAGGAAATGCTGCAAACAAATCTAGATGTTACATCAATAAAACCCAATGACAGCATGGCAGAAGAAATGACAGAAAAGGAGTTCAGAATGTACATAATTAAAGTGATCAGGGAAGCAAATGATGAGATAAAAGAGCAAATGCAGGCATTGAATGATCGCACCAATCGACAGTTAAAAGAGCAAATACAGGAAGCAAAAGATCATTTCAATAAAGAGTTAGAGATATTGAAAAAAAAAACAAACAGAAATCCTTGACATAAAGGAAACAATAAACCAAATTAAGAACTCCATACAAAGCATATCCAGTAGGATAGAACACCTGGAAGACAGAACCTCAGACATTGAAGACAAAATATTTAACCTTGAAAACAAAGTTGAACAAACAGAGAAGATGGTAAGAAATCATGAACAGAATCTCCAAGAACTATGGGATATCATGAAAAGGCCAAATTTAAGAATTATTGGGATTGAGGAAGGCCTAGAGAAACAAACCAAAGGAATGAACAATTTATTCAATGAAATAATATCAGAAAATTTCCCAAATCTGAAGAATGAAATGGAAAACCAGGTACAAGAGGCTTATAGGACTCCAAATACACAAAATTACAACAGACCCACACCAAGGCACATTATAATGAAAATACCTAACATACAAAATAAAGACAGAATTTTAAAGGCTGTGAGAGAAAAGAACCAAATTACATTCAGGGGGAAACCAATACGGATATCAGCAGATTTTTCAATCAAGACCCTAAAAGCTAGAAGGGCCTGGAACAACATTTTTCAAGCCCTGAAAGAAAATGGATGCCAAACAAGAATCTTATACCCAGCAAAACTTACCTTCAAATTTGACGATGAAATAAAATCCTTCCATGATAAACAAAAGCTAAAAGAATTTACAAAAAGGAAGCCAGCATTACAGAACTTTCTCAGCAAAATATTCCATGAGGAAGAGATGAAAAACAAAGAAGCAAATCAGCAAAGGGAGGAATTATCCTAAAAGAATTGTCAAATAAAGGAGGAAACAAGTTGTGTCAAACAAATAAATAAACAAAATTTAAAAAATGAACCAAATGACTGGGAAACCAAATCATTTCTCTATAATAACCCTGAATGTTAATGGCCTGAATTCATCAATGAAAAGACGTTGACTGGCAGACTGGATTAAAAAGAAAGATCCAACAATATGTTGCCTGCAAGAGACTCACCTCATAGAAAAAGATACCCATAGACTAAAGGTGAAAGGATGGGGAAAAACATACCATGCACATGGACTCAGCAAAAAAGCTGGAGTATCCATCCTCATTTCAGATAATGTGGACTTCAAGCCAAAGTTAGTCAGAAGGGATAAAGAAGGTCATTTCATACTGCTTAAGGGAAGCATAAATCAGCAAGATATAACAATCATAAACATCTATGCCCCAAACAGTGGCTCATCCATGTATGTCAAACAAATCCTTCTCAATTTCAGAAACCAAATAGACCATAACACAATAATACTAGGTGGTTTTAACACGCCTCTCTCATCACTGGACAGATCTTCCAGACAAAAATTGAACAAAGAAACCATAGATCTCAATAACACAATCAATAATTTAGACTTAACGGATATTTATAGAATATACCATCCAACCAAGAGCGGATACACTTTCAGCAGCACATGGATCCTTCTCTAAAATAGACCATATATTATGCCACAAAGCTAATGTTAGCAAATACAAGAAGATAGAGACACTACCATGTATTCTATCAGATCATAATGGATTGAAGTTAGAAATCAATGAAAGAGTAAAACACAGAAACTATTCCAACATCTGGAGATTAAACAATATGCTATTATATGATGAATGGATAACAGAAGATATTAGGAAGGAAATTAAAAAATTCTTAGAGGTAAATGAGAACAAAGAAACATCATATCAAAATCTCTGGGACACTATGAAAGCAGTACTTAAAGGGAAATTTATTTCATGGAGCGCATTTAATAAAAGAAGTAAAACTCAAAAAATAAACGACCTAACGCTACAGCTCAAATCCCTAGAAAAAGAAGAACAGACCAGCACCAAAAGTAGTAGAAGACAGGAAATAGTTAAACTCAGAACTGAAATCAATAAAATTGAAACAAAAGAAACAATACAAAAAATTGACAAAATAAATAGTTGGTTCTTCGAAAAAATAAACAAAATTGATAAACCTTTAGCCACACTAACAAGGAGAAGATGAGAGAAAACCCAAATCACTAAAATTCGGAAAAGGAAATATCACACAGACACGAGTGAAATACAAAACATAATTAGAAGCTATTTTGAAAATATATACTCCAACAAAATAGAAAATTTTGAAGACATCAACAAGTTTCCTGAGACATATGAATTGCCTAAACTGAACAAGGAGGACATACACAATTTAAATAGACCAATTTCAAGTACTGAAATAGAAGAAGTCATCAAAAGCCTACCAACAAAGAAAAGTCCGGGACCAGATGGGTTCTCAGCCGAGTTCTACAAAACCTTTAAAGAAGAGCTCATTCCAATACTTCTCAAAGTATTCCATAAAATAGAAGAGGAGGGAACCCTCCCAAACTCATTCTATGAAGCCAATATCACCCTGATACCTAAACCAGACAGAGACTCATCAAGGAAAGAAAATTTCAGACCAATATCCTTAATGAACATCGACGCAAAAATTCTCAACAAAATTTTAGCAAATCGCATACAAAAACATATTAAAGAGATAGTGCACCATGATCAAGTGGGTTTTATCCCAGGGATGCAAGATTGGTTCAACATCAGGAAATCAATAAATGTCATTCACCATATCAATAGACTTAAAGTCAAGAATCACATGATTATTTCAATAGATGCAGAAAAAACATTTGATAAAATACAGCACCCCTTCATGCTCAAAACACTAGAAAAAATAGGGATAGTGAGAACATTCCTTAACTTTGTAAAGGCCATCTACGCTAAGCCCATGGCTAATATCATTCTAAATGGTGAAAAACTGAAAGCATTCCCCCTAAAAACTGGAACAAGGCAGGGATGCCCTCTTTCACCACTTCTATTCAACATCGTTCTTGAGACTCTGGTCAGAGCAATTAGACAAACCAAAGAAATTAAAGGGATACGAATTGGAAAAGAAGAACTCAAACTATTCCTGTTCGCTGATGACATGATTATATATTTAGAGGAACCTGGAAATTCCACCAGAAAACTCTTAGAACTCATAAGTGAATTCAGTAAAGTAGCAATAAAGCCTAGAGGAGGAGAGTAAAACCAACCAAGACACTTTGAGGCTGGGTCGTTCTTTTACTTAATTATTAATTTGGGGGTACTGGAAATTGAACCCAGGGACACTTTATCACTAAGCTATATCTTCAGTCTTATTTATTTATTTATTTATTTATTTTTGAGACAGGGTCTCACCAAGTTGATTAGGGCAGTTGCTGAGGCTAGCCTTGAACTTGCCATCCTCCTGCCTCAGTTTCACAAGTAGCTAGAATCATAGGCATGCACCACCTCTTCTGGCCTGAGGCTGGGTCTTTCTTAAGCACAACTGCACCCTAGAACTTAGCACAATGCAATTCTCAAATTTTCATTATAAAAAGGAATGAGAATAAGAAAGGCAGCTACATTAATGAGTGGATAAAATGGGGTAGAGTGTAAAATATGATAACATTTCAGGAGACTTCTCACAGTACAAAATCAAAAAATACAAAATAGTAAAAGGTAGATGCCTATGCACATAAATATTGGTATATACAAGGTGCATCAACACCCACTGCCATGCCTAAAGAGGGAAAATATTTTGTAGTAGCTGAAATATATAAAATTTCCATATGTTTGCATTTCTATAGATAAGATCAGTTGGAAGGAACCAACATTTTATAAAACCAGGTTTTAAAAATAGCGTTTTGAGCTATTGACTAAGGCAGAGAAACAAAATCCTATCCTACTTAGAATAATGGGTTTCATTATAAAAATAAACACAACTTAATATTGAACAGGATTCAAGGGTATTTTGCACTTTTAATCACACAAAATAGCACTGAGGTGAACAGTTCTGTTAAACAAATTACCATATAAAAAATAAATCCTCTCTTTGTTTGTTTAAGTAGCAAGCCTATCTCATTCATTTGGCCTAAAACTAATTGAGTGAGTCTCATCTATTCTGTGAACTGCAATGAAGTAGGACAAGGGATTAGGTTGGAGCAAGTGAACCTTTGAGGTTATGCAGAGCAGGACTAAGGACAGTCTTCTCCTAGACCATCGAAGAGGTCAAGGCTAGAGCAAAGCCAGCTAGGACAAGGAACTCTTCCCCCACAATTGATAAATAATCAATATTAAGGTCACAGCAACTAAGAAGGTCTGGGACAGTGCTAGCTTTGGTTTTATATTGTGTTCATTTCTCACCATTTCATAATGAAGAAGATAATTCAAAACAATTTAATAACTTCCAAGTTGCAGCTCTTTATTGGGCTTTCTACAAAAAGGGAGGTTGACTTCAGCAAAGTAAACAAAGGCTTCTCCCCAAGCAAAAGTTTCCAAGAATTATCAGTGCACTTTGTGGGGATAAGACTCAGAGAAATATTCAGTGAAGGTAAAATGGGTGATTTCTAAGAGCAAAAAAAATGATGTCCCAAGAATCTCAACTTTATAAATAAGAGGCAACACAAAAGGTAAGGTAAAAATAGGTTTTATGTTAGAATATAAACACATCTGAATATTTTTAAGGTATTGATCATATGAGCCACCAAGAATCTACTTACATCAACACTCTAATTGCCCTCCGTTTTAGCCATCTAACATCCACTCATCCTTTTTAAAAGAATACTCTTTCTTTTAATGGAACTGTTCATACCTTCCAAGTTATGTGGTTTTGGTGGGTCAGTTTTTGGTGGGACTTCAGTCTATCAAAGTAACCCTTGTCACTGGCCAGGGTGAGTGGCTCAGATACAGGTACGTGAATAAATTAAAGCAATGAGACTCAGGCAAGAACTTTGGTTTGGCTTTGGAGATAGAAACTCTCTTTTCTGCTGGACCTAAATAATAGAGTTAGGTAAATGCCTGCAACTATTGTTACATTGCTTCCATGGGAAGATAAGAGGGAAGAAGAAATAAAGGGTGCCTAGAGGTAGAGAAACCACTTCCCCTTGGTTATTTTTGAGCCTGTAGACTAAATCATATCTGAAGCCAGCTTATCCTTAGAATTTATAGGTAGGAGTCCAGGAAATTCAGTTCTTGCTTAAGTTAACATGGGCTGACTTTTCTTTTACCTATCTCCAACAGAGTCATGACTGACCAAGGAATACTCTCATGAAAGTTATAGGCATTTACTTTCAATAACAATACTTCAGGTTTGGAAGAGAGGAGCCATGTTAATAACTATCAATGCAGAGTCTTGTCTTTTGGGTTCTGTGAAGAAAAGCCAGAAAGTTCTCACTTCATTGTATTTATGTTGTATATGTTTCTTTTAAAGACTATTAACTATTTAAGATGCAAAATAGCCATGTTTAATATAATAATATATGCTATATAATGAAAATACTAAGTATATAAAAATAGGGGCACAAAGTAGAAATAGAAAACATGGAATCATATTCTCAAGGTTTTACACTGTTCATGTGTTAACATGACACATTTGAAATAAAATTGAGAACTAGAGATACATTCTACAGTAATTCCAAGAGGAATTACTAAAAATAGCACAGAGGCAAAGCTAAAAACTGTATACAACCCAAATGCACATCAAAAGGAAAATGGATAACTAAGTGCTATATTCATAAAATGGACTACTCATCAACAAAAATAAAAGTGAAAATAATCAGACACAAAAGAATTAATTTCACATGCATACTACATGATTCATGTTATATGATATTCTAGAATAGTCAAAGCTAACAATTAGCTATAAAAATTTGCAAGCGTTTCCCCCAGGCAGGTCTGATTGACTCTAAAATGATAAGAAGGAACTTTCTAGCGTAACAGAAAATGTTCTGTATCTTGTGGTAATTGCACAGGTACTTAAAATAATGAAAACTCTTTCATCTGAACAATTAACATTCAAAATATAAATGTGTATAAATTTTACCTCAATAAAAAATTAAATAAGATTAAGTTTCTATAGGACTTTAAAAGTCCAAGGCAGTGCTACGGAATAATGCATATGAGTGGAATGGAATGGCCTTGGTATAACCGAAGGCTTCAGAAAATACAGCACAGCTTTAACACTTGAAGGACTCTACTAGAAGGGCCTAACAGAGGAAGAACAGCAACCCTATTACCTTCAGCCTAAACAGTACAGGGAGGCAGGGCAGAGACCGGGGACAATGGAAAGTGTCCTTTTCATAAAGCGCATGCCAGTACCCATGAACAATCCCCACAGAGCGCTGTCAATACTGTCAAGGATGCTGACTGCTGGACACACAGCAGTGGCTTTGGCACCAGAAACAGCTTCAGAACAATTAATGGCTGCACCAGCAGCAGAGATGCGGGTGGCAGCATCGAGTTTTCCCAGTGAGAGTTCACCTCATCATGTGGCAGTGATTGAGAGAACATAGGAATTGTTTAGGAGCATAGTCAAGATGTACCCTGGAACTACCCAGAAATAAGTCAGGGAGTCTCCAAATAGGACAGCAATTCCAAAAGCAGTTGGTGGAGATGAGAGCTAGAGAAATATCACTTGTAGACTATGCACATGACTTCACTTTTACTAGTGTGAGGTGGCCTGAGGAGACATGGATGATGCATTCTAAAATTATTTCGCTGGTTGGTTTTTTTTTCTTTTTAAACTCAAATAGACATCTTTCCTTTGCTCAAAAAGAGGTGAAGCTCTAATTCTACCATATTCTGAAGTGTACCATATTCTGAAGTGTACAGATATTTAAAAGGATCACACAATCATAAATTTAAGAGCTAAATGGAACTCTACTTATTGTAAGAAGTCAAACTATTATTAACGTCTTAAACTGGCTTTCTCTTTCACTATCACAGTAGTTCACGAACTTCACCATATACCTGGATGACTTGATAAATCATGTATTTTAGCCCCCAACATCATGATTTCTCACTTGGTAAGTTTCAAGTAGGGTTTGGTAATTTTCATTTTTATCCAGACCCAAGATGATGCTCATGCTTATTTATTCTCAGCCTGAGTGTGGGACTCAAAGATCAGGGGGCAAACTTTGTGTGTGTGTGTGTGTGTGTGTGTGTGTGTGTGTGTGTGTGTGTGTGTGTTTTCAATGGAAATATGGATGAAGAACTGATTTGTTGGGTTCTTATTATGTTCCAGGTTCAATATCACACCCTTCATCTCTCTTAATTCTAAACAACCACCCTGTATGAATAGGGTGCTTTTCTTCAGTTTACAGCTCAGAAGGATTAAATGACTTGCATAGTCATGCAATCAGTAAGTGACCAGGTTTGAAATATTTTACCTGGTTTCAAAGTCCACGTTCTTCCTACTACATCACAAAGAAAGGAGAGTTGGTCAGTCATGCCTCTTAACAGGAATCAGTAGCCAAGAAAACCCATAAAAAAATGTATTTTTTTTCCTAAAAAATTTAAAACCCCATAAAAAATCACCAATTTTTTAAAAGAGAAAGAATGGCATATCAATAGAATAGAATTCAAAAAATGGGAAAAGTTAAAGGTATCTTGTTTACTATTAAAGCCGTACTGCCTGGCAGTTACCCCCAAGGGAGTTTTAGAAACCTGAATTTCTTACATCTTCTGTATAAATCCACCTCCTGATAGCCAGCAAGAATGCCAAGGCTAACAAAATAACAACAGCTGGATGATGCTGAGATTGATGATGGGGTTATTTACCAACCTTCAGCGATAGAGAAAATACTTGGGTCTCAGCCTCATGTGGTTTTCAGGGACAATAGTGACCACCTGCTCCCATCGCTGGTTTGTTTTTCTAAATAACATGACTTTTAAAGTGAAGCAGCAGTAGTAATAGAATCACACCATCTGGGTATGACAGGAACCCTCCTGTGTCTACATTTCCCCAAAGTTGATAACCAAACTCCAACTGTGTATTTATCTCAAATCACTTAACAACAGCAAATTATCAGAAGGCTAAGTCTAGCTAGATTCCAATAGTTTTAAAAGGTGTCTGATTCAACGATTGAAGCTGAAAAAGATTAGCACCCCAGGAGAGAACAGGAGCATCACATACATTCAAAGGTGAATGAAAGAATCACAAGTTCACCTCAATGGTGCTGAGTGAACTAGAGAGGCTCAAGGTTAAAGAGCTCTGGAGCATATCCGATATGGTGTGAGGACAACAATGAGCTGCCTGCTTAAGTATGTTCTTTTTTGGGGGAAGGGGTACCAAGAATTGAATTCAGGGGCACCTCAACCACTGAGCCACATCCCTAGCCCTATTTTGTATTTTACTTAGAGACAGGGTCTCACTGAGTTGCTTAGCACCTTGCTATTGTTGAGGCTGGTTTTGAATTGGCAATCCTCCTGCCTCAGCCTCCCAAGCCGCTGGGATTATAGGCATGTGCCACTGCGCCCAGCTCAAATATGTTCTTGATGAACTTGGTCAAAAATAGTCACATACACAGGCATGTGCACACACATGCATAGGCACACACACACACACACACACACACACACACACACACACACATACATTATGAAATTTACCACCAGAGTTCATGATTCAAGAAATTTTAGGGGTAGGAACCCTATATTTCCCAAGTATTCCAGGGGACTTTGATTGCCAGGGGGTTAGCATTAATGATAAGTAAAATGTAACCTCCTAATTTTAATAGAAATGATCCTTAAGGTTATCAAAGGAAAGAGAAGTGGTGGTTTGTGTTCCAACAGAGACCAGTGGAAGTGAGAGTCCTTGAATGCTCTAGTTTGCTAGTCTCAAGCTTCACTGGGAAGCATCAGCAGTGACTGGATGAGTTGTCAGCAAGTGTTGGTAGAAATAATAGCATTGACATCAAGAAGTGATGGTGTCTAGTATTCATAACAGATGCCCAGTGAAATAGATTATCTAAGCAGAAAACCAGTGCTGTTCAGCAATATTGATGAACAACAGCAAGGAGCAACATGGTATGTGGTTGGCTCCTGGATTTGTTCATGGACTTGCTTAGAGACACTTCATGCGCACCTTTGAACTGGGTGAGTATTCTGCAACTTAAAAATATTTTTAAAGGTAGTTATCAAGTGAAATTTTCTCTTCTTGTTCATTTACACTCCTGGTATTTTTAAATATTTTTTTAATTGTAGATGGACACAATACTTTTATTTTATTTATTTATTTTTATGTGGTGCTGAGGATCAAACTCAGTGCCTCACATGTGCTAGGTGAGTGCTCTACCACTGAGCCACAACCTCAGCCCCCATCCTGGTATTTTTAGTAACCATTTTTATAGAGTTTTTTAATTCCAATAAGAGATTTTTAGTGTCATTAAATATGTGAAGCTATTTTATAAACAAAGCACATTATTAATCAATATATAATTTTACATATCATACATAATCAGGTATGTAACACCAGTGTAATACTAGTCTTCAAATCAGTACTTAAATTAAAAATGTACCTTTAATTGAAACTAGAGCATGTAAACCATATGAACATACAAATTGACAGAATAGCTACGCAAACATTGTAGTTCCCTCTTTCATTCTTTCATCTTTTCAGCTTATGAAAATCATCATTATTTTAGTCCATGGGAGTATGTTGAGATGCATAAGTAGTTAAATATTTTGTAGTTAAATATACTCACAAAGGCAAGGCAATAATAGACTTTCATTTTTTACTCATGCAGAATCTTCTCGAACTATCATAATGATCAGTAATCTTGAATGATAAGAAATGATCTCGGTGGGTCCACGGATCTACTGAATACTCAGCCCCTTTAACACTGCATTGAAAATAAGTGTGTTCTTCACATCCACTTTCAAGTAGCAGAATTAAGGGAAATTCAATAATGAATGCAAATCATAAAATAAGACTACGGTAATTTCTTAACTTTTTACTGCAGCTCTTAGTATTTACAAATACATTATTCAGTAACGCATTTATTCCCTCCTTCAATGTATAATAATGGAAATGTAAAATCCACACAAACAAAAAATAGCATTTCAGCTTCTCCATATCACTCCTACAGAGCACACCCCTCTAATCATATGTATGCCTAAGAAAGAAAAAGAAAAATATCCTCTAGCAGTGTAATTGGAACTACATTATGATTGGAATTTAAAAGAACAGATGAAGAATAACAAATCAACACATGCTATTTTAATTATCCTTGGGTACAAAATATACAGGATCCAGAACACTCTCTCATGGTACACTGCATTTCTAAGTTAGAATTATTAAACTTTTCGGCTTGGTATTATAGATACTATCTAGCCCTATTCTTTCATGCTATAAGAGTAAAGAATGAATCTAAAAGAGTGACAAAATAATTTTAAAGTCCTTAGTAATAATTACAAAAATAAATGCAAATAAATGAGAAAATGTGCAATAAAATATCTTCATCTCATAACTGAGAAGCACTGTTTAAATATACTTGCCTCTCAGCCTGACCCAAGCCTTGAACATCCCCCCTATCTCTCCATGCTATTCATTCTCAAATGTTTTCCCAGCAAGATTTTTCCTGCCCATCCTCTCTAAGGCTCTGTGATCTAAGACATTCTCTTTAGAGATTCATCTTCAACTATCCTGCTATTGTTTGTTTGCTTGCTTTGCAACCTCAGTTCCCCACCCTCTTTTTTAAAAAACAAGCTTCACATGGGCAGGACCCTCATCTGAATTGTCCATGGCTCTGTTCCCAGCACAAGGTCCCAGTGAGGTCAAGCAGTAAACAAAACCAGCAGCATGGTGGGAACTTTGGGGAGAAGGTGCTGAGGGCCATGAATACTGCAGCATACAGAGACATTGTCTCAGACCCCATCAGGGAATCCATATGTTCTCTGAAGCCAAACCAAGACCTTGGGTTGAGGGATATGAATGTGACTATCTACACACCACCGACCTTCAGTGGGCATCTGATAAACCTGAGAGAATGAATGAATAATGGAACCTGGACGTTGTGAAGTTTGTTAAAACAGTATAAATAGTCACATTAAGGCTTTCCATCATGAATATAAATTCGAAACAGTAATTCTCCTTGATTAACAGAATGAAAATCTCCATTTGAATTTTTGAAAGGAAAAGATCACCCTTCATTTTTCTAACTGAGATTTTCTATAGCATTCTAACTACCCCTATCTGCAGTTTAACAATTTGTAATCCAGCAGTCAACTGTGGTCCAGAGAGCACAAGAAGATATTTTGAGAAAGAAAGGAAGACCAAATTTACATAATTGTTGTATAGTATATTGTTTAATTGTTCTATTTATCACTAGCCAATGCTGATAATAATTTACTATTGTCAATGCATAAATAAAATTTTACCATAGGTATGTTTATTTTGGAAAAAATAGCATCTGTCTCAGTGCCACCAAGCATCCAATGGGGGTCTTGAACATGTATTTTGAGGATTGGGGGGGTATTACTGTAGTTATTACCATGACTAAAGGTGGAACAAAGTGACCATGTGCTTTCCCCTGAGCCAAGTATTAAAGGGGACAGAGTACCATTCCTCCATGCTGGTCTGACAGCCTTCTAAGGATTAAGAATGCCAACACTTGTGGGAAAGCAAACAAATTAGAGAAGTGAAGCAGGTGGAGGACAAGAGGAGGAGCCACCTGGACAAGGTGTGTCCTCTCATATTCTGAAAACACATTCTAGGTCTCTGTTTCAGTGTCACCTTGCCCAATATTGGATTTACAACAGCCACCAGAAATACCACCATTACCACACTGAATCTCTTTCTTTGTTTTTATAGCACTTATTACTTTCTGAAATTACATTTTTTAAAACATTTTTCCCCTCATTGGCTTTTTTCCTCTAAAACAGTAAACTCCATAAAGTCAACTTCGTTTCATGAACCACTGTACTTTCTGAAAGAATGAGCAGCAGTAGAATATGTCCCAGAGTCATCTATTTCATTACCTGGCGTGCTTCCTACACTACAGGGGCTGTGGTGGAACAGCCCATTCACCCATCCTGAGTAACGGCTGTATGGTTTTGAGCGTCTGTCCCCATCTTACTGGAATCACACTTTCAGCTCACAGAAACAAACAAACATAAGAAATAAGCCAAAGAGTGAAAGGATAGCTAAGAAGGAAATGGCAATAAAGAGAAGAAACTAGAAAAAAAAAAAAAAAAAAAAAAGGCAAAAATAAGGAGACAAAAAATAAAAGTTGTGGAATGGGAAAAGGGAGAATGTGGGAAAGAAAGAAAGATGATCTACAGTCAGCTATATGTGAGGGAAAGTCATACATTTCTGTCCATACTTTTGTCTTTTTTCTCTGCTAACAAATACACGTTTTGGGGAACTTTAAAAGATATCTTTGAAAGACTCCTGCTGTCCCCTCCTGGCAAATCCCCTGAGCTGAAGGCTCCTTCTCCATTCAGGCCTTTTTTCTCAGGCCCTCTAACATTCCCAGTGTGCCCTAGTCCTGCTGTCTCCTCTGGGTTGGCCTCACTCTGCAGGCAGGTGATGAGCTTCAGTAGTCTCGGCTTCTGTGCCTCAATCAGTGCTGACTCTTTCACCTCCTTCTATTTGCACTGCTAGTGGTGATTTTTCCACCATTCAAACCAACATTCTCCTCATCCTCTCCTTTGACCCCTTGTCCCCCAAAGCATCTTCCCACCCTGCCCTTCTCAGCATCTCAGATCCTGGAGCTTATTGGCCTCACTCATTGCAAGGCTGAATCAGGTCATCTTGTGCAACCTTCATGTTACCTTCTCTTGTTTGAAGGATAATATACTCTTTTAATGGATCACATTGCCTCTGCCAATGGGTAAGAAGCCTTCTTAGAAAAAGGTGACTCTCCAAAAGTTCTGAACAGAACAGAACATGCAAACCAAAGTCATGAAATTAGTGTAAATGAGGGCTAAGGGATAGTTTAGCTTCATTTTTCACTTAATAAAACAACAAGAGAATAGAGAGTTGTGAACCTAAGAGGATGTAATATATGAATTCTACTTTTGAGCTATACCGTCAATAATTTTTTAGAGTAAAGGGAAAACATTTATTAAAAGAACACATCATTCAACTAGAAGTCCATTGTTCCCTGCAATGGAAACTTAGTAAAAGTTTAATAAAAGACTTAAAACACACACACACACACACACACACACTAGACTCACAGAACAAAATACAACATATTATTTATCTCATAAATTCAACTGCAAGTCCATGGGGTAGGGGGGACAAGAAAGAAAGAAAGGAAGGAAGAAAGAAAGAGGGGGGGGGAGGACGGAGGGAGGGAGAGAGGGAGGAAGGAAGGAAAAAAGAAAGAGATGGAAGGAAAAGGAAAGGAACTTTCTAAAATACCATCTTCTCTATACATGGTCCTGTGGCATGAACTCTGTGAATGGACATATAATAAGCCCACAGTTTAGTTATTAAATTATTGGGACAGAAATAAGACACATATTTGCATTTTTGCTTCTAAGCTGATAATAAGAATACCAACCTTTAAAAAATACATAAGCATTAGACTCAATTTTTTTTCTAGAAGGTGTTTTCAAACATGTCTCTTAACAAAAATTAGAAAGCACTGATAATACATGTGTTAGAAAGAATTCTTTTGAATACATTTGCAAAGCACAACCAACCTAATTCAATAATTTGCAAAGCAGTGTAAGGTAGAGGAAAGTCAGACCTGAGTTTTAGCTCTGGCTGCAGCAAGTATTAGCTTTGTGTCTTGGGCTAGTTATTTAACCTCTCTGAGCCTCTGCTTCTCAGTAGATAAAGCAGAGGTAACTTCTTCACAATACTATTGTTGGAGGACCAACTCATCTAAGGTCTGACATGCAATAAATACTTGCTCCCCTTTCCTTTATGAGGCACAAAATGTTTTTGTTGTTGTTGTTGTTGTTTTAAGGCTTTTCTTACTTTACAACAACTAATGCGAATTCATACTTTACAACAAATAATGTGAATTCATATAATCTTCACTGAATTTTATTTTATAGCTTTTGATTTAATGTAATTTGAAAAATTCTCCTTGTTTCTTTCTACCTAGCATAGTAACTTTATAAATATTTTATTTCCAAATCCTTCATCTTATAGTCCAGCATGACAGTAAAACCTCTTTGTTATCTCAGCATTTTTATATCAATGACTACATTTCTAGCACACAGCTTTATTTTTTTCTCTAATTCCATCCATTTACAGTTTTCTTTATGGATACACTATGCTCTAAAATATATGTATAAACTGGGTGATTAGAATCATTACTTTATTGACCTGACTGCTCAGGATCAATTAGATTCAGGCTCCATGTGCCAATAATACTGAGTCTATACTCAAATGGACATTAATAATGACATTGGGCTTTGCCTAAGTTTCAAATCTTGAGTGGATGGTGTAAGAATGGCTCATCAGAATGTGGTGAGTTACAGCAACACTATATTGAATTGGTAGACAGAGGTGCAACACTCAAGTAGCTGGAATATTATTCTTGGCATAATTTTATCTCTATTTATGGGAACCATCCAGAAGATTCCCTGTGCTTTTAGGTCTAAGGCATTTCCAAAGGCTTCTCCACCCCTCTTCAACTGAGGTGCCCGGTATCTAGCCCTACCACCTTAAATACTCAGTGTTCTCAAATTACCACTGTCTAACTTATCCTATGCTTAACTACCTCATGGCCATTGATCTCAGTGAAAGCTTAGCAGGAAGGCAAGTTGATGAAACACACAAAAACCATAATGGCAATTTAGTTCAAGAGAAAATAAAAGTGCAAGTTCTTGGGTTGAAAAGTTTAGTTGGTAAAATAGGTACCAGGAGATTTACCTTTTTGTGTTATTTGTAAAATAAACATACTTCATATACATAAATCTGAATGGAATCAAAGGAGATATAAAAAATATGAAAGTTATCTCCATTGGGAAATGTTCACTAGAAGAATATAAACTAGTTTTTATTTTAAACATGTGATCTCAAGTAGATTTTCCTTTTTTTTTTTATTTGTGTAGTAATAAGAGGAACTTCCATTTTTCTGAAAGACTCGATATGATAGGATAATGTTGGAAAACTCTGGTAAAAGGAATAGGCAAGTGAAACACATGCTTTAAGAAAAGAGGACTCATCTTAACTGAAGCAGGTGTTGATACATTAATCCTCTCCTCCTTCCCTCTCCCCACAAGATACACAAAAATAACACTGGCAAAGATAGCCCCTGTCCTGGCCTATTCTTTCCCTTACTGGGGTTACTCTGAAAAAGCATGACAGAAATACAAAGGTCAGGCTCTAGCTTGGCTCCCTTTTTTTCTGGCTTGGTCTGCCCTTTCAATAAAGGCAGAGAGTTCAACATACATTACAAAAGTGAAATAAGTAGTGTGGAGTTTGTTCAGACCCTCAAATTGAGGCAAAGATGTTTAGGAAGAACTAATGAGTTCTGGAAATGTCCTATTGGTCCAAGGCCAATAGGCACTCACAGCACCTCACTTCATCCAGTCATGGAAGCTGCCATAAAATGATGTCCTCTCCTTTGTCTACCTAACATTGATGAGTCATTAAGTTCTTTATTTCTAATTTCAATAAATTAAAATGAGGACTCACACTTTAATTTTTGTATTGTTTAAAATGTCCCCAACTAAAGAAACTATAAATTCACATTGACAACATTTAAAGTCAAAGCCATTAGCCTTCAGTTAGACCCTTTCTTGCTCTTCTTTGTAGACTCTCTTCTGTCTTCAGTTCTTAAATTTTGATAAATTGTAGGGCTCAGTAATCTGATACCATTCTCATACCACAAACTCTTTTCTGGGGGAACAGCAGGTGAAGGGTGCTAGGGGTTAAATCTAGGAACTCACATATGTTGTTTTAGTCAGCTTTGTCTTTGTGACCAAAAGACCTGAGTAGAACAATTAGAGAAAGAAAAATTTATTTGTGGCTCACAGTTTCAGAGGTCCATAGACAGCCAACTCCATAGCTCTGGGCCCAAGATGAGGGAGAAGATCATGGCAGAAGAGCATAGCAGAGGAAAGGAGTTCAGGACACAATCACCAGAAAGGTGAGAGAGAGAACTCTGCTCACCAAGAACAAAATATAAACCCCAATGGCATGCCCCTAGGGACCTACCTCCTCCAGTCACATCCTACCTGCCTATAGCTATCACCCCATTAATCCATACCAGTTTAGATTAGATTAAGGTTCCACTAAACTTTGTTACATTGTCTCACGCATTAGCTTTTGGGGGATACCTCATATCTAAACCATAACATATGCTAAGCACAATTCTGCCACTAAGTTACATCCCCAGTCCCCACAAACTCCTTAAGCACTTTTAACTCCTCCAGAGGCTTCAACCCCACGATTTGCTGGTGGTTCTACATACCTGTATGTCTAAAATATCCCTTAAGCTTCACACACAGGTAGAAGCCTTGTAGATGAACCTCACATTTCAGTCTCTAGTCGGACAAAATCCTGTCTTCCTCATTGAGCCATATGCTTGTTTTATTTTCTACTTTGTTGAGTTTAACCTCCTTCTAATCCCTGCTCATGAAGCTAGAAAACTAGGAAAAGTCTCCCTGCCTTTCTCTGTTCCTCTTTCAATATCAAAGCATGTCAGCCTCCTGTTGGTTTTGTGAGGCTCCAGTTCAAAGTGTTGGCATTGTGTCCCCTTGCACTATGCTTAATAACATTTGCAAAAGTGGTTCTCACCTAGCTGCACATTATAAGTCATCTTGGGAGGTTTTTTAATATATAATGTCTGATCACCATTCATTCTGAGAAATACTGATTTAATTAGTCTGAGATGAACTCAATCCTGGATAGTGTGAAAAAAGTGTCATAGGTGATTTTAATGAGCAGAGACTCACAGGTTTAAAAGCTACCCACTGTTCTCAGGGTTCAGTACAAATTCAGATGCCCAATCAATAAGGCTTCTCACAAAGTGGTCCATACATTTCTGCAGCATCACCTTTTGTCCCCACTCCCCAACCCTCTGCTATGAACACCTTAAATGACAACAAATGAAAGTAATTAAATTGTCTTCCATGTTTAGATGTTTTCTCTTTTCCCTTAATGTTTTTTCATATTCTGTTTCCTCTGCCTATAATATTTGTCCTTATTTCTTTACCTGGATCATCTTTATCTGTGTTATCCTTAACAACATGATACCATCACAAATATCCCCCAAAACTCAGGTAGGGATACCTGTCCCCTATAGTAACATAGGTCTCTTTGTTTTAGGGCATTAGTCACTCTGAGAAATTTTTGGAACTTTACTTCCATGACTCAGACTATGCATAGGGACTAAATGGCTTTGTTTGTCTTATCAGCACCTGGCATGGTGGATTCTTTATCTGTGCTCATCAAATGTTGTGTGAATGTTCCTAGGAACATGTAAAATTGAATTATATTCTTAAATTTAATCTAATTTAGAAAAAAGTTGTTTGTATCTCTTCAATACATTTATAATATTTTCACCAGTTTTCAAACTCAACTCAGTAGCCTTTAATTCATTCTCTGTGTTCAACTCACTGCACCACATGGAAACACATTGCTGAGTGGTATTCAAAGATATTTCCCAACAGCAAAATTAGGACCCTCCTAATTCCATTAGTTTCTGTTAAAAATATTTACTACGAAAAAAAAGTTTTTATGAACAATATTTATGAATGTGGCTTACCAGATTTTGATTGGAAACAAAATTTTCATATTCTGGTACTTTCTATGAAGATAAAATTACCAAATATAAGAAATAAGATTTGGGGAAGACTATAGAGACAATAAGGGTGACTTTATAATGTGGGGATTAAAAAAAAAACATGACTTCTGTCTTGACAAGTGCCCCATCTTTTGCTTGACCCATTTCCACTTTTTGGTAACTTCCAATTACATGCCACTGACTGTAGAATTTTATTTTGATTTTACTTTCAGAAAGCCTAATTCATGTAGTTACTTTATCATGGAATTTTGAGGCCAATAGATGGCAAGTTATACTGCAAGAAGAACAAAACAAGCACAGCTACACTTGCTGAATACCTCCATGTGACAGGTAATACGACAAGCACAGAATAAATATTCCAGCCCTCGTGGATTGCTTCTTGTAGCAGAGACAACCAGGTGTTCACCAAATGTTTGTGCTTCCCTGTCCAAAGAGAGGGACTATGCTACCCAGTCCCTTTGTAATCAGATGCTGTCGAATGCAAGTAAAATGAGATGCAATCCTTCAAAAACTTTATTTTCACAAATATTTTGCTGTATTTTCTCCTTTGGGTACTAAGAATAGATCTTTAAACTTTTAAGAAAAATGTTTAAAATGACAGTCACTGTATGTCTGTTCAAACAATACTCTGAGAACTAATCTACAGTGGTAAGCCCATGAAACACAGTTATCCCAATTATAAGACCAAGATAACTGAGTTTCAAAAACACCAGGAGATACAATGTTTCAAATACAATTAGAACAATTATTGCTTTATTCTCTTTTCATCTCAGGGCAGTTTTTTTTTTTCAGTATGCATCAACCAAACTTCAATGGAAATCCAAATCAAAGTCAAAATGTACTTCAGTAGATATGAAAGTCGCACGGTAGTGTGATATCCATTAACAAGTTCCCACAAGTCCACAGGATGTAGGAAAGGTGAGAGCTGCAATAGTTCTCAGGGACAACTGGGGTATATTGTCACTGAAAGTGGTGATTCTTTAAGGTATAAGTTTCAAAGCAAACTTATAAAGCTAAAAGTAGCAAATATTTTCACTTTGGCATAAATAGCCAGAAAAAAATTATGATAAAATAAAAATGGAAGGGTAGTGATATTCACCAATCAAGGGGAAGACATCTTGATAGACATGAATGCCAAAGCTCATGAAAGCTTGGAGATCTGTATGTTTCATGTTTAGAAAAGGAAAGAGCTGGGATTTCATACAGATCTGACATGTCATGTGCCTCATGCTGTCCCCCTAAGAAACATTCTTTACACTCACAATTCAAGCACATTCAGGGTAAGGCAGGCATCATAACTATATAAAGCGAACCAGATGGTGGAAGGTCATGAGACTTATCTGATGAGGATACCCACTTATCTTGCGCAGCATGATACCCATGCCATTTCTGATCATGCAGAACATGTGAGCCCAGGGTTGCTGTACCTCCAAAGAAGAGAGCAATTTGTCTTTTAATGTGAGATGTCACCATGTTTAAATATTAGCAATTAGTTACATATAACTAGTTGACTGCCAAGCACAACCTTGGGTTGGACTAGGACTAAAGACAGTCAGTTTGCATCTTATAATGTTAATGGTCATTCACAGCTGACTGGACTACTCAGAAGCAAGAAAGATAGCAAGGATTCCATGTGATACTTTCAGAAACTCCAAATATTAATTCTTAATGCCTAAGACTCCAAGTCCAGTGAAAGGACAAGGACACTTTTTGATAAGTAAAGGGAAAAAAAGGTAAATTCAACCTTATATGTCTGTGGAAAAACTTTGTAGCAATTGTCTACTTCCTGCCTGACCAACTAACACTAAAGGCTAATTTTTGAGGTGAACGCTTTTGGTTTAGACTAGGGTGGACCTATAGGGCTCTAATACCAGTCTTAACAACATTGTATTATTTCAGAGTAGGGCCAAGAGAAAAATCAAGGTTTCTGGTTCACTCTCAGATGGATCATATTTAGTCTAAGTTATCCTTATTAGAAGGGAGGAGATTCCCCATGGAGATGCTGGAAACAATTCTCTCTTATTAAAATACGGATCACCCACACAGAGGCTGAGCTGGGTCCTTTGAGACTGCCAAGACTGAGGCAGATTGCCTGACCCATGCTATTCCAGATGTGCTCTGGGCTGGGAAAGAGGCAGGGAGCCCAGAACATGAAGTGTGTGCTGGTTCATCCTGTTCACTTCTCAGTTTCCCTTCCTATTAATTTTGACTCTAACTACATTTATTCATAACCTTAGAGTGGAGAAGAGCCTCTGGCTAACCCAGACCACTTTGAATAAGTATGCAGAACAACTGAAATTAATATTTGAACTTTCCTAATCATATTAGACCACAGATTTAAAATCTCTGAAAGATATTCCATGAAAGTAAAAGCTAACTGGATCTGAAAACTCTATTTAAAGTTAATCACTAATGGAAAAGCTCAATGTGTCTACACTACATCTACATCCATGATATTTTTACTATAAGCTCATCTCACTTTATAGGCTAAAAACTTTCCACCAAATTGGTCACAAAGACTTTCTACAAGCAAATCCAATTTCCCTTTGAACTTTGTTATACAACTAGAAATTTGTATCCATGGGGGAATAAATGAAACAGATGGAACTAAACACTGTGGCAAGCAAAGAATTTAAATGATAGCCAGACTCAAAAGGATTGCAAAAAATATCATATTTCTTCCTGAATGAGAAAAATAATTATACTATTTTTCTAATCTCCCTACCTCTACAGTCATATATAGTTTCTCTTCGTATCATAGACATTTCTTAAAATGTAGAGATCTCATTTCTCACAGTTAAAAGGACACTTAAGAAATCCCAGTTCCTTAGCCTAGCACCATCATGAACTACTTGATAATCTTGAATGAGCTAGATACCTCTAGACAAAACAACACAGTTAAGAAGGAATGATCTCTGAAATATTTTCACAGCCAATAATTTTCATTTCTAATCACTCGGTAGAACTTTTTCTGCCTGAATGCTTTGTAATTTCCAGTAGATTTAAAAAATTATCACCTTTCACTGCTACTTGTAACTTCATAGTCTACATTCCTTAACATTTCCCCTCAAATATTTCCTCAAACTTCATGACCACCAGGGAGTAGAGAGCTGTGGACATATGGAGTATGGGGTGAATTGCTGCAGATCTACTGGGAAGCTTACAAATGTTGGAAAAGATATCTGTATTTTTTTTTTCCTAAGTGAGAAAGCACACAACAGTGAAAGTCAGAAGAAAGATTTAAATACTGATTGCGTGAATGTCGAAGATCTACTCAGGGTTTCCAAACTGTTGGGAGTTCCAGGAATAACTCATTATAGGATTTCCCCCAAATCCCTTCAATTCATTATGAACTTGATCTTTGTCAGCAGTTTGGACATTTTATAAACCTGATTAACTTTAAAGAAGATTATATATTTTAACTCCAGAAAAACATTTCAAGACATAAAAATGTGAATAACTATAAGAAATTTAGATGATCCTCCACCAAATTGCATTCCAAAATGAATGATCAGGGCCTTATTTTCATGAAGATAATCTGCATACTAATTTTGCACTAAATAGATAACCAATCAATATTTTAATACTCCCTAAATATTTCAACAATGAGCTTGGTTAATTTAATACAAAGAAGAGTATAAATACATTTTACAAACCTAGATGAGATAATCTATAAATATTGTGAAATTAGTCTCCTAGTCTACTATTGTAAATTATAAAATTAATATTAGTGCACAATGGAGAATTAAAAAAACTTGATAACTTAGTCTGAGCCTCTGTAGGGCATGTAGTTAAGGGGTACAGCCGGTCAAGATCCTGACCTCCTTCACCTCAAACTGTGAGAAACCTCCATGGTTTTCTGTGAGTGCTGAAGCGAAACAGTTTGAGAAGCCCTGATCTAAACCAGTTATTAAAATGCTGTATATAACTTTAAATTATTCATCCATCTTTTTAAAGATTGCATTTGGTTTTCATATCTAGTAAAACAGTTTAGTACACAAAGCTGTCTGCTGGAAATAAATTACCCAGGACAAGAACAAAGATTAAGGTGTAAAGATGTATCCTATAGAAAAACTTAACATACAAATAACTGAAAAATCACCTATAATTAAAAAATATGGAGTAAACCAATATTTTATATAATAGTTATTAGCCAATTTAAGCTATATTTCAGTAGAACAGCCATTGGAATGAGAAAATATACTTAACATTATATTAAAAAAAAATAAACCAGTACAAAATAATGTATACTATGGGGAAGCATACACACCAATGTATTGAAAATTTCTCTGGATAGTACAATTATGCAATTATGAGTGATTATTATGCTTTTTTATATTTTTAAGGATTTTCACATGTATTTTATAATTAAACATAATTTTCATAGAAAATTTAATTAAAATTTGCTTAGAAACAGGAGTGAAAATTAAACATTAAGTTCCATGTGAACAGCAACAGAGCTAATTTTCAGCAGTACTAACAAGGTGTTAGTGGAATTTGTGACAAGCATCCTTTCTGATTCATCAGTGCTTTTGCCATACCAGTTCTTAGCTCATTTGAATATACCCCTAGGAAAGGACATTTTTACTTTGTTTATATCACTAAATCAGATGCTCTCACAGGATCTAGCAAACATTGGCCTACAAGAAATGTTATGCCTGAATATGGGTTCAGGAAGTCTTTCAGCATGGTAATAAACTCAAACTCAAAAAAGTCTTCCCTGACACTTCAGAGAAAGGTGTTAAGAATCTAGGACATATTTCTTATGATTTGAAATGGGACATCAATGCCAAATGGGACATCAGTGTACTTTGGAACCACAGTACATGTCTATTAAATTCTATGTTCAGCTTTATGCATGGACTCTTCTTGGGCTACCTGTAAATATTCCAGTAAACAACATAATCTACTTTTAAAGAAGAATTTATTGGCATATAATAGTTGTTGATAATAGTGGAATTCATTGTGGCATATTTGTTCATGTATATGTAATTTAATTTTATTGCCCAGTACCTCTCTTGCCCTCCTTCCCTTCCTCCCCTGATCCCTTTACTCTAGTGGTATCCCTTTTATTCTCATGAGATCCCTTATTTTCCTTTTTTTCTCTCAAACCTGCACATATGAGAGAAAACATAAAACACCCGACCCTGACTTTGGCTTACTTTGCTTGGTAATAATGGTCTCTAGTTCCATCCATTTTCCTACAAATGATATCATTTCATTCTTTATAGCTGAAAAAAACTCCATTGTGTATATAGAAACCACATTTTCTTTATCCATTCATTAGTTGACCAATGTGTTGGCTGATTCCCTGACTTGGCTTTTGTGACTGGTTCTGCTGTTAACACGGGTAGGCATGTATCTCTGTAGTATGCTGACTCTGTAGTATGCTTTGGGATAAATACCAAGGAGTGTGATAGCTGGGTACCATGGTGCTTTCATTCATATAAGGGAAATTTCCTACTGACTTCCATAGTGGTTGTACTAATTTACGTTCTCATTAACACTGTGTAAGAGTCCTTTCCCCTCCCCTCACCCCATTTGTTATCTGTATTCTTGATGATTGCCTTTCTGATTTGCATTTCCATATCAGGCCCTACTTTTACTTTTTAATGGGAAATTTTTGTTCTAATTAACAGGTAAAATCTGATTATTTTATTTGAAAACTTCAGTACTTTTTCCAAAACTTCAAGCAATCCTGAAAAACTGAATTATTACCAATTTTGAGATTGACTTTTTGGAAGAAAAAGAGTCCATTAAAGAAAATCTACTGCCTACTACTCAAACACACAAATAAAAAGCAGCTCCCAAAAGCAATTAGTCCTTCTGATCCACCACTCTGGGATCTTGACTTGTTGCTTCAACTATTTCAACAGCTATTTAACTAGATTTCCTTCTCTTAACTATAGCACTCTTTTCAATCAGTCTCAACTCGTTCCACCAGATACATCTTCCTAAGGACAACTCAAATATGTCACTTTGCTTGTCAGATATTAATGGCTCTCCATTGCCTACTAAACAAAAATCAAGTTCCAGAGCAAGACAGACAAGGCCCTCAGGGCCTGACCTACATTCCCAGCCTTATCTTCCACATCGCCCACAGTGGAACTCTAGTACAGTGTTCCCCAGGTCAGCAACATCAGCATCACCTGAAAACTGATTAGGAATGCAAATTCTCTGCCTACACTGATCCACTGAGTCAGACACTGGAATGGGACCCAGAAAGCTGTGTTTTCACCAGCCCTGTTGATGATTCCAATGCATGCTAAAGTTCTGAACCACTGCTTTCATCAAACTATAATTCCTTAAAAACACTCAATATTTCCCTAAGTTTATGTTTTTTCTAATTCTGTTCTCTTGCCCAGATAAGCCTTTTATTCCCTATTTCCAGATCAGTAAAAGCCTATCAGTCTTTTCAGGCCAAATTTAATATCAGTTGTCTTTCTCTGATATCATCACCCACAGGTATCCTTATAATTCTTTGAGAGATCATTATTTGCATCTATCCTGGAGCATTTACTGCAGTTTCTCTTGAAATTTAGTTATTAGCATATTTGCTCTCTTCCTTGCTAAACTGTGAGCTCTTAGAGGGTACCACACACTTGGTAACTTCTAGGTCCATATTGTTACACAGAAGATGTTCTACCGGTGTTCGTCAGGCATTGCCAGATTTAGCAAATATATAGGACCCTTGGTTAAATTTAAATTTCAGACAAACAGGGATTGGATTTTTAGTATAAGTATGTCCAAGTATTACATGGGACATATTTATACTCAAAATTATTCTTTGTTAATCTGAAATTCAGATTTAACTAGGAGTCCTATATTTTATTTAGCAATTCTATCAATATTGTTCAAATGGTACATTGCTTTTACTTAGATTTAATTTTAATTACATTTAATTGCTACTTCTCTCTCTGAGAAGTATGACTAAGAAAGAAAAAAATAAACTTTTGTGCCTAAAGAAATGTTTTCCTTTAAAAAAATCACTTTGGAAACCTATTTGAAAAATTTTTTTAAAGTGCATGTACAACTCTCTTAGTGCTTATGTAAGAAAATCATCCCTTCATTATCTGGAACCTGTACATTTTAAAAATTACACAAACTGTACTATTTTTATAGTCTACCTAATTTTCTAGCATTGAAAGCTGGTACCATTTTACTCTTTTTAAAGATCAAATTTATCTTGAAAGGCTAAGTACTTGCCATCACTGAAAATAATTTTAAAATACACTTATGGCTTAAAAGGGTAATTCCCAAATAAATGCAGAATCATTCAAGAAAGCCCTCTGGATTAAATATATAAGCTTCTAAAGTGTTACTATGAATATATTCAAAAAATATGACAAGTCTGGTTCTTTTTGACTTCTTTAGAAAGTCATATTCCCTTATATCACTCTTTCCTCAAGATTACAAACTTATACTTAGGCCATATCACCATGCCACCAAACATCAACTTCTAATAAGCAAAACTCAAATGCCATGGCATCTTCTCAAAGAATATCACAGGAAATGAAATAAATGACACACAGCCAAGCCAATGGGTATGCACTCCACTTGCCATTGAATACAGTAATACAAATATAATACCAGCACATGTTCCATATTTATATATCATTTTATTTCCATACATGCATATAATATTTTTACATATCTTTTTATGTCTTTTCTTTGAGACTTAAATATCCTGAAAATATGAGTTTCTGTACATTCTGAAGTGGGCTTACACAGGTCACAGTAATAAATGATAATGGAAGGCTCAACTTTTAATCAACAATTTCACCATTTATTTTCTACTTCACTGTAGTTTAAATTCCTGGAGGATGTTCAACTAATCGGATCCAACTTTCCCATACCTTTAGTGGAGAATTTACTTTTACTCTTGAGATACAGCTGGTTCAAGGCTTTTTTGGCACTCTGTTGTCCACCCTTCCTGAACTCACAGTCAAAAGAACGACATAAGCCATCAATAATATTCTTTTTTCCTCAAAAATAAAATAAATTGGTGTGACAAATGTGATGGAGTTCAAATGAAAATAAGTTTGAGCTTTAGGGAATTTGGAATTTAGAAACAGATTGTCAAAAAATTTTTTTCCAAATTAGTGTTCGATTCTTTGGTGTTGTTATTCAAGCTCACTGATCCAAATGATAATACACTACAGGTTGCCAGTTTATCCCAAACTGATGTGAGACTTTAAAGAGTATTTTAACAGGTGATACCTAAACCATTGCAAGCAACCTTTATATCTTTTTCAACTCCATAAGGGAATTTTAATAGGTTGTTATCTTACTGATTTTACCAGCAGTGGCATTTATTCTTTCATAAGTCAGCAAGAAGTTAAAAAAATATCACTCCCTTGCTGATATCAATTGACTATACTAATGAAATAGCCACAAATGTACTTTTTCTAAACACCATGTGCACAGTATGAATAAGAAAGAGTAAGTCTACCTAAATCACATAAGTACATACCGACAGCAAGATTTAATTCTTCTTCTGCGTCATCTTCTTCTTTTTTTTTTTTTTTTTAATTCTGATAAAAGCACTTCCCAAAGCACCACATTCCCAGGGGGTTTTACCTGACATTACAGACAGGGTTAATTAGAGAAGGGCCTGGCAGAATGGGGCAACCAAGACAGATCTACCACTGAGGTAGAAAGAGCTATAATTAAAGAAAGCAAAGCAGCCAGGCATAAAGAACTTCAAACCCAGGATGGGACCAAAACAGGCAAATCACTTGCATTAGGGGCATTAGGAATATGAATATGAAACCACAGGCCTTAAAAAGCACGCAAATTTTCAGAAAAATGCAATGAAGATTAAGGAAGTCAGAAGTTTGGCATTAGTAGTCCATTAAATGCCAGAAAGGCCCAAGCTATGGGTCTGGGGAGTTTGGGTATTAACCCTAAACAAATTTAACAACACAGGTTCCAACCCTACAGAGGTTTGGGTTAATGGACATGCTTTCAGGAACAGAAAATAAGGCAGAAAACCAAAGACTCAAAATTTAATATTGGATAAAGACTTTGATTAGGGAGAAGAAAGACTTCTCAACCATAGCACTAGATTAGTAAAAAGGTTAGTATCAGTGCAGCTTATGTTACTTCAAACACTCCCTTTTATTTTTTATCGGTGAATTACGGTTGTACAAAATGATGGCATTTGTTTCACATATTCATACATGCACACAATATAACATAATTTGACCAATAGCTCTCTACCTTTGCGCACCTCTGTCCCTGCCTACTGCCCCTTGTTCCTTTTCCTTTACTGATCTTCCTATGATTTTCATGAGATCTACCCTCATCTTTCTTTGTTTTTTTCTTCTCTAGCTTCTCCATATGAAAGAAAACATATGACCCCTGCCCTTCTCAGTTTGACTTATTTCACTTAACATAACAGTCTCTAGTTCCTTTCATTTTTCTTTATTACTGAATAAACCTTTTCTTTATTACTAATAAACCTTATTCACATTTTCTTCATTCATTCATCCATTTATAGACACCCAGGCTGGTTTCATAGTGTGGTTATTATGAATTGTGCTGATCTAAACATGAGTATGCATGTATCACTGTAGTATGAGGACTAATTCTTTAGGATAAATACAAAGAAGAAACATTCCCCTTTCAATTCAAGAACTGCATCTGTAAATAAGAGATAAAATTGACTCAGTTAAAGGAAATGAAGAGATTCAGGAGCAAAGAATTAGGCAGAACATGCCTCTTTTAACAAACATCAGAAGACCTGAAAACAAATACACCCAAGAGCTTAATAAATTTTATTGGTAAAGATGTCGTATATTGTCATATGTTGGCCAAGAAGTTGCAAATCCTTGGCTCTCAAACCACATGTAGCTCACATGTATGTTTGTTTTGCCAATATATTATTTTTTAAACTGCATTAGTCTATAGCACATAGTAAGAATTTAGAAAAAAGAATATTATAAAATATTTTGATTTTTATAAATTCTAATTCACAAATAATTTGTTTCCTTTCAAAGCAAACAAACAAACAACAACAAAAACCAAGAAAGTCCTGAAAACGTTGGCTTAAAATTTTTGTGGGCCAACATTTTTGCTGAAGCTGAAGAGCTACTGATCCCATTAAACAGGAGATAATCTGCAACAGTCTCTACTTTCATTCACTTTTTTTTCTCTGCTTAGCCCCCATGGATATTTAAGTTTACAAACCCTGCCATAGAGAACAATGAGAATAATAAAAAAAGATTAAAGGTTATTGTATGCCATATAATAAGCTTCAAAGCTTTGGGGGCTTTGGGGTTATACTATATTATTCTTTGCGTTGGACCAAAACAAAGGAAACAAAACTTGATCTTCATCCAGTATAAATGAGATAAACCTAGGAGAAGACTGACAATAGACATGTGCTTAGAAATAGAAATGCTAGGTTTGTTTTAGCACGTACTTTGTTTATAACTGAAACTTCTGAGAGTCCATCCATTATCTTAAATTTAAACATTTTGGGTTCATTTTTGGAACAGAAAATATAGTGAAAGGATGTGTAATTTTTTCTAGCAATTATTTCATACTATCCCAAATACAATTAATCTTAAGAAATACTGAAATTTGATTTCAAGTTCCCGGAACATCTCAGAATCTAGTAATGTTGCAATCTAACATTTTCCAGATTTAATTTAATAAACCTTGAAAAAGTTCTTAATATTTCTCTGTGAAATCTGATGACCCATTGAGAACAATAATACTAAAACACTGGAGAGGGAGGAAGCATATCAAAATAATGGCCTGTTCAGTAATTTTAAAAATGTTCATCTACATTTGTATTTAATAATACCCTGTTTTAGGAAACCAAAAGAAAGATACTTTATCTTTTCTCTTCAAAAAGGCTTTGGAAATGTTCCAATCCCTTGAAAATTTGCTAAGGAACATTTGCCACATTGAGCTTATATATGCCAGTTTAAGTTATGACATATTTTGTAAACCGCAGAATTTTAAAGAATGAACAGCACGGTTCTTATCGAACATGAGACAGACAAAAAGTGTTCTTGTCTTATATATTGTGGTAGTTAATACAATTTACATTCTAAATATCGTCCCTCAGAAAAGAAATCAAATTAGTTTTTGGATGTCTAAGTCTTACATAAGCCATTTTTAAAATTCATATATAATTTCTTGGTGACCAAAAATTGTCAGTATTTGTACAGGTAAGCATAATCACATCACATTGATTTTGGACTTAGTATCTTGGTATTTTCTCTTAATCTTCAATAATCTCCATGAGCAGAATTGATTTCTGATGCTACCACCTGGGGAGTAACACTCCCTGCAGAGATGGAAATTTCAGCAGAAAATTGGAGCAATCTGCATTTCAGCACATTCATTTTTGCAGGGCAGGCTTTCAAAGTCACTACATTTCCTAGTCATTAGCCCTATCCTGGAAATACACCACCTATACAGTATATTCAGACCAGTATGTATTCCCTAGAGAAACTCAAAGGAACAAAAAGAATTTTAAAACTTAAAAAAAACCAAAACTGTGAAAATAAAGCATCCAGGAGAATAAAGATGTACACACTGACAGTCTTCAAAAAGAAGAAAGTGCTACAGCACTTGCCTAGATCAAACAAGGCTGTAGGTATAATTGCCAGGAACACACACACACACACACACACACACACACACACACACACACACAGAAAGGAGAAAATAATAATTTGACCACACACACATAAAAAGGAGAAAATAATAATTTGACACCATAAATACACAGACATACACACGCACACAAAGGACAGCAAAATATATTTGCTGAGCACTTACTATATGCCACAAATGGCCCTGGGAGCTCCGATGAGTAAACAAGAGTGTCCTCTGACCTTGGCCACATTAGCCACTGACACAGATATGCTGGCCCATCTCCTATTGACTCTGCAGGACAGGCCTTACTCCTCACATGGGGAGGAGGCAAAATGCACAGCAGACGGTGGAGGCCAAAGTGACAGTTGAGCTAGGTCAGCTTCTGCTGGGCTAAAAGTAAGCAATGATTAGAAAAGCCTTAAATGTATAAAGAAAAGTAAGAAATTGAAGTTTCAAGGTCACTAGGTACTGGCATTTGTCCTTTTCCCTTTTTCTTTTGAAAACCTATTTAAAATTCCCTAAATACAAAATCCATAAAGTAAATCATTTACTTAGGCTGCTCTTTCTTCTTAAAATGTTTAAGCTTTGAATCTTATGGTAGAAGTAGCTATTTCACTATAGCCTCTGGACTTTTGAATGTCCTGATGTATTTCTAAATTACTGAAAAGAATCCACACAGCAGGGATAAAGACACTGTTGACTTATCCATGTGCCATTCTGGAGTCATGCCCCTATACATGACAGTTAAACAGAAGTCTTCTAACAAGAAATGTTATCTGAGTAGTTCCTACCTGGGCATCATAGCCATGCCTCAGCCCTCCCAGCAGATTCCTTTGTTTCTCCTCTGCTGACACCCCACCCTCTTCCTGGCCTAGAAATATGAGTATATTACCCCCAACCTTCAGCTCTTTATTTTCCCCCCAAATTCTGACCGTGGTCATGCACTGCATGTACCATACTCCTTTCTTGTGGCTGAAGAACCCTGGTTTTCTTTAAAGTTATCCTCATCCTATTCCTCTTTTAGGTTTTAAGTGTATTTTGGTGGAAATAGCAATACCTTTGATTCTAGAATAGGCCTGGTAAATCAGAATCACAGAATTGGTTCAGGGATAATAAAATGTTCCAAGTTTTTCCAGGCAGAGTGAATCCAGGTATTTACTGAGGACTTGGTGGAAAAGAGGATCTCTCTTTCTGCAGAGGTAGCTAAGCTGATATAATGTGCCAGAAAAACAGAAAGTTAACTCAAGAAAAAAGAATAAAGCAGAGTTGAAAGCTAGAAATTCATAACCACGTAAACATGTTCATTCAGTCATGCCTAAAGCCAGCCCTGTCCCCAGATTATTCTGCTATATGGTCCAAAACATTTAATCTTTAAGTCAGTTTTGGATGGGTTTCTGTCACTTGCAACCCAAAACATTCTGGTTAAAGGTTTAGTTTCCATTCAATAAAAATGTGTTAATATGTGCATTTGCCAAGGATTTTGCTAAGTGCTGAAATCCTCTGACCCACATCTGATTTTGCCTCTTATCTGCACATGATATTCTTTTTAATCTACAATGCTAACTGCTGAATTTGAAATTCATTTGCACATTTCCAGCTGTCTGATGGACATCTCTAAGTATCCCACTGATGCTGCAAACCAAAACCATTTAACACAAAATTAATAATCTTCTTTGGAAAAAAATAAAGACTTTCTTCTGGACTTTGCTATATTATTTGATGATTTCATTAGTTTTCAGGCCCAATACCTAGGAATTTTACTTCAGCAAATTTAGCCCCTACATTCAATCACTAATCTTGTGCTATCAATTAATTCTTAAAAATTTATCTCATTTTTCCCTTTGTGACAATTTTTTTCATTTTATTTATTGAATTTTTATTTATACTTGGGTTACTTTATAGTTTGACTAGTTTTATTCCGTGTCCCATCATACATAGGATTTTCATATTAATCTTTGTAAATATTGATTCTTATGCATCAAAATCCTGCCCTGAAAGCTCCAATAACTTCCGAAAGAGTTCAGTTTCTTAGCCTGCACTGAAGAATTCCCACCATCTCCCTTATTTTCTAGCTCTCCAGTTTCTTCTCTTTCAATTCCCAATAACAAAACGACTACACCAAAATGATTCATATATTGCTCCTAAAATAAGTCTAACTTCATTCTTCATTAATTCCTGCATTAGAATACCTCCTTTCCACTTGTCTTCTACTCCTCTTTCAATTCTCAGTGTAAGTTTTCAATCTTCTGTAGTCTCCAAGCAAAATCATTCACTGAACTTTCTCAAATTCTGATGGCACTTATTATCTGTGGTATTCATCTGGCATATAAGATGGACTATCTCATGTGGCTATTTTTATATATCCCTTATTATATTCCATCTTTTCTTCTACTTCAGTACCTGAAACCATGTCTACATTTCACCTAGAAAGTACTGTGTATGTTCACACTAGAACACACAACAGTGCTTAAAATATTTCACGATTATGGAACTAAAAATATCAGAATGTATTTGTTCATTCTTTTGTTGAGTGTCAGAATATGCACCAAGAGCAGAGTGCTAAGAAAAAAGTGGGCACTGTCTCTGACTTCATGGTATTTAACAAAAGCTACAACTTTCAGTCAACTGATCATAAAATTAATTTTAAAAAACCTCCTCTGTGAAAAGTTCTAAGAAGAAGTCTTTTTGCCTTCTCTGAAAAAGTATAAAATCAAAGTGGTATGCTGTTTCAGCTTTTACTCAATTTAAGACACTCAATTGTCTAAAAATGTCTCTATATTTCCAAGGGAAAGTATGAGCAGAATAACATTTTTTTTAAAAAAGCACTGCAGACATTTTGAATGTGGGAAAAATAATACTAAAGTTTGTAACTTGGACATATTAGAAATCTTTTCTAGGCCTTTATTTCTTTAGCAGCAATATGTAATGGAGCGATGACTGATGCCTGTTTACACCATTTCCACTTCTACCTTTCTTCCTTTCAAATGGTACACTAGTTTCATTCAGTTGATCATCCACTACCACATGAGTAGGGGAAGTAGACTCCAGTTCCCAGCTCCAGAGATGGTCAGGATCCCTTTATGCCAACCATGATAATTACACACCTCTGACAGGGCGCATGACCACCAAATGAGTCTGCCTGTGTTAGGAAGTACCTGGGAAAAGGGTCCTACCTCCTGGAAAAGAAATAAGTGCAAGGAAGAAATGCTCTCATAACTTCCTCTGAACTTGGGGGCCTGGCTCCCACAGTCTCCCACAGTCATCTTGTTGCCAATTTAGCAGGAAACCCATGCTTTGTAAAGACTAGATCCAAATCCCAGAAACTCCAGGGACACTGCCATACTGCACCCGGAGTCCAGCCTACTTCAGAAGTCCTTATGTGAAATGAGAAATAAGGATGTGATAAATATCCTTGTTTAAGCCAGGTTAAGAGTTTAAGGAAAATTCTTCTGTTAACTGCAGCCAAAAGCATCATGACTGACACTTGAGATCCTGGGCTAAAGGATCTAAAATTCTGTGTTTCTAAATATTTATACGATCTCTTTGGTATAAAATGTGAGCCATAAAATCAATTTTTTAACCTTAGAAATTAAAATATTTGTTCAGCAAAGGCAGTGAATGAATTAGTTAATTCCCGACTCTTTCTCAATCCCAGCATATGTAAGGATTAAAGTTCACTAATTATTTGTGCTTTCAGAATTCTATTCATTTTATTTATTGAATTTTTATTTATATTATTATCACTGCTTATATTTAGCACTTGCTATTATTTTAATTGAATATAAAGCATTAAGGCAGGTTGGAAGGTCACTACATTATTGAATGAAGTGTTTTATGATGTTCTTGTTTTTAACTGTCACTTACATCTGCAGTTGTGAAAATAGGAATTACTCTAATTTCAACTAACCAAATCAGTGTTATTATTTGGGCATTCTATCCTGAATTGCATTTCTCTCAGTTCACCAAAAGGAGCAGAATGCAAATGTATGTCATATTCTTAACATGCTATCAATCTATATTTTGACTGCTTTCTATTCCTTAGGTAATAAAAGTCTGGTTTTAATGAAAACCTCAGCTTTTCTTTCCAAGTCACTTCTTTAATCATATTTTCAGTTTGAAGAAATAAATAGTGACTTAGTTGCTTTCCATTTTTATACATTATCTGAAATCATTTGAATACAAATTAATTTATCCCAGGGCAGTCAGATACTTTAGCTCAATTAAGTATAAACTCAAATTTCCTAAGGAAAAACACTGAATTAATTAATTTTGCTTTACACAGCTTTTAACTGCAATGTATGATGCCGTTATTGTTACAATCTGTGATTATAATATCAACTTCTTAGATTGACTTATTTCCTCTTACCAAATTGCCAGGTGGAAAGGTTGAATAGAATGGCAATTTGGTGCTCCATAGGAAGGTTTGGATCAGAAAGTACTTACTTGTTACTTAATGTGTAGTTCAATTGTTCTCCTAATGACTATTAATTAATACAAAAATTATTTGTATAATACCTTGCAAAAATATAAACACTGGATATCATTATAAGTGATACATGTAAATTAAGATATTTAGAGGCATACTAAATACAGAAACAGACAAATTTACCTAGGAGAATTATGTTAGAATACTTATAAACTTGTAAATCAAAAGAAACATTTGGAAAAATTAATCATTGCTCCAACTATAGAATTTCTTTAAATGGTCTATTCAAACCCAAATATTAATCTCTTGAATAAGGTGTAATACATAGTTCTGATCTGCCATCACTTTCATTAGCAACTGCCACTCACTTCAGATCAATCTATAATGATCATAGTTTGTGCTGCCCTTTCAAAAACATAGCATACTTTTCTTCTGAGCTGTTTGATTTGTAACAACACAGAAACAATATGTGATTGTTGATATCACAGAATGCTTTTAAGAAGAAAAATAACTTCAAATCTTCTGATGCATAATAATATGAAATCTTAAGTTTCTTTGACACAATACATTTTGCATTTGCAAAGATTAAAGGGATGCAAAACTGGAAAGTCTTTCCATCCTGATGGGAATGTCTGTTCTAGCCACCTCTGCCACCTCTCTGATGACAATGAATTGAAGCAGTGGTTTTGAATGCTTCAAAGTGAACACAAAGTACAATACAGCAGACAAAGTCCTCCCTTTTCTGACTAACCCTGACTTCTCTGAGACTCACTGATAGGGTTCAGAAAGTAGAATTTGCACATAATTGGCATAGACATGAATGAAATATGTAACATCCAACTTAGAGGTTAAATAAAATTTTTTGATCTGAAAATCAGACTGGGCACCTTGTGGTAAAAAGATAGGTCTATTGGGAGAAGAAAAAAAATAAGTTCTTTTTTCCATCACATACTCAGTCAGCAAAAGGGAAACTTGATAATCTAACAAAATCAACTTTATAAAATGGTTCCATTCGAACTTCATCAGCACACAAAATTTACAAGAAATAAAACTGCTCATGATTTGTAGTTTTCAAACCTCCGAGAATATTTAGTGAAATGGTTCTTCCTTTTCAGAAAACAGTGGTCTGAATAGATAAATCAACTTCTGAAATGACTGACTTGCCATTTTATTTTCATTAGTAGTACTGTGCTGCTGTTCCACAAACCTAAATGAGAATATTTTCATGATATCTAGAGTCTCTTGGACTTCCCATACTAATAATAATGCATGGAACTCTCTGATAGGTGGAAAACCTAAAAAGTGGCAGTACTTTGCAAATGAAATCTACCTGACTGGTGTAAAGGGGTGCCAAAATTTCTGCCAGTGATTTTAAACAGGAACAGGTCTCACTGGTGGGTTGGTTTGATAATCACACATGATTCATCTCCTGCCAGATCCTCATTCATTTTATCAAAATCATTGTCCTGCTTTTTTCCTGTTTTCAATCAGACCAACAATGGCAGCGAGTTTTGAGCTTCTATTTTATTCCCTACATCATACCATGTACTTTAGTGTGTTTTCTTTATGACCTTTAAAATAACAAAGTGTCTTTTTATCTCTATCTAAGGATGAAGAACCTGAAATTCAGAACTGCTCCATATAAAGCAACTAAACACTGGGATTCAGATTTGAACTCATGTCTGTCTGGTCCAAAGTTCTGTTTCTTCTACATGACAGGGCCAAGAAATGTTGAAGTCAAAAAGAGTCATTGTCATCTAAACTGCTATTAATTCATGGAGCTTATTAAGGATTAGGGCTTATTTTCTCACCACTGCAATAATACAAGTGTTTCTGTCTTCAAATTAGATCAATCTGTTTGCTTGATAATTTGATAAATTTACAATTTTTTTTAAGTAACATGACATTTTGCTCTCCATTGCAAAGAAACTTTTTTTTTTTTTTTTTTTTTTTTTTTTTTTTTTGTGCACCAGAGATTGAACCCAGGGGTACATAAGCACTGAGACACAAGCCCAGTCCACATTTTTTTTTTTTTTTTTTGAGATAGGGTCTCTCTAAGTTGGCTAGGCCTGCCTCAAATTTCCTGTCCTCCTGCCTCTGTCTCCCGAGTCGCTGGGATTATAGGCATGTGCCACTGCACCCAACACAAATTTCTTATGTGAGTTTGAGAACCAACACAGAATACTAGACAAATTTTTATCTATATGTTGGATGTGCATTTAGGGTGAAAACATTGCTAAAATCTATAAAATTTACTTAGCCTACTATTCAGTCAAAAAAATGTTACATTAAAAAATTTGACATGCTGAGCAGAAGAAACAGGTCTCTCTAACCTCACCTCCCTCAATTGTCTTTCACCCTTAGACTGGATCTACCAAAGAGGATTTCAATTATCTCTGATCTTCTTGAATTTCATTAAGATTAAATTCTTATCACAGAAGAATTGAAAAACAATATAATTAAAAAAAAAAAAAGAATCAAAAAGCAAACACCACATATAGACACCAAAAGAACTTAGGTCATTGTGTGTTCTCCAGTGTGTTTTCCTCTAAAATCTTTTACTACCCCTTTAAAATTGCTTCCTGAACCTCTCATTTCCCTCTCCCCAATGAAGAAGGATATTTAAGCTTCAACTATATGGGCATTTTCTTGAGATTCATTCAGATTTTGTATGGTTCCAGTGCTTAAGCACATTAATAAAATTTGTATGCCTTTTTCCTATTTTTCTTCCTGTTATTAGTTCATTACAACAAACTCAATTTGAACCTTAAGTGGAAAAATCTTAACTTCCCAATAATATCAAAATATTACCATCTAAGACTTGCAGTACCTATTCTATTAGATGAAGGGTTCTACACGACAGAGCTCTCAGGTTCTATGCTTTCTTTGGCCTGCTTTGAAATAGCTAGAGTTTTCTTCAAAAGAGAAGAAAATACTTATGCATTCCTATGTGCACATACACACACCTGAATTAAATTAAGCTAACATATACATTATTCCAATCAACATATATAATATCAACCAACATAATATTCTAGTTATGTAATATGGCCAGAATCTTCATTTATTAATAGTACTCATAAAAATTTATGGTTAAATAGTTATTAAAATTAAAATTAAAATATGCAAATATAAAGGAAAATGATGCACTTCTATTGGGTACTTGGCAGATAAAATTAGCTGTTTCAAATATAAATTAATTACACATATACTTCTAAATGGTATTTTCTCTTGCAGGTCAACTTATGTCCACAGAGTTCATAGCTAATGAAATGCTTTTAAGAAGACTGACACTTAGTAGAAAAAGAACAACTCACAACCTCCTGCCAAGTCTTGATTCTGGCAGAGTAAAGAAACAATTTGCAGATATCCTTGCCAACTTATGAAACCGTTTTCTGGTCATCCTTAAAGGGAAACATGATACTATTCTATATTGAAGCATGAACAAGCAAGAAACCTCAAATTGTGTCTGATCCCAAAATGCTAAAAACAATCTGATACTACAAATACTGATTTGCTGTCTACCATGAGTATGAACACTATGGAAAATTCATTATAAAATGTAGAACATATGTACCTGAGAAGCAGTCATAAAAGTTTTCCCTTATTTAAGATCTATTGCTGCAATAAGTAGTCAGGAAAGGTGAAATCTGTCTCTGGGGGTGGAGGAATGGAAGGCAGGAGGTGAGAAGGTAAAAGGGGAGCGAATCACTGCAGTTGAGCACAGTTATGAATTCTCTCAGCTTTCTCATCTGTGAGACAGGCATGACAGTCATACCAGCAGAGGTGGAGGACTGTAAGAAGGTATAGAGAGGGTTTGTACAAACTATATGCTCAGTACTAGTTCTTCCACTACTAGTACTAGTTTGAGGCCAGCCTCAGTAACTCAGTGAGACCCTGAGACCCTCAGAAACCTAGCAAGACACTCTTTCCTCCTCCTCTTCTTAAAACAATTTCTATAATGAAGCAAGGAAAGAGGTTTGAAGAGTCTGCCAAAGGAGATGTGTTTCCCCGCACATAACACTGCTCTTGCACAATTCCATCTCATTGGAGTTTTGCAGTCACTTGTGAGAATTAGGTAGCAGAGTGCCTTTCTAAACTGAGAATGGCACAGATTTCTAGATAGAAGGGATGATACAACCCTGACTGCTGTGGAAAAAAGGATTCCAAATAAACTCCTTGCTTCTTTGTAGCAAGCAGGGAGACACTACACAGTCAGAGAGACACAGCTGACAAAGCCATCCATCAAAGTCCAAGACTGCTTTAGGGAATTTAGTAGTCTCCATGAAAGAGCTAGGCCTTTCCGTGACAGGTTACTCTGTCACTCTGAAGTACTCCCTCACACTTTCCCACTGGTTAAACTTACTCCCAGATCAGCAGTCCAATTCAGATTCCAGGCACTCATTCACTCACTTTGGTCAAATGCCACAAACTGATAAGCTGCTAAAGATTAGTTTCTCATACAGGTTTTCATAGTATTGCTCAATCTATATTTTTTAAATACCACCAAATAGTCATTTTTTTCTCTCTTTCTTGCCATGAGCCAGGCAAGTTTAGACATCTTCTCTCTCCCAAGGTATACAAATAATTTGTCCTTCTGCCTGTTTGCAGGGCAGGATAGGAAAGTAAACCCAGCCCATCTCTCAAGTAAGAGGGACTGGCCTCACTTCTGCTCATTCATTATTTGTAAGACACATGGACTTTAGGAAACTTTCCAACTCAGTTTCCTACTCTGAAAAACAAAATACTCCAGATGTTAAAAGTTACATAAACAAATGTGAGTATGTTCTAGGATATGAAGCATTATTCAACATAAGGTATTACTTATTGTTTTAAAGTCACTGAAGCATAAATGACATTTTCGAGTTCACAGTTAAAATTCATCACCTGGAATCAAAGATGATAAATATGCCTGACTGTGAGAATGGGTGTCCCATAGTTGTATGAGCATTTGTCACGTTCACTGTCAAAGCACTGGAACAGTGCATGGTGCCCAGTAGATGTTCAATAAACACTGTTGAATGAATGCATGATATTTGTTAAAGATTGCAATTTAAAATAAACTGCCACTTCTGCCTAAAAGATTGTAATAAACATTCACTTTTTTAAAAATTTTGTTTGGTTTTCTTTACTGAAGGAAGGAGTTGTTTTGTGAACAAAAATTTTTAAAACTGAACCCAACACTATTGAAGTTCTAAGCACCATTAAGAAGTAATTGATTAAAGCATATCATTTAACCAGGTGTGGTGGAGAAAAATGCCTGCAATCCCAGCAATTTGGAGCCTGAGACAGGGGATCACAAGCTTGAGGCCAGCCTCAGTAATGCAGTGAGACACTCAGCAACCTAGCAAGACACTGTTTCAAAATAAAAATTAAAAAGAACTAAGGGTATAGCTCAGTGGTAAAGTACCCCGGGGTTTAATCCTCATTACCAAAAAAATAAATAAATAAATAAAATGAAATAAAATAATCAATTAAATAATTTACTTTAAATAGCAGAGTGTAGGAACATGTATATTTGTTTATAAACAAGTAAGAAATGATAATTTCCAGGTTGGTACTTTTGATGCATTTTGAAAATTCTTATTATCTTAACATTATCTGGTATACTAGTGGTATACTAGTATATCCTATCCTACATGTCCAAATACTATTCCCATTAATGCACTTTCTAAGGTTGACAATACTACATTTAGGCACTGTCTTCATATTCACTTATTTGAATCAAAAGGAATGTTTCCTTACTAACTTCTCCTGAAAAGCTCTCCTTCCACAGCCTTTATTACACTTTTGCTGGTTAAAATTTGTTTGCCAATACTTTTTTTGTAGAGAATTACTTTAACACACCAATTAAGGGTGGCTGTTATTTTAAATCGACCATTAACTGCTTGTCTCTCCTCTCTTCGAAAAAAAAACTATTAATGTGTTTTTAATTATATAAATTATCAATTTGCATTAGAACTTTTATTACTTTTATTCCCCCTTGAGCCAGATAAAATTTTACCTGTGGGTGTATTTTTTCTCTTTTTCCCTTTAATCTGATCTATATCTTCAGTTACTCAATTATCAATCCCTCAGACCAATTAATAGTTATATCATTTTCAGAACATTGGAAGGGAACTTTAGAGTATGAAAACAAATTTAATTTAAGGTCATTTGATAAAGGCATTTTCCCCTTTTCTGTGAATTCTCTGCAGCTATCTATATAATGTAGAATTTGTCATAATGCAATTGTAATAGTAAATAAACTTCAGAACTACAGATAGCACTTTTACATACAACTTTAAATCACAGTATTGCAGTTTGCACTTCTTCAAATAAATAATCACATTTCAACACAGTTTGCTGTAGAGGTCATTTCTGTGGACATCATTTCTTCATCAGGAAACTGAAGAAAATGAACTAAATGGATTCTATCAGTTATTTTCAGTTCCAAAATTCTCTGATTTTAAAATCCAATTTTACCACTGACCTCTTTTCCACAGTTGCATATGCACTTAGCTAAGATAAAATGTGAAATTGAATATGATAATGTCATAGGTAAGAATGCACAGTTCACTTCAAATCATAGGTATAAAAGAGCTATTTGTCTATAAAGCATTAACAATCATATGTAAACTACTCTCTTCCAACCCAGATGTTACGAACATGTTCACCTGTACTTGAACCAAAACCTAGAAGAAACAAAGAAATTAATATGTCTGATCTCTTTATGATCTGGATTATGAATATACCCATTAACACTTTGATGAACAGGAAATTAATATATATGTTGGGTATATGCTATGGATCAATAACTCCCCTGGACAGTCTAAGAACATTTTTGAGAGCAACCTTTAAGGTTTAAGCAATTTAGTTTAGTTTTTCACCAAGCACAGACTGATTCAGTCCTCCTGGTTTTCTACCTGAGAGTTCATTTAAACCCTTTTAGGATTATTGTTGACTAATATTTTCCACCTTCACTTTATTGTTATCCTTTTTATTACTACTGTTGTCAATAGAAATGACAATTCAATTTATAGGAACGTAAGCAGCTAGTCACAAATTAAAGATAACATGAGTACATTGAGAAAAAGTTCAAGCTGAAGTGAACTTCATGCAGAGATAGGAAATGGAAAGTGAGTAAATGGTTTGGTCAAAAGTAGAAAAAGATAGCTAAGTTATCATTATTTAAAATAATGGGAAAGGAATACAAGATAAAATTTTAAAAAAGAACGAATAGAAGGTCATCAGAGCAAAAGTAGAGATGAGAAATGGAAGACATGAGATATGCAACATAGTGTATGTGTGGGGCTCATTGCTCATTCATGTAGCATTCATTAAACAAATTTAGCAGGTCCTACTGTCAAGCTTCACTGTGTTAAACAAATTGACCAAGATCCATTCTTCAGATTGATTAGCTGAAAAGGTAACAAGTTTTGTTACGTATATTCAATTCTCAAAGTGTGAAGTTCACTGGATAGTTATTTAAATCTAACATCTCATTAAAATAAAATTTGCTCTGATTTTTCACTTTGAAGACTACCTCTTTCTCATGCATATCTGAAGGGAAGGAAAATATTTTCCTCGTGTAATTCTTTAATCTCTTTTTTTTCTGATTGAAAAATAGACACCTAAACTCCAAATAAACAATTAATTTCTTTAATTCATGTTAACAAATGAAGGGTAAAAGGGGTGGGAATTAGTTCAATAAACATAGTACTATAATATAAATTGTCAGTATGTCTGAATTATTTCATTAGTGCACTGGAAACCAGTTGTACAAACTTGACAAACAGAAATAAACATGGTGCTTTTATACTCCAGTTGCTCCACATTTTTCACAATCTCATGGGCCCTGTGATGACCATGTATTTGTTGCTCCATTTTTCTTCTTATATAATCTGCTTCCCCATAATAGTCCTTCCCTTGTCATAGGAGTTGAGTCCATAATTCACAAATGCATTATAATGAAACAATTCCAGGTCATAAAAAGGCTTTTGGTCCCTAAGATTTAAAACTTTTCATTTTATCAGCTGTGGATTTAAAACCTGGGCGATAACTGTCCCAATGTTCAGGTTCTCCTGAAAACTGGAAGATGTGCCAACATGGCATCAATGAGGGCTGAAAATGAGTATGCCTGGTAATGAGCAAGAGCTCCTCAGATCACCACAATGCCCAGCTCCCCTACTGATGCTTGACCCTGAGCCCAAAGGTCTCACTTACTGTCAGAATCATATTATTTTTTTATTGTTGGAAAATATTTCTTGTCCATACATTTATCAGAAAAGTTGAAAAATAAATGATTCATCATATCTACCCATTGTTTCTTTTTTAATTCCAGGGGACTAGTAAACATTTTCTGGAAAGAACCAGGTAGTAAATATTTTCAGCTTTATCAGCCATATTGCTAGTGTCCAAACCACTCAACTCCTATTGCCACTCAATGTGAAAACAGACACAGACATTATGCGGATCAATGAGCCTGACTGTGCCGCAGTAAAGCTTTGTTTACTAAAGAAGGCAGTGGGCTGGATTTGGGCCATAGTCCAGAAACCTGGGTTTTATGCTACCTGTGCAAATGCTCCAGGCAAAGAAGTTCTCCTCTTTCTCTCTTTTTTTTTTTTTTTCTTTCTTTTTTTTTGCAGGGGGAGGGAGTACCAGGATTGGACTCAGGGCCTTGTACAAACTAAGCAAGCATGTTACCACCAAGCAATACCCCAGTACCTCCAGTCTAGGCATATGAGTTTTCAATATCTGCCTTAATCTTATTTTCAATTGAACCATCTTTATTCAGTTTCTTTTCCATCTCACTTTGGACTTCTTTGTTGATGCTGATATTTGCTTCAAAACAGTTATTAAAAGATACTGTTGAACTTTTCAATTAATTTTTTAGAGCAGAGATCAACCCGTCTTGGGGAGCAGCAAGCGCCGATCTCAAGGAGAATAAAGCAGTAGCTACAGAGCTTCTCTGGAGCTCTGTTGATTCATTCTCAACATCTTTGATTCTTCTCCAATGCCTAATGAAATCATGTACCCTAACATGAATTTACCATCTCAGCTCTATTTGTTCTCCCCATGAATTATTTGCTCCGGTCATTCCACACTGTTCTCTATTTTTAAATACAAATCTTACTTTCTTTTCTCAAATCCTTTAATTAAGCTTCCTCTATTTGAGACAGGATGTTAGGTGAAGGTGAACCCATTTTCACTCATATTCCAAGGCCTTGCTTAAATCATTTATACCCCAAAAAACCTTTCTAGATCCCACCAGTGATAGTTAAGATCTTCAGCCTCAATGTTCCCTTAACACTGGAATAGAGTGCTTTTTATTAGGTTGTAGCATATTTGGTCAAAAACTATCAAATACTGGCAATCTTATATATTATGCTTAGTATTATGTGAATAGACATGTTCTGCTCCATTCCTTGAAGGCACCAAGGATTGTGTCCCATTCATTGTGCTTCTCTCCCAGGTGTCTAACAATGCTTTGTTCAAAGAAGAGGACCCACCAACATTACTAAATTGACATACCGAATTTGAAAACCATTCTTAGCATTAACAGATTGAGGAAGAGACAGTGCACACATCACTAAATTCCATTGAACTACTACAACAAGGATGTCCTTAATTCCTGACCTAGATGACTTAAATTTATAAAAATAGTACCTGTGGAAGAAAAAAGAGGACAGAGTTCTAGCTGAAAGATGCACTGGCACTTCCCTGGCTGCTGATATTTTGCTCCATTCACTGAGTAAACAGGGCTCAGATGTTGTTGTAAGATTAAGTCAATTTCAACCAGAAATATTGTGAAAATCCTGTGGCTTCAGGAAGCCCCTGGTATTCAGAGTATAAAGTTCTAATTTAGTAAAATGGGCAATGTTTTATGGGCTGTCTTATATCCTTTAGTTCTTCTTTTCAGTATGAGAACTAAAAAGAAATCTGTTGGCAATACAGTGCTATGCCACATTCCTGTTGCTAAGCAAAGGGAAGCTAGGGAGAAGAGGAAAAACTGAAGGCCTGTGAATCAGGGGCAGCAATATTCTAATCACCTCTTGGTGTTATGCTTGACTGACTTGCTGGAGGAGGAAAGGCAGCAGTCTGGATGTCCACAGGCTCAGGAATGTAGTCGCAGTATTCACAAAGGAAAACACTAACACTGTGAAGTTTGCAGTTAAAAAGACACTATCTCAGTTTTAGGGAGAAAAAAAAATGATAAGGTAACCTCGAGCAGCCCCGATTAGCTTTCAGACATTTTTTCCAGTAAGCGGTTATAAAGCTGCTACATAATAGACAAATGATGACCAGTCAAATAGCCAATGCCTTTTAAAAGGATAGTAGCATCCTCTTTTATCTTAAGGTTCTCCTTACAAATGTGCTAAAAACACGAAGTCTTTTTCTTTCCCCAATAATTGTAAAATGTATGTTTAAATCATATGAAAGAATAGAGCAAGCTTACTGTGTATCAACCCCGTAAGGGTCCTTTAGGGCATTTCACAGTAAAGAGAAATTAAAACAGGCCCTTTGGATTCTTTGAAATAGAGACCCCACAGCAGGAGGCGTTGGAGAGGAAGAGTGTGAGAAAGCCTCTGAAGGGGGTCTATAAATAAACATGATCTAATTTGCATATCCCCCCAGACAGGAGGGTGAGCTCAGCTCCTGAGATACTGAAATTTCAGGCTACTTGCAACAAACTATTATTTTGGATTCACCTTGACAAATACATGGTAAAAATGGAAGAAAGGGAATATTCCTAACTCAAATCAAATGCTTGGTTTTCTTAATTTCAATCTAACAGACAAAAAATTTAAAATCCCATTAGATTACAAATAAGTTTTGATTAACCTCAAAAGCATGATTTGTTATGTACAGCAGCTACGATACACTTTTTAAATGTTTATGTTGCTCTTCTCTGAGCATTACTGTCTTTTATCAACTGTGTGTTATTATGTCCTCAGATAAGGAAAAGGTCATTTGAACACTGGTACAACAAGGACACTACTGTTTCTAAAAGAAACAAAACAAAACAAAAAACAAAATCAAAATTTAAAACTCAAAAGAAAATTACATTTGTTTGGGAGCAACCATGCCATACCTGACATTTTTATTGTAAGAATTTATTTATTAAAGCAATGGAAAGGAAATATTTTAAAATTTACCAAGAAGATGGAAGAGGACAATAAAATAATTAAAACAATGTTTTCCTCCAAGTACACTTGCTGTGGTCCCATTCTGTTTCCCAGAGAAGAGGAGAGTATTTGCAGACAGCAAACAACCAATTAGCACTTCCAAATCCATCCGAGAAGTAGCATCGGACCACCACTTCATCAGATCACCACTTTTTCTTGTTTATAGATATATGAGAAGAGATCTATACTCACAAGCATAATGAGGAAAAAACTGCCCCCAAGCCGAGATCATAATCATCAGAAGAGCTCTAAGGAAGGTCTTGGGAAGGATTAAATCAAAGACAGGAAAATGGCTGAAGAGGAGAAAAGAGCTTCCATAGGTCCTGCACAGGTGATGAATCTAGGAGGAGGAAGGATGTGAAGGATGGGTAGGTGCTGCAGATACACCAGAGGAGGACACAGTCAACCAGAGCAGTGCAACCAAGATTAGGAATTCCAAACCCTGACCAGAGCAGGAGGCTTTTGCTCACTACTCCATCTCCATACCTGTTCCAGAAGCTAATCTTTCCCCTCTGCTGTTGGGTCAGTGATGGTGAATGGTTCTGACACTATGATTTACTTCTTGCTGGTTCCCTTAAAATATGTCCAAATGTATGTAGTCCTTTTATTTACTCTGTTTGAGTTTCCCTGCTTCAGTGTGCTATTTCCTGAGGGGTCACTGAGAGATATACCACCCAAGTCATGAATGAGAGGATAATCTCAGCCACACCAAGGCAAAAGGCCCTACAACCACCACCAGAAACCTCCCTTCCAACTGGTATCTACCAGTCAATCAGCATTTCAGGTCTATCTCAACATGTCAGCATAATGTTCACGTTTCTTGTTCACAAGTATGTCACTGACAATCTACTCAAACACACAGAAATCCAGTATGTGTGATGAGCCTTATGTTAAGTCTACCTGTACTATGTCTCCAGCCTCCAAATCTAATTTACTTTTTCCAGCAGAGAAAGGAAGTCACTTTAGTCTAATCTTTCTTGGTAAACCCGGGATGATTTTTGGTGGTCATGTCCATCTGGTCTTCGTATTCACTACCTTTTCTTTGATTGATTTCAGATTCCTGCTCATGATTAATATCATACCACAAATCTGATTTATCTAGAAACTGGAGACTTGAGCTTCCTGGTTTAAATTTCATCATATTTGGCCAACTACCATCTTCCAGCTTCTCTCCCATTCTTCATAGCCCTACAAAATAACAGAGATCGATACAGTATTGAATTTATCCTATTATATAATTTACTTGTCTTGTGTTTGTTTTACCCCTAGACTGTGAACCCTTGAGGCCAGGGATTATATCTTAGTCATCTAAACATCCTCCTCCCTGGAACCTATCAAAATGCCAGTGATGCACAATAACAGCTCAATGAATTTAATGTAAATCACCAATGTGGTGTGTTTAAAATTTCCTTGTATCCTCTGGCTTCAGATACTTCTTTAGCTCTATATATCCTATTCAGTCTAATATTTACATCCTTTCATAAAGAAACTGGCATGTGCTGGAAGAAGAATAGGAATGTATGATTCCTTTCCAAAAGGGGCTTATGATAGAAGCATCCATCCACCTTCTATCTCCTTGTTCTTAACACAGTTATAAAACTTTTCTTATCTTTAGCATTTTCTGTCTTTGACACATTTTCTACAGGCCTCTGACCCTTGTGCTTGGTTATCCAGTCCTTCTCCCAGCCTTTATCCTGTGTTCATTAGAGAACTTCTTAACAAGTCATTTATACACAGGGCCACAATCCATAGCTATTATTCCATTTGTGAATTTCAGTTCTGAATGCCTTCCAATTTATTCAGCATTCTTTTTTGTTTCAGGTCAATCTACTATTTAGTCACTGTTAGGGAACAGGGCAATAATAGGGGGCACAGAGGGCAAAAAAGAAAACATCCTCCCATCCTCTGCTTTCATTGATAGGGATCTTTTGGGATCCAGGTTGTGAATACAGCTCATGTAAATAAAGCAGCTTGAAATTGGCTTTGACCTACTGGGTAGTTGATTTATTAGGGGAACTTTTCTTAGCTCAGGCTTAACCCGCTGGGTTTGAGAATAGCACGTGGCAGGGCAAAAGAAAAACATTTTAGCAGCATCAAAAGTTCTACAGGTTGTCAGATTGGGTTCTGAAGATCTAAAAGAGGAGCTGGCAGAAAGAGTAGGTGACAACAATTGCAACCTAAAACAACATCTGTTATGCGAATTGGGACATTTGCTGTCACTTTGTAGGTTTGGGTTTGCAAGGCTAATCTGTAAAGCCGTTTATGCCTCCTCATGAGGAATTAGCACTGGTCTAACGTAAAGAACAGGGTTCTGGTCCCAATTCTGCCATTATTTACAGATCTAAAGGAGGGCACTTCACCTCCCTTGGCCTCAGTTTCCTCCTGTCAAATCATCTAAATGTTTGTAAACCCCACCTCTGATAGTTAATGATTCTCTAAAAGAAGTAACTAGCTAAAGGAAGTCGTTTTCTGGATTGCAGCAAATGAACTTGTGTCGGACACTGCTTGATCATTGTCCTGGGGTCAAGTCTTTAAGAAATAAACAACCCAGCCTATGAATGAAGAACACAGTTCTGGCATCAGACAGATTTGTGTTCAAATTCATGCTAGCTCCATGAACTTGGGCTAAACATGACTGATCCTCAATTTCTTCGTCTATAAAATAGGAATCCTAATAGGACATATTTCATGAGTTTGTTGGGAGGGCTAAAAGAATAAACTCACATAAAGCACCCAGCTTAGAGAATTACACGTGGTTAATTATCCATGAATGTAGTGAAATTGACATAATTGAAGAAATAGGATAATTCCTAAAGATGGAAAAATTCTGGCTAGGTCAGACATAGAAAAGATGAAGGCTTTTATTTCACCTTTCTTTTGAAAGAGATCCACCTCAAGATTAGCCTATTTCTAGGTGTGAATCTTCTCCATAGATCCTTAGAGGTCAGTAATCTTATTGTCTTAACCTTTTAATCCTTTAAGCAGAGTCTTCAAAGACAAAGTGATGTTCGGGCAATTAGTCATTCAGGCTATAGAAAGAAGGTTTTACCTGGGTTCAAGGTGATACTTATTTTGATATTTTACAAGTTCCTACTTGATTCTGTCTTATAGGTAGACATTTCCTCAGTTAAATACATACAAAACAATTGTTTTATGATAACATTGCCTTAGATATTGAAGAGGTGCAATGATTTAAAACAGAGTTCTTGGTCTTGGGGGCTACTGATGAAATGTACATAAAATAGCTGTTTTGTTAAAGTGTAGTAAGACATTTAAAATATATATTGCTTGAGACTACAAAAACTAGAGTGTTGAGGGGTATTTAAAATTAGTCTTGAAGAATTAGTAATATTTCATCAAGCAAAATTAATAGGGAGAGCTGCCTAAGAAGAAGGAATCTCACAAAGGTCTGACTAAGAAAACATTGGCATGTTCAGAGGAAAGCATTAATTCAACTTGGATGTGTTGGGCTTCTAGACTAAACAACTGAGAGCCAGCAAATGTTCTTGAGCACTGTGGATAAGATCTGAGATAAGGAAAGCAGATTTAGTTTTCATTTAACAACTAAGCTATAGCCTATTTATTCAGTAGAATATATTGAGCCCTTAAGATGTGCCAGGCAAGTGAAAATCTTTAATACATGAATAGAATTGTTTGCCATTAGATCTAAAATAACACCTGCTCGGATGCGAAAGACACACGTGGGCCATGAGATTCAGAAACACGTTTTGTATTTTCCTTGGTCTCATTTACCAAAATTCAATATTTGTTGTAATTTTTATATGCCAGGAATTATTGCTACATACCTTACAAGAATTATTGGTTTACCCTCATTCTGGTGCTCTAAAGTGGGCACTATTGTCCCATTTCACTACTGATGAACTGAGGCTGCCTGATATCACATGTCCTACTTGAGGTTAGGCCACCAGGAAATCATGGAGTCAGAGTTCAAACTCAGGTTGGTCAGTTCAAATCTGAACCACTCTGGTACATCTCCTCCTCTAGCCACTTCTCCAGCTTATGCAAACACTGAACCACCTTAATTACAGAAAAGTAGAAATGATCCCAAAATATCACTCTGGGCTTCTTGGTTCCTCCACCACAGGCCTGTCCAGTGTGTCAATGAGCTGGTGCCAAGGTCCCTCCATACTCTTAGCACAGAGAAAGGTGGAAAGATATTTTTGAAGTTGGAAATAATTTCACATATTATTCAAATGTGAAAAAAAAATGAAGTGCCTAAATCTTCTTTTAGCTGTTTGGCTAAGTGTGCTTTTTCATAACCTCCTTCCACTGGCCCTTCTGTAAAAGAAATACCTGGGAAGTCCCAATTTGAACTTTACATACACTTGCTGGTGTGCTATTTAGAATCAGAAGGTGTTAAAATTGGTCCCCTGCTAGATTTTTTTTCCTTTTTTTAATTCCTGAAAAAATATCTCATGAAATCTGGCTTGTTCCTGCATTGTTTTCATATGTTCCAATATTTCTATTATTTACTTCTGGTTTCTGGGTTACAGATTCTATTTAAGAACTAGTTTCTTGTTGCAAGGTTAAAGAAGGGTGTGAGATGATATTTTAGCTAAGAACAGAAATTCTATTTTAATTTGTTTCTACAGAGCAGCTGGCCAGACTCCAGTTTTCTAATATTGTTTATCATGTTTTCTAAAATCACAGTTATCTTCCAAAAAGATTTTTTAGTTGTTATAACTCCAAATTCTTTCAGATAATTTTTCCATTAATTATCTTTAGTTCAGTATATTTCTGTTGATTTTAACTTTAGGTCTAAACATGCCAAATGAAAAAAGCATTTCAAAAATTCTTTTGTGATGAAAACAAATGATTTGTATAATTGTAAGTGCAAATATTTAAACTTAGAGGTCATTTTACACAGCAGTCTTTTATATTATAAATGTGAAGTCCCTATGTTAAAACATTGTGTGAAAAATAATTCTAAATAGGAACAATTATTTATGGCAAATCCATAAACCACACAAAGAAAACTAGATGCTATCTAATGTTTTATGATTCTTTTCTCCTATAACTATGTATATATGAATTAGTACTTTCTAGTCTACTATGGGGGAAAAAAAATCATGCTTCTAACTTAGCAAAAGTTAGAAAATGGGCTTATAACAATTCTGACTTTCAAGTGTCAAGAGTAGACTAACAATCAAAAAAAGAAGAAAATATGACTATCTTATAACTTAATAATGAGCAATTTCAATGAGATTTTACCTTCTTCACATGAAAAATACTTAACAATATGTAAAGATGACTGCAGATATCAGTCATGAGATAAATCTGGAACTCATTTGCGGCAACAGTATTGTCTAAGGCTACATCTAACCATCTACTTGGAAGACCCAGGAGCTCAAACTGTCACAAATCAGGCCTTGAAACACTGAAGTCAACCACAAGATATCAGCATTTTCTTTTCACATTTTTTACATTTAAGAGAAAAATTACTATCATTTGCGTAGAAAGAGTTTCATAACCAGAAATTTCTTCACAGATATTTAGTGAGTTACTGTGGCAAGGCTTTTATTTCTATGAAAACATTTTCTTTTATTTACTGAGCTATTTAATTATTCTCCAGTTTGCATGTATCCTTGATCTTTAGGAGAAGCCTGCTTTGAGCATCTATGCCAACCTATGCTGTGTATTTCGCTATACTTATAACAAGAATTCTTCTAGAAAGTGAGTTCCATTCTCTCTCAATACACTGATTTTGGTCTGTCTGTTTCAGCATTCAGGGACCACTACAATGTCTAGCCTTGCCTAAGTGACAGATTCAACTGAATATGATTTATGCCCTAGACCCCACGGAAATGGGCTGCATTGACCTGCTCAGCAAATCTTTGAGTATTCCCAAGCTAGTGCCCTCAGAGCCTTGTACTCTCATGCAACATGGATAGTTGAGCAACCCTTTGGTATGCATACTACCACAGGCTTTAAGGATGCCAAAATATGAATATGAGGATCAGAAGATCCTTCAGTGACACTGAAATCAGAGCAAGTTGAACTTATTTAATGACTTCAGGCATAGAAAGTTGAATCCCTATCTTTTCAGTATGAGTTACCCATGAGAATGGAAACATTGAAAGCCCATTGCCTAGAATTAGGATGAGTATAAAATTTATTATGTAAACAGCAAAGGAAGGCCATTATGCCAGAACAGGTAGAAACCAGATTCTATATTATTTTATGATTCATATACAAGTAGCATTAGAAGAATAGCATCATAAAATAATAGTTACGCCAGAACAGGCATAAACCAGACAGTCCTGGTAAAATCTGGAGTGATGGTTAAACTTCCTGTGCTCATCATCACATTTGGAAAATCAATGTGACCACAAGTCTAAAAGGATGAAGACTTTCTAACTCTAATCATATATGTTGCTTCTTTTAGTAGACTAGTTGATTCAAATGGGTTATTCTGGAATCTTATAGAACTAGAAAGAATCTTGTCCTTTACATGGATTAGCATGTATACTATAGTTCAAATTTGTATTCAGAATGCAAACTACTTCCCTTGTTTCCAGCTTCAAAGGAAGTTAATATTAAATAGACAGCAGAGACTATTGATATTTCAGGAAACAATGAACTATATAAAAATACTAGACTGACATGTGAATTATCAGTGTAGAAGTTACGCACTATTGCATTTGTTGGTTAATTGGTGTGCCCATATCCACAAGGCAGCAGCTTGGGATAATCCTCACAGTACAGATGAGGAAAGTGAAGTTAAATGGTCAAATGACTTGTACCAAGTCACACTCTGAGTCTAGAACCATTTGCTCTCATTCTTAGAGAACGGTAGTTTCCAAAGTGCCTCAGTACCTCCTGGGATCTGGTCAGACATGCAAACACTTGGTTCCACCCCAGAGTTCCTATACCAGAGATTCCAGGGATGAGAGCAAGCAATCTGTTTTTTAACAAGCCCTCTAACTGACTTTGTTGTATTCAAATTTGATGAACTTGGGAAATAAGGAATATTTGCAAATACTCCCTCCTCTCCAAATATAATTGTTTTCCCTTCCTCCCTCAATTTTAGTCATTTCTGATAGAATGTTTTCTAAACTGTTTTACATGCTTTCATATTTTCTTAGAGATGGGTTATTGTACATAATTAAACCAATTTTCATCACATTGATCATATAATTTTCAATTTTAATTTCTTTTTTTCTTTTCATTCTCATTTCTCCCTATCACTTGTTCTATCAGAAACATTTTGTTATTCTAATATTATGCAAAGGAAGTAGAAAATTAACATTCTGGAATTTTATTTTAAAATCCATCATAAAACTAAAAGCAGTAATAAGACTTTGGAAGAATCTTTGTGGAAGAATGGCTTTAAGAAGTGGGACTTTGTGACAGTCAACTCCAGGGCATTATGTACCGATAACTAAAAGAATTTCCAATATAAGTAGATGATAAAATCCAAAACTATGTAGACCCAGTGACTTGGGAGGCTGAAGCAGAAGGATCATGAGTTCAAAGCCAGCTTCAGCAACTTAGTGAGGCCCTATACAACTGAGTGAGATGTCTCTAAAATAATATATAAAAGTGGGCTGGGGATGTAACTCAGTGGTTGAGTGCCCCTGGGTTCAATCTACAGTACCAAAAAAATTGAAAATTTTTAAAAAAGGTTATATGTAGAATGGCAGTTATTAGTATGTCCACAGAAAGAAAGTTATTTTATTCCACAAGACACAAAATAATTTAGAACGAATTGTCTGACAGTGATTTAAACCTAAGAGGGCTCTAGAAACATTTGATGAAAGAAAAATCTGCCATTGTGTCCAAAGAGGAACACAATAGGGAAATTTCATTATAAAAATTAAAAACAAGCAAGCAAATATTTTCCTTTGCCAGATAGTTAGGTAAATAACAGAATTCTTTCTTTTCCTGGGGGGTGCCGGGGACTGAACTCAGGGACACTCAGTCACTGATCCACATCCCCAGCCCTAATGTACTTTATTTAGAGACAGGGTGTCACTTAGTTGCTTAGCGTCTGGCTTTGGCTTAGGCTGGTTTTGAACTCACCATCCTTCTGCCTCAGCTGCTGGAATTACAGGAGCGTGCCACCACACCTGACTAGAAAGATTCCTTTCAAAGAGAATGTAACTAGTGGTTCGAAAGCTTTTCTTCTTTGATCAAATTGTATTTTTCGAGAAGGTGACTCTGACTGCCTGCATGGAATATTCTCTCAGGAAGAATGTTGGTTCCCACACTCCCACCACCAAGGCACTGTCTGGAAAGTTCATATCCAGGTCATATTCTGCTCTTTTGGGAATAGAAAACCAGAATTAACACTAGTAATTTTACTTTAGGATGCTCAAGAATGGAATATAGTTATATAAAATGTCTGTTCATAGTCCACAAATGATAAGAAAAAGTAAGTCAAATGTACTTGGTCATCAACTTGGCAAACATCATAATTTGATTTTCTGTGTTGGTTTTGTTTTGGAGAAGACTTCCCCCCACCCTTTCCATTCAGAAATGAAACTTTTGGCCAACTTTATTTTTTGGGTAAGATCCACCAAGTGGGGGCAGGAACCAACAAAGGTTTGCAGTATTTATTGATTAGCCCCTATGTAAAACAATATTTTTTTCTTGAGTATCTGTGCCTACCCTGATGATTTTCTGCTGCTGAAAGAAAATTATTTTGTTTTCCTGTGTTATATTTAATGTGGAGAATACAAATGCCAAATTAAAGCTGTGTGTTTATAAAGCAGAGATGAATCGTGCTTGGTAAGAAAAAGTTCAAGTTCAACCCAGTAACAAAACTGAGTTTGCTTTTTATTTTTATATTTTGTCTTAAATACATTCATAACACTAAAAAATTTTACAGGTGAAAGTATATCTTTTTGGAAGGATCAAATTCATCTCACAAAGAGGGAGCAAATAGCCTCTGTTTTTTAATTTGAATAGAAAGTGTAGATCATTGCAAAGCAGAAAAGGGATTTGTTAAGAAGTGAGCCGTGGCCCAACCATAACCAGAAGGTGTCTCTCTGAGATAGAAAGGTTGGTGAACTCCACAGTAAGAAGTGGGTTCCACTGCCACAGAGAACCTTGAAAGCTGGGAGGGTCTTTGCTAACCTGTAATGTATTCAAACACAGAGATCTAAGCACTATAGCCTTTTGAAGTTAAGTAGCTTATCTAAAGTAACTTACCTAGGCACAGGCCCCCATGGGCAGATTATCACTAAATAGATCCATGTGGATTTAGAAAATATGCCTCACAGTTTTGACCGCAATGAATTTTTGACTGTGACATGAGACCTTTCCCCAAATTTTCATGATGGCATACTTTCTCCAGACTCTTGGGAAGAGGATCCAAGTCTTAAGAAAATAACAAGACATCAGAGTATCATGGGGCAAATTCATACTTGCTACCCATAGGGAACACTGGAAGAGATGGAACAGCTAGCCCTAGAAGCAAATACTCATATCAAAAGGATGGTGTTGGAGGTGACAAAATCACAGTTACCTTAAAAGTGTAAGAACATTTCTCAAGCTTTCCTAATTTATGCCAATCACCTATTATGGATCTCTCTCGCATGAATTTATCTAAGTCTGAAGCTGTAAATCACTGAATTAATGAATCCCATTTATCCTCTTTCTAGCTGGTAAAGTGGTGTTGCTTATTTGAATGAAAATAATCCTTTTTAAGTCATCAAGAATGCCATCTGGTTCTGATATTCAAGAATTTGGTGAACATGTCCATGTTTACTCTAGACTTATAAGCTTTAATAACATTCCATCTGGAATAAATTTCCCATCCCAGAATGCTAACTATTTTTATTACACCCTAATAACTGAAGCCCTTCTAGTCTTTTGATCATTTAAGAGGCTTTTCTAAGAACAATCTTATATTGCCGATTGGAGTGTGGAAATAGATTCCAAACGTAGTCATGCACACTGGATCATGATGTGAAATGAGGTGTTCTAAGCTAAATTTTGGGTTACATGAAATAAGAAAACAACTAAGGCAACGTAAGTAGTAAACAGGTGTTTAGTATGTGGATACAACATCAAGTATGGTCTCATGGAAACTGGAAGCACAATGGCAGATGCTGAGGTCACTCTTATCTCTGTGTCTTCAATTCTGCTTCTGTAGTCTGCTCTGAATTCCTCTTTGTCTGCTCCTCTGATGCCCACCTCTCACTTTGCAAAGGCTCCACCTGGTCACCTGCCCTGCCCATTCTGTACATCACACTGCAGTTTGGCGGTCCATTGTTGAATGACTCAAGTCTTTGAGCTGCTTTGTTCAAATTCTTGAGAGAAATAATCTGATTGACCTCTGTCCAGTGAATGGATTAGTTCACTTCTGATTAGGAGTTCTTTTCTAAACAATTCATCATGGCAAAGAAATGTGGATGGATTGCTTGATAAGTGGGGCTGCCACTTCTAGGAGCAAAATAGTGAGGGCAGATTCTTTAGAAAGATCTGTGGATTCAAGCAGACAAATAAACACAACATGCACAGGGAAGATCAAGAATATGCACTTGATTTCAATCACTTTAAGGATGATGCCTGTATTCCAGAATCTGTCCTACCACTTTTATTTGATCCCTTTGTCAATAATTTTTTTAACTGCACTGAGGCACCAAGTCTTATTCCTCAAAGGGCAGTGAGATAACAAATATTGTCATTATTGATTTTGTACATTTTCAAATGAAAATTAGTACAGAATAGCAATCACCTGAGTATGAAATGCTTATTATAATATTACAGAGGGCTGAAAATTTAAGCATCATACATACATCCATGTTTTCAAGTGCAGCCCTTTTGTCTATCTGTATTTCAAAGGTATCTGGTAAATGGTTGCTACTTGGCAAACCAGCTCTAATTCCTTTTTAGAATAAAAGATAGCACAACCTATCCTTCTGAGGTATTACTCTTATCTACAATTATTAATATATCCCTCATTAAAAGGTCACGTTAGATTTTGCCAACAAACCAGCACAGAGGTTCAGCTCAAGTACATTATCACATAAATCGGTTTGCTCTACTTTTAGAGTTCTGGATACTGACTCTGCTGGAGTTCACAGATTTAGTTTGTACGCACACAACACCCCCAGAAAATTGCTTCCTCACATGTATAAGTCTCCTCTGAATCTCTTTCTATTATCTTTACCTTGCCAAGTGAAAAACAGTCAATCAAAACCACTTGGCAATGTCAGTTTGTGGAATCATTTGGGACTCTAAAGGTATGAGTGTTTACTGAATCAAGAATAGAGTCAGTAAAAACAAGGCTGGCACACAGTGACCTCAGCAAAAAGACGTAAAACCTCAGATTGTTATCCAGGGTAAGATGCTATGCTTTTATCTGGACTTTTGTGAAATTCTCTAATAAATGCCATGACATGACAAGAAACAATATTTTTAGATTGTGATGGAAACTTAGTTTGGGGAGTGACTAAGAGCTACCAGATCAGTTGTCAATTCTCCAAAATGAATACAGAAGAGTAAAAGAGGCAAAGGTAAAAAAAAGTTAAAAAAAAAAAAGGAAAGACAAAAATTCACTCATTAACAAACAGCTGCAGAATAGTCTGAGCTCAACAGAAGGTTGAAATGGAGCTATTCTGAGTTCCTCTCGTGCTTAAGTGCAACTCATGCTCAGATGCAGAACTCGAGAAAAGAATCTGGTTCCAATGAAAGGTAATCTTCATACACCTTGAATACAAATGAAAGAAACCCTGGTTCAAGCAGCAAGGAAGATTGCTGTTTAAACTACACTGAGTGGAAGATTCTGTTTTGAATACTAGAAAGTAGGCCTCCACAGGGTACAAACAGACACAAAGTCAACCATGACACCACCACATCCCAAACACCTCACAAACACTAAAGCTGTCACATCTTTGACTTGCTGTACTTCAGTGTGCTAGGACCTGGTTCAAACACTCATATTACCTTCCCTTGTTGTCATTGGTGTTTCTTATTTTTATTTAAGTAGGAAATTATGAAACTTTCAGAAGAAAGCAATTATGAATTGCCCTCTGAAAATTAACTTCTCTTAAATTTTAGCATAAAATATGCTTGCTATAATCTGTGCTCTGTAGACACACCCAAGACACTTTTTACCTTTTTTTTGGAATAAATGAGGGATTCTGTTTGATATTGGCATAGACAATAGAAAATTGCAGGACGAGACAAATTATTGACCATTCCCTTATAAGGGACATGAGATTCTAAGAATGTTTAAATATAATACATTATAATTTATTTACTCATGCCAGGCAGGGAATAATGCTCAAATATTGTTTGATAAATGAGTAAATAAATATCAAGAAGAAGATTGATAGTGCTTTTATATTCTAGTGGAAAAGAAAGATATTAACCTAATACCATAAGAATTAATGTACAATGTTTTACTAACAAGTATAAACATTTCAGTGATTTATAAGCTTAAAATAGGATTTTACATAGGCAGGTTAGCTCATGTTAGGAATCAGGGGAAAATGCTGACTGAGTTAAAATCCACTGCGGGTGGGCATGACTGGAGGACAATGATAGAAAAACACATTCCATTCCAGGCAGAGGAATAGTATGTGCAAAGGTCATGGTGGGAGGAAACAGTACGAATTCCAAGAACCAAACAGAGCAAGTTCCATGTGACTTTAAGACAGGAATGGAGAAAATGTAAGCAGAAGCCAAGCCCCATAGGGTCTTGTTAATCTAGGGAAGGAATGTTATCTTTAGTAAAATGGGAGCCATCAAAAGATTTTCAGGAAAGTGTAAATCACTGTGGCAGCAGAGTGGAAAATGATTACTTAGCTCCCAGCAGCAAAGCTCATCAGTATACAAAATGTGCACGCAAGTGAAAGCAACTCCTTTGAGAAGAAACTCCCTGTGCCTAAGAACCACACCTGATGTTCTCTAGCATGCTCCTCTTTCTCCCCCATACTCAGTATGAAGTAAGAAGTAAGAAAGCAATTTACTATAAGACTTTGTGAAATCTGAAGCTACAGTGAGAATAATCACCATCATCATCAGGGGCAGCAACACATATGAAGAGTTAAATTAGCTTTCCAAATCAACTTAGCAGCAAATGTTAACACCAATTTCAAATTAACCAACTGCATAAGCAGTACAAGTAGCCACTTGGGGAAGCACATTTTAGGAAGAATCCACTTAGGCCAAGAGAGTGCAGCAGCTGCCTCAGAAAAGAGACCCTGTCACTAGCCCCATATTCTCAGCTTCTCGAAGCATTCTGAGCATTAAGGCTCCACTGCACAGTGAAGTTTCCAAAGGGCGGACAAAAATAGCATTACTGTGAGGCTAAACACAGCTATCCCAGACCTTGAAACTGCTGGATATATATTCCAGACATAAACTGTATGCACGAACATCTGGATTGTGAATTTCCATTCCGAAGAATTTGTGATTTCAACACATGACACAGTGGGACTTTCAACACAAATCATCAGAGTTTGGGGCACTTTGGATACCACCTGAATGCTTTTCTGCAACTCTCACATCACCTCCAACCATCCCCAAAGATAATTTAGTGACTAGAAAATGTTCTTAAAGGGTTTTGCTAAAGTAGAATAGTCCAGAGATGTCCACGAGACAAATTCAATGAAGGCAGTCTGCAAGGTCCATATCACATTCTTTGACATAACACCTGATAGTCTCTGCTGAGGTGACAGCTACTTCTGTGGCATTTTTTCCTACCACCCTTCCTGCCCCAGTTATCTGGGTGCTTGCCTGATCCAAGTGACACTGATTCTTGCCTCTGGGTTCATGTTGCTTTCTCTACATGAGATGCCCTTCTGCATTGCAGAATTCCAATTTGATCTTAGACACTAAATAAGGAGGAACTCAATAGGTTTCAAGAATCAGTTATAAACCAGGTATTCGGGATATAAAAATGAATAAACCACAGTTTTTATCCCCCAAAAGGTCATATTATTATGTGTCTTTAGGAGCTAACAGATTGCCTCTAACAATGTTGAACAAAGTACATTGGATATACATTCAGACATTAATATGTTCAGTGTATTAACATTGTAAAAGAGAACAAGAATGCCTAAAATGCTAATGTACTTTCTGTTGTTATAAACACCAGACATACACAGTAAGGAATTAGAGTGTTCTGACACCTACGGAAGAAATATATGTTTTTAAAGAATTTATTCATCCAGTTATTTGTTCAGTATTTCAATTTGCAATGTGCAAAATATTGTGCAAGGAACTATAAGCCATAATTTTCTATTTCAAAGGACTCGAAGATAAGTAAATGGATAAAATATAGATACAAATTATACAAATTAAACAGGACTATGTATCAAAAGAATTAAAAATAAGTAAAATGGAGATATTTCTGCTAAATAAAGGAGACATCATATTACCTACCATATACCCATCAACACTGTGGAGGCTAGTGCTGAATGCCTGGTGGGAGAAAAATCAAGTGCTCATCCAGTGGCCCCTGGGATCATCCAGTTGTGTTGGAGCCCACCTAAAATCAACTTCTGGTATCTCCTGAGATAGTCCGCTTCATTTTCAGTATAAATGTTAGTAATTTTTTTTCTCTCGTTGAACCAAAATATATTTTCCAAAAATTTTTATCCATTAGTCCTGTGTCTTCCTCTGCTGACTTTCAGAGTTAATTCATTTCCCCTTCCACATTCATAATTTGAAAGAAGTAAGTGATTAAATAACGGTCAGTCCTTATACCTTTTCTTCTACCATTTATTTCTGTAACTATTTTTAGAAATTATTCCTATTCAAAATATAAATGAACCCTCCAAATTTCCAATATTTTCAAATTTTATTAGTACATTATTAAGCTTCTCTATAAATTTATTAATATGCTAAAGCAGATTAAAGTTCCCATCAAGTTGACATCAATTAATGTCATTGTCATAGTTAATCATTCAAACACCCAAACATATACAGAATTAGATTACCACTGAAGTCATAGCACTCCTCCTCATTCACAAGAATATCATATGAAATTCTCGTTAAGATCCAGATACATGCCTTTGATGTTCTAATAATCTATCAGAGTAACTTATTCATGAAAATGAAGTTTAAATGCATGACTTGACCACAGCGAATGGACCTTTGTGATCAACTTTTGTTTTCTTAAAAAATAAAATTGTAGATAATCTTTCTCATATTATACTAAAATCAATACTTTTTACTTTTATAGAGATAAGGAAATCTCCATTCCTCTCAGATTCTTTCTTAAAAATTGAAAGATTATCAATTTCTATATTCTAACAACACTCTTATACTCTGGGACTTCTATACAAAGAATCTAGAACTTTCTTGTATCTGCTAATATTTTTTAATGATAATAAGATTTAAGAAATCTCAGCCTAAATTAGTACTCACTTAAAAAGCAATCCCAAACCTACAGAGAAAATGCATACTTTGTATTTATAATATTAATAATAGTAATATATCATAGGCAATGGATAAAAAATAATATTGAACTTTAGCAATGATAAGGATCCTCAACAAAAGATTTAAATGGCAAAATAAGATAAAATATACTTACCTTCACTTTGAGGAAATTAAAACTATTAAACAGGTAAATCAGCAACTGTAGATGCCTAATAGACATTTCTTCTAATACAATTGTGTTTAATAAAATTAATTAATAATTTGTTATATGTGATGGACTGCTTATAGTCCCCCAAATTCATGTGTTAGAATTTTAACTCTAAGGTGATAAAATTAGGAGATGGAGCCTTTGGGAGGTGATTAGGTCACAAATTGGAGACTCCCTGAATGGGGTTAGTGCCCTTGTAAAAGAGACCCTAGAGAGGTAGCTAGCCCCTTCTACCACAGATGAAGACAGCAGAAGGCAACATCATTGTGAACAAGGGTTGTCACCAGACACTAAATCTGCCAGTGCCTTGACCATCATGGACTTCCTACCTCCAGAACAGTGAGAAATAAATTTCTGCTTTTTATAAACTACACAGATTGTGGTATTTTGTTACAACAGACAGAATGAGCTAAAATAGAGTATATTCCCTTTAATACACATTGTAAATCAAAGTTCTCTTTTCCTATTTTTATCACCAACATGAAATTTATGGATTTTTGAGGGGAAAGAGGACTAGAGAATAGAATCATAGTTCAAACTACTAAACAGTTTTCATGAATCATTTTCAAATCGGATGATTCCACTGGCCTGGATTCTGCCCACCTCAATCCTCCCTATAATTTTAACCACATGTGGGCCTCTTTTGTCCTATTCTCAGAATAAACATGATGATGAAATAGGGCTTTGGTTTTACTTAAGAGGCTGCCTGCTCCTGTGACAAGTAAACTCATTCTTCTAAGTATCCAGAAAGACAGTCTATGAAAGAGTAGGAAGTCCTGTAGGTGGAAAATGAAATGAAAGTTGATCTATTCTTCTGTATCTAATAAATTTCTCAGTCAAAACATAATACAAAATACTGTACCACCTGGGGAAAAAATTCTCAAGCACAAGTGCAAACTAGCTTAAGTCTGAAAATACTATCTGCTAAATCTATAAGCAATAAATATCCAATGCTAGACAATGGCAACTTCTCATTGAAGAGAACTAGATGTGGACAAAGTTGAAGGGGTCCTCAGGGCATGCTGTCATGAAAACTTCTGCTTGGCATTGAGGCTCTAGAACTAAGTAGACACAACTTTCTCTGACTCCTTAGCGATTCTAATGATACCGCTGGTGATGCCTGAATTTAGAGATGAAAGGAACCAGAATCCAGTATTTCCTACTGTTATCTCTTCCCTGACACATTTAGAAACAGGTTTAGAAGAAGGCAAGCACAAAATTTGCAAAACTCCAAGATGCAGTTTACCTCCTATCTTCTAAAAGTGCCCCTTTTGCCATGTGCCCACCCAATGATACCTCTCTTTTCTGGATTCTGTGTCCTTTTGATTATTTCCTCTTCTCCCATTTGCAGGATGGGCAGGTAAAGGAGAATTATCAGAACCTACTCCTAATCCAAACACCCTTTCCCTCAGGGCTACTAATTTCAGTGACAAACTCAAAGGAAAGCAGTTAAATGAATCATATTTAATCCACAGATAGACCTAAATGACTGTTCCAATTCATTCTTCAGTACAGCATTTGAACTGTTTATAAACCAACATATTTTTATGTCTCAATTCTACTTCTAAGGACTTGTCTTTAGAGAGCAACTAAATGTGCAATATTAAACTGTGATGTCTTTCTTGAAGCATTATTTTTATAAGAAATTTAAAAATGGAAGTAGCCAAAAGAAAAATAAGGATTTAGTAAAGTATGTTATATCCTATACTGCTATTAAACTATGTCTGTATAAATATGTTTTACATGGTAAGATTTATGATATAGTTAATAAAAAGACAAATTTTATTCATAGAATTCCATGTTTTAAAATGCATACATTCATTGTATAGATATTTGCTTGTGCATGTTTATAAGTATGCACCAGGCATGGTACTAAGCATTTGGTAAATAAAAACATATGACCTCTACCAACATGGAGCATATAGTGTGGTGTTAGGTGAAGACATCAAGATCAACTGAGGAAAAACTCATGTCTGCATGGAGTTTGTGTTTTATTTTTAATTATATATTTTTGCTTGATATACTACTTATGATAATAAGATAATAATTTTTAACATTTTTATAAATATTAAATGTTCTCTTTTTTTCCAAGATTACTTGAAACCCAATCAATTAAAAAGCAGAATCTAGTTGGTAGCCAGGGGATATGGGCAAGAGAAATAGGGAAATGTTGGATCAATGGGCAAAAATTTTCATTATAATATGAATAAGTTGTGGGATACACTGTAAAGTATGGTCAGTATAGTCAATATTACTATATAGTTTACTCAAAATCCTCATCCACCCCCACACACCTGAACTAATTACGATGATGGATGCAGTAATTAGTTTGACTATGGTAATCATTTTGTAATACATACTTATATCAAATCATCATTGTACACCATAAATACATACAATTTTATTAGTTATAACTCAATAAAACTGGAAAGAAGAATGTAGGAAATTTAAAACTGGCATCTGTGGGCAGGAATACCACAAATCCTATGGTCATGGCCCCTTCTCAAAAAATTTTCATACTTACAGTAGCCACCTCAACATAAAGAAGGATAAATTACACCTGGGCTATCATTCTGACTTTAGAAATATGAGAGCATGTGACTTCCTCCTGGCAGTTTCTCAATGTTACTTCTAAATCTATTATATAAATTAATGCAAAAGTTATTTATGAAAAAAATAAATTAAGCAAGATTTCTCAATCTTAATAAGGAAATGATTCAAGAAGTTTTTACTAAAGAAAAGGTCAGGACATCTATGAAAAGGTCAAAGTAGAAACTAATTACATATTTCTGACCATAGACATAATTAGGAAATCACCAAAGAACTAATGCCAGTGTATTTGAACCAATTAAACCAACAAGATAAAGGGAGACAGCATTGATTAATGGTGTACTTGGAAATCAGGTTTTACTCTAATCTAGGAGACACTTATTTTGAAGTAACTGGTTTTATGGTAGATGAAGTGAAGATAGGAGAAATGGTTCCTCTGTTTTTCACAGTCTGTCCATTTTTCTATAGGAACATATGGAAGTAAGAAGTAAAGGGAAGACAAATACATTCCAGCTTTCCTCTTCAAAAATGTTCTGACTCTGATGTGTAGCTTTTCTTTAGCTATCACTGGTTGGACTAAATAATTACCTTCCTTTCATTGTTGTTAGTTTATCAAAAGGGATAATTTACTGTTCACTACTTGCCTGTTTGGAAAGATGAGCTCAATTCTCAAGTTAAACACTGGGGAGGACACAGAGTAGGAAAAATGGCTCACTTTCATCAATCTTCTTTTCTCTTTTAGAATATATTTTATTGACTTGCTAAAGTTATCATGGTGGCTACAACTGTAAACCACAGATCTATGTAGAAACACTGGCTTCAAGCCACATTTACAACACTAAAAAGTTCACTCTTAACTGAAGGATTGGCTAATTTGGGCTGAGTATCCTTTATCCAAAGTGCTTGAAGTGCATTTGGAAGTGTTTCAGGTTTGGGAATTTTGGGGGGATAGAGGAAAACTTGCATAGACTTTATCAACTGAGCATGCCTCAATCAGTAAAACATTCCACATTTCAGATTTCTGGATTAAGGATGCTCAATCTCTAGTGCTATTTTACAATTCTCAGAACATATAGAGAGAAAAATAGAGGGCCTCATCATTTTAATTAAATTGTTCACATTTTAAATATATTTTGATATCATGGGCTTAAATGGCTGACATAATATTATAGAAATAATTTAGATATTAGTCACTTGAGAATTTTAAAGCCTTAATTACTGATGTGATGCAGGAGACTATTTTATAAAAAGAATACAGCATGTGAAGAAGTCATTGTGTTTTCAGAGAATCACTTAGTGGAGGACTAAGTGATGAATTACACTAAATATGTCCTACATTTTTACAAAAGAATGAAAATTAGAGCAAACTGTATTTGGTAAAAGTACACTAATTTTAGTTTACCTTGCTAAAGCAAGTATATCCTCTAATTCAAAAATCCTATTCTTATCAAAATACATTTTCTCTTATTTAAGAAAGATATAAATGCAGCAATACAGTACAGAATAAAATATACTAAAACTAAGCATCTTCTCTTATTTATAAATATTATACTATGTTTCTATATTCTAGTCTCAAGACATAAAAATGTTTATTAGTCCTTCCCTGTTTCCACTTGCCTTTGCATTTTGTCTATTTTTATTTTTAATAAATTCTAGTTTACATCATTCCTTCTTCCTCAAATTGAAATTATTCTTATATAATCATATAATAATATATATGCCAACATTTAATAATCTATTATTCAATGTATATTATTCCCACCTCTTCAAAAGTAAGCTTCCCTATACAAACACAAGATCCTTAGAATAAATATGTCTGAGTAAGAATGTTTATCTTTTAATGAATGATAGTCATCATATTACTCAGCCATGCCAGAACTTGAATAGTTGATTCATAGAAGACATGTTTATCTATAGTTCTTGGTATAAGTATAATTTCTGTCCCCAAGGCTGATGTGATAACTGTAATTTTCTGCATGTTTTAAGCCTTCCTGTGTTCTCTAAATTTTTCTATCAATCATTAACTGGCCTCCCTGTCTTTGTTTCTTTTCTTTGCTCTTTTTACCCTTCAAAATTATGTTAGCTTTCTATTGCTTTGTAACAAATTGAAAAAAACTTAGTGACTTCAAACCACACCCATTCATAATATTGCAGTATCTGTAACTCAGATATTGGGTGAATTCTTCTGAGTTTTCTACTCCAGGTCACATGAGACCAAAATCCAGGTGGTGGCAGCTGGACTCTTTGCTGGCAACCCTTAATGAGGATCCCACTTCCAAGCTCATTCAGGCTATTGGCAGAGTTCGGTCCCTTGAAGTTAAAGGACTGAGGTGCCTGTTTCCTGGCTGGCTTCAACCTGACGCCTCACTCAGCTATTAAGGCTGCTTACATTTCCTCTTACACTCCTCTCCATCTTCCACCAAGCAATAGCATGTTGAATCTTCTGGTACTTCAAATCTCTCTGACTTCCTCTTCTGCCACCTTCTTCACCAAAGTTCCTGCCTTCACAAGAATCTGGTAAAAGCTCCCTGGTTTTAAGTATGTGATTAAATGAGGCCCAATCAAAGAATCTTCCTATTTTTAGGTCAACTTTTCCATAGAACATAATACAATTAGAGAGATATCCCATCATATTTATGTGATTAGGAGGTGCTGAAACTTGGGGGATGTTCCTGGAAATTCTGCCTGCCACAAAATCCAACTCAAATTTCACTACCCACGAAAACCTTAGGTGTCCACTCATCTACTGCTTTCTCCAGTCCTTGTCTTCTTCCCTAATTGTATACATGTCCCTACTTGACTCCTACAGCATTTCATCAAAGCATTCACCACACTGTAGTGTATTGTCTGTTTGCCTGTCTGTCATCCTAAGAACTCCTTAATGATGTAAGCCCAGTGTGAAAGCAAATGCCAAAGTCATATACTACTCATTTAATCACAATTTCACATTCATAAAATAATTCGTAAATATTTCTAAAATGCGAAAGCAGCACAGCAATTGAACTTTCTGGCTTCTAAGCACCAATGTTATCTTTTCCTTTCCCTTGATATTTATTAGAAGCTTAATATATGCCAGGCATTGCGCTTACCCTTTTCACTGTGTCTTAAGTGCCAACATAAGTTACCACATACACATACAAAAAAAAAAAAAAAAATCAAGCCATTATTTCATAAGATAACAATATTATTATTATACATTGATGTTTACATTTAACATGTATCTAAAGCCATGCATTACTAATTTTGTTTTTATGTAAATGTAGTATGTTTGTGAAGAAGTGAACTGTGATGAGAATACACTTCATAATATGCTAGTCATTAGAAACTTCACATGGGAAAAACCCATGAGAAAAATTAAACAAGGAAATTCCATCTTGCCCAACTGTGATCTCACCATAGTTCAGGACAGTGTATGAACCACAGATGGAAATGAAGAAGCCACACATGTTTACAGTGACTTCAACTTCACCAAAGCAAGGATCTCTGCTTAAGAGCAATATTTTTGTTACAGCACAGTGTCATACTTAAATATATGACATCTTACTGTTCAGCAGTAGCATAGGTACAAGCAGGTTACCTGGCTACATGCTTTCAAAAATTCCCACAAAATTCACATGATAAATTATACTTAACAATATAAGTATCACGGTTCACTTACAAACAAAACATATAAGCATGAATTATTGCAGTTCCTAAAATGGTCCTTGAAATGCTTGAAGTGCTGAAAAACAGTGAATTATGAGATTTTAATCACTGACAAGACCTGAGATTTAGAGGAAGGAGGGACTCAAAAGGAATGAGAAATATATCACTCTTATAGAAAAACTTCAAGGCAATCTTCAGGTTATTTTACAAAAAGAAATTCAAATGTTACAAGACTTAGATTTCTCATTTTTCTTGCCATACTTTGACATCCATAATCAGGTCTGAATTCAAATGACTGCACAGGAATGTTTATGAGGGGTGAAGAGAGAAACAATTTATGTAAATAATAAATCACATTTATAAAGTCTGTCTGTGTGAGCTCAGAGCTAAGGCCAGAAACAGAAGTAGCAATTTATGCCACAAGAAAATTATTCCTAAGTCATAAAGGACCCTTTGTAGGCATAGGCATGCTACTTATGTAAATATATATAGGAACAAAGCATTGCAGTCTTACAATAGGTAATGAATTCTTAGCATGCTAAAATTCCAATAATCCAGCATCCTTATAGAGTTCTTTTCCAGTTACCTCCATCTCTCTCATTTTGTAATCATCCACTTCAATATTTATTATTAAACAAGAAAGGATGATAAAGTTTACTTTTTTATTTCTTTTCAGGATATTTTTCCTACACGAAAGTTTAAACGAATAGCATATAATGTTAATTTTAGGTATTTGTTTATCATACAAATATTCAACTGATGGCCACATTCGGTTTGAGGTTTATGCTGCTATTATCATGTGAGTTTAATTTCTATCATCATATTAAATCTCAAACACAACTCAAGGGCATATTGGTCATCCCATCAACGCACACAAGCCTGGACTGCCTCTGGAGTTCACTTAGAAAGTAAATCTCAGCTTCATTAGGTAATGAGCTCTTAACATAATTCAGCTACCTCTGAAAGAAAAAAAAAAGTTGATTAAGCTACTGTGAAGATATAATTTCATATGTGTAAAACAAACGAGCCATTCTTCTCTTTCATGTACACTCAGGGGATATTTCCAGGTCTAATATTTTATGCTGATAAAAGAAGTTATCACATCTGTGATTTGGGAATGGACTGTATAATAGAAACGCACACAAGTGTATGCACATGTCCACACACAATTCTACACGATTGAGTCAGGAACCTTCGGAGGATGTTAAATTTAACCATCACCTACTGCCTCCTGGATTTGACTATCAGCACAGGACACTGTTTTCTCATTTTTTATTTAATGACAACAAAAGTTAAAGTGGCCTGACTTTACTTTTTGTCCTATAAGATAGAAAATAACAGTAATTTTCTTTTCATGTCTACAAGTTGTGAGCCTAGAAGAATTTTAGGGAACAAGAGGGAACTTTTATTATAGTAATCTAATTTAGGGAAAGGCATTCCCCTACCACATATATATTTTTGAAAACTTCCTGAAAAATAATGCTGAACTACCAATACATGCGCGCGCGCACACACACACACACACACACACACACACACACACACACACCATTTGAATAAACTATTTTATCCCTTTAGCATCCCTACTTTTACATTCAAGTCTAAGCTTAAGTATCTTCTTTCTAAAGTCGTCTGTGACATTCTCAAGCAGTTTTCCTTAGTTGCTGTAGAATTTTGCAAGTGATGATGGTGGTGATGACAATGATCATAAGAAGAATCACGCAGTGCCAGGAACTATTCTAACAATTTGCATGTTAATTCAGTCAATCCTAACACCAACCTCTTAAAATGGTTATATCTATTTTTGCACTGGTGAGTAAACTCAATCAGAGAAGTTAAATAACTTACTTAAGGTCACAGAGCTGGCAAGTGGAAAAGTTTTTACTAAAATCTAGGCAGTCTGGTTTTAGTGTCCCAAGTGTTTAGCCATTATATCACAGAATCTCATTTGTCATAAAATGGGAACAATAACATGTGCCTATGTATTGTTTTCTAAGTAATATAAGATCATTTATGGAAAGACCTTAGTACTGTGTCCAATTCATAGCAAGGCTGAATGTTGTGTTTGTTACCAAGTACAGTTATTTTCAGTAAATCCCTCATCCTCTACCCCATTCTGCATTCCTAGATTATAGGGTCTATATTCATCCATTCCACACATATTCAATGAACAACTACTGTGTGCCATATTCTATGCCATATATGCCAAGTGCTCAGAACACCCAGCACTGAACAGCAGAGGGCCAAGGTTTCACCTTAGGGCCCTATTCCTTTTGTCTGAAAAGCCCTTCTCTATAAAAATTTCAAGGTTTGCTTCCTATTCTCTCTCCTCAAATGCTAGGTCTTCAGAGAAACCTTCCCTGAATATCTTTTTTAAAAAGTAGTGTTATTTTCTGTTTTATTTTGTTTTCTACATATACTAGATCACAACCATCACCACTGTAGATAGAGACTTCCAATTCCATAGGCAGAATCTAGGATGACAAATTTTTTGTTTTATTGCTGAAAGGGACAGAAAAGGGAAAATGGAGGGAGGAAAGGAGAGGGACACAGAGAGGGAGAATTTTGATAAACGATTGTTTTTAAACAAGTTTGCATTTTCTATCACTTCTTGACCAATGTGTCTCTTACCATGAATAAAAGAACTCACCATTCATCCCCTCTGGGCCTTCTCCATTCTCCTGCACAAGTCCTCAGGGTCTCTTCTTGGTCTCTCCCTAATTGTTCTTCCTATAAACCTGTCTTTCACCATTGAAATTGCCATACCTGTTCTTGCTTCTCGTAGGAAAAAGATGTATATGACCTCCACAGAGATCAGTCTTTCTTTTTGTTTCCAACAAAACACTCAAGAGCTATAATTGAGCAGCATCCCAAATGGTAGTTATAATCATTTATAATTTATCATCCAACTATAACAGACCAATTCTCAATTGAAGAAAAAGCTCTCCTTGTTTTTCAATTATTAAAACTATGCATTCCACAATGCATAGTTTCCTATGCATAGAAGATTCCTTCTCCAGACAGGACACCATTAATTATCAGGAAATATTCTTTGAGCTTCTTTTCTAATAATAATAATGAATTTATACTACCCCTTCCCCTTATGGGATCACACTGATCTTTTATGGTACATTTTATTGTTAAACTATTCACTCTAGGAATGTGATATGGGTGCCTCTCTGTTCCCTTTTGAGTTTGGATGTAGTCTTTTGACTTCCTTTAGCCAGTGAGAAGAATGTAGAAGTGGTGTTTGTCACTTAAAGGCAAGAATTCAAAGAACAAGTGGCAACCTTTCATTTTCTCTTCAGTGGTGATTTGGAGACATGTGCCAAGATGGAGTCCTCATCAGTATGAGTTTTCATGCAACCAAACTGAGCAAAAGAAACCTGTGGTCTGCCAATTCACTAACAACTAAGAAGTGTAGGTGGTGGTTGGTTTGTTTCTGCAGCAATACTTAGCCAACCCTAACTAATACAGGAAGAGCAGGATCTGTAGTTGAAGCTCTCACACTCCTGACCTCATTCCCTGGGTACCATAAACTAGATATTCAATCATGATACTAGTGTATCATGGAACAAATACCATGGGAAGAAGAAACTCCACGTGAATTATAAAACATGGTAGACATTCTTTTTTTCATATGCTCTTTTGTCCATCCTGAGTCTCCTTTTATTAGGCTATTAAGGATTCTACAAATTCTACATGTTTTGTGTCTTTAAGGGAACTTTTGGGGAGTTCTAGGACAAACAAACTTTTTCAACATCAATAATAATTCTAGGTGCCTCAAATTCTCTAAAAAAGTTTTTGAACTTAGTTGTAAAAATTTTAACTATAGTATCCATACAGACAGAGATATAAATGTTGTGTTTTCTTTTTGTTTGCATAAAATAAAGAATTCCATCCCAAATGAGAACTATACCCTTCAGGAGAGTGTTTTGTCTTTAAATATTATAAATAAATTTTCAAACTTATTTTGAAAATTTGGATATTTCAAACCAGAAATATCCAAACTACAGATGAGCATCTCCCTCTTTTGTGACCTGCTGTTTCTGTATCTTAAATGTCCCTCCCTTTCTCTCCTTCACACACTCACACTTCACAAAATGCAATATCTAGAACAACTACAGGTTCACTTTAAAACCTTTTAGAAATAAACTTTGTTATCTTTATGACAATAATATTTTTACAAAGTCCTCCATTAGTTTCAACCTAGTTACAACAACGTCTTCACTAAGCATAGTTGTTTAATATATTGCAAATTCTTCTAACATCTGCTTAGGCAGAAAGCAATTCCAAATGAGAGTTTCCTTCATATGAAATAATCCAGTCATCTTTTGCAAAATTCTCACTACTGGAAAGATATGCATTATTATCCATTTTTATTGAGAGAAAATTATTGCATGATGATGCATGATTCATTATAAAAAGAGCTTAGGAAGAGGTTTTCATACACAATACCACAAAGAAGTACCATCTAGGAGAGTCAGGGCCTACCTCTATAATCCTCAAGCAATTAAGTCCAGGAAAAGTAATAGTTCTGAATAACTTCAACTACCCTCAAGGTCAGTGCAAATTGCAACTGAATATGCCCAGAGAGAATCTTAGGGTAATGGGAATCATTCTTAGGAAACACTTCAGTCCCATTTGAAAACACAGAGAAAGAAAGAAATAGCACTAGTTGAAAATTTTGTATACTAATTTGATTTTTGCTTCCATGCCTCATTAGTGTCAATCTGCTCTTTGTGATAATTAACTATTCTCAGGAAAATGGCAAAATGTGGCAAGAATAATATTCCAAGAAAATAAGACTTGAGTGAAAAATTCACGCTACTTTTTCAACTATTAGGAATAATTCTAATTTATTATCAATCATGTTAATAACTGTTGCAACAAGAAATTTAATAAGGCAATGAACAATGTGTTTGTGGCTAGAATGTGAGACTACCTTCATAGGCAAAAAAATTCATGAACACATATATCCCTTACTCTCACCAGGTGGAAACTATAATGCTTTGGCTGAACTCATGATATTTTATTCCAAGCACTTATCTGTTCACTGGATTCAAGCCTGGGCAGTCCTATAAATGCCTGGGGACACAGATTACAATGAAATCCAGAGGAGGCTGGCAATTCAGCTATCAGCACCAGGTCAATGCATATCTGTACACTCTTAAACCAGTAATATATTTCTGCACACTTTACAGGAGAAAAGAAAAACATCTCAGACAGAAAACAGCTTTCGTCAGCTCGCCAACACTAGTCAAAACAATATCTTTCTGTTTCTCTCTTCCATATAAACACAGAAACCTGAAAGTGAATATATCATGGGTGGCTTAAGAAAACCAAAATTTTCCATTGCTGTCGGGGTTTCCAGTTAATTTTCCAGACGCATTTAAAAATCTGCCTGCCTCAGTGCCCCCAGACCCCATGATCTCTGCAGTGGTTCTAAATCACAAAATGCTTTCAGGAGAAAAAATAAAATGAGAACACAAGAAGAAGAGTGTATAATTTAATGTCAAATATTAAATCTCTTCCTAATTTTCTATAAGATAGTCATATTACCTTTGAGACAAGAAGTGAGGAGAATGTAAGATCCTACAATTGTTTCCTAAAATGTCAAAATTGCCAACATATGTCAAAGATATCACTGGTTGAACATGTTCAAAGTAGGGACGGCAAAAATCCACTGTCTCAGTCCCAGGCTCTGTCTCATTGCCCTTCCTACCCTCCGCTGCACTTAGAACCTGATCAATTCCTTTCATGTCCCTTCCCAGATCAAGTTCCACTAAGCTCTCTGCACCCTGAAGTCCTCTTTCTGATGATTTAAGGAAACATGGGTTTTTATTTAACTCCCCTAGCCTTTCCTCATCTTTGACACCACAGGATGAACCCTGCACATCTTCTAAGAATCTTCATCCCTGTATCCCAACTGGTAACAATGAATCTGTTCCCTGACTCTCAGCATAGTTCTACTTTGGGAAATTTAGAAGTGTGTGTTGTATGAGACCCCAGAACCTGCATTTCCATTAATAATAATAACTACACTGGTTCCTTCCTCAGCTTCCCTAAGCCATAGGAATTCTACCATCCCTGAATTATTATATGTCTCATAATTAATATTACATGTTCTGTATTAATTAAACAATGTCCCATGTAATTCTTCCATCATCTACATATGCACAAACTCATGTGCACACTCCATGGTTAATTTTTCTATCACTGAAGTTCTGAGGGTTAGAGCTCATATATTCTACTTCTTTAGTGGAAGAAAGAATACCATACATATAAATTCTTATTTACCTAGACAATTGAAACTTGGGAAGTGGAAATAATAAAGAACACTGAGTTTAGTTTTAATAGAACTTGAAATATGTTCAGCCATCACTGGGTCTCTACTGCATGAAAAATATTGAGTTGATATCACCATGAATATGAAATAGCTTACATTTTAGGAGGTGGATTAGATAAGATGCTTGCACTGTTAACTAACACATGATGCAGAAACTGAAAATTTATGTGAAGAGAAAAGTTACTACTGACTAGGGTTTGTGAAGGTAGGACTTATAAGAGAGTAACAACAACAACAACAAAAAAGTGATAAAATTTTATAAGAATTCCAGAAAGAAGGAAAATGTAAATCTGCGTTGATTCCACTCACCTGTACTCTGCTTGCAAGTAAATCTAATGGAGTGTTTGGGTCATTGTGAGTAGAGGAAAGGGAGCAGTATATTGAGAGAAGAGAAAACTGTATGAAAGCAGAGTCCTGGTGCTTGAGTGAAGCTGGGAGCATTCTAACTGCCCTCTGGGGTTGCCCCCACAGCAAGATGAAGTTCACAAGTCTAAGAGGATAAGAAAAGGCACATGTGAGCCAGGTAACCACAATAGTATTTGCTGGAACAAGTCTGTGGGACATGTGGAACCAGTGCAGGAAGTGATGCTGAGGAAGAACATGACATCCTTTTCTTTTCACTCCATCCAGGTACATAGTTAGAGATTCAGTGAATAAGAGCAGTCCTGGACATCTTTATATTCACTAACATAGGAAGAAGGCCAATAGCTGAGAGTTAATCAGGATAATTCTTTTCCTTATGAGAAAATTGGCAGCCTTGAGAAATAGATATTATGATGCTGAACATAACCCTTTCCCCCATCATTGTGTCCTGGTGTTCCTACATTCCAACTTGCCGAGATCAGGTTCTATAGCAACTGAGATGAGAAATGGTTTAACTTACCAAAAAGGAGAACATAGAACATCAGCTTCCTGGTGAGAATTACTCAGAAAGAGTCAGTAATAAATATTACTCAAAAATTCCAAGCTAAATTTTAAAAATTAATTTGATTCAAATTTTTCACTTGAGAAAAGTAAAATTTTAACATATCCAGTACAACATGCATATACTTAGCCTTATCTATCGTATTAACATTATGATGAAGCTACACCTTGATTTCTGATTCCATTTATTTGATAAAAATGATCACTTCCCTGGTCCAAGGAGTGAAGTTCTGCCCAAAAGTTATCAGTGCTTTTGAGTTTCAGTTTCTCAAAAAGCTGCTCTTAAATGAAGTGACAATTTTTTTTAAGTTGAAAAAAAATGACACAAAGCTGATCTAGGCAAAAGTCAGTCAATCTTTCTGACAATTTTCCGAGGGGGGCGGAAAAACAGAAACAAACTCTAGCTCTCTGCTGGTCTCTAGTTTCTGCAGTAGGGGGCTGGCAGCTCTGTGCAACTCAGTGTATGCTTTGAGAGTACATTTTTGGGGATGAGGCTGGTCTTTGTCTTTCATCCCAACTTGAGCAAACCAAAAGATGCTTTTTGGGTTCCATCATTGATAATAGGTACATTCCTGACAGGCTAGTAACCCCTTGGAAATTACAGTATGTTTAAAAACAGGATTGCAAAGTATGTGTGTGTGTGCTATATTCACTATAACAAATACAATAAAAGTCAGAAAACAGAGCATTGAAAAAATAAAATGTAACTATTTTCTCTACTGCTTATTTAGGTTTGAAATGCTTTAAATATAAACTATCAATGCAACTTTATTGCAGGCAGAAGATTTAACTTCCCTTCAACATATGTTTATCAGTTCCCCTAAGCTGTGTTTACGTACTTGAGTGAGTACTGTGGAGGATACAAAAGTGCTCTGGTCTTATAATTTAACTGGCAAGAAAAATATACAAAAAATTAATCACCACATAATACAGACTGTAGAGTCATATGAAATGATGAGGAAATTGCTATGGAGGCATAGAAGAGAATGAAAATTCAAATCGCTAGAACAAGGAAAGCTTTAGGAGAAGGGTAACACATAAACTGAACATTGAGGATAGTAGGGTTTCACATTAGATATGAGAATGTATAATGCACAAAAGGCAATGCTGTAAGCGAATCCATCATCATGGATTCCTAACAGAAATGATAAGTAGTCTCTTTTGATGGAAACACTGGGTCAGACTATGTATTTGCTATAAATCTCAGCTATGAATGACAGGAACTCAGCTCCAATCCCTTTAGACACAAAATGATCTACTCAAGGTTGCACAGGTTCATAGAATCAAACTGAAGGAGAACCAGGCATATTCACATCTTGGTATGCCTCAAGGAAATCTTAAGAGTTTTGGCACATAAATATTTAAATGGTCCCTGGGATCCTATGCAAAGTTCCCAGTTGAGCTCAAAGTGACTTCCAGTCTGGACTCACTTGGCAACTTGTTCTATCTCTATGATTCACAGATTTTCACTTATAAAATAGGAAAAATTATGAGATTTGTCTAGTGTACCTGCAGCAGGTAGTTAGGAGGTTAAAGAGACTCCCTAACTGCAAAATGATTCTATTGAAAATGGTCTGACCAAAAACACAAGACAAGTATACTATAGAACTCAGAAAAATGTGACCAAGCAATATTTTTTTTCTAAAGGATGAGAATAGAAATTTGGAAGCATAAGAATGCAAACACACAGAGCAAAGTAAGAGGGAGTGAAGGAGAGGGAGAGAGAAACTGCTCAAATAATCTGAACAAACTGTTCCAAGTGGGGGGAAATACCAAAGAGTAAGTCACTCTTCATTTTCCTATCTCTTTCAGGAAATGCCAAAAAGTAAAAATAAAAAATGCAACACCAGTTTTTCCATGTGTTAAGCCAGCTACAACTACCTCAGCAGGAAACTGTTGTTTAAATAATAGTTACAGAATCCAGAAGCTTATCAGAAATACCATAATGCTGTATGAAGAGTGGGAAGCTAATTTCATCCATACTAAATAAAATATGAAAGTCACCAAGAAATGCCAAAACTGATGGAGAAGAAAACAGTTTTTAATATTAAAAAATCCTTTGTCTTTATGTTTTTTTATTTCAAAGACAATAAAAGAAAAGGAAGTATACAGACTGTCACTTATACCACTTAAGGAAAAAAAGCATTAATCCAGTCATGTGACAAGCTTCAATGACCAGTTACCACGTACCAGGAAAGATGCTGAGGAAGAGAAATAGAAAAAAAATAAAGACTTTTCTCCTGAAGGGTAATACCAGCAAGAATAAAAGAAAATCTGCCAATGTTCATTTGGTGAATAGAAGAAAAATTACTCACATTTTCTCAATTGTCCCTCAAAACCATTTTTTGAAGGAAATACCACCCTACAGATCTGAAAATTGAGACCCCAGAGTTTGTGTTCTCTATGAGCACATTAAACCAGCTGTTGGTAGAACCAGCATTCACACCCAAGTCTTCTGACCCAAAGCCTTCCCATAACACCCGAGGGATTTGAAGGCAAAATTTTCCTTCAGTATTATCACAAATCCTGCTGTGCCCTTGGCTGCTTAGAAATTCCATTTGGACTTCACATTTTCTCTTGGCTTTTACTCAGAAAACATTCTGAATGGGACTCTGTCATAAATCATCATGGGCCTAATAAACACAGCATCAAAATCCATATAGCATGAACTACTCCACATTCCACGAGAGATGAAAACACAATAGAAGCAATATTTACCTCTCTCAGCTCATGCTAGACATGGTGAACAAAACCACCATGTTTACCTTTATTCATACTTTTTAGAATGAATGAAAATAACAGTGAGGTATTATAACCCCCCCCCCATTAAACTAGCACAGGCTTTTAAAAGGGATAAAACTCAGTGTTTATATTTTATAACAATTTATAAAATACATATCCTTTGGTGCAATGATTTCTCTTCTCTGAAGGTCATTAAGAGGTTACCAAAAGCTCTGAGTCACTTCTCTCCCTTTCACCTCTCTTGCTCTATGTATATAACTATTTGCCAAGTCCTATCAATTCTACTTCTAAAATGTATTTCTTTTATTCCTCATTCCCTCGTCACTGTGGAACATCACTGTTCTCATTTGATTATTAGGCCTCCTACTGGTCTCTCCAACTCCTATTTCCCACCAATAATATTTATTCTATATAACCACTAGATATATCATCCAAAGTACAGTTCCAATGGAATTACTATGATGCTCAAAAATATTCAGTGTCTTTCCATCACCTTTCAAATTCAGAACACACACATCTCCCTAGCTTTCAAGGCTTACCACAATATGGTTCCATCACAACCTTCCATTTCTCCCCAAAGAAAATGGCCTACTTACAATTTTCAAACAAGCCTCAAGTAAACTTGCTTCAAAGATTTTCCATCTGTTCCATAATCTAAATGAAAATTGTCTTCTTAAAATCACCATAGCACTATTCTCATGTCTCTCTTAAATCACAGTATGTTCTAGTTTAAACTGTTTACAAACTTGGTCTGCTCTTCTATTAGATTACACTTCCCCAGAAAATGAAAGCCTTCTTTTTCTTCGTATTGTAGATGGGGTTTCCTTGAGGCAGAGCCTGATATAGGGATTCTTGCAGGAGATTTACTAAAGCAGTGCTCTCTGAAGAAACTTCTAGGGGAGAAAGGAAAGCAGAACAGAAAAGTAGAAGGACACAGGCACAGATGTGGGTCCAAGAAGAGTCTCTCTTGAGCCTAATCCCTTGGCAGGTCTGGAGCATACACTGCACCAAGAGGGAGACTTCCCAGGTACCTCTGGACTAGTCTCCTCCCATCATTCACAGACAACAGGTGGGAAAAGACTCTAAGTATGAATCTTTAGCAATCAACACCCACAATTATGTGTGCACCCACCTGGGAAAGGTAGTCTGGAGAAGGAATCACCAACATCTAGTATAGAATATGGCTTGATAATATCTCAATTATGGATGTTCAATAAGTAGTTATTAAAGAGAATGGACTGCCTGAAGAATTACCTTTACTCGCACATTTGAAGTACCTTAGTACATTCTTAACAATCAGCATTTGTTGGCTTACTACCCATCAGTTCTGGTTGCCATAACAAAACACTGCAGACTGGGTGGCTTAAAAACAACAGAAATTTATTTTTCACTGTTCTGAAGGCTGAAAGTGTGATATCAGGAGGCCAGCACGGCTGACTTCTGGTGAGGATTCTTTTGGATTTCGGATCAACTGACAATTTCTTCCTGTATCATCACGTGGCAGAAAGAAGGCAAACTGATTTCCCCACCTTTTCTTATAAGGTCATAAAATTCATTCAGGAAGCCTTCACCCTCCAAGACTTAAGTATCTCCCAAAGCCCCCACCTCTAAATAGCATCTCTCTAGAAATTAGATTTCAGCAGTTGCATTTTTGGGAGGCACAAATATTTAGTCCACAGCACTTACTCATGGCAGATAAAATAGCAAATAGAAAGAAAATGCATAGGTTTGTTATGTTGCATTTCCCTTATTTAAAATATTTTCACTAGCAAGTCTACTAATATATATTTTAGATTAGTCATACCCACAGAAAAATTGAACAGTATGTCACTCTTAGAAACTTAAGATGAGGATCAGTGAAAATATTGAAAGCAATTTCTGATGAAAGTGATCACTTTTATCCTTAAGGACAGAATGTCTACTAGTGGCCCTATTGAGCTACTGATTATAGCAATAAATACTTACAGAAGAAGGCAAATTTGCCCTATAACTTCAAGAGAATCTCTTAGCTGTAGTCAGTCATCTGCCAAGTCAAGGACTTCTTTGGATCAATGAGAAATAGATGAACAAATGTTATTTCAGTAGGCAGCATATTAAACTATCAGTAGCATTGTGTTTCTGCTTTCCATTGTACAAGGTTTAAATTGATGTTTGGGATAAAATCAGTATGGTTTCATTTTAAAAGGACTAATAAAAATGGCAAAATAAAATATACATTCTATGGAAACTCTAGCCACATAATTTGTTCTTGCAACATTTCAACAAGCACATGTTGAGTGCCAGAGATTTACAGGTCACCTTGCTAGGAGCTAATGAGTCTATACAGATGAATAAGACCTGTTCCCTGCTCCCACAAGATAGTTACAATCTAGTAAGAAAGACAATAAGCATCCTGCTAACTGAAGGAAAGGGTATAGTTCTCTTATTAAAATACATCAAATCACTGTTGAACATCCTTTTCCATTTCTTCATCACCTGAGTAATGAAATACAAATTCTTGAACATTCAAAACCTTCTCCATCTGACTCCTTCCCACCCTTCTGTTTATTTCTTTTTTATGCTCCAAACACATTATTTGTAGAGTTCCTCCTGTGTGCAAGACATGAACATGTAGGTAGATAAAATACACACCAGCTGTTTTGCCACTCCCCTTCCTTCTCCTACCCTTCCTCTTCAATCCCACATACATGTAAGTAATCATTCCAAGAACCAGTCATTGAGTTTTCAGCCTTTGTGAGTCTGGTAAATGCTTTTCTTCCCACTTGGCATGACTTTTACCATATTTTTCAGCCAGTACACTTTCTAGTCCTTCAGGTTTTAGCCCACATGCTACCACTTGGAACAGCATTTCCTGATAGCTACTCTATCCAGAAGAGTCAGCCTTCTTTCCTTGTTACACCCCTGGGATTATGTAGCCTCCCTCTTACCTAACTTACACTGCTTAGTAAGCTATACTGACTGCATCACAGAGCAACCCAAAAGGAAAAATGAGAGCACTCTTGTACTAGAATCATTTGAAGAGTGTTTATGTAGAAAAGGATTGTTAATAAAAGGGCAAATTGGAGATAGGAGAACCATAAGGCTTAGCACAAAAACCCAGGGTTACCAATACCTAGTAGAAGAGAGTCCTTGGCAGTGAGACCTGCCTTGAGAGGAGTGGTAAAATTCAGTGGAGATAAGGAGAGTCACAGGAAGGAGAGAAACCCTAACCTCACTTTGCCCCACCTCCTACCTGATAAGGGAAGAGAACAGATCCACAGAGACAGACCAAAGAAATACACCACACTGAACACCCCGGTCTCCTTTTTCAGGCTCTGAATTCTTAAATGTATCTCTGGTACCTAGGGCAATATCTAGAACATAGTGGATGCTTTTTACATGTACTCTTTTTTAAAATTAGAGAGTCAGAGACTTGTGATTGGGCCAAGGTTGGCCTCAAATTCTTGGCCTCAAGCCATCCTCAGTTCTCAGTCTCCTGAGTAGCTGAAACTACAGAAGTCCCATGATGTGTTGGATACATTCTTAATGGATGTTGTTTTACAGAAGCAGTACAAAGGGTGTTAGTATTCAAAAGAACACAAAATTATATCTGACTGTGATGGGCTGACAGATCTGACTCCATGAGAATGTTATAGGCCAGACTATAAGGAAAATGACTAAACAGACTCCATTTTGCTCTGGGACTCCGCATTATGTAGGAAATAAGTTTCTCCCATGGGAACACCCGCCTCTGTACCCATCATCAGTTACTTAATGTGACATGTTTATCAACACAAAATGACAATTCTTATGTAATAAAAAGTTGCTCGCTTTTGATTCTTATTGCTCCTAAACAATATACCATGTGAACGGTGATTATGTGGATGTTAATAACCATTCTTTAGTTTGTACCTAGGTAAGGGTCATTTTGACCCACTTCCCCCTCTGTTGATGATCTCATGATGTTAGTTTGCAATTTCAAATCATAGCAACACACACTTATGATTCATGTGATTTTTGGTATAAGAACCCCTACAACCCTATGATCGGGGCTATTACCCAATAGTCATTTTTGGGGGGCAATGCGTGAGACAATCAGTTGGCCGGCTTAATAAAGACCCTCAAATTTGGACTTCTCAGTGCTGATTGGTCTGTTCTTAAGTTGCGCCCCATAACATGACCAATCACTGGGAGTATGGGTACACAGGCACTACTTCTTGCTAAGTTACACATATCAAAGATGATACTTGTTGGGTTTATTAATTCAGAACAACTTACCTCTTGACATTTTCAGAATAAGAACATGTACAGACACATGGCTAGTTGGTATATATGGCAAAAAAGCTTCATATACAATTCGTCTATTTGCAACTTTATCCCAGAAAAATGAATGGGAAAAAGAATTTTCACAATTAGTTTGTCCTCATCCTCTTCCATCTCAGATTGCACATTTGAAAATATGATGCTATGCCTCACTTCTTTTTCCAGAGAACAAAATTTGAGTTGCATTTTCCACAAGTGCTAAACAAATAATTCTTAATAATTCTTGTAATAATTTTCTACCATGGAATAATTAAATCTATAGAAGATTCTAAATCTTACTGAGGGGTTTCAATATCCTTTCTACCAGATCTTTAAACGAAACTGTAACTGATAACTGACAGACTTAGTTCTCACTAACTTTCAACCTAAATATTCTCATCAAAGAGCTGGTATAATAAATGGCCAAAAGACTGACAACACAGGACAAAATGGAAGGCCTAACAATGCATAAACTGGATAATCAGTCAATGAATTATTGAGCTGGGGATATATTTTGAAGTCTTCTTGCATCAATGCTTTAAACACAGTTTTATAGATGCTTCATCAGCTATATGGAAAATCACAGCTCCAGGAATACAAAACTGTTTTTGTCCTACTGGTGCTTAGGACATTTTAAATTAAGTTACACATGCTTATGAGAGAACAGCTCTTAAGTTTTGGGGTCTGAGACTGAAACTTGCCTGCATATTTATTTGAAGGAAAGATTTTGCCTGAAGTTTTACAGGCTTTACATAATGCAGTACAAATCTCTCTCTTTATAACACCAATTCATAAAGAGACAGATATGGGCAGCTCCCCATGCCTTATACTCTACAGGCCTCCCCGCTGCTAGAGTTCTATGGTCATACTGAAAAGAAGGAGCGGGAGGAGATAGGAGATTCCTGTTGATACTGAGGAAGCTACTGACTCACATGCTTGCATGATGCATAGGGCTGCCATGGCCATTACCAGCACTGTTGAATTCCAAACCTTTCTTCTTGGATGACCAGGGAATCATATATTTCATAAGCAAAGTTATCAAAGCAAAATAGTCAGTTTGAAATGAAGGTATGGACACCAAAAGTTCTCATCCTTTTCCTCATCTTCACAGCAGTTTGGAGAGAGACTCTTGGAGTGCCTGGGACTTCGTGGAAACTGGCTTAAAGTCCAGTGTTTGCCCAAGTGGGTAATATAGCATCTTTGGTGATAAGCACCAACTGAGCCCACTACTCCAGTTTCTCCTTTGTTTCTAATTTTCTCTCAGAGTCCCTTGTTTCCTTTCAAAATAGCTTTACCAGAAAAATATGCCAGAAGTAGATTGTCTCTTACTGACTTGTCTGGAGCATACACATTGAGCATATTTCTACATATTCTGCACCTCAATCTTTAGAATTTCTGGATTCCCTACACCTCTTCATAAACAGAACTCCCCAGAGTATCAGCTATTTTACCTCCTTTTTGAAACTTTCCTTTCTTATCTTCTTGAAATTTTTCTATGCTTCAATCTCCTACACAGCTACAGCTCTTCCTTCAAGATGTTTAATGATTCTTGTTTTCAATGAGTCAATCACTTTGAAGGTACTACAAAGGTCAAAATCATATCAGAGACAGTCTTTGCTTTCAGAGTCCATCTCATAATTGAGGAAATAATACGTAAATAATAGAATATAAGAAGAATGTGAGTCTCCAAATCAAGACATCAATTGAGCACTTTGGGAGAGGACAGAAATGTACCTCATATACTGTTGTGCTTGCTATGAAATGCAAATTTATTCCAGTGCCATTCATATATTAGGGAACAATTAGCATAAAACAAATCTCACATTTGCTTCTGCATAAATTCATCTGTGGAAAGTGGCACCAAGTTGAACTGAACTGTATAAGTATATGAAAGACACAGACATACACACACCTCAAATAATTATACCACCTTAGTGTGTTATAAGTTGTATCTATCCATATCTGGGGAATAAAATGTTCTGTCTGATCTTAGATAATCCTCCTTCTACCACTTCATAGTAATTCACAAACTGCAATCCTCCCACTGCTCACTCCCACTAGCAAAAACAGGTTGTTTCCAGGATAAAATAGCACATTTATTAATTATAGTATTCATGTGTGTATTGACATGTCCATCAACCTGTGTAAATGTCTGCTGCCATTTTTATTAGGTTCCTATCTTTATTTCTCACTGACAAAGTTTTTGAATGTTGTGCTCTGTTATGGTTTAGATATGAGGCGTTCCCCCAAAAGCTCACATGTGAGACAATGTAAGAAGGTTTGGAGGAGAAATGATTGAGTTGTAATAGTTTTAACCCAATCAGTGATTTAATCCCCTGTAGGGATAAACTGAGTGGTAACTGAAGTGGTAGGGTGTGGATGAAGGAAGTGGGAATTGGGTGTGGCTTTGGGTATATATTTGTATCTGACCAGTGGAGTCTCTCTCCCTGCTTCCTAATGATGCAGCTGCTTCCCTCTGCCACACTCTTCCACCATGATGTTCTGCCTCACCTTGAGCCCAGAGGAATGGAGCTGACCTTCTATGGACTAAGGCCTATGAAACCATGAGCCCTCAAATAAACTTTTTCACCTTTAAAATTGTTCTGGTCACATCTTTTAGTCACAGCAGTGAAAAAGATTACTAAAACATGTTCTTAACCCTATTTTTTTCCCAGAAGCAATATGGCTGTTTTTGTGTAATTTTGCATAATGTGGTGATTTCTAGAAATGCTTCTTCTGTATTATAGCAGAATTGTCTGTTTATGTGCATATTATACGAAAACTCATTTATATGAGCCTTCAAACTCATAGACTCTGAGCCCAACCTCACCCCACACCTGTATACTTCCATATCTTCAACATGGTTGATACAACTAACTCCCATTTGGATATAGAATGGCTTTAATTTCCTGCAAAGGCAAATGCTAAATACCAACCTTGTCCTACCAAGGACCATCTGTAGCCTCTCCTTCCTACCATCCCTCCCCACCCACTACTTCTTGACAATAATTATAGCAAGGACCCCCCCTTCTCCTTCTCTTCCTTTTAATCTCTAGTCAGATAAAGAACTGAAAATTCATAAAACTGTAATATGTTTTGAGTTGAATCCTGATGCTGCCCAAGTAGAGAATGTATTTTACCCAATCCAGACTTTTAAAGTTCTGCACAAAAACTGTATTTCTCTATAAATCCTATATCTCCAGCTCCCATCACATTCGTTGGTACACCTGAAGTACTTAATAAATGCTGGTAGGAAGTTAATTTTTCAGTAGAATCACTACTTCTACTTGTTCTATTGCTATCAGCATATTTATCTTCCTTAAGTAAAATATGACCTGTGACATTTTCCTAAGACAGAAATTATATCTCTGAACAAGAAATAGAAAGTAAAGGTAACATTCATTTCCCCTAAGTTAACATTGATGTCAACTTAAAAAGACCTTTTTTGAGCCCAAATTTATCCCTCACAGCCTTCTAATTAGGATCCAGTAACTAATAAAGAAAAAATAAAATATATTTCCCACCATTGTTTTTGAAGACTGTAAACAAAGAAAACCAAAAATAACCAACCTTATTTCTGAAGTTGTTGGAATGTGACACTTGTTACTATAGGAACAGAGCCAGTAATTCTTCATCTTTAATTCAACTGATTAATTTAAACAGCAAAAGAATTGGAAAATTGAAAATTGTTGTTCGAACTGAATTAAGGAGGCAATTCAAATGCAAGTAACACTAACCTGCCTCAGGGATGAATGGGTCCAATTCAAAGCTACTTAATTATACCACAAAGATAACTAAAATAAGCATCAATTGATGAATAAGATGTCCTCATCAGTGGCTAATGAGCCTGAGAATCAAATCTGGATTCCTCTAAACTGAGTTTTTTTGTTTGAGTACAGCATCTTGTTTCTCAAATGAGTTCCATTAATTGCTAAAGCCTAAGCTGATGTAGGAGGGTTTTCTGGAAAATCAAACATATTGAGAGCAGGTATTGCAGTAGTTTGAATGTGTTCCCCAAAGTTCATGTGTTGGAAACTTAATTCTCAGTGAAATAGTGTTAAGAGGTGATTAGACCATGAATGCTCCTTCTTCATGAATGGATTAATGCCCTTATTGCCATTGTGAATTCCTTAGGAAAGAATGAGGTCATCCCCCTCTTGTTGTCTCTTGCCCTCTCTTTGCATTGCCAACAGTCAACGTGGGATGTGTTTAAGTCACTTTTTTTTTTTTTTTTTTTTTTTTGACACTATGACCAAAAGATCTGACAGGAACAATGCAGAGGAGAAAAAGTTTATTTGGGGCTCACAATTTCAGAGGTCTCTGTCCATAGATGGCTGAATTCATTGTTTTGGGCAAGAAGTGAGGCAGAACATCATGGTGGAAGGGTGTGGAGAAGGAAAGCAGTTCAGGAAATAGAAATCAGACAGCAGAGATAACTCTACACACCAAGAACAAAATATAAACCCCAAAAGTGTGCTTCCAGCAACCTACCAACTCCAGTCACACCCTACCTGCCTATAATTATCACAATTAATCCATTCAAGTGTACAAACACAAGGATTAGGTTAAGGTTCTCATAACCCAATGATTTCACCTCTAAACTGTCTTTCATGGTCTCAGAGAAGGGCTTTCGGAAGACACCTCATATCTAAGTCATACAGGATGACACAATAAGAAGACCCTCTCCAGGTGTGGCCCCTCCATATTAGACTCCCCAGTCCCCAGAACCATGAGCCAATAATTCCTGTTCATCATAATTCTCCCAGTTTGTAGTGTCCAATTATAACAATACAAAATAAGACACACACATACCATGAAAATGCTACCATATAACATAATCTTAACACAAATTTATCTATTCAACATATCCTAGAGAGAAGCAGAAAGCCCCAAGGTTTTCAGAACACATTTTTACCTTCTAAAAAATCATGGAAAATAGTTAAAAATGGGAAGTTTTTACAATATTCACCAGAGGACCAAAACTCCCAGAAAACTTAGACACAGAGACTTGATCATATTTTTTAAAAAGTTAAACATGATACTAAATAAGAGTCTTTTTTTGTGTGCAAAATGTGCTGCATTTTGTATAGTATTAGTTATGATCTCTTAAACATGCTACCAAAGGGGAAAAAGGTATTGAATTTATAGTAGGAAAGAGTCACAATGATGTACTTCAGAAACATAAAAAAATTACTTGAAATACTGGATTTATATTGAGTGTAAAGTTCACATTTTAAACCTAACAAGGACAAGTGGGAAAACTTTTTATTTTCTAAACAAGTCACAAGATTTCTGTTAACCTACCCAAGCAGTCTTTCAGTGGTGTTCTGGCCTGTTGCTTCCTTTAGCAATACTGTCAATTCAGGTCCTCCTTCCTAACAGGTGTGCCCTGTAACTATATACACAAATACGCAAATTGGCTGAGACTGGCCTGAGGGTGCAGCAGGGTTGTGGGTAGATGGATCAAGTAAGGTGAAGATCTCTGGTGACCAGACACAAAAAAGTTGGGTCTAAGGATAAGAATAGAAGAGTTTGAGGTTTGTTTTTGGAAACTAATTTTTTATCTCTAAAGTAAAACAACTAATTTACCCCAATTCATTTACATTTGATATGTAAACAAATATTTTATATAGAAGCCTTGCCTCACAATTCCTGCCATTGCTGTTTCTGAAAGAAATACAGGCACTGACAGTGTAGAAAATCTATGATTTCAAAGCATAGCATTTTAAAGTGGAAATACAGTAGCATTACTTACAATCAAGGCAAAAACCTTAAGTCATTGAATGTCTGTCATGAGCTGGCCTCTTTTTAGCTCAACTTCAACCACTTTCTAATATAGAATCTGGGAAAGTGGTTCTTAAGCTTTATCACACCTAACAATTCACCTGGAGATGAATGTTAATTTAAAAGGCCAAGATCCCTTGATCCACCCTTGAGGCTGATTCAGTGAATGTAGTGTGGAACCCATAAATTTGCTTATTTCAGGACTACCTCTGGGTGATTCTCATGCTTTGTGGTCCTTGAGCTACACGGATAAAAATTACCCCATACTCAAATGCCTGCAAACCCCAAATGGGCATGTTCTCACATGTTCATGACTTCCTTCTCTACCATTTCTGCCATTCCATTTATCTTGCTATGCCAACTACTATTCATTTTTCAAATCTATTTGGAGCATGAAGTGACTTGGTAAGGATTCCATGAATTCCAGCAGCTGAGTTTGATGTCCCATTGGTCAACAAGAACCCTGAGTGTACCTTTATTCTAGCATTTCAATAGCCACACTATGATGATTGGTATGTTTGTTTATCTCTTTCACTAAACAATGGCCCTGGTACACAATGGATATTTATAACTAAACCTCAATAAATAAATAAATAACACAGGATGAGTGAATGAATGAATGAATGGACTGACTTGAAAGGTGGACTTCCAGGTACACAAGGTTATTCTAAGTGATGCCACTAGGCTTCATCACTCCAAATCCTTCTGTCTCCAAGCAATAGCTTTACTTTTTCATATTGACTAAAAAATCCATTAACTTAGAAGTTAATTTGAGCTCATAAACATTTTATCTTTAAGCTGAAAATTCACAGATGAATTATCAGTGTTTTTATTAATTGCAATATAGATGTTTTAATCAGATTGCTTTCCTCTTCAGGTTCATTTTCCTACTCTCTCTGTAACATTTCTTATAATTTTGGTAGGTTGTTAACTCTAGAGAATATTTGAGAATAAAATTTTAAATACAACCTGTTCTACATCTTTTATGTTGTGATTTCTTTTTCCAAAATAGTCACATATATGAATCACAACATTTTGCATCAAGAGCCCTAGAATTTCAAAGTTGAATAGAGAACCACCTCAACCCATTTTATTTTACCCACAAGAAAATTAAATGCAGAGAGGCTATGAAAGTTTCCCAAGGTCATGCCATATTCCCTCATTAAATATTATGGCTTCTATTTAAAAACAGCAAATAAAACTGATTATTTGGAAGTGCATAGTCTGTTTTCAGATGAAAATGATTCTACCTATATTACCTGTGTGGAAATGCTAAACATATATAGTTGGAGTAATTTTTTTAAATGAAGCACAAGGGTTTAAGGAATAGTATTTAAGTCTAGAATTAGGAAAAAAATTTTAGAAAGTCTACACTATGTGTTGCTCCAGTCCACATGATTCATCATAAGTAAAGTGGAGACATTCTAAAAATTAACATCTAACACATATTATTTCATCCATTTTACAGAGGAGAAAACAGAGGTTCAGAAGTTACCTAGGCTCATGAAGTTAGTAGGAAAGATGAGTTTAAAACACAACAATCTTAATTCTATTATGCTAATCTTTCTCAGGGAACAATACTCAATGTCGTTTGCCTACTTAATTTCTCCATTACATTTAGTGTGAGCATTATTATTTTATTTTACTAACCTGAGTAGTCAGAGACTGAATGAACTCAAACTGAAAAACAAATCTTAAGGAGTGCATCAAAATATAATTTCACCCATATCGTTTCAGCCCTGCTCTACTGTTTCAGCCAAAGCACTCTAGCAAGCAGACAAGGTAAAAGACTGAAGCACTCAGGAACTCAGCCTATGTTGCCCACGTATTGTAAATATTATAACAACTCATTATTATTGTCTTTCCATAATATGTCTGACAGCGTAAAAGATACATTATACCTTTTGTTTCTTTCTTGCATTTACACTATGACAATATGGGAAGGATGTTCACCACTGTTTTACAAAGAAAAGTAGTGCTTCAAATGTTTAAATAACATGTTCTTGACTTTGCTGTCCCAGCGATGGCAAAACTCGGATTCAATTTCAGCTCCATGATTGCACAGAGCCATCTAATATAGAGTTCAGCCACTGTATTAAATTGAAGTATTAATCAAGACCAAACCCATCAAAACAGGAAAAGGAGAAGGAAAAAAAAGAAAGAAACCCTGAGTGTTCCCAGATTTCTCTGTCATTTCAGCAATAGGGCATCCAGTTCACAGGTTCCTTTTTTAGAACATCTTCCTATCATCCATTATGACGATTTCTCTCACTGGCGCTATGTACTGTTTATTCACATTTATTCTGTATTTTATTGGCGTTCTCAGCCCAATGAGTGCTCATCTACCTTGCTAATCTCTTTCTATTATACCATTTGCTCACTTGCCATTTGTTATTGTCTAGATTTTTCTGCCGGTGCTGTTTCATTCATCTGGTCAATTTACTCACTTATGGACCTCAGTGAAGCAATTTTCATGATCCATCATCTAAAGACTAGCTTCAGGTATTTAAGTGTTGCAGTTCATGTTTACTTCTTTTTATTCAATTTTTATTCAATTCTTTATTTAACTTGTTTGGCACGTAACCGTGTATTTAACTGTACAATTACTAATAAAAGAAAATTGAAATACAAAGTACAAAAGATGAACTGCCTTAAACTGTAGATACTCCCTAAATACGATGTGGCTTATGAACTCAAGTGTTCAGTGACTTAAGCACACAAATGCTCACACGTGTAGCCACCTACCTTGACTTCTCCTTCCTTTTTTAAAAAAAAAAAAAAAACACATTTTTTTCAATGTTGATAGACCTTTATTTTTTATTCATTTATTTATATGTGGTGCTGAGAATGGAACCCAGTGCCTCATACATGCTAGGCAGGCACTCTACCACTGAGCCACAACTCCAGCCCCTCTTTTCTTTTTTTTTTTTTCACTTTTTAAAAATTTTGACTCATTGTACAGAAATGGGGTATAACTTTCATATCTCTGGTTGTACACAAAGTAGAGTCATATCATTTGCATAATCATACATATACATAGAGTAATGATGTTTGTCTCATTCTATTATCATTCTTCCCCCCAATCCCTTCTCCACCCCTCATTTCCTTCTACAAAATCCATTCTTCTTCCATTTTTCCCTTTCCTCCTCGCCCCCCTGCCTGTTACTTATCATCATCCACTTATCAGAAAAACTCATTCGACTTTTGTTTTTCTGGGATTGGCTTATTTCGATTAGCATAATATTCTCCAACTCCATCCCTTTACATGCAAATGCCATAATTTTATTCTTCTTTATGAATGAATAATATTCCATTGTGTATATATACCACAGTTTCTTTATCCATTCACCTACTGAAGGGCATTTATGTTGATTCCACAATCTAGCTGTTGTGAATTGAGCAGCTATGAACATTGATGTGGCTGTATCTCTGTAGTATGCTGATTTTAAGTCCTTTGGGTATAGGCCAAGGAGTGGGATAGCTGGGTCAAATGGTGGCTCCATTCCCAGGAATCTCCATACTGCTTTCTAGAGTGGCTGCACCAATTTGCAACCCAACCAGCAATGTATGAGTGTACCTTTTTCCCCACATCCTCGCCAACGCCCACTGTTGCTTGTAAGTTTACATATGAAAGGGTCACTGGATGGAATCAAAAGGTCAGATTAAAATTCAACTCTGCTTATCATTATTTCTGGAAACTTAGATAAGATCCTTTACAACTCTGATAACCTGTTTTCTTATCTGCATGAAGGACACAATAGAATCCTGTGGATGATTAAGAAATAAAGAGGAAGCACATAGCAGTGTTCCACAAATAGGACCCATATACATACCCTTTACCCATCAATATGTTAGTCTCTTTCTCCTTTTAGTTATAATTCTACATTCATAGCATTATAATGTAAATCTAGATATGGTAGTGACTATGGAGAAAAGCTATCTGGTTTAGGCTACATAGTCAAACAGGAGCATGTGTTTAATAAGCATTTGGTAAATGTTTGTTGAATAATTAAACAACTGGGACCCAAATGTTGACAATGCAACCTCTGTGTTGTCTGTTGACAAATACACGTGTTAGAGCCTTAACATTAAAACAGTAAATATAAAGCCTACAGTCAGTGTTCAACAGACAGGTTCTAAACATACATCTACGTATTTATTTAGATGCATAACAGGAAAGAGCTCCACATACAATGTGGAACAAATTCTATCCTCCATCACCCCATTTGCTGGTACAAATTTGCTGGTATGTTTAGCTAAAATGCCTAAAAGGTCCATGTCTGCCTACAAATATTATTTAATTTAGATTCCCATATCTTCCTTACTCTGTTTCTTTTGTGCCTAATAAGAACATATATTTTTCTTGGATTTAGAGAAGGGTTGGAATCTTTAGAAGCAAGATGCAATTTTGACGACAGAAAGGAAAGACAAAAACCTAGAAGTTCAGTCTTCTCTGGGTATCATAAAGAACATATGACTCTGGAAAAGATGGACATCAGAAACATCTTATCCTAGGGAAAAACATTTTCCCCAGATCTCTGAAAATACAAAGGTCAGAGCATTCTCCTCCGAGAAGAGCTTGAGATGCCACCTTCCCCTTTTCTAAAGGACCTCTTCACTTCACAGTAGCACTTTCCAGGTTACTGAGGACCAATCTCACCTGTTTTTTCTAGGTTATTCTGAGACTGTGAAGAGACCATAAAAGTTTGAGAAGGGTCCAGAGAGTAACACTTTGCACTGATATCAACAAAGACCAACTCTCCCATAGGAAAGGTGGTTAAGAGCACTAATGCCACACCGCAGACACTTCTGCCTCATTCATAAATCTGCCTCATTCTAAAATCCTAAATATTCTTCTTGTTCTTTCTCATCTCAGTTCTTTTAGAGATTCTGAGCCTGGAATTTCCCTTGATTCTGGCCCACTTCTTATCATTGGAACATGGTGACTATAGTTCTTTGCCTTGGAATTTGACGTAGATTCTTTCTATGGGGTCTTCTAATTTCTGTACATCTGGGTTAGGATCCCTACCACAGTCCATCCTCTAGAATGTCTATTCAAACCTGACCAGGAGCACCAAAAATAAGCACCTGGTCAAAATGTTCTCAAAGATTTATAACAAGTCTTTAAGAATAAACGATTAGAAGGCTACTTCCTGCTGCAGAACACAGAAGAGGAGAACATCCTCCAACACCCCCGACAAGACCCAGGTATTAACTACCTTGTCATTTAAAAATATGATTGTGTTTCAAATTGTTTTCTGCAGGTTCCTCCTTCATGATCACGGTCATCAGTTTGGTCCAATTGTGTCTTGAAAGAATAGAGTAGGCATGTAGAAAAATTATATTTGAATATATAACCTATTTGATCTAAATGATCATGCAAGATAGATATTGACAGAATTATTTAGGCCAGTTTTAGTGTAAAACTGACTATTAAATGAAACATTCTACAGTTGAGGTGTAGAGTTGTTTGACAAGATGAAGTACATGAAAAGCCTTATGATCTTCTAAAGTTACTCATGTGCTATTCTTCTTAGAATCTGTGTCAACAAAAAATAGCCCATGACTAGATGAGGTCAGTTATAATTAAAAGATCCTTTATCAAGATGAGACCAAGGGCAGTCAGTAGTGAATAAACACAGCTGGCTCCGTTAGCCCTCATTTCCTCTTCAGTGTTTAACATATAGTGCAAGAAAATGGCATTAAGTGTTTAGAGGCTCCGATTAAATCAACTAGAAAAATTCTATACTCCTAATTTTCCATTCACATTGTACTAAACTTGGGAGCAACAAAAGACAGAAACATGAAGCACACTGCACCAATGAGGATCACAGAACAAATGAAAGCTTAATTACATACTTTCCTTTTCTATCAGCAGAACAACTTTTGTTTCATAGGTCAAGTGTATTCCAGAAATGAGAAAAGATCTAACAAACTTGGGAGTTTTTAACCACCCCAGAAGTTCTCAAACACATTTAAAAAAAGTATTTTGCTAAGAGGGGAGAAAATTCCCATTATTCATTATAAACATTATATATAACTATGATATTTAGACACAGTAGCCTTATGTTCTGAGAAGCAACAAAAATTTATAGAGCTATAAGAAATTCACAAGATAATTTATTTAGAGAAAGGAGGCAAATGCTAGATCCATCTTTGAGCATGAAAATAAGTTATTCTAATTTCTATTAAAGTAATTTAAACTTAGTTTTCCCAGGCAGTTCATTTATAGTCAAACACACAGAAACAAACAGAGGACTTGTGAGTATGAGAAGCAAACACATGGCAAAATTTGAATGTCTGGGAGAAACTAATACAAGGAGGAAAGGTCAACTTTTAAATAACTCAAGTCTATTTTTATAACTTTCAAAGATTTTTAACATTGTCATTTTGTACTAAATTTATATTTCTTCCAGTTATTCTGTTCTCAAGAAAGAATAGTCAAGACTGTAAAATTAGATGGGACTTACTCTATTGTCCTTATTTAGATGTGGATCTTTTTCAAGTTTCCTTTTACACTTTTTCAGTAAAGGTGGGGAGGAGAACACTCCTTGATAGAACTTTTGCAATTGACTTCAGATAAACTAATTGTTTATGTGCTTATGATTCACACTATGCCCAGATTAATAATAACATTTTTCAAGACAATGCTGATGAAATAATTGAAAGAATATCAAAGTGGCCTTCTGCATAAGAATGACTGTATAAATCTGAATTCCCCTTTTCTCCTCTGGAAAGTCACTCAAAGCTATAATGAAAATGAAATAGGTGGCCATACAAGATTTAGTCTTAGTGAAACCAGGAAACAAGTATGATCTATAGACTTCAAAATTCATGTAAAGACTGAGATCAGGAAAACGTGGAAAAGAAGAAGTAAAAGAAAGTCCACAGCGATCAGTGGGATCGGCACCCAGGGATCTCAGAAAGTGACCATTTTTGCACATCCTATGATGCAGAAATGCAGCTGATTAATTTGTTCATAGAAGTAATGACACAGACACAGAATTACAGGCAGTCTCTCTCCATGAAAACTGCAGTATAAGAAAATCTCTAAGCTATAAAATTAGGAAGATTGGAAAAATACAAGTAGATAAGAATATAATTCATAGGTAAAACATTTCTAATGAGAAAAAGATTAGACCCCACTAAGGCATATTCTTTAAAAAGTATTCAAATTTAAACCTATAAAAATAATTCTTCAGTCAATGAAGCAAAACAGGAGTATGTAATTCAACAAAACTGATGACAAAGAAATAGAAAATGAAAACAGATCTGTTCCATAATAAATAAAGGAAAAGTTTTACCTAAGGGCTACTACCAAAAATAAGCACTTGGTCAAAATGTTCTCACAGATTATAACAAGCCTCTATGAATAAACAATTAGAAGGCTACTTCCTGCTGCAAAAGAAGAAAACATCTTCCAAACCATTTTTGTGAAGCAAACATAATACCATCTCCAAAACTGGGCATTTACTGTATTTGTACAGGCAGATATTCATGCATAGACACCAGAACTATAACCTACCTCACTGAAGACAATCTATACAAAAAGTCTAAATAAAATATTAGGAAACAGAGTTTAACCTTAAAACATAAAATATCAAGAATTATTCAATATTAGCCAGATGTGGTGGTACACACCTTTAATCCTAGTGGCTCCAGGGGCTGAGTCAGGAGGATCTGGAGCTCAAAGCCAGCCTCAGCAAAGGTGAGGCACTAGGTAATTTAGTGAGACCCTGTTTCTAAATAAAACACAAATAAAACAAAACAAAACAAAAAAAGAATTATTCAATACTAGGAAATTTAATAATATAATCAATGATAAAAGAAAACTATCATTTTTATAGCTCCTGAGACTTGGGCAATAAAATGCAAGTCTTCCTTAATAAAGAAGAAAAGAAAGAAAGTACTCAAGAAATAGGCATAGAAACATTCCCCTAACAAAATTTTGTTTCTTTATGGTCAGTAAGAAAATTCTTAATAAAGTCAAGCATGATAAGTGGGAATGACAGATTTATACATAAGAACACGACTTGAATCACGATCATCATAAAGGAGATGAAAACTATTCACATCTGGAAAAATCACAATCAACTGGAAAATTACCATAAGCAAGGATAAAACTAGCGTACAAGCATACAAAATTAATATCAAAATAAATAACTCATTTACTAAAAACTTAGAGTGCTCGAATATATTATAAAAATTCACAAAAAGCAACAGAAAAGATGTAAGTAAGAATAAACTTAAAAGTAATGTTTAGGACATGTAGAAAGGAAGTACTGTGACACACTGAACAATTCTAGAGACGGCCTGACCCAACAGAAAGACATGCCGCCTCGAGGTTCTGGTTAGAGGATGACCCTGCATGACAAACTTGTCAGTTCTCCTCATTGTAAGGATAAATATAATTGCTAAGGTTGGATCAGAATGTCCTCTAAAGACTGCTTTGAAGGTCTGATCCCAGTGCAGCAAAGGTTAGAAATGGGGTTTCCGGGAAGTGATTCGATCGTGAGGGCTCCAAACTCAGCAGTGGATTAATCTATCAGTGGATTAATAATTTGAAAACATTATTGGTAGATGGTAGAAACCTTAGCAGGTAGAGGTAAATTAAAGGAGTGTACCCTTGGGGACTATATGTTGTCCCACCCCCGGCCCTCTCCAGGCTAAGAGGAATGAGAAAAGCTGCTTTCATCTGCCACCTCCTCCCTGCCATGATGTTCTGCCTCACTCCAGGCCCAGAATCAGCAGAGTCAAGTAACCGTGGACTGAAATCTCTGGAAGCATGAGCCAAAGTAAATACGTCCTCTCTGTGTTGATTTCCTGAGGTATTTTTTCACAGGGAGGAAAAGTTCACTAACACTAATTTTGGACCTAGGCAATCAAATTTTAAAGTATATATGAACAAAAGACAAATGAGACGATTTAGAAAAATTCCAAAATAGAGAAAGAAAAGAGCAGGCACTTGCCCTACCAGATATTAAAATTTATTAAATCTTTAATAACAAGAGCAATCTGGCACCACACACAGGGGAAAAAATGGAACAGAAAACATTTCTAGAAATAGTGCCAAGCAAATTGGACTTGAGTATTTGATAAAGAACATATAGTTTCTTTCAGACACCTATACTTTCTCTCAAAACAGGAAATAAAATGGTGCTATCAGAGCTAGGAAATTTAGGGGGAAAAAGTTAGATTCACCCTTCACACCTTATAGCAAGATAATATTTGAATAAGTCAGAGATACAAATGCAAGTAGAAGGAAGCAGAATAAGAGAAGGAGGAGGAAGAGAGGAGCTATGGAGAACATAGGAAATATATTTACAATCTCAGAATAGGGAAGATATTTGTGATCTTACTCTAAAATTATATTGTTGTTTTGCATGTGTATATTGATATATAAGCAAGAAAGCCCACCTTTATGTACAACCATAATGACCCAGTTATCCCACTCCTCCATTTATACCCAAAGGACCTAAAATCAGCATACTACAATAACACAGCCACATCAATGTTTATAGCAGCTCAGTTCACAATAGCTAGATTGTGGAACCAATCTAGATGCCCTTCAACAGATGAATGGTTAAAGAAACTCTGGTATATATACAATGGAATACTATTCAACCATAAAGAAGAATAATATTTTGGAATTTGCAAATAAATGGATGGAAACCAAGCCCAAAAAACCAAAGGCCAAATGTTTTCCCTGATAAGTGTCGAGAATGATATAGAATGGGGAAGGGGGATGGGGAATGAGCGAATAGTGGGGGAACTTTAGAATATGTAGAAGGAAATGAGAAGGAGGGGGTATGAAAAATGGTGGAGTGAGACAGTCATCATTACCTACGTACATGTATGATTACACGAATGGTATGAATCTACATTGTGTACAACCATAGAAACAAAATGATGTACCCCGTTTGTGTACAATGAATCAAAATGCAGTCTGTGAAAAATTAAAAGCTAAATTAAAAAAATAATAAAAAAGAGAAAATAATAAAAAAGAGAAAATAATAAAATTCAATGCACATAAAGACTGCAAAATTCCACTAGAAAAAAAATCTCATGTGTTTTCTCAGTCTTCATAGCAAAAACAAAATCAGTACCTTAAAAAAAAAAATGAAAAGACAAATGCAAACTACTCCTACAAATAATGTATTTAGCCTCACTTGGAATGAGAAAAATACACATTATATCTACTTGAAGATAATTTTTCACCTACAACACTGGCAAAAAAAATCCAACAGTGTGATAACAGCCTCCTTTGGCAAGGTTGGAGGGAAGAAGCACACCCATTCATTGCTGGTGGCAGGGTAAACTGTTGAACTCCCTGAGGTGGACGATTTGCATTACTTAATAAAATTATAAATCCACACATTATTTGATCAGCAATTCCACTTCAAGAAATTTATTCATTAGATAAACTCAAAAGTACAAATAATATAAATAAGTGGTTATTATTTATTACAGCACAGCATATCATAGTAAAGATGAACCCAACCTTCATATCTATCACTGGAAATGTATGCAGCCAAAAATAAGAATGAAATATAATTTTGAAAGAAGAAAGTAATATTGTCTTTCTTTAAATTGGTGCATTATCATTGTACTGTAATTGTGGGATTTGTTGTTGCATATTAAAATGTACACACAATAGAACAACTTGTTTCCCTCTGTACAAAAGGGTAAGGGAAAGAATATAGGTTTATATTTGCTTGCATATCTTTTGAAACAAATGACTAGAAGGCTAGAAAATAATTAACTTAGGGAAAAGAGAAGACAGCAAAATAGGAATATGGACTGGAACTGTGTGAACAGACGACCAGGTTAAGAAAAAGGACTCTTTATATATCTTTTGTAGTTTTGTATTTTGGTACTTCATAGGTATGTTACCTAATTTTTAAGTCACTTTTAATTAAGACATCAAAATGTGCATATCTTTTGTTCAAATAATACTGTATTTAGGAATTTAGCCTAAGAAAATTATTTAAAAAGTGTACAATAATAGGAGTATTCATTGCAAAGTAATAATAGTGTGTGTGAGAGAAAGAGATAATACAAATCCCAAATGCCCAAAAAGATGAGATTACTTAAGTGAATACCATTATATTCACACTATTAAAAATAATGCAATTGTCAAAATTTATGTAGTAAAATACTATTTAAAGACTTGGAAAACTTTCATTATATTTGCTTATAAAACACCATAAAAAGTATAATTCCATTTTTTAAAAAATGTGTCAATACAATATCAAAGCTATGGAACCAATCTAGGTTCCCTTCAACAGATGATTGGATAAAGAAAATGTGGTATGTATACACAATGGAATATTACTAAGCCATAAAGAAGAATGAGATTATGACATTTGCTGGTAAATGGACGGAACTAGAGACTATCATGCTAAGTGAAATAAGCCAGTTCCATAAAACCAAAGGCTGAATGTTCATTCCAATATGTGGATCCTAACACACAATAAGAACTGGGGTTGGGGGGATAGAAGTTAATTGGATTAGACGAAAGGAAATGAAGAAAGGGGAGGGGGGATGAGATTAGGAAAGACAGTATAATGAATCAGACATAACTTTACTGTGTTCATATATGAATACATTCCCAGTGAAACTCTACATCATGTACAACCACAAGAATGGGATCCTAATTAGAATAAGTTATATTCTATGTGTGTATGTCAAAATACACTCTACTGTCATGTATATTTAAAAATAACAAAATTCTAAGTGAGTAAACATATTATATATTCTTATACACAAAGAGAAGAAGGATTAAAGATCACAAATCAAAACAGTAATAATGCTTTTCTTTGGGTCATGGAATTAAGAAAGATTTTAATATAATATAAGAAATTTAATATAAGAAAAATCAGACTACAAATGAAAATACTGGTCTGAATTTTAGTATTATTATAAATTATTGCCAACTGAATGTTCACTAGACATTTTTACAAATGTTTTCTTTATATTATCTGGTTGAATTTTTGCAACATCCCATCAGAGTCCATAGTGTTATGGTCCCATTTTATAGGTGATAAAAGTGAGGCTTAAAGAGATGTATAACTTCTTCAAGATCATGCTGTGATCTTGAAAGACTTAACCTCCTGGAACACATGTAGGTTTAGAAATTCCATGACAACTCCCATGATATGTGTCAAATTTCTACTTGATGATGTGAGATGTTGTCATTATCAGAATCAGTTTTAGGTAATTGTAGCCATTCTGTAAAACTGGTTATGTGAATGCCAAAAGAAAAGAACTGGCAGTCTTTGGTCACTGAGGGATCAATTGACCCCTCTCAAACACCTGCTGGCAGTGGGCTTCTCCTGAGGGACATAACTGCCAGAGCTGAATTTCTGTGTCTGCAAAGTGGCCAACCAAATAACATGAGCCCCTCAATTTGGTTGAGAGAAGCAAAAAATAACTCTCCTTCACTGTGCACTTTCAAAAAAGATAGGCCAAAACTTGCACAAAATAAAATATGGAACTCTAGGGTGTTAAAGTGAGGCTGCCTAATTAGATTAGATTCAAAAGAGTAGAATGTAAAAATAAACATATAACCTGCTGACGAAATAATTTTTTTGAATCTAGCTAATCATACTAAAATGAGATAGGAAACTGCTCATTAGACTCACCCCAGCCATTAGTAATAAGTGGCATGTAAGTCAATTACAAGTTGTATAGAAAGCTTCCAAGTTATTCATTTCCTTCTAGGTTACCATGGCTACATCAAGATAAACATACAAAACCTTTAACAATGTCCAAAAAAAAAAAAAAAAATACAGTGATTCCTATTGTTACATGTATTTGCTAAATATTTTACTTAGGACACAATAGTTAGGTAAAATTTCTCAAATCTGACAAGAATAAGGTAACTTCTCCATTAAAAAAAAAAAAAACTTCTTGGAGAAAGGATAGAAATGAATCAACTTCTAATTTTGGAATGTTAAATAAAAATGGAATTTAGATGAAAGAATACAAGATATCATAAAGTGTGCTTGTTCATAGTCAATTCCAATCTTCGGGCTATCAGAGGGGAAGCTGGGTAAATACAGTGTGTTTATGCTAGAGAATATGACTCAGACAAAAACAAGTAGTGGGACAGGAATAGCAGAGAGTTTAGCTTTGGAGCCAATACCAACCCATTGCTCATGCCTGCCTGGAGTGATTGACTGAAAAGATAATGTGACTGGATATGGCTCAGTGAGGATTGCTATGATTGATTGCTAATGTCTGCCAAGGACAAAGTATAAGCAGGGAGTGATATCCCCGCCACAAATTTGTTCATACTGGAATGATAATTAGGCAGACAAAGGAAATGTTGCTAGAATTAGTATCAGAAAAATAAAAGCAGACTAAAATATGTTTTACAGATTAAGAACATGTTTGTGTATGAAAAAACATTCAGATTAATATGTAGATATAAAAAAGAGAGACAAAACTGCAATATATGCAGATATATATATCTTTCTCTGTTTAAGTTTCATGATCATGGTCTTGTATAGATAGATTTACCCCTATTTATTGAAGTTTACTCATTTATAAAATACAGATATATAACAAATATCACAGGATTCTCTCACAGCCTGAAATGTGATTATGTATTTTAAAAAATGGTAGCTAGTGTAGTACATGAAATCATGTTCAGAATTCTTGTCCACTACCAAGAAAAGTGCTTAAGGTGAGTTCCATGGTTACTTCTGGGATGGGATCCAGATTAGTAGCTAATTAACAAGCCTTGGAACTCCATGGTATAATACTGAACAGCTTATGTCAAGAAAGAGCACTGATTCATTTCACTCAGTAACTGCTTACAGGTTTGTGTGGCATTGTCATTACACATGAAGCAGAAAACTATTGTGGTTGTGTTATTTTATCACTTGGCAAGAGTTTTAATATTTCTACCAAAAAGGCAATATCTATATACCAATAATTTAAGGGAGATAAAAGACCAGAGAAAATGTTACTAGTCTTTTCTCCTTACCAAATTTTATCTAATGATGAAAGTTTACAGATGCCATTTTATTTGATCAACATGAAATGTTCCCATGATCAATATAATTGTGCAATTCTTTTATTTTCCTACAAGAATTAGATGTATCTGCAGCTCACTCATTCTAGGGCTGTCCATTCCCAGGAGGAAGTGTAAACAAGAGCCAAGAGTGAAGGGCTTCTGAGCACAAATTCAACACTTGAAGGCTTCTGGAATTCAAGGCAAATGATGTTCCCTAGACCTCGATGACCATGCAAACATCAGATTTCACAAACTCTAGAATTGGCACTCTTGCCAGACTTTACATGCAAATCTGCCCCTTGATGCTTTTGTTAAAATCCTAGTTAATTGTCAATGTCTGTCTAGATACTGGATAGTGGGTAAATGAGACCACACACTTCTAGGCATGCCAGGTCCCCTTATCCACACTGCCCTGCAACATGCTATCAATTATAAATATTGGCAGCAGAAATTCCCAGACCAGGATGAAGGGCTTGCATCCATGTTGCTGTCCACAAACAGACCTGGCCCATATGTAGGGTGAAGACCCACCGCTAAGGGAGGGCAACGAGAGCAAAATGAACATCTCCATAGCTGTTCTGGGACAGAGCTGTTGGCCTTTGGAACTGTTGATATGAAACCTTTATATAATCAACTAAATTTATTCTCAGGCATATTGTATGTGTTTTGATAGAACTAAAATAAGTATGAAATACCAAGAAAGAACTCTGATTTTAGGAAGAAATAATTCCACAGCAGAAGTCTCATTCTTTGTCCCTAGTCTTCATCACCAAGAAAGCATCAACCAAACACCATCAGTTTGAAAAAGAGAAGCACCGTTGTGTAGTCACATCAAAGGATCTGTGCTCTACATAACCCTACATATATTCTGTTTGTTGCCTACATAATAGATCAGTGGTAGAGTGTACAGTTAGCATGTGTTAGGCTCTAGGTTCAACCCCCAGCACCAAGAATGCAACTAAAAAAAAAAAAAAAAATCCCTTTCAAATAAAAAGATAACTCTGTATGTAATCACGGGAAAATGGAGACTCACGACGAAACTGGATTCGAATTACAAAATACATTAAAAAAATACTATCCCAACTGTTGCTATCCAAAGTTCATGTACATTCAATATACTTCCAAGAGGCAATATCACATGGAGGTTAAGTACACAGACTCCACAGTCATAGTCATGCAGATATGTGTTGAATTCTCCTCTTACAGATATGCACTGGTGGAGAGGTTAACCTGAGCCTCACTTTTTTGATATGTAACATGGGTATAGCACAGTCTACCTCCTTCAGGATTGCTGTGAGGGTTAAATGAGATAACATATGTGACCCGTTGAGAACAGGTACAGCTTCAACTACTTTTACACTCTAAGAACTGTTTTTTGTCACTCATCTAAAATGAAAACATTACCAATTTTTCCTTCAAAAATATTCTGTGTATAGCCTCAGTCAGTTTTGTTTGCAAAGGACTCTTTCAGGAAACAGAACAAGAACGTTTTGTTATTGTGTATGCAATGGGGTGAGATGAGACCTTATTTCTCTGAGGATCTTATCTTCTCCCCAGTGTATTTTGTACAGTGCTCCCCAATTGGAAATTAACAGTAATAAATGCCATCATTGGTAAGAACTATCTTTTAAATCAGATATAAATGTTACAAATATTTAAATGAATCTTTATAGACAAAATGAGACTATGGATGTATCAAAGTGATCAGAGCTCCAGAGAGTTCATTTTTAGTTCTTCTTGAATACTTTCCGCGACTAAGAAACCAACCATAAAATAATCCGCCTTAAATTCTAAAAAGTAGGCAGACTGAAACCTCTTCCCCCAAGCTTTCTGTTTAAATATGGGAATGAGCTATTTGCAGAAAGACTAGAAGTAAAGTTTGTCCGGGAGCACTGCCGCTGCCAGAGAAAGAGCCCTAATGAGCAACGCCGCATATTTAGCTGTACAGCTGTGTCGGCTCACAGGACTGCTTATTCCAGAATCATGCAAACTCATCTCAATAGGGGGCTAACTTCATGAGCAGAGAGGGAGAAATTCAGCATACCCAATCATTAGGTTTAATTAGATTGAAATTATATGAGAGAATATCATACTTAAATTTTCATATATGTTAACTGGGCTTCTTTGTCTACAAAATAAGATTTATATCTTCTGTACCAGCTGCCTTTACTTCAAAGATGGGACTCTTTGGATATTGTTATATGGGGAAAATATGTTAAAAGGAAGGGAGGCAGATGGCAAATGCAAACCAAATCTACTTAACTATTTTTGCTTTAGGCCAGCCCTGAGGTTAGAAGTAAAAAAGAATTGGACAATAGGCACAGGTGACATTATCAACTACGCTGCCCTTACGTGGACAGAGAATAAGCTCTACGGGGTGATCTGAAAGGGGCTGACAGATCCCATCCCTCTCATGAATGACCCTCAGAGACAGCCCTTGAGTGGTTTGAAAATAACTGCGTTATTTGCCCCTGAGGTTAAGTCTTTGAAGGTCTCCGTTCAAATGCCATGGAGCAGAGGGCAGATTATAACACGTTAAGACCTTCACAATTAATATGATCTTCATTGAAATTAGATCAGAAGAATAGACACATGGCCAGCTCACAGAGCTCTGAGGGATAAGACAACATAATACAAGAACATCATTTACAGAAGGCTTTCTTCATGCCAGGGGATATCCTTTAAAATTTCACATAGATGATTTCATAGTCGAGACTGTCCGAATGAAGTAGGGACTATTGTTATTCCTCAATTCACAGAGAAATTTAGAACTCTCTTTGAGATTCCACAACAACTAGTAATGGTGCAGAGCAAGGATTTGGTCTTGGGACTGTCTTGTCTCAAGAGAAGTTTTTCACTACTAGCCTAGCATTGGGATAAACAAATTAAGATGTAAGGAAAGAACTCAAGAAAATTCCAGTGCAGGAAACTGTTGTCTAAAAGGCAAAGACTCTAAGGGAAATTCCGGAGTCTTAAAGATTAGAAGATAAGAGTGATTTCATTCTAATTTCTAACTCCCAGTTAGGAAAGATAATTCCAAGAGAAAGACCAATTATTCTCTCACAATGAGCATGGTATGTGAAATCAAAAGTATGAGTGTTAACTGACTTGTTTCATACTATACATGCTCCCTAACAGTAGTATTCTACTATATCTGAAAGTGCAAGCCTACAAGAGAAATCATATATAGGAATACTTGGAATGGGTATGTAAGGATAAGGTTGAGGATTAACTATCACATATAAACCATATTATTCTATAACCTTGTCTAAATCATAACTCTTATTTCATATTTGTCTGTTGCTCTGTTTTTATATACTCCATTGAAAAACTTCTTTGTAAGAAGGGACTGGGGATGAAGTTCAGTGGTAAAGCACCTGCCTGGCATGTGTGAGTCCCTGCATTCATTCCTAAGTCTGGAAAAAAAGACAAAGAAAGGGAATGGGGAGAAAGAGGGAAAGAGAGAAAGGGAGAAAGAGGGAAAGAGAGAAAGAAAGAAAGAAAGAATGAAAGAAAGAAAGAAAAAGAAAGACAGACAGAAAGAAAGAAAGAAAGAGAAAGAAAGAAAGGAGGGAGAGAGGAAGGGAGAGAGGGAGGGAGGGGGAGAAAAAACAAATTATTGAATGCAAGAGTGATTGTTTTCTGGACTAGTCTTGAAATAGATGTTTAATGAAACTAGTACAGATTCTAGAGTCCAAAGACTTGACTTTTTTATGTATTTCTTTATGTAAATCCTCTTTTTTAGGATTTACAATATCTGAGCACCAATTTACAAATCATAACCCCTGGGTGACTGAAGTCTGACACCATTAAATGCTAGTAGCATTGTAGTTTATGAAGTTAAAGGGAAAGCTTTCCTGGGTGTTTTATAGAAATAACTAAATATATCTGCTCCTACATAATAAAATACATGTCAACAATATATTATTAAAATATGGAGCATCAGTAGTTTTTATTTGATTACATTACATTCTCTTAGTCCACTGTAATAATACCATGCTTCAAAATGCTACATTGGTGGAAAGAAGGTCAGTGTTTTTAGAAGATTGTTTTTCTCCTTACAATACTTCAATAATTATAATACATCATCTCTATTTCATCCTCTCATTTTTTTCTTTCAGTTAATTCTCTTACTCTAGGAAATTTGCATTCCACAAAGAATGCCGGTACATAGAACATGCCTCAAGTCAATTTCCTCCACAACATAATCATGGAGTAAGGCCTAGGATATTTACATTTAATATCAAATGTATATCTTTTTAAAATTTCTACATTCTTTGAAGGATACTATGGATTTATAGTCAATTATATTGTTCTCCCTTTAACTACAAATATTTCTTAGAGGTTACTCCTAAGACTTATCTTACATATATAGTGTAATTGTCTATTTCAACATGAAGGTAAATATTCAATTATTAATATGTGAGTCTTTTTTAAAGTCAATTAATATCATCTTTACCCAGAAACATTCCTTCCTTCCATCGTCTGTGAATGCACAATAGAAAAAGACATCCGAGAAGTGATTTCGCAGTCACTATCTTTGTTTGCCATTTCATTTGATATGAACTCAAATGACAGGGCATCTCAATGCTGCTACACACAAAATGGTTTTAAACTTATGCATGAAAGCACTGCAATATTAGCTTATTTAATTTTTTTTCTTTTCTTATACAGTAAATTTTGATAGTTATGGCAGGATACTCCTGGGATGTATAACTTATATATACATCAGGAATTAATATCAGTGTTTGGATTTCTACAATAAAAATTAAATATATTTCTACAATAAAAATTAAAAATTAAATATAAGTAAATGATATTCTACTTCCACTCACAATTATGTGGCTGGACATGTTAATCTTCAATTCATCCAGCAAACATCAGTGGTGCTTCTTATTGCCTGGTTTTCTATTAGTGGCAGGAAATATGAAAGAAGCAATGATATGATCATTGAGAGGCTCAGTGTCTTCATAGTAGAGCAACTGGAAGCCTCCACTTACCAGGCTCATAGTAAGAAGTAAGTAAAATTTGTTAACAGAAAGAAAGCAATTAAATTGAAGCATTTAAATTTTTACTTTGTGCTATCCCCCGAAGAGCTACTTGGAAATAACATAAGGCTTTTATCACAATTCAATTTCATTTTAAACTCATCTGTTTTACTTAGTGACTCAAACCACCCCATTTCCATCTTATCTGCATTGTGGACTGTATTTCAAAGGATAAGTATGATGGGAGGAATCTAATTCAGAATTTTCTAAAAGAAATGCCATGTAATCCAGTTAGGGAATAGTTCAAGACATTAATCATGGACAAAAGTGCTCTAAGCCATCTGGCATCCTCAGTTATTCTTAGAGAGTGCTTGAGGAAAAAAAAAAAAAAAAAAACTAGAAGACTTTATACTGAATTCAGGTTTGCTCTAAATACTGACTCATCCAAACTCTAAATTCTTCAGATTTCTGGGTTTGATCTAGTTTTCACTCTTTAAAACATACTTTCTGAATGCCAGGCTTACTCTAAATTCCTGCTCCTAGTGGCCCATTTATATACACTTTGCTTTCCTGTCATATACACTGTGTAGACTTATTTGGGGAACACAGATTCTCAGGACTGGGTGAAGATTGATAGTAATGTGGTGTGAACCTGATCTGCTTCTGATGACCCATCTCCATCATACTCCCAAGTGTTAGGACTTTGTATGCATAGGATGTATGCCTGAAGTGTTCTTCATGTAGTTTGTCACCTGGGCAAATGATACATGCCATTCTGGATCAGTGTCAATGTCACCGCTCAAGAGAAACTTTCCCTGACAATCTAAATCAGGCATTTCTATTTGAATATATCATTGTAAACTTTTCTTTCCATCTTTACACTCTTCATGATATTTTATTGTCTTGTTTAATAGTTATTTTCAGGTCTATCATATTTACTCATTTCAATATCTCTGCAAAGGAATCTAAATCAGGTTTCATGATTTTTTTCCATTTTTTTATCTACAAAGTACTCTTATTACCTACTTTTTTATAAAGTATGGAATTGGCTGGTTGCTCCTAAATGCTAAGTACCTAGCACAGTGCCTGACCCATATTCCTATATAATAAATTGTTACTGAATAAATTGATTAAATCAACTATCTCTTAGAGATCAGATTTGACTCACTGGACATGAGGAAAAGTGATTCAAATAGATTTCAGTCAGAAATCTGCCTGACTATATATGATCCTGATAGAGACATATATACCCTTCTGACTCTCATTTATCATTGGTAAAATGAGTATAGCAACTACTTCATAGAACCATAGCTAGGATTTAATGATATAATGTAATTAGAATAACCTAAATTTCACAATTTGTAATCATATATCCTAATTCCAGCCCATGTATATTTACAGAGCAGATTTCGTTTCTCCTCCAAACAACAGTCCTTCAAATAAAATGTCCCTTTCTTTATTCTCCAGTTAACTGGGCTGTGTTTCTTAAATTGTCCTTATAGGCATTGATTTATCACTTCATTCAAAAAATAATTTAGGGGTATCTAATATCTGAAAGATATAATTAATTATAAATCCTGGTCCTCATAGAGAATCCAACTAAATAAGTCATAGGATAACTCAGAATCAGTTGGACTCAGAGAACTTATTCAAGCATAGATTGCTGGAAATCACTGCTGAAGTTTGTGACTGAGTAGGTCTAGGACAGGCCCTAAGAATTTTCAATTCTAACAAGTTCTCAGGTGATGCTGATGCTATTGGTCCAGGAATTACCATTTGAAAACTAGTGGGCTAAAGAAGAGTAATGTTAGCCAAGGAGATGTAGAAAATTTAATAAGGAAGAAATTACTTCTATAAAAAAACTCAGGAGTTTAATATAGGAAATCACAAGCCCTGACCATGAAAGATAGGAAGGAATATAGATCAGGTTTCATGATTTTTTTCCATTTTTTATGAATGAAAATGATCAATTTTGAATAAATACTACAAATTAAAAGGTTAACTAAAATAATGTACATTATGGTTCTGTATTGACTTTGGCCTAAGAAACATATATTGACTCCAACTTAAACTTGAGCTAACACATTTTTAGTGGCTCTGACTATATAAATTTCCTATAACACACATTTTCTCTGCAATATTATTGGTAAATTAATACAGAATTATCTGGACATACGTTAAACTGAGCACAAATTCACAAATCTTTTATACCATCTTTCACTGAATGATAAAAAATACAATGCATAAATAAAAACATGGCACATGTGTAACCGAGCACAGTGCTGTGGACTGGTTGAAGCTCACAATGTGCAATAATTAAGTAGGGCAAATGCCAGTTCTGTCTGAGTTGCAACTTCAAAGGTGAGACTTAAAGTGACTGAAATTTCAATGCTGCAAGAAATTGACATTAGAAGTGTAATCAATGAACCACCTGATGTGAAACACTTCATGAATAATTAATATAGGTAAAAGTATAATACATTAAATTATATACCAATTCTGCAATTACAGATATAATTAAGCAGTTCTTTATGACCATATCCAGTGTGTGCCACAGCTACTTAAAATAGATCAGCAACTCTATCATCAGGCATCACGTTGGTAGTTTGAAATTTGCTGCGATGGTACTATTCACACTACAGAAATTTGTAAAGACTGAAAAATCAGAACTAACATTCGTTCGTCTTTCTTTCTTTCTTTCTTTCTTTCTTTCTTTCTTTCTTTCTTTCTTTCTTTCTTTTCAGAGCTGATTATTAAGCATTTACTCTTTTCAATCCCCAGTTTCCACTTCTTGAGATTGATATCAAGAAATTTTTTATTACATTCATATCTTTAGGAGATGAGAAGAAAGTTAAATATTTGAAGTTTCCAGGATAAAATTAATTGGTTTATGTTTTTTAAAAGCTTACAATGTGCTTAAATGAGTGCTATTTCACATTAAAGATCATATCAGCTCCTCTTCACAAACACACTTAGAGAAAAACATAATTAAATCATATTTTATAGGGAATGAAAGACAGATTTATAAAGGTTAAATAATGTACCCAAGACTTGCTTATTCTTTCTTCAACTAACATATAACACACACACACACACGCATACACACACACACGCATACACACACATACACACACACAAGTTGCACAACCTGATGTTTTAATACATGTGCATTATGAACAATTAAGTCCAGTTAATTACTATATCCTTTACTATACATTCCTACTTTTTTTTTAAAGTGAGGACATTTCAAATATATCCAGACTAGTATACTTCTAAGTCAAAAACATACTTGAGGGATATTTCATTCCTCTTCAATCTTGGGAGCAAGAATAACTGAACAGAAGTTGATAAGCAGGTATCCATTTTTTATAGTAAAAAATAATTTAATTCAAAACGGTTTCAGGTTGCATCAGCATAAGTATCTGGAAAAACATCCACAATAGTAAGAGTGTTTTAGTTAGATTTTTTGTCACTGAGACCTAAAACACCTGACAAGGACAACTTAGATGAGGGAAAATTTAATTGGAGGTCAGATTCAGAGGTCTCAGTTCATAGATGAGAGGCTCCACTGTTCTGAGCCCAAGGTGAGGCAGCACAATCATGGAGGAAGGGCCCAGTGCAGGAAAGCTGCTCAGCTCATGGCCTGGTCAGGAAGCAAGGATGAGGGATAGGGATGAAGCACCTTTCCGAAACCTGCCTCCTCCAGCCCCACCTCACGTGCCTGCAGTCACTACCTAGTAAATGCATTCAAACTAGGATGGACTGATTAGGTTACAGCGCTCATGATTCAATCAGTTTACCTCTGAATATTCCTACAGAAACACAGGAGCTTGGGGGGGAGGGGTACCTCATATTCAAATCATAATGAAAAGGTTTATGAAATTTATTTTTCTCAAATTTTTAGGACATGCAACCTGACTTTACATAGTTCATCTAATCAAATCTTAAGATCTGATCATTTTTTGTGGTCCTTTTAAATCTAGCAACTTTGTGATGTAGCTGGGCATATTTAGGCAGGAATATATTTGGTACAATGAATTGAAGAAATATATTTGTCATACATGATAAACGTTTATTAAACTAAGTTTAATTTTAGTTATAGACAAAATCTTATAAGATATGGAAAGCTAAACAGTCTTACTAATTTTTTTCTAATTTTCTTTGATTTCCTTAGGGCAAAGTTCAGCTCAATAAATTATCTCTTGAGCATAATGGGCTATGTTTCCACACTGAGGGAAAATTTACATATAGTTTTATTAAACTCTGTATCATATCTTTGAAAAGTTGAGAATTTATACAACACACACATCACCCAACTCTAAGGATATTAATTGAACATTTGCATAGTTCAAACGATAATGTTAGATCAAACAAACAATTTCTTAAAGCTCTGGTTTATTAAATCTCAACAGAGGTTTGGGAAAGCTTAGAAGTCTAAATGTGGGAGATTTTTTAAATTAAATAAAGTTTCATGTAAAGGGAAAAAAGGTAGATAATTTTCAGAATTAATTAGATGCTTAATAATAATTTGCTAAAAAGTTTTCAGAAGCTACATGGTTTATTATTAAGGCTGTAGCTCAGTGGCAGAGTGCTTGCCTAACACGTGTGAGGCACTGGGTTTGAGCCTTAGCACCACATGAAAATAAACAAATAAAATAAATTCATGAAAAAAATCTGTAAGAAGATAATTCTAGACTGGAAGAAAATTAAATATAAGTTTGCATGTATGTATATGTGTTTCTGTGTTGTATGTGATATATTTTTGCATGTGTCCAAGCATGTGTATAGATTTCCTGAAATTAACTGTGCAGTCTTGGTATCAAAGAGTATATTTAGCATTTAACTAGGATTCAAGTAATGATTGATTGTTAAATCAATGAAACACCTACCATGCTGACTCTGAGTAAGCTTTAGGGAATATCGCCAAGGATTCTGCTCACTTGGACTTCTAGAGGATGGCTGACTAAATATTCGTGTATTAATTTGATGTTTTGAGCAAAAGTTTACTAATAAGTCAAGAATATATGTATTTTATACATGGACCTAGACTTCAAGATGAGCAACTGAATACACAAAACTTCAAACATTTCCATTGAAGGTATTTGGAAGACCTGTTCTGATAACTTGTTCTTCAAGTTTTTCATGAATAGGATAACTTGTTGAGACATATGTACATGGAGATATAATCAATTAATCTTAGAAGATGAAACCAATTTCAAAATGACATATTATAAAAAAATAGGAAATATTTCATATTGACAACACAAACCCAAGGTTTCCAAATGAGATGTAATGTGTTCTGTGTGTCATCCCTGGTTTCCTGACTACAAAAAACCTTACTTTGTCTTTCCAATTTGTTTTCTTATTAAATTTTATCTTTAGATTAGAGTCTTTATTTCAATATGTAATTTTAAATTTTCACATGGTCTATTAATCTTTTAGAAAAATATATTTAAACCCAAATACATCTTCTCTGACATTTAAGCTAAATATTATTCAGAAGACAGCAAAAGCATTCAACTTAACTGGCGTGTTATGTGAGGTTTTGAGAATTAGTTTGGAATAGGACATGCAATTTTATTATAAGGAAGTGAATCATTCTTTCATCACTGTGATTTCTGGAATTGTTATTCAGAAGCAAGTGTATGAGGTAAATACTCTAAAAACACGTAAATGCATAAAAGACTGTTCATCATGACCAGTTATTTATGGATAATAAATAAATGTAAGACACAGAAAGATAATTGAAATGATATTTTTTCCATGTCTGTGATACAACTACATTAAAATAATTTGAAACTTGAAAAATGAGTAATAAAATTCATTCAAATGTTCATAGAAGACAATACAATATCAAGTATAAAATAATAATTTCTGCTCCATATAATTTATTGTTTTGGAGTGGGTACTGAGGATTGAACTCAGGGGCACTCAACCACTGAGCCACATTCCCAGCCCTATTTTGTATTTTATTTAGAGACAGGGACTCACTGAGTTGTTTAGTGCCTTGCTTTTGCTGAGGCTGGCTTTGAACTCTCGATCCTCCTGCCTCAGTAGCCTGAGCTGCTGGCATATAATTTACTATTAAGGAAATCAACAAGTAGTGAACATATGCTGTGCACAAGCACTATAGTAAATACTGGGGTTATACAGAACATAGATAAACTGAAGATTTTTATGAGACACAAGTACAGACAGCACAGCAGTCCCTGGAATCTTTCTGTCCTCTTCATGTTAGTGAGGAAAATTTCCATTCACTGTTTTACTAGAAAGATGGTTGCCTTTGCAGAGATTACATTTTCTAGCCTTTCTACAGTCAAACATTGAATAAGAAGATGGGAGCATATGAAAAATGGTGAAATGAGACAGACATCATTACCCTATGTACATGTATGATTACATGAATGGTATGAATCTACATCATGTACAACCATAGAAATGAAATGATGTACCCCATTTGTGTACAACAAATCAAAATGCAGGCTGTAAAAGATTTTTAAAAATAATAAATAATTTTTAAAAAAGATGAGAGCAAGTAAAGTGTGCAATGTTGAGCATGAAGCTACTTGCCCTGTCATTTCTCTTACTCCCCCTTCCTCAAGACATGGATAAGGTAATGACTTGGCTCCAACCATGTACACAGCAACAACATCTCGATCATGCTGTAGTAACAAGAGGGAAGAAATCCAAGTGCCTGAATCATATGTACATGGAGTATAGCTCTTCCACCAGCCTCTTCCACAAACCTCTGATATAGTGCATGAAAGAGAAATAAGCTTCTATCTTACTTGAAGCACCATAGTTTTAGGACTTTTTTGTCATTACAATTTACCTATCCCACGATACAACAAGTAAGCAAACAATTGTTATACACTGGATTCTCTCTGATGACTTGTTCTTCGGTTACTCTTTTCAACTCTGTAAAAAAACAAATCCATTGTTCCAAAAGTTTAGGTCAAAAACTTGGAGTCATTCTTCACTGCTGTCTTTATCTCATATGCCACTTCCAATCCAGTCTCCTATCAAAAACAATTCACTGAACTTTCACAATAGATCCTGAATTTGATCATTTCTTACCATTTGCTTTGTTGCAACCTCAAGTTCAAGTAATCATGATTTCTTCCTATTCCAACAGTCTTCTAACTGATATCTCTGCTTCCTTCCCAGCTAACAGAATTTATTTTCCACAGCTGCAAGTAAATTCCCAATTAGCCATAACATAGAACACACTGCTCCTCTGCTCAAACCCCTACAGATCCAATCTTGACTACAAAAAATATTTAAAAGGCCTTAGCGAGGCCTACAATGCCATCAGAACCCTGCTCTATTCTTGATTCATTACCCTACTCTTCAACTCCCATCGCCATGTTAGTTCAGGTCACTCTAATCATACTGGCTTCCACACTCTTCTACAAATGTGCCAAACATAACCTAGTCTCAAGACTTGGCACATTTCAACTTTTTCTACCTAAAATGCTATTCTCCCCAGCTATTAGTCCATTATGACTTAATTTATGCCTCTGCTCAGTGCTCAACTTACAAAGGGCTTCCCTACCACCATACATAATATAGCAACCCTTCTCCATCTTGCATGCCACTCTCTATTCCTTTACCACGCTCTGGTGTTCAAAGTCTGTATCATATGCACGTATACATGATAAATATCCATTTATTTGTTGTTTATCTCCTTTATTTTGACAAAAGCACCATATTATACAATTTTTATTATTTCCTCTCTACTGTAACACAATCATTAGAAGAGTACCTAGCAGATGGCATATGCAAAATTAGTATTTCCTGAATGAATAAATTAGATGAATAAAATACAGTTGGATCAATGTGCTTATAGGGAGGATACAGAAAATGTTAGGATCTTCAGAGAAGCGGGTCTATTCCTATTAGGAGTAACAGAAAACTAGTTACAAAGCAGAATCAGGATTCAGGTTCATCTCCATCAAGTTCGAAACCTCGGCACTCTTCATTTCATTGTAGTCTTCTAACCTGAGGAGTTTGGATTTTTAACCACAGGAAGTCACTGGAAAATGTTAAGCAGGGGGATGACATGAACACTTTTGTCTTTTAAAAAGATTTTGCTAGCTGGCTGGGTACATCGGTGCACACCTGTAATCCAGCGACTCTTGAGGCTGAAGCAATAATTCAAAGTCAGCCTCAGCAATTTAGTGAGGTTCAAAGCTACTTAGAGAGACCCTGTCTTAAAATAGAAAAACGAAAAGGGCAGGAGATGTGGCTCAGTGGTTACACCCCTCTATGTTCAATCCCTAGTACCTAAAGTAATAATAATAATAATATTAATAATTTTTTAAAAAGGTTTTGGTTTTCAAAGGCAAGAAGGATCAGACAGCAATACATAATAGCAATAGGCTGACAGACTGAACGAAATTTGTGACCAACTGATCTCTGATCAGTAGTAGTAGGGTTTCTACTGTGGGCAAATGTTACAGAGAAAAGGAGGTATATTCCACAAGGTTGAGGAAAAGGGTACAGCACAGTCAGGGTTATTACAATCATTTTAATCTAGTCACACAGCCGCTTAATGAATGGATCTGGATTACACCCCAGGATTTATAGCTTTTGGACTTGGGGTCATTTCTCTACAAGATAACTGAGACTAAAGGACTAAAACTTGTAATTTAAAACACATAGGGACAATAGAAACCTAGTTCAGCAGTTTAGTTATGTTAGGAAAAGTATGTTTTCTGAACACAGAAGACAAAATGTACTGTTGTAGAAAATACTGAACAATAATTTGCATTTAAAAAATCCTAAAATTAAATTTTCATCACTATATAATGTTATGTGTTCGCAGTTGGAGTGAGCCTTTTATCTTTCAATGTGACTTATGAGAGCTGCCTTCAGAAGAAGAAAAGAAAAAGTTGTCATTCCAAGAACAACAAATGAAAGCAGTGAGTTTTTTTGTTTTAGTTTTTTTTTTTTTTAATTTCTTCCATCGTGGGGAGGACAAAAAAATGTACAGCAAATGAGAAGCTTTTTGCAAAATGTATTGCAAGAAAAATACGTAGAGATTTCAAACATTTTCTTAACAATATGAATTTTAAAAGAGATATCTAATCAACAGCTGACAACTAAGATTTACATATGTATGAAGAGCACATACTACACAGGGACCATGTGCAAAATAGTGCATTATCTTATTTAATTTGAAAACATTTATGATAAAATGTTACATCTTCCAGGATTTTTTTAAGTGAATAAGCACCATCTCTTCCCTCAAAAATGGTGATTGAATTGAAAGAATGTTTTGACTCCTTTATTCTTTTAGAACTATAATTAAAGTCTAATTACAAAAAATATTCAGCATTCTATTATACTAATTCAAGATAATCACTGGGGAATCCAATTCAATTCCCAAATCTTAAACATTAGAAAGTATGCAAACAGAACTCACAAAACACATCAAGGATACCTTTCAAACTGTGAAATGGAATGTAATTAACACAATAATAACCACTTCAATGGAGGTTACTGCCCACTGTATATCTGCATTGGCTATTTGTACTAGATTTAAATGCTAGCATTTACAGAAATTTGTCTGTTTCTTACTTTACCGAGCCTTTGTTTTTAAAAAATTGTTTTGTAATATGATCCCATTTATGTATAATTTGTAGGTAGGCTACAAATTCAATATCTGATATGTTGAATCTTAAACTCATCCCAATATGCTTTTGAAACAAACAGTCAGTTGGTCAAATTAGTTGTAGATCACATGGTTCAGGAAGTGGTTCTTAAACATTTAGTCTCTTAACCTCTCTATGCTCTTATTGATAACCTCAAAAAGCTTTTGTTTACATGGATTATTGCTATTGATGGTTCATCTATTAGAAATTAAAACTGAGCTGGCCATGGTGGTGCACGCCTATAACCCCAGCGGCTCTGGAAGCTGAGACAAGAGGACTGTGAGTTCAAAGCAATCCTCAGCAAAAGTGAGGTGTTAAGCAACTCAGTGAGACCCTGTCTCTTAATAAAATACAAAATAGGGCTGGGGGTGTGGCTCAGTGGTTGAGTGCCCCTGAGTTCAATCCGAAAGAAAAAAAAAAAAAGAGAGAGAAATATTTTAAATATTTACTTACTGAAAATAATAATAAATATATCACACCTAAAAAAATACATTTAAATTCAAAATTAACTACATTTAAAAAACAAACATTAATAAGAAACATGCCATTGTTGTATACTTTAGGAAATAAAATTAATGTCTGACTTAGGACCTCTGTATTCTCTGATTCTGCATTCAATCTACGGCATTATCACACCATGTGATCTCCAGAAAACTCCAACATACACTCAGCAGTGAAAGAGAAAGAAGAACCCAAATCACATGTTAATGTAATTGTAACAAGGCTTAAAGGCTGCTTTTGCTGAAAGTACTGACTCTTCACGAGAGCCTGCAGATGCCCAATGGTTAACTAAAAGCAAAATAAAACTTGGCATCAATGCCTTCATTTTGTATCTACCTCCTTTATTACCTTAAACTTTGAATCAATTCCTGCTCAGTTCCACATGTAGGCATATTAATCACTTAAGGAGTGTCTGTCTAAAAACTGGTAGGGCAAGGTTGATTAGCCCCAGATGACTTAATCGATTATCTCATCCCTCTTTAAAACTGAGACACCAAAATAAGAGTAACTAAGGTCTTTTCAAGATTTTCAGGGACATTTAACTGCCAGCTTTCACAGTGTCCTGTTCCAGACCCCCTGGAGCAGTACCCAGAAATCTCTAGCCATTGCCCTAAAACTACAGTCGACTTGGATTCCAGGAATTACGCAGCCTCACAGATCATTCCATGATGAGAGTACCCCACTAACTAAGCAGGAGTGATTACCCTGTGAGGGGAACTGAGGCTGCCTCCTAAAGAGAAGCAATCATCCCATGGGAACAGGATTGCCCCTCAAGGAATAGGGACTTCTGTGAAGCCATCTCACAGAAGTATAATTGAGATAATGATCAGTCAGATCAAAGTTTGACCAAGACTGCTTAATTATGCATACCTCTTGCCCTTCCACCAATTCTAAACCTAAAGTTCATGACAATACTCCAAAGAGAGAGCTAAAACCACTGGTTCTTTGCCTTCCTGGTACTGCTCTGTTGATTAAAGTTCCTTTCCTCCTTTTCGACATTACTTTTTCCATTTGGTTTTTGGGGTGAATGGGAGGACCTGATTTGTTGGGACTCTCAGAGTAGGAACTCTACCCTAAGACTCCAGTACACTGTTCTGACCTCGATGAACCCTTAAAAGAATCCCCAAGTCACACCTTGAGAATTGCTGCATTAATTAATTTGCATCAGACAGGAAGGAATTTTCAGTTCCATTCAAAAATTACAGAAAATTTCTAAAGTTATGAATAGCTAAAGCTATAAAATCTGATAAAATATCCAAATTTACACATTTAAACTTCTGCAGGTACAACAACTCGTATAGTCACAAGAGAACTGTTTTGAGTAATCATCCCTTTAGTTTAGCAACAGAACACTTTTTTCCTCCACATTCTGATTTCTTCACTGGGTTCTTAGACATGCATATCCACTAATCTTTTTAAACATTTCCAATGATGTGTCTATCAGACATCTTAATTTCCCACTGCCAGAACAGAACTCCTGATTTATCTTTCTAAAACATTAACTTATCTCACTTTCCCATTTCAAAAAAATGCAACACCATTTATGCTCAGTGCTCAATTTTTATTTACATTAAAAAGTACCTCCTTTCTGATTCCTCTTTCTCTCATGCTCACATCTGATCCATGAGCTGCCAAATTTTACACTTCCTTCATCATCCATGCTGCCATCTCAGCTCAAGTCACCATTACATATTGCTTAAATCACTGCTATCGCCTCTCAATTAGTATCCATTTCCCCCACCATCCCATAATCCATTTTCTCCAGTCTGTGGTTATTAGCAAAATCCATTTTTCTGCTCATAAAACATAAATCAAATCATGTCCCATCTCAACCAAAATATTTCCAATGTTCTTAAATCTCTTAGAATCAAAAAGCACACTTACAGGGCCCTACCTTGCCTCTGCCAGCTGCTCCTACCTCAACTAGTGCTTTTTGTCTAACATGCCAAACTTTACTTGCATTACAGTCTTTCTTCTTGTTGCTTACTTCATCATACTTCTTCCTGTTATTCAGGTCTGAACTCAAATTTTTTATCTCCTGGGAAGGATTCCTGCATCCAGAAAATTATTGCCAGACCCAATTCCATGATTCTCTTCTACCACTCTGTTTAATTTCACTTACTCATAGCATTTATTACTATCTCAAAGTATTTTACTTATTTCCATATGCTTTTTTCCCCCTTCTACCATCACCAGAGTGTATTGTTCACTTTTCTATCTTCGGCATTCACTGAGACACAGTAAGCACTGGGCAAAGACTTTCTTGAACGTAGAAATGAATAAATAATCAAATGAAATAATAAATGAATCTAATAAAGATGCCACATGGCAAAAAGAAAAGTTCATCAAATACTTTCTTTGCTGTTCTCAATAGTTGAGGAAGATTCATAGAACTTCAAATATTCATGGACTAGTATTACCAGTCAAATTCTCACTTATGGCAGTATTTTCCATTTATCAGAAAGAAGTTTATAGAGCAGTCAATCTATGAAGATCAGATTCAGACTGCAGCCTTCCAAAACTCTTAGTTAAATTCAGATAAAGCAAGTGCCATTATAGGCTGTTTCTTAAACGCAGAGTCCTGGGAGAATTCCAACAAAGAACTTCAGAGATCAGTTCTGACGTTCTTTGTCCTGGGGGTGGGATGGGCTGTTGCCACGGCAGTCACAGGATGAAGCCTTTCTGTGCTGGGAAGTACTTCTTATCTGTTCTGCCCTTGGAGAGTGGGCCAAAAGGATTACAAACCATTTAGGATTTCTCATTAGAGGGATGGATATTAAAAGCATTATTCTATCTAGCCTCCCACAAAAATCATTGGAAATCTTGTTAAAGTCCCTCAGGAAATACATCTATGTGTGTTTTTTTTTTTTTAAATGAACCCATAACAACTGTAGCATCCTGTTAAATGTTTGGCATGCAAACTATTCAACAGTTTCCATGTGATGATGACTGAAGTAAATTTATCTCATTAGCAAGAAATCGATGTGTCACTACACTATTGCCAAGAAGGTACTAATCCACAATTTCTTCTGATTTTTTTCAGCTATGCTGTTTTTGTTTTAAATTTTGGCTAAAAAATTACTTTTAAGCTTTCAAATTTGGCATTCTCTGAAAATGAAAAAGGGAGAGACTGAGATTTGAGCAAAATGAATGAGCATGGAAATAAAATTCACAACTGCATGAAGTGACAGTAAGAGGGGAACAAAGTACTCATGCTTTTCTAATATAACTCATGATCTGCCTTACTTACCAATGTCAAACTGACTCTTTAAAAAATTGGTGGTTTTCTGACCATGATCTTAAAAAAATAAGCATAGCAATTTTCAATTATCTTTCAGGAGTTTCCAAACTCCTGAAAGCCAAACCAGTTCCCTTTGTAATATAATAAATTTAATTCCACTAATGACGGCTTAGAAAGAAAATGAAGAACTATGCATTAGTAAAACCACAGTATGACAAAGCTGTATGTTACAAAATCATACCACTTAGTAGTTACATGAGTATTAACATCAACCTTCAAAATAAGTCAGCTTTTCAATAAGGATGTTCTTGATCAAAACATCTGGTCAGTTCTGCATGGACTGTACAACAGTTGTTTCTTCCTAATGACACATACACACATAGCCTTATATGCTTCAGATAAAAAGAAATATTACTCAGCTGAATCACCTACTCCTATTCATCAAATCTGTCATTAAGTGACTTATGGTTATTTTCAAATGTAAAATCCAACCTCACAGAAAAAGTAAATTGCTATCATCAAGCACATTCAAAAGCATATTTACTTTCCTAAGGACAATTTATGAAGTATTCTTAAAATATGTTAGAAAAAAAAGAATACAGAAGCAAAAACACATTACTTTTCTAAATTCCTACTCTGAAAAGCACTAGTATCCTTTAGATTATAAATGGAGATATTTTCTTTTATAGGTAATACCTCCCATACCTTATTATGCACATGCCTTCATGGACACACACACATACACACACTAAAAAGTACTACCTTTTAGTATTTTCTGCAAAGACACATAAAAGCACAAACCAAAGAGAAGATTGATATATTTTACTACATTAAAATTTATAACTTCTGTTCATCAGAAGATATCACGAAGGAATAAATATGTTAGGCATAGTTGAAAGAAAATATTGGCAATGCCTATAATTGACAAGGATTAAGCTCTAAAATGTATAAAGTCACTTAACCAACAAAAAAAATGAGCAGAGGACTATAATAGACTCTTCACATACAACAAAAAAACAACCCATAAACATGACCAAATGCTCAGCCTCATTAGTAACCAAAGGGATACAAATTGAAAACACAAAATAGTATTTCACATCCACCAGATTGGTAAAATTTCAATATTTGGCAATATATATTTTCACCAGTACAAGGAGCAATCAGAAAATTTAGGGAAAAAGTTACATTGGGTAGAATAAGATAAAAAATACTTTGGAAAGGAATTTGCTATCTTTTTACAAACTGGAAGGTTCACACAGCATATGACCTATACTGCAGAAACTACTGAGAACGTTTATCAGGAAACATGGTTAACACTTTCATACAAGCACCATTTAGAAGGGCAAAGCACTCGAAACAACTGAAATGTCATCAATAGCTGAAAGCATAAATAAATACATGGAACATAACTCATATACAATGGAACATAATATGCAACAAACAAAATCAAGGGGTAGAAAAATATTGCAAAATTATTAGATTTATATGAAGTTCAAAAACATTCAAAACTAAACACGTGCATCAAATATAGGGGAGGATTTTCAAGAGGAAAACTTCCAAGGGCTGGGTTCTTATGAGCTAAATTGTACAACATTAGTTCACAGACCCACAGACCTCAGAATCTAGGAGTACAGAAAGGAACAGGAGTTGTGTTATGGGATTCCACTGGGAATCCCTGTTCCAGACATACAGAAGTTTTACAAGCTGGTGCTGAGGAGTCAGTGCCACAATGCCTCCTGAGATGGGGTTCCTGCCACCAAATAGAGCTGCTTGTTCCACTCTGGGAACATTTTAATTACTAGAAAATTTTCAAACTGACCCAATTAGGACTTCTCTATAAATGACATTTCTTCTTATGTAAAATAATTCCCTTTTCACATGACAGTGTGTTCACCACTAAAAACTCCTAAACTTTCCATCTATATATGAAATATTGTCAATTCTTTTAAATATATTACTTCCTGAACTTGCTCAAGTACATTAAAAGCCCCCACTTCTTCTTCTTCTTTTTTTTTTTTTTAGGTACCAGATATTGAACCCAGGGGTGCTTAACCACTGAAGTCACATCCCCAGCCCTTTTTTTTTTTTTTAATTTTGAGACAGGTTCTCACTAAGTTGTTCAAAGCCTCACTAAGATGTTGAGGTTGGCTATGAAACTTGCTATCCTCCTTCCTCAGACTCCTCGGCCTTTGGGATTACAGGTGTATGTCATTGCACCTGGTTTAAAAGTCCTTTAAAGCTTTCAACCCCCAAATAAACATGATATGCCATGTGCCATCCAAATATCTCAGTTCCCTGTCTTTGTTATTGTTTCCGTAATTGAAATATATCTTAAAATCCACACTTAGTATTTCATGACCTTTTATAAATAGATGTTTTCTTTTTATACAAGCAGTTTATAAAGTTGCTCTTTAATATAAACACTAAAAGCTTGGTCCTATAAAGGAACTAAAAAAATAATCTTAAGTGCATTCATATTGCAAATGTTCGAAGATAGCTTTTGGATTAACATAAAAATCTCTGAAGGCCAAAAGGCAACACCTGATTTTGGAGAATAAAATGGGCTGTTTCTCCTGTTAAATTTACTGAGGCCTAATTCATATAAAAATGCATTCAATTTCCTCATACTTTTGGGTACTGTTCTGAATGCCAACTGACAGAGAAAAGCTCATTGCTAATGTTCAACTTTATATAAAATCCCTTTTTGAATGTCATCATTCACTACATCATTTAATTACATAAAAAGAATAAGAAAGTTTGGGGGGGAATAGAATTTGTAGTGTGAATTTGTGTAAGTTTGCAACCAATGGTGCTACTTAGCATGAATTGTGACCACACTGAATAATAAATAGAGTTAACATGAGCATAGCACACAGATCTTGTAGCAACTGACTCACTGGAGAAGGAAGCAAATGACCAGTCACCAGAAGGTAATACTGAAGTCTTGGTTCAGTGACAACAGAAACAGGTTAGTCCTTAAGAGTTGGTGTGAATAATCAGGTAGCACTTAGAGATAGCATGCAAAAAACCATTAAGACAGACATTTGTGTAATAAGTTGAAAGAATTGCTCCTCCTTTTAAAAAAAAGTAATTTTTCTAAATTGTGAGGAAAAAAAGTCAGTAATATTGATTGTAGACAGAAAAACAGGCTTCGAAGGTACACAGTAGTTTAATCTTACACAACAAAGGTACAGAGGTGGACCAAGAAGTAAGCCAAATCACAGCCATCCCTTCAATGAGAAAAAAAGAAAACTAGTAAGAGGAGAGGAATGAATTGATCTTTGGAGGGGCAGAAAGCAGGTCAGTGCTCAAAGCATGCAGAAAGGCCTATGTTGTCATATTTTTTAAAAACTATTGCTGCCCAAGGCTTTTCTTTCTTTCTTTGAAATCAAATCATTTTTCATACTATAGTTTAATAATATACATCTTAAAATGGAGATGCTTGCAATAAACATATAATTCAGTACTTCTAATCTGTTCTTTGAAAGTTATCATTGAACAGTACTTAGGTATGGGAACTCCACAGCTAAGTTTTATATTTCAGTGTACTGAGGGTATGATCTTGGCCAAAATATTTGACTTTTCTGGACACTAAATTCCCAATATATGGACATGTAGGCAACAGGTCTTAAGGGCATTAGGAAGATGAAAATTGAACATCTAGAAAATGAGTAAACAGTTAAATATAGAAGCATAGACATACTTCAGAAAATTATTATTATCATTAACAAACATCTCATAAAAAATATTGATGATGATTTAATTAAAATGTTTAAAATAATCAATGATCAAAAAGCACTAAACATTTATCATTTTTTAAAGCAATCTATCTGCTTCCACAATGAAAGATCATAAAATTTTGCAAAACCATTATCTAAACAAATCAACTACTTTTATGGATATGAATTAGATATTTCCAATTAGAATATCAAATTAGATTCCCAAAGAATAAAACATCACCAATTGTAACTGACTAAATCATAATTTGCTTTATTCTGAATGAAGGTAAACCAAAGTTTATCTGATAAAAAAGGAAAATAAGAGTGTATGGCATTTATTGATTCTTGACTCTACTTCTTGCACTTTAGAAGTTTTGTTAAGGAAGTCTGGTCCTAAGCTGACATGATGAAGATTTGGGCCTACTTTTTCTTCTATTAGGCACAGGGTCTTCAGTTCTAATGTCTAAGTCTTTGATCCACTTTGATTGAGTTTTGTGCAGGGTAAGAGATAGGGGTTTAATTTCATTACATTATATCCCAGCACCATTTGTTGAAGAGGTTATCTTTTCTCCAGTGGATGTTTTTGGCACCTTTTTCTAGTATGAGATAACTGTATTTATATGGGTTTGTCTCTGTACTATTAGGCTACATGTCTGTTTGGTGGGAATACCATGCTGTTTTTGTTACTATGGCTCTGTAGTATAGTTTAAGGCTTGGTATTGTAATACTTCCTGCTTCTTTGGATTGTTTTGGCTATTCTGGGTCTCTTATTTTTTCCAAATGAATTTCATGATTGCTTTTTCTAGTTCTATGAAGAATGTCATTGGGATTTTAATAGGAATTGCATTAAATCTATATAACGCTTTTGGTAGTATGAACATTTTGACAATATTAATTCTGCCTATCCAAGTGCCTGAGGGATCGTTCCATCTTCTAAGATCTTCTTCAATTTCTTTCTTTAGTTTTCTGTAAATTGCCTTGTAGAGGTCTTTCATTTCTTTTGTTACATTGATTCCCAAGTATTTTTTTGAGGCTACTATAAATAGGGTAATTTTCCTAATTTCCTTTTCAGTGTATAGAAACACATTTGATTTATGGGTGTTGATTTTACATCCTCCTGCTACTTTGCTGAATTCATTTATTATTTCTAGAAGTTTTCTGGTGGAATTTTTTGGACCTTCTAAACACAGAATCATATCACTGGCAAATAGTGATAGTTTGAGTTCTTTTTTCCTATTTGTGTCCTTTTAATTCTTTCTTTTCTCTAATTGCTCTGGCTAGAGTTCCAGGACTAATCAATAAATGGGATGGATTCAAACTAAAAAACTTCCTCTCAGCCAAGGAAACAATCAATTACGTAAAGAGAGAACTTAAAAAATGTGAGAAAATCTTTACCAACTGTACCTCAGCATTCATCTTTAAGACATATAAAGAACTCAAAAAACTCAACAACAAAAAAATAAATAACCCCATCAATAAATGGGCTAAAGAACTGAACAGACACTTTACAGAAGAAGAAATACAATCAATCAACAAATATAAGAAAAACTGTTCAACATCTCTAGTAATTAGAGAAATGCAAATCAAAACTACTCTAAGATTCATCTCACCCCAGTCAGAATGGCAATTATCAAGAAAATAAGCAACAATAAATGTTGGCGAGGATGTGGGGAAAAAAGAACACTCATATGTTGCTGGTAGGAATGCAAATTGGTGCAACCATTATGGTAAGCAGTGTGGAGATTCCTCAGAAAACTTGAAATGGAACCACCACTGGACACAGCTTTCCCACTCCCTGTTTTATACCCAAAGGACTTAAAATCAGCATACTACAGTGATGTAGTTGCATCAATGTTTACAGGAGTTCAATTCACAAAAGCCAAACTATAGAACCAACCTAGGTGCTCTTCAACAGATGAATGGATAAAGAAAAATGGGATATATATACACAATGGAGTATTACTCAGCCTTCAAGAAGAATAACATTATGGCATTTGCAGGTAAATGGATGGAGCTTGATAATATCATGCAAAGTGAAATAAGCCAATCCCCCCAAAACAAAGGCTGAATGTTTTCTCTGATATGCGATGCTAATTCACAATAAGGTGTGGGGCTAGGAAAAATAGAGGTACTTTGGATTAGGTAGAAGGGAGTGAAGGGAGGGAAAGGAGTATGGTGGGGAGGAAGGAGAGTTGAATGAATTAGACATTATTACCCTATGTACATATATGATCACACCACTGATGTGATTCTACATCATGTATACCCAGAAGAATGAGAAGTTATACTCCATTTATGTATGATGTATCAAAACGCATTCTACTGTTATGTATAACTAATTAAAACAAAGTTTTAAAATCTTTAAAAGAAAAAGTGTATCAATAGATGGTATAGCGTATATAAGGTCAATGTCTATTTGTTTAAGAGATAAATATGCTCTAACATATTTGAAAACAATTAAAATGTTAATAGAGTCTTAAGTAACTTTTTTTCTTTTTACTTTCACCCCTACCTTAAGAAGCTAATTTCATACAATTCTGATCAAAACTTGAAATTAAACTTCTGTTAGGCAGTAATTGTAGGTATCTGAATGTAACACAACTTATTTTGCTTGAAAATACATGATAATATATGCACACTACTCCCAGATGATTTTTCCCCAGCTATCCTAATTAGTGAAGTTTTTACCATATGACTCTTCTCCTTTGTCAAAACCATGAGAAACTCTGGCATTTAGGTATGCAGTAACATTTGGGACATTGCCCAGGCTTTACAAAAAAAAAAAAAGTACTTAAAGCACATATTACACTAGCATTTTACAAAGAACACTCCATCTCACTAAAGAAAGAGAGGAAAAATTGGACTGATTTTCTTTGTAAAGAAGTGTTTTGCTGAATGTCTTGATAGTAAGCAGGTTTGTGAAAGATCCTTTATGGCCTATTCATCCATTTCTATTATGCTATACTGTATAAATATTAATGTTCACAGATGAAAAAGAATCCATCTATAGCAATAACATTACTATCTAAACTTTGAGAAGATTAAATGTGTTGATAAGAAACTAAATTGTACAATAAGACATTTCCTCAATTAAAACTTATAAAAATTTAAATGAAGTTTTTTTCATTTTAAATGATTTTGACATAAGTATAAAAGACCAGGATCAACTGAAGTTATACTGTTGGTTAGAATTACTGTTTGGGTAAATATTGGTATCAGTTTATAAGATTATGGTCATTTTATTGAGCTTATCTAAAGGCAATCAATAGGATCAATCCAAAATCTATGACTCTGAATATTGATGTATTATTTAGAAACCCTGTTTGTTTTTTTTTTAACAAGGATAATTAACACAGGGTTCTCAATGAAAAACTAAGATGATGTGCTATTTAGTCAATCCAGCAGTAAAAAGAAGATAAATATTTTTAAATTAGCTTGAAGTAGTGGGGTAAACTTAGCATATATACCTTTATCTAAGGAAGCAATATAGTTTCTCATAAGTATTTTCTTCCTATTTTGTTTTGAATGTATTCGTATATGGATGTGTGTATAACAAAAGTATTCATTTCCTGCACCTTTAAATTTCCTTATCATAAAATACATTAACTTTATATCAGAGTATTTAAATACTGTTAACGTTACATCATGGTATTTAAGCCATAGATCTCAATGAGATGAGTAAATACTGCCTGAGGACTTCTTGCCTTTCTCTGGGGAAAGGGCTAATGCATTTTCAATAGTACTGAGCCATATCATGTTAGGTGGAAGTATGAGCTTAACATTGCCTTTATTTGGAGATTAAGTATGGTTGAACAAGATGTACATGGGTACCAAGTTGACAAGAGGTGGACCCATGAGGATTAACTTTAAAAGACAACATGGCTACCAGATTATTTGGTCAAACTTTAAGTATTTTTAGATGAGATTAACATTTTAATCAGTAGATTTTGAGTTAAAGTGATTACTGCCCAATAATATGGGTGGGATCCATGCAATCAGTTGACAGCCTAAACATGAGTACTGCTTCTCACAAATACCCCTCAAAACTGCACACTCCCAGTTAAGAGCCGTATTGCCTGGGTACAAATCCTGACTCTTCTAGAAGTACCTGGAAGACCTGGGCAAGTTAATTCTATCTTGACTTCTATATATTTTTTCCCATTTTTCACATCCTGTCTGCTCACTACCCACATACAAACTTGTCCTACGATTTCATCCCTTTGCCTGAAATTTTCTACCAGATGAACAGTGTTTATATTTTTGTTTATTGTGCTTGGGGTTTTATCACTTTTTTTAATTGACCAGATCACATGCCATCCAATCTTTGTGAGCTACCTCTAACACAACATGTAGGACACTGGAAACATTTCCTTTCATGGAAGAATCATAGCAGGAAAGTTAGTCATGTGCTGAAAATTAAGGGTAGAGTTATGCCAAAAATATTTCTAACGATCTTGAGTTTCTATTGAAGCTTTGTAAGCATGCTCAAAGATCTAATAGTGTGAAATCTTTTTTTTTAACATTACCATCTTTACCCATGTCTGAAAAAAATGTGGAGTTGCCATATTAATAGTCTAAGCACACACTTCACATAATTAGTGAACCACTATATCTAAACAGTATTTCAAGTCTTTTCAAACTGTTTCTCAACAAAAGAAAGAAAACTGGAATTGTCTCACGTAATACATTGACATCTATGTGCAGGCTGATAAGACCAAAGGGGAATGTGCTAATGTCAAGAGGATCAGGGCTGCAAACTTTACCTTCCATGACATACACCAGCGACCCCACGTCTCCTTCTTTGATGATACAACTGTCTTTGCCATATTCCACTGGGTACATACAATCCACAATCTCCTGGATCTGTGACAGCTCCAAGTTCTTCATGAAGTCATTGTCAAGGATGGCTTCCTTTATAAGATCCTTGGACCTGTAGCAAGAGGAGGAAGAGTTACTGACACATCCGACAAGCTCTTTCCTAGTTTATGTGGCTTAGCAGAGCCCTGCAATGCTCTGGTACACTACACACGTATTTTCTTGTGAGGAATCCAATAATTTTCTGCAAAAACTAAGAACAAAGTCTTTCCATGGCAGAGGCAAAGCCACAGAAATTTTCCTTTAAGTAAATTATCATTTAATGAATAAGTGACAAACAAATAAAAATCATACAATTTGATTTTATTGTGTAATTTTTTTTAACCACAAAGATTATGGAAAAACTAATGAGCGAACATTTTAAACTGAAGTTTGTAATTTTGTTTAAGAATAAGTATAAACAAAATATAAGAAAATTTTAGAACAAACTATTTTTGCTGTTTATGTATTATAAAAGACTATCAGGCATGCATTATACTATAGAAATAATAGAAAAATGTGATTTGTTTGCTTATTTTCTCCCTGCCTCTTCTATTAGACTTTAGGGTCTACATAGGAAGAGATCATTTTTAATTTGTTCCCTATTGTATGCCCAATTACTACTACAATGTCAGTCATGGTATGGGTGTTCCAGACATATTTCAGATAAAAATTGGTTAAGAATTGGATTTCTAATTAGCTGGTTGAAATAACTGACAGAAATGTAACAGTTATTGCTTTTGGGGTTTTTTTGGTTTGGTTTGGTTTGGTTTGGTTTTGGTTTTGGTTTTGGTGCCAGGAATTGAACCCAGGGTCAACCACTGAGCCACATTCCCAGGCCTTATTTCATTTTTTTTAAATTTGAGAATTGGTTTCACTAAGTTGCTTAGGGCCTCACTAAGTTGCTGTGGCTGGCCTTCAAATTGCCACCCTCTTGCCTCAGCCTTCCAACTCACTAGAATTACAGGTATGTGCCATCATGCTTATTTAGAGAATATTTTTTTCTTTAAACATCTTAAGCTGAGGTAACCAGGCAGATAAAACTCTGTAGAACAAGATGTTTGAAATATAATGTTTTAGATCTGGAACTAAACACAAGTAGTCAGTAGGAAAGAGAAATACAAATTCTGTAATTAAACAGGAAGTCAACCTAAAACATGGTGGTAATTTTTATTCACTGGGATAAGAAATGCTAAACCTCTTCCTCAAAGTGGAAGGGACATTAAGAAACATGCTTCAGGAGGAGCACAATCAGAGCACCATTCAGTGTGGGAAAGTGAAGAGCTTAGCATACAGAGAGAAAGTGATACATCTGGAATTTTAGATTGAAAACCTTAATTTTAAAATATGGAACAGAAGCTGGCCTTTGTCTACATTGACTCAGACAAGTGGCTTCAAGGGAAATGACCTATAGTATGAGGACCATCTAGAGCATCAGCCCTCCCACCTGCTCCTGGGCGGCTTCTCACCTAGACCTCCGTTTGACTGGCCTAGCCTTCAAGCATCATCATTTAGTTTCAAATAACAAAAATATGTACATGAAAATTAAAACAATTGGAACTTCACTAGTGTGAAGATTACTCCTTGAATGGGCTGTTTTGCTGCAAGTAAAATTATGTTTATATAGTATGAATGGCACAGGGAACGTTATAATATTTCAAGTGAAAAGGAAGAATAGAAATTTTTTAGGGGGTGGGAAATTTAGGTATGTGATAAAATGAAAAAAAAAAATAGACTCTGAAGTTACAACCTTAACTCTGTGAAAATAACTTGCCTTACTTTTCTCCATTTCCACTTTATTATTTGAGGATGGAATTTTAAGAATTATCAAACAGGTTTATATGTAATGACTGGTAATGATATAATTTTACTTCAGGGAGTTGCAGGTGAATAAGATGGTAGTAGTGTTTATTGCTGTAGCAGCAACTACATGGTGTTAACAGAGTACACAGTTATGACTTGAAACAAAATCAAAGGGAAATAATCCAAATTTTGACTGTGATTGTCTTTGGTGATAGAATTATATTTTTTCTTTGATCTTTATAATTTTCTAGAAGGGGCAGACTTTTTATTAAAAAGAAATCTTTGATTTTAAATGTAAATTATAAAGAGGAACTATGTCATACTAAAAAATAATCTATTGCTCATTTAATTAATGACTTGATATTTAATATTGGTGACTCAATATTACTCTTCAGTAGACTCTCTGCATGGCTTGTTTTTAAATACTCATGGCAGGACTTTTCACTTCAGGAAGAGATGGTGATGGATGGCAAGTCATTAAGAACTTCAGGATGTTCTCTGTCTAAAAATGTCCTGGTTGTGAGACTTCAACTTTAGCTCAACAGAATTCTTTAGCTGCATGATTTCTGCTGTTTTGGCTTTTTTTTTTTTTTTTTTTTTTAATTCCTACTTGCCCAAACTTCATTTGTTTTTTGGTCTTAATGTGAAAAGTGACTTCTCTTCTCCTCAGACTTCAAAGCAGGACACAAAACTCATCTCCTTCCACAATTTTCATGAGGTGCCCTTCTTAATCATCTTCACCACTGACCTCAAGAATGCCAATGGCACCTTTATACTGACTCCCAAGATCTATTGTTCTGTGATTATCTTTCCAAATGCCAGGGGGTTTGATCTTTAAGAAATTCATTTTAGTCACATTGTATTATAGTCTCGCTTTGGTAAACATGTCTCTATCTTATTTGGTTCAGAGAGTGAGGTCATCTGATGGGTTCGTAGTTCCTAACATAATAAAGTCTAGATTTTTAACCTGGAAAGCCAATGTGTTTATGACAGATGGTATCATATCCTTTGGGAAATATTAACCATGTTTCATTAAATATCTAAGTTCTAGAAGTGTGGCAAGATTAGATATAAAGCTCTATTCCAAGAAAATAATTTGCTCTATCAAAGATGATTGAAGGAACTCACTCTGCCTGCTCTCATAAACAGTAATATTAACCTATATTATGAGGACATCAGAAAAGATGGGACAATCAGCTTTAACATAATCCCTTAGAATTATCCAAATTTACCAAGGGTTTATCATAGCACTCCAGTGGATTTCTGGATGTTCTTGCTTCTTAAATTGTCCACCCACCAGAATTTGATCCTAACTAGAATAAGATATATTCCATGCTTGTAAAATTTTATCAAAATGGAATCTACTGTCATTTATAACTAATAAGAATCAATAAAAAAAGAAGGAATGGCCCTTCATTGTACAGTGGTCATTTCAACTATTATAGAAAGTTAAAGATTTTTTCTCAATTTCAGGCATTTTCTCTATTGTCATTTATTCATCAGGGAAGAGGGAAATGCAGAAATAAATTTAATATTGCTTAAAAAATTTAGATGGAGAACATTTAATCTCAGGTGTCTAAAGAAGCCAAGTAGAGGATTTCATGTATGCATCTAAGTCATGTTTAAATAAACTGCCTGGTTGTTCTCTGGTAGAGAGCTTGCCTAGTATAGGAGGAACTCTGGGTTCCATCCCCAACACCACAGAAATCAAAGCAAAACAAAAATCAACCTAGGACCTATGACTTACCATTTATCCCTTCTTCATACAAGTATTATTCAGTAACACCTTTTGTCTTCAAAACATCACAAATAATCTGTCTCTGCCCTCACAGCAAGGTAAAAAATCTTGCACCTCTGTGAAACACAAGTGAAAGACCTTCTTGGCAGTGAGTAATACTCAAAGCCCGGCCTCTTCATGTAATTTTCCTTTAAGTCCTTTCCCATGGAGAACTCGGAACCTTAGGTCAACTCTCATTAGTCTCTACTTGCTCCAGCATTGTAGACTACAATTAATCAGGGCCTCCAGCTAGCTCTTTTTGACTGTTTTTCTTTCCTTGAAGAAGCAGTCTAAGAAATTTCTGTAGCTAAGATGTGAAGCTACATATAAGGTCAGTTGAACTGTGCTGGCAGTGAGAGAACTGGAGAAAGTAGAGATCACAAGTACCAGAAGGTGGTTATCTGCCCTAACCCAGAGTATATATTTTAACAACATTTTTCAAGAATGCAGCAGCCTGGCTTGGGAGGTGTAGGAAGCAAACACAAAGCTCTTGATTTTTGATCTTTCCTGTCTCTTTGTACAAATAATCTGCTTAAAATAAACCTTTTTCTCTATGTTTCAAATTTACAACTTTTTAAATCCAAATACTCTTAAGGTTAAATTGGTTTTTTTGAGCTATACCTATTGCTTCCTCTTCATCCAACTATCAATCTCTTAAATATAAGCAATTTAGAATGCTGTGGTGGTATACTGGCTCTCTGGTGGGTGTGGGGAGCCCTGGTTTGTAGCATTGCTAATTTCTATGGCGTAAATACTCCCAGTAAGACCAACTTTAAATTAATGAGAAGTCAACCCTCTTCCACAGTTCCTGGAAATTCAACAAGCAGATCCATCTTACATGAGCCAGTATACTGTAAGAACTTAGTGTGAGTTAATTTATGAATGCTGAAATCAACAAGATCATTTTGCCCTTCCTGAAAAACATCATTAGGTGGTATAATGTGTGCAGATAATTAAATGCCAGGAATAGCAAATTCTTCCAAACTTTCAACTTTAAAAAAATGAATTAGAAGTCTATTTCCCCAATTATTTATTGCTGAGAAAGTTCCCAAAACAAAGAATATTTGATAATTTTTTTCTATGCAATCTTAGATAAAAATAGGCAATTCTATGATAAGTATAGGAAAATATACATCTACTTATCCTTTTTCAGTTTGTTTGTTTTTCAGTATTAAAGACTGAACCCAGGCCCCAGCACATACCAGGCAAGCACTATACCAATATACTACTGAGCTATATCCCCAGACCTACTTCTCAAACAAGGAGACTAAAATTATTCACTGTTTTTAATAGACCCTCATCAGTTTTCTTAACCTAATTAAAAGATGGTCTACACTACTATAACTGTATAGTAAGCCAGCAATGTCCAAGTGGCAGTATTGTTACCTCTAGGACTGGGGAAGACTAGCTGAGATGGGTTGCCTCCCTGAGCTGAGGACTGCATGATGAGGAGATCTGACCACTGTCTTGTATATTGCAGAGATTGCACAGAGTGTTCTAAGCAGAAGAGGAAAGCAAGTGCAAGGGTCTGGAGGTTGGAATAACTTCATTTCTTCAAGGATCAAAAAGGAGGCCCATGTGGGTAATGAAGACAATGAGCAAAAAGGAAAAAGAAAAATGAGACCTCAGAGCTAGGCAGGGGCCAGGTCACAAAGGGACCTAAAGACAGTGATAAAAAGTTTATTCTATTCTAAAGGCCATAGGAATCCAATAAAGGCTTATAAGAGAAAGGGTGGTTTAAAGGTAATATATCAGGTATAAAGAATACGTGTTTACTTTAAAATGTTATTGAGTTCATGGAGGCTTTCCTTTCATTTCCTTCACCAATTAATAAACACTAAAAGCAAAATTTATTACCAATAAGATATTCTTATAATTGAAACTGTCTCCAAATATTACATTGATTTGGACTTCAAATCACTGACTCTTAGGCAGTTCTTATGTATTAGGAGAGAAAAGGTCTCTCCCACAATCAATTTTATGAACCATCGCCAGAGAAGTGAAATCCGCCAACTCTCCCCTTCCACCCTGTCTGTGGGTCAGTTTACCCTCAGTCATATCCAGGCATATGCTAGATGCAGCCTTACCCAGAGAGGTGAGAATTACATCTGATTCCTTTACTTAGAAAGGACTTTCAGGCACTTAAACAAATAGCCACAGCTATTAAGTTATTGCTCAGTGTGCAAATCAGCTAAAGTAATTTAAAAGTAGAGTACAAAACTTCTGTAATCAACTTTTTCAATAAAAAATTATTCAATCTCTTTAGCTCCCAGTGGTCAGCCTTGTGCTCAGATGTCAGAAGTAACATGTGCAGTTTCAATATCACCTTGGCCTATGGTATTGGAAACTGGAAACTCAGATGTCCAAATTCCCACTGACAATTCAGAGTCCTTTCCCTCAAATACAATCCTTGCAAGTCCCTTTGACAGCTTTCAACTCCATGAGTCCTTGCAGTAGGATAACTGTATTTATCTATTGTGGAATATTTGGTTAATCACTTATAGGCCCAAAATAAATAAAAACCTTTCAAAATAGTTTTCTTGCTGCCACAAGTTTTGCCTAACAGTGGATCCTATTTCTTACCTAGCATTTTTCCTGAATGAACTCTATAGATACAAGATAGCCAAGAGCTAAGAAATATCAGCCATCCCACATCTTTTTGAGATAAAATTTAATCCTGCAAAGCTATTGTCCAATTTTGGTATTTTCCAAACTGCAGACCTGTTTGCAAAGTTTGCTGAAAGCAACTTTCAAATTGGATTTTTGAATTAAGCAACTCTGCTGCTAAAACTATCTCAATCTTATAGCAAGAATAGTCAAAAGAAAATAAAAACTATTTGCAGAAATCATACCTATAATTAGCATCCAATACAAAACACATATTTCCCTGGGGTAAAATATATGACAGCAACATCATTCTTAATTGATGATATTTATACTTTTTCTATTAAGTATATTGTAATTTTTTCAAGCTTTGATTATCTTCTAACATTTTTCATGTAGTTCTAAAACCCAAAATTTAGTTCCATCAATAGAAATCATGAAATCGCAAAGAAATAATTCTGAAAATAATAGTTGAGGAAAGGGGAAGAGAGCCCGTAAGATGTTCCTTTGCTCAAATGTCATTCAGATAGTCATTTAAGCATTCTCCTTTTTAATTAATACTTTCTTCTCATTATCATTGATTGGGAACAATAGTTAAGTAGCTCTTAAAATCACTGGCTAAATATTACCAGATGGGACAGTCTGATATTAATTAAAGGAAAAGACAATTATTTTTCTTTGTCGGTGTTCATCGACCTCCAGTCAATATTAAAAGTCTCCATTCAGCTATTCAAGTCATTCAACTCTTCAGAGATGGATGCATTTTATAGTTAATTCACACTAGAGAGCCTAACTTAAAATAGGACAGTCTCCAAAGAGCTCAGATCAAACTCTTGCCCTATGAGCACCCTCTTTCACATCACAGAAGTAAAACTGTGGGGTTTCACAGAAGTATTGTAAAGTGCTTTGCTTGAGAATGAAAAAGACCATACATATCACATTACAGAGTGTGAGAACTATGTGGCTTGATCTATTCAGAAGAAACTCAATTTCTAAAGTTTAGATAACCAAACTGCAAAACAGAACAATGACCAAGAAGAAAAACTGCAGCTTCTGATAGGCCTAGCTGCAATTTAAAGCAATTTCTTTCATTAACTTTCAAAACACTAAATAGTGGAGACCTCTTGGAGGTCTTGTTTCCAACAATGTCAACATGATCACACTGTGAAGGTCCATTAAGTTCTTCACCATCGTATCTTCAGGGCAGAGAACAGATACCATGAATGATGTCCTCAGTCCTTTGAAATGTACTAGCCAAGTGCTATCACCATATGTTATGCATTGTCATTTCAATTGCTGCAATGGCTTGATTTTCAAATTAATTATCAAAGAAATCATTTTAGAAGAATCCTGTTCAGATGATTCTTAAACTCTGTCTGTGGGATACATTACCTTAACTTTTAAAGTTGTTTGAATTTAAAAGCAGGAAAATGACATAATCTTTACCAAATTCCCCCCCACCCTCATTGTATGTACTTCCTCTTGGCTAAAAAATGATGATGTGTTTCATTGCCTCAAGTCATCTACTTTCAGACCATTAGAGCCAATTTTAGCCCTGGTACAGCAATCATACCTATGCATTACAGCAGTCATACCTTTACATGCCTTAAAAAGCAAGTATCTACTCTTTGAACTTAGTTTAGTGTTACCTCCAAATATTATTTTGCATTAGACTTTAATGCATTAGATGTTATGAATCTTCCTGAAGGAAGCCTACTATTTATTGAGAAATTTTTTAAATAACTAAAATTTTTAATCATACTCCTAGTTGTAAAAACTCTGTGGGTTCCAGGCTTCCTTAACCAAAGTGAAAAAATTAACTGAATACTGACAACATTGGTCACCACCCTAATATTAGTAGTAGTAGGAGGAGGAGGAGGAGGAGTAGCAACAGTAGTACTACCACTAATATTTGTTAAATAGTTTACCAAGGGCCTTATCTCATTTAAATCTCAATATGACTGTCTGTGTTTGTCATAGTAAAATTCAGAGTATTATATAAACTCTCTAAGTGTTGCACACCTACTAAGAGACAGATAGAGTCAGAATGTACAGATACGTCAGTTGGACTTCTAAAATCATACTTATATAAACTGTTTGACTTTTAAGCCTATACTACTAAATTATATTTGACAATTTGAATAAATTATTCCAATTATCAAATCCAAAAACAAATGTTCAGCTAATTTGTCTCTAGATCAGCAAAGATAAGAATGTTCCGCTTGGATAATATGACTTTTTATCAGTAAGGACCATTTCATGCTTTCAAAACAGTTGTGTATCTAACATTTGATTCTATTATTGCCACAAACCTGTTCAGGAGGCAGAATGGATGTGCCTATTATCCTTACTTGACAGGTAAGAAACCAGAGGCACAAAGAGATCAGAAGCCTGTGGAAGTGGAGTTCAGATTAGAAACTAGAGTAGGACTCAGGTCACTGACTACCATCCCAAAATAAAACACTTCACAATTCTGGCTTTGTTATACACATATTCATATCCATTCATTCATGTTCTCTCTCTCTCTTTCTCTCTCTTTCTCTCTCTCTCTCCCCCTCTCTCTCTCTCCCTCTCTCTCTCTCCTGCTCTTTCTCTCTCTTCTCTCCCTCTCTCTTTCTCTTCTCTCTTTCCCTCTCTGGCTCTTCCTCTCTCACACTTCATAATTCTGGCTTGTTAGACACATATTTGTATTCATTCATTCATGTTCTCTCTGTCTTTCTGGATCTGTTTCTCTTTCTCTCTCTCTCTGTCTCTATCTCTGTCTCTGTCTGTCTCTCTGTCTCTCTGTCTCTCTGTCTCTCTGTCTCTCTCTCTCTCTCTCTCTCTCTCTCTCTCTCTCTCTTCAACCATTTTAATGTTCAAACTCACCTGGATTAAGACTCAACAAAACCATGGCTACAGCAGCAGCAGGGAACTGTGCCCACTTAACAAATAATTCCATGGTTTAAAAAAGTCTGGGGTGGTTCATTCAGAGAGAGTTCCTTTCTGCTCTAATTCATTCTCCACATTAAAGTACTTTGAGTAAGTTTTGTGGTGTGGTCTTTACAGAGAGATAACCTCTAGTACAGAAAACCTCTTGAATTTAGCAATGGAATTCAACTTCTGTTGACTTCAGTATTTCACATTTGTTCCCTCTTTTGTATCTTGAACACATAGCCTTCCTCCTGCACACTTTCCTCCCCTTCAGCACATCCTGACTCAGATGAACTCCATGTACAGATATGGAAGAAAAGTACAGTGTAAGAAATTTTATTATTAATTAGGATAAATATTTGTGTTTGATTCCACAAAAAAATGAAACTCCCATCATGCTTATAAGATAAAAATATATTTTCCAAGAAAACCTATAAAACACCACCATAATATAATTAATACCAAATAGCCTATAATATAGACATATTTTGGAAAAGTCTGAATAAAAGATAGAAAACACTAAATACTTATCTTATAAATATTTTACCAGGAGAAACCTAGTATGTAGAATTTAAAATATTTATAAACAGTTAATATAATCATTTATACAATATGGTCTGAGTTAACTATTTAACTTTTCAATGAAGAAGACAGAGGGGGTGAGAAGACAGAAGAGTAGGGAAGGTGGAAGATAAATAAATGTGATTTCATAACTTGAATCCACTATCTATATATCATGTGCCATTCTGTCCTCTGAAGGTTTGTCCCTTTCAGGGCAAACAGTTAATATTTATTATTTTTCCAATGCAACAATTCTTAGGTTCAAAATCATCCACTGCAATACATACAGGCAATGGGTGACTGATGGGTTTAAAATATGACCATAATTATCCACAAAGTGGTTTAAGGAGTGACCTAGAGTTGCTGCTGACACAAGTACAATATTTATGGAAGTCAGCCCTAACTATAATTCTGAAAAACTGCTCCTAAAGGTGTATTCTTTGTACAAATAGGTCACAATCATTATTGGCAAGAGGACAAAAAAGAAGCAGAGAAGCTATAACAAAGTTTATGTGGGCCATGAGGCCAAGGGAGTAAGCATAATAAATAAATGCAAAAACATGGGGTTTTGCAAACAACACAATTGTAGATGTGTGATCCAGCACTATGTGAAAGCCTCCAGCTATTCAAAGGGCAAACCTGAGGTCTTTGCCAGGCCGGGGTTCCAGAAGTCAGGGGCAGGATACAGGAGGGAGAAGAGTTGGTCCCTGAGGTTGAGGCACTGAGTAAAAGAGGAGTCTAGAGATAAACAGTTTAAATAATTAATCCAAAAGAAGTTTAGGCAGAAAAATTAAAATTCAGTCCAAGACACTGGTTCTTCAATTCTGAGGTTGGTAGTAGGAACAAAAGGATTCAGAAGGTGGACTTACCGAATATTCCTGGGACAGTGGTTTCCAGTACTGGGTGTGAGGGGACAACTCTTTCATGGAGTCATTGGGTTGTGACCTACCCACTAGTGGGAATGTGCTAGTGAAGGTGCAGGTGATGATCTACAGAACCCATGTAACTATAGTTAATCCCAGTGTATTGCGTATTTCAAAATAGCTAAAATAAAGGTTTTAAATGCACATAGCAATGATAAATATTTGAGGTGATTAATATGTTAATTACTCTGATTTGGCCATTCCACAATGTACACAGGTATTATGAAATTCATAGGAATATCCAATTATTATTTGTCAATTAAAAATAGAAGGAATAAAACAGATGTAGGGATTGCCGGAACTCTGCACACAGACCTGCCACATTTTCTACTTTTTGGTCACCTTCTGGAATGTTTAAGGACAGTAGGATAGTGAGGAGGGTTGTATAAGGGTGGGGGAGGTGAAAACACTCACACTTTCCTTGTGGATAGAGTCCAGGTGCAAGGGGAAGCAATGTTTATGAGAAAGCCTTTTGAGTACTTTTATTTTAGTACCTATGTCTTCTCATCTTATACTCCCCACCAAATTTCATAGAAACCAAGCCATTTTGCTATTTAGAAAAGCAGTTACAGCTTTCAACTCCCACCCCTCAGTCCTTCTTCAGGACTATGCTGATCCAGGTGTATAAGTCAGCCTTATATAGTGATCTGCTCAGCGTAACCCTTTCACTGTTTACTCTTTCCTTCAGTCAATAAGCATGTCTTGAGTACTTTATATATGACACTGTGCTAGGCATTGGATGGACAGGGTAGATAGGATCCCTATTTTCTGATAGCTAAGATGCTAGTAATCAAGGAAAGACAACATCAATGTAAACAGTAATTACATCATTAACATAAAGAGTTTGGGAGGTTTCAGAAAGGGTGCTGAAGGCAGAATAAAGAGGAAGATCTTTTGGGGATCTTAAATAAAGATCTGTCTCAAAATGATACTTGGGCTGAGGTTTAAGGATTAGATGAGCCACCCTATCAGAGATCTAAAGGAAAGGCACTCAAAGCAGAAGGAATAGAGTATTTTCAGGCTCAAGTTTGGAGAAGAAAGCCCCCGAGCTAGAGCCTTTTGATCAGGAGGCAGGACAGCTGGAGATGGATTTGGAAATATAAGCAGGCCTGGTTTAGACAGGGACTTGCAGGCTAGGGGAAAGAATTAGACTCTTAGTGAAAGAGAAAGCTATTAAAAGGGTGAAACAAGGATAGTGAGTGATATGGTCTGATTCATGTTTTAAAAAGATCACTTGGATTTCAGTGAATGAAGTGGGACGATTGCAGGTAGAAAGAGGGGAAGAAAAGCTCAGAAAGTATACTGAATTATTTTCAAGCAACACATAAGGATGGTTTATATCAGGAGGTTAGCCATAGAAATGGGCAGAAGTATGAATAACTTGAAAGTATATTTTTCAAGTGAAAGCTAGAACTCACATTGGTAGAAGGAATGTAGTGATGAGGGAAAGAGAACAGACCTCAGTTTCCAGCTGAAAAATTGAATCTACATTGGTGCTGTTTCCTGAGATAGGTTAGACTTGGGGAAGTAACAGGTGCCTGGGGACCACGTAAACCTACAGTAGAGGTCAAGAGAGGATCCCACAAAGGAGACCAGAAATACCAGAGATACGGAAAGAGATACCCAGCGCAGTAATGTCAGGGAGGTGGCAGGAAGAAAACACCGCAAAGAGAAAGGTCAACTTTTCCTTCTGAATCCCACCCAGAGTTGCGTGTTTTACTATGGAAAGCATTAAACCATTAACCTTCCTACCTCTGACGTCATTCATTCATTACAAATGAACAGTGTGCTTCAGTCTAACAACAAGTAATGCTCTTCCCTGTTAACTACTTTGTTGGGGGATGGGGATACCAGGGATTGAACCCAGGGGCACTTAATCATTGATCCACATTCTCAGCCTGTTTCTTTTTTTATTTTAAGACATAGTCTCCCTAAATTGCTTAGTACCTTTCTAACTTGCAATCCTCCTGCCTCAGCTTCCTGAGTCACTGAGATCACAGACACACACCACCGTGCATGGCTAACTACATTTTTCATTAAAAATACTTTTGTTATAGATTTATTCCTCAGATTACTTTAAGCAAAAAGGTGTCACAGTAACTGAAACTTTCTTGGAAACAGAATTACTTAAAAAGAAAGCCAATATAACTTACTGTCATCCTCCATGTTTTAAAAATTACAGACACACACATACTATACTAAATAGATACATACCAAAGTCTGCAGTGTTTATTGTGGTAAGGTTATATGGTTTTTTTTTAAAGCCCAAATGTCTAAACAGCCTTGATTCCTCCTCATTTATCAGAGCAAATTGGCATCAACCCGAACTAAATTGAAATTAGGCTGCCATCTTTGTAGTGAGATGAATTCCTTAATGGTGAGGAAGTACACTTGTTAGCAACCTGACAGGATAATCCACGCAAGAAACTTGTTTAACAGATTTGATTCTCATACCAAGTTACTGCAGATAAAAAACCATTAGGCAGAAAGGCAGGCAATAGAGAACATGAAAGTGACTCAATATTAATCATACGTTGACTCATTCGACATTCTGTAAGCCTCATTACCCTCCCTTCCATTTATTTCCTAAGCTGAGAACTGTATTATACATGACACCATTCAGAGAAATGAATGCACCATGAGGATCATTATGATTTCTATGCCGAATATAGTATTTCAGATTTCTAAATGTCAGGAGGGCAAAGCTTTTTGTGCATAGTTAATAAAGTGAACACCTCATTTCACTTTTGACTCTTGAAGTTACCATCATGTTTATTACTTATTCCCTTTCATAGATAATTTTAGCCATTAAAAAATCAGCTCCTCAGCTACCTCAAAAGATTTTGAAACTATGATGGGGAGTAAATACACAGGTGAGAGTAAATAACTTCATTTAATAACCCATGTTTTGGAATATGATAACCCACTTACCTACCTGTTATTTCATACTCAGTTCATGCCCACTTGGAATTCTACCCAAATATTATGGAGACAGATCCTCCATTACTAACTTAAACTAAATTTGCCTTATAGGTTTCTTATCCTTTCCCTGATACAACCAACCATCCACTTCCATAGTACATTATGGGAGCCACCAATATGTAACCTCCCTTCCTAATACAATAATTTGCAAATTATTCTCACGTGTAGTCATATGTCTAGAACAAGCCAAATGTGTTTCTTTCCACACATTTAATTATCAACCTTTTCTTTCATCATTCCTTTAACTAAGACCTTAGATTAGCTCCTAGTCATCTCTTGCCTAAACTGGTGTAACCTTTCCTCCCCTTCTAATACCAAATGCTCTTTAGAGGTGCTACTACAGCTTGTCACACACAACTTTTAAGTTTCTGTTCACCTTAAGACATACTCAATAAACTAGAGCATATTCAAGTATCCTCCATCCAAAATAAAATTTTGGGAGATGTAAACAGTTTGTATAAATCTTCACATTGCACCATGAAGTTGAGTTTAAGTGTTCAATTTGGGCAGGTGATATGTCTCTAGGAATTTGTCCATATTTTTAAGATTTCTCTGGCTTATTGGAGTATAAATTTTAAAAATAGTTTCTGATGATCCTTTGTATTTCAATAGTGCCTGTGATGATATTTCCTTTTTCATCTCAGATTTTGATAATTTGAAATTTTTCTCTCTTAAAGGTCTAACAATTTTATTTATGCTTACAAACAACCAACTCTTCTTTTCATTGATATTTTGTATTGTTTTTTAATCTCAATTTCATGGATTTTGGCTCTCATTTTAGTTATTTCATGTCTTCTACAGATTTTTGTGTTGGTTTGTTCTTGTGTTAACATTTTTAAGATGTAATGTTTGGTTATTTACTTGGTATCTTTCCACTCTTAATGTATGAGCTCAATGCTATGAACTCTCCTCTTAGAATAGCCCTCATAACATCCCAGAAATTTTGATATGTTTTATTCCAGTGATCTCATGTACCTCTGAGTATTTTTGTTTTTATTTCTCCACTGATTTCTTCTGCTACCCATTCATAATTCAAGAGGGTATTATTTAGGGCTGCAGTTGTAGCTCTATGATAGAGCACTTGCCTAGTATGTGTGAGGCACAGGGTTCAATTCTCAGCATCACATAAAAATAAATAAAATAAAGGTATAAAAAAGAGTGTATTATTTAATCTCCAGAAGGTAAACTGGTTTCTATCTTATCATTGATTTCTAATTTCATTCCATTATGATCTGATGGAATGCAAGGTATTATCTATTCTTTTATTTGCTAAGATTTACTTTGTGACCTAAAATCTGATTTGTTTTAGAACATGTTTTATGTACTGTTGAGAAGAAAGTGAATTTAGTCACTGATGGATGAAATATTCTAAAGATGTCAGTTAGGTCCAAATTATTAATTGTATTTTTTATTTCTATAGAATCTTTACTTAGTTTTTGTTTGATGATGTATACAGTGATAAGAGAGGCATGTTAATGTCACCCAGTGTTATTGTACTGGGGTCTATTTGATTCTTGATATTGAGATGGGTTTGTTTGGTGTTCATAAAAGCTCCATTGTTTGGGGCATAAATATTTACAATCATTATATCTTATTGATATGTGATTCCCTTAAACAGCATGATATATCCTTCTTTGTATCTTAATTTTGGCTTGAAATCCACTTTATCTGATATAAGAATGGTAATTCCTGCTTGTTTTGGAGAGCCACGTGAATTGTATGTTACATTGTTTGTTTGTTTGCTTCCCATCTTTTCACTTTCATCTGTGGATGTCTTTGCCTGTGAGGTGAATAATTTTCAGACAGCATATTGTTGGGTCTTGTTTTTTAATCCAAATTCACCAACTTATGTGTTTTGATCGAAGAGTTTTAACCATTTATATTCAATGTTATTACTGAGGGATGATTTTTGTTTCCTGCCATTTTGATTTATTTCCAGTGTTTAAATTGGATTTAATTCTCCTTGGATTGACTATACCTCTAGTGTAATACCTCCCTATGATGGTTTTCATTTTTATTTTTCATTTCTTCTTTGTGAAATATTTTATTGAGTATGTTTTGTAACACAGGCTTTCTAATTATAAATTCTTTTAGCTTTTGTTTATCATGGAAAGTTTTTATTTTCTTCAATTTTACAGCTAATTTTGCAGGATGTAATATTCTTGATTGATATTCATTATTTTTCAGATCTTAGTACATATTATTCCAAGATCTCCTAGATTTTAGGGCCTGGGTTAAAAAACTGGCTGACATTTGATTTGTTTACCTCTAAATGTGACCAGTTGTTTTTCTCTTGTAGTTTTTAATATTCTATCCTTATTCTTTATGTTAGGCATTTTCATAATACTGTGTCTTGGAGTTTATCTGTTGTGATTTTTGTATATTTGGAGTCCTCTCTGCCTCCTATATTGAATTTCCATTTCATTCTTAAGGTTTAGAAAATTGTCTGATATTGTTTTATTGAAAATTTTGCACTTCACAGAAGAAGATATACAATTGATCAACAAATATATGAAAAAAATGTTCAACATCTCTAGTAATTAGAGAAATGCAAATCAAAACTACCCTAAGATTTCATCTCACTCCGATTAGAATGGTTATTATCAAGAATACAAGCAACAGTAAATGTTGGTGGAGGAAAAGGTACACTTGTACATTGCTGGTGATATTGAAAATTGCTGAAATCATTATGGCAAGCAGTATGGAGATTCCTCAGAAAACGTGGAATGGACCCACCATTTGACCCAGCTATCCCACTTCTCAGTTTATACCCAAAGGACTTAAAATCAGCATATTATAGTGATCAGCCACCTTAATGTTTATAGCAGCTCAATTCCCAATAGCTAGATTGTGGAACCAACTTTGATGCCCTTTAATAGATGAATGGGTAAAGAAACTGTGGTATATATACACAATGGAATACTACTCAGTTACAAAGAAGAATAAAATTATGGAATTTGCAGGTAAATGGATGGAGTTGGAGAATATCATGCTAAGTGAAATAAACCAATCCCAAAAGACCAAAGGTCAAATGTTTATCTGACAAGTGGATGCTGATACATAACCAAGATGGGTGGTAAGGGAAGAATGGAGGAACCTTGGATATTGTAGAAGGAAATGAAGGGAGGGGAGAGAGCGAGGAGAAGGAAAGACAGTGGAATGAGACAAACACTACCCTATATACATGTATGATTACACGAATGGTGTGACTCTACATGGTGTACAACCAGAGAAATGAAAATTTGTACCCCATTTGTGTACAATGAATCAAAATGCATTCTGCTGTCATGTATAACTAAATAGAACAATTTAAAAATACTGTAAAAAAATAAAATTTTGTACATTTCTTTAGTGTGTGTTTCAGAGTCTTCATTTATCCCAATGAATCTTAAATTTGGCCTTTTAATGTTATTCCAGATTTCCCAAATATTCTGCTTGTTCCCTTAATATCTTTTCTCTATGGTTGACTTTATTTTTATGATTATACACTTTTGTTTTTGAGACCTGAAAATCTGTCCTCAAAGTGGTCTAATCTATTGGTGATACTTTCCATTGAATTTTTAATTTGATCTACTGATTCCTTCATTTCATGGATTTCCATTTGATTCTCTGTCAGAGTCTCTCTTTATTGAAGTGATCTTTTACTTCCTGTATTTTCTCTCTGATTTTACTCCTTACATTGTCTTCTAGCTCTTAGAACAGTTTAACTAGGAATTTTCTGAATTCCATCTCTGACATTTCCTCCATTGTGTTGTCAATGAAGTCTGTTGTTGAAGTATTATGGGTTGTTTGGGATGGTTTGTTCCCTTGCTTTTTCATATTGTTTGTATGTCTACCCATATGTCTGTATAGTTCTTAATTTTTTTAAGTGAAGAACTACTATGTGCTTCTCCCTGGTGCCCATGGTTAGGGCCTGGTGAATCAACTTTCCTTTGTTGGGGGCCAACACTACTTCTTTCCTGTAGCCTTTGTGGGAGGTTACAACACTTGCCTGGGTCACCGAGGTTGAGAGGGGCTAGCCCTGCATTTCCCTTGGCCCAGGTCCCCTCCAGCCCAATCCATTCTCCTTGTTGGGATGACGGAGGAGGGGAAGGAGGTTTCTGAGTTTTATAACTAGTAGTGATCCTTCTAGAAGTTCTTTCTGGCTGGATTTTAAAGAGGGCCACTGCAGGGGGCTCCCCTCTAGTTTAATTTGCAACTCTTTTGGTGTGAGAAGACACTGTGCTGATTTAAGAGGGCTCCACAAGATGGCTACACCCTCCTCTCCCCTCTCAGCTTTCTTTCCACAATTTGGTTTTAAGTGATTTCTGTGTTTTAAGAAGCTTTCAGTGTTTTAAGTTGTGTCTGTCTTTTCTACCATTTCCAACAGTGTTTAAGTGGGTGAGCCTAAGAGAATGTCCATCTCCCACCCCCATCCCCACTCTGCAGGTTCAGGTTAGAGCACTCTTTAGTTTTATTTTTCCTCTGGTTCCCTACCTTCCAGTCTCTCCAGGTCTCAGACTATGTGGTATCTAGTCTCAGAGCATTTATTTCATCACTCACCTCTCAATTCTATTTTTATTTACAGCCTCCTTTCCCTGTTCTGAGAAGCTGGGGACTCACTGTCTAGTATGCTTCTGCCATCTTCCTAAACATCCAAGGAACTCCCACAAGAAACTTTTCAATCGCTTCATGTGAAGTCAAAGGAAGAAGACTGAGCTTGCCAGAATATTTATTCCCTGAAAACCTCTCTTTCCTTTTCTTACATAAATTTACTAATTTTCCACATCCATCCTGTCTCTTCATCTCCCTTCCTATTCCCTCTTTGCCTACCTTCTCTATTTCCTGTGGATCTCCTTTATAGTCATAGTTCTTGGAACTTTATTCTAAACTTCTTTTTAGGTTTACATCTAATCTATTGTCCCTAAATAATCTTACTGAAATCTCTGATAATACCTCCATCTATATCTCACACCGATCCTCTTTCCAGAGCTCCAGGCAATAAGGGTTCTTGCCTATATAGATGCCTGACGCTCACCATGGTCAGAACTGAATATGTCTTCCTTCCCCATAAATGTGCTTCTCTTCTAAGACGCTTAATCACAGCTAGGAACATACCACTAACCTAGTTGTTCAAAATAGAAATCTAAAGGTCAACTTTCACCTTCTCTATCCTCTCACATTCCATATGCAATCACCAAGACCCTTAACAATTTCTAGCTCCTAAGTATTTCTGTGGATCTAGTTTAGGACACCTTTGTCTATCAACTGGATTTTGCTTCTTGATTTTTAAACTGGTCACCTGAATCCAGGCATGATCCCCTCAGTTCTTTCTATGCAACATAATGAACTTTTAAAATGGACCAAAACAAGTTCTACATGTGAAAACTGTTGGAGCCAAATAATGTCAATATCTAAGCTGATCACATTATATCAATGTAAATTTCCTGGTTTTGACACCATATTAGAGTTATATAAAGTTTTATCATTGGAGAAAACTGTTATACTTCACATTATTTTTGTAAATTCTTGTCTTAAACTATTTCAAAATTAAAAGTTATTTTTAAAATACAACCCTAATTACATACTCTTTGTTCTGCCCCAGTCCCTTTTAAAACCCTTAAATAACTTTCTAGTGTTGTTAGATATGTCTGCCACTCCTACAATGACTTTCAAACCCACTCAAGATCTAACTTACAACATGCTCCATCTCCATTTTCTTTCTTGGACTTGTACTACAACTGAGTTAGCCTTTTCGTTTCTCAAAAAGGACACACACTATCTCTGTCTTGCCTGAAGAACTTCAAATAAGCTATCCCATCTGCCTAAAACAGTTTCCCCAAATCTTTGCTTGGCTCGTCTTCTGCTTGTTTTTCAGATTTCTGCTAAATGTCCCTTCCTCGGGGAAGTTTTCCCAACCAACCTCTACTGATTCATTCCTCCAATCTAAATGAATTAAATCCTCTTTTAGCAACTCCCATAGCACCCTTTACTTCTCCTTTTATAAAATTCTTCAGAATTGAAGTTTTTTGTTCACTATCTCCCTTCCTTCACACCAGCAGTCCATTCCTTGGACAGAGAATTCATGTCTATCAAGAAAAAATTTGGTTGAATACATGAATGAATGGTATTTTTAAATTGCTGCCTAAATCCATAATCTTCATCTATTTCATCATTTCCAAAAGGAGCCTCTTTACTGGATATACAGTGGCACACTGAGTAGTTTCCACTTTTCTATAATTAGCAATGCTTTTTATAGTGGTTTATAAACCAAGATTTCAAGCTGATTGTATACCAAACATTACAGATTCTGGGGGAAGTGGTATGTTATTCCAGATGTTACATTTAACCCAGTGTAAGTTATAGATAAAGAAATATGATGCTACTTAAGTATCTAGTGAAGGGGAGAGGAAACAAATGCATATTTCTGTTTTAGAAATAGCTGTATGGGAAAACTACAGACTCATGTTCCATTAAGTATATGATAGAAGAAAAACTACAAAAGTTGGACATTCACTACTATTTTCTCCAATTTTCCTATCTTATGTGCTCAATTCTTCACACTCCTACTGCAGTTTACAGGAACACAAAGTGATCTGCATATTTCTAAAGCATTTCTTAGTCTGTTGCACTGACTTAACAATGAGTGACTACATTATTCTAAGAATCAAAAGATACCCAAGGTACAAATAATCATCAGTTAGAGATTCAATCCCTGGTTGCAAAACATACATATAAGCAGTTGTCAACTAAGGAAACAAATCAGAGCAGAATTAGTTGTTATTATAACCAGGATCTGAATACAGGTGGCCTGAATTCTAAAGACAAAACTTCCTACAACTGCACGTGGATTTTAGTAACTTTAATAAGTATAACAAATGCAAATATTTCTGTTTGGTATATTAGACCCTTGACTCCTCCTTACTGAAAATTTTAAAAGTACAAAGAAATCTTAAACTTCTAAATTTGGAACTAACATGAATGTAATTTAGATTTTTGATAATGGCCCATACAAGAACATACAAGAATCAATTAGTTAATATTTTAATTCAGTTTTAGGTTAGTATTAAATTCAATTTTGAGAACCAAAGGTTTTTTAAGACTTATTTCTTAGGTTTTATTTTATTATGAGTTTACTTTAAATTAGATTATAACTGAGGGAGTAGGGCAATAAAAATCATACAATGCTTTATTTCAGGATTTAGGAATAAATCCATTAAGAATAGAAGAGCTAGGGCTGGGGAGATAGGTCAGACAGTGGAGTGCTTGCCTTGTAAGCACAAGGCACTGGGTTGGATCCCCAGCACCCAAAAAAAAAAAAAATAAATAATAGAAGAGCTACGGTGATGTTGCTTGCTCTCTCTCTCTCTGGTTCAAGTTAGTACTCTTTCATACCAGCACCTGTACCATTTATCTTTTCAATGATTTTTTTTTTAACAACAGGCTTACAACACATATCTACCCATTTATCATCATATTTTTTCAGTCTGTGAATTAGTGTCCATCATAATTCACTTGAGTGAGATTTAATAACCTTCCTTTGATATTAAAATCATGTTTAAAAGCTTGTGGGAATAAGTAAATTAGAACTAGGCCATTTCTGTTTCATATTAGCTGTGCTAAGTTTAGAAATCACAGTTTTCCACACTCTTATCCAGAAAGCCAGGTATTATGTTTTATGGCATCTGCCCTGTTGAATGGCTGCAGAAAGACTGGGGTTCCTATCTCTTTTCTGCTGCTTCCTCCATGTTTGACCATGATTTCATAACCTAATTCAACTTCAGTCAGCTCATCTGCAAAATGAGCATGAAAATAACACTTGCCTCTATGGTCCTTGTGAAGACCACACTACAGTAAATGAGATAATAACTTAGGTCCCTGGGAATGATAAATACACAACCAATGGTAGTTATCATCAAAATGCAGGAGAAGAGGACAAAGGGCCGGGAGAGAAAAGGTATCCTACTCTGCAAGATGACACAGTCATGGAGTAAGCGAGACAGGGGAGACCCAGCTGCTGTAGTTGGCATGTGTTGGGGGAGAACCTGTAGGAATGGTGAGAGCAGAATATAGCTTTTCCCACCTACCTACACATCCCCTTTCATGTAATTGAGAACATTTTCACACATCACTCTGTGTTTCTGTTGTGAAAGGATTACCACATAAAACAGTGATCACTCGGGGTACTTCTAGCCATTTGCTTATTAGGTCTCATATTTTATTTTATGATAAATTTGTCTGGAAGGCCTAAATGCAGACACACAGGCTACAACCCAGAGACTCAGGTTCAATAGGTCCGGGTTAGTATCCAGCAATTTGCATTTCTAACAAGCACCTTCATATTTCATGTATTTCATAATGAATATTGTATATGTATTTTTCATCACATGTATTATTATATATTATAATATTAGATTACATATTATTTATTATATTATGTATAATATGTGTTAATATAATATTATATATATAAAGCACATAAATATATAGCTTTTATTATGTACTATACTTATATTATATATAGATATGTGTGCTAAATATCTATTGTATACATATAATATTTTTGTTTGTGACATATATACACATAGCACTTGGAGAAAAACTGTTCTTGATTTTATAAGCTCTGTCTTTTCATTAAATTAGACCAGTAAAGAGTTCTGTATCTCATGAAATTATTCTAGCTTCCCCAACAAAATACCATCAAAAACCTACATTTTAGTAATAAACTTTGCCCTTTTATGGAGGAATGACATAAAAAAGAGTCCTGCTGGAACACGCCGGTAATCCACCAGCTACTTGGGAAGTTGAGACAAGAGGATCACAAGTTCAAGGCCATCCTGAGCAATCTAGCAAGACCCTGTCTCAAGAAGAAATGAAAAGGACTGGGGATTTAGCTCAGTGGTAGAACAAACCTGGGTTCAATTCCCAGTGTGACCAAAAAAAAAAAAAAAAACAGAAAAGAAAAAAAGAAGAAAAGTCCTATAGTGACACCATATGTAATGTGTAAGATGTTGACCAGCATGTCGCTTTACCCAATATTATCAAATAAACATCTTTATTATAAATTCTTAAGACTTTATTTGAAAGTAGATGAGGTGCAGTAATAAATCATTACAAATCATTCTTCCTGTTGACTCTGAGAACCAGGAAGTTCTCCACCTCAGGACAAGTAGCTTTAGAAAGACAATAGTCAACTAGTTGTCCAGCTCAATCAAACCCAAATGCAGAGAAATGAAAAGTGGAAATGAGGGGAAATGCTGGAGTTTCTGTCCTCAATTCTAGAAAGACCAATTTATAATATCCCTGTATGCAAAGAAGTTTGAGCTTGATTTTTTTTTCTTTGAACACGCATATGCAGTTTACCTGGAATTTTTATTTTTATTTATTAAACTAGAATGAGGAGGGGGGGGTGGCTCCTCTTAAGTTAAAAAAAAGTCATTAATTGATTGCATTTACATCATGCAATAATTTCTTGGGCAAACTTATTAACAAACAATATTTACTTAAATCATTATTCAGACCCAATGATTTGCCAGACCTTTCCATTTCTCTCCTCCAACATACTCACAGAAGAATTTCAAAGCTTACTAGAAAATTTAAGAAGGTTATATAAAGTGACACAGTCTCTGAACACTTAGTTGGTCTTTCTAAGCAAAATAGGTGTTCAGTGAAAAGTTGTCTGAATGAAAAGGGAGCTCAAAAACCTGTATATCGGGTTTTCAAGATGGCGGCCTACAATGGCTGCATTTCATGTTGCTCCAGGACTCAGGATTCAAAAGAGGAGAAATTGAGAGACTTGGGACCAACTCAAAGCAGCTGGGTGAGTCTCTCCCATTGGGGAGGCGTCCTGGATGGGACGGTGGTCCCGGAACGCAGGGAACTTTGTGAAGTAGAGCTGCCGGCGAGACACCCCTCCCCCCGCTGGAGCAGTGAACTCGGACAACTGGGAGCATCGTAGAGGAGGCCGCTCAGCACAGCGCTGGGACTCAGAGCCACCACTGGGGCTCCGGAGGCTGCCTAGGGGAGGAGTGGCGAGGAGAGCTGTGTGGACTCAGGACACCGGGGCCTGCCCTGAGGAGGAGGAGGAGGAATGTGGCCACTTGGATTCGGAGTGACTACACCAGAGCTATAGGCAGTTGCCAGAGGAGAAGCTGCGTGGCGAGCGGTTTGGACTTAGAGCGACCGCTTCTGAACACCGGGACCTGCCCTGAGGACCAGGAGAAGGAGGAGCGGGGCCGCTTGGATTTGGAGTGACTGCACCAGAGCTACAGGCGGTTGCCAGAAGAGGGGCTGCGTGGCGAGCTGTTTGGACTCAGACCACTTCTGAACACCGGGGCCTGCCCGGAGGAGGAGGAGGAGGAGGAGCGCAGCAGGGTGTTTGGACTCGCAGTGACTGCATTGGAGCTACAGGCGGCTCCTCAGAGGAGAAGGCGAGTGGTGAGTTGTTTGAACTTAAGTGACAGCTCCTGAACACAGGGGGGCTGCCTAGAGGAGAAGCGCAGTGGGTCGCTTGGTCTCCAGTGGCCGCACCAGAGCTCCGGGCGGCTGCCCAGAGGACGCATGCAGCGGGTCATGTGGATTCAGAGCCACTCAGAGTGACCGCTCCTGAACACCTGGGGGGTTACCTGGAGGAGGAGGAGGATCAGGGAGGGTCATTTTGACTTGGAGTGATTGATTGCCCGGGCTACAGGTGGTCGGTGGGAGGAGGAGGCACACAGTAAGTTGCTTGGACTCCTAGGGACGGCACCGGAATACTGGGCGGCTGTCTGGAGGAAGAGGCGTGTGGCGGGTCTCTGGGACTCAGACTGATTTTACGGAGCCCCAGGTGGCTGCTCAGAGGAGGGGCTGCATAGCCAGGCGATTAGGTGCAGAGCAGGGTTCCAGGATCTAGGAGGCTTCTTGGTGGAAGAGCCGCACAGAGACAGGTTTAGGGGTGGAGCGAAGGTTCCAGACCTGCGGGCAGATTCTCTGAGGAGGGGCAGCCTAGGGAGATTCATCTGCGAAGGGTGAGTCTCCCACGCCCAGGAGGTAGGGCCGGGCCCCTGGGAACTTTGCAGAGGAAGGCAGCCCAGCCCAGGCGGTAGCTGTAAATTGAGGGGAACCTCTAGGAGGGAACTGACCAGCGAGACCTCCCTACCAGGTGAGTCTTCCCTGCCGGGTGAGGTTTCCCCACAAGGATGGTAAAACCAAAGACACAGGGCCAAACAGGCCTTGCCTCAGCCCGCAGCCTAGTTCCCCTTTGGATGACCATTGGTCAACAAGTGGAGGCACCTCTGCCCACTAGCAGGGAATATACCCCACCTGAAGCCCACCACTCCTAGAGAGGCAGATTCCTTGTGGAGCACCGCATTATCAACTTCCTCCAAGACTTCAGCCTACAGAAGGATAAGAGGGGATATATATAGAAATCTTCAGGGACACTGTAACTCAATAAAGGAAATCTGCAATATCTCAGAGGTCCACTGATACCTGAACAATATGAGAAAACAAGGAAAGAAAATGCTGCAAACAAATCTAGATGTTACATCAATAAAACCCAATGACAGCATGGCAGAAGAAATGACAGAAAAGGAGTTCAGATTGTACATAATTAAAATGATCAGAGAAGCAAACGATGAGATGAAAGAGCAAATGCAGGCATTGAATGATCGCACCAATCGACAGTTAAAAGAGCAAATACAGGAAGCAAAAGATCATTTCAATAAAGAGTTAGAGATATTGAAAAAAAACCAAACAGAAATCCTTGACATGAAGGAAACAATAAACCAAATTAAGAACTCCATAGAAAGCATATCCAGTAGGATAGAACACCTGGAAGACAGAACCTCAGACATTGAAGACAAAATATTTAACCTTGAAAACAAAGTTGAACAAACAGAGAAGATGGTAAGAAATCATGAACAGAATCTACAAGAACTATGGGATATCATGAAAAGGCCAAATTTAAGAATTATTGGGATTGAGGAAGGCTTCCAGAAACAAACCAAAGGAATGAACAATCTATTCAATGAAATAATATCAGAAAATTTCCCAAATCTGAAGAATGAAATGGAAAATCAAGTTCAAGAGGCTTATAGGACTCCAAATACACAAAATTACAACAGACCCACACCAAGGCACATTATAATGAAAATGCCTAAATACAAAATAAAGACACAATTTTAAAGGCTGTGAGAGAAAAGAACCAAATTATATTCAGGGGGAAACCAATACGCATATCAGCAGATTTTTCAATCCAGACCCTAAAAGCTAGAAGGGCCTGGAACAACATTTTTCAAGCCCTGAAAGAAAATGGTTGCCAACCAAGAATCTTATACCCAGCAAAACTTACCTTCAAATTTGACGATGAAATAAAATCCTTCCATGATAAACAAAAGCTAAAAGAATTTACAAAAAGGAAGCCAGCATTACAGAACATTCTCAGCAAAATATTCCATGAGGAAGAGATGAAAAACAAAGAAGCAAATCAGCAAAGGGAGGAATTATCCTAAAGGAATTGTCAAATAAAGGAAGAGCCAAGTTGTGTCAAACAAACAAATAAATAAAATTTTAAAAATGAACCAAATGACCAGGAAACCAAATCATATCTCAATATTAACCCTGAATGTTAATGGCCTGAATTCATCAATCAAAAGACATAGACTGGCAGATTGGATTAAAAAGAAAGATCCAACAATATGTTGCCTGCAAGAGACTCACCTCATAGAAAAAGATACCCATAGACTAAAGGTGAAAGGATGGGGAAAAAGATACCATGCACATGGACTCAGCAAAAAAGCTGGAGTATCCATCCTCATTTCCAATAATGTGGACTTCAAGCCAAAGTTAGTCAGAAGGGATAAAGAAAGTCATTTCATACTGCTTAAGGGAAGCATAAATCAGCAAGATATAACAATCATAAACATCTATGCCCCAAACAGTGGCTCATCCATGTATGTCAATCAAATCCTTCTCAATTTCAGAAACCAAATAGACCATAACACAATAATACTTGGTGATTTTAACACGCCTCTCTCACCATTGGTCAGATCTTCCAGACAAAAATTGAACAAAGAAACCATAGATCTCAATAACTCAATCAATAATTTAGACTTAACAGACATTTATAGAATATGCCATCCAACCAAGAGTGAATACACTTTCTTCTCAGCAGCACATGGATCCTTCTCTAAAATAGACCATATATTATGCCACAAAGCTAACGTTAGCAAATACAAGAAGATAGAGACACTACCATGTATTCTATCAGATCATAATGGATTGAAGTTAGAAATAAATGAAAGAGTAAAACACAGAAACTATTCCAACATCTGGAGATTAAACAATATGCTATTATATGATGAATGGATAACAGAAGATATTAGGAAGGAAATTAAAAAATTCTTAGAGGTAAATGAGAACAAAGAAACATCATATCAAAATCTCTGGGACACTATGAAAGCAGTACTTAGAGGAAAATTTATTTCATGGAGCGCATTTAATAAAAGAAGTAAAACTCGACAAATAAACGACCTAACACTACAGCACAAAGCCCTAGAAAAAGAAGAACAGACCAGCACCAAAAGTAGTAGAAGACAGGAAATAGTTAAAATCAGAGCTGAAATCAATGAAACTGAAACAGAAGAAACAATACCAAAAAACTGACAAAATAAATAGCTGGTTCTTCGAAAAAATAAACAAAATTGATAAACCTTTAGCCACACTAACAAAGAGAAGATGAGAGAAAACCCAAATCACTAAAATTTGGAATGAACAAGGAAATATCACAACAGACAGGATTGAAATACAAAACATAATTAGAAGCTATTTTGAAAATCAATACTCCAATAAAACAGAAAACCTCGAAAACATCAACAGGTTTCTAGAGACATATGAATTGCCTAAACTGAATGAGGAGGACATACACAATTTAAATAGAACAATTTCAAGTACTGAAATAGAAGAAGTCATCAAAAGCCTACCAACAAAGAAAAGTCCGGGACCAGATGGGTTCTCAGCCGAGTTCTACAAAACCTTTAAAGAGGAGCTCATTCCAATACTTCTCAAAGTATTCCATAAAATAGAAGAGGAGGGAACCCTCCCAAACTCATTCTATGAAGCCAATATCACACTGATACCTAAACCAGACAGAGACTCATCAAGGAAAGAAAATTTCAGACCAATATCCTTAATGAACATCGATGCAAAAATTCTCAACAAAATTTTAGCTAATCGCATACAAAAACATATTAAAAAGATAGTGCACCATGATCAAGTGGGTTTCATCCCAGGGATGCAAGGTTGGTTCAACATCAGGAAATCAATAAACCACATCAATAGACTTAAAGTCAAGAATCACATGATTATTTCAATAGATGCAGAAAAAGCATTTGATAAAATACAGCACCCCTTCATGCTCAAAACACTAGAAAAAATAGGGATAGTGTGAACATTCCTTAACATTGTAAAGGCCATTTATGCTAAGCCCATGGCTAATATCATTCTAAATGGTGAAAAACTGAAAGCATTCCCCCTAAAAACTGGAACAAGGCAGGGATGCCCTCTTTCACCACTTCTATTCAACATCGTTCTTGAGACTCTAGCCAGAGCAATTAGGCAAACCAAAGAAATTAAAGGAATACGAATAGGAAAAGAAGAACTCAAACTATCCCTGTTCGCTGATGACATGATTATATATTTAGAGGAACCTGGAAATTCCACCATAAAACTCTTAGAACTCATAAGTGAATTCAGTAAAGTAGCAGGTTACAAGATCAATGCCCATAAATCCAACGCATTTTTATACATAAGTGATGAATCTTCAGAAAGAGAAATTAGGAAAACTACCCCATTCACAATAGCCTCGAAAAAAATAAAATATTTGGGAATCAATCTCACAAAAGAGGTGAAAGACCTCTACAATGAGAACTACAGAACACTAAAGAAAGAAATTAAAGAACACCTTAGAAGATGGAAAGATCTTCCATGTTCTTGGATAGGAAGAATTAATATTGTCAAAATGGCCATACTACCTAAAGTGCTATACAGATTCAATGCAATTCCAATTAAAATCCAATGACATACCTTACAGAAATAGAGCAAGCAATTATGAAATTCATCTGGAAGAATAAGAAACCCAGAATAGCTAAAGCAATCCTTAGCAGGAAGAGTGAAACAGTGGGTATTGGGTATTGTAATACCAGATCTTCAACTCTACTACAAAGCAATAGTAGCAAAAACAGCATGGTATTGGTACCAAAATAGAAAGGTAGATCAATGGTACAGAATAGAGGACACGGACACAAACCCAAATAAATACAATTTTCTCATACTAGACAAAGGGGCCAAAAATATGCAATGGAGAAAAGATAGCCTCTTCAACAAATGGTGCTGGGAGAATTGGAAATCCATATGCAACAGAATGAAACTAAACCCTTATCTCTCACCATACACGAAACTAAACTCAAAATGGATTAAGGACCTCGGAATCAGACCAGAGACCCTGCAGATTATAGAAGAAAAAGTAGGTCCAGATCTTCAACTTATCGGCTTAGGACCAGACTTCATTAACAGGACTCCCATAGCACAAGAAATAAAAGCAAGAATCAATAACTGGGATAGATTCAAACTAAAAAGCTTTCTCTCAGCAAAGGAAACTATCAGCAATGCGAAGAAAGAGCCTACAGAGTGGGAGAATATCTTTGCCAATCATACTTCACATAGAGCACTAATCTCCAGAATCTATAAAGAAATGAAAAAACTCTACTCCAAGAATTCAAATAATCCAGTCGACAAATGGGCTAAGGAAATGAATAGACACTTCACAGAAGAAGATCTACAAGCAATCAACAAACATATGGAAAAATGCTCAACATCTCTAGTAATAAGAGAAATGCAAATCAAAACCACCCTAAGATTCCATCTCACCCCAATTAGAATGGCGATTATCAAGAATACTAGCAACAACAGGTGTTGGCGAGGATATGGGGAGAAAGGTACACTCGTGCATTGCTGGTGGGACTGCAAATTAGTGCAGCCACTCTGGAAAGCAGTGTGGAGATTCCTTAGAAAACTTGGAATGGACCCTCCATTTGACCCAGCTATCCCACTCCTTGGCCTATACCCAAAGGACTTTAAATCAGCATACTACAGAGACACAGCCACATCAATGTTCATAGCTGCTCAATTCACAATAGCCAGACTGTGGAACCAACCTAGATGCCCTTCAGTTGATGAGTGGATAAAGAAGCTGTGGTACATATATACAATGGAATATTACTCGGCCATAAAGAATGATAAAATTATGGCATTTGCAGGCAAATGGATGAAACTGGAGAATATCATGCTAAGTGAGATAAGCCAATCTCAAAAAGCCAAAGGAAGAATGATATCACTAATAAGTGGATGATGACACATAATGGGGGGAGGGAAGGGTTAGTGTTAGGGTTAGAGTTAGGGTTAGGGAGGGGGGCAAGTATGGAGGAAGGAAGCTCTGTATAGAAGGAAAAGAGGGGTGGGAGGGGTGGGGAAAAGGGAGAAAATAACAATGAATCAAACAACATTACTCTATGTAAATTTATGATTACACAAATGGTATGCCTTTATGCCATGTACAAACAGAGAAACAACATGTATCCCATTTGTTTACAAAAAAAAAAAAAACCTGTATATCATGAACTGCTACTAGGAGAGGGACAATTTGATATTGCAATGCACACTGCGTAACAAATAAACAAGCCAACTTATCCTTCCACATTTATCTCCCACTTTAACAGGTCAAACAAACGTTACATGAACCATGATTTATATGTGGATATGAATTAAAATGGTTAAGTCATTTGAAACATTGTCATGTGGATTCTTACATATGGTGAGATTATCAGACCTATGAGGGAAGGAAAAGAAAAAAATGAAACTGTTAAGAAATAACTCTCCAAAATATCTCAGAAAAAGAAATTTCATTGACCATATTTCGGCCATACCTCACCCACTCAACTTCTGGGTGAGCCTCTAAAATATAAAAGCCAACATAGTGATGAATCGGATGCACTGGCATTCTAACTGAGGAAGTAAAACATACAGGGTAAAAATTAATTGCATTAAAGCCCAAATACATATCATATACCATTTTAAACAATAAGCAGTCAAAGTCTTTCTTTTTGGTGATGACTAATGTTCCTGATGGAGTCCTCCAGCTTCTTAAAGCTCGCATCATGTGTTTTTTGTTCAATTTCCTTCCTTGTAAAATTTTTTTCCTTGTAAAATTTCATAATTTTAGCCTCCTTTGAACTTTTTGATTTTCAAGTATCAAATGATGTCTTTAGGTAAAATTAGAAGTATCCAGAGTTATTTCATTCTTCTGAATTAATCTCTCAAGCAAATAAATGAAACATTGTATTTCATTGAGTTCATTCTTCTTTAACATCTAAAAAAGATTCAGGTTTTTCCCTAATAAATGCTTTTGTACTGGGCTGGAAGTTGTGGCTCAGTGGAAGAGCTCTGGACTAGCACGTGTGAGGCACTGGGTTCTATCCTCAGCACCACATAAAATGTTTAAAAAATAAATGAAATAAAGGTCCATTGACAACTAAAAAATGGTTTAATAATACTTTATCATTTCTAGAATAACAAAGAAATAATTTTCCCCTTAAAGAACAAAGAAGAAAAAAATTTCATACAGTTTTGGAGTGAAATAACTTAAGAAGCTATCAAGGGACGTGGTGGGTCATCTTAATGATCTGATTTTCTTTGAGAATCCTTCACAGAAGCTTAAAGAATATAATTTCTATAAGAATACAACTCTTCTCTCACACCCATAAGAATCAGTGCAAATGAGAGAAGAGTGACAATGAGGTAGAGGAAAGGAACCAGAGGGAGTGAGAGAGAGAAAAGAGAAATACTGGGGAATGATATCTGCCCAATTATATGTTAGATTGTACGCAAGTATAGACATGTAACGACGAATCCCACAATTATAATGCATCAATAAAAGATATGGGGGAAGAAAAGAGGATGACACTGAGTCACTGCACTAGAGACCCTACTGGTTAGCAGACAAAGCTCTCCTGTAAAGTTTCCAATAACTGAAAAAATGTGCTCATGGATGACACCGGACTCACAGTGAATGTTATATTGGGCATGCAGTGCATTTTTAAATAATGAAATAAATGGGAGAGAGTTGGCAAAGCTATAAGTAAATGCTTTAAAATCAGCCAATTTCACCTTTTCAAAAACCCTTAATTTCCTGCTTTTCTTAGAAGATCAGCTTTTCTTAAAAGATCAGCATGTTTGGCATCATAGAACTCTTTTTCTGACAATTCAAGGATGGGAGGGAATCCAGATTGAGTACTTCTTTTGCTCGGGGTATGATTTCCTACTTCATCCAAGTTCCATTCCTGGTCTACCTGATTCATTTGTGGCTCCTGACTGATCCACACAGGTATCTGGATTTATCTAACCACATTTCCTGATAATATGGTGAGTGGATACTATAAGGGTGGCTGTATTCTGGAAGAGAGGATTTCATGCCTACTATACATTATATTCACTTATTAAGCTTTTTAAGATGTAATTGTTTTAATTGTAATATATTTGCACATACTTATGAAATACAGTATTATTTGATATGTGTATACAATGTGTAATTACCAAATCAGAGTAAATGACATCTCCATCTTAAACATTGTGCTGGGGAACTTCACTCTCTTCTAGGTATTTTGATAAAAATCATAAATTATAGTAGAAAATAGTCAATCTCTCTAGCATAGAATACTAGAACTAATCCCTCCTATATATCTTATACCTGCATCCAACTGTTCTCTCCCTTACCCAGTATCCACTCTCTAGTGATCACCGTTCCACTCTCTTCTTTTATGGAATCAACATTTTTAGCTTGCTCAAATTCGTGAGGGAATGCCCTATTTGCCTTCCTGTGCCTGGTTTATTTGACTGAGTATAATATTCTCTAGTTCCATCCACACTGCAAATAATGACAGGATTTCATTCTTTTTATGGCCAGGTTAAAAATATATATATATTCCTGGGCCCCACTCCCGAACAACCAAATGAAAATGTCTTGCAGTGAGATGCACACTAAATAATACCTTAAGGGTTCACTAGTGTGAGCCATGGTTGAAAATGCCTGGTTTAGGGCAAGGGTCTTCAGATTTTTACTCACAGGTCTCCTAAAATGATTTTTTAAACTCTGTGACCCCATGTATAATTCAAAATTAGAATCCACAATTTTTTCATCATAAGCTTAAATACTTAAAAAGAATGTAATTTCTGGCAAGTAGTTAATATAGAATTGGTTTTTTGTTTTGTTTTGTTTCTGTTTGTTTGTTTGTTTGTTTGGTTTTGGTGCTATACCTTGAACCCGGGCCTTGAACATTCTAGGTGATTTTCTACCACTGAGCTACAACCCAATCATTTTTATTTTTATTTTGAGACGGGGTCTTGCTAAATTTTCCAGGCTCCTCTTGAAGTTGGGATCCTCCTGCCTCAGGCTTCCAAGTAGCTGGGATTACAGGTATATACCGCTGCACCTGGCATATATCACTTTTTTTATCATCCAATTATCTACTGTCCTCCATTTCTTAAAGTGCACAAATTTTTCTTAGACATCACAGATTAACTATCATTTCTTTTTTTGTTTTTGATGAAACTATATTTTTATTCTGCTTTACCACAGAAAGTAAAGTATCTTTTATGCTTGAATAGCTCTTATTGACTAGGAACCCTTTCACATATATTCTCTGGCAGGTCCATTTTAGTAAACAGTCCATATGGAATCTGAGAATTTGAAAATTGGTTTCTTTTCATACATCCATGCACTTATACATTCATGCTTTGTTTTCCTAGAAAACATGAAAAGGGAAGAGTGATCAGGGAAGGAAAGGGGACAGTCCAAATGTTTGTTGAGTTTGTGATTGGTCACTGTGAGCAAGTGCCATTGGGGACCCTTCCCAGAAAATGAAATTGATTAATGGAGGTAAAATGTGTTTTAGAATAGTTCATGGGAAACAGAAGAAGAGTGTGTACATTGGCAGTCATCTCCCACTGGTCTTGGGATACCTGCAAGGTGTTAACTCCCATCCTCTCCAGGTTCGTTCCTGTATGTGAACCTCAGCAGTGGAATGACATAAGGAAGAAGACAGGTGAGATGCAGCTGCAGTACGGTGCTATCAGGTCACACCTGTGCGATGTTGGCTGCTGTGACAACGTCTGAAGTAAAAAGGTGAACTGAGAGCATGTGCAGATGGGCACAACAGATGGCCCATATTATCTTGGAAAATCTTGGCATTTCCCTACTGTGTCCCAGTTGAAGACAATGTAGGAGAACCAGGGAGACCTCTGCCAGGAGGGGATGCCGGATGCAAGCCTCAATGGGAAGGAAGACGGTGCCAGGCCAGTGTGGAAAGTTTGTTACAGACAAAGGGAATAACACAATCAAAAGCACAGAACTTTGTGATGGGCTGACAGATCTGACTCCATGAGAATGTTATAGGACAGACTCTAAGGGAAATGACTAGCAGACTCCATTTTGCTCTGAGACTCCATATTATGTAGGAAATAAGCTTCTCCCATGGGAACACCCCACCTCTGTGCCCATCATCAGTTACTTGGTGTGACATGTTTAATAATATACAATGGCAACTCCTATGTAGTAAAGAATTACTCTCTTTTGATTCCTATTGCTCCTAAACAATGTACCATATAAACAGTAATTGTTTGTATCTAGGTAAGGGTCATTTTGACCCACTTCCCCCTCTGTCGATTATCTCATGATGTTAATGTGTAATTTCGAATCATAGCAACAGACACTTATGATTAATGTGATTTTTGGTATAAGAACCCCTACAACCCTGTGGTCGGGGCTGTTCTCCCAATAGCTATTTTTTGGGGCATTGTGTGAGACAGTCAGCCAGCCGGCTTAATAAAGACTCTCAAATTTGGATTTCTCAGTGGTGATCGGTCTGTTCTTAAGTTGCGCCCCATAACAAACTTAAAATAGAATTAGGTATTCAGAGAACCATAAACACTTTGACAGTGAACATGCACACCAAGAGGTAACAATGGAGAACGATGGAGAAGTTAGACCATACTGGACTTTTTATGCCTTGTTGATGAACTTTCTCTTCATTAAGAAGGCTCTAGAGATACCTGGGAGGCTCTCAGTCAGCAGGTCACTAGCAGGAGAGACAGCACTTGTCATGAAATGATTAAGGCCTGGATTATGGTGTAGTCTGTAGGGATGGAGAATGAAGAGTACACCAGGGAAATATTTAGAAAGGGAAGTGATAGGAATCTCTAATTGCTGAGTGGAGTAGAGGAGAGAAGAGATTTAGGATGACTCATAGGCTCTGACTTGAACAACTGAGTTGGTGACTAAGTAGAATAAGTACAGCCTGATTTACTCAAGTTTTAAACAAACTAGGCCTCCAATTTTCCAGTTGTTTTTCATGAGTCAGTCTATCTGAGCTAAATCATCAGAATGAAGTCCATTGTTAAACGTCTGTCTTAGAGGTCACTCCCTCCTCAAAGTCTTTTCTTGTTAGCACCCAACAGGATTGGTCTTTTTAATCCTCCACACCAGGCATAGGAAACTCCAGTGTCTACAGAAAGACCTTTACACAGATGTTCCTGGGAGTGCCCCTCACATAAAACAGGGGCTCCAGCCCCCCAGAGTTAGGGAACAAGGTGGCCCTTATTCCAGGGACAGGGAAGTCATCATCATGAGTTTAAAAAAAAAATCTGGTAACAGAATGCAGAATGGGCAATTTTGCTACTAGAAGCCATTAAATTCAAAATTTACAAAATGCCTTGCCAATGAGTTGAAGTATATATAGTGTTTAAACTGGCTTGTAGACCTTCAGTTTGTATCATCTGCAAGCAGAAATTCTTGGAGACTCTTCGATACTTTCTCTTTAGGAATACACCTAACTTTCTCACTTGACAGATAGTTAAGACATATTGCTGTTTAAGTTTTTTGCTGTGCTTTCCTGCTTTATAAAATTTGGAAGTTGTGGTAGAGATAATGAGATGATACTTATGAAAGTATGACAAAAGCCACAGAGTATTTATAGACATGTTATGTCAACAGCAGCAGCAGCAACATAAAATCACTTGAAAAAATCATTTAGACTCTGCTCCAGGTAGCCAAGGGGCAAGAGTGAGTGTCACATTAAAATTCAGAAGTCAGGATGCTTTCTCACAGGCCATCATTACCATTAACTAAAAATGACTGTCATTAAAATATATGTATTTTCATCATTTTGGTATAAGTTTTCATCAAATTAAAACCTTTGATGCTAAATCAATGCCCATTAGCACTGAGCTTGAGACAAGAATGTTGAATTTTTATTATTCTTTTTTACATATTCTGTCTTATCCTTCCTTATTAAACAAGTAATAAAATCTAACTTGTAATTACCAACTACTTAATTTCAATTACTGAGAATGTATAATATAATCCCATGACAATTAAAAGTAAGATTTACAGAAGTCTATTTATCAGACCCTGGAAAACTAGATGCATTTGATTTGCAACTCCATGTCTCCTGCTCTAAGTCTAGAAGACACTAGGCAGGTCAGCTTGGAATTTCCTCAGAGTAGGGGACATGTTGCCACCATAGATTTTTCCAAACCATTTTTTTTTTAATTTTGTAAATTAGAAGCTAAGAACTTACATAGCATTAGTTTTCCAAAACAAAGCCACAGATGGAAAATAAATGACATAACTTTTGATGAAAGAGAGTAAATGGAAATTCTGATGATTTTAAAGTCCCACACAAAAACAATTAACCTATTTTTAAATTATTAGACTAGCTTGGTTAGGGTATTTGATCCATAACCAAACAAAGTGCTAGAGTTCAAATTCATGTGTGGAAATGGCTGAATATACAAGCAACTCTGTCCAACTAAAATTAAATTAGACAATACTATTGATATTAATAGTTATACTTCTAATAGGCTTTTTAAGTATCATAAAAATCTTCATTTCTTAAAGTAAAGGAAAAATTTAAATGTCAATATTTTAAATGCTATATTAAAAATGTCTAAGTTGATTCCCAGGGCTGATATGAGAACTAAATTAGTTAAAATAAGTAAAGTACTTAGAACACTGCAGTCAGATGTAAACTAAAGGAGAGAGTCTTTGTAATAGAACAAGAAGAGGCTATTTGAGAGCTGTTTTGCCCAAGAGGTCAGAGAGAGAAATGACATGCAAACTGGGTACTTCACAACAATTCAACCCAATCTTTAACTGAGGCTTTTGGAGTTTCTACTATTTCTTTCTATAAACAAAAACATTATAGAACAGTAAGGTTAAATCCATACTACCTTTAAAAGTTGAGGTTATCCTGTCATTAATCTGAAAACAAATTTCATACATAAAATCTTTTATATATAAATCTTCATATATTACTATCTTCATATAGAAAATCTTTTACTCATAAAGTCATCATACATGACTTTTACATGTTTCCAATTAGGACAAATGACAAATTGGTAAGCAAGAAAACTTTTAGTGTTCTGGTATTTAGGGAATTAAAACATGTGGGCTCTCTTCTCACCATGTTATCAGGCTTTGTCCTCACAAACTTATCTAGATCCTTATTCTCTTCTATATGAGTAGCAATCAATGGTTGCTCCTATAAAAAGAAGACAAGTAAGATACACATACACAGTACTTAAGGGCAAGAAAATTACTTAATACTGGTAAAACTCATAATGACATCAAATTTGTGTCCACAGAAGAGTAAGTCAAGAGGCAATTTAATTGAAAGAAGTCAAAGAGAGTACGATGAAGAAAGGGTAATCAGAGAATAAGAAGGTTTTCTTGGACCTTAAATACAGTAGTCAAACTTCTGATTAAATGGTCCACACCATGTTTCCTCTTGGAATTAGGAATGGAAAGAGTGTGCAGTGAAATATTGTTCTCAAATCCTTCTCTTCTCACTGCTTTTAAAATTCTATATCTGGATTAAAGGAATACTAATTTATTTCTTCAAAAAAACAAGGCTTATTAAGAGTATTGTAGAATCGTATGATTTTACACAATTATCTCACTGCAGTCACTGATAGAACTAGTTTTGGAATGGTTAATGCCCATTAGTAAAAGAGCAGTACCTATGGATCAACAACTTAAGTTTGCTGTTCTTTGTAGGCAACAAACTGTGAGATGATTCAGAAAAAAGGGTGTTAACAACAGCCAAACTATGGAACCACTCTTGGTATCCATCGAGAGATGAATGGATAATGTGACATATATACACAATGGAGTTTTATTTAGCCATAAAGAAAAATGAAATTACTTCATTTGCAGGAAAATGAATGGAATTTGGGAACATTTTGTGAAGCAAAATAATTCAACTCAGAAGATCATGGGTCACATGTTTTCTATGACATGTGGAAGAAAGGAAAAAGGAAAAGAAAGCTTCACGAGGTCTCCTGAATATCAAAGGGAAAGTAGTAGAGTAGAGGAAAGGGACCAGGGGGAAGGAGGAGGAGAATGAAAGAGGAAATACTGGAGAATGATTGTGGCCAAACTGTACTGTTTATATTATGTGCATCCACAACTGTAAAGCACCAATTACACACACACACACACACACACACACACACACACACACACACACAGAGAAAAAGAAAAAGGGTGCTAGTAAAAAAATGAAACAAAGCAATAACAACAACAAAATAGTGTTACAGAATGTAGGCTGCTACTGGATAATTCTGAGGAAGTTTAGGCCATGGAGGTGCATTCTTGATTGGGCATCAGGAAGCAAGGGCAATACTATGATTCAATATCCCATTCAATCTTACCTATAGAGAGGGCAGGTAGAACAAACCTGAAGTCATAATTGGTAAGGAAGTAGATGTCACACATTTAGTAAGAGAGAAAGAACCCTGGTGCTTTGTTGTTTGTGCTAAGACTATCTGAAGTGGACAGCCTATGAAATCGTCCATGCACCACAGGAGAACAGGAAGGCTTAGCTAGAAGTACCCAGTCTATAATATTCTTGAGGTCTAACTATGAGCAAAGATCAATTGCTGGATGTTACAGACTGCTTTTCTTTTCCTCCTTAGAAAAAAAACAAGATGGATATGTCTAATAAGGAGTTAAGTATACATAACTTGTAATTTTGATTTATATGAATTAGATTTTGATATGAATGTGAATTTTTCCCCCTCAGGAAACTATAATATCCTTAGATATCAGAGACTGCATATTAATCATGCATATCTGCAAGAGTCAACCCAGACAGGTCAGTTTTTAATCTTCCCAAAGGAATCATGGGACTTGTCAGCCATTGTCTGACAGAGCTGGGATCGGAACAGGTGTTTTAACAAAAGCCTATTGATGCTATGCTGAAAATGCCCACATGTAGCATCTCAGTAAGATGGATGCCTTGTTAGTGTTTGGGAGAAGGTGAATTTGGAGTTTGTCCTACAATATGCTTTCTACATGGGTTTTGTCCTTCGTTGCATATGTGGGATGGAAAGGATCTAAGGATTCAGTCCTATGCTTGAGATCAGATGGACTCCTGAGGAAGATTACAACATGAACTGTCAAGTGCCATCCTTGTTGGACAGGGAGCAGCTAGTTTGCTCTTGGGCTTGAGCAGCAGATGTTTCTAAGGTTTCTGCCAAAATGTTTAGCAGGGAGATGACGTGAGAGGTGTGGCAGAAGGTACGGCAGATGTACGTACAATATGAGAAGCAGAGGGCTGGCAATGATGAGGGCCTGCTCTTAAGGCTGCTGCCAACAATCACCAACATGGAGAACACTGAGTGCAATAAGTGTAGCAGTGTTCCTTAATACTGTGCCATTAATACCATATTTATCTTGCCCATTAAAAACACAAGTCAGAGAATTAATGGAGTAAATCAGTGTGTGAGGCCACTCATGAATCCAAGGAACACTTAATGGGTGCCCGTCATGGACGATATGCTAGTAGGTTAGATGACATTTGCAAGTAATACCCTACCCTCAAGGGTTTTAGACACCAGTCTTGGTGTCACATTACCAGTGTTCTTAACTGACAGTTGTCACTTTCTCTCTGGGTAGCATTGGGAAAACCTATTAAAGTTTCAAACCCTCAATTTTGTCAATTTATAAAATGGGGGAGAAATAATATTCTGTGCAGAGGGTTGTCATGAAGATTAAGGGATTAAGAAGTTCTCACATCTGAGTGTGGTACTCAATAAATGTTAACTAGTATTTATAACGAACTTCTTCATGACTATAGTTATTTAATTAGAGATAGTTTGAATATGTCCCAAACTTTGTAGAATGTGGAGAAAAAAAGCATGAGCCCAAAGTTATAAGTAAATGTAAGACCAAAAATATATAAAATAATTTCATCCATCAAAATCTTTTAGGGGGCTAGGGATGTCACTCAATGGTAGAGTGCACACCTGGTATGCATCAGACCCTGGGCTCAATCCTTAGCACCACAGAAAGAAAGAAAGAAAGAAAGGAATAAAGGAAAGAAGGAAGGAAGGAAGGAAGGAAGGAAGGAAGGAAGGAAGGAAGGAAGGAAGGAAGGAAGGAAGGAAGGAAGGAAGACTTTTGGACCATTAAACAAAAATTCTTCACACCTATGAAAGTCAGAATAACGGTTTCCCAAAGATGATCACTTCCTAGAAGTCCCTGGAGTTGGTGAATATATTATCTTATATGCTAAAAGAGGCTTGGAGATATGGTTAAGAGTACAGATCTTGAGTTGAGAAAATTACCTTGCATTATCCACCTGGGGTGCAATGTAATAGCAAAGATCCTTGTCATTGAGAGAGACCAGGAAACAAGAATCAGACAGATACAGCACGAGAAAAACTGGATTCATCCAAGCATGGTAGCGCATGTCTGTATGTAATACAAGCAGCTGTGGAGGCTGAGACAGGAGGATTCCAAGTTCAAGCCCAGACTTGGCAACTTAGGCCCTAAACAACTGAGCCAGATTCTGTCTCTAAATAAAAATTGAAAAGGGCTGGGGATATAGCTCAGTGATAAAGTTCCTGATACAAAAAAAAAAAAAAAGAGGAAGAAGAAGAAGAAGGAAAGAAAGACCAGAAAACTGGATCAGTATAGTTAGTTTTGAAGATGGAATGGGGAAGAACTGAGAAGCTGGAAAAGACAAAGAACCAGATTCTCCCCCTGGGACTTCCAGAAAGAAAGACAGCCCTGATGACTCTTTGATTTTAACCCAGAGAGACCCTCATCAGACTTCTGACCTACAAAACTATTAAAAAAATGTTACTTAAAGCCACTGAGCTTGTAGTAATTTATTACAGAAGCAACAGGAAATTAATACAATGCCTCTTGGCTTTATTAAATTATTTTTGCAAAACAACTGAGGGACATTTAGTGCATATATAGCATACATACTAACAGGAAAGAACAAGAGCAGCTTACTCAAGACTCTTCTGGCTTGTTACACATTTGTGTCAAGTGTACAGAAACTCAAATCATGAAGGTCATACCCGGATGGGCATTGAAAACCATCTAATACAAACACCTCTGTATGTGCTCAAGAAATCCCTTGAATTTGACAAAGCTGGCAAGCTGCTCACAAACAAAGGCCAGAAAATGCTGTGAGAAAGTAACTTGAACATGTTCCAAACAAGGACCAGGAGAAAAAAATGTATACTTGGCATACAGAAAATAATGTTCTATGTAAAGATTGACTGCAGGACCTTAAACATTCCTTTAGAATTCATTCTACTTTTCACGGTAGGCCACTTATTTGGCATGATTTTAGCAACCAGAAAAATCTGAGCATCCCCCTACCCCCAATAACTTCACACTTCTTAATACTTAGATAGTTCACCATTACTTAAGGTAATTTTCTCTGTTATAATGGAAGCAATCTCAGGAAAAATAACCATATTGACCCCCTATTATTAATATTGATATTTAATTAAGCTTCTTGATTCTAGAGAGCAAGTTATACCACTATTGTCCATAAATAACTTACGTAAAATAATGCAGTTTCCTAAAACTTTTTGTGAATAAGATAAAAAAACTTTCAATAAATTTTCCAAAAATTATAAATTCAAAAGGACAATTTTTAAAGGAAGGTCTGTGTAAGTCTTTTCTACAACCTGCTGACACTTGCTCTTTGCAAATTCTCTTGTCCAAGTTCAGGATGACTATTTCTCTTCATTAAAGGAAATTAGTTTCCTATTTGCAAATGGATACTGATTTCTCAATGAGCATAATTTACAGTTTTCCCAGATTATTAATTTTAAAAAATTCATTTATCTTTATATGAATCCAAAAATCTTTTGAAAAGAATTCAAAAACCTCTAAACTTAGCTCTAACTGCCATTATATTTAAAAGTACAGCAACATGATCTTGCTATAAAATGGAAAGATTTGCCTGGTGGCAAGGTTAAAATTGTCGTATTTTTAGGCCATGAATTTTAACATTCTCTGGAGAGACAGTCTTGGAATGACATCCAAAATCAAAACAGGAAATAAACAGGGTCATTTAATTAAAGTACAAAGTGGTTTTATGTATTTTTTTGTTTTGTCCAAAATGTCTCTACCAAAACATGATCTTTCTGAGGCTGAGACATGATTCACCAACCTTGAGAAGCACATTTAACAGTACACATGTCTGTAGCATGGGTTTGTAAGCATTCATATTTTTGATATTCCAGATTTTTCTACAAAATTTAATTGGGGATTCAAGATAATCAGAAAGATTTCTCTATTGAGAAAATTAAGATTTATGAAATGCATTAATATTTTCAGGCAAAAGGAAAATGGAGTAAAAATTACAAAGACAGGTAAAGACTGTGAATATTTCATTTGCCAAAACTCACTGAAAATTTAATTTAACTTTACTAAAGAGATAGGGTAGTAAAACTGAATCATGCTGATAAATAGAGACAGCATAACCCACATGTTAAACATAGTACAGATATTGCAAATGAACCTGAGGACGGCTACATTTTCAAATTAAATATGTTTTTGAGCAGAGAAAAAAATGAAAAATTCTTCTAAAGGCAACTAGTCATTGATCAAAGTATTCTATGATATAGGAGTTCACATGATTTCCTTCTGAAAAGGAACAGTCACATATTACTAAGAGACCAGGTTTCAAAAATAATATGAAGCTTAACATTCAGATCAATAGGCTGCTGCTTCCAACTTCAATTAACCTAGCTTATCCAAGCAAGGGTTCTTTAAAGCTATGGCAAGTGAACTCATAAATAAGCACCACAGATACAATCATCTACCATAGATGAAATGGAATGTTCTGCAGAGACAATGAGGACAGTAGGTTTCAGGCAGCAGATTCAGGAATCAGATCTGTTTTCTAATAAAGATATTGCCTTTAGGCAAGTTTCTTTACTTTCCTGAGTTTTCAAGTACTCATTTGAAAACTGATGCTAATAATAGTACTTACTTCATGGGTTAGGGTAAAAATTATAGAGAATATGTCACATAAAACATTTAGGGCAGTGTTTGACACAGATTAAAGTGCTCAACAAAATCTTTCTGAAATGATGATAAACAGAGTTATTATTATCAATTTAATGCTCCCTTGAGAACACAAGGTACTTAGAAACTCACAAATTCAAACCTCACTTTTAGAAGCCATTTTACCATCATTTTAAAAAACAGATTAATTAGCTTTGAACTCTATAATTAAAATGACATGGCCTGAGAATTTATCTGATATTCACCCTTAAAAGTTACATACTTTCACACAGAATATTTGTCCAAATTTTTTTTGTTTTAATTTTTTTAAAAATTCCATTATATCTACTTCTCTTTTCTCTGTCAATCTCCGAGTGGCCTTTGGCCAAAAGCTATAAAACTCTGACCTAAAAATTGCTGCTCTAATCTTAACTGCATCCTGAAATAGTTTTAATGGAACTTGGAATCTCAAAAAATCTCAGGGTTGGGAAGGATCTCAAGTACCATTTACTATGGTTTCCTTTCACCTCATTCAACATCTACAACATCTGCAGTAAGCCATCACTGAGCTTTTAGCAAAACCCCACTAGTGATTAAGACTACCTCTAGAGGGAGACTTTTGGGCCCAGAGCAAGGCTCCCTGGCCCAGGAGGTAGGTCTGGGCCCCTGGGAATGTTGCAGAGGAGGGCTGCCCAGCCCAGGCAGGTGGTTCTGGATCGAGGGGAACTTCTAGGAGGGGAGTTGACCAGCAAGACATCCCCACCAGGTTAATCTTCCCCACCGGGCAAGGCTTTCCCACCAGGGAGGTAGAACCAGAGACACAGGCCCAGATCAGATGTGCCCCAGTCTGCCATCTAGTCCCCCTTTGGCTGACCATCAGTCAACAAGTGGAGGTGCCTCTGCCCACTGACAGGGAATATACCCCACCTGAAGGCCACTACCCCTAGAGGGGCAGCTTCCTAGTGAAGCACCACATTATCAAGTTCCTCTAAGACTTCAGGCTACTGAAAGCTAAGAGGTGAGTTATTGGAAATCTACAGAGAAAATATTAGTCAACAGAGGAAATCTGCAATATCCCAGAGTTTCACAACTAGAGAGGCAGATACCTGAGCAATATGAGAAAACAAGGGAAGAAAATGTCCCAAACAAACCTAGATGGTATAGCAATAAAATCCAATGACAGCATGGCAGAAGAAATGTCAGAAAGGGAGTTCAGAATGTACATAATTAAAATGATCAGGGAAGCAAACAAGGAGATGAAAGAGCAAATGCAGGAATTGAAGGATGAGATAAAAAAAAACAAATGCAGGAATTGAATGATCGCACCAATCGACAGTTAAAAGAGCAAATACAGGAAGCAAAAGATCATTTCAATAAAGAGTTAGAGATATTGAAAAAAAACAAATAGAAATCCTTGAAATGAAGGAAACAATAAATCAAGTTAAAAACTCCACAGAAAGCATAACCAATAGGATAGATCACCTGGAAGACAGAATCTCAGACATTGAAGACAAAATATTTAATCTTGAAAACAAAGTTGACCAAACAGAGACAATGGTAAGAAATCATGAACAGAATCTACAAGAATTATGGGATATCATGAAAAGGCCAAATTTAAGAATTATTGGGAATGAGGAAGGCACAGAGAAACAAACCAAGGAATGAACAATCATTTCAATGAAATAACATCAGAAGATTTCCCAAATCTGAAGAATGAAATAGAAAATCAAGTACAAGAGGCTTATAGGACTCCAAATATACAAAATTAAAACAGACCCACACAAAGGCACATTATAATGAAAATACCTAACATACAAAAAAAGACAGAATTTTAAAGGCTGTGAGAGAAAAGAATCAAATTACATTTAGGGGGAAACCAATATGGATATCAGCAGATTTTTCAATCCAGACTCTTAAAGCTAGAAGGGCCTGGAACAACATTTTTCAAGCCCTGAAAGAAAATGGATGCCAACCAAGAATCTTATACCCAGCAAAACTTACCTTCGGATTTGATGATAAAATAAAATCCTTCCATGATAAACAAAAGCTAAAAGAATTTACAAAAAGAAAGCCAGCATTACAGAACATTCTCAGCAAAATATTCCATGAGGAAGAGATGAAAAACAAAGAAGCAAATCAGCAAAGGGAGGAACTATTCTAAAGGAATAGTCAAATAAAGGAGTAACCAATTTGTGTCAAAAAACAAAAATAAGCCAAATGACCAGGAATACAAATCATATCTCAATAATAACCCTGAATGTAATGGCCTGAACTCATCAGACAAAAGACATAGATTGGCAGATTGGATTAAAAAGAAATACCCAACAATATGCTGCCTATAAGAGACTCAACTCACACAAAGAGATACCCACAGACTAAAGGTGAAAGGATGGGAATAAACATACCATGTACATGTACTCAGCAAAAAAGCCGGAGTATCCATCCTCATGTCAGATAATGTGGACTTCAAGCCAAATTTAGTTAGAAGGAATAAGGAAGGACATTTCATAGTGCTTCAGGGAAACATAAATCACCAAAACATAACAATCATAAATATCTATACCCCAAATATTGGCTCATCCATGTACATAAAACAAATCCTTCTCAATTACAGAAATCAAATATACCACAACACAATAATTTAGGTGGTTTTAACACACCTCTCTCACCACTGGACAGATCTTCCAAACAAAAATTGAACAAAGAAACCATAGATCTCAATAACTCAATCAATAATTTAGACTTAATAAACACATATAGAATATACAATCTAACAAAGAGTGAATACACTTTCTTCTCAGCAGCAAATGGATCCTTCTCTAAAATAGACCATATTTTATGCCACAAAGCTAATGTTAGCAAATACAAGAAGATAGAGATACCTCCTTGTTTTCTATACCTTGTTTTCTATCAGATCATAATGGATTGAAATTAGAAATAAATGACAGAATAAAAACCAGAAACTACTCCAACACTTGGAGATTAAATAATACACCATTGTATGATGAATGGATAACAGAAGACATCAAGAGGGAATTAAAAAAAATTCTTAGAGGTAAATGAGAACAAAGATACATCATATCAAAATCTCTGGGACACTATGAAAGCAGTACTTAGAGGAAAATTTATTTCATGGAGTGCATTCAATAAAAGAAGAAAAAAATCAACAAATAAATGACCTAACACTACAGCTCAAAGCCCTAGAAAAAGAAGAACAGAGCAACACTAAAAGTAGTAGAAAACAGGAAATAGTTAAAATCAGAGCTGAAATCAATAAAATTGAAACAAAAGAAACAATAGAAAAAAATTGACAAAATAAATAGTTGGTTCTTCAAAAAAATAAACAAAATTGATAAACTCTTACCTACACTAACAAAGAGAAGAAGAGAGAAAACTCAAATTACTAAGATTCAGGATAAACAAGGAAGTATCACAACAGACACGAGTGAAATACAAAACATAATTAGAAGCTATTTTGAAAATCTATACTCCAACAAAATAGAAAATCTCAAAGACGACAACAGGTTTCTACAGACATATGAATTACCTAAACTGAACCAGGAGGACATACACAATTTAAATAGATCAATTTCAAGTAATGATTTAGAAGAGGTCATCAAATGCCTACCAACAAGAAAAGTCTGGGACCAGATGGGGTCGTAGCCAAGTTCTACAAAACCTTTAAAGAAAAGCTCATTCCAATACTCCTCAAAGTATTCCATGAAATAGAAGAGGAGGGAACCCTCCCAAACTCATTCTATGAAGCCAATATCACCCTGCTACTTAAACCAGACAGAGAGACATGGAGGACAGAAAATTTCAGACCAATATCCTTAATGAACATCAACACAAAAATTCTCAACAAAATTTTAGCAAATTGCATACAAAAATACATTAAAAAGATAGTGCACCATGATCAAGTGGGGTTTACCCCAGGGATGCAAGGTTGGTTCAACATTCGTAAATCAATAAATGTAATTCACCATATCAACTGACTTAAAGTCAAGAATCACATGATTACCGCGATAGATGCAGAAAAAGCATTTGATAAAATACAGCATCCTTTCATGCTCAAAACACTAGAAAAAATAGTGATAGTGGGAACATTCCTTAACATTGTAAAGGCCATCTATGCTAAGCCCATGGTCAATATCATTCTAAATGGTGATAAACTGAAAGCATTCCCCCTAAAAACTGGAACAAGACAGGGATGTCCTCTTTCACCACTTATATTCAACACTGTCCTTGAAACTCTATCCAGAGCAATTAGACAGACCAAAGAAATTAAAGGAATACAAATAGGAAAAGAAGAACTCAAACTATCCCTATTTGCTGATGACATGATTATATACTTAGAGGAACTGGGAAATTCCACCAGAAAACTTTCAGAACTCATAAGTGAATTCAGTAAAGTAGAAGGACATTAAGATCAATGCTCGTAAATCTAATGCATTTTTATACTAAGTGATGAATCTTCAGAAAGAGAAGTTAGGAATACTACCGCATTCACAATAGCCTCAAAAAAAAAAAAATACTTGGGAATCAATCTAACAAAATAAGTGAAAGACCTCTACAGTGAGAACTACAGAACACTAAAGAAAGAAAGTAAAGAAAACGTTAGAAGATGGAAAGATCTCCCATGTTCTTGGATAGGCAGAATTAATATTGTCAAAATGGCCATACTACCAAAAGGGCTATACAGATTCAATGTAATTCCAATTAAAATCCCAATGATGTACCTTACAGAAATAGAGCCAGCAATAATGAAATTCATCTGGAAGAATAAGAAACCCAGAATAGTTAAGGCAATCCTTAGCAGGAAGAGTGAAGCAGGGGGCATCGCAATACCAGAACTTCAACTATACTACAAAGCAATAGTAACAAAAACAGCATGGTATTGGTACCAAAATAGACAGGTAGATCAATGGTACAGAATAGAGAACACGGACACAAATCCAAATAAATACAATTTTCTCATACTAGACAAAGGTGCCAAAAATATGCAATGGAGAAAAGATAGCCTCTTCAACAAATGGTGCTGGGAAAACTGGAAATCCATATGCAACAGAATGAAATTAAACCCCTATCTCTCACCCTGCACAAAACTCAACTCAAAATGGATCAAGGACCTTGCAATCAGACCAGAGATCCTGCATCTTATAGAAGAAAAAGTAGGTCCAAATTCAACATGTCGACTTAGGTTCAGATTTCCTTAACAGAACTCCCGTAGCACAAGAAATAAAAGCAAGAATCAATAACTGCGATAGATTCAAACTAAAAAGCTTTCTCTCAGCAAAATAAAACTATCAGCAATACGATGACAGAGCCTACAGAGTGGGAGAAAATTTTTGCCACTCATACTTCGGACAGAGCACTAATTTCCAGAATATATAAAGAACTCAAAAAACTCTACACCAAGAATACAAATAGCCCAATCAACAAATGGGCTAAGGAAATGAACAGACGTTTCACAGAAGATGTACAAGCAATCAACAGATATATGAAAAAATGTTCAACATCTCTAGTAATAAGAGAAATGCAAATCAAAATTACCCTAAGATTCCATCTCACACCAATTAAAATGGTGATAATCAAGAATACAAGCAACAATAGATGTTCGTGAGGATGTGGGGAAATGGTACTCTCATACATTGCTGGTGGGCTTGCAAATTAGCGCAGCCACTCTGAAAAGCAGTGTGGAGATTCCTTAGAAAGCTTGGAATGGAACCACCATTTGACCCAGCTATCCCACTCCTTGGCCTATACCCAAAGGACTTAAAATCAGCATACTACAGAGATGCAGCCACATCAATGTTCATAGCTGCTCAATTCACAATAGCCACATTGTGGAACCAACCTAGATGCCCTTCAATTGATGAATGGATAAAGAAACTGTGATATATAGATATAGATATAGTAATATTCCATTATATATATATATACATTGTGTGTGTGTGTATATATATATATATATATATATACAGCCATAAAGAATGATAAAATTATGGCATTTATTATGGCATTTGCAGGCAAATGGATGAAATTGGAGAATATCATGCTAAGTGAGAGAAGCCAATCTCAAAAAACGAAAAGGACAAATGATCTGCTGATAAGCGGATGATGACACATAATGGGGGGTGGTAGGGGGCAAGAATGGAGGAAGGAGGGACTATATAGAGGGGAAAGAGGGGTGGGAGAGATTGGGGGGAAGGAAAAAAATAATAGAATGGATCAACCACTATTACCCTATGTAAATGTATGATTACACAAATGGTATGCCTCTACTTTATGTACAAACAGAGAAAAAAGATCTATCCCATTTGTTTACAATAAAAATAAATTTAAAAAAAAAAGCCTACCTCTAGAGGCACCTTACTTTTAAGCAGTTACAAAAGTTAGAGCAGTTGTGAAGAAGTCACCAAGTATCTCCACAGAAAGAAACAGATGTTTGCCATTCGTTTTTAAATGTAGAATTGCAGTTATATTTCAGGAAGTAACTTAAATGCTCAGCCATATCTCTTCGTGACTCCACTGGGAGTTGTTACATAAGGCATTTCATTTAAAGAATCAATAAGGTGTGAATGAGTGTGGTCTTCTTACAAAAATACAAAGGATGGGTTTTGCTGTAGAATGCAAGGCTTCCCTTAGCATTCTCTTGTCTCCTTTATCCACAAAATGCAAGATTAACACTCACTACTTGGAGAGATTACATGAGATCATCTATATAGAATCCTTAGCAGGCAAGTAGAATGTGTTCAACAAATGGTAGTAAACACTAGAAATAATGCCCAGAAAGCACCTAGCAACATGACTAGCTCTTAGTGCATGTTCCAAAAATGTGGTTACTATTCAATAACCCACTTGTTCATTATCAGACACTTCAATTATTACCTGCCAAAAACTAAAGCTCCACAAGAAGCATTAGCACAAGAAGAGCAAGGTTAAAAATGCTGATATAGCAGGGCAAGAATATAACATTGTTACAGACTTTTCTGATAAGAGGGCAAATTTCACTATACCATGAAATCAGCAGCATGATGGGACCCAATTGATTTACTACAGAGTTAAAGACCATACTGTGTGCAAGTTTTCTATAATCAGGATGTAGAGTCACCAAATTTGGGAAATTTGTAGTATTTCCTTGTCAAAAACAATACAGAAATATTAATTCTACAAAACTGGTTACATAATAATAGCAGAATAAATGATTACAAATAGCTTAACTGAAAACAGCAGTACAGGTCAGATATGCTTCTCCACTGCCTCTCAGGTCTACCCACTGCCTTCTACAGTGCCATCACCTTCATCAGCCTGTGAGCTTATGCCTGCAGTGCCCCCCCGATTCTCTAGCCTCCCATTTCTACTCAGCCTGAACACAGATGCTGGATGACAGAAACCACCTTTCTCAGATATCAATGCCATTTCTTTGCTCAGAAATTCTCCAGGAATCCCCATTACTCATCTCATCCGGTCTCATCTCCTTGGACTGGGGCTTCCAGCTTAGGTTCTCTTCCACCATCTCCCCCTGTCTCCTAACAACCTCTTGAACTCACCTCCAAGGATTTGGAAGGAATTGCTTCCAACCATCAGCCCACCAGTTTCTGCTTTTACTCTTCCAAGTCTTGGAATTCAATTCCTGTAAGAATTCCTGGACACACACCTTTTACTGTTCACTCTCTCCTTCAGCTTTTGTTCATTCTATTTGCATTATATTAATGTTCTTTTTATGTTGCTATCAAAGAGCTTGAATCCTCATGGATGCATGGATATTGTTTATCCCAAAGCTATTGGATTATCCTTTCATGACTAACTTTGTCCTTCATTTCATACACCAGCCTTAAAGCCATGGCTTGAAGAATCACAGAGCTCCAGTTCTTTGGAGGATTTATAAATACTCTTCCTGAGTGAGGAGGCATCATCCCAATGTCCTCTGTTGTGTCTCTCTTCTGCAAGATGCAGGGAGTTCATGGTTGAAATAATTAAGGGGACAGAGTGCCTGAATGTCCTGCCAATCTACTACAAATAATACCACATTGATACCATTCACTATTCACAAATTGTACTTACATTTATTATTTAATTTCATTCTCAAATAAATTAATAGCCCACCCCTCCAAATTAGGTACCATTGGCAAAGAGAAGAAAGAATCCCAGCTCCATTGAAAATAAGCCCAATTCTTTTCCACCACTACACCATACTGTCTCTCCAAAGAGAAGCTCTCTCCTTCCTCCTGGTCTGCAAGGGGACCCTGTCTGCTCCCCACAATGTTGTCCTGATTTTCTTTGCTATCTTTTCCTCCAACATTCTTCTTTATGTGTACCTTCACACAGTTATTCATTAATATCACAAGCTGGGATCTAGCTCACATCTGTACTCCTCTCATTCCAAATTTGACTGGAAAAAGCAATATCATCAATGAGCTTTCTCTATGTATCTCTCAATTTTTAAATGTATTTTAAAGTATCACTTATAATATTTCTCATTCTTTAAATGTATGCTTCTATGTACTTTGCATATAGTATATCAGTAAATACACACTCATTGAACCAAATAAAAGATTCAAATAAGTTTTAGTTTTCACGAACCCAGTAGGAGCAAACAGAGATGAATCCTTAAAATGCTAAATTCGGTGGTCCACCCACCAGGACTCACTCTCTGTCTCTCCCTCCCCCTTTCACCACCAGCACAAATACATATGCTCACTTGAACATATACATGCACACTCATGGGCAGAAGCCAGTTAATTCATACAGCAGATGAATTGTTAACTGGTTCTCTTTAGGAAACCATAGAGTTAGAAGGCATCAGCAAAGGGGTGGTGTGGAATGAGTGTATTTCTAGTCCTTATTGCAGGGGAATAAAAGTCATTGCCCTGCATCCTAAATACTCTCAAGAAAGAGCTTCCACAACCTCTCAAGCTTTCATGTCAGTATTTTCTTTCGATAGCTGGCCTAACTCATGTTGTACAGGAGTGAAGCTGCATTGAAAAAAGTTTGACTCCAATATACCCATTATGTTGAAGAGAGCAGAGAACAGAGTTGAACAAACAAGCAGAAGCTACATACTGGAGGATGTTAACTTCTAGACTATTCTGGGCTAAGAAAAGCAATTAATTAAACTGCAAGGAAGAGATACAGTTTTAGTTAAAATGATCAAAGCATTACATATACATATATAATAAATATAATATATGTAAACACACACATGCACATACATATAGGCCGACTGTTTCTGAAGTGCTCCACTGGAAATCCCCCTTCCCAAAATGTATCTTGTGTTCTGAGTGTGAAGCTCATAGGTGCAAAGCCAACTGCTACTACAGAAATAGCTACTTTCAATGGATTCAAGTTATGTTTGGCAAAAATGACACTTTTTATTGAGGCTTTCAGTTTTTTCTTCTTTTTTTAGCATTTTTTGAAATAGAATGTTCAAAATATTCCTACTGCTGTGGCTGGTTTATGCTTAAAACAGTTTCTTTCTACTTATAACATGCTAATGTAATTTGACTATGCAAACTGCAAATTTTAATTGTTTTGTATTTTGAATAAGTTCTTCCTTAAAAATCTCTTGCTCTCTATGTATGAATATGGATTTTAAAAAAAAAACCAATCATTTAACTAAAATGATTTTTACTTGGTATTTTTTTTTCCTTTAAGGGGCCAAAAATGGAGGGATTAGGGAGAAAGTAGAAAGAGAAGAAAAAGAAGATAGCTTTGGTTGGTTTCATGGTTGTGATAATAGCTCTTCACAGCTAACGCCCTGCATAACACACTGCCACCCTTATGCTCAAATGAAAAGCTGTGAAAGAATAGAAAGGCATAAAAATATTCTGAAAATTGCACTAGCCTGAAGAGTCAACTAGCTCCTTACCCTAGCTGTACCACTGGCAAATTGTGCATCTTTGAGTTAGTCACTTAACCTCTCTGGATCACACTCACAAATAACTGAAATCAGTTTTCATATCTATTTTACTCCAAAACCAAATGTTCTTCCCATCACATTGCCCTGCATATCATGGTGTAAAATATGCAAGGCAAAACCTATGGGTATCAGATAGTTGATGAGAATAATGGGAAGTTGGCACAGAGATCTAAAATCATTGTTCCATGTCGTCAGTTAATGAAGGATTTTGGTAACTGTTGAATCAAAATTAAGCTCTTATGCTGCCAAGTGGAAGCTCACAGAGCTGTTGCAATTTTTTACTCCAATTTCTGCTAAATACAACCCAGTATATATTGAATGATAGTATATGTGCTGACAGTGTTTTTAAAAATCAGTCCCTATACTGTATTAAAGCAATATAGCATTCCTATGAATTTGGGAAAGTGGAAATTACTTCACCAGATTGACACTAAAGTCATATTATTGTGGACATAAATATGTATAAGAGCAACCTAAAGGAGATGTTAAATTTGAAATACTACATTTAGTTCTCTAATTTTAACTCACGCTAATTTTCCTAATATATAATCGAAATTAAATATCTGAAAAGAAAAAAAGAACGCATCTGGCACTTTAAGCAACAAACACACCCAGATCTGGTTCAAGCCTCATAGGTCACAATAGTTTTGTAAATTTTAATGAGTAGCATCTCTGGCAAATGTGCTTAGGAATCTAATGAAAAGCAAAAACAGGAGCCCAGATTCAGAAATTCATGAGGATGATAAAATCTGGCAAGACCTTTATTACATATAATATTATTTTTAGTGAAAGTATCTATTTTGAGGTTGTGGGTTTTTTTCCTTCTCTTTTGTTGACTAGAAAAAAGTGGCATATACTATTCCAACAATCTACATTTTTTATTTCTGTTTTAAAACCCAAATGCTTTTGTCTGCTAAGAAATTGTCTAGTATCTGTGGTAAAGTTTGGTTAGACTGTACTCAAGGCGTCGTTTCCTAGGAAACCTTAAGAGGTTTTAAAAGTATCAAATTCAAGAAGCCTCCTGCTTACCCCTGTGATATAGTGATGACTGGGGACTTTGCTGCCAGAGCCCCTGTGCCCAGGGAAGGCAAATAAGACTTGATCAATTACTACCAGGGAAAGGCTGTCAGCTGCCAGACATTCAACACATACACTACTGTACTTAAGCTATTTCGTGACTCACCCTCCCTCTGCAAAACAACAATTTCAGCACAAAATAAGAAAACTACAGTTCAGTTTGGCTCTGTAGGTAGCACACAGAGGCAGGGCAAGAGAAAATAAATCCTCAGTGCTGGTTCTTGACATGGAGTGTGACTTTACCAGAAAGAGCTTCAGATCAGAGGCAAACAACTGGACTCTGCTCTTGACTCTGCAGCTTTCCACCTCTGGGTAAAAAGTATAACCTCTCTGAACTTCAGTGACTGTTTAACTTTTGCTGGTTTTTATTGAGTTCATTCCTTATTTTTGAATTTTGAGTTTCTTTTGATATCCTTTCATGAAGTCATTTATCAGATATATCATTTGCCAGTATATTCTCCCAATCTATGACTTCCCTTTTAATTCTCACTTAAATACAAAGATTTTAATTTAACAAGATCCAACTTACTAATTTTCTCTTTTATGAATTATGTTTTCAATTGTAACATCTGGGGAATCATTGCTCTAACCCATGGGCACCAAATTTTTATCTTATGTATTCTTCTGAGGGTTTTATTTTTAGTTTTTTCATATGAATCTATGGTCCATTTTGAGTTTTTTGTACATATTATATGAGCAATGGATCAGGTTTTCCAGATGGATATCCAATTGTTCCACCACAATTTGTTGAAAAGAATACCTGTTTCCACTGAATTGTCATTGCATATTTGTCAAAAATATTTTGTCCGTGAGTGTGTGTGTGTGTGTGTGTGTGTGTGTGTGTGTGTTTTGGCCCTTAATTTTATTCCATTATTCTATTTTTGCAAAACCACACTGCTTTGCGTGTGTGGTTTTATAATAAATCTTAAGTATAATTAATCCTCACACTCTATTCTTCCTTGAAACATTTTCAGGGGACTGTATTAAACATGTGTTTAATATAACATATTAAAATATTAAAAATATTTGAGGTGCTTTGCATTTACATATGTGTTTTAGAATCAGTTTGTCAATTTCCACAAATATGCCCACTTGGATTTTGATTGGTACTACCTTGAAACTGTGGATTAATCTGTAGAGAACTGACAACGATATTGTGAATGACACATGATAACATTATACTTCTCCATTTATTTTTCTTTCTTTATCTCAGCAGTGATTTTTATTTTCAGTTTATAGGTTTTTCACATCTTTTGTCTGATTTATCCCTAAGTAATTCATATTTTAATAGCAGCATAAAAATATTTTTGTTTCAACATTCAGTAGTACAAATAGAAATGCAATCTATTTTGCCTATCAAGGGTGTACCCTGCATCTTTGTTAAGTCAATACTTAGTTCTAGTAGCTATTCTGTAGATTCCTTCAGATTTTTTTACATCTATAATGTTCCCTGCAAATGAAGTTATTTCACTTCTTCATTTCCAATCAGGCTACTTTTTTTCCTTGTGTATTGCACTGGCTAGGACCTACAGTTGAATAGAAATGGAACCTTATTTCTACTCCTGATCTTATAGGGAAAATATTTCAGTCTTTTCACTGTCACTGGCAGCTGTGGGAATTTTGTAACTGCCCTTCCTCAGTTAAACAGGTTCCCTTTTATTCCTACTGAGAGATTATTATTGGGAATGGATATTGCTTTTTGTCCAGTGCTTTTCCTTTGCCCACTATAGTCATATAGGGTTTTTGATTTTTGGATTTTTTTGTTTGTTTGTTAATTTGGAGAATTATAACAATTTCTTTCAGACTATAAACCAATCTTATATTCATGAGATAAAACCCAATCAACCATGATGAATGATCCTTTTTGTATTTTTTTATAATCCATTAGCTGAAAACTTTTTGCATTTATGCTCCTAAAGGATATTGGTCTGCAGTTTCTTTTCTTCTAATGTCTCCTCTCATTAAATATCAGACAATGCAGACCTGAAAAATTGAACTGAAAGATACCCCTTCTTTTTGGCATTCTTGAAGAAGTCACTGAGAATGGGGATCATTTCTTCAATGAATATGTGGTACAATTTACCAGTGTAGCCCTCTGGGACTATAGGTTTTCTTTTCAGGAGATTTTTCGCCACAAACTTATTTTCTTCAATAAACATGCTGCTGTTCAGATCACCTGTTTCATCTTGATTAACCTTTTAAGTACTCTGTTCATTTCACATAAGTTGTTAATTTTATTTTCATAAAGATGTTAAAAATTCCTTTTTATAATTCTTTTAATATCTGTAGAATCTGTAAAATAACTCTCATTCCTGATGCTGATCATTTGCGTCTTCTTTCTCTTTACTTTCTTGATTAAGTTTGGCAGTTTCATTAGTTTCATTGATCCAATCAATTAACTCTTGGCTTCACTGATATTTTTCTATTGTTTTTACTGCTTTCTGTTTCGTTCATTTCTGATCCAATTTTTATTATTTCCTCTCTTCTACTTAGTTTGTCTTTAATTTGCTCTTATTTTTCTTGTCACTTGAGATAGAAAAACCTATTTTTCTAAACTTGAAAATCAGATAATGTCATGCCCCATTATAAAATTCTCTTACTAATATCCAACTCCTGTCTGAGCTTCACAGAAGCCTGTTTCCTACTCCCTCTGATTATCCCCCACTGGCTTCCCATTTGCCCACAGTACTTCTGCCCTCAAACACACCCTACTTGTCGCTGCTCTCGGGCCTAGGGCCTTTAACATGCTCTTTCTTCTCCCTGGAACTCTTCTCTCAGATCTTTTCTTGGCTCCCTCTGTTTCATCAGCCCAATCTCAGACCTAATGAAAGCCCCTTCTAGACTTTCAACCCACCATGCTTGGTCATCAATGCGGCACTCTTTGAAACAGTTGTTACTATCTGCATTTGTTTACTTGCATTTGGGTTTGGGGCTAATCCTTTGGTTTCTATCAGCTTTTTGAAAACCAAGACGCTGCTAGCTTTTATGTCTCCAACCGATTGTGCAGTATTAGTAGGTGCTCCAGAAACACTTGGGGACTTCATGAATATACAGACATGTGAAACTGATTTCTCTGATGTCTCCACCATCAGAGTTTGTTATTTCAGTAAAATTTCAATGACATTCAAACTACAACTTAAATCCTTTCTTCTCCCCCACCCCCCAATTTCCTAACTTCACTCTGGAGTTCCTCCAAAGGTAGCAAGGCCTTTATCTGTGGAATCTGCTCACTTTATGGCTGGCCCCACAGTGGGCTTTATCTCTGCTGCTGAAGAAGGCAGAGAACTGAGTAAACCTAAGCATGGTGGACATAGATTCCTCCCCTTTTAGGAAAGGAGCTGATTTAAGAAACTGTCCATTAAACTGGGTTAAGTTGGGATTGTGAGTTGAAATTTCATGAGGGAGCTTTTTAGAACTACTCAGTTCAGTCTTGTAAAACTGTGGACATCTGTTTCTCTAGTTCAACCATTCCTTTTTTGAGTCATGTGTTCTTCTGAGTTGTAATTTAATCTTTTCATAATTTTTAATCACACTAAAAATAATTTTAGTGTGATTAAAAATTATTGGGAATTTTCTTTAAGTGCAGGTACATTATCACACACGTTTTAACCTGGTAACTAGTAGAATTTCAACAATCCTGTGAGGTGTGTAGTATTATCATTGCCATTATATTCTGAGGATACTGAGGCTCAGAAAAAATTTTAATAACTTGTTCAAAATTCATTAATTATTTAACTTTGAAAAGTTAATACTCAACAGTTATCTAATTCCACTGCTCTTACCTAATCATTACTTTCAACTGTATCCCTCCCAGAGTGGGAATCATTTTGGGAGACAAAAACCTGACATTTTCATTGCTATTCTTCAGTTGTCTCCTATGCAATAGAAATTCAGTAAATATTTATTGAACTGGCTCTTACACCAAATCATATATTCATTAGTTTTGCTTTAATTTGTCTTTCAGATAAATGTCATACAGCACTACATCTTTCATAATGGTATCCATAGTGTAGTTAATGTTTCTCGTTGTGTCTTCCCAGAAACAATAAGAAGACACGATTGAGTAACATCTTCAATAAAATTGACTGACTTAGTAATTACATGTTGTCAGATCCAGAACAATTTTTAATTTTTCTTTATAATAGGAAAATAAATGTAAAACGTCTGTTTGTTCCTAATTACCAGAATTAGGGTGACAGTTTATTGAGCACCAGTGCTCTTTTTTTAAAATGAAGAAATGTTTCAAAATGCATAAAATTACGTAAAATGCTATAAACAGACACCCACAAAGCCACTAGTCAATTTTGGCAAATTCTAACATTTTGCAATATTTGATTCAACTCTTTTTCTTTTTCCCTCTTGCTTTCTCTCTCTCTCTCTGAATCACAAGGAATTTGCAAGCTAACATCTCACTCCTCATACCCAATACCTCCATCTCTCTTTACATAATATCCTGTATCCAGGATGGGAGGTAATTTTGAGGGAGATTGTATAATTGCACTGCATTTTTCCATAACCAGTAAGTAGTAGTTTGTAATGTGACATTTCACATAAGAGGTATCACACTGGCATATTCTTTAGCTACAACTTTATTCACTCACAATTTTTTTTCAAATTTACCCATAAATTACCATTGAATAAATTTTAATTAAATAAAACACATTTTTTAAAAAGCAAGTGCAGCTTTATATAAAAAATCAAAAATGTATTGCAAAGTTTTCCCATTTCCCTTCAGTTTCTTATTTGACTTATGCAACTATCTCTTGTCACTCATTATTTTGCCAGTAATGCCTTTCCATGTCATGACATATTTTAATTTGCTTTTGTTTTTAAAAAAGTTATACATGAAAATGATTTAAAGAGTCAAATCATTCCACAAAGTTTGTTACAACAGACTTTCCCCGCTAGACCTGGAGTCTGTGTCCTAGAATCACTTTCAAAGATTTTTAAGATGATTTTGTTTTCTTCCATTGATCTAGCAGACTTATATTTCTACTTTTCGTTTTGCTTTAGCAATTATGTATCCACTTCTTACTATGAAATAAAATAGTTCAGACTCTTTCTCCTTCCTGTCATCCCACCACACATTCTCTCCCTTTCTCTCTCTCCTTCCCCCGAAATCTGTGTAGCTCTTCCTTCCAGTATTATAAGACATCGAGATGGCTTGAAAAGTATTATTATGACCATATTCATGTTTTCTTTAAATTTTAACTATATAATAGCTTTATTTTATTTCCAAGAGCTAGTTCTGAGTTATACAAATTTTTCCTTCTTTAAGCAGTATCATCTTCTTGTTTCACATGTGCAAAATTTCTCTTTTTCTCTGAAATTACTTGTAATAGATGGTTGTTTTAAAAATTCCCTTCCTGCATAGTTTCTGTCTGCTCTCAGTAGCTATTTTCTGTGCTGTGTGTTTGTGTGTGTGTTGTGTGTATGTGTGTGTGTATGCATGCACATGTGCATGTGTTTCACATTATATGCTTTACTTAAATATCTTGTGAAACTTGATTGATATTTAACCTTGGTTATTTAAAATGTTGAATAGAGAAGGACAAGAGGAGACTCAGCGGAAATTCTGGGGAAGGATATTGGCCAAATTATGTTGTTGTATTGTGTGCATATATGAACAAGTAACAACAAATCCCACCATTATGTACAAATATAATGCACCAATAAAAATGTAGAAAAATAATTTTTAAATGATGATTAGAAGCTCTGTCTTGTTAACTGTGGCCCCTGTCACAAGGTTATCTTCCTACTGTTTTCTTGCAGAATCTCAAGTCAATGTAGTCAGTATTTTTAAGCCCACTCCTGCCCCGTTTAATCAACTAAATTTTCCTGAAATGATGTTTCCAATACGCAATTCAGAGGAAATGTCCCTGGTTATTATTAATGTACTATGATTTGGATGGAGATAAAGCTTGGGAGATTTCTAAATTCTGTGGTAGACTTCCATTTATTCTGCTATTTAGAATTCAGGGTCGATACCTTCATCTCAGTCCAGTTTCTCCATGTCTAGAAGCCCTTTATTTTAAAGTTGCAGATAATCACCCAGACTCCTATCAGAAGGAGAAAGAGCAAGCTTAAATTATCAGAACTTGTTGTGCTAGTTTTAAAGTCATTAAAAATTAAATTATATAAATGGGCAAATGAAATTTATGAAAAACAAAAGAAATACAAAACAAACTCATCATTTACTATTTTATTACTATCTACACTCTTGGGGTTTTTTTTCATATCCTATTTGTATGGGGTGTTACTACATAAAGATGTGCCACTCACCTCTCTTCTCACCTGGGTGCTCATGGTGGTAGCTTGAAATTGCCCATGATGGCTATGTTCATGCCACAGAAATAGAAATCAGCACACACTCCACATTCCAACTTTTTTGTAAAAGAAATGCATTTTAAGCAGATGCCAACATTACCAAAATGAAGGAGATCTACTGATTGAACACATTTTACACAAGTCACCTCTTATTACCTCACATTTGCCCCAGACTTAGAGGGAGCTAGTGTCCACAGTTCCTGTAGCTTCTGAAAGTGAAATGGAAATCCAGTTGCTTTTCCCAGTTTTAGTTTTCTTTGGTCTGATAAGTCAGGAGTCTCCCATCCCTTTTCAGCTACTAAAATATTCTCACTGTGATCTCCAATTCTGTTTTCTTGTCCTTATGGAATTGAGCATTAAAAAAAAAAAAAATACTTTGTTTCAGTGACATTTGGGGAAGGAGCAGAAATATGTGCATCTGTTTTATCTTTCATCTTTAACAGTCTGCTTTGGTGATCTGGGACAAGTCAATTCCTGTAACCACTGCAATTGCCCGTTCCTCATTTTGGAAGAAGACTGGGTGTTTATTATCTACAAGTTCAAAATAAAGTAGAGTAGTATGATAACATGACAGAATTTCAGTTTTTGAAAGCAGAATACAAAATACTTGAAACATAAAAAAAGTAATCTGGAGTCAGTCTTGGGGGGTAGTATGTTTATCTGTTGAATCACCATAACAAACTCCTATTTACTTCTTACAATTCTGGAAATTGGGAAACCCAGGATCAAGGTGCCAGGCAGTTTGGTTTCTGGTAAGGGCCCTTCTCCTGGCTTATAGATGGCCACCTTCCTTCATATGACAGAGAGAGAGGGAGAGAGTGTATACTTATGTAAGAGAGCTCTTGGGTACCTCTTATTTTAAGGATGCTAATCCTATTGTATTAAGCCCCTACACTTGGCTACAGAAGTGAGCTAGAAATTACTTTCCTGGCCAAATACCTCTGCATCTTCATGTTGGATCAAAAACACTTTGCATCTGAGACAGGGTCATAGAAAGAATCAGAATCAACATTAGTCCAATCCCAGGAGTTTGTTGAAAGAATGCCTAAACATTGGGCTAATCTCTGGTGAGGATGCTTTTTGTTACCTGCCACATTTGTAACAAGTCCTTAGCATTCCTAGTTGCTGTTCCTCTATCCCTCCTCTGGTCTGGACTCTACATTTCCTTCCTTGCCTCCTAAAGTCTGGGTAACAACTCCATCACTACTTCCTCCATCAGTTATTTTGTTTCTAATCCTCAAGGTTTGAAAGTCTTACCTGCTATTACTCTGAGTGTACTTATTTTAAAGAATTAATTTTGACAGTACCATATACACTAACTAAAGGTTATACTTATTGAAATGACTGTAACAGTTGCAGGAATCTTGATATTCTATGGAGCAAAGAGGAGTTTGCACTTCATTCAGGGTTACATGTAATATGTGGAGAAATCATGGGATTTGGATTGAAAATGTAGAATATTCAACAGTGTACAAAACTGGAAATGAATATCTCCATTAATTTTCATTTCAGTGGCTAAGCATGGTTTCTCAAGCCGACGTCATATTTGAATGATTACATATTCAAAAGTTTTGCAGAATACTCCCTTACAAATTTCAAGAGTCTACAGCATCCATTTCACCATAGACTTGAAATTTCTATGTTCCCTTAATATAATAAATACTTTTTTAAATCACAGGAAGGCATTTTTTTTTAATTGAAAAGGCCCATGGCTGAACCTATCCATGACAAAGTGTGTCATTGAAAAAAAAGAGGATATTCTACAAGTTTCCACAGAAAAGAACATATTCTAATGACAATCTCTTGATAAGGAATATCTACTGGAGTGCCATGCACATAGTGGGCACATGAATGTTCCTCATTACCTTTTCTCCACAGAGCGCTGGGTTAAAAATACCTCAATATAGGTCATCTATCTGTAGGGTAATACTAAGCCATTTCCCTCATGTCAAGTATTTGGAGCTAGGAACACTTTCCCAGGGGATGAGGAACAAAAATTGTAGTTAGACTCCCAAGAGGACCTACAAACACTTTTTTTAAACATTTATATACCCAAAACATTATGTGTGGGGCTGCAGTTGCAGCTCAGTGGCAGAATGCTTGCCTAGCATGTACAAGACTTTGATCCCCAGCAACACACACACACACACACACACACACACACACACACAAACACAAACTAAAAATAACAGACATTATGTATTAAAAACAACTTTGGGAATATACCAATATTATAATGTTAGTTATTAAAACCATGTATGTATGTATTATATACCTAGGTATATAGCTACATATACAGATCAGAAGAGCTCACAGACCATGTTCATGATGCTTTCCATGGAAGGAAAGTTTATTTTCTCCCAGCTAACTTGCAGTAGGGGGATGGAGAGGAGCTAGCTCAAGACTCAGGACTCATGCCAGGATCCAAGAGAGAATTAAAGCACAGAAAGTTAAAAGTTAAAAAGCCTTCAGGGAGAAGACAGTACTCTGTCCTTCCTTCCTGTGGGTTTTCCAAACAGATTAGTGCAGAACTCAACTAAAGTTCTACTTCCACCAGAAGGATAATCTAGATCAAAAGTTGCTGGGAGATAAGCTGCTCTGAGGGAGGGTGGTGACTGCAGTGCTGAGTGGTAGAAAGAAAACTTTGAACAAAGTGGTAAATCCTACAAAAAGGAGATAAAAGGTGAGAGTCAAAGGAAGTGTGTCTGAGAATCAGTCTGCCACAGATAACCAAATAGTCACAGACTCACAGACACCAACAGCACTAAAATATAGTGAAAATTTGATGAGGTTGTAGCCTTGTCAGTTTCTCCCAAAATGGATTCTGGTCCTGGAAAATTTACAATGAAGTTGGCCAGCCAACCTGTGTGCGCCCAAGGTGGGAAGTGAATCAACCAAAACAGATACAGAAAGCAGAACAGACCTTGACCAATAGCCTTGACCAACAGTGGAAGCTGCATCTAGGCTCAGAATAACTGTAGGGGAATACCCACTGCACATACCAGAGTGGTAGTTGTAGAACTTGGGGTGGAGGCTGGAGGGGCAGAATCCTAGACCTAAGGGAACTAGGTTGCCAAAAAGGTGAATGCACTGACATTTGGGGACAGATAATTCCTTGGGGTGAGGACCATCTTTGCATTGGAGGGTGTTTAACACCATCCCTTGCATTTACCCTCTATTCTCAATTGAATCAAATAAAATGTCTCCAAAAGCTGCCAAATATCCCCCTGGGGGCAACATCACTGCAAGTTAAGGGTCACCGTGGTAGTGGACTGATGAAGAGACCTGGCATCTGATAAGTGCTTTCTATCTGCCAGGCCTATTCTAAGTGCCTTACAAATACTATTTTGTTTACTATGATTATTATCCCTATTTTACAGATGGGAGACTGAAGGAACAGAGATGTTAAGCAATTTACCTAAAGTGAAACATAATTGGTAGATCTGAGATTCCAACTGAGAGTTCTACTTCCAGACACCAGCTCTTACCCAGTATACAACACTGCCTCCTGTTCTCCAGCTTCTATCAAAGTGGGACCAGAAGGAAGGAAGATCAGGCTATTGCCATACAAAGTATTCAGTGTCTAAGAAGAGCCTCAGTCTTCAGTCCATAAACAAATGCAGTACAAGTTAATTTCTTATCTTCAGGATTAGACAGATGAGGGATAAGTAACCATGAGTTCATCTCATGAAGCTCTGGTCCCATTTGGAATTCACATCTTTCCTTCTTCCACTTTTTTCCTTCTTCCCTCCAACTCTCCCTCAAGCTGTTGCACCTCAATTGTACTTAAATTTTAAGACTAATTTACTAAATTTATTGATGTATTGCCTATTCCTAATTCTTACATAATGCTATCACGCACGAATCCTTTATGGAAGTAGGTAACATAAACCTAGACACAAACAAATCATAAAATTCCCACGATTAATAACACTACATTTCTACCTTTGAGAAAAACAAAAGATGAAAAACAATGTATGTAAGGTTTAGATCTGCATGCTTTTAGCTGCCAAAAGCCCTCAGTTTTCTTTTTCCCTGATTCAGTTGCCTTCCATAAAATGAGGAATTCCATTTCTTTAAATGTGAATCTCTCTAGTATGCTTCAAACCCTTGATTTACAAAAATCTGACACCTACAAATCTTGTTGGGAGAGTGTGTAAATCTGTAAAGTGCTCAGGCAGACAGCAAGGTAATTTGCTTTGACTGGGAATACAGTTACCCAAGTATCTCGCTGCTCCAATACACGAGTTTGTCTAAAAGCAGCAAAATCGAGCATATCCGTTGGCTGCTATCAAAGAATTCCCTTGAAGTTGCACGGAAAATAACTGAAATTGCAGTTAACTATAAGGTTTCCCTCAGTGAATAAGGCAGAAGTAAGATTGGGGCTATTAATTTTAACTGAAATTGCTTATTTTACTCTTGAAGGCAACTAAGGAAACAGGGAATTACAATAGACACTAGCTGTGCCCAAGTAAATAAAGCCCCTAGCTTGAACCTGAGAAAGTGTGCATTGCTGGCACTTAGGCATTTGATTACAAAAAACACAGAGAGTCAAACCATTTGATCAAACATTTCAGGAGCTGAGGTAGGAAACAGAAACTCTTAGAAAGCTGTCTTTATATGTGCAACAACCATGATTTCCAGGAACAATAATTTAGAACCATCTAGAAACTATCTGTCAATATGGGAAATGAGAAAACACAGAACTAGCCATTAAAAGATCTGAGTTCCAAGCTATGCTGCTTACTAGTGATATAACTGTAGAGCACAACCTCTCTGGACCTCTTTGCCATTAATTGTATAATGAGGCACATGAACTTAGCATTCATTATGACCCTTTTTAACTCTAACCTGATTCTTTTCTCCTCCTTTCATACTGGGGATTGAACCCACGGGTACTTGAGCATTGAGCTACAACTCCAGTTCCTTTTGTCATTATTATTATTTTTAAATTTTAAGACAAGTTCTTACCAAGTTGCTAGGATCTTGCCAAATTGCTGAGGCTGGCCTTGAACTTGCAGTCCTCCTATCTCAGCCTCCCAAATTGCTGGGATTACAGGCATGCATCACCACCCCTGCCTCTAACCTTTGATTCTAAGAAACGGTGCTGTAGTGGAAATTCATTTGTGAATTTGATCAAGTTTTTAAAGTATCCCTGAGCTTCAAGTGCCTCAAATGTTAATTGTGAATGAAGATAGCTTTTAAACATGAAAAACATATAAAATGTAAGTGCTAGTTTCCTTTATAGACTACACTGGTTGATAAACACTTATGTACAAATTCAGAATCAAAAACTCAAAAAGTCAAGGTCTTATAATTTTGCAGGAAATCCACTTGGTCATATAGCCCAATCTGAACTGACCACAAGGCTTTCTGTAGCTCTTATTTTCCCTATTTAGGTAAATACATTTATGTTTGCTTGTGGAATGCTGCCTTAGACACCAAGAGGAAGTCACAGAATCCATGTTACTCTTCAAAAATCTCAATTAAAAATCCACATTCCGATGAATATTGGGACCCAGAGGATTTATGTAAGAATTATAAACCTATTTGATATTATAGATCTTAATTATTCAGCATGTAGTTCAATTTTGGGAACTCCTATTATTTGTAGCTCACAACCAAATGTTACCCATTCAATAAATAATTCATAAGAAATCAAAATATGGAGAACACTGATATATTCCATTTTGTTTTCTAATTGCTAACATCAAGCTTTAATACTCTGTCTCAATTGTTATGCTCAGGCTCAGTGCAAAGAATTGTTAAAGCTGAGAGCCACGAGAGTAAGAGGAAAAACATTATGATGTGAATGCTTTCCATGCCCCAGCCACTAAACTTGTTCCTTTACATGTGTACATTGAGAGTTAAGCCCTACCCTGTAATAGCTTCCAGTCTAGTCAGGAGAGATAGACATCACTCATTGATCACTGCACCTCTTCCATGTGCCAATCACTATACTCTCTGGATAGGTAAAAACTAGGAAATAAATAATTTCAAGTAGTGAAGCACTTTGAAGAAACTAATGTAAGATAATGCAATAGAGAATGTGGAGGATGCAAAGGGACTCTGATTCCACTCAGAGATGATGTCTTTAAGATGGTGACACCAGTATGTGCATATGTGTATATACATATATGATCATATAAATAGATGAAAACATAAATATATGAAATAATAAACAAAACAAGGGAGCTAAGTAACAAAAGAATGCTAAAACTAAAGGAATTTAAACCTACAGGTATCCCAAACAAGAAAGCATTTCAGACTGGTGTGGGCAGAGAAAGCCTCCAGGAAGTGAAAGGTAGAATGGCCTTGAAAAGGAAGGGACACAGCAGTCATAGCACAGGGCAAAAAGGATAGCTCCCAACTCTGAGTTCCTGTTCCCTTGTTCTGGGCATTGGGATGGTCAGCCTTTACCCAAGTTTATGATACATTCTGCCCCACTGATTTCTAAAGTCCTATCCTATTGTTTCAGGGATTCTCGAACTTTATGGCCAATCAGAATCACCTAGATGTGTTGGTAGAATACTGACAGCTGGGCCCCAGCTTCTACATTTCTAACAAGTTCCCAGGTGATGCAAATGTTGCCAGAACAGGGCCCGCACTTTGAGAATCACTTAATCTATTTACAATGTCCTCTGCACCATATATTTGAAATGGGTTCTACAAATAAACAAAATGTAGAAAGAGTTATCAACCCACACAATGATTGATAGTTCAGTTTTAAAATCGGGTTGAACTGAATGCATTTTTATGAAACTGCTCTAATCCTTTGTGTGTATACATATGTATTCTTAATTCCTAATTACCATGTACCTATATGTTTATCCAATCCCATTCCCACATACAAGCATCACACATTTTTATTTACTATTATTTATTTAAATTAGAAAATACAAATTTGGACAATGGAATATATGACTTCCAACCATTTGTGCCAGCTTGAATTTGCAGCTTACTGAAAACACACGAAATTTTATCATCTCCAAAATCCCTTTTATCAACCCCCAGTTAATCCTCAAAATTAGATGACTCTTCATTCTCTCAAACTGAAACTTCACTCCTGGTACCCACACAATAAGAAAGAGAGCTAACAGTGCCACCTCATTTCACTGCTGAATAAGCAACAGATCTGGCAGCATCCCCAATTGGCTTGTAACCCAGAAGCCTTTGCAGCAGGCGAGATTGACTGGCATCAGAGCAAAGGCTTCTGGGGAATACATTCAGTCAGGTAGCAAGTCAGGGTCTTTAGTAAAACAAAGCAGAGTTTCACTGCAGCCACCTAAACAAGAGTCATGTCCCACTGGAATCGATCACCAGCATTAGAGACCATTTAGCCTTCATGTGCTTTTAGCCTCTTTGACATGAGAACTGATCAGGATTCTTCCTGGAAAATAGATTCTACCCTAAAGCGAATTTTAATTGAAAATCATTGATGGAGTCCCCCACTCAGTCATATCTAAAAATCTGAAATTTCTCCTTTCCCCTCAAACTTTGTTAAGTCCTACATTTCTCATATGTAATTGTCCACTCCTTCATGTCATTATTTAAATCTCTCTTTTGTTCTTGCCTCTCTCATTTCACAGAGAGTTCCTTGATCCCTTCCATATTCACCTGAGGAACTGGTGCTTCTTTTTAACTTGTTGAGCGTCTCTTCTTTTAATACTCCATAGCAAAACGTGCTCAGGAACCAAAAAGGCAAGCTGGAGGGGAACTTCAAGGATATATCCCAGTACTGAAGAAAATGGCAAGAACTGGAAAGCAGTAAAAGGTAGAAGCCATACAGTGTGCTTACTACAGCACCACAGGACAAATAACTCTTAAGGTATGAAACTAAATGCATAGACTTTGCATTCAGACATCATTGATTGGGCAAATCACTTCACCTCTCTGAGTGTTCTTTATTTTAATTGTCTCTAAAATGGAGTGAATACTCTCTTTCAGAGGTATTACAAAGAGTAACAAAAAATGCATCTTAATCCCCCAATCCAATGCCTGAACCCAGAAAATATTCTTATTGTTGCTGCTGTGAACCAATTCAGTACCACAGATATATCAGATCTAGGCTCAAAACTAAATTCCCCAGTCTTTGCATTGTTCCATAAACAACCAAAATTTAGTTTGGTCAGTTGAGCTCTTTTAACACTGACAAGATTTAGTGTTTAATATAGTAACAAATGCTCCAGGTTCAAATACAACTTTAAGATTCTAAACTGCATTGAATAAACCATAAATTTACGTCACATACTCATTCCAGTAACTTGATGTCATTTGCAAAATGAAACACCTGTTTATACGAAATATACAGAAAAGGCAAATTTAGGAAGGTAAGAAGAAGTTCAGTGGATTCCTGAGGCTGTGAGTGAAATAGGGAGTGACTGCAAGTGGGGACCAGGTAATTTGGAGAAGTAATGGAAATGTTCTAAAGCTGGATTATGGTGATAGCTACTCAATTCTATACATTAACTAAATACCCTTCTACTGAACATGTGTAGTGGGTGAATTTTATGGTATGTAAATTATATCTCAATAAAGCTGTTAAAATCTTTCTTGTACTACATGACACATTTCAAAATGAACCAGTATTTTCATTTTTATTCTAAAGCTTTCCATTATCAGCTCATCATCATGACTGTCAAGAATTTGTCCAAGACCATTAATGTATTCCTCCACAGACTAACAGGGATGCTATCATTGCTTTTACTCACAATCATATTGTTTTTGAAAAGACATCTTGAGATGCAGAATCAAGGTCATTAACAGAAAACATTTATAAGCTAAGATTATGTTCTGTGTCAGAGAGCTTCTCAGTCTGGACAGCAAATATTCAAGTTGGGAATAGATGGTTTTCAAACAGAAATCCATTATCAGTGAATAGCTTCTATGCAAACATTTCAGGAAACAGAAAAACCACTTTGCTCTAAATATTTCTGATGGATTGAAATCAAATCATTAAAGCACTCAGTCTTTAAAATCTTACTCAAGAGCATCCATTCCATAGTCTATATATTTACAATGGCTGTATGTGTTAAAACAAATGTTAAGAATGTATTATGACAAATTCACAAAATTGTATTTGCAAAGAATGACCACCAAAGAGTCTTCTTTAAAGTACATACCTAATTCCCTAGGGATAATGCAACTATTTTCACTATCATTTTTCACTAGTTTAGTTCAGTTCAAACTTACCAATTCATTCTCAAATTCATTACAGATCTACAACTGCTTGTTGATGAAATAAATAATTATGGAAGTTCAACCTTACCTATGTTCAAGTTTTCTTGTCTATAGTTTAGCCTACACAGAAGTCATGTAGAACTCTTGCTGTCACTCAATCTTCCTCTGAGTCATACCCAACAAAGCCAAGCTGGGTTGCACTGGGCTCTTCTCCAAGACCTTGTCATTACTCTATCTGTTTTTCCATCTCATTCTCTTCTGTTTAGAAATGTTCACAACCCTTTAGTGAAAACTTGTTTCATAAAAATTATGGTAGTAATTTGGGCTGGGGTCGTGGCTCAGTAGTGGAGTGTTTGCCTAGTTCATGTGGGCACTGGATTCAATCCTCAACACCACATAAACAAATAGAGTGAGGGTATTGTGTCCATCTACAACTAAAGGATATATGTTTTTAAAAATTATAATAGTAATTATTACTTCAACAGCAATTATGAAGCCCTTACTCTATTTGGGCACTGAGCTGAGAGACCCACAGACATTATCTCTAATCACAGATGTTATAATTCTCATTTATAATGAGAAAATGGAAACTCAGACAACTATCACAGTGGTAAAGTAGCATTTGTATTAGAACCTATGTGCTTATCCACTGTATGCACTGTGTTCTGCTTATGATTTCCACAAATGTATTATTGAACCACAGGGCTCTGGATTTTCAAGGAAAAGTCATGAATGCATTAAGGCCACACAGAATATGGAAAGGGGTTGAACTGAGCCTGGAAACCTACTGAATTTACAGTGCTGTCACTTAGGCACTATTGGACTTGGGTTATATTGTCTCATCTCTTTGCTATTTCTTTTTCTCACCTGCAAAATGGAGATGAGCTGTCCTTTATTCTCTCAGATGTTTTGAGGTATAAATGAAATCATACACATATTCATTTTTCTAACCAATAAATACAATTTATCAGATCTCATTCTCATCATATGCCAAGGCTACAGCTGCATTGGTACACAGGCCTTCCAGAAAAATAACCTCAGACACTCACAAAAGCATGTGATTAGGTGAGGCAAAAGGTTTTTATATGATTGGGTATTCCCAGGTTCCATCCTGAAGAGCTAAGAGATGATATGAAAACAAAATCAACATTTACATTTTTCCCGTTTTATTTCAGTTAGTGTTGAGGTAAGCATCTAATTAAAAAGTATTTTGCCATGAGTTTGATGGTGCCTGTCATCTCATATATTAAGAACTATGAGACTATTTGGATAATCAAAATGAGCAAGCTATTACCCTAAGCTTGACAGAATTTTGTTAGTGAGAGTTCTGGTTATGTTTGCAAAAATAATTAAGAATTTTAAAAGATTCTCCTGTAACTATTTCCATTAGTTCCATGCTTGTATGTCTTAGCAAACAGTCCCTCTATTTTTTAAGGTTAACCAATTTATATGGTTTTATGTTGCAGAGCTTGAGTCTAGACATTTACTAGACCTGGAGTACAAGTGTGCTTCTTTGGATAGACACTTTACAATCACAGATCATTCAGTTGAGAAGGGACTTTTTAAGTCTCTGCAATCCCAGAAGTAAAAAACTGAAATGGTTTCAGAGATCAGGCAGATAATACAAACAAGGGGCATGAGCTAGATGAAGAGAGTATGGAGTGGTGGGGACTGTGAGGAACTGGGGGACACAGGCAATCCAGCAGACCCACCAGAGCATTCAACTATAATTGACAGACACTTTTCTGGTCAAACCAAATACACCTCTAAGCTCTATGGAACCCAATGACATAAATTTCCTACTTACGATTTTCTTAATTTAAAGAATGAAATATCTTAGGAACAGGAACATGAAGAGACTTCATTTTGTCTTTCATTTGACAAAGAATTTGTTGTGTGCCAGCTCTGTTCTGGGCTCTGAGCATACAGATGGAGCAATGGTGACACTGCCTTGTTTTCATGGCATTTACTATCTTCTAGGGGAAATAGATGTTAACCAAATAATGATCAAAGGACAGAAATTCAAACCCTGATGGACAAGCTGAAAGAAAAGCACACACCACTACAAACTCAAACACTAAGATCTGGGAATGTGAGTCTGACCTATGTGTGCTGGGGCAATCTGTGTGGGAACTGCTCCAGAAAAGGCAGTATCTCCCATGACATTGATTTCTAGGGATAAAAAAATACTTGTGGGTGAGAAGAAGAAACATTTACTACTACATTGCCTTCCAGTAGTTCCTTAATAAATATTTGGTAAATGATTGCACAATAAACAAATGAAAACCAATCCATAGAAACTTTTATTATCAGATCAAAGAAGGAGAAGGTATTTGAAAAAGTTTCTAATAATATTCAATAAATATGCTAATATTAGGGGGAAATAAGTAAGAAAATGAACCAATGACAAAATGAGGGACTGTTTCTTTAAAATGGGAATTTGATTCAATACAAATACCCATGGATTGTTTAAAATTTTTAAATAACAAATGCAAGTACAATATAAAAAAACTTTTTTATGTATTAAACAGCAATAAAATGCTTTAGGCATGAGTAGTTGTATTGGATAACAATTTGAATACAGCTGACATACAGCATTATTGTAAGAATAACTATTGGAATACTAAAAGGAAATATCCCCATGGGTATCCTGGGTACATAGGCATATGGTATGTGACAGATTTCCAAAGAATTATATAAAAGGAACAAAATCACAAAAAGGAAATAGAAAGTACAACTTCTACTTAAAAATGCATTTTGCAACAAATATCTAAATAACATAGTATAAAAGTGAATGAACGTCAGCTCTAGGTTCACAAAGACCTGCATTTGAGCATTTCAGTCTACTGTTTTATTTTAGGCAAATTGTTTAACTTCTCTGTGCCTCATTTTCTCCATCTGAAAAAAATGAAATCATTATAGCACTAGATTATTATGGTATTAAATGATATAGCATGTATGCCATAGACTAAGACAAATAGCTTTAATAATTATCACCATAAATAATTGACCAGTAAAACATGGTTGCAAACTACTACTGCTTTAGTTTTACAGAGAATTTCTCTAAAGAAAAGAGAAATTATATCTTTGTTCAGAAAAGAAAAATAAAAAGATAAAGGGGAAATGAAGAGCCTAGTTTGAACAAGAGTTTTTAATATGTTCTTCCCTTTGTGATGATAAAGCAGTGAATTGAACAGTTAAGGGAAGTCAAGAAGGGAGAGAGAACTTGTCATCAATGATTTGAAGACTCACTAGCAAGAGTTCACCCAGATGTTATTTAATAATCTCTAAGTCCACCTAGCAGAGAATCCCACTCTTGCCAAGACAAATAAATGTATATCTGAGTCCTTTTCCATCCATCAAACTGACAGTAACCCTTAGGAATCCAGAAGATGGAGTACTTTTGTACTACGATAGATGATTTACATGGTACAGGACTTCAGTGGTAGCACCCAAAGATAAGACAAGTCACAGAAGAAAAAGGGTCAGCTGAGAAGGGGAGCCTCCTCTGTGATAAGCAATGTCTTCAAGGAAGGTTCTAGCACTGTTCAGTTTTATTCACTTCTCTGCACATCTTCATGATATTTTCAGGGAAATATTCCAGTATTAGTTCTTTCAATTTCTTCATTTCTTTAGGGTATAGAAGGGTTATCCTGGGTTGCTTAAAATAATCATTAATATGTTATAAGATGAACTATAACTGTTGAAGGAAATAACAGAATACTCCTCAAATATCAGAATTTTCTGGAATAATTTCTTGTAATTATTCATAAATATGTAAACGAGTACACACACATTTAATGTTTCTAAGTGCCTCAGTTCTCCATTTCTGGAAGTTTTTGCTTTAACTAATTTTATTTCAAAGAGCGTGAACTTTTGTCAGTTGTCTATCAAAAAAGAAACATTTTTAAGCAAGACTTTTCTCACTGAAAGTGAAAAAGAGAGGAAAATAAACACATTAATGGCTAATCAAAGCAACAAAAAAGCAAAGACTCGATGAATTCATGAAGTCCATAAACAGTTGACCAGTAGTTAATAAAAAATGATCCATTCACAGTAAGCTTGTTTCAGAGTTACATCCATTCAGTTTTACCCCAACCAGTGCTGCATGAACAAGGAATCCTTTAGTTCTTCATTTCTTTTTTTCCCTACGTAAGAATAGAGGTCTCATACTAAGTTACGCTAAAACATCTGGAAGACAGAATCAGACAAATTATACTTTTTATGTCCTACTTTCCTTTTATGATGAACAACAAAAAAAACCGAAGTGATATTTGAGGACAAGAAAAATGAATATTTCCTGATCAAGGCTACAACTGTTTAAAAAAAAAGTCATAGCATAGTTTCTTTCACAATATTTCTAAAGCTTTTCAGATCTATAACAAGAAACAGTGCTCATATAAATGTTATGCTGGAATTCAGCACTCTATTTCTATAAAGCTAGGTATTAAATGAATGACTAGGAACTTTGAGGTTTTTTTTTTTTTTTTTTTTTTTTTTTTTTTTTTTTTTCATTTTTCACTGTACCATACACTCCAGGGCAGGAGAATTCTCTTAACTGCTCAGAACTAGAAATATTCTATTAAATAAAGCCCATTTGCTCAAAATAAAGAGGGGCTGTGCTGAATGGCTCTTCCATGTGGAAAAAAAAAAAAAAAAAACAAAACCCTACTCTTACTTATCTGTCTTTATGCTTTCTTTTATAAGCTTTGATATCCCGACAGTTCCAAAATAAGAGGGTAGTAGTTATCTAGAATGAAGACCATGATTCGCATTCACATTATGTTCCATGATCCATTGTGCATGAACTGTGCATCTTAGGGTTTATTCCTCTTCATATTTGCTTATTTTTCTCCTCCCACTTACATAATGTGCTGTCAGGGCTTAGCACAATGGTACCTGTCACTTTCAGATGTTTAATATTCCTTCATACAAGATATGGTGACACCCTGTCAACCAGCACAAGGCTAATCTAAGGCCATCTTCTCTTTCTTTTTTTTTTGTTTTTTTTTTGTTTTGTTTTGTTTTTTTGCCTGATAAATAATTTTTTTTTTTTTTTTTTTTTTTTTTTTTTTTTTTTTTTTTATTGTATCTTCTCTTTCTCACCACAAAACAAAATGTGTGTGACTCAGACACCAATGGTTTAGGCAGTGTGACTTCTGAAGATGGCAGTGTGGTGTTGTGCTTCCTTTGCAGCGTGCTTGCCAGCCACCTGCAGGTGCAACAGAGAATGACTGATCCACCCCACACTTCATCTATAACAACAGCTCCAGAGGGGCAAAACTCAGAATTCCAATTTTTCTCTCTTGCCATGAAAATCCTTTTTTCTTTCCCCTTAGTCCAAACTTAGAAGCACTGTCGAAACCATAATTTATTGATAAAGCTAGAGCATTAGGATGATGTAGAGTATATCCAGAACAAAAGATGCTTTCCCCTTACATTATCTCATCATTCCTTGGCCTAGATCTGGTGAAATCTTGATATTAACATAATACAATTGTTTCTCGAAACAGCAAAAGTACTTTTACTTAACTAGGGTGTATTTGTCATCACTGACATTCAACAAAATTAACCAAATGAAACTGACTGGCTCATACTATAATTACTTCATGTTCAAAGAAGAACATTGCTACCTCTAAAGAGCTGGTATGGTATAGAAGTGAGAAAATGAAACTGAATATTATGAGGTCAATAACATAAGAAGATCTGTCTTGGAAACATAACCCGAGAAAAATAATTTAAGCTATTTACTTGTGCTGGGCATATTCCACTTTTATATAGAAATTAATGCAATTGCCTATGTTTTACAGCAAATCTGAGAAGTTTAATTTGCATTTGTGATCTTTAGACAAAGGTAATTAATATCCTTTTTATTTTGATGCAGGCAAAAGTATACATTAACACTAAATTGTCACTACCTTTCTTTTTTCCTGCATTAACTCCCATTCTTTCCTGTCTTAGAACAAATGAGCCCAAAGACAAATATTTTCCCAGGATCCTACCTCCAATTTTGCCCACCATTCTGATCCTAACTGCTAATGCATAATAAGTGTACACATGCTTTGGGTCATGTTTCTTTATTGTTGCTAATTCCTCTTATACCTCCCTTTTAAGTCCAATAACCAAATGCACTATTCACAATGGAAGTGTTTACTTCCCTTATGATTATCTTCCCTGTGTAATTAATGTCCCTAATCCCTGGGCAGCTTTATTACATCTCTTCTGCTTTAACATACTATCTGTCAACTGAATACATTTTCATATTTTAGAAGAAGGGAGAAAGAGACCACTGTGCTCCTCCTTGCTGACTCTAAGAAGATGATTTTTACCAAAAATATATTTGCAATTATATTAGCTATTTTCATTACTTTCATAAAATGCTATATTGGCTGATCCTTGCCTGAGAAGATAATGATTAAATTACAAATGTAAATAGGCTCCTATCAAAGTCTGTTAGGAACACCTTGAGAGTTTTTCACAATGATATAAGGGGAAAGAGGACAAGAAGGAGACACAGAGCTGGCCACAGGGGCAGCAGTGAGGTCTGACAACTGGAGCTAGGGCTTCTTATCCCCCCAAGAGCCTTCCTTACAAAGACACCCAAGATCCCTTACTGCAGGTATCATCTCAGACCTCTCACCTGCCAGCAATGCCCAAATCTGTGCACTTAAACAAAACCATCTGGATAGGGGGCTGAGAGGTTGATGTGCTTGCTCTGCTTTCTCTGAAACCTCCTTAGAAAGTACTCCTCAGCCTGAGCTCAAGCTGTTTGCCTTAAAAGGATAAAATATCTGTAGGGGGAAAAAAATTGTAGCTGGCTGCAGAGGCATCACATACCAGAAGGAGAGGCGCTACAAGCCCAGTACTGCTCTTCCAAGAGACTCTCATCAGTTTCGTCAACGTCACAGTGCCCTGCAGCAGCTGGGACCCAAGGAAACAGTCTTACTGGCTAACAAGGCAGCTGCCCTAGTGAGAGTGGAAAACAAACTTGTAATGATGGCTGATCCTAATGTGTGTCATATTTGAACTCTGGCCAGGACTCGTGGCTGGCAGGAAAGGGGAAACATACTTCTCCATTGAACAGAGCTGCCCGCCACTTCTACGTGCCCTGGGTCTCAGCAGGTAACCCCAGAAATCAAGTGAAACTGACAGGTCCAGATGCTGTGGGAATCACAGAGCTGGAGTTGCACAGTTCCACTGCAAGTCAGGGATTTGGGATGGTGAAAAGGGACCAAGGAAGGTGCTTCCCCAAAGACCGGGAGTTCCAGTAACCAGTAGCAACCAAAGTTGAATGGGCTAACACAGAGGTGCTCAACACTGACCGCATATTAGAATCACCTTAGGAGCTAAAATAATATACCTATACCTCAGGTCCACCCCAGAACAATAGAATCAGGGTCTCTGGAGGTGGCACCCCAGCAAAGACATTTTTTAAAGCTCCCTAGGTGATTCTAATATGTAGCTAGGATTGAAAATGATAGGTTAGGTAATTATTACTTACTTGGGAGAATAATAAAACACTAAATATGTACACCTATAATTTGGCAAAAAATTCACTACTGCCTGCAAGCACCTAATGTTCAAAGGTTTTAATCAATAGAGACATTCATCTTTTTGGATGGGAAATTTGTCCTGGTTCTTTGTTTAATATCACACACAAACATACCAATATAGATACACATCCTGTCATCTTCCTATCTGAGTGGTTCCCAAACTTTGTTGCAAATTGATATAAACTTAGGAATTTTTAAATGATGCTGATGCCTAGCTTCCACTCCTAGAAATTCTGATTTTAATTGCTTTTGGGTAAAACTTAGGCTGGCTATTTTTACAGTTCCATCAGGTGATCCTAATGTGCAAACATGTCTGAGAACCAAAGTTCTATCTAATTCCTTCTACTTCTCCCAAAGTTCTTCAGCTTTCTATTTAATTCTGAGTAAGCAGATATTATTCTAGATGCTATTTTCTGAAATTGTCTAATCCTCACACCTTTTGTTAAAGCAGATGACACAGCAGTTAAGGAGAAAGGCTCTGGAGTTCAAGTTCAGGTTCAGCCTTGTACTAAGTGTCTGACCTTGGGCAAGCTGCTTGGCTTCTCTAAGCCTCAGTATTCTGTTCCTCTTTTGTAAAATGGGGATAATCTGTAACCTTCCTCACTGAGAAGAAAAAGAGAGTTGAAAGAGATGTTCCATGTTAAGCACCTGAGCATTGCCTGGCACAGTGTGAGTACTCCATAAATGTTAACCATAATGATGACGATGGACATGCCATTTTTAAGCCATTAATTCAGAACAATAATACACTGACTTAGTGCCCTCATTCCATTCCTCTGAAATGTGGACTGCACAAATAACACCAAGTTCTTGCTGATGTCAGATTAAGGGATATTTCAAAGGGACCATGTAAAGCATTCAAAACAAGAATGGGTCTAAAGGAAAACATCTCCATGATTTTCTGCAAGTAACTCAGTATGGTCCCCCACGAGGGCAAGCTTTCAATGTACTCCAACTGTTGCCTTCATCCACAAAGTACTTGCAAATTCTGTTCCAGTATTGGGGCATATTTACGCACTTACAGAGTCCATCACTACTTTCCAACTTCCTTGCAAGTATGGTAAAGCTTTAACAATAGTCACCTTGTTTTGCCCTTTCTTGTCCCACTCCCCCGCACCCACACAAACACATCTCTTCTTCCCAATTTACTCTCCTGCTTTTTTCATATTAATAACTACGATTATAAGATCCATTCAAAAGCAAGACACTTTGGGGAGTGTACTATTAGTCCCACCTTGTGTTAAACATCTGCTTTATGTAGCTGCAGATTTTGTGCTATTGTTTATATTTACATGACAGTTTTGGAGAGAGAACATTCCTCTGCTCTTACAAACAAAATTATTCTTAGAGAGTTCAAACAGGCTGCACATACTTAACTTCTCAGAAAATATATCTTAAGGAGATGGTGAGGAACGCAGTCATTACAGGAGATGGTGAGAGGGAATGAGCTGGTGTCAGAAGGCTGGGTGTGAGGAAGTAGAGAGGGGCTGTCAGAGAAGGGGTGGCAAACACTACCAGCTCAACAATTCAGATTAGGATTCGAAATGGCACAGATGTGATTGCATAATAAGCTGTTGAGCATGCTGGTAAATGCTGCTTTCAGCATGTGCTTATTTGTCACATTGTCTTGCATTCTCTGAGCTCAGAAGGTTTAAGTCAGAGGGTCTGGAATGCTAGCAACAGGCCCAGTTCCTTGGGATGGGTAGCAGCACCTATGGTAGAGATGGCAGAAAGAGCAGCAGCCTGGTGTTCAAATATGGTTGCTAGGATACCATGGAGACCCTCCATTGCTAGGCAGACAGAGGGGAAAAAAAATGTGTCCATATGCCTTATAACCCGCAAACAGCAACAATAGGAACATCGCCTGTCTTCTGCCCATTCCCGTTAGGAATCCAAACACAACTCTTAGTGAAATAACAAGTGGCAGGAGCTTGGAAATGTGGCACAGTAGTGCAGGGAAACTGGTCATTTATATTCTCAGACAGTCTTTAGAGCTACTCTATTTAAGGATTTGTCAGTATTTTCATTATAAACCCCGTTTTAGGGGCACACAACCTGACTGCTTCAAAACACCCAAATAGAATTTTAGCAACCTGATATCATACATTTTTATAAAGGCTTCCGTGACTTCAGTTTTACAGTATAGATTGTAATGTCAAATTAATGGTCAAACTTATATTGGAAACTATTACAATAACATTAGGTCAGAATCTAACTCCTCCACAAAAACAGAACAGATCACTTTCAAAAATCAACTTCAGGTTCAATTCTCCCAGTTTGCCTAGGTATGTGAGGAATCTACAGTGCTAGTCTGTGGCATATAATTAGATGATTTTCAATGGGAACATTCTGAAGTGAGTGAAAAAGGGAACGTAGTTTCTTTAAGAGTAAAACTTGGTTTCTTTAAAGGTTTTAATCATCTACTGCTTGCTTAAATTAAATATTCTTACCTAGTTACTATAGTTATGACTATTATCAGTACTGTGCTGAAGCGGGTAGAGAGTTGGGACCACATTCTGAGATTCAGAGCTTACTCGTGGGTAACAATCAGTCCTGGTACAAAACACACACACAATTGATTTGTGATTATTCTAAAATCAAGCAGAAATGCTTTTTTATCTACTTTATAAAATTATAGAAACCAAATTTCTCCTCTCTGTCCTAAACTTGCGATTTCTCAGTTCCTTCTATGGTGTTCTAGTATGTTTATTAGTTGCTAGCATTGCCTAAACATGCCCTGTTTCCTTGCTATGGCTTAAACTATTACCTCCCCCAAACCCCTTGACCTCCTCATCCTGCCTCATCTCATTAGCAAGCACCTACATCAAGGCTACTTTCAAATACTTACTTTAAAAACTTGCATCTCTACAAGAGTTTCTGATACCACAGAATTTAATAGGATCTACATATTTTGCCAACTGTCTTAGTTATCTCCCCTGCAACTTACCTTTCTAAATTTTCTAAAATATTTACCTATAGTCTTGTTAGTGCCTTGTTAATCCCTCAGTGGCAGGACAATATGTATCTCTCATCTCTAATGCTTTGCAATATTTTTATATGGCAGACATCCATAAAAATATTGAACTGACCTGTAGGGAATGTTTGGAATTTAATTCCTACCTTTCAAGAAATCTGTTTTAATAGTATGCATTTACAATTATACTAAAATTCTAAAATTCTCTTGACGTCCTACAGAATTGAGCATACAGCCTTGAGGAAGATTTATTTCTCTTGATATAATATTAGTGTCAAAGTTTAGAATATCAGATAAGATTTTTTTTAAAAATTAATGCCTCGGAAATAAAATATATTTCTTTTCATCCTCCATTCTTCCAATGTACTTTATAATTACAAAGTGAAACAGGACAAAACATGCCATCATGCTCTGAAATACAGCTACCTCAGGGGTAAAAGGAAAGAGTTTTACAAAAATCCAGAGATGCTAACAAGTTATGATAGGAAACAAGTCTATATAGTCCCACTGAAATGACATGAAGTCTATGACAGCAAAATGGAAAAGATTTGAGAACACTCTCAGTAGGGTTTTGACCAAATATATCAGATACCAGATATTCTAATCTAGTCCAGAGTCCATTTTCAGGACTGAAATGTCATAAAATAAAATTACTTTAGAAGTGGGTAAGAAACGACCAGTTATCTCATCTCATAAAATGGGATGCTTGGGTTTTGTTGTTGTTGTTTTCATTTTTAAGGGTTTAATTGACTCGGTTTATGAAGTCTAGTAGACTTACATTCTCAAGTAGCTATTTGGTGGTAGTGGAATATAGATTCCAACTTCCTCCATCAGTTCTTTGCTTCACATTCATAACCTAAGAAGGGCTTAAGGGCTCTATCTATACAGGTTGTGAAAGAGACCCACAGAATCACTCCCCCAGCTCACAGATTCAGCAGGAGTACGCTGACGTTGTACTAGAATATGACAGAGCCTTCTTTCCAATCCCTACTTTAAAGGGAAAATTCCAAATAAAGAATGTGCAATGTTAAGAAGATTAAAGTTATGAAGTTCCATTTTAAACTACTTTTCAAATGACCAAAAATCACTAAGAAGACAAACATCTTTTTAAAAAATTATAATTCTCAAAATACAACCTCAGTAAGCAAACACTAAACAAATGCATTTGCATACATCAGATAATTGAATGGAACATCAACAAGGCAGTTACCTATATCTAAAAGGGCAGAAAACCAAAAACTAATATGAACATGAACTTAAAATCAATTTTAGCCAATTTGGATGGTTTCATTTTAATTAGAACTCACAATAACCTGTGTGCAATTTTTAAAAAGATAACTAAATTTAAGTTGCATTACAGATTAAATATAAAGACATAAACACTTGTTGCCAGAAAATCTATGTGATCAAATTATTCGAATGAAGTACAGTGAAATAAAAACAAGTCTTCCTCAGTTTGGCAAGTTTTCTGAATTCTGTGTGGAGCTATCTTCTACAACTGTTCCAAAAGTGAAAGATAATAGTCATTTTGCATACAATATATTTCTTTTTCCCCCTAAAAAAGGTACAATCTACCACTCAAGCCAATTTTATTCTCATTTCCTTTATGTAAGTGTGAAAAAAGAACAGATGTTTTTCCAAAATTATTTAAGCTTGGAAGACATTCTATCATTTTCTTCAATATAATCCTTCAAGAATCACAAAAACCACCATGGCGGTACCTATTATATAAATATCAGAATGCACAGCATTGTTCAAAAGATAAAATGTTTATTATAGTGGAATGTTATGAATTATTTGCCACACCATTTCATTTTCTACCAGACTTGAAAAAAAATCTAGTTATTCTATATGTCAAGTATTAAGAGGATTCTAAAACTTGCCACATTCTACAGTTCATTCCCTGCTGCCTACATTTCTTTAGATCTTCTCTGATAGAATGTTTAACTGGAGTTATCAGCTAGCTTGATCATACTTCATTATAAAACCTATTAAAATGGTCTTTCTTTAAAAGCAGAGCTTGCTCTGTGTTACTCCAAAGTCTTGCAGATACTAAAATGAGCTCCTATAGAATGCTTAAAGATGCAAAGATCTGTCTTTGAGTTATATTTTCATTATGCAAAACCTGGCCCAGGAGAGATGGCCATGTACCTCATTAGCTAAAATAGGCAAGCATGTCGGGACTGCAAATTAATTTACCAGAGAAAGTTGCAGTGAAGTCAGATCACTCAGGTTTCTAAGACAGGTCTAAGTCTACTGAACTATTAGGGCCACATGGTAAGCTCAGAATCTCAGAAATGTTTATCCTTATGGTTTCTTCTCCACTCCTTCACAGAATACAAACTCCTCCTTAAGTTAAAACTACACGAACTGCAAACGTTCCATGGGAACCACGATAGGTACAACTCTAAAGTTTCCAAAAGTATAATCAGTTCATACTCTTGACCCACCCTCATCCAATAAATACGAATGGAGATAATAAAGCATTTACTCTTTCTCCTTATATTAATTCTTTATGTTTATGAAGTTAAGGGTTCTAAGGAACCTTGTATTATTATGTAACATATGTCATCCAGTCAATGTGATATAGTTAAGAGTAAAGCAGCAAAATCCTTTGTTTTATCAATTATGTCATTATCTATTAATTAAGATACAATTTATTTTGGTGCTCTTACTCATTCTCAGTTTATCTCATGTGCTTGCTGCTTATTCTCCAAATGGACTCTTGAGTTGAGTGTTGTATAACAAGTTTCATTCAATTTTCTCATCCAAGTTATGAAGCCCACTGACAAGGGAAGTACAGGGTTCTCTAAAATGCTAGAACAATACCAGAATGGTTTCGTTAAAAGCCAGGAGTAAGTCAGAGGATGTGTCCACATTGTAAATAAAGGTAAATACACTTATCTGTATTTGGCCCTGGAAACATATAACCCTCTTGGGAGATGGATCTGTTCATTAGCAATCATAAAAATTCCTTCAGGAAAATAAGCGATATTCCCCCTCAGATGTTATGAAAAAGAACATTTTTAAAGAATCAACAGACTAGTCTTCCATTTATGGATTGTAAATGTCATCCAATTCAGGAAATCAAAAATCCTTTCCTCTTACATGCATATTTACGTATTTTTGCACTTTGAGGATGACAGAACATCAGGTTTGAAGGGTACCAGCGTGAAGCACCAGCATGTAGAGAAATCCAGGAGAGCCACGAGAGCACAGAAAGTAAGAGTGGTATCAGACGCATTTCATTTCAAGTCTGATGAGCCTGCATTTAGATTTTCCGGCTCGGCAGGTTTGCCAGAGCTTTGGGGATATGGGAGGGTTTTATTCATCTTTTACACTCACACACGCGGTGGGACACACACCTGGGCCACATTCAAACTCTCGGTACAGTAGGTGGCTTGTCAATGTATATTTTTAAAATACCTTGGCATCTGACAAAGGCATGAAGGCAACGTATGTGCAGTGAGTGTGGCTCTGAGAAACGTGCACAACCCCGCAAGAAGTGCCCGTGAAAATGAAACATTTCTGAGGATGAGGACAGACATGGCAAGCGGGAGGGGCGGGGGCCGACAGACAATACAGATACCCGCAGCTCCCACGGCCAGGGTGCCACATGGACCCGGCGCGTAACCCCTGCTTACTGTGGGCTCTTGGGGTAGAAGGGCAGGGTCACATGGCTGAGATCCTGGATGTCGAAGGCGGTGGGCTCCGCGGAAATCGCCTGTCGCTTGGTGCGCGGCTCACCCTGCAAGGTGCTAGCGCTCTGCTTCTGCGCCTGCTGGGTGGCCGGTCGGATCACCGAGCGGTACTTGTCCAGCTCGTTCTGCAGCTTCTGGATCAGTTCGTCCTTCTGATCCAACTCCAGCTCCAGCTCGTCGATGAGAGCATCCCGCTGCCTCAGCTCCTCGATCTTCTCCTGGAGCGCGTACTGTAAATCCCGTAGGGTGCCCATACTCCTTCGGGCTGCCGGGGCTCCTTCCTGGCGCTGCTCCGCGTCTTGGGGCTTCCTCCCCTCTCTGATCAACTTTCCCCAAAGTCGCTGCTGCCTCCGGAGAGCAAAAGCTTCCTAGTTGAGACCAAAGCCAACCCTGGCTTCTGAGCATGCCCAGTCCGCCGGCTCCAGACACCGAGAGTTTCAGTGTGCAGATTCCACTTCTCTGGGCTTTACCGAGAGGCTCAGTGTGTGGAGATCAGCAAAACAGCAGGTCCAACCCGGGATTCAACCTGAAACGCGGTGGGCGCTGTAGCGTTGGAGAGAAAAGCCCCGAGGCGCCTTGGCCCGGGAGTAGGAAGAGGGGACTTGAATGGGGGCCCCTCCAGGCAGCCGCTGATGTTCCCGGGTCACTAGCGCCGGGCGCCAAAGGAAGCCGGCGGCGGCGTGTGTGGGGAGCCTGATAAAGCTTTGGGGCGCGCTGGGGGGTGTGCAGGCGGAGCGAAGCGGGAGCACTACTTTGCGGGTAGAGAGGTAGGAGGAAGAGGACAGAAAGGACCCGAGCAAACTGGGGAGGCGTCAGAGGGTTCCAGAGTGTACCAGACTTGAAGATCTTAGACTAGGGTCCTGGCCATGCTCGAGGGCAGGGTGAACCATGCATCCTACAAGCTCCGAGTTCTCGCAGGTGTTTTGACCCTCGGCGTCCCCAAGAAAAGCTCCGGGGTGATGTGACTCTGAGCTCTCGCCTCTACCACTCAACCTTTCCCACGGGGAGCGCTTCACACAGGTGGCTAAAGCTTGCAAAGAAACTTGCCTCTTAGGAGATGAGAGCAATCAGTGCCTAGGAGGGATTCCCCCTTATATCCGGGTTCCTCTGGGGAAGAGGGTGGAGGAAGGGTTCTGAAATCCTCACCCCCACCCACAGACATTGCTACTCTGCCTCCTCCTGCTGCTAGTCTTCTCCTTTCTGACCCTTCGGAACTCAAATCAATGAACTCTTCTTAGTGCAAAAGCCAAAACGGATTTGGGCCCTAGAAGGCTGCTCAGGCACTTCTTTATCCCACCTCTTGAGCTAGTGTCCACGGGGGAGTTCACTGATGGGCCCTGCTTCTTCCATTTGCTGGTTTTGGTGGAGAATGGGTGGTGGCATAAAATCATTGCCAACTTCCAAAAAGTTCATCCTGAAACTGAACAGTATCTTTTAAAATATTGCCGTGGTAACAACCATGCTGGTGGAAATCTTTCCACTTGTATGGCAAGGTAGGAATTTTGACACAACTTTGAAGAAGACTGAAAATAGTAAAAAGGAGGGAGGATTATAGGGTTTATAGGATACTGTACAGTAAACTGATCACTAACCTACCTCTCTACCCACTCACACCTCCTTCCCTACCCACTCAATACGTCCTTAAATGATGATAGTTAGCATCCTTTCTATCCAAAGATTATTCTTCCAACATCATGGGAACACATGTTTAGAATTCCCAAAGTATTTACCTAATACTCACCTAAGTTCCTAATATTTATCTAAATCTTCATTAACTCATCCAATTTTATAGTTTCTTTATTAAAAACTTTTAATTACTATTCCTGGGCACTCAATACTAATCATCCTCAGTGTTCAATCTGTCCGTTCTTTATCACTAAAACAAACTAGATAAATTATAAATTAAAAATTAAAAATGAATTGTAATGCAGAACTATTCGCTAGAATCAAAAGTTAGCCAAGGTTGCTTGCTCAAAAAACCTGCTCACTTTTGCTTTGAAGATGCAACTCTGAATCTGAAGGAAAAAGAAGAGAAACAAAGAAAAAACCGCTAGCCACTGGCATATTTACAAGCTTTTTGATTTAAAGTATACTTGTTTGTAATTAGAGGTGTAAATGACAAAATATATACAATCCTAAGCATTCTTCCACAGAGATTATGATCTAATTCTCTTAGTGTAGATGACATAAGACATTTAATTTGTCTGCTTTCCAACACAAACATTTTTGGAATTGCACTTATTTCAGAATGTAATATAGAAAGTGGATAATTCCCGAAACATTTTCATTTGTAATGAATAACTTACAAATAGCAGTAAATAATAGTTCTGACTTACTGTTGTCTTAATTAAAAGTGAACTAAGTAGAAGTATTGTGACTTCATGGAACTGACTATATTTTGGAAAGTGCTTCTGTCACAATTTCCTTCACCCAGGCAAAAGTCCAAATTCTTATCTTATTTTAACCTGTGGGAATTTTTTACTTCCTGGGAAAAATACTGAATGACATTTTCTTATAGATCTATATTTGGGGTCCATGAGGCCAAGAGTTTATATCTAAAAATGTATTAGGACTAATTAATAGGGGACATCATCAGACAATTGCTAAGCAAGGCTTAGTTTTTAGAGTTCACTGAGGCTTAAATAAGGTTGTTTAATGTCTGCAAACAGGACAAAGTAGAGAAGATTCCTCCTCCTTTGTACAAAGCCTGTCTACAGGTACTAACACATTTTGACCCCGAAGATTCAAAAGAAGCATTCAGAGATTTTAATCAAAAGTGAGATTTCAACACTAAATCATGTAAGTAATTTTCACTATTTAGTATAATTATACACAACTATAGGATGTATACATGCTACACTGTCAGTTTAAATACAATTTTCATGATACAAAATATGTTTCACAATGAATCTAATATTGAGAATCAGAAATCTATCATAAAAACAAATTAAATGACTGAAAAGATACAACTCCTACAAATGAATTACACTTTAAAAATATGTTCAAGATATAGAATACATTATTCAAGATATAGAATATATAGAACAACAATGTATTATGTTAGCCTGTATTATAAAAAAAATTTGATTTTTCCCTTAAAATCTTTCTAACTGCAAAATTCAGAATCTGAAGTTTTTCTCTTTCATTCTTAAAATCAACATTTATTTTCAAACATGGTTTTAACTAATTGTTCAGATTTTAAGGGACTGTATTTCTATCTCTCAATCTTTTGAGTTATTCTAACATTTTCTTAGATATCTTTCGCATGGTACTTGGTAGATGCTGGAAATAAATTTAATATGAAAAACAAAGGTCCTGCAATTACTTTTTAACAAAGTATCTTTAGTGGGCATTCCATAGTAAATTTAACTGGTTAAAGTATAAAACCAAAGATCAAGCACAAGTCTACTTTCTTCTCATTAGGAGGTATCTATCACAAATCTGGAGTGGAGTAGAGTGGGATACATGATTGATTCCTCCTCTCTCCACTGTCTAGCTAGGATGAAACCTTGATGTTTAGAACAATGAAATTTTGAAAGACCCAAGTTCAAACTCTGGAATTCCTCAGTTAACTCACAACCTGCTTTCAGCAATGCCATAGTTTAATAGAAGCAAAGTTCTGCTGATAGCCAGACCAAATTGTGGCATATTAAATTCCAATATTCTCTTCAATTTTGCACCCAATCCTCATGATTAAGAATAAATATTGCCATTCCTTTCTAAATGGAATCTCAGGATCATTTCATGAGATACTTAATAAAGTAGTCATTTTAAAAAATGAAGTGTGTTATCATCCTTCACTAGCAACATAATTAACCTAAAGAGAATAGTGATAATTTCACTATCCATGTGTCCATTCAACTGGTGCTTCATTTCCTAGAAGAATCCTAAGTTTGAAATTTTCTTCTGCCATTTCATGTATATATCTTGAACAGGTAAAACTAAATAAACATATAAAAATATAGCTGAACTTTTTAGGTGATGGAAGCCACCCCATGAAGAAGATTGCTAAAACTAACAAGTACTTCTAAGACTCTAGATATGAAGGCTACTATTACTGGCAGACATATTGGTTTGGCCCAAGTTGCTAATAACAGTCAAGACCACAATGAAAACAACTAGTTTCTTTGCATTTTTAATGCAAATTAGGCCCTGTTTGTACAACCCAACAAGTTGAATATTATTATTAATTATTATTATTATTTGAGAAAACAGAGGTACAGAATCACCTGCTTAATGAATAACAAAGACTTGATTTGAATCTCAACCATTCTATGTAGAACCCAATTCCCTACTCCTTAATACCTCAGAAGGTCTTCTGAGTGTTACTGCTGTCTTGGTTCTGGATCCAGAGAGAGAAGAGGGTTCTTAATAAGAACTAGCTTGACTTTAGGGTTGGGAAAGTAGAAAGAGGAGAAATTTGAAAAATCCTAATGTGCAAGAACAAGATTTTTTTCAAAGTCCTTTTTCCCCAAATAGTCTTCATTCCTGCACTATTTTATCCTGGTTGAGGGTAACCAGCGTGTACCCACTTTCCTCTTACTGACCTGGTTTTACTACAAAAATTGCTTGGGATTGTCCCAGTTTTACAACTAAAAGCCCTAAGTACTTCTCAGTCCTGAGCAAACCAAGATAGTTGGTCATCCTATTTAATTCAGGATTGCTGAGCCTCTTTGTTTTATAAATATTTTCAACTTTTGATTTCAAATTCAATGATATAGCAAAACCAAGGAAGAGAAATAATGATAATACCCATGATTTTAGGTACATTATGAACTCACCTACACATTTGTTTGTGTGAATATGTTTTAGAAAAGCAATTATCTTATTTCAATGTATAATAACATACCACAGAAATTATCTTTGAACTGTAAAGGGGAATGAGGCACACAATAGAATTTTAATTATACTTTGATGAATTAGACGAAGATTTGAGGCTTTCTTTTTAGTTCACTGTTTTTATAGAAACAAACTTAGGTTAGTTTCCTATGCATTAAGCACAGTGATTTAAGTGTCCACTATACTCTTAACTCCTATAGAATGGAATTATTCTCAGGATTGCATGGGAGAGGTAGATTTGGTCATAAGGAATATATCCATCAAAATGGATATAAATAAATGGATATATATATATATATATCCATCTAAATGGATATAAATAAAAATTCTAATGGTCGGCCCATTTTGAAGTCATACTACTACACATAGTAAGTTCTGCACAGAAAAGTTCTGATGAAAAACTTACTGAAGAAAATTGGAAAGTAATAGTGCACTGTACAGTAATTGCTAATGTGCTTAGCATTTAATACCCAATTAGTGTCATGTCTAATATTAGTTGAAATGAATTCTTATATTCTACTGCTTAAAATGATGGTAAGTAATTTCTAAACCTTAGTCTAAACTAGTCCTCATGAAAATCCATGAACTAAAAGTAAAGTGAACACTTCTTTCTACTCATTAGTAAACAGTTCATTTCCAAGGGTCTGAAGAAAGAAAAGGTTTGTTTTGGTTTGGGTACTGTGGATTGAACCCAGGGACACTTACCTACTGAGCCACATCTTCAGCTTTTTTATTTTTTATTTTGGAAACAGAATCTCATTAAGTCGCTTAGGGCCTTGCTAAATTGTTGAAGCTCACCTTGAACTTATAGCACTCCTGTCTCGGCCTCCTGAACCGCTGGGATTACAAGCATGCACCACTAAATCTGACACAAAAGGTTTTATTTATTTATTTTTATATGATGCTGAGGATTGAACCCAGTAACTCACACATGGTAGGCAAGAGCCACAACCCCACAAAAGGATTTAAAGAAGAAAAATTTTAGATTTCCTGCTTTAAGAATGAATGGTATGTTTTTAAATGCATAATATTTAATTTAAAATGCTTTATTCACAAAATTATTTAACTGAATTTAATCCCAAAGAACATATATACAAGCATACAACATCATAATGTCTCCCATATATGATTAATAAATGTTTCTCATTTCCATTTCAGTGATTCTTCTGGTATATTAAATTCACATCATTTACTATGTAAGCATTATTATTTTTCACAAAATATTGAAACATTTGCAAAAGTAAATTTGCTTTTGAAAACAGATTTACTATCATGAGGATTTTAGAAGAATAGCTCTGGAGTAAATGATTTTTCTTTTTTGTTTTGGTTTTATTTCAGGTAGGACTTAACAGCTGATGTAACTTGGCCATCTTCTTCCTACATGCTTTGTAACCAAAAGTTAAAGTTTAAAAAAAAAAACAAACTAAATTATTCTAGTGAGCTACTTTAAATCAGTAAGGTGAGAAAGTACTGGATATGCACAACAGTCAGTAAAATAGAAGTTTGGGTGAACGAAAATTTTCTCAGTCAATAAAACAACTGTATTGGTGAGAGAGAAATGTGAGAATGTCAAGGCTTGGGGGTGAAGGGGGAATTGCAATCAAAAAACACTCAGTAGGAAAATACAAGGAGGTAGATCATCACTCTCATTAACTTAATGGGCAAATAACTTTCACCTAAATTCAAATTAAGGAAACGTTTGATTCTGTCACTTTTATACAGTCATCATGAACCAGAAATTTACCTTTCTCATGACAAGCCAATGGAAGAGTAGGCTGGTAGAAAAAAATGGATATCATTCCAGGGTCAAGATATTTGGCCTAATGTTTATGAAAGCGTGATAAGGATATATGTCCTAGGCCAGTTATAAACTATAAAATCATCAGTCAACTTGCCTAATGTACATGTTTAGAGAAAATTCAGTAATTCCTTCCTGGTCTAGATTGGATTTTTTTAAATTCATTTTTTTCAAAGAATAAGCACTTGATCCGGCAACAATACTTTAAATATTAGCAGTTCAGGGATTCAAATTCAAAAGACAAATGTATTAACACGTATATCAAAAAGTTTCCCCAAACAACAATGTATATATTATATAGTTTCACTGATTCATAAAAATAAATATAAAATAGGGACTTTTATACTTTTTTGGTAAAGTGCAGAATAGTCAGTGTCTGTCTTGAGTCATTGCATTATGTAAGAATGTTTTCACTCAAAGATCAGAGTTAATTTCAAAAGTTATTATGGAAAATTCATCTAAGTTTTCCATAGTATACAATGCAGCCAAAATTCTAACTGTCTATCTTCCTTAGAAAAGCGTCTTTGTTGACTACCAATTTTAAATGGAAAAAATGACAGGGGAATCTTCAAAACACTTTATTCATGGAATGTTAAAAGTAATTGCTGCTGTTAGGAACATAGAGAAGTCAGTGGAAATCACTTGTTTTCACTTTCCAGTTTCCATCAGTCAGACCCTCCCTCAGTAGAAAGCAACCAGGATTCTCTCCACAGTCAGCCTGAAACTTACTTAATCCAACAGTATTTCAACATTCATAGTACTATTTAATTCAGTTACTTGATATTGCTTTCAAGCACACTCACAAAAAGCACATACACATAGACACAGTCAAATACAGAGACTTAAAAGACCAACATGAACATGCCATAATTTGACACCCCACAGTTCCCTACCTCCTGCAGAAAAAAGAAAAGAAAATGTTGTCCTTAATTCTTAATTCATAATGGATATCACAGAATTTTCATTTAGAATGGACCATACCAATTATTTAACTCAACGTTCTAATTTGAAATCTAAAGAAACCTAAAGGATACTAAATGGCATACCCAAGACAGAGGCAAGTTTTGAATTCAAGTCTCCTGATTCTCAGTATAGCATTCTTAAAGTTATATTATTCTTTCACTTGGTCTTTTTGCACTTACTACACATAGAAGCCTGGTTCAGATGAAAATTCTACTTCATTCACCTTAGTAAATAATATTTAGGCTCAGTTCAGATCATTTCAGTTTACTACAGAGAACAAAATATATTAAAAAGTCTTTGAAATATCTAAATAGTTCTCCAAACCATATATAACTATTATTGATATTATGGAGGTCCACATAGTGATAAAAGATCAGTTCTGTCTTGGTGTGAGTCTGTGTGCTTACACATGTCCTACAGGCATCCATACACTAATGGTATGAATATGAATCACACTCCCCTGATCAAAAGTAAAGTAGACAAAGGTAGATTCTTCTCCAATTTCTTGCATTCTACCTTCTTTGACAAAGTTATTTGGAGAAATAAGGTAACCATCACACTTTTTCTCTTTAGACACAGCTCAAGTCTCCTCTCATTACGGAGTTTTAAAAGCTCTTGAAAGATTTAAAAAAAAAAAAATTGAGCAAGTTTATCTCCACTTCATAGAAAATGACAGTTAACACCCTATACCTTACACAGAACTCTCATGTTTGAGTCCCTGAAATCATGTGATTGATCTTACACCATGGATATTTTTAAGGCACAATAACTTTAGAATATACCAAAATGATGTTCATTTAATATTTTCTAACAGGGCCCTCCATAAAATTTTGCCAAAAAAAAAAAAAATAGGGAGACAGTAAAGATATTTTGAAATATCTTTGAAAAAATACATTGAAAAATACATTGAAAAATACATTGAAAAAATAGCTTTTAAAATTTTCACTGTAGTAATATTTTCTTAGAAGTAATTTTGTGTCTGAAGATTCAGAGTATACATTCATTTAATTAATAGTCAATCTCCAAAGCAAATTATTAACATTTTACCTAATTTTCATATTCTGGAATCAGAGGATATCTATTTGTAGGAAATGGAATAATTGATGAACAAAACACAAGTAACCAAGAAAGAGTGTACAGTAACAGCTGGTGTGATATTCAGTGGTTAAAGTAAGCTGTGCCAGCAACCTAATGACTGTAATTCAGAGCTCTCAACCATCAAAGTATATACTTACAGCTCAGTGCTTCCTCTAAATGTGAATCAAAGAAGGTTCCTCACAAAGGTGATAAGTGAAATGAAAAAGGGCTCCACATTCAAAATGTTTTAGAGACACTGAGCTAAATGCTTTTGGTATTATCCTCAGTACTTTTAATTTTCCAGTCTGAATTATGAATCTCCAAAAATAGACATCATACACATTATTGGTATAATCTAAATAAATAATAAATATACACAATTGATTTAAACTAGGCTTCAAGTTTGTTGAACTTGAGCATTCATAATATTTAGTTGTTTAAAGATAAATTAGACAACTTATTAAAAGCTACCAGCATGTTCCCCATTTATCCCATTTATGAAGTTCCTTACTGGTATCTACATACACAACAATATCTGGGATAAGAACACACAGTCCTGGTCTCACCAACAGTACTGCCAACCACCAGTATCTTCCGCCTCAAAACCACAATTTGCCCAGCCTGTGACCACAGCCCATGACAAGACATTAAACCATGAACATATGACTAATTTGGTGCCAACAAGAAGGACTCGCATTGCCAATGGACCCATGATCACACTTTCTTTGTTTAAAATGAGGCTGAGTTACCGGACTTGCTCAGGTTTGGAATATGTTCAAGTAAAAATTACATTGGGATCAGAATCAGGAGAACAACTGATCAATAATTAACTATACAAGTGGTATACTGACCCTTCAGTTCTTCATAATCTCCAAGTGCCACACAATTTTTTTTAACATTTCAGAGCTTTTGAATGGTGATCCTCTTTCTGCCTATCAAACTCATTGCCTAACCCCTTTCACTACCTTCAAACCCAAGCTCCCTCACCACTTCTCATCTTTTAGTCTGTAGCTCAATTATTCCATTCTTCATTTCTCCCCTTAGATATCCTTTCCTCTGATAATCCTTCTGAATCATCCCAAGATATTTCCCCTTATAATAGCAAGTATCATGATTTATAATCATACAGTATTTGCGTATGCATGTACCTGTGTTAAGTAGGCCTCTTCCCCAAGTAGACTGTAAATTTCAAGAAAATAAGAAATTATATCAATATTTTCCACCAACACCTAGTGCAAGGAGCCCCTACCTACATATGCATTACTTGTACTGAGTGAATAAAGGTAAGAATAAATAGAAATATTCAACAAATATTTATTAGTATCTATAACACACCTCTCTGAACAAGAAAGAGGGGTAAAGGGACGACTTTTCTGTCTGTTTATGGATGGTGGTGTGTAATACGCAGCAAATGAAATATATCACAGGCTTACTTTTAAAATATGTTTTTCTTTTGCATAAAAAACCAGATACCACTCTTTGAACAACATATTTATCTGTTTACCACCCATGAGAACCAGTTTTCTTTTTGCCACCTTGAAATTTTTCTAGAAAACATTTTTTTTTATATATACCTAAGCACTTTTTAAAATTACAAACCTCTTAATGCACTTTTAAATCACTGTGTAGTCCCAGATTCTTTGTTACTTTTTAGGCTTATGATATAATCTTCAAGGTCCACAGGCACTGTTGATGGCATCAGTCATTCTGCAATTTCTTTTTTGCTACTTCCCAAGTTCTAGCTCCTCCTTCAAAAGGCTGACTGCTTTACAAGGAATTGGTCTTTTCTCCTGGTCATTCTTTATAAGTGATCTTTTAGAAAACTACTCATGTCATTTGGTAACATTTTGAAAGGAGATGCTTCCAATTAAAGTGCTTCATGAGTTACTTCAACAGTTATTTACCAATGCCTGTGTCCTAACTGTTCACTTTGTTTTCAGCAGCCTTATAGGTTCAGACCAAAACAAAATTCAAAGCAAACTCATGTATGAGAAACAAATTTATCTCCCAAAATACTTTTCATTCACTAACTCAGTTCTTAAAATAAATACACTTATCTTCCTTCTCCACTCTTGTACTTTTGTTTATTTTTTCTAGAGAAAGTCATAGTAAGCCTAAGCCCTTCAGATAAAATCATAAGCTTAATACCACAATCAACTGAATGCTAAAGTGCTAACTTTTGTGTATTAGCAAGAATTATAAAGTCACAATGCCATGTTAGATAGTTAACAATTAAATCAAAAGACAAGAACATATAGTTTATTAATACCAAAAAATGAATATTTCTTAAGTACATATTTTCTTTTTTGAAAAAAGTAATCATTGTCAAACTTGGAAAATGTCATGGAAAAAAACAACAAAGAGAACTTTATCTGTGGAAGACAGTCAAATTTGGAGACCAGGATTAAAAACTCTACACACAGATGCTCCACAAATCTCTACAAATTAAGCTTTAAATTACAATTGTATGATGCTGCTAAGCGGAAATCAGAGTTTCTGTTTTGCAATTGCAAGAAACTTCTGGATGTTCAATAAAACCTGAGTGTTACTAAACATTTGAATGTAAGAACTCTCTTGGTGTTACATCATTTATCTCTAGTGCTTCTTAATTATAATTTCTTCTCTTACCAAATGGGAATCTCATGATGCAGTTATCAGTATACGTACTCCTTCCGGAAGCAGCCTTTCCAAATGGAAAAAAACATATCTAATAAGAGGTAAATAAGTGCTATAAAAGAAAAATGTCTTGTTGAAATATGTATGAATGTCTAGATGCATATATGGGTATATATATATATATCTTTCTATATACAGAAACTACACCCTTTTATTCAATTAAAATTATTTTTTAGAGTTTCTAATTATGATTTAAATTTGTCAGTTTTTAAAAGTATAAGATTGAGTGAAGCATTACATTATTATAAAATTTATATTTCTTATTGACTTGACTCATTTTATTTTAAATGCTTCCATAAATAGGGTGCAGCTTCAGCGAACTGTACATTCTTCAAAATTTTCTCTTAGCCATTAGATACTAATTTCTAATGACTAAAATACAGAACTCAAGGTACAATTGCACCCTCTACTGTCCAAATTTTCTATTCCATACTGCGCAAAACTGCATGTGTTTTGTAACAGGTTCATCATAAAAGTAAGAGTTAAATCACATTGGTTTCCTTTTCACATTAATTCGCAGATCCTCAAAAAATTAAAATTTAATTGTTAAAACTTCCTTAGTAATACAAATAGAAATTTTCCACTTATATAGCTACTTATACTAAACTATGTTTTAAAATGCCTCTAAACAATGAAACATAAAGTACACCAAGTATTTGTTAACTTAATGAGAATAAATGGCAATATGAATCACCTTTTTAACATTAATCTACATGATGAACAATCTCAATGTATTCAAACCAATGATTGCAATATTTTTCTAGAAGTGTATTTTTGTCCAATTTTTTTCAAGTTAGAAATCAGAAAAAAATCCAATGTTTCTCTAAAACACTACTTCAACATTTTAGAAAATTAGTTTTTTATTTCCTCCTGTGATTATCAAAATTCAAAATACCACTGTGAGTCAAAACTAATAGCTTGTTTGTAATTTTCTCTTAAGTGTGTCTCTCATTTTAATTAGAGACTATTGTTTGGAATTCAAAACAAATTATTATTCAAAAGATCATCTTATCAATTTTTTCTTCTAGTGATGAAGAATGAGCTTGCTGTTAATCAATTCTCCCACCAAGCATAGTAAGAAAAAATGAACCAAAAATATTTTTAAGGCACTGGAAAATTCCCAAGCAGCAAGGAATTTAGGGTCTAATTTGCCAATTATGAAACACTCCTAAGAGCATAAATAACTTAGCACATGTTAGAAGCTGAAAGGCTAAGAAGCTGAGGAAAGTCTCTGAAAGTATCAAGGGGCCAAACACTGAAATTCATACAAAATCAGTTCAAAGTCGAAGGCAAAATAATTTTTTTTAGTCCTTGATGGACACAATACCTTTATTTTATTTATTTATTTTTATGTGGTGCTGAGAATCAAACCCAGTGGCTCACATGTGCTAGCTAGGTAAGCGCTCTACTCTGAGCTACAACCCCAACCCATGAAGGCAAAATTTTAAGTGCTAATAATCCTGAATTCAATAAGACCCAATCCCTGCTTTGTATCTGCTCAACCCGTAGCTGATAAAGGTTATCTATTCCTGATCTTCCTGTCCATGAGAAGAAAAAGTAAGTCCTCCCTGAGGAAAAAATCACGTCGTTTGGTATTTCAAATTATCTGTACAACTTTTCATATACAATGTCAGAGTTCAATCAAAACAGGCATAACAACTCCTATAAACCTAATATTAAGGGAAAAAATGTTGCAACAGAAGTAGACCCTTGGGATAGCCTGATAGTGGAATGATCAGACATAAACTCTAAAATAATTGTGAAACATGTTCTAAAATATTCAGATGAGAATTTTGGTAATTTCAATAGAAAAGGGAAATTATAATGGAAATTTTAAACTAAATCTTAAAACTAGAAAAAAGCAATAACTGAATTTTAATAACTGTAATGTTTTTTTAGCATAAAAAAGAAATAATAAACTGGAAGATAGCCCAAAGAAAACAATTATATTAAATTGAAAAAGTAATTTTAAAATAATTTTTGAATTTTAAAGCAATTTTTAAAAAGGGATATGAGATGTGTAGTCATTGGAAAAGTTCTAACCTATGTATAATTAGAGTTCCAAAGAATCAGGAAAAAGAGAATTTGGCAAATGCACTGTTTGTGGATATAATTACTGTGAATTTTCCAAAACTGAATAAAATTTTCAAGCCACAGATTTCAAGAAACACTGTAAAATACTGGCACAGTAAATAAAACATACAGACATACATACCAAAGCATATGATGGTAGAGAGAAAACCTAAAAGATGATCGGCACAAATGTCTATCACCTTCAATGAAGCAACAGCAAACCAATAGTCAGCTTTTTAATTCAAACAGTGAAAGCCATAGGACAACAGCATAGTAGACAGCAACAGGTGATAGAAAATAAAACTGCCAACCAAGAATTCTATACTTGCACAAAACATAATTTTGTACAATGAATTGCACCGTGAGCTGTTATTGTAATAATGCTAATAAAAATATCAAAAATAAAATGAATAATAAATAGAAGGATGAAAAATTCGAAAAAAATCAGCAAAAGTATTTATACTCAAAAAAAGTTTACTCAAGAAGCAATGTGAATCTGTGGAACAGTGGGAACTCTCATGCACTCCTAGTGGGAGTATAAATTGGAGTAACCACCACTTGGGAAAACAGGAGGCAGTATCTACCTAAACTGAAAAGCAATGGAGATCTCATAATCTAGAAACTCAAATCAAGGGCTATATTCAAGACAAATACATACACATTATCACCAAGTGATGTGTGCAAAAATATGTATTGTAGCATTATTCTTAATGCTCCCAAATGATAACAACATAAATGTTCATCAACAATAGATAAGTACATTTTATATTCATAAATATAGAATACAAAAGACAATAATAAGTAAACACTGTTCTTTACAACAGCACCAATAAAACAAACAATATTCAGCAAAATAAACAAGATATGAGAGAACACATATTGCATGGACAAAGCAAATTGATGACAAAGATGACATTTTCTTTGGGGAAGTCAGTGCGTTAGTGATCATGAAACAGTCAGAGGACGGTTTCTGGGGTGCTTGTCCAAGTTGGTTATCATTGAAAAGTCACCTGTGACTTAGGTGACCTTCTTTACATGGTTCACATTTTATTAAGAGAGTGGAAATCAAAGTCTTACTTATGTTTATTGAAAAAAAAAAAAAAAACTACTGAATATTGTTTTAGACACCTACAAGGTACAAGGGACTGTCTACAATGATCAAAGTCTCTAAGTCCTAATAATCATCAAATATTCATACTGTATAATCATTAGATTTTGAAAACTAAAACATCAGTTAGGCATAATCCTATCTTCAAAGTGGTAAATATGGAATTATCTAGGTAAATTAGCATGGGCCATGATGTGTGTGTGCATGTATGCATGTATGCAGTTATAAATTCCAGATTTCAAAAGAGCTTGCTTTAATGTATCTTTAATGTTTCAATAAAAGTATTTACTAAACATATAATTAGATATAATTTTCATTTTCAACAGATCAGAAAAAATCATTTGGTAGAAATGTGTTTTAAGACCTGGGGTAAAGTAGGAAAAGTCTCCATTTGACCTCAGCTCAGAAAGATAAATTAGTGTCTGAGTAAGTGGAGGATGAGAGAGAACATGTCTGGAGATGGAGTGGGAAGAGCAGAAAGAAGGGCATCCTGTATAGGGAAAGCAGACATGGCACAGGGGTTCATTTGGGTTGGAGTTGAGGGCTCTGGAGAACACAGAAGTGAGTGGGTAGGAGACAACTTGGAAGGTAAATGAGGGTCTTGGGATGCCAAACTGATTAATGTAGATAGTAATGGAAAGGCAGCTACAGTTCCAAGCCAAGAAGGGCCACAATTACAATATGTTTTAGGAAAATCAATCCAACTGCTTGGCATTAAATGAACGGGAGTTTGAGAAGAGTGGGGTTAAGGAGACTGCTTAGGAAGCTGCTGAGTGCTAGAGGTCTAATTAAGATATGGGATTGGGGATGGAAAAGAGAGGTCCAATTCAAAGATAACAGAACTCCTCCATATCAATGTTAATTGTTTCCATAGTAAACAAGTGTTCTCAGGTAATCATTTTGCAAACTGCTGTAGGTATGAACTGTAAACAGAGATCAAACATCTTTATAATCAGAATGCCTTCATAGCTGTGACCCCTTCATACTCTATAGGCTTTAGCAAGAGCAACCCAAACCCCAGCAGTGAGGACTGATGGAGCTTCACATAGCAGCATATCCCCTGGGGTGCTGAATACCTCTTCTGAGATCCTTCTAAATCAAAGAAAATGGAGCCAGTGAAGCATTTCATTCATGCAGCTCTTGGTAGGTGTGTGTGTTACACTCATCAAACCCAGGTTTATCCAGGATACAAGGGGAAATCAAGGGAAGGAAATCAATAATAAAGATTATTACTAAAGTAGCTGACATTTCTTAAGTGCTTACTCTTATAGCATTTTATGAGTGTGAAATCATGTGCTAAGTGCTCTTCATAGATAATCTCAAGTCTCACAAACTTGTGAAAATTGGGATTTGTGTTATTGTCCTCATTTTAAAGTTGAGAAAACTGGGTCATAGGAAGCAAATACAAAAACTGGGATTCAAACTCAGAAACTCTTGACTCCAGAGTCTTGGTGTTTATGTAGATCGAACAATTGTACTGATGATAATGATGAGACTTTTATTAACTTCTACTCTGCACACCTAGATATGCCCTTCACCAAAACCCATGCTTTGACAATATATTGAACCAGTGTCTTGTCAGCATGTGACAATCACCATAATGTTAACTTAGCTGCATTCTTAATGGTACAGGTGGCTTCACCTAGAGTTCAAGAACCAACATTCTTCAATTAGGATATATATTTCATGACATGCATCAACTAATTTATCTAATTATATATAGCACCATCCCCTCTGTCAATATTTATAATTTTGTCAAAATAAGTAAACTTTAAAAAAAACTGGAAAAAATAAATAAATATTTATAAAAAATAAGCCTTTTAAGGAACTTATTTTATATTTTATTCTTCCATCTGCTAGTTTTGTAACATTCTTAGTGCTTTCTATGCTACTGCATTGTAAAAACAGAATAGGAACACATCTCTCAAAAATAGAATTCTCCCTAGACTATTTTTTCCTATATAAATTTAGTGAAGAAATGAATGTGTGTGTATATGTAAGTTAGTCCAAGATGAGGCTTAGTTCAAGATGAGAAACTTTCTGCAAACTAGGACTTATCAAAATTTATAGCTCAAAAGGGCACAGTAAGATATTTCCAATTATCAAAAAAAAGAACTTTTAAAACAAATTCTGATTTCATGTATATTTTTCTGTTAAAAAGTGCTTATTCTTAGTTGCATCATTTTTACTGTACTTAGCTTTGGAAACTGTAAGTTGGACTCAACATAAAAACTATTTTATGTTGTATACTATGTATACACTAGAGAAGTCATTATAAATAACTTCATTTCACCATGAGGCAGAGAAAAAGCAGCTGCCAACTCACGAACCCACAAACCACCAACTTTTCCAAACTTCAGTTCCACGATGTCTCAATATATTCAAAAAATTTTTTTTTAAAATGACATAACTACTGAACACATCATGCTGTGTGGTCCTCCAATTTTCAAAATTAAACTACACTATCTTTCAGTCTCATCTTTTCTGTAAATTACACATATTTTAAACCAACAGATGCAACTTTTTTCAGAATAGTTACCTTTTTCCTATTTGTGAAGATTAAAATCTAATCACTGTATTAGTAAATGGTGATAAAATCCCTACATGAACATCTTGGTAATAATCCAATTATTATTTGGATTAACTATGGGAGGCTAAAGACATGTACGTCTGAAGATGGGCATGATCCAAGATACCACAAAAATTCCCAGTGATGAAGACTACTAAAAAGAGCTAGGCATACAGATTCCACATGGCCCCAATTTGCCAGAACAAATCCAATTGCAAAATATCTCTCTGGTAGTACTAACTTTTGTATGTGGGCAGTATATTTCTAGTATACACCTCCTATTATGTGGGCATAGTAATTACTGCTTGTAATTATGCATTGGGGGTGGAATAGGGTAGGGAAGGATTAAAATAACTACATTTTAATGATTTTAAGTATCATCTGCTATTCAAAAAAGTCATTAAAGGTCTGTTGACCTGATGGTCCAAATCTCTTATCTACCTCATGCCAGACAAAATGAGAAAAAAAAATGGAAAATTAACTGATATGGTGATAAATTTCTTCTCTAAAAACCTCTAATTGGAACATACATGTTATGGTTTGCACATGTGGGATCCCCCAAAAGTTCATGTGTGAGACAATGCAAGAAGGTTCAGAGATGAAATGATTAGTTGAGGAGAGCCATAACTCAGTCAGTGGATTAATACACTGACAGGGATTAACTGGGTGGTAACTGAAGGCAGATAGGGTGTGGCTGAAGAACAGAGGTTACTGGCAGAGTGCATCTGGGGATTATATTTGTCCCTGGTATGCAGAGTTCTCTCTGCTTCCTGGTGGCCAAATCCTGAGCTGTTTTCCTCCACCACACCATTCTATTATTGTCAATATAGAAATGATTTCAGATCAAGAAATGATATCTAGCTGGGCACCATGGCAGGTGCCTGTAATACAAGGAGCTCAGGAGGCTGAGGGAGGATCGCAAGTTTAAGGACAGTCTCAGCAACTTACTGAGGCCCTAAGCAATTTAGCAAGACTCTATCTCAAAATAAAAAGTAAAAAGAGTTGGGGATGTGGCTCAAAGGTTGAGTGCCCCTGGATTCAATCCCTGTTACCAAAACAAACAAACCAACAAACAAACAAACAAAAAACACTAAGAAATGATATCTAGCAACCATGTATTCTCTACCATTGGGGTTGCTATTAATTCTTCGCACTAAACACAGCTGTATATTTATTAAATCAGATCAGTATGGTCTACAGAATAGGGGCTAAGACTAGGTGAAATAAGACAAATGGGCACATTTGCTTTCGAAATTTTTTCTGCCTTCAATATGGTATCTGGAGGAACTTTCTTATGAAAGCTTCTGAGTAAAGAAAATGGCAAAAAGGAATTTCTGCACATCTGTTTATGTATTTAAGAAAAGAATATTCAAACTGGGCATTGGTCCATGGGAAAGCCTCCACAACATAATCCAGCCCACCAAACACACTCTTCATTTATTAATAAGAAAATTTTAGGTTAGATTCTTGCCAAGAAATGTTTTCTTTTCCAAAAATTATCTTTGGCCATATTTTACATTTGAATTACTCCCCTTGGTACAGAAAAGAAATAAAAGACCTAGCACACAATACTAGCAACTGGAATTTGAACGCTGGTGAAAGAAATGTGAATCTATTCATTGAAATTGCTTTAAGAAACAATATAATTTTATAAAATGTACTTATTTGCCTTTTATTTTTACATATTATAAAATCCATATGTATTTTTCTATAAACCATTTTAAAACGTCCTTCAAATAAGCATAATTCAGTAAGCCCTATATCTTGTTTTTTTAAATAATAATGGTAACTTGTATTTTAAGTATTGGTTTTTATTTATCAAAGCATTTTCCCATCACCTAATTTACTCATCTGGGATCATTAAGGTTTTGAATCACACTTATTTGTGATATTTATCATCCTTGACCGATTTCTCTTAGGCTTTAGGAATGTGCTAATCTGAAGGCTTATATACAGAAATGCAATTTTACAATGTAATGATGTTTGTTCTTCACGTGGGATATCAAGGATCAGGGAATTCTGGAGAATTATAAGGGAAAGATATTTTTACTTTATTGAGAACAGAAGGTTTTGGACAATGAACTTTAAAGTCCCATAAAACTGTAAACAGTATTTTTTTTTTTAAGTCAAAGCCAGTTTTAACTAAGCCAGAGTGTACATGTTTCTTAACAGATATATTGGAATCACACGATCAAGTAGGACTGACTTGGGGAGGTAGAAAAGAATACATTTTGAATAATGAAAATAAATATGATTGAAAAGTAGGAAAGTGGGGAGTAAGTGCCAAATGAACTAATGGGTGAACTAATTTGTGGCAAGAGTGTGCCAGGAACAAACAAGGGGGAAAGGATACCCACTTCAATAAAATAGTGCTGGGAGGACTAAATATACACATGGAAAATAATGAAACTGAACTTTTGACTCACAGCATATGTAAAAATCAACTCAAAATGGATTAAAAACTTAAATGGAAAACATGAAACAATAAGAGTCTTAGAAAAAAACAAGGAAAAATCTTTGTGACATTATGCTGGGTTATGACATCAAAAGCAAAAGCAAACAAGTGGAATTACATCAAACTAAAAAGCTTCTGCATAGCAAAGAAAATAATGAAAGAAGTAAAAATTTTTAAAAAACTATGAATGGGAGAAAATATTTGCAAACTGTTCATCTGACAAGAGGTTCATATCTGAAATATATAAGAAACTCCCACAACTCAGTAACAGAAAAATGAACAACTCCAAAAAAATGTACAAAAAATTCAAACAGGTATTTCTCCAAAGTAGATAAAGAAATGACTGACAAGTGTATCAAAAGATGCTCAATATTGCTAATTATCAGGGAAATTCAAATCAAAACAACAATTGGCTATCATCTCACACCTGTTAGAATGGTTATTTTTTTTTTTTTTTTAAAGATAAGTGTGTCAAGAATGTGAAGAAATTCTTGCCAGTAAATGGATGGAACTGGAGACTATCTTGCTAAGTGAAATAAGGAAATCCCTCCAAAAATCAAAAGGCCAAATGTTTTCTCTGATATGTGGATGCTGACTCACAATAGGTTGGGGGGAAGGGGAAGTGGAGCTTCACGGAACTGGACAGCGGTGGGGGCATGAGGAAGGAGAGATGGGAACGGGAAAGAGAGTAGAATGAATTGGACATAACTTTCCTGTGTTCATATATGAATACATGACCATTGTCTCTCCACCTCATTTATAACCACAAGAATGGGCAGTTATACTCCATGTATGTATGACATGTCAAAATACATTGTACCATCAAGTAAAAAGAACAAATTTTTAAAAATGTGAAGAAATGGGAACCCTTGCATACCACTAGTGTAAATGCAAACCGGAGCAGTCATCATGGAAAACAGGATAGAGGTCCCTCAAAAAAATTAAAAATAAATCTGTCATACGATCTAGCAATCCTACTTCTGTGTATATATCTGGAGGAATTGAAGTCAGAATGTCAAAGACATAGTTGTGCATTCATGTTCACTGTACCATTATTAACAATAAAAGACAAGAAAGCAACCTAAAGACATGAAAGCAACCTAAATGTCCATGGATGGATAAATGAATAAAGAAAATATGGTATAGGCATACATACAGAATATTATTTCTCCTTTTCAAAAAGAAATTCTGCCATTTGTAGCAACGTGAATAAATTTGGAGAACATTGTGTTACGTGAAATAAGCTATTCACAGAAGGAAAAATACTACATGATCCCACTTCTATGAAGAATCTAAAACAGTCAAACTCATAGAAACTGAGATGAGAATGATAGTTGCCAGGGGCTGGGAGGAGAGGTTAGTGGGGAGGTATCAGTGAAAGAGTCCAAAGCTTTGGTTGCATGATGAATATGATCTACTTTACTGCATAGTACCTATACTTAGAAGTTAGCCAAAAAAAAAAAAAATGTAGATATTATATAAATTTCCTTATCACAAATAAAGTAAGTAATGGAATATGTTAATATTTTCAGGAGAGGACAAGGAGACCAAAAGCAAATTTATCCTTTGAGATGGAAAACAAAATGTAGAAATAAATGAGATCAGTCAGACCATGAGAAACAATTGGCAGAGGATTCTCTCTTTAATTTAATGACAGGAAAAGAAGTTGGACATTTCCATGTACATTTGTAAATGCAAGTGGTGTGCTTGCCTGAGCCCTAATTTTATGATGCCTACAATATATAACTATGTGTTAAATCTAGAAACACCCATGCCACACGTATGGGTACTTTTGCATTTTAATGTCCATAAGGCAAGAATTACATTATTACAAAAATAAAACATTTCTCTCTGATATGTGGATGCTAACCCATAACAAGGGAGGGTAGGAAGTGGAAGTATAGAAGTTCATTAGATTAGACAAAGGGAAATAAAGGGAAGGGAGCGGGGATTGAAATAGGAAAGACAGTAGAATAAATTGGACGTACCTTTCCTATGTTCACATATGAATATATGACCAGTGTAACTCCACATCATGTACAACCACAAGAATGGGATCCTAATTGGAATGGGTTGTACTTCATGTATGTATAATATGTCAAAATATACCCTGCTGTCAAGTATATCTAACAAATAAAGAAAGTAGACAATAGAAAAAATAAAGTCTTCACTGCATTAAAACAAATAATACACAAAAATCTATATCAATTGTAATCAGTAATTATCTTGCATATTGTTCGTAAGATATTGTGAAAGGGATCATTAGGTGGTAAAATGAATAACAGATACAGAAATTTTAATTATTATTAGTAGCAGCAAAACAGGCATTTACGTACATTTTTATACAGTGGAAATTTTATCAGTGGAAATGATAACAGATAAGGTTTTATGTAGAGCTTAAAAGTTGAATCAATCTAATAGATAATTCTGAACAGTTGGAAACAATATTTACATTAAGTTAGCTAAGAGATGCAGGAGTCAAATGTAAGTCAATGACCATGATTCCCAGAAGAACAGGGGAATGAAAAAGAGAGGCAGAGTGGAAAGAATAATTCCCCAGAATCAGTAGCCTGACTCAAATAATCTGAATTAAAAATTAAGTTTCTTCATTACCCTAAAAAAATACATGAAGTAGGAGATCACATTATGATTCACACTCAAATGACAATTCTAAGTATTAATTTATTCACATTGCTAAATGGAATTTAGGTAGTCATTGAAGATTTTTACAAATACATCAAGTCTCTCTCTGCACAGATACTGCATTTCCCAACCTGCTTGCACTTAGACATAACTTTGCAACTCTAATTGGCTGATAAAAATGATTGGCCTGACATGGAATAATTCTGGGCAGAGACATTAAATTGCCATTGTGGGACACTACAGCTCTTCTTTTTTCCACTGCCATGTTGGTCAGAGAAACACGTGTCCAGGCAGAGCCTCTGTCAGCTTCGGTTCATGAGTAAGGAAATCTCCACGGAGTCCACAATGGGAAGTTGAGAAAGAAAGAAATCTTTATGCAGTTTTAAGCTACTGAGAATTTGTGATTGTCTGTTACCACCCCCAAGCCTAGCATTACTGGCTGATATGCAGGTAAAAGCATTACAAATTAACAAAATAAAATAAAATGAAAACTACACTCCTTCTACTTAGTATGACTTCACTGTTTCAAATATATGTTCATATATGTATATATGAATGAAAAAATATATATATTTGAATACAAACACACACACACTAACATAAGTTAGTTATCACCATTGGTCACCTATCTGGTGGAAATTATTACTGTCCTTTCACAAGCAGAAATTTGCAAGGATGACTACATCTAATTGACTACTCATGCTTTTAGTGTCTTGAACAAAAGGCTAGGAGATGCCTGCTAAAGGAAGGATCTCTTTTCCATAGACAGATTCACATGAAGTTCAGTACCAATTGGGGCAATGGGACTGCATCATAAAGTTGAAGCTCAAATCACAGGAACCACAATTTATTTAAGACCCTTGAGACACTTCAATACAGAATTAATCAAAGTGTGCCAACTGACACTTGGCCCCAGAGATAACAGTAGTGACAACGTGGTAAATTAGAAATAAAAACAGTTGTCATAGAAAACTAAAGTCTGGTGCTGCAACATCTCCCCCACTTTTTTTTTTTTTTTTCTGGAAATGATAACGGATAAGGTTTAATGTGAAATTCTTGTCAACTTTAGAATGTTACTCAATTTTTTTAAGATATAAAGACCAAACAAAATAAACTTATTTAGTGTATAATCCAACACTGCACCTTCGTAGTCATCTTTCTGGAAAAATGACTCAGGCTGATCTACTGATCAAGTTCAATCATTAACATCATGGAATGTATATGATGTACCAGACAGGAAGTGAGCTAAGTATTTTGTAAAATTTTTCTCATTTGCTCTTTAGAAAAACCCTTTGAGTATAGACTAAGAAACTGAGGTTTACAAAGCTTAACTATCTTGCTTTAAGGTCAAGATAAGTGGTAGGGCCCGTAAGTAGCCAAGCCCTTTATCCATTGGACTCTGTTATCCTCATATTGCATAAGTGCACATGCCATACCACATATCTCAAAGCTGCCACCTTTAGACAAAACCAGCTTAAAGACCAAATAGTGACCACCAAGAAGGAAAATCCTACATTCCACAAGAGAAAAGCATTTATTTCTCTTTTACTGTTTTCTTTACTTAAATACCATAGTCTGGTTTTCTAGAAAGAATATTACATTGCTATCCCATTTCATTAAAACTGTCAGAAAAGGAGCATGGGTACTTCTGATTGAGCTCTGAACACCTGATTCATCCCATGAGTGTCTGCTCTGACCAGGCTGTCTGACATTTCTGATGAAAGCACATTCTAGTGTGCTCCAGGATGAGAACTGCCAACTAGAGGCACAAATTGCCCCAGAGTAATAAGAGCATTTAATATTCCCCAAATCTTCCTCACCTTCTACAGAGACCCTGTCATGCCTAATAGCAGTCTGTGCTGTCGGGTAGGGTTGACATGTGTGTTCCACCTGTGGGTTTTGACTGACCAAAATCCCACTGGTTGAATGTTGGAAACTTTTTCATTTCTACTGGTTTGACAGCCTCTCAGTGTGCAGTGAACCTTGTGGCAGCATCTGCTCAAGACCTGAGGTCCTTTTGCAAAAGCGGTAACTCAAGCTTCTGCAAACTGAAGATGCACAGCCAGAGTAAAGCTCATTTTTCTTTCCCAGGGAAGATTCAGCTCTAATTCTTTGACAATAACCTGATTTTCAACCTGATACTAACGTGGGCTTTCTTCAAAGATTTATTTGACATCATTTATCAACAAAATGCCCTAAGAATGTGCCAATATTGCCTTTTCTTTTAGATTCCTCTCAGAATTGGTTTTCTTTATTAACTAACTATAGCACTACAGGAGGAGCTAGGATTTCAGATCTGAAACCTCCATCCTCCAATTCCACTGACAAAGACACTTAAAGCAATTCAGTAAAATATCTGGAATATACTTACTTGGTTTGTTAAAAATTATTAAATCCACTACTGGCAAATATGAAGCATGATCCTTAGGTCTTGGTTCAGCCAAGCTTCCTTTGTAAGGAATTATATACCAACCGGTATTTTCACATGCTCTTACATTCTACAAACTTGTTGGCTCTGGTGGTTGCATTTCTGACACTGGATACAGATCCTGGCGCTTCCACTGTCAGGAAAGCTTAGTGTCTGCCTTTCAATACATTGCTTAGTAAAAGAGTCATTTCTGGGCTTGTGTGGCCATATGGTGTTTTACAACATTTCAACATTAGAATTATTCATTGAGCCTTAAATGTAAAAGGAATCAAACTGTAAACTTGTTAGTGATCTAAAGTCATGTATTTAACTTATAAATACACTGGTCCACAAGGGAATGATTAAGTTGCTTGTGGCATATTGGTTTAATGAAAATTATAAATCCTTATAACTATGGATTATAAAGGCTATAATGATGTAGAAGAGATTTTATGATACAACATTAAGTTTAAAAAGAAGAAATGCCAAGTTTTATAGTGATTATGGGCACAACTGCATGTATGTGTATAGACAAGGAAAGGAAAAAAATCATGAAAACTAAAAACAGCTCCTTTACAGTGGTAGATTTATAATCTTAAAATATTTCCTCTAGAGAAATTCTAAAATAACAACTGTTTGGAATATATGGGTATTATTTAAATAAAAGATTGCCTGATAGTATTCAACCTAAGTATTCAGATTCAGATTTCTAATAGTTTGTAAGCATGACCTAGTATGACTTTTTGGTCACTGCTGTGAATTTTATTATTTATTTCACCAAGCAATAAAAATAAGCAAAAGTAAATATATTAAAAGTGTTTTCCAGAGACAAGTTTCTTCCAAGAATAAAAATGTCTATTTTTAAAAACAACATACTTCCCTTACCACAGGAAAAGCTCCTAAATAAATGGGCTAAAATATCATAGAATAGCCTAATAATTTCAAGTGCTTCTTTGGATGCAAGTTAACTAAATCCTTCCCCAGACATTTAGCTTCCGGGAATCTTTTAAAAGAAGATGTCAATCCCATTTTTTAAAGTTTTCCTTCAGGACTATCATTTTGGAAGAGAGAGAGGAGGAGGAGAACTCCTGCCCCACTCCCCATGCAGCCCAACCCTTAACATCCAACAGGTGGACCTCTGTCAGTCAAGGATCCATAGTCTGCCTCACCTAAGAAGGGGAGCCTGCAAGCTACCTGGTGCACAGAATAAAGCCCTTCTGTTCTGGGTCTCCTCCAGTCCCACTTCCAAATAAATAAATAAATAAATTATTTAATTAATTAATTAATTAATTAATTAATTAATTAATTCCCTCTGCCACCTGCCTGATTGATAAAAGTTTAAGGTTAGGTTTTGTAAGTAGGAGGTTGCTGTTACTTTTCTAAAGGAATAGCCTCCAGAAGATAAAATAAAGAGTCTAGGAGTGTATACGTTGTTCCATTTCCTAGCCTCACTGTCCCCTCTCTTCTCTTTCCACCTTGATATTTAATCAAAGGACTTACCTCAATTTTGGTATCTCCCATATCTAAAGCATGTATTTACCACAACTTTTCTATGACAATAAAGTCTTCAGTTATCTCATCCAGTTATCTCACACCCAGTTTAGGACCATTTAACCACACAGAGTCAAACAAGGGTAAGGACCCAGATATATATTAAGGGACCAAGCCACACAAGAAGTCTGAAAGATTCAAAACTCCTACTAGAAGAAAGTGCAAAACATGAAAGTGACTGGACTGAATTTACCATTTGAGACAATGGAGAATAAACATCTGTCACCTCCACCACTTCAATTTCACTTTGGGCAAGTTATTTAATGTCTACAAATCTCATCATCTGTAAAATGAAAGTAGTGTTTTCTCCATAGGGTTGTTAAAAGGATTAAGTGAGTTAATACATGTGAAGGGCTTAGAAAAACATTTGATGATGAATAAAGTTTCACTAGTATCAACTTGGCACTGTAAGTTATTGACCAGCCCTATGTCAGGAGCTTTGGATACTGGTATAGCAAAGAAAACAGATACTGACCTGCTTTTGTGGAGTTTACAATATGAACAGTAAGATCTGTGGTTAAGGATCCAAGCCCAATATAGTGGTGGTGATGTTTATAGAAAGGAAAACACTAAGTTCTATGGATCCTGCCCTCTATGTTCTAATGGAGAAAGAGGCAAATAATACTGGAAATTGTTGTTATATAATAATTGCTACCATAGGATTAATAGTGCTACCAAAGCAAAAAAAAAAAAGAATGACCACTAGCCTACTTCAGGGAGCCAGAAGGGGTGTATTCAGGGAAATTTTCCATAGATGGTAAATGACAATGCACAAGCTGAGACCTGAAAAATATGCATATATGTGTATATGTGTGTCGTTTGGGGAGTGCTGGACAGAAATAAATTTATCACAACTATCTTATGAGATATTCTGTGGTGGTGAAACCTTCAGATCCTTCACTCCAGAGGACAAGCTCTGGGACTGCAGCTGCAGGGAGGTGCTACTGACTGACAGATCTAAGCTGAGTCTCTTATTGGGACTTTCCTTCAACTGAAGAGAGCATCTTCACCTAATGTCACCTGGCTTCCCTTGGGCAGCTCACATCCAATGCCAATGCCTGGTCAGCAAAAAATACAGAGGCCTGATCCCCTTTCTTATCTTAGTTCTTTCTAGCTGCTACAAAAATATACAATAAACAACATCATTTATTTCTTACAACTCTGGATCCTGAAAAGTTGAAGATCAGAGCATGGGCAGATTCAGTATCTGGTAAAGACTAACTCCTGGTTCACGGATGGTCATCTTCTTGTTTTATCCTCGTGTGGCAGTAGAGGCCAGGAAGCTCTCTCTGGTCTCTTTTATAAGGGCACTAATCCCATTCATAAGACTGCTCCCTCGTGATCCCATTTCCCAAAGGTCCCACCTACAATTACCATCACTATGGGAGTTAGGATTTCACAGAATGTTGGAGGGACACAAACATTCAGTCCATAGCATGCCTATCCAAGCACTCTGAAGTATTGTCCCAGGTCTAGTGTCTCCTATAGGGCTGGCAGTGGACTTTTTTGTGACTGCAGGATAGGTTGGCTTCTTGCTTTGTCACAGCCTACTTTCTTTTCTCCTTTACAGGTGCTGTCCTGAGAGGACTCCCCAGTTAAATTCTTTCATGCAAATCTGGGACAACACACCCTTTTTATAGATGAGAAAAATAAGCTCTGAAAGAAACTCAGTTTGGCTAAAGCCCAAAATTTTAAGGTAGAAGGACCTAAAGATATACCTTGTTTTCAAGCACATAATAAATCATAATAAGAAATCAGGGCATTACCCCAGGGCAGTAGAAAGCATTGTAAGTAGGTGTGAGATGATAAGTTAGGGCTTCAGCACAGCAAACCAGGACACTGAGTCTAGTTTAATTGGGTGAAGGTATTTTCTTACCAGGGAAGAGTACCAGGTTTTTAAATTTATCTAACCCACTGATATTTATTTTATTTTATGGGTCAAAGATGAGGAAGGAATGTGAGAGTCATGAGTAAGAGGGGAGAGAACACTTTGGGAATTGAGAGGGTCAGGTGAAGAGCTACTCACAAAATGAACAGGGTTAACTGGCATATGCAGAACAAAGACAATTACTCCCTACTGCACTGTGCTGGCTCTAAGGACATGGTTAGGGATGGGGGAATTCAGAGCAAGGGTTGCCTTCTTTCTTCCTTTATAACCTCACTCAAAGACAGAGGTGCCTTGCTCTAAGTGAGCTAGATTCTTGGAAATTCTTAGACATTAAGGTTTCACTTACTATATTGAAATGAGATTGTATATACTCAAAGCAGTTGCTATAAAAAAAATTAGCTTGTTGAAAGCAAATCAAGATAGATAGCACCTATCCTAGTACCCAGAATTTTCCCTTATGATTTTGTCATTCATCCCAGAGAAAGGGAGAGTGTGCTCTTTCATTTGTTTGTTTGTTTTTGTTTTTTTAAATTTGTTCTTTTTAGTTATACATGACAGTAGAATGTATTTTGACATAGTTTATATATATATATATGGAATAAACTTCCCATTCTTCTGGTTGTACATGAGGTAGAATTACATTGGTCGTATATTTACATATGAACATGGGAAAGTATGTCTGATTCATTCTACTATCTTTCCTATTCCCATTTCCCCTTCATTCCCTTCATCACCCTAATTCAAAGTACTCTACTCTCCCCTACCCATTTCTCTTACTAAGTTAACATCCACATATCAGAGAGAACATTTGGCCTTTGGTTTTCTGGGATTGACTTATTTCATTTAGCACGATGTTCTCCAGTTCCATCCATTTACAGACAAGTGCTGTAAGTTCATTTCTTTTTATGGCTGAGTAGTATTCCATTGTATTTATATACCACATTTTCTTTATCCATTCATCTGTTGAAGGGCACCTAGATTTGTTCCATATTTCAGCTATTGTGAATTGAGCTTCTATAAACATTTATATGGCAGTGTCACTATAGTATGCTGATTTTAAGTCCTTTGGGTATACACCAAGGAGTGGGATAACTGGGTCAAATGGTGATTTCATTCCAGTTTTCTGAGGAATCCCCATATTACTTTACAGAGTGGTTGCACCAATTTGCATTCCCACCAGCAATGTATGAGTGTACCTTTTTCCCCACATTCTTGCCAACATTTATTGTTACTTGTATTCTTGATAATTGCCATTCTGATTGGAGTGAGATGAAATATCCCTGTAGTTTTAATTTGCATTTCTCTAACTGCTAAAGATGTTGACTGATCATATTTCTTCTGTGAAATGCCTATTCAGTTCCTTTGCCCATTTATTGATGGGGTTATTTGTTTTTTTTCACCACTGGTTTTGGATTCACCCATTTGACTTGCTGTAGCTAATAGAATGTTAATAGAGACAGTGTAATAAGAAATTAAAATATGCATGTGCATTGGAGCTTGCACTCTATTTCTGCCATCACGTAAGGAAACATGAATAACCTACTACTCCCAGAAGGAAGACAGAAGACAGATCAAGTGGAACTGTTCCTAGAAGCACATAGACTTTCAGGGCAAATCTGAACCTCTGTTAATGCCAACACTTTCATCCAAGCTCAGCTGGATCCAAGTCAACTCAATTCACACTCAGAATTGAGTCACTACAAATAACTGTTTAGTAAACCATATAGTACAGTGGCATTTTAATTTTTGGCAAGAACCGGCCAAGCAGCAACATCTAGAATGTATAATATATACATATATTTATACCACAGATTTTGTACTTGGGTTTTCATTTTTTATTTATTGACTTATTTATTTGTTTAATTGGAACTTCAAAATTAGAAGTAACCTGTGTGCCTTTTACTTCAAAGAGGTCTGTTCAACAGCATTTTAAGTTATTAAAATCAATCCAATGTTTTTCATGTCACAAATTAACTCCTGGAAAGCTATGGTCCATCAAATCACTCTGCCCACTCTGGCCACTCTTTGCTAAGCAGCATTTGTTCTTTCCAGCAGTGGGTGTGGACACAGGTGGTGATTTAGTTGGCACTCAGTTGCCATCTACCCACAGCTGCTAATGGGGAGAAGTCTCCAAACTATGACACTGTGCTCAGTGTCAAGAAGACTGAGGAAATAGAGTATGCCCTTTTTAAGATCATTTACATTGGATAGAAAATAACCAATACCCACTGGCAAAATAAAAAGCAGCCAGAAAATTCTGGATTTTTACAAATATTTTTCCCCAAAATATCTAGAGTTTTGATCTGGTTGTTATTTGGAAATTAAATTTTTCTCAACCAAACACTATTGTAACTTTTTTTTTTAGGAAAGAAAAAAAAAGCCTGAGGAAGATAGTTGGATAGAAGAAAGATGTTAGGGAAAATTTAGGGATGAGAAGCACTAAAGTAATTTATATCTTAAAATGTTAATAGGCACCAAAATGATATGAGTGTTTATCTCTGTGGTGAGACTTCAGAAATGATTTTATTTTCTTCTTTTTTTCTAATTTAGAAAAAAAAAATGAAATAAATGTGAAATTGATGTAATATGATCATGACATGCTACAAGCTACACACATTTTGTAACCATCTCTTATAGCTGACCACAAATATTAAATTGAAGAAAAATAATCAAAGTTCCAGTCTCAGAAAGATCCTAATATAATAGGTTTTGACCTTCAAGGAGGTGCTGTACATATTTCAGAATATGATTTAAGTTAACAGCACTCTTCCTTGAAAAAGTATTTGTACACATAACATTTCATGTCTGCAACAGGGAGAAATTTAACTTTTTTTAAGCCGGAGACAGAATGCCTCTTAAGAAAATCAAGTCTTTTCTTAGGCAACAAGCCTCAAGGCAAAAAAGAACTCAGACTGAAAGGAAAAGAGTAAAACAAAATTTCTCTGTAAAATAAAATAAGATTTCTTATGCTGGCAGTTGAGAGGGAGTGGGAAGGGAGGAGGTGAATAGGAAGAAAAGTGAGGGCACCCCCACCCCTGGGGTAGGACATCAGGAGGAAGGATAACCAAAAAAAATGAAAAATAAAAATACAATGATCTGAATAACAAGAGGTTTTAAAAAATTAGGAATATGGAGTATTAGGTTTTAAATTGCCTAAACTCTTGGTCAAAATTATGCTAACAGCACAGTTTGTATGAATGGTACTATGGATAATTTTTTAAATGTGAATAAATTTTTAAAAATCTGAATAATATCCTTTATGATCTGATGTATTGTGGAAATGGAGCAAAAAGTGAAGATCTCTAATGAAACCAGAGTCAGAAATGATAAAGACAATTATGTTTCCCAAGAATCTACTGAAATACTGTGGTCAGTTATAAGAGATGGTTTCAGAAAAGCATTCAGGAAACACTAGAAGACAAGAATCCTCAATAGGTGAGGTGCAGATATTGACACCTGCATCCTACATAAATTTCAGTTTGTTCAATGACCCCTGTGTTACCTAGCCAAGGTCCCAAGGCATCATCCCAACGTGATGCAATTCATTTATTGTGTATCAAGAAAACCTATGTGCTTTGCTAGAATGAACACAGAAGATGAGTCCTTCAAGCCCAAGTCTCAAACAGAAAACTCATTATTTTTGCCTTAGGATAAAAAAAACAATAAGTTCTGAAGAAAAAGGCCTTATGATGTAAGGGTACAAATATCAATCCAACATCATTATGAATAAGTTGTAGGTGCTCCCAGTAGCTTCTACAATTGCATAGGGTTCCAGGATGCTTTTTAAAAGATCGTAAAAGCATACAAAAGTTGGCTCAGTGCTTATTATGATATTTGATCTAATCATAATGACATAAGGTGAGTTTTGGAATTATATGAGGATGCACCCAAAGTACTCCGCTAAGTTTGAAGAGAACGATCTGAGACTAAAATATGAAAAGCACTAAAAGCATTCCAACATATGGAATGATTTATTTTATTTGACATTACTTTAACCCTTATGTTTAAATCGTTGATGTTTCCTAGATAAAAACAAAACCATTAATACTCTTTATTCCTAGTTATGAAAAAGGATGCTCTAAATACATGTAAGTGGACAAAAAACTGCTGAAAAGATCTGTGCAGAATACCTGAACAATCCCTCCACACTATATAGGGTAGTAATGACTATAAACAAACTTGTGACTTGTGATTAGGAAATTAAGAGAATTGGGGAATTAAGAGAAGATAAGAGAGGATAAGAGAAGGTACAATTGTGTACCTGCAACTACATCTCCAAATTTAGCACATTATATAATGTAAGAATCCCAACAAAAGGAAAAATATGGCTTTACTAAAGGCTATAAGCAGACACAGACCTAGACATATTCATACTGCCAGCTGGCAACTTCCTAGGAGAAAACAAACAAACAAAAACCCCACTTATTTCTGGCTTAAAATTTAGTATTTAAGAAATAAAAATACTAACTTGAAAAAGAATAAAATAAAATAAAAATTTTATTATGTCTTTTAGATTCATACATCTGTGATATTAAAAAGAACCCCCATCAAACTTTAAAATGTGAGTACATTTAACTAATAACCTTGAGTGTACACTTTATAAAAGCAATAAATTTTTTTGTTCTAAAAATACTTTTAACTTTTTATAAACTTCCTGCAAGTATTGGTAAAAGATCTGTCTTCACGTAAGGTTTTCAAGTGGTTTTATTTCTATGTATTAGGATTTTTCAAAGTTAATCCATAAGTCAGAATCATCCAAAACATACCTAAGCAAACACAAAAATAGCCTCACTGCTAAACAGAACTTAGAATTTGCTTATATTAGCTGTAAGTCATTTCCTCATTCATCAGAAAATTTCTTCTACTATTTGGAACTGAGGAAGGAGACTCAAACATCACATAGCCTATGGCTGAATTCAGGGCCTTCCAACATAATTCCTACTTTTCCTACTTTTTAATGAGACTGAAAGAAAGGATGTAGGAAAGTCACAAGCATATAGCAGACACTTTATAAATATTAGCTCTTTCCCTTTCCTACTGTTATGTGCCAGATATAGAGTTGGAATTGCTTTAAACATGTCACAGGATTGGAATAGGATTGTTTTAATATAATTCAGGGAACCTCAGATAAGAGCACACATACCCCATCTACTTAATCCCCACATAAATAAATGCAGGTTCCATTTCCTTTCCCGTTGCTTCCAAGAATTTTATTCTAAAGGTCAGCAAGAAGAAATGAAGCTCTTGATGGAAAACATGAAGGGAAAGAAGAATTAAGAGAAAAATGTACACTCCTCTTCCCAAATCTTCTTTCCTGTCTTTCGGCTCCTGGCCCCACATGGCTTCTCCATTTGCCCTGCCATATCCTTCCTCCAGACTCTGTCCCAGGCAAATTTAGCTACAAATAAAAAAACCTTCATATAAACTTTGGGGATAAATTTTTTTAGCACTATCTTAAAGTAATACCATGACCATTAAGTACATGTTAAATGCTTGGCCCTTTAAGAGCCAAGCAGTGTTTTATAAACTAAGGTTACAATGGTGGAAACATGTAGAACCTGTTTCCACGGAGTATGTAACCAGGCTAGCTAAAAAGAAAAACAGATAAACAGGTAGGCTCTGGAGGTAGAGTGGGAACGGAGGTAAGCAAAGGACATAGTACTATGGGAGCTAATATGGCAGAGGTAAGGGGACAGCCAGGAGCACGTCAACCCTTAAAAACAGTGATTTCGATGTAAAAGAATACATTCTAAATGTTCAAGAACAAACATAAGATAGCTTGTAAGGCTGATAGCACAAGTTCTTGAGACTAGAAATGTTTCAGACTTCATTTGGATTTTGGAAAATTTGCATAGACTTTACCAGTTGAGCATCCCTAATCTGCATTTAACCCAAAAATCCAAACTCTGAAATGCTCCAAAATCCAAAACTTTAGGCACTATGTTTGCACTCCAAGTTTCACATTTTGGAGCATTTGGATTCCAAATTTTCAGATTAGGGATGTGCTCAGCCTATATCACATTATTTCAATATTATGCTTCAGAAGAATAAGTAATTACATGGATAAATAGGAATCATACATGTTATTTTATGAAAAAGAAGGCTACAAAAAAGTATTTATAGTATGATTTATTTTTTTGCTAAAAATAAAGGTGTGTATGCATGGAAACAGAAAGATATAGAGAAAAATATTAATGGCTATTGCTGGTATTAGTGACTTCATTTTTTTAAACTTGTCTATAGTGTCTAAATAATCCACAAATAATTCTGCAATTCAGTAAAAGTACAGTTGAATTAAATATTGTATAAAATTTGTCTGAGCCTCTCTCATTTATCAAATGCTTGCTAAGTATAAAGGTCTAGAATATAGCTAGGTGCTGAGGAGTCAAGTAAGGAGTATGCAATGCCCTTGAAGAGGTCGCGGCACTCTAACAACCACACGCAGGCAATGCCCGTGAGTAAGGCATGGCCCAGGAACTGTGTTAATAAAGCTTGATTACTAACCAGAACTGATTTCTCCCACCTCTGCTTCAGGGATAACAGGACACCCACTGCTGCCTCTGTCTTTTGTGACTAACACATTATGAAGCAACAGAATATTGAGATTATTCTACAGTCTTCTGCTCTAGGTCTATAATTATCAAGAGAGAAAACTATTAATATTGTTAATTACAATGTGATAATTTTATTAAGCACCTACTGCACATAATCACTGAACAAACCTATGAGTTAATTCACATTAGCATTACTATTTTACAGATGTGAAACTGAGGCCCAAAGAGCTGAGGGGTAAGGTGCTACTGCTCACAGATAAGGAAACCAAAATTCAGACCCAGGTATCTGAACCTAGAGCCCAAACCCCCACCATTCATACTTTGTTGTTTTCCTTTTATAACATTTTCCATTTTCTCTGTTTTATTCCCACCACATACTTATATTCAGAATTGCATAAGAACAAACCATCACGTAGAGCTTATGTTAGAAAGAGGTTGGGGAAACTGTCCCCAGGGCAGGGTTGGTATTCTCAGCACCTGACACAGGTCTGGGACACATGATGGCTCAATAAATAATTTGCCACATGAATGATCCACAGAGCAGGTTCATTTTTGAAGCCCCACATTTCTAATATGAGCTTGTTTTTAAAAAATATTTTCCTCTTTCTTCTAAAAAACAAGTAGATGGTGAGGAAAGCTCAGATTAACTGGGGGTTTTAATCTATATTTTTATGAATTTTATAATAATCTTAAGGGTAAACGTAATTTTTCTAATATGATTTTTTAGGGCAAAAAAAAAACGTGAACTCTAAGCATAAATTCCTATATTTAGCTTATACAGCATTTAGACTTCCTGAGTTTGACTAGATTTTATTGGAATATTACAATGAATCAAATTTTATGAATGATGGACAAAACTAAATTGCCATGAACAACTCTACAATGAATATTTTTATAAAAAAGATTTGTGTGTTTCTTTTATAAAAAAGAATTGTATGTTTCTAGAGGCAGCAGAATTGCTGGCACAGGCCACCAAGTATATGATAATTTTCTGTCTGTCTCATATTTAGATTAACATAAATCACCAACAACTACTTATTATGCATTGCCTATGAAATAAAGATGTCAGCCTCACTTCCATTAGCCCCTGTCCTGATGCACTCTCCAACCCAACCACTGCTCAGAAACCAAAGGAGAGATCATATTTTTCAAATTCAGTTGAAAAAGTAATTGAAGTACAGAGGAATATGTTATGAGTCTTAAACCCTAAGTCCATGAAGAATGCTTGCCACATAATAAAAATATTTAAAGTCAATTAACACTTTTAATTTCCCAATATGATTTCTTACATATTTCACATATTAATAACTGTTTTCACTTCATCTGTTTGAACTGTCATCATTGTCTAGAAGCATCTCATTTCCTCTCATGTAAGGCAATGCTGTGCTCTACAAAATATTCAAAGTGAGTTAAACAGTAAAAGTACCCTTAAAAGATTTAAATCTTAAAAGGGAAAGCAAGAATAGTGGGAGATATAAAAATAAACAAACTTGAAAGAAGAGAAAACATTAAAGGGCATAATAGGATGGAATGCTCAAATATAATGAAATAGGGTAACTGCTTTCTTCCATCTTCCATGTACTCAATTAGATTAGTGTAAAAAAAATGGCCGTTACTCTGCAAACAGCTCTCTGTATGACAGATATTTTCCACAGTAATTTTCATTACTGATGTATAGGAACCGTACTTGTGTGAGAGATGTGGTTTAAACAATTTTTCACTCTGAAATGTGTCTAGAGGGCTGTTTGATGGATACAATCCAATTTGTTCAATACCTCCAATGTGCACAACTGTATCTTAATTGGCCAACTTAAATGCCTTCACCCTGGTATTGAGGGATGGGACTAATTTTTCTCATTCCATGACAAGGAAAAAGCAATACAGTATGAGAAGGGTCACGTCACATATTCTGTGGTCAGACAGACTTCAAATTCTGGTACCATCACTTAGGACTTCTAGCTGTGACACTCAGAAGTTATCTTTCCCCTTTAAGCCCTGGTTTCCTTAGAAAGAGAAGCTAGGATGATGACGGGCCCAGTTCGCTGTTGTTGTTGTTATTGTTCTCATCAGCAACAAGTGATTCCTGTACCAGAAAAAGAAATGTCACTTTCCATGAGGTGTCACTTCTGTGAGGAGATGATGGAGTGAGCATTACACAATTGAATCAAGAGCAGCACATCCAAACGGTGTGGTTCTGTCAGTAGCTGTGCCAGGGAGGCAGAGACTCAATGATAGAACAGCAGTAAGTCTGCACAAATGAGAATAAAAGCTTCGACCGTGATGGGCACTCTAAGATAGGGAAGATAGAAAGGCATGGAAGTTGGAGAACAGGAGGAGGAAAGTAAAAGCTAAGCAATTAGGAAGCATAACAGAAATAAGAAAGCTCGGAATGAACACACACACAAGACCTGTGCAATGTGTATTACATTGAACATATGCATTTTATCTCCCGTCTTTGAAAATAAAATACATTAAATTAAAAGTAAAGAAATTTCTTATAAAATGTCAACAAGGGCAAAGAAGATGAAAGAGGAAATAACAGTGTTTTCGATAAAGCAAAAGGAGTAACAATTGGTGGAGAAACAGCTGAGAATGTCTGTCAATAGGGAACACCTACAGAGAGGTGGTGCCCATAAGCAGCAAGTTAAAGAACATCAGACAGGTCAGAGCAAGAGACAACAGGTACATCAGGCCCCCGCCAGTCTGTGTTCTCTGCCCAGCTCCAGGAATACCAGCAGCTGCTACAGGAGGCTAAAATGTTCTCAGCACACACGGAACAGCTGAACAATTTCTCAGCAAAACCTACCATTCCATCACTGAAGTTCAGGGTAAGACATTAATTTTAATGTTTTTCACTTGTAAATATCTGACCAGCTTTGAAATAAATTTACTTCATATAAATAATATTCTATATTGCTTTCTAAGTCATTTATCATGATAGTTCTCAACATTTCTTTCAGCCTTTTCTTTCAAATTACAATATACCTAAAATTCTTCTTCTTACCCATTCTTTCTCATTCACCTCCTACCCTCAGCTCCAACTTTTATGTCTAAAAAAATAAATGATACTGGGCTGGGGAGATAGCTCAGTTGGTAGAGTGCTTGCCTTGCAAGCACAAGGCCCTGGGTTTGATCCCCAGCACCACCAAAAAAATAAAATAAAAATAAATGATACCGACTAAGAGGCTCTTCGTTTATGAACGTTCTTAAGCAATGGTTGGAAATCTGCTATCTATCTTTCTGCTATCTCTCTTTGGTCTGTGGCCAACGTCTGTGAAAAGGAGTTTGTCTTCAAGAAACTTCCAATTTAGTTGAGGAAATTGACCCTGCCACAAATTTAAGAGTCACAACTGGGATATTTTATCAACAGAATAAATTTGCCTCTAGATAAGAGCACCCTAGGGAGTCAATTTTAATAAACTTTTATTCCAATCTCCCAGTTAGAAATTTGTTAGCTGTAGTTCTAAATACTGAAAGGAAATTTTAGAAAGCTCATCAATGAATATTTCTGAAAATGGGGCTAGAGTAAAGAGTGATCTTTTTCCAGATGTAGAGAGGCATTCTAGGAACTAGGGTCCTTTCCTATCAGGGTCTCAAATTGGTAAACAGATTAAAATCATTGGATCAAGTGGGACTTCCCAAAACCAAAGTGTAATTCATCTGAAAATGCACACAATTCTTTCTTGGATCACAGAGAATGTGTTGCATCAGGACGTTCTTTGTATGATAAAAAAATTCAAGCAAAATTTAAAGATCAAGTCATCATTTGGAAAAAATATCTGATCCTCTGAATCAATTTCTTCACTGATTTATAATGTTACGATTCATGCAATCCCTTGCAGTAGTTGGTAAGTAATTACATGTGACAAAAGTCCACATGTTTATATTATAATGTTTTTAAATAAAGTACAAAGTGCTATTATTTTTGGAAACCCAATGCCCTTTGAGAGATGTAATTTGTAGACAACTTATCCCAAGGTTTTCTGTACAAAAACAATGAATATTATCATTTGTTTTCATATTACCCCAAAGACAGTGTTCAATTTATGATGTATCCAAAAATGAATTATTGAACATCTGTGAGGGAGACACCACAGAAGGAAGTGCACTAAACACTTGAATGACTTGAATTTCTCTATTTCTATCAACAATAACAGATATTTGCTGCTTTCTCTGCCAGGAAAGTATTAATTATTTGAAATATACAATCCTGTTTATTCTTCCAAACAGATGTAGGAAATATATTTTGATGATGATTACCACCTCCATCATCTTCCTGTTGTACATGTGAGAAGTTACATGACTTGTGCAGGTTACACAAGCAGCAAGCAGTGGAGCCCTGGTGTGAACACAGGTCACCCAACACCAAAGCTCATACTCCTACCTTCATATCATGCTTTGCACTTATGAAGCCTTTTGTTTTGATCCTCATAGGACATTAATGAAATGTGAAAGGAGGGAAAGGCATTTGCTTTCCAACAAACCCAAAACAAATTTGAATGCCTCATCCAGGGTCACAACTTCATGTCCCAGCCAGGACTGGAACTCAATGCCTGACATCTGCTGTCATTTTTGCAGGACTTGCTTCCCATGAGCTAAAGCCAATAAGCACATTCTTACACATCTCTTCTCATACATCCTGTAAAACCTCACAAGCTTTATGACTTCTGACATTCTGGCATAAGAAAATGGCAATAAATGAAAGTGAAAGGCTGACTTCTTTTTAAAATAGTTATAGGTTAATGACATGGGCTGTTAAACTCTGGGTGCTGACAACTTTCTTGAATATAAACCATTAGGCAAAGATGAGGAGCTTCCTTCCAGAGCAGCAGACACTGATCTGGTGACACAGTCCTTAGTATAATGACTTCATTTCTGTGATGCCAAATGAATAATACCTGTGTGATCATGCTGTGTGATGGATGTTGGCACAGTCGGGTGACCTTGGTCACCTCTCTGTTATTGAATTGTTGCCATAAAGGCCAAATCTTCATTCACCTTCCCGTTATTTTGAAGCAAATTTGCCCAGAGTGAAAAGGCAGCTTGTGCTTTTTTGTAACCTTACGCTACAAATCTAGTATATGACACCAAGACTGAAATAACAAAATGGCTTCATTTGGTACTTTTCCATTCCCACTGAGTTGCCTACAAATGAAGGGAATAGGAAAAAGGAAGTTATCTTGAGTTCAGGGGATAGCTGTTAATCATCTATTATTTTTTAAATAAAATGTCTATTAAATATCAGTACAGATAGGATACTACTTATGGGCCTTGAAAGAGAATTAAATTTCATAAGGCAAATTAGTTTAGGTGACTTGTTAACGTATGAGTTTATGTTACATAATGAATTTCTAACTGACTGAAGGGAGCTGCAAAAATAACAAACAAAAAAATCAGACATAGTTCTAAAGAAAAATTATACTGCCTGGTTTTGACAGTCCTACAAGGTAAGAGCTTCTAATTCATTTGAGCCAAAGAGTTTAAATCTATCCTTGGTTTGAGCTCTTGGAATTTTACTCATTCTTCTTCCCTGACAATTTTCTACATCATATGTTAATTCTTTGTCTTTCCCCTCCATCTCTCCCTTTCCCTTATCTGAATGCTTCCTGTTCTTCCCCCACTGCCTTGCCCCACCCCCTTCCTGGCTTCTCTCTCTTCTCTGCTCCCAGCAATAAGATTAAGGAGATTATTGTAATTTTGCTGTTGTTTCCCTCATCATCCTGCCAAGCTCATTCTTTTCTAAAGCTCTAGGCTTTTATTGCAAACACAGCCAAATCCAATCAACAGAGAGCTCCCGGCAGACTTAAATGTAGGCACATATGGAAACAGCACCACTCAACTTGGCCTTGGCCCTGGCTTTTGACCTGATAAATCACTGGATCAAAAAAAGTAAATAAGAAAAAGTCTTTTTATGCTCTCTGATATTTAATTGTTTGTTTTCATTCCTGAAAGCCAGGAAGAAAATAACCTGGGGCTTCCTCAAAGATATTTCTCATTCGGAACGCCCGCATTTTCATAAATTAGCATATCTGACTTTTAAACAGGGACTTTTTTTTTCTTTTAGGAGTAATATGGGGCACCATAGCTATTTGTCTTTCTCAAATATTCATCAGTTTCCTCTTAGTGGTTTTGAATAACAGAAATAAGGTCACTGGAATAAAACTGCCTCACAAGAAAAAAGATCTTTCACTTTGATTGTCTCAGCCCTGCCTTGGTGTGTTTATCTGTGATAAATGCCTCGTCTTTGTCTAGCATTATCTACCAGAGAGAAACCAACTGTATGTAATTATTACAACCAGGGCATCGATTCTTTTTAGTCTGATATTTTAAAGAATGAATGGCTGTCAAAATGAGCTGACAGTGAGGACAATTAAGGAATTTGGTCCCTGAGTTGCACATAAGGACCTACGAGTCTTATTTTTCACTTGGTGTGCTGCCATTTTGATCTAGTTGGTATAATGGTCTCTGAGAATTGAGGGAGTCTTTTCCCATGTGATGGTAACCCTGAGAAGATTTAGTAAAACAATATAAAATAAAATAAATTACATACTTAAAAGCTTACTTGCTTTCATCTTGGGAAGATATTGTAAAAAGCAAGAGTTAATAAGAATGTTCTTGATGTGATTATTTTGATTTCTATTGAAATTCTTCCTACATGTTAAATTTTTGATAACCCTAAACAAAAATGAGGTGAATATTAATAAAATCAGTGAATGTCTGCAAAAGGGCCATGAATAAAAGTAAGTACCAAAATTGATTTTGTAATAATCTCACTACAAAAACTGCCCAATATCCCATAAGCAGCTAGGTAAATGGCCCTAACATTGAAAACTATGAAACACTAATTTTTCTAAAAAGAACACTAGGTCAATACATCTTTGAAAAGTATAGTTATGTAGATAGAAATCACTTTATTTCTCCCTTGGAACACACAAGATCAATGAGACCCTAAAACCTGCTAAAACAACTTTGTGAGGGCTTCAGATTTATCAGCTGTTCCCCCAGCAGAATCTTGTAGAGAGCCAGACTAGGTCAACTTCACGGGCCTGCAACCTGGGCAGCCACAGGGACTGATTGGTTTCATGTTCTACAGTTGCCAATTTTGAAAATCTTCATAATTTTGGATCAAAGAACCTCATCTTCTCATTTTGCATAAACTCCAAAAACTACAAATTGAATCCTGAGTCAGAGATTTGGATTCAGACTGATGTAGATTTGATTCTAGGTCTAACATTGCCTTAGAGAAAAGCTGGCAGTTTTATAACATCTCTGGACCCTTATTTTCTCTTTGCAAAGGGAATACTAATACTTACTTTCAGATTTAATAATTAAGGAATACAATGCATATAAAATGTGCAGCATGTCCCCATCACATACAGGTGCTTAATAATTTTTTTCTGCATTCTCTTCTACCCTATTTAACTTCCCACCAACATTGACAGCTATTGCAGAGACGTTACTAAAATGTTAGCCTGAAGTTTTCCACAGTTGGCAAGCCTTATAAAAAGAAAAAGAGAGAGTAAATTGAGGCCACACCTCAGCACCTGGGCTGGACCTAAGTCAATGTGAGTTAATTGCTGTCACTTGACACATTTATTCCTTTGAAGGAAGAAACCAGTACTAGCTAACTGGCATCAGGTTACTCTTGCATTTTAATGTGAAGCACTGCACCATCCAGGTAGGACATGTGATGAGAGTGGTTTAAAATAAGTTCTGTTAGTTTTGCTGATCACCCACCTCCAGCTTATATAAAAAGTTAAGTACCAAGAGACTGAAAGAAGATTTGTCATTCTCTGTTTCATTCCTACCCATGAGGGTGCAGAGAAGGACACAAGGTATTTATTATCCTCTCTATTGGTTTAGTTTCCTAGGACTGCTATAACAAAGTATTATAGACTAAGTGGCTTAAACAACAGATGCTATCTCTCAGTTCAGGATGCTCAAAGTCCCAAGATCAAAGTGTTGGCAGGGTTAGAGAAGAAGAATGTTCCATGAATCTCCCCTAGCTTCTGGTGATTCTCTTCAAATCTTTGCTATTCCTTAGATGGTAGACACAACCCAATCTCCACCTTTGTGTTGACATGACATTGTTTCCATGTTTATTCTGGGTCCAAATTTCTCCCTTTTAATAAGGTTACCAGTCATAGTAGGGATTAGGGACCCACCCTATTTCCAGAATGATCTCATCCCAATGGAACTAATTATGCCTAAAGTGACCATATTTCCAAATAAGGCCACACTCTAAGATTCAGGTGGGTAGGATTTCAAATATGAATTTCAGGAGACACAATTCAACCCATAATGCCCTCCCTCAAGCCAACTGACCATAACAACATAAGCAATCAGTGGAGTTCAAGCCTATTTCCCTGATCCAACATAGTAGCAATGGGTACAGGAAGAAGTGAGCAAACACAAACAGAAGCCAGTCATGTATCCTTGCTCAGTGCAACTCTTAAGTCTCATTAGGGAAAAGAAAATTTAAATTTGAGTGAGTCTGGAATTTTGATATTTCACTATTGGGAACTTTAACTAAAATGGAACTGTTACTGTGAATGAAAAAGACTTGAAAGGTATGGTACCTGCTGAAGACTTCAGCAGGTCTAAAGGAACAGGTTTACAAAGTGATAACAAAGGAAAATAGAGGAAAAAAAGCTGAGTTTTGGTTTGTTTTGTTTTTTGGTACCAGGGATTGAACTCAGGGGCACCTAACCACTGAGCCGCATTCTCAACCTTTTTTTATAATTTACTTAGAGACAAGATCTCACTAAATTGCTAAGTCTGGCCTTGAACTTGCTATCCTCCTGCCTCAGCTTCCCAAGCCTCTGGGATTACAGGCGTGTGCCACCACACCTTTTAAGTCTCCACTCAGTCCAGCTGGTTCAATCATCTGGATACCTGGGCTTTACAGTACTTAAGGTGGAATGGCATAGCACAGAGAAGCACGGTGCTTATGGTTACATAGTTTTGTTTTGTTTTTTTCAAATTACTTCATCGCTCAATTTCTTCCTTTATAACCTATCTCTGTCATAAAGTTGCTGTCATAACTAACTTTGGATCAAATGAATGGAACTCAGTACAAGCTTAATAAACCACAGGCAGTAATCATGACATAAATGATATGGGGGAAGGTCTACATCCTGCTTGTGATGCAGGAAAGGGAAAGGAAACATAAGGCTGTTCTATTTAACATTGACCCCCAACATAATTGACCATACATCATTGGCTGTGATTTGGGCTTTAGTGAAAAATTCTATTAATAACTCGGATACTACTATAATCTCAGGCGCAAGCCTATCATCCCAACAACTCAGGAGGCAGCAGCAGGAGGATTGTGAATTCAAAGCCAGACTCAGCAACTTAGTGAGGCCATAAGCAACTTAAGTGTGATCCTGTTTCAAAATTTAAAAAGTAAATTAAAAGGGCTGGAGATGTGGCGCAGTGGTTAAGCGTCCCTGGGTTCAATCCCTGGTACTGAAAAACAAACAAACAAAAAAAGAACAAAAAAAAAGAACCAAACTCATATACTTTAGCATTCATTGATAAAGTATGAAATTTAAGTACTGGATTCTAACCAATACTGAATAAAATCCTACTGTAGATTTAGAAGCATTTCCTTTACATATAAATGCAAATCATCACAAGTTAAAAGCTGCTTAAATCTCTGGAGTTCTGATATGGAGATTGTATCTGAGCAACAAAGTTGTTAAATTTTGATTATTATCTAAGATCTTAATATACTGAAAATGACAATTAAAATGGCATAAATGCTTCACCATTCAAAATGAAAAGCTTAAAACATCATGATTGCCTGGAAATCTTTGGAATATCAGAGTCACAGCGAGTTCTGAATGTTCTTGGCTAAATTTTAAAGTGAAAACTGTTTTGTGCTATGTGGCTTACTTTTTGTTTGTTTTCCTCAGAGCACACTAGGGTTATCTAAACTCTAAAGATAGTTTGGTAAGATCCAGAGGAAAACTTTGGCTTAAATTCAATTGGAATGGAACTATGAAGTGCTGTTAATTTTGAGAACCCAGAGAAAATTCCCAGGTTATGCATTATTTATTTTTGCTTCTAATCTGCTTTCTGTTTAAGTGGTTAATTTAAACAATGCCTCCTGGTTTGATTTACTGGAAACCATCTCTGTGAATTTACTCAGTAACAAGAGAAAAGTCAGCACAAAATGACATTGCTGTACTGGTCACGACTTCTACTTTTCTGGGTTATGTCTCAGCTTTCATAAGCCTAACCCTTGACACAATTATTGTACCAAACTTCTCAATGCCTTCTAGACAAATTTCATTGGACAGGTACTGTCGAGAGGGTTACAGCTCTCTCTGCTTTTATATGAGGGCTGTTTAACACATACAGAAGGCATACTGTTCAGGATGAATTTTTCACATAGTGAAACTGGACTAGTGCATTTATTCAGTGCATGATGTCTCGTGCTGGTAGAAGGGCTGCTAAAAATCATAAAATGTTTGAACTATGGGGGCTTTAGAGATCATCTAGCCTTATTCCCTAACTTGAAAAAAGTGGAATCTGAGGCCTGGAGAATTCATGTTATCTCTCCACCCCTCTAGGTTGCATGCAGCTTAATGAGAGCACCAAGATTAGAATCCAGATCATCTCTCTTCTGTCAGATGTCTTTTCTACTTAGTTGCCTTACTAGTTATCTGATTGCATATTATGGATGCTCAAGTTTTAAGTCTTAACTCATCTGAATTTATTTTAGCATCTATGTTGTGGTTAATCAATATATGCCCTCATATTTGTTATTCAAATTAAGTGTAGACAAAAATCTTTTTCCTTAATGGATTTACTTTTGTGGCAAAAAAAAAAAAACATTAGTTCAACTATTAAAATACTTCTTGCTATATTGTGATCATTTCTCACATATCAGGCAGCTCAGAGGAAGTATATATTTAAGAGGTGAGAATACAGGTGGTCTGCTAGACACTCCCTTCCTAACGTTGGTTAAATTCAACCCAGTGTCCAGAAAAATATGAGGAAAGAGAAGAGGAACTAAAAGAAGCAGTAAAAGGAGACATGTTTCCCAAATCTGAACAAAAGAGAAATAAGCATGTCTCAAAGGTGATAGAGATCTGGACAAAGCTGAGCAATAGTATCCTGAAGAAGATATGTCAAGAGATGAGGTCCCAGGGAGGCTAGACCCAGACATGATGGTCTCCAGCTTCCCAAAGACTCCTAAGCCTTAAGCATCGTTCAGAAGGAGCAGTGCCAGAAGAGCTGATGTACCCATGCAAACTGAGACAACAGGCATCTCAACAAGTGACCAACACAGTCTGATTCTAAAGAGCAGAAGTACCTCTCCAATGTTATGGTGATGGGTCAAGATCCTAAGATATTTTCACAACCCCAAAGAAAACAGAACTCCAATAATGACTATGACTGAACCAACCAATAGGGGCTCAAGGTCAGATATGAATTGATTTAATAAATAGAGATGCATTTCTTACACATCTGGGTTTTTGACCTAAGATTCATACTACCACATGAAGCAGGCTTTTTATTTTTAGTTGATGGGCAGTCTGTAGGCAATTAAATAAGGAGAATAAGAAATAATTTTGTGTTTTAACTAATCCACATGATCTGTCAAATCTGGTAAAGATGAAAGACTTCCAACCAAGACACTTGACTGAGCTGGCAAGAATCTGTCCTCTGTTTTGGGAAAGTGGGTCAGAATTATTAACTGAAGATAGAATTGTGAAGAGGAGACATGCTGAATAATCAAATAGGGCAGTTTCCTAGACTTGGTAGCAAGTTATAGAAAAAAGTTAGATTTGCTGAGAAATGCTATGGGAGCCAACAGGCTGAGCTAGACTTTGACAAATTGTGGAGGAAGTAGTTTGTCATCTTGGACAAACTTTCTGGAATTCTTCCACCATCAGACTCAACTCAGAAGCTCTAACCCCACAGAGATATTCTCATACAATTACTCTCGACCTTGATTTCTTCCTTCTATATCAAAATTTACCCTTTTCCAGGACCCTACAAATAATCTGATTAACTGAGGAAGTATATTTTATAACTCTGGTCTTAATTCAATAGATTAATCTTTCCACAATAAAATACACATCTTATAGGGAACTTCACTGGTTTAACTTACAAACACACATACACCTTAGTTAAGTAAGAAGTAAGAATTTCAACAGGCACAGTTCAGGGACACAAGAAATACTATTGAACCAAAAATATAGTATCAAATTCCAAATTCCAATGGTAGTCTCTGAATTCCAAATATGCTTTCATCAACATATCTCATCTCTCATGCTCTGATGACAATGTGACACTGCCACTCCTCCAGCAAGAAATATGCTCTAAGGTTTCTGCCTGATCCTACTGGGATACTCCTCTGGGACTCAAACTTCACACTGCAGGAAAGTCAAGCAGCCACATGGAAAGGCCATATCTAGGCATTCCAGAAGTAGTCACAGCTGAGGAACTGATGAACAGCCAGGATCCACAGCCAGATCCATGAATAAGCAAGACTTCCAATGATTCCAAAAAAATAGTCACAGATCAGCTAATAATGCAAATTCCTGAGCAAAATAAATAATGCAGTTATTCTAAATCATTGGATTTTTGTTTGTTTGTTTGTTTGAATGCAGTTTCATATTACTGTAACATCTTGAAACCTTAACATATGGGCCCTTGTCCAATTTGCTTACCTCTTTGAAAAGCTTTTTTTTTATTATTAAAAAAAATTAAAAGAGGAAATCACATTTGTGGAAGGTTTGGAAAATGATAGAATAGTCTTAGAATCCACATAAGGTTTACTTGCAACTAGTGGGAAGCTGTGCATCACAATTTGTTCTGTTAGACATTGGAAGAACAATGCTTCCTTCCAGAAGATTAGGTCAGAATGCTAAGGTGAACATGTATGTCACTCCTCCTGAGGTAGTCTATTGAGAAGTTCTGATACAAGAAGATTTTTAATATTAAGGGCAAGTGTGGAGTGCTGGGAAGTGATTAAAAGAAACTGAAGGAGGGAGCTATCAATGCAGAAGTATAAAAATGCCTTCCTAATTCCACTTCTTAAATGAGAACTCTCTTTTCTAAAAGTTAGCGGCCCAGCATATGTATACACAAAGCCACAGAATAAACATGGTGGTACATTTCCTACGTGTGTCAGGGAAAGGAGACTACAATGTTTTTGTACTAAAATAATGTCAAGGGATAAGAAAACAAAATGTATGAAACTTTATGAGAAAAACAAGGATTCTCCATGAAAATCCCTCTGTGAAGGGGTCTGGTTTGGCTTATTTCCCAGATTTTATTGAATGAAATAAATGAATGTTTATTTCATTCTACACTTATCATTTTGGAAGATTCCTGTACATTTTGCTTATAAATCGAGTTTTCCATCCAAAATGCAGTTGAATGAACTGTACCTTATAATTAGTTATGCTTTCTATTTAAATTTCTTTAGTATCTTTGTCATCTTATCAACTTCTGTGTTCTATGATTCCTTAAGGAACCTGGATGAGATAGGATTCTATTAGATCATATAGTTAGCTGATTCAGGATATTCCATCCAATAAGCAGCAGTTAAAGGATAGCTCCAATTCTCAAACCCTACCAACAAATAAATTACTCTTTTTTATTTCAGTTTTTTAACCATTCAGTAGCTCCTAGTAGTATTTAGTTTCATGAAGGCTTAGCTATCTTATATTCTTACAATAGCACTGGTCTCCATGGATATTAATGAAATTTAAAATTGAAGAAAGCTAGCCCAGCTAAATTCAATGGATTAAGTCAATTCTGACTGAGCAGGGAACTTTCTCTATTCCATCCCTTTCTATACCTCCAGAACCTCTAAGTGCAATCACAGGAGACCTCCATATAGAAAGTTGCTTAGAATCCTGATGGCTGACATGGACTGAGATCAGGGTTAATTTCTGAGGATCTCAGTGCCTTCAGTTGACAGGAAGTTTGAGCAGATTGATAATATTTTCAAGAGACACCTTAGAGTTATTTTGAGACTACAGGATAAGTTCTGAAGTGCTGAGGGCTTTTAATAAAGTTTCAGTACATTTTTATGTTTTTATGACATTATTTGTAAATGTCAACACATTAGAAGACCTTCGCCCTACTGTGTAAGCTATGAGCACAGAGACTTTTGCCTGTTTTGTTCACCGATATATCCCAGGTATCAAGAACAGTCCCTGGTACAAAGTAGATGTTTAAAAAATTGTTAAATGAATATGCTTGTTGACGTGTTCACAGCAAGTATCTCTTACAGACCTGGTTTTCAATTTTTTTTCAGTTATTTAGGTGAATAACCCCAAGTGAAATTGCTATATCATATGGTAATGGTAATTCTATTTTTAAGTTTTTGAGGAATCCCCAACTGTTGCTAGACCATTTTATATTCCAACTCCCAACAGCACACAAGGCTTTTCATTTCTGCATGAATTCTTATTGCCCTCTGCTCTATTTTTGTTTTTATTTCTGATAGTAACTATCCTGACAGGTATGAGGCAGTATTTCAATTTGACTTCTCTTTTAGCAGTGTTGAACAACTTTTCATGGGTTAATTGCCCATAGGTGTATATTCTTTGGAGAAATGTCTATTCAAGTTCGTTGCCTATTTTTGAATGGGTTGTTCGTTTCTGTTATTGTTAAGTTTGAGGAATTTTCTACATATTCTGGATAGTAGTCCCATGTTAGATATGTGACTTGCAAATATTTTGTCCCACTCTGTAGGATGCCATTTTACTTTATTGATATTATCTTTTGATGTATAATTTTTTAAATTTTCATGAAATTTGATTTGTTGATATTTTTCCTTTTGTTGCTAGTGCTTTTACATCACAGCCAAGATACTACTGCCAAATCCAAAGGTACAACACTTTTGCCCTGAATTTTCTCTAAGAGTTTTATGGTTTCAGGTTTTACATTTAGTTTTTTAATCCACTTTTAGTTAATTTTTGTATTGGCATTTGATAAGCGTCCAAATATTATTTTTCATGTGGATATCTGGTTTTCCTACCACCATTTGTTAAGAAGACTATACTTTCCCTGGTCTTAGCACCCTTGTTAAAAATCATTTGAGCATCTATATGAGATTTTATTTCTGGGCTGCCTTTTCTATAAGTCTGATTGTCTGTCATTATACCAGGGTCATATGTTTTGATTACTATTAGTCCGTTTTTATTACATAAAATCATGGGGACAAGTGCATATAGCAATATTCTTTTTCACTTTTTTCCAATTCTTACGTATCATTGTGTTCTTCCACTAGGAAGGAGGTGGTTTGGGGAAATAAGCTATAAGTCAGTGGATTTTTTTTTTAATTTGATAATCACAGCCTTAGGAGATAAAAGAAACATGAGTAAGAACTATTCTCTGCACTTAACTCTAGACTCACTGGTACATGCAATAATGAAACAACCCATAGAATTACATAATCTTTCAATTTTAAAGTTTATAATGACAAGAAAGGAACTACTCCACATCACTAATTTCCAATCTTTTTGCCACCAAGGATCACTTTTGTAATATTTAGTTATGAATCTCATTATTTAAAAGCATTTTGTCTTATAAAATACATTTCCTAAGTAATAATTTTCTTGTTTCTCTGTTTCACTAATCAGATAAGTACATAATTACCAGAGTGTCTGATGTGCAGGAGAAAACTAGAATAGCAACCTGTACTGGTATAATACTAATCCCATGTTTTTAGTAAACCTCTATCTTTGTGTCACAAGTCAACATATTTATTATTTAAATGCTAAAAATAGGACTCCTTATAGAGCCCTATTATCTACATATGAAGGCAACACCAGATTGGAATTAATTGCCCTGAAATGTCTGAAATATAATATGTATTCAAGGTCAGAGGATATACCTCAGTGGTAGGATGCTTTCCCAGCAGACACAGGCCCTGGTTTCAATCCCAGCATCACAAAAAGAAAAAAGAAAAATATATTCTAAAAAGGTTCAGAAAAGATCAGGTATGATACTATCCATAGCACATAATGAGAATGTGCACACTGATCTGGCAATCAGGAGACCCAAGTTCACGTGTTTCTGCTACAGGATCCTTATCAAACAGCAGATTTTATCTGCCCTACAAGAGGCAGTGTATTCAAGTGGGTAAGAGCATAGCCTCTAAAAAATATTACCTGACTTGAATCCTGACTCCACAAAATCTCTTAACCTCTCCAAGGCCATCACAATCAAATGGCTGAAAATCTAGCTAGCAGCACATCTTAAAAGCAAACAGTAATAACCAAGACACATCACACACAGAGGAGAAATATAAAAATTATCGCCAACTGTGTCAAAACACAATGTAAGTCAGAAATAACACCTTTAAGAAACTGCAAGAAAAAAAAAAAAAACAGAATTTTACATCCAGCAAAATTATCTCTCAACAACAACAAAAATATCTTTCAACAATGAAGTGGAAATAAAGACAGGTTCTTTACTTGTAAAATATAGATAATAATAGCAATTATCTCCTAGGACTGTTTTGGAGACTAAATTACTTAATATATGTAAAATACTCCAAACAATGCCTGGCAGGTAATAAGTGTTATAGTTACACATTAAAAATAAAATCAATATTGGCTGGAGATAGAGTTCAGCAGCAGAGTGCTTGCCTAGCATATACCAAAAAAACTAAATAAAATATAATAAATGCTAAGATAAGCAACTGGGGTTTCATCAACTCTATTTAAAATGATACCTCTCCCAATAAAAAGACTAGGAAATCACAAATTAATAGAGCCCCTAGGAAGAATCAGAGGACAGTGCTATAACAAGGTTGTGCCAATAATGTACCCACTGAACTAGAAAGTACAATCTGAAACTGTGAAATTGTATCTTAATATTACATTTTGTTTCCAGTGATTTGACTAGGAATATCTCATATGTTGATATAGTACTTTTATACACATTATCTCATTTTAATTATAACAAAGTTTGAATTATTTCGTTTTCTCATTCAATAAATGGCTATTAAAAACCTCTTCCATGACAGGTACATAACTAGGGGATTCAGGGAGAACTGAGACCTGATACTTCTCAAGTTCTTTGCCAGGAGAGTCAAGGAGATAGACTGGAGAGCGGTAAAACTAAAGAAATTTTACAAAACAGATATTGCAAAATACCATATTAAATCCAAGGGCCACTTTGGAAAAAAGGGTTAAATGTAGCATACAACAGGAATACTCTGAAGCGACTCCCATCTGGATCCCTCGCGCCTGCTGTGGAGGGATCAAGGAAGGCCTTATAGTAGATGCATTGCAGAGGATCCTAAATCACAAAAAGAATACAGGACTGATTGGGGCCTGGGGAAGTTAAATGAAGAGAACTCAATGTAAGATCATGAGTAAGTCCTTTGATCAGACTCAGCTTCAGCTCTCTCAGCTTTAAAATGGGGATTATAATACATTCTTCACTGAGCTAAGGTTAGAATTAATGAAATAAAACCACAGAAAACTATAACATCCTATATGGCAGTAATTTATAAACACTGCCCCAAAGAGCTGTCTATTGGCCTTTGTACTGCTTTAAGAAATAAATTATAGTCAGAAAAAGGGGAGAAATAACGTAGCATTTTAAATTTATTACAGAAACGACGAAACCTGAAATATGCTTTCGCATTCACCATTCTAGCCTGAAATGGGCACGGCATTTCTGTCAGCAAAAACAGTAATTTTATTCCATCATAATAACAAAAATTTCATTATAGTAACATACACAAAAAGCAAGACAGAAAGCCAGTGGCAGAGAATAGGACCAGAAAAAATAAGTTTTAAAATTACAGGTAAAACAGAGTTGGCAGAACATTTTATACAGTACAATATTTCATACATTGATGAAGTATGTTTACACATATTATCTCACATTTATTTGTACATTTTACGTACATTATCTCACATTTATACAACTTTAATTTTTGACTGACGAATGAAAGAACAACCAAGGCTCATTCATCTCTAAGCCAATATTGCTGTCCCCTTGTCAGATACAACACATTCAGTTAAATGTGTCTATTAAATGACCAGTGAATTTGAATCAATCAGTTTCAGGAAGACTGATGTCCTGAAAACACACACATGTATCATGCAGATGATCATCTTCTCCGAGTTGCTCTCCTGACTTCCCCTCCCTGCTAAGGCAAATGCTCTCTGATGTCCTAGTCCCCTGTCTCTGCACCATCCCTGCATACTTCAGTCATAGCACTTGGCATGGCCTGTAAAAAGGACTCTTTGAAGAGCTTCCTCCGCCCACTTCTGTGAACTCTTCAACAACTTTATCTGACTGAATTTTGCTTCTCCAAGATCTAACACAGTGCCTGGAAGAATGCAGATAGTCATTTAAATATTTAACTACAAGGACCCCAAATAGAACTATGTATGGAGTTCAGGAATGCATGCCTGCTTGGCTTCAGGATTAATGAGCATCCTCTTTTCCAAACCTATAATTGGAATGGGTAATTTAACAAGAAAATAAAATGTTTGATACAGCACCATCTCAGAAAACAGAAAATATCTTCTACATAGTAGGTGCTGAATGAATATTTGTTAAGGACACAGTAAACCATAATGCTTGGTAATTGAAATTTGGAGTTCTTGCAAGAGCCTGGGAGGACAATTGAACTGCAATCTGGACATTTTTTTCACAATTAAGGAAAGACATTATTGAACTTAAAAACTTTTTCAACAAGGGCTACACTGAAAGTGTTTTCTTCTCATTTTAAAATAAATCTCCTTTAGCCAGAAGGCTCTCTTTTATCCTCATATGAGTTTGACTTATATAGATTACTTAGTAATAGTTGCACGTATATCTAACATACATGGTGGGAAATGACTGCAAGTTCCTTTTATATAGTAATCAAAGACACTTCTGCTCTAAGAAGCAAAAAACGTAAGTTTTACTCTACATTGCTTGAAAAACAGGAAACATGGGAACCACATATTTCAACCCAGTCTTTATTTTTAGCACAGAGTCTCATTTAAGTCAGACAAAGAGTCAGAGTTGCAAGATCAAACAAGTAAGTGTGAGGTCACAACCAGCTCTCCCAGTCCTTCATCTCTTTAGCCTCCACTACCTTCAATAACAGAGGCAGTAAGACCAAAGTGACAGTATCACCTGCACACTCAGCTTCATCACTGACAGGCAGCACCACTGAGACTAGAAACCTGGGAAGAAAAAATGTTCTCAAGATAATTTTTTTTTTTTCTAAAAAAGTCCTATTATATACAACTGGGATTTGATACTATCATGACTCTTTTAAAGGATGATTATCCTCACTGCCATGACATCTAAGGCAACTCTGGTTCATAAGAATAAAGATAACACCATATTACGCAGGCTGACAGGATGAGAAACTGACAGTGTGCTTTGAGGTACCTCCAAACTGAAAAAGGAGAAAGCTGCACCCAGCAGTGGCTCCCATGAGGCAAAAACACTTTGTTCCATCAACAGGGATCAATAAACCTACAGCCCTGGTGCACTTCTTTCAGAAAGCAATACCGAGGATTTCAAAGCAGAACCAAAACGAAAAGGGAAAGAATATCCCTACGAGACGCAGCACTGGAGAAATCCAATTAATATACATTAGCTGTGTTCATAACCAAAAGAAATCAAAGATTTTCATTCTTCCATGGCTCTTTGAATCATTTAAAATTCCCTTCTTATTTCTAAAGGACCCAGACACTTATGTTCCAAAATTTGGATTTTATCATTATCCAAATATCCCTTCCTCTGTGTTATTGAGGCTATTTTGTTTAACCTAAGAAATAGGGTAGAGTCGTCAACCAAGATGATATATAATAAATACTACTGTCATGGAGTAACCTTCCTCATTATTGCCAAGTGACTCAAATCATCTAAAGGAAGAATTCAAACAAAAGAAAAGGTTTCTCTATATAATCAAATCTGTTTTGCTACACAGATTCATGTTCAACACCTCAAGATACACTTGTTTTATTATTGAGTTCATATTCTTGGTTCTTGTTTAAAAGTTTATAAAAAGGTGCAAACTGAAAGGCCCTTCAATTGCTTCACTTTTTTCACAGAATAAAATCCACATTCCTTAACAAAGTCCCCAAAGCTGGTGGTGGTAGCTATCCTGATAAGGGCAACAGCAGCAAGAGCATCTAACATCCAGAATTACAAGCACTGTTCTAGGCTCTTTCATATATAACTCCTCTAATTCTCACGATTACTCTATATTTTCAGTAACTCATTTTGCAGATGAAAACAAGATAAAACCTGGCCCTTTGCCTCCCTGGCCCACATTCCTAGCCTCTAAGCTTTATTATCTCCCTGTGAGCTGGACCCTCTGTATTTCTGGAAACTCACTGCATGCCACACTCCCTGCTTCCCACTGCAGTAGTCCAGCAACACGGTGTCTTTCTGGGCCTCAAACATGCCAGCGCCTTCCTACAAAGGTCTTTTGCATGTGTTTCTCCTCCTGTCTAAAATGCTCTCCCCGTTGTTAGAACAACTTGTTTCTCATCTTTAGGTTTCCATTTGAAGGTCACCTGAGGAACTGAAGGTATAGCTCAGTGATAGAGTCTTTGCCTGGCATGTACAAGATCCTGGGGTTGATTCCCAGAACTGCAAAAAATAAAAATAAAATAAAAGCTACCTCAGAAGAGTTTCTCTCCAACTATTGCAACTATTTCCCTTTTTCTTTTATTTCCTACCATTACATCTTTATTACCTGCCTATGTTTGAAAAATACTTTTTTATTTGTTCCCTCATTTGTTGTCTGTCTTTCTTACTAAAGCGGAAGCTCCCTATGACAGGGACCACTGTGCCCCCAGCACCTAGAATAATGACTAGCACAAAGCAGGCACTCAATAAATAACTACTTGCTGAATGAAGAAAGGAAGGGACTCTTAGGGATGTCTTGAAATGTGTGCTTTAATTCTGAATGTTGGTGATGCCTTCCCAGGCACTGGCTGACTGTACATGCATAGATGGTTAGAACAGACATAATCCAGAGAGGTGGCGCATTTTTGGCAGGGAAGAGTTCAATTACAGATGTAACTAATGATTAGTTAACATGGAAGTTGTAGGGGAGGTAGAAGTAATGAATGAATCAATATGCATATAACCCTCAGAATAATTTCCAACCTCAATATGCTAAGCTTCTACTTTCTCAAGCCTGGTTATTAACGAGTCTCTCTTGAAATTATCATCACTTATTGTTCCTCCCAGAGTAGCTTAGTCTAGAACTGCCAGGAAGCTCTGTTAGAAAGATGCTCCTTAATCTGAGCAGGAAACAACACTATCACTTGTAATGATTTTTCTTTATTCTCCCTCCAGAAGCCATGAAGAAGCCATGAAGCACATTTGCTCAAATACACAAATAACTGTCCAATGCCAATGTATCCATGACCAAGAGGAGAAAAATAGCATATCTTCCCTAGAGATTCTATACTTCTTTCTTAAGTGGCCATGAATTCTTTGCTGAATAAAATAGAATTTTAGAAAACAAAATAACTGTAGATATTTAAATATGTTCACATGTGTATAAATTAATCAATAAATAATTTTCAGTAGCCACATCTCCTGGTTGATTCATGAAATACTTATAGATAGATTCTAGATTGTTTTAAAAAATGCTTCTATGAGGTTACTCCTAGTTATAGAATTTGTTTCAAGGTTCATGGGGAAAGTTTTTCTATTAGTTTCCCATTAAAATTTTTTCTTCAGTTCAGTGGTCTCATTTGCAGGTGAATTCCCCCTATCCTGGGATGACTGGTAGTGTCTGGAGACATTTTATTTATCCCCTCTGACATCTAATGGTAGAGTCCAAGATGCTGCTAAACACCCTACAACGCATAGGTCAGCAACCCTCCCCCCATGTGCATACACACAAGACAAAACTCTCTGACCCAAAATGTCCATAGTTACAAGGTGAGCAATGATTTACCCAAGAATTCTCAGTGCTGCCTTGTAGGAACTTCAAAAAGTTATGAATGTGTTTGTTGTTTGTTTTTTTTGTTTGGTTTTTGGTTTTTAACAGGTCCTGAAATCCACAGAATTCCACATACTAAGAATCAATCTATACAAATTTCAAGTCCCCCACAAGACATTCAGGCAAGAAAAAAAATTGTACATAATCTAAGCCTAGAATTTGAGTCTATTTTATATGTAAACAAAGTATTTTCTGGCATGGTTTTAAATTACATTAAGTTTGCTGGGAATACAACTGCCATGTAAATTACATGGGTACTACAGTTTGTTAGAAACTCCATAGGGAGATGATCGCCATTTTGTAAAACTGACTCTCTTGATGGGAATTGCCAGTGGCCCTGGAGTGACCAATATAATACATCACTACCAGTCTATGTTTTCAGTTGTTGCATAAACTGATTCTGCAGGAAAATACTTGACCTCTTTGACTTACTGTGAAGTTCTTTTCCTGTGATCATCTCCAACTAGTACAGTTAAAACATTCACCTATTAACAGACATTATTTTAATACACATTATTTCCCCTTCATTTTCTTTACATTATAGTTAGGATACCACATACCCATATATAAATTCACAAAATTGTGTGCAGATGGGTTATACTATCTGTGAATTTAATTTTGGGATAATCATGGAGTATTAGGAAATATTTCGTATGCAAAGGAAAGTACTGGATGTACTGGGGTTGTAAACTTCTGCTCTTGCTCATTACAGCCTTTTGGAATCTTGATGCTGTTTTTTTAACTCAATAACTAACCCTCTCAGCATCTTGACTTCTGAAAATATGACTGAGATGCCATTGATGTCTTCATCCAAATAATTGGAAATGATACTTAATACAGAGTCAAAGACATGTTTAGGAGTTAAATTCACTTTTCAGCAATTGCTCCATGGAATTCCATCTCTATCTTTTAAATTACCTTAATATAACCAAGTACAAAAGATAGTGCTACTTATATAGCTCAGTGATAGAACTCTTACCTAGCATGCATGAAACTCTGGGTTCAATCCCCCATACCACAAAAAATAAAATAAAGGAGTATCAATTATTTACAGGAAAAAAAAAAAAAAAAAAAAAACTCTATTAAAGGTTGCCTTGGAAAATTCCCACAAAATAGGAGCCACATTTGCCAGTGGTCTCACCCTTTGTTGGTCCTTCCTCCCAGTACTGAACACAGATAAACATTTCCAGTAAAGTTTTTATAAAATGAAATGACCATCTGAATTACTCCAAAGATCTTCTGTAACAATGTGGACACAAACTTCAAAACTTTTTGAAGACAAGTTTTTTCCAAAATATTTAATGGCAGGTGGACAGAAAGCAAACAAAGCAAATGAAGACACAATCTTACTGAAAATGGAGAGCAAAATTGCTTCTGCCTGGGTGTCATGAGTGCCTGACAGATTCTTAGTTCCAAAAAGCCTCAGTGAGTCTATATTGAACAATACATTGTTAAATATTTTATGTCATCATGAAGACCAAAACCATTCTCAGAAATCTGGATTTTTAAAAGCATCTTGAAAAATTAAATAGACCCCAAAAGAAATATACCTATGTTATAAATTTTAATTATATTTTCAAATATAACTGGACACAGTTAATTACATAATTTATTTTATACAGAACTAAATCACCAATGACTATGTGACTAGTTCATGTTGTCTCTTAAACTTTTATGAAATGATGAAGACAAGGCTTAGATTCTCATTTAGTATAATAAAAATTATTACATTCACCTAACACTCTAGTTAGGTTAACAATGCATGTATGTGCGCATTAACTTGGGATGGAGATTGGAGAATTATGGGAGAATTACTGGAATTCTACTTCTATTCACAAAAAATAACATCAAGCTTAAAAACAGTTTATACCTAACATAACCCTGCCGTTTTAAAATGTATAATTTTAATTGATTGAATCCTTTAAATCTTTTCTCTGTTAGATTGTACTTTTACATTGCTTAGGTAAATATGCCTTTTTTGGGGGGTACTGGGAATCGAACCCAGGGGTGCTTAACTACTGAGTCACATCCCCAGCCCTTTTATATATAGTTTTATTTAGAGACTGGGTCTCACTGAGTTGCTAATTGCCCCACTAAGTTGCTGAGGCTGGCTTTGAACTCCTGCCTCAGTCTCCCAAGTAACTGGAATTATAGGTATGTGCCACCTCACCCAGTGAAAATCTGTCTATCCTAATATGTCTATTGGAAATTTATTCCACTTGTTTCTTGTAACCCTAAGGAAATAATTTTACCAAAATCATAGTGAAGCCAAGTGTTGAAATTACAACATAAAAGTTTCTTTCCCCCTAAAATTACAGGTAAGAAAACTACAGTCTACAGAAATGAGAATCATTGGTTGTCTCTCGTTTTAAGCCAAATTTTGTTTCCCTGTAAATCTTTGTAAGACTCATGCCATGAAAAGAAAAGAATCATAAACCATGAGTGATCTGTGACATTTCATGGAACCACCAGAGACTAACACTCTCATCTGGGCTGAAGGACTATCAATCAACACAATATCCTTTGAAAAACAAGAAAAGGTAAGGAAGGGAGTGCAGATGAAAATGCCAAGTGAGAAAAATCTCTACAAAACCTTGCACCATTGATACCAGGACAAGACATGTCCTTCACTCTCCTCTTTCATCCCAAACCTCTTTCCCGTGAGGTTCAGTGGACTTTAGAAATTACGACTCTACATTTGGGGCTTAAAAGAAGATAAATACATACCACGAGGTTGTAATGGGTTAAATTCTAGTCTCCCAAACTTCATGTCTAGCAAGAACTTGTGAGCGTGACCTTATCTGAAAATAGGGTATTTACTGATGGAATCAAGATGAGGTCATATTAGATAAAGGTGGGCCCAAACCCAATGACTGGTGTTCTCACAAGAAGAGGTAAATGCAGACACAACCACTAGTAGAAGGAAACAGCCATGTGAAAATGAAGGCAGAGATTGGAGTGATCTGAGCATATGTGTCATGTAATGTCGAAGATTGTCAGCTACCACCAGAAGAAGCTAGGAAGAAGCAAGGAAGATTCTCCTGAGAGTCTTCAAAGAAAGCATGGCCCTGCTGACACCTTGACTTGGAACTTGTAGTCTCCAAAACTGTGAAAAAGTAAATGTGTCTTGTTTCAAGTCACCCAGTTTGTGGTAATCAGCTACAAAAGCCCTAGGAAACTAATACAATATGGCCACGACTCCTTTGAGGCTATACTTATAAAGGTCTCTTTCAAGAAGTTCTCTCAAATTTTCTGATCCCAAGTCCATTAAGTCCATCAAATCAGAATCTTTGGGGATGGACTCTGGGAATCTTCATTGTAACAAACAGCCCTCATGAGATTTTTATGTGTACTACAGTTTGAGAAATGATCAGAGGGTCTTCAAAATGTCCAGTTTCCCTCTATTCACCTGCTGTGGATTATTGTATAGTACAGTGTTGGAGCCCAAGAACCTGACAATCCCTTTCCAGAGTCTTGGGATAATCACTTCAAGGGTGCACAAGGAACAGTGTGTCTGGACCTGTCTTCTCATATGTATGAAGCACATGGAATATTAATAATTTATGGAGGCACCATAAGAGTGCCATGGGATCATTAAGAAGAGCAAATAAATTCATGCAAATGATGCACTGTCAAGTTCTTAATGCTAACTTAGTATTTCTTAATTTCCCATTTTATTTCAACTAAAATTCTTTTTTTAAATTTTTTTTTATTTTTTACAGACTGCATTTTGATTCATTATACACAAATGGAGTATATCATTTCATTGTTGTGCACAATGTAGATTCATACCATTCGTGTAATCATACCTGTACATAGGGTAATGATGCCTGTTTCATTCCACCATTTTTCATAACCTCCTCCCTCTCATTTCCCTCTACAGAATCTAAAGTTCTTCCATTCATCACTCCCAACCCCGTCCCATTATGAATCAACATTCATATATCAGAGAAAACATTTGGTTTTTGGTTTTTTGGGGATTGGCTTATTTCACTTAGCATGATATTCTCCAATTCCTTCCATTTATCTGCAAATTCTTGCTGAATCACATTTTTAACTTGGGAATGAGTTTGACTCTGTGCCCAGAACACTAGCATGAAGACTACAATAACAAAGGCTATCATTTGCTGCATGCTTTTCACAAGTCTTTTCACAGTGCCAGTGTTACACTGGGCCTTCAAATTCCAGTGTACAGAGGGGAAAATAAAGCTCATACACCTTATGCAACAAGGATAAGATTGAAGAATCCCAAAACCAGGAACTTGATTACAGAGCCCCTGCACTTAGACTTTATGTTGTTACATGCTCATTCCTTTAAAAGGAAATTAACCAGGATGCTTCCTCTAGGCTTTTCAGTTCATCCTATGATGGGACCCATGCTAATGTAGCATTAACACATCAGTTCACATTACTCTGTATGATTGCGCTTAAGTAGAAAACTTAAGTTGGAGGGCAAAAAGAAAAAGAGAAAAAGGAAAAGAAGAAGAAATCAGAGAAAATCAGTGGTTAATCCCTTTCTTCAAACGACCAGCAGCAGCTGCATCACCTGAGAGATCATGATGGGTGCAGAATCTCAGGCCCTTCCCCCTGCTGAATCAGCACTGCATTTAACAACATTCCCCAGGTGTTTCATATGCCAGTTAGTTTGAGAAGCACTCTGTTTATGCAGCTCAAAAAGCCCATAGCAGCAGAAAGGGCCCTAACAAAGTTGATCTCTCAAGATAGATAAGTTTCTATTTTTTTTTTTTTTTGTTGTTGTTGTTGTTGTTCTAGAATGGTAAGTTTCTAATAAGATGAGGAGGGAGGGAGTGGCTGCCAAATGTGTAGAAAGAAAACTGAAACTTTATTATGGATGAAAAAGAAAGAAAAATACCTAAATAAAGCCTATGTCAACATAACATCTGTGATTCAGGAAATGGCTCAGAAAATAGGGTCAAAGCTATTTGAATTATTAGAATTAGATCCAACTATGCAGTTAGAAATATGGGAAGAATACACATAGGCTCATTTCTAGCACAGATTAAAAGAACCTTATATATTTAATGAATGATAACAGAATCAGCGAACAACAATGGAATGACCACACTGTGAGAGACTGAGCTCAATCTATCACATGTGTGAATTCATTCAATCCACTCTACAAACTTTGTGAGGTTTTTAATAACTAAAGAGACTCTGGCTTCAGATGTATTTTTGCATGATAACATAGGCTAACAAGGTAAAACCTGACTTTGGATCTCCAAAATACTCCTGCCTTCCTATACATTAGCTGATTGACTGACAGATCAACCTGCCTTAGGAGAAGTAAAATCAAGAATATTTTTCCACTTAGTTCAAAATTCACTAAAGCCATTCTCTAAACTTCAAACAGACAGTAGGAGATAAAGATAAAGTTTAATGTCAATTCAGAGAGATAAACAGAGACCAGGAAAGTTCAGTGAAGGTACCTTCGCCCTCCAGCCAGGTTTGGAAATTGAGGTCTCCTGCACTTTTAGGTGATATACAAAAAGCCCCTTACCCAAATCTCTGGGCCGACAACACCATTAGAAATGAAAAGTTATGCCCTCATCATTAGCACAGGCTACACAGAAAATGGGAGGAGGGAAGAGCAAAACTTTTGGAAAACAAGACCCCCAGACTGACAGAAAGTAGTGCAGCTGTGATGATGTTCCAGCTGTGCAGACTACCACTTCCAGCAGCCCTGCCAGCACCCCCAGGGTCCTCCCCTGAGCTAAACCTGGACAGGCTGGTCCACTCAGGGTTCTTACTTTGCTGTTATCCCTCCTGGGTACACCACAGGGTTTCATCTAAGTCCAGGAAAGAGCCTCAAAAAGTGGATCTCCTAAGAAACTCCCACTGTCTGCTGGAGCTGGTTGAGTGCTCACCTGGTTGAGGACACTTTGTGTCCTTTGCTCCACCAGGCCAGATCCCATGTGTACATTTTATACTTGTTTCAATGTAATAACGCCTAGCCATCTTATCTCCTGTCCTGTTGTTTCAGTGTGTAACTGTTGGATTGTCCTCATTTCACTCATCACTTAGGACATTTAAGAGATTTAACGAGGTCTGGAATGGTTAACGAGAGACTTGGGATTTGATCCCATTTTGTCACTAACAAGCTCCATGTCACTGGTAAACCACAATCTTTCTGAACCTCAAGATATTTGCTCAATTTGTCATTACTGTTTTGCTTTTTTACTCATAGAGGGTGAACAGGGACATCTTCCAAGAGCCTTTTCTAAGCCTGAGTTTCTTGAATGGGTTAACATCAGATGTAAATTTTTCAAAAACCTCTAAAACATTTTTTCAACACCAATTGAATTTTATTTTGTATCGTTGTACATTTTAAAAGATCATTTAAAAATATACCTTAAGAAAAATTCAGTTCAGAGACAAAGGAAAGTAAGAAAATCAAAACAAGTTGATATTTTAAACTTTCACTGCCACATAATTGCTAGCACTTTTATGAAGTACTTAATGCTGATCATCTTGGATTAATCCAAACACAGGTATAAAGTATCCTCTGTGCACAAAACCATTATCCCCATTTTCAAGATGCAGAAATTAAGCTCAGAGAGATGAAGTCATTTACCTAAAGTCACACAGTCACTATGTGAAGAAGGAACCAGAATTCAATATCAAGTCTGACTCCCAAGACCACTAGTTTATTGATCACAGTTCATTATTGGGTTATCCTCTACAAAACTGGGCTGAAATTTCCTAGGCTACCCTTCCAATTTTTCCCCCAAAATTCATTTTTTTACTTCAATCTTATGATCAATTTTAATATGATTGAATTCTGATCCAAATAAATATTTGCAAACATACCTTTTAGTAAATCTAGCCCAGTATCTTTATAGTGCAAACAGAGAGACAGAGAGAGAGAGAGAGAATATAAAGCTTTCAGAGGGGTTACCATCCTATAAAAAGTAAGCTCCACTGAGTGATTCCAATACCATATATGTCCAAATCTTCCCACTAGCCTTTGAAAAAAATGTAGCTGAGAGACTTGGAATTTGTTATTTTCCCAAGTGAGAGCAAGTTCCTCAGAGTCCTTCAAGGATCAAAATTTTATTTTAATGAAAAGAAAAACAAATAACTGTGATTCCTAAAGAAAGACGTGAGTTATTTTATAAGAACTGTCTATACAAACCACCGTATCCTTACTTTAAAAGTCACATTGTAGGAATTTGGAGATTTTATTCAACTCATAAACATACACACACGAACATCACGCTAAATGCACAATATGGACTTTACAGATCTAAGAAGTAAAAGGCCATGTAAACATTGCTTCGAAAAGACTGTTCTCATGAATGTAACTCAAGTAAAAAAAAATAAATAACCTCCCACATGTTTCTGTTCTGGTCATATGTTCGATTTTTAAACAAGTCTGTCTTTAATATACTAAATTAATTGTGTTGATGCCACCAGCACACCTTTTCCTTTTAATAGAAAGGGTCATAGATAATTTATTTCACATGTAAAGTCTACACATTCCCACATAAATCAAAAAATATCATACTGAAACTTAACTTTTTTGAATTATCACTTTCACTTTTTGGCATTCATCCCATATATAAACAAAAGGCATTTGAGAAAATATATACAAAAGTATTAGTTGCAGCATTGTTATTGCTTGCAAAAAAATCCCCACAAAATAAACTATCAATTAACAAGATATAGAAGTACTATTAGGTATATACTATGAAATAGAGCACAGCTATCAAAAGGCCCATAAGGATAGATCCAGAAAGATTTGTAGACACTATTATATAAAAAATGGTAGGTTGCTGAGGAGTGTTAAGAATGATTCTATGGTTAGACATGGTGGCACGCACCTATAATTCCAGTGACAGGAGGCTGAGGCAGGAGGATCAGAAGTTTGAGGCTAGCAACTTAGTGAGACCCTGTTCCTGGGGATGTAAACCACCCTGGGTTCAATCCCAGTGCCAAAAGGAAAAAAAGAGAGAGATTACTCTGGAGAGTGGGAAAAAACCTCCAAATGAGCAGGAAGTTCTTTCTCTACATAGAAAGGTTTGCATAAATATATATAAAATTTAACACTGACTCCCTACTAAAGGAAAGATAAGAATGACTGGGAGAAGAAGAAGATTAAATTTTGTTTTGAGAAGATAAGAATGACTGGGAGAAGAAGAAGATTTCTTTTGTTTGACAACTAGCATGTGTTATTTTTTGCAATTAAAACAATCAAGGGAAATAAAGTCTAAAATTAGAATGAGTAAATTTGAGATGTAGTCTATGCTCTCAGATACCCAAAAGTCATGTCCAGACTTTTAACATGATGAGCGGAGGGATACAGGATTACACAAAAAAACTTTAGATCTTTTTTTTTTTTTTCCTGATTGCTCTAATATGGAGAAGCACAGAGAGTCACTGTCCTATCTCATCTTGCATGGATAACCCTTGTGATGCCCTGGAGCCAGATGGTACCGTTAGATAACCAGACAATTTCAAGACAGGATGCTTCAAACCCTGCTGCTATACCTCAGGCATTTGTCTTGCCTAGATAACAAACCAGAAAGATCAGAGAAAACAAAAGGTATTACTACTTATCGCTTGCTTCACGATGTCTAATAGAGACTAGATTTGCTTTCTTGACCTTGTGGACACCAGAAAGCATGCCCTATATTTGATCTACACTTGATCCTTTCTGGAAGTCATACATAGACTGGGTAACTGTTTTCTGGTTTTCTGTTTGTTTTGTTTGTTTGTTTGTTTAAACTACCCTAGGAAAAATATAATTATTATCCCAAAGACTATCTTCAAATATGTATATCACAGAATTTCAAAGCACTTTTTACAAAGGCATTTTTTTACAAGTAGGGTACCAAAATGTGCATTGTACTAAGTTTTCTCTACTTCCTTCTCACCTATTTATTTAAGTAGGATCTAACACAGTATTTGAGGAAACAGGCTAAAGAGGCCAAATATTAGCCTTAATTCTAAACTGACTTTTTTTTTACCCCTGGTATGACTTCCTTTGGCCACTGACTATTGCCTACTGGGACAGAACAAAATAAGTACTTTTCTCCTCAGCATCAAATCAAACAGGATACCAATTATCAGGAAGACTACCTCATATTCAGGCCCCTGGGGACTTTACATGAGAGGGGTCACAGACTGAAAGAAATAGCCTTTTACAGGAAGGCTGAATGACACTTTCCAAGAGAATATTGATTCAAGAACTTACAGTCCATTAGATATGACCCACAATTCATCCCTTTGTGGCAGGCAAGACTAGTTTCTTTTTACCTAAAATTGTTGAAAGGCAGCTTATATTTAGGATGTTTCATAAAACACTTTGCTTCTTTCTTTTAAATACATCTATATAATAAAATTAACTCAATTATTTTTTATAATAAAGATTCTAGACTGAAATGAGCTGTACTGAGTTATTTAATTATTTGTAGAACCCCAGAATTATCAAGAAGATCAAATAATCTACTAGAAGTATCATCTACTAACTAATCTGATTTTTACTTATAATTTTCTTTCCTTTTTATGGAGAGAGGGGAGCAAGGAGGGAATCATTTCCTTATTATTCTCTCTTCACACATATTTTTGACAGCTATTAATTGTCCATTATTTCTGTTTCCTCTTCTCAGCAAATATGAGTCCAGAGGTTTCCTCATAGGAGTACGAGGAATTTCCCTCAAACTGTTATCACTGTTCAAATAACTCTACATGCAAACTGTACCATTTGTTTTTCTTTTCTTCAATACAAACACTGGAGAAGAACACTTCACTTTGGCTTTTTAAATACATTCTTCACGATCACTACTAATTGGAAAAATAAAAGACCATATGTATTCAATAGTAACATTCCAAACTCTTGAATCCTGGTGTTAAGAAAATTTATGTATTTGAGAATATATATTAAAATTCAGTACAGGTCACACTATTAAACATACAATTGTTAAATATTATACTTCTGCTGCCATCTTGTGGTCATTTTTGAAATCTCTCTCTCCCCCTTTCTCTCTTCCTCTCTCTCTCTCCTTTGCCATCTCTCCCCACACCAATCCTCATTTTTTATTTGTTTGTTTTTGTTTTCCTGCTTTTTAAGGGTATTTATTGTCAAATTTTAAGGTCTCTCTTTTGTAACTGGGTAGGGAAATGATATGCACTATTTTCCAGAAAAAAAGGTTGAATTTTATAAATTTGTTGTCCTCATGTAATGAATTTCCTTTTTTCTTCTTATGTTTTTTGAATTTGTCCACCATATCTTTCCTAAACAACATAATTTTTTAAAGTCCTTATTTTTTGATTAATCTAGTTTCCTACAAGGAAAGAGAATATAAGAATAAGAAAAACTAATTTGTATTTTATCAAAGATTTTTTTTCCTTTCAAACCTTTTTTGAGAGAAAAAAAATCACTTTTTTCTGTCTATGAAACCATACATAGTGGAATGAACCTACTCTCAGGAACCAAGAAGGAGTCTGAGAAGAGGAGAAGACACTGAAGACATAGTCCCAGAACCCCAGGCTGGAAGCAGAATGGTGGCTCAGCATCCCTTTATTTTTTCTGGATTGTTCTAACCAACTGTTGGTGGGGTCATAAATCTGGGGAGAATAAAATGTTTTTCTTATGACATAACTCTTAACTAGACGGGCTTATCATCAAAGAAAGAGTGCATTTTATAAAGGCCACCATTTCTATCAAACTCCATGTCCCCACCTCAATTCCCCTGAAGACCCTGAGAGACAGCCATATAACACATCATTCAAAGATGGGAACAGAGAGAAATGGACTAATCAGAATGCTTTAAAACCATTAGGGGTAAGCATAAAACAAACGTGAGAACAGTATTTCATTTCTCCTTGAAAAAGACTTCAAAGAAATCTTTCCCAAACCTTTCGGTGTACCTATGTCTACATTATGCACAATCTATACTTTTGTGTTTTTATTCTTAAAAATTCATGAATCCTTAAAACTTGGCCTTATTCTAGGCAACATAGTTATACAGCATGGATTTAATATGATAGTTATACAATTTCTTGTAACATCCCTTAAAATATGTAACTATTAATATAAAATAAATTCAGTTATACGCCTCCTGGGAGCTTTCCTGGTACCACTAATAATATGAACATTTCTCTTGGGGAAAACTTGCTCTGAAATATGTGTTGACTAAGGAAACTCTAGTGAATCTAACACCCTTTATTTATAAATACATAGCTTAACAAATCACAGTGTCAAGATACTGATTGTTTAGAGCCACGGCTCAGATCAGAGGCTCTCAAACATTTTTTTCTGCAGTGACTCACAAGATGGATGGTGTTCCCATGTGCAACACACTCTTGTGAAGACCAGACCGTCTGTGGATCTGTGGATTATTTGCAATTTCCTGCCATACATTTGTAATCCTCTCAATCAAGAAAGTCAATGGGAATGGAAGTAGATGGCTCTCCCTAGGGAAATGCCTGGACACGCACTTAGCCTTACTTTACAAGAAACAAATAATTCATGAATTTTGATTCTTTAAACCATTATCTACTCATTTTAACCTTACAACTAGTTAAATACACACCATTGTGTTATGATTCCATGGTTAAAATCTGCCAGAGTAACACAAAGGACATCAAATTGAGAATTTCAGTGTGATCTTATTTTCTGAAATGACACTGAATTGAATAGGTACTGGTTTTACTCTCTGGAAAGCACAAGGGACCCTTTATTTGTTTGGAATATATTCTAGATATACACCACTGTTACCTTTTCTATGAAAAGTAGCATGGGGGAAGAGAGAAGTATGGTCAGCTGAGGGTTTAATTTGGCTGGAATTTTTACTGTAAACAGTTCTGGTTTCTACCCATGAGTTTAAAAACTAAGATATAAAAGAATATTCTATTTTGAGGATTTGCTAGCATATGTAGCCAAGTTCATTGGTGACCACATGATACATGAAATTAGCATTATCCACACTATGGGAGCAAAGAGAGGCATCAAGAAAAATATTAACATTTGCCCAAAGTCTTCAGATTTGCTTGTGAGACAATAACAGTATCATATCATTAAATAAACAGACCAAGGGATATTTGTAAGAGGCAAACATACAAATATTTTTAGGGTCCCTATAGGGTTTTTCAGCAGTATTTTTGGAGCATTTGAGGTCAGGGTGCTCAAATAAAGACACGTCTGAGGGTTTAAAACACATTTCAAAGCATGCTCTAAATTGGACTAGAATAGAAGGACAGTTTGAATTAGCAGCAAGTCTAACCAAGAGAATAATTTAAGAACCATAGTTGCAAAGTCTCTATCACAAGTTAAAAAATCAAACTAAATCCTAAAATGGTAATTACAATAGATGGCTTACTGGATGTGCCTTTTATAAACAAACTGAAGAAAACAGCACATTTATGCTATCCCTTGCACACCCAAGTGCCAGATAACAAATCAATCCAAATCAACTCTCAGGATAACAAATTAACTACTTAGGACTAATTTCCAAGAATATATCAAGTCAATATGCACCACGGAAAGGCTAAACATGCTGCTAACATATTAGACAGGGAAAATTACAGGCAATATTTTAAAGCGTTGTCAATATAAATTTTATATTGATTGTTTTTAAAACTACATTATTTTGTAGAGGTTTCTACAAATTCACATTTAAGAAACAAAATGAAAATGTTCACAATAAAACCAACAATGTACCCCAAAGTCTGCATTCCATCGATAGCATTTAGTAATTATTACAGAGAAGAATAAGCATTTTTAAAAAGGAATCAGTTAAGAAGGAAAATCAATAGGACAAAGAAATGAGTTCTACTATCAGTATATGACAAAATAAATCTATTTAAAAGACAGACACATTCTTGATATGTTCATCTTTCATTAAACAAATATTTTAAGGCATTGTGTATTTTCAATGTGACCAATTAATAAATAGATATTTGTAAAACCTCCGAAAGTTCAAACTGGGGGTGATGGTACATGCCTGTAATCTCAGTGACTCAGGAACTTGAGGCAGAAGAATTGCAAGTTTGAGGCCAGCCTGGGCAAATTAGAGAGAGCTTGTCTCAAAATAAAAAATAAAAAAAGAACTGGGAGTGCAGTTCAATGGTAGCTCAAGTCCCAGTATCACCACCAAAAAAAAAAAAAAAAAAAAAAAAAACTTTAGAAATTCAAATTACATAAATAATACTTGAAATATCTGAGGATATGCAAGATATGAAAAGCTTGAAGCAATTGAGAGCAAGTGACCTGCTCCATGTTTGCCGTTCTATGATTTTTGCAAATGAAATTTATCTGGCAGGACTTACAGACGCCAAGCTAGAAGAAACAAACACAGAGGCTCAGAAGAGACACACAACAGAAACCGATTCAAGAATTAAAAAAAGGATGAGGAAGAGCAGCACTGAGTAGAGGTAATGTGTACTGCCTAAACATGTGTAGTCCCTGGAGATGGCACTGTGACACATGCACAGCACCTGATGCACTAGAAGATGCCATGATCTGTTTTATAACAACAGATCCAAAATGGAAACCCTCCTTTTTACAAGACCTGATTGTGCCAATCCAATCTAGAGGAGTTTTACAATAACCACTCTGAGAGTTGTAATAATAACTTCTATAAGATGAAGTGACAATTTAGTGCATGTGTATATACATATGTATGTGCACATTTGCATATATGTGTGTGTGTATTTGTATTTTCCTTTAACATTTTTTATTTTTAAATTTCTTCATTTCTTTTCGGGGACTCAACAACACAGCACACTAACAAAGCTAGACTCAAGGTCAGTGCTCCTTTCTGACAATTCCCAAACTTCTGAGCTTTCACTTTTGTGAAACAGGATATGCTATCCCTGGTTTATCTCAGAGCTCACAGTGACTTCCAAAAGCTACAAGAAACCTAGATAATACAGGGCCCTGAACTCTGATAAGCAAATTCTCATTGGCAAATGAAAATAATTGTTCATACCCTAAGCAGCTGTGAAATCACCTGAAAATCTTATCAGAGAAAAGGGTTTTAACACATGCTAAGAATCTTTCACACAGTATGATGAGAAGGCTCTACGAAACAGGCTTTTGGTCAGGAAAGAGGAAAAAGATAGGACATCTTTTGTTTTTTTCAGGTCTATTAGAAATAGTTGCATGAGTGTCAAATTTCTAATTAATGTATGGTTAAATGTAAACTCTTGTCAGGCAAAGTGGGGCATGCCTGTGATCCCAGCAGTTTGAGGCTGAGGCAGGAAGATTGTGAGTTCAAAGTCAGCCTCAGCAAAAGCAAGGTGCTAAGCAACTCAGTGACCCTGTCTCTAAATAAAATAAAAAGTAGTGCTGGGGATGTGGCTCAGTGGTTGAGTGCAAATGAGTTCAATCCCCGGTACCCACCCCCACCCCCAAAAAGTAAAGTCTTGATATATATGTGTGTGTGTGTGTGTGTGTGTGTGTGTGTGTGTGTGTGATTCAAATGGAACAAGAACTCCTGACATATTGCAAGCACATTAAGAAAATGTATATGATTCCAGAACTACAGCTAAACCCCAAGCAAAGTATCTTAAACAACAAGTATAAACACATGATAAACCAAAGACTGATTCACTTCCTCTGTTGCTAATGCAAAAATCAAGAATCCTAAATTTTCTTTCTGGTCTTATTTCTAAGATTATTTAAAAAGCACTTCCAAAATGATTTGCTCAGTTTCCTCATCACTATACCAGGTGCATAGCCAACTCCTATACACCTTGGACTGAAGGTACAAGCATCCCTGTGCCATCCCTGTCCTCTACAAATCACATGTGGCAATATACAGAGACACTTATGAGTTGTTCTGTGTAAAACCCTCCCCCTCTTCCTCTGCCTGCCTCCCCTTAAATCCTTGTTATAAATATTAATCATCAGAGTCAGCCAAATGAATGTTCACTCCCTAAAGCTCCCTTTAGAATATCATGATGTTAATCAGAAAAAGAAAATAGGTTAACATGTTGATATATTATTGGTTAGGGATCAACACATTTTGATGATAGGAATGGTAGACAAAAGGTTAGCAGGAGGATTCTTGCAAAAGGTAAAGAAAATCCGAAGGAAGCAACCAAGGTTATTTTCACATCCTTCATAATCGTAATTGTATCATTCATCAGGCCTGTCCCTAAGGGGACACTGAGCTGAAGAAACTCGGTGAGGAAGGAGGAAGATTAAAGATAGGCAAGTGACAATTCCAAGAGCAGGACTACCTGAGGAAATTAAACTGGGCACAGTACATTCAAGGTGTGTGCTGAATATGAGTTCACTGATCATTGCCCATGAAGTCAATTTAGTGCTGGCTTTATGACTTTTAAGCCCTATTCTAATTTAGCGCAGGTGTATTTCTTCATAGAGGAAAGGATTACCAGTTTACTAACATGGAACCAGCCTTAGTCCAAGTTTATTCAATGTAGCAGTTTAGAACTTGGGCTCTAAGAACTATGAGATTTGGGGTTGAAACTGGTCTATGGTATTTCCTAGCATTGAGACCATAAGTAAGTAACTGAACTTCTTCACACCTCTGATTTCTCACCTGAAAAGTGGGGAGACTGTTTAGAATTGCTATGAGAAAACAATGAGCTTCTATAAATTAATTAGCTTAGCATGGGGCTAAGATTAGCTATCTTTATTATTGCTATCATTGCTGTTTTAAAACACTGTGTATTTTCTAATTGATGCTGGATATAGAATTCTGCTGGGGCACACTACTTCATTGAAGTTGCTTAAATCAAAATTAGGCCAACACCTTGACTTATTTCAAAGGTCAAACTAGTCCTGAACCGATCAAATATGCAAAAAGCAACGAGTTTTCTGGGGCATACAGCCCAAAGCAAGTATGTTCCAGTACAAGAATGTTCAAGTTTCAAATGATCAACTTACATCATCAAGAATCAAGGGATTCACGACAAGAATAGCTCAAAGGCTTTGGAATAGAGTCTATTATTATCCCTATAACAAATTAATAATTATTCTAGCCTGTGCTGGAGCTAATTTAAAAATTCTGTGCAGCCCCCTGAGCACACACTATTAAATCAGCAGCCAAAATAAGAAAAAATGTATCTATCCACAAATTTAAGGGAAAAAATTAAGAGTAATAGACCATTCTTGATGTGGAATATATGCATGATGGGAATCAAGAGTTCACGGTAATCTATGCAAAATATTTGGAGTTCTTTGGCAGAAAAGAAAGTATTTTAAATATAAATTTAAAATATCGCCACCATCATCCAAAGCAGAATGTAGTTTTCAATGATAATCACTTGAGCCCTACTGGGTATTTCTTAAGGGGTCTGAAAATGAGTACCACAATAAGTTGGATGTGTTTGTTCTTTTTAAACATGATCATTATATTGTACACTTGATACTTATGCTGAGAGCTCAGATCTTCCTTTTCCCTAGTATAATTTTCATCTAAGCATTCCTTAGATACTTAGATCATTCTTAATGGAGATTGTGCATTACACTCTCTGTGGACACATGGAAATCTGACTAATTGGACTGACTTGATTACAATAGTCAATGAATTCTCCCATTTCCTTCCACTATAATAAGTGCTTTAAGATATTTTTGCCACCTGTTATGTAAATTTTTAGATTGCAGAAACTTTCAAAAGTAGTGGTTACAGGAAAAAGTTATTTTATTCTTCCTGCCAAATAAATTCCTATACTTTCAAACTCCATTACTCTTCTTGTTAGTATAAAAACAGAGTGGCCTAATAAAGTTTGGAATGAACCTACTGCACAAATAGCTATCATTCAGATGCAACAGCAACAACTGAACACTAGCATAGCAATAAAGCACTCTGCTTCAACCCCAGTATACTCATCAAGATGGCACAGACTCTAACAAAAGACATGGAGTAAGAGAATATCTACTTCCCACATCCAAATTGCTGAAAAATAAAAAGACCTCTTATTTTGAAAGCATCTTATCTGCCACCAAATTTTCTCTCTTAAATATTTTTGTAATTTTTTTTCCTTGACCAAAATAAGCTGTCTCACCAGTAATAACACAGTACTGTCTCTTTAAGTGCTTGGATGAGTACCTAATTCCAATGGTTACTATTCCCATATATTATACCTGTCAACATTCTTTTAAACGCTAATGAGTCACCTTGCTGAAAATAAACTCCATGCTTCTATTTGAAAGTATGAAACTAAGTACTAGTGGGAAAAAGTTGGCCCTCAGTCACAGTATAAATCAGGGTACACGGTGAGTAGAAAAGTTGTCTAGCTACGTGCTGTGCTACCGACAAATATTCACTCCACTTCTATCGTACATGACCTACTCTTGGGATGAATGTTCCTACCTCTAACAAGAAAATGCTGGGGCGGTTGTCTGGGGAAAAGGGATAGGAAAGGGATGATTTCTTCTCAGTACATACAAAACCTCCTTGTTCTTTCAGATTTCTTCTTAAGAAATTTTCCAGAAAGTGCCTCTATGAGATCTGGTGTTTGAAACAGAGGAGACTCTAGATACTCTTGTCCTCTCCATACCCTAGTGAAATCTGCCGTGCTCCAAAGCAGTGTTGTTCCTCTGGGGGGCACAGCCCAGACACACAAATCTGAAATTTCAAAAATGTGATAAAGCCTGAACCCAGCAGCCCTGGGAGGCCAGCAGCTGCAGGGTGACCGCTGATGAAGTGGCTTCTTAAGGAGGTGGGCAGATTGATTCCAGCTGCTGAGTGCAGGGCAGGGCAGCCACCACAGAATGCACAGCAAGGCTGAGGCAAGACAGCAGCAGCTTCCCAACCAACGCAAGGCCAAATATTAGCCTGACAGAAGGAAGGAGAATGCCGCTGATCCATCCACTGGGGACTTTCAAGGCAGGCTGGGCCAAAAGGTACATTTGGACAGTGTCACTTCACAAGTGATTCGTGACTCAGGAAGTCTGAAAGTTGTTCTTTGAGACATTTGTTCAAAAGGGCACACATTCCTAACGTGAATCCTTCCTGCTTGGTTCCTGTTTTTCTACTCTCACCCACTCCAGCTTCCCTCTCGTCCCTGCCCCCAATCAATGCACAAAAAGAGAATACACAAGCAGATAAGAAGGGAGTACCATTAAGGAGTGGGAGATATGAAGAGACCTGGGTATGTCTTGTATGGGGACAAAGAAGACGACATGCTCTTCAGAAAAGCGGGTTTCACAGTGAGAGAGCTAAGGGTTGGTAGTTAAGGAGTCCCCTGAGGGCCCCAAACTCAGACACCAAGTGATCTAAGCAGAAGCAAGGGGTAAGAGGTAGGCGGGCATGAAGGCACGCCTAATGGAATATTCAATATCCTGAGAAATGCACTTTAGGCCCTGCACTTCCAGAGACTAAAAGCCAGTAATGGGCTTTGGAGTCTGCACTTCCTCTCCCTAATGTCCAGAGGCGCTTTAATGCTGCAGCCAATCGATCAGCCTTCTCCGGTGAAGGCGGCGAATGGAGTGCAAAAGCTTCCTACTTGTGGCCAAACTCCGTCCAGCCTCCTCTGCATACCCCGAAGGAGCGACACTCAATTTGAACTGGACTTGGCTCTTAAAATGCCCGGGAGGAGGAATGGAAGAAGCCTGGAGGCGCCCGGAGAAACAGCCCGCCCTTCCCTCCTCATCCTAACTTTTCCAGGAAGAGATTCAGAGGGAAGGCAAACACGGAGGTTCCACCTTGGGACAGGGCTGAGCCCCCAAACAACTTCAGGTGCAAGGTCACCTAGCATCCTCCAAGCCCAGGGCAAACGAAAGAATGGCCCTTCTGGAAGGGACACAGCAGAACAAATGAACCTTCAGAAGATGGGGTTTCTTTGCCATTTCTTGCTGACATCACTGTTGCCTTGAAAGTGACCCTGTGAATAAAATCTCCCTTTCTCACTCCGATACTGGAGGCTGTACCCCTGCAGTGGAGACAAGCCTCTGTCTCACCCCACCCAGTGCCCTCCTAACACAGCTTGAACTCTCGCTAAGTTCAGTCCCTAAATTGAACTCAACCCTGCCCAGCCTTCTGTAGCCACTCCCCGGGAGGCTCTGGCGGCCCTTGTGAGCATGCCCCGTGGCCTGGGTCGACTCTGGGAATCTCTCCGGAGTCCAGGATGGGCAGGGTAGAGTCCCAGCGTGGGCGCCCCCACCGAAGCGCACAAAGAAAGCCGGTGCGACTGCAGCCGACTGCCGAGTGGCCAAGTTAGAAGACGCGAGAAAACTTTCCCGATTCTTCTCCCCACCCCCACGCCACAGGGGCGCGTCTCCCAGAGGAGCTCGCCTTTCCCAGCCCGACAGAGACAAGCGCAGCACGTGATGGGCAGAAATAAAAATAAACACTTCCCATTCCCCGGCCGCAGGGCCACCCCCCACTCCGTGAGCCGCAGCTAGCAGGGGGAGCCCCGCGCTCACTAGCCCCTCCGCAGCAGCCCCGAGCCCCCAGCCCTGGATCCTTAAGTCCCGACTGGCGCCCCGCCCTCCGCCAAGAGCAGTGGCCTTAGCTCTTTCCTGGGGCGCCGAGCCCCAGCGCCTACCTTTCAGATTTGGTGAACTTCCGGAATGCCTGTCGGAGGTCGTGGAAGGACCTGTACGTCTGCGGCTCAGCGGAGATGCCCTGCGCCCGGGTAGTCCGTGGGCCGATGTGGGTCGAGGGCACCGGCAGCACCGACTGGCATTTGTGAAGCTTCCTCTTCAGCTCCTGGATTTCCTCCTCCTTTTCTGACAGCCGCTTCTCCAGTTCTTTGATCCTCTCCTCCTTGAGCATGAGAATCTTGGCAAAGTCTTCCTCCAGCTCGCTCATTTTTTCTCTGAGCCCCTCCACGAAACTTTTCTCCGGCGGCGGCGGCGGCGGCGGCGGCGGCGGCTGCTGGGACGACAGCCGGGAGAGGCGAGCGCGGCTGAGTGAATGGGGCGCTAAGTACTGGAGCGCAGCAGAGTGCTGCCCCTAATGCGGCGCGAGGAGCCGCTAGCTTCGATCCACTTCTGCTGAATGGACTAAAAGCACCGAGGGGAGGATGAGAAGTCTAAAAGCGATGCAGAAGAGAAGCAGAGTGCTAATCCCTAGCCTCTCTGGGGAATAGGTGATTATCTTTCATTGAGAAACCAATTAGAGCTGCCCTTCCTCCCCTGAGACCCCCTCCCCCGTCCCCCTTTCCCAATCACTCCGTGAGAAAGGCGCGCGCACCACCCCACCAAGAGCCTAGTTTCTAGCTGAGCGTTGGATCAGAGAGCCTGGTCTCACTCCATCACACAAAAATCAAAAATCACTCTTCCACGCTTTATGGTACCAAAAGAAGGGAGTGGGATGGGTGTGTGTCGGGGGGAGCTTTATGCCACTTGATCCTTGAAATAGCAACAATTACCATGTGATCTAGTGGATGACGCAGTGCTTGTAACTGGATCCTAAAGAGTGTGTGTGCGCGTGTGTATGTGTGTGACATTTCATAAATATTAAACTGCCATTAGACAATAATCTGCTTTAATTCATCTTTGTTTTCACCTTTGATTTCCTTTCTGCTCTGGATTAATTTAGAAGGGAAGATAGGTGTGTGTGTGTGTGTGTGTGTGTGTGTGTGTGTGTGTGTGTGTTTCTTACAGTGAAGTCCTGATCTTGGGACCCTAAGTAATAAGAATGATAGGACAATAGCAGTTCCAGTTTTTCTCAGCATAAAGCTTTACTGGAAATTGTGAACCAAAACTTTTGGAGGGGAAACTGGATGAACGTATGGTAATGAGCCGACGAGTGTTTACGGAAAAGAGGCCATCCCATGCGTTGATTGTAAACGTTTTCAAGTCCAGATTTTATTTCGTCTGCGACAGTTAAATTTTGTATAGTAAGCATCCACATTACATCACAACATCATCTTTCATGGTTCTGAAGCTGCTACAGGCAGTACTAACCTGCTGGGTCACTCTACAGTTCCAGTTTGAAGTAGAAACTGCATCTGTAACCATCTGGGTTTCTCTCTTACTTGTGCATCCATCACCTACCTACCCTATGCTAGAGCCCGAGTATTTGCTAATACCTACACTTATTAAATATGTACTCTACGTATCACAGAGAACCTATTTCACAACATGGATCACTTGCAAGTATTTGATTCACAAGAGGGACATTTATTCAGGTAATGATGGATAAATTAGTAAATCTTTTTTTTTTTCAAATAAATGCAACTAAGACACCAAATTATTCTTTCTGAAATAGTAACTTTCCTTAAAAAGAAAAATCAGTGTATAATTACTATTTACCAAAAAAAAAAAAAAAAAAAAAAAAAAAAGTTCTACCTTGTCTGAAACAAGTAAAGGAAAAACAGGCGTGTACCTAGGTTTGAAGTAAACTCTGTATTATTTACTTTTAGTTCTACTCATCTGATTATTTTAAACTAATATTATTACAGACCACATCTGAATTTCTTGATGGTACCCGATGCTCAAGTATGGCTACATCTACTCATTTTGGAAAAAGGGTTCTCTGTGTTGTTAATAGTTACTCTTCTGTTACTTCTATGAACAACTTAATCTGCTACAATCCTTTTAGAAACCCTTAGAATAATTGAATTTAAAAATAATACATTGAAAATATATTTGATCACATTCAAAAATCTAGGGCATAGCTTCAACTTTATTTTTGGAACAAATAAAAATAATCTTAAAATGATTCTTTAAAGGTTTTTCCCAACTCTTATACCATCTTAAAGGAACACATTATTCAAACATGTTTCTCCTGCTTATTAAAAAGAAAGAAATATTTAAGCCAAAATTACACACACATATACGCCAAAACTAAATTTATTCCTAACTTCCAAAATAAAATGTATTTTTGAATGAATCAGTTTTAACTTAAATAATGCTGGTCCTAGTGACATTAAATTTTGTCCATTGGTTTAAAATTTTTAGCTTTAGAATGCAAGGAAAGCTTGAGAAACAATACTCTGGTAGATTTTTCTTAAGCATTGAAATAAATAAAAGCAAAAGAATAAAAGAAGCCAAACAAACTTTGAAGATGATTCAACCAAACTGCCTCATATTATAAAATGAGATCTTGGAGGAGAAGTCCAAGATCACACAAGGACAGAAGTTTGAATCCAGAACTCTGAACACAGTGATGCTAGTTTCCCACTATCCTGCTTCTAGCTTGAAACCTGAAAACCTAGAAATTCTAGGATTCTGACCATCTACTTCTCAAAGATGTGACATTGCTTTGTTGCTTCTAAATCTGCAGCAGTGATACTGTCAGAGGAGAAATATTAATGAAACCTTAGTGGGGTTTTTGGTTTTTTGGGTTTTTTTTTGTTTGTTTGTTTGTTTGTTTTTTTGGGTTTTGTTTTGTTTTGTTTTGTTTTTTTCTTAAAGGAGAAGGTCGCCATCTAGTGCCCTTGGAGATATTCACTAAATAAAAATCATAATCCCAATGAAGTTGAGGTTATGTCCTTAAATAGCTGTAGCAGTGTTTTCACGTTTCATAGTTGAGAGAAATAAATTATGAACAATGTTATGTCTGAGGAAGCATTTCTTAAAACTTGATATTTTATAGCCACTAGACAACAATGATACTAAGCACAGAGCTAAATCCTGTATGTGATGACTGATTTTAATCCCCACGATGACTCTGTAAGCTAAGTACTATTATTTGGTAGTATTTTATAGGTGGATGAGCATCAGTTTATAGGTGGATGAGTAGTCTGTCATATCCCACTGTCCATATTTGGTCCAGGCTTTCTTAATCCTTGGGCAGCTCTGCTTCTATCTGAAATATTTCAAAATGTATTTTTCTCTGAGTTCAATGACAATCAAAACTAAAATGTCTTAGTTCATGGAGACATTTTAAATTAAAAAATCCTCCCAAAAAACCCAGATAAATTCCTAAGATTCTGGCTTAGGAAATTATCTTGGTTTACCAAAGTAGTTTCACTTGTGCTACTTTGGGATGTATTATATATTTCATATATAATGTTAAATGTTTTATATAAAATAACATATGTTTCCAAATGTTATGTTTGTGATTTGTCCCCCTTTCTCTGTCCTCACTAATAAGGAACACTTTCAAAAAAGCCTGAAGCTGTAGTTGTTTGGGAATTCTTGTCTCTTAATCTAGGTCAGTGACCGGGAACAAGAAGAGAACAATGTCTATTTAAAAAAAAAAAAAAAAAACTGACTAAAAGGAAGTCTGATTTTAGTATCTATATTTTTGAGGAGTTAAGAAAAATGTCAGTGATAAAATATATCCCCCCCCCCCAAATTATCTTGGTGTAAGATCAAGCAAATGAATTTTCCTGCATATGCACTGTTGAGCAAGTAGACCCCTCCCATTGCCCCACCCCTTGGAATAACATTGACTTTGGTGGATATTGTAAGATTCCAGACCAAAGAAAATGATGATGTACCAATTGAGTGAGGTCCACATGAATGGCAGTAGTAGTCCAGAGGAGCTATGGTAAAATGAAAAGAGAGACAGTGGTCCCACCTTTTGGAATGGGTAGGAGTTCAACAGAATTCCACCCATCTCTTTATTTTCAATATCTCTATATCCAAACATTTCTCTTGGTTGCAAAAATGACAATACTTGTGAAATACTGTTTGCAACACATTATCCATCATTGACAAAATTGATGAACTAAGAAGAATATTAGATTTGAAACCAGAAGATCCATATTTATATCTGGATCACTTCTCTAGCTGCATACTCTTAAGGAAGCCCCTTAACTTCTCTGGGATTCAGTTGCCTCGTTTGTAAAATGGGAGTTACCTAGGCTTCATTTCCCCTTTCTACCTTCAACAAGTCCATAAAATTCCATTTTTGCTGTGACACATCTGAAATTATCAGCCTGGTCTCACAGAAAAGTCCATCCAATAATTTTAGCTGAGTTGAAACTTTGAGAAAAGAGTGAGTTAAGATGGAGTCTGACTGGTCCTATAAAGATTAAAGCATGCTTTTTTGATTAATAGAAGCTTGGAATATTTTTAGTCAATTCTGCATCATACTAGATGTGGCTTCAACATTTTTCACTTGAACCAGCCGTATTCTGATGATCATAAGGTGTGGTCACACCTCAGGCAAGATAAACCTTATTAAGTCTGGAAACACAACCATTATCTTCATGAAGCAACACAGAATATTAAAATTTCAAACAAATTATTGCCTTTAATTAAACAAACTACAAAACCAGTTGTCTTTCATTTATTGAATTTATGTCAACAATCACAAAATGTCCCTACAGAAAAGTGTACATAAATGCTCTCACAAAGTGATCCTACTAACATAAAAAGAATTCTTTCTCATGCTACATGCAACAGAAAGTTCAGTGACTTTTAGAATTTTCTCTCTTATCTGTCTTTAGGTTTGAAAACAATGAGTCTTCCTAGAAATTTTGAAAATAAAACTAAATTTAGAAATGGCAATACTTAATATGCTGTAGAGCTCAAATTCTGTAGTTTGTTAAGAACTATGAACCTAGAATATAGAGACAGCAGAGATGACAAATGATTTGAGACTAATAATTTCAATATCACAACTATGGAGAAATGGACACTAAATTTTCCACCCAAATCCTCAAATAAAGATGCAAGAAAAATGTAATCGATCTTTTAAATGTATTCATATAAATATGATAATTTTTTTCTTTGCTCTGAATCATGAGGTAAGGATGGCTCAACTGGGTTAGAGGATGAGAAATGGGGACAACATTGGTCATGGACGTTGGTAATGGAAATATTAATGCTGAATTCATGCCCCCAAGACTCCCACACCCCTGCTATCTGTGTATGTTCTCCCAGTTTTTCAATTGAACACTAACAAGGGGTCTTGGAGGTGAATGGATTTTGCAGATAAAATTCATTCCCCAAATCATCTGACTTTAAGATAGTTATCAGGGTGGGCCTGACCTAATTAGATGAGCCCTTCAGAGAGATTGGGGTCTTCCTGAGACAGAGATTTCAGTGTGATTGAGATGTGACTCAACAGACATTCAGTGTTGCTAACTTTGAGAATGGAGCAGGCCACATAGCAAGGTCGACTCCAGAGAACTTAGAGTTCCTTTAACCACAAGGAACTGAATTCTAAGCACCCAAGCTGAGAGGAGGACTTTGAGCTGGGAATGTGAATGCCACACAGCTAACACCTCGATTTCTGCCCTGTGAGTCAAAGAGCCAATCACTCTGTGATCACACATCTCTCTTCTGGAACTGTGAGATAGTCAGTGGGCATAGATTTAAATCTCTGAAGTTTGTGGTAATTTGTTAGACAATGAAATAAAACAAGTAAAATGCTCAACTACCATTCAAAAAGAAGTCCATTAAAACTGCCAGAAACATTTTTACCATTCTCAGAGGCCTAACTTTCCAAAGGAGTCATTTTCAGTGAAACTTCTTTAATGCATTTCAAATGGATACTTGAGGACATAAAAGGTTACTATAAATTATAAACAGCTTAAAACATACCAATGACAGTATGAACAGCCTTCTGAATATGTCAAACTCACTTCCATAAAAGATGTTTGTTCTTAAGGTGGTACATTTCTGTAACCGATATGTAAATCTTCCCAACTACAGGTTCTAGAACGGATTGAAGCTATTCATTAGTTTAAATAACTACAGAGCAGAAATGTTACTGTAATTTATCACGTGCAGCAAATTATTTCTATGATCTTACTTAGTGTGCTCATCTTAGTTTTCTCATTTATAAAATATCAATAACTCTTTGTAGTATTTATTTTTGATAAAGAATTTAGTGTTGGGAATACATTTAAATAATGTTGGATTCTTATTCTTGAACTGAATGTTTCCATAGTTATACATGGAAATGAAATGCTCTTACATCATATTATCCTCAAATACTAGTGTCAAATATTTGAGAAAAGTAGGGAAAGAATACAAGTGCTTTTTTGAGTTGTTATTTGACTTTTTTTTGGTTTGATTTTTCTTTGCACAAGGGAAATTGCACTCATTTGCTTGGAACTTTATAAAATAAATTCTTTTTAACAGAAAGTGCATGTCCCTGATATAGGATTCAAAAAGCATAAAAGGATATGCAATTAAAGGTAAGCCTCCCTCTCATTCCTTCTCTCTGGTCCCTCTTTATGGAGGCAGCAATTCACTAGTACCATGTACTTATGTGTCCCTCTGGAATAATCTATTTCTTCACAAGCATTTTTGTTTATTAACACGTATTTTTATGGAAATGAGATTTAATAACCTGGTTTGTTGGCTAGCTTATTCCTAACTTAGAGCTATTTTTGTTTGTTTGTTTGTGTTTACTTTCAGTACTGTTAGAAAACTGTAACATGTCCTACTGTTGCACTTTGTGATAAAATAGTGAGTAACCAGGCAGGAATATGCAGAATTTGAGAGTGTGGGTCCTTCCTTCAACTAGACATTGTTTATAGATTTTCTTTCCCTTTTGAAAAAAGTAGGCACTTCTTACTGTATTAAATATGTTTAATAACCTTGGAATGGTCTGGTATTTTATGAATCCAAGCCAAACTTTATGAGGTATGTATTTTTTAAGGACGTGATAAAATAACCTCTGCTTTTAATCCTCTTTCACCTGTTTTTTGTTAATGGAGACCTTCATCTGTACTTACCTAATGTGGTTCCAAATTAATAGTTTCCACGTAAACAATTTAACAAACCATTGCTGGGCATTCTATTTGAACAGTGGCTCAATCTTTCCTGTCACTATCTTCTTGGTCTCTAATCAAAATTGCACAGTGGGTTCAACTGTTCATTTGCCATTTCAGATTCAGTGAGAACACATTTATTTGGAAATGATTTTGTCTAGGCATTTATGAAACAAATAAATTATAATTTGCTTTTATATCCGTCAAAAATAGTCCCACAGAACCTATAGTATTCCAGGAGATATTAAAACTCCCATATTCACAAGTAACACTTAACAAGTGCCATATTGATTCAATTTTTCAAATCTGTATTGTATGTGCCTCCATTTTGAGCTGCTCTCATAAAAGTAGGAAGCCACCTTCAAGTAACATTCAAACTTTCCCATAATAATTTTGAAAAATTGTATTAGTTACAATGGAAACTATTTCTTTGCACTGAAAAATGCTCTGCCTCTGCTCTCCACTCCCTTCTCCAGTCATTCATTTCAGCCACCCACAGTCTACTGAGAGCGAAGAGGTGGCAGTAAGACAGGATATTGAACTTGGAAGACACAGTACCCGCCACCCTTCATTCAAGAATTCATCTAATAAAGGGAGCTCATTTTACAAAGCACGGGCAAGCAGACATTACTCAGACTGTGACTAAAATCATCAGCAAGAAACTCTGCCAATAATACCTTAGGGTAACATAAGGTGAGGCTGGTTTTGTACGTGTCTGTGTGGACATGTGCGTGCACGCATGCACGTGTATGTCAGTGACTGTACTTTCCTTCTAAATCATTTCTTAGCTTGGGTGTATCAGACAAAACCAAACTCTTCCTTTAAGTTTTCCTTGTGAGCACGTGAGTACTTCCATGCAAAGCACCGGAGTGAAGGGATGTGAAGAACAGATGGGAAATGCCACAGGTGGCTGAGGGTAAGACTCCAGGGCTCCACAATCAATCAGGAGTGACAACTTCCGCCTCTGCACAGTCACGCAAACTGATTTGTCTTTTGTGCAAATGTCAAATTAGCATTCTAGGAAAGATACAGGAGAAGAGCCATTTGTGCCAACAATCCTTTTATTCAAGATGTTATGAACCTGGCATTCTTCTTTGCAAAGAGAAATTAAAAATAAATGCTTGTAGTACCTGAGCGATGTATTTCATTTCATTCATTCAACAAATATTTTTCGGTCACTTTTCTACAGGTCACAGGCACTCTGTTAGATACTGAAGATCCCACTGAGATAAGACTCATGAGAGTGAATGAGTTGCTGCTGAGTGTTGGGAACACACATATGTAAGCAGCTAATCATGGGGGAATAAAAGGTTTTTGGTTTTGTTTTTTTCCCCTAAATGCTATCCAGTTACAGAGGAAGGGGAGAGAAAAACAATAAGCTAAGTATGGAGCAGAAGTAGATAGAGAGAGAGAGGAGCCTCAGTCAATTATCCAAAAATTCATTTGTTCAAAGCAATTCACAGAAAGTCAAAATCACCAAGTAATCAACTGGATACATATGCCTACTCTGTTGGAGGCAAATGATTAATTTGCCAAACAAATTAAAGAATTAGCTGAATTTCTATAACTTATAATTTACCAAAAATTTTCATTAAGGAAAACCTTTCTGAATTTTGTATAATACCATTGAACAGATTCTTCTATGAATATATTCTCTAAAAAGCCCAGGTAATTCTATGGTCAGGGGCCTGTAAGGTGGTAGGACTCCTGTAAATAAGATAAGGCCCACACGTGCCAGAAAAAAAATAGGTGCAGGGCCTGTTTGGTATCTTGCCAAAAACTAGAAATTCTATCCTAAGAGACACTGATTTAATAAAATTCCATGGCCAAGGAAAATGTTCACAGTAAATAATATATTGAAGGCTCCCAAAAGATACCTGAAAACAACCAATATCTATGGCACCAATAATTTGGAACTGGAGTCTTCTCACTAGTTTAATGTTCATCTGAATTAGCCTTTTTTTTTTTCTTTCATAGAAAAGAAATTCTATAGATTAAAATAATGAGATTACTTAAAGAGAAAAAGTATCCTAATTGCAATAAAAATGTATCTACTTGTTTAATAGAAATACATAATCACACATTTGAATTATCATTATCCAATATTTTAGAGGACAAAAAATGCATTTTATTTCATGAGAAATTAAATCTTCTTTCTAAATAAGGATAAAATTAATAATTCATTAATATGCTATGTAACAGAGAATGCTCATGAGCATGTGGCAGTGAGGAAGCACATTTTCATTGCAATTAGTGATGAAACAATGTAGTAAGAGATTACAGAGAAATTGGAGAGGGATTATAGACATAAATTTGCAATGAATTTTATCAATAAGAATAATTTTAACACTAAAAATTGATTATTCTATATTTAGAAAACTAAGAGTAGTGTGATTAATCAAAACTTCCTGGAAAATAATTGCAGTATATTTTCCCAGATGGATTTATCTCTAAATTCAATTAAATTACAATTGTATTTTAGAAATAGAAGTGGATGAACTGATTTTAAAATTCATATGAATCAGATACCACAGAATTGTGAAAAATATCTTTTAAAATTGTTCTCCTGTCCTACCAACTATCATATATAGCTATAGTAATTAAGCCAATATGATGAGTAATAAGGAAATGGGTCAATGAAAAACCGTTTCGATCTATATCTATGTGGAAATATAGGTCATTATAAAAGAAGTACTTCAAATTACTAGAGAGAATTAGGAGAAAATTTTTCTACAATGTATATCCTAAATATAATATGCAATACGCATCTGTTCAAATAAAACATATTTATTTAAACAATGTTTTTTCCTTTTTTTTTTTTTTTTTGGTACTAGGGATTGAACCCAGGTATGCTTAGCCCACTGAGCTACATCTCCAATCCCCAGCTCTTTTTATTTTGCTTAGGGTCTCACCAAGTTCCTGAGGCTACTCTGAATTTACAGTACTCTTGTCTCAGCCTCCTGAGTCACTAGAATTAGAGGTATGCACTACCACCATGCCTAGCTCCCAATTTTTTATTTTGAAAAAATATACACAACATGCACTTTTCCATTTTAATCATTTTAAGTGTATATTCAGTGGCAGTAAGTATATTCATTATTGTGCAACCATCACCATTATTCATCTCCAGAAATTTTCCATCTTCCAAAAATTAAACTCAGAAACTATTAAAAATCAACTCCCAAAGCCTCCCTCACCCCACCCGCTGGACACACCCTTCTTCCTTCTGCCTCTGTAAATTTGACTGCTCTAGTTATCTCATATAAGTGGAACCATAGAGTGTCCTCTTATGACTGGTTTATTGTAGCATAATATCACCAAGTTCATCCATATGTGTCAGAATTTCCTTCCAATCTATTCCTAAATAATATTTCATTTTACGCATCTACCATACTTTGTTTATCCATTCATCTGTCAATGAACACTTAGGTTGCTTTCACCTCTTGGAGATTGTGAACAATGCTGTTATGAACACTGATATTCCAATGTCTGTTTGGATCTCTGCTTTCATTTCTTTGGGGCACATACGCAGAAATAGAATTGATGGTAATTCTGCTTTTAATCACAGATAATATTTTACAAATACATAAACAGTTGGTGGCTATCACATTCAAAGAGTTCCTACAAATCACTAAACCCAAAGCATCCAGTACAAAATGACAAAACCAAAGAGGTTCATCTTCACTATAAAACTCATTTTGCCTGTGAAATTGGCAATATTTTTAAAATTGATAATTCCTTATTGTCAAAGTTGTTAAAAAAAAGTGACATCCCAAATACTAAGGACAGTAGAAGCTGTTAAAGTTCTTTATAGTAAGCAAGTTGAGAATAGTTATCCAAATTTAAGTGTGCATTTGCTTTTATTCAGCAGTCCCACTTCTAAAAATTAATATTTGAGAAATAAAGATTCATGTGCTTATACAAAGTTTTTTGCTGTTTTTAAAAGTGAAAAAATGATCTAAGCAATTAAATAGTTTGTGATACAGTTATAGTTTGCAATTCTATGTAGTCATTAAAAGAATGAGGTGGACCTTTGAAAAATCTCAAAGATACAACAAAAAGTGAAAAATAAACACCTAGGAAAAAAATTTGTGATTTAATTTACATGACCATTTGTACATGGTATGTAAAAAGTATATGTATATTTAGTTCAGACTGTTAATGCTTGTTACCTTGGGGAAGAGGAGAAGAAAATTGAGTTAAAGAAGAACTGTCATGTTTTACAAGATATATATTGTTTGTATTATTTTTACAATGTTGGGTGACAATTTAGATACAATAAAGCACACATTTTTAATTGTACAATCTGATGAGTTTATACAGATATTGTTATAGTTTGGATCTGAAATGTCCCCCAAAGGCCCATGTATTAAAACTTTGACTGCCAGCCTGTGATACTATTGGGAGGTAGTAGAACCTTTAAGAAGTGGGAAACAAAAGGAAGTTAGGTCCTTGAAGTTGACTTTGAAGATGATATTGGGACCCCATACCTTAAGCTCTTTTTCTATAGATGACCATGAGGCAAAGGGCTTCCAACACCATGTGCTTCTTCTTCTTGCCCAAGGCCCAAAAGCAATGGTGCCAATTGACCATGAAACCTCCAAAACTGTGAGCCAAAATAAACTTTTTCTCTTTATAAGATATTTCCTACAGTAACTGAACACTGACTACCACAGATATATACATCCATGAAATTATCACTGCAAACTATACACCAAATTATGGAAAATTTTTAAAAATTATTACACTTTCATATATATATGTAAAATATCACAAATAAAGTGACTAGGTTAATTGTGTTCGGAAAGAACTGAAGAGCCATCCTTTCCTTCCCCTCCTTCACACTGATCTTCACTGTACATGGCATGGAGGGAGTGATAGTTCATTTGAGATGTGCTCTACATAATGGTAGCGTTCATATTTGCTAGTTTTTACTAATTCCTCTGGCTTCTGGATGGCAACCTCCAAGTGGACACATAAACAGAAAGCAGTTCAATGGATTTTAGAAATAATCTTATTTAATTGCCTTCACAAATAAAAATATCCTTTCTATAACATCCCTGAGAGATAACCCTGTACACCAATGACTAGATTGTTCACACAATTAGAACTAGTGTAGTATTCAATTATATAAATCAGGGTTTGATCAACTTCAGCACTGTTGACATTTTGAGCCAAATAATTCTTCATTGTTGGCAGCTGTCTTGCACATTGTGGGACATTTAGTAACATCTTTGGCCTCCACCTACTAGAGCCCCTCATCCTGAATTATTACACCCAAAAATATCTCCAGGCGTTGTTAAACAACAATTGCCACTGAATGGATATAACTCAGGGTGAGTTGAAACCCCTTGTATAAATCAATGTTAAAAGTTAGTTATTAAAATTAATTCTTACGCAAACCATTTCAGATCATCTATATCCATTTTTAAATCTTATTCTGTACCCACTTTCAATAGCACATGGAAGTAGTTTATGCCATATTGTAACACTGAGGGACTGACTGCTACAAGACAGTTTGTTTTAAAGCTGAAGACAGCAGTTAAAAGAAAAACCTGGTCAGTGCTACCTGTTCTTTGCCACTCTTGTCTAACAAGTTGAAGAACTATACCAGAGAACTCTTGTCCTTATACTTATGTCTTACTTGTTCTTTGATTTCAAGTTACTTGTCAGAGAACAAAGCAACCAAAGAATTAATGAGCCTTTCACACTGAATTTTGATATGAAAATTATCATTCAATAATAATTTAATAATTATTATTGGGCATTTAATAATTTCTTGAATAAATAATCAGGAAAATTAAAGAATGTTATCAGGTGTAGCTTAAATCTGTTTCTCATCTCCCTAAGATATCCTTAAATATTCTTTTTTTATAGTATTTCTAGTTCTATTCTTCTCTCAACATGGAGAAGATGATGCAGAAATGATATGTATTCAATATGTAGAATTTAACCTCCAACTTTCAATTAAACTCCTTTACTTTAAGTCAAAATAAAAAATAAATGACAACTACAGAGATTTGATTAAGAAAACTTTTTATAATTATGGAAGAAACAAAAAGAGTTTAGCCAGTCTTTAATATTTTTGATAATGTACCTTCAGATTCAATGACATCAACTAAAGGATGGTGCTTGAAAAGTTTTGATTATTTAGTATTGAACAAAAGTATATGACTTTTCTGAAAACTGGAGTTTACTTTGCATTTGCAATCAGTTTCAGTTAAAGCAAAATATAGATTCAATTATAAGGATGTCTGCAATGGGAACTTAATATGTTATTAAGTTTGTACTTATATAGATATACATGGTCTGAATTTTCAAATTAAGTAACTTCTTGTGCTTAATTATTAATAATATTCTAATATTAATATAGTGACCATGTGTTCATTGAACTCTATGTGGAAGGTACCATGTTAAGCTCTTTATGTTCATCAAATTAGTACATCCCTAGAGCTCCCTAAATGTTGTTATACTCTCAGACATGGTGACATCAGGCAAGATCTGTAACAGAAGTCTTTGTCTCCTCATGTATAAAATGGGTATCATAGCATTACCTTTGCCACTAAGGGCGCATGAAAATGAAATATTAATAGTAGTAATAATTTCAGGAGCAATAGCTCAGCACAGGATTTAATTTAAATAATAACATTAAAGGTTTCCAAGTATTTTCTAAAATTTATTGTTTTCCAGTAAGTCTTTCCTTGAAAAACTATGTGAATATAAACATATTGTTTTACTGCCATACATTATCATTTTAGAACTGTGTCCCTATGGTAGATTGCAAAAGTACCTGTAATAATCCCTTTTCCACATCATGCTTTTGGAAATCTCTTCTCACATCAACTATAGGCTTACCCATGTCACTTGCTTTGATCAATGGAACAACAGCAGATATGATACGACTGACCTGAAAAGTGTTCATACATTTGAGGCTTGGGAAAATTGTGATCACCACCATGAATCAGCCCAGTTCAGCCTACTGGACGGTAAGTGGGACATGACCCAGTTACCTCCACTGTCCCTGTCAACTGGCAACCAACTGCCAGACCTGTGAGTGAGATCATTAGTCCTTCCCCCTCCCGACTTCAAATAGTAAAGTGAGCCTGGCCAAAACCATCCAGAACAGACACTCCACCCAGCAGGGCTGCACCCAGATTGCGGCTCCATAGTGTAAATACATAAAGTGGTGGTTGTTTCAAGCCACTCAATTTTGGAGTGGCTTGTTACACAGTAAAAACTAATTGAGGGAGTCCCTCCAGGCAACATAAATAAAGATAAAAATAATCATAATTTAAATGCAGCTAATATTCTAAATTTATATTCCTAAATAAAAACATTGGCCCTCTAATAAAATGCATTCAATAGCGTCAAAATATAACTATAAACTGAAATCAGTCCTCTTGGTTTTATACTCAGTGGCAAACATCAGGCAGTGATGTGATGTACAAAGGCAAGAACTTCTCCATAGAACAATAATAATAGATAAGCTTTATCTTCTGTACCAACTTCAAACTAGTGAACTATGGCAACTTTCAGTGTTGTGTTTACAGATTCCAAGGCTGCCTCTTACTTTGACAGTGGGCAAGAATTACATGTACATCAGACATTTGCAAGGCTTGCCATAGATTCAATGGGTTTTTGTGTCCATAAAAGGTATTTATTACTTATTTTGCCTTGTCCCTCTCTCTGCGGAGCTCAGAGTCAAGACTTGTTTTTCACTTGCTGGCAACTTTTGAAACAGTTTTAATTTAAATTGTGAAGCTGTCATGGAAATATAATACTGCATAGTTGTTCTCACTGAAAAGATAGACTTTGTTTTTAAGAACTCAGCCAAAGGTGTTTGGAAGCCAAAGTCCTGGCTCCTTCTTTCCCCCACCAATCTCATTGCACTTGGACAGCTAGGCAGGTCACTGCAGAAAGCAATGGTTATCACCAAGAGAATTAACATTCAGGAAGAAGGCTATGATGAGCCTGCTGACTTCTGTTTGTTTTCTCAGAACACATTGCCTGTGGCATATTTGCAAACTCAACAGAATGACCAGAGCCCAAGCAAGGAAATAAGTGCAAGAGAGAAGGGAAGAAACACAAAAAGAAGCCTGACCTGTCTATTTTGAACCACTATCTGTTCTACCCAACCAGTATTCTATTATTTATTTATTTATATTACCATTTCTATTACTATTATAAGCATTTGAATAAAGATGTCCCTCTGATAGCTTGTTTGCAGAAGTGCCCATAATAATTTCCTTTCCCTATTCACACCCTTGAGAAATTCCCTCTCACATTCACTCTGGGCTTAACCGTGTCAATCACTTTGGTCAGTAGGACAATTGTAAATGAGACACAAGCTGAAAAGACACAAGGTTGAAAAGCATTCATGCATTTAGGGCTTGCCCTCCTCCTTTAAAACTATTCTCAGATTCTTCCATAGTTCTAAAACTCCCTTTAGTAATAGCTCTTATTAAGTATTCTTTTTGTGCAAGATAATAAGTTAGCACCCTATATAAATTAACTCATCAATTCTACCCTTATAGTCATTCTAAGGTAGGTAGCATCCCCATTTCACAGATTTAAGAATTGAATTAAATTAAGAGGTAAAATATTTCACCCAAGGTCATTCCATAACTAGGCTACGGAGACAGTTTTGGAGTCCAGTCCTCAGTGACTACAAGATAATGTGCTTATCCACTATGCATCCATGCCTTCCAGCATTCAGCAGTTCTTCTTTGTGTGCACAATGTGGTATTAAAGTTGTGAGCTTGGACACAAACCCCCATATAAGTATCCTCATAGCATAGTGATCTTGAGCAACTTCCTTAACTTTTATGGGCCTCATAACCTTGTTTGCACTCAAAGCTCCAGAGAGATAAGAATAATTTACTCAAAATAATATAGTTCAAGAAGAGTTTAACAAATTGATTATTTCAAAGGAGAGGTCTCTGAGCAGAGGAAATACCATGTATGAAGGACCCTGAACCTGGTCATAGGAGGCTCCTACCATCCCTAGGATGAAGGGGAAAGGGAGAAAACTTGAAAGATTCTGAAGAAGGAAGGCTTCTTGAGAAACCTGTCACTCTTGGGGAGGGGCCAGCCAGAACCAGGAAAAGGACAGGAAAGGATTAGTTCCCATCCCTCTTTCTTCTCTCCCATCTCCTGCAGTGTCTCTCAATGGCCAAATACACACAAACTAGAGGATAAAGGAGCCCATGTGGGTCCACGTAGGTCAACCAACTGGATTGGGGAGCAGGCGAAGAAGAGTTGAGAATGGAATTACAGGAGCAAATAGAAGACAGTGGGTCACAGACCGGAGAAATAATTATATCTCCTTGCAGATTTCTAATAACCTTTAGACATGCTGATGAATACAAAACACTAGAAATCATCTAGTACTCAGAAAATGTTAGATATTATTGTTTTAACTCCTCATCCTAAGGAAGGTCACAGTCCAATCATGTTCACATGAGCTCAACTGCTGGAGATCTCAGCAAGAGCCTTAGCTATACCTAAAGATGAATTTCAAGCATGTCCAGAAAAGTCTGGCAAGCTAGTGTAATACAGAGAGGTTTGTTTTGCTTTGTTTTGTTTTAAGTGGCTCTTAGGATCTTGTTGATAATACATACTCTAAAGGGAAAAGTAGCAGGCCCACAAAGATTTAATCAGTAACAAGCCTCAGCTGTCATTGGAAGGTGTGGATGGAGTACAGCATGTGTTTGCCAGAACAATTTATCCCCAGGCCTACCCTCCAAGAACTTTGGACTGAGTCCTGTAACTGTGAGGCTGGAAAAGATCTAAGAAAAAGAGAAACAAAAAGAGCTCAAACCTCACAGGTGCTGAAGCCTCAAGTATAACAGAGCAGTGAGAGGCCTTCATCTCCACTTTGCAAAAATACCCCAGTATGTTTTATCAGTAGCAGAGGTGGGCTTGAAGGCCACAGTGGGAGGCATGGGAAGCAGGAGGCAGAGCATGGAGTGGTCTGTCTGGTGAAAGACGCATAGGAATTGGCAGTGGTAGACACAATTACCCATCAGGGTGGGACACCACTTCAAGCTGAGAGAACAGGACAGACATGTCTGTGAATTCCTGCTGATCTTCAGAGAAACTCTTGGGGAGGTAGACTTCTCCAACAGTCTAGGGAATAATTCAAGGAAAGTCCATTATACAATCTCGGTAACACACAGTGTGAAAGAGCTGATTGCCCATTAGTTAACAAAAATTAACTGATGTTTAGTTAAACATAACTACAGGTAAAGAAGTATAAGAATCTGAAGAAGGAAGCAACAATCTTCAGTATTGTTAGGTCTTAGGCAAGGATCCTCAATGAAGATGACTTTAAACTGGGACCAAAGAACTAACATGACTTGAACATAAAGACACAGTTTGGAAATCTGGAGATGAAGAGCCTTGGGATAAAAGAAACACTGATGTAGTGTGCAGATTTATGCAGAGTGAAGTTGAAGTAAAGCAAGCAATCTAGTTTGATTGGAGGAAGGCCTGGAACACCAAGCTTGGGGATTCTATAAGGAACTGAACAAATTGGATGAGACAATGACTGAAGAGGAGATATGAACTTGATGAATATGTATACCAAAGTAAAATGAGAAGAAGTGGAAGCAAAGGAAGTCTCTCCAGGTTTACTAAAATAGCTTGCTAATAGAAAACAAATGCATATGATATAATTTTAAGTGCTAAATGTTGTTATTAGTAACTTTGCAGTCATGGCTATTATCTATTTAGTGCTGGGTTCAATGAGTCATTCATATAGTCTTTTAAATGCTATTTCCTATAATCTTTTCAATGGCTCCAAGGACTGGGTATTTTATTTTCATTTTACAGATAAGGAAACCACACATCAAGACACACGTGATCCACGCTCTACACATGTAGATCATTTTTTAACTTAATCATGCTCTTAATCACAATAGGACCAAAATCCTACTAAAAAAGAATTAAGAGGAAATAAAACCTTCACAGAATTGCTTCAAAAGAGATTATGGATTGTAAAGTTTTTCAAAAAGTTTTTTAATGTGCCAGAAGTAGTTGGAAAATTAGCCTTTAAAATAGTCCTCATTACTGGAAGATGTTAAAAACAGCTCAGGAAAGCAAATGACAACCAAAGCATTACTCAAATTAGCATGAGAAAGCAAATAAAGCAAATCAACATGTATGAGAGAGACTGGGTTGAATCATGAACCCAGAAGAAAAGGTTCCTCTGGACCCCAGCACAGGTGTGAGCATGCTACCCAGCTGCCACCAATGTCTGGGTGTGGTTTTCCCTTCCAACTGAATCTCCTAGGACCTGGCACACTGGTAGGAGTGCAGTCAGGTTTATGAGTGACTACACAAAGAAATAAATAAGGAAGATCAATGACTGATCTTCCTTAAAGTTTAAAGAAGTAAATAGCAGAAAGGAATGCTCCAGAATCTTTCACCCAGAATAAAGACTCATAAAATGCCTGTTGGGATTTGATTTAAATCATACAGAGATATATTTCTCTCTGATCTCCCTGGCCCTGCCCCTCTGTCTCCTGGAAGCTCTCGCCCTGAACTCTAGGTCCTTGGATTTCAGGCAGAATATGTCTTCTAACCACAAGTTTTCCTTACCTGCTGACCTGCTCACTTGTGATGCTGAACAACACAATCAGAATTGTTTGATGCTGACCCTGTTCTTAGAAACAGTTCACGTCAAAAGTTATTTTATCCACCAGACTCTAAAGAGACACAGAGATTATGAATTTTTCAATAGCTCAACATGAATAAGGAAAATTTATTGGCTGTACCTATGAAAGGAAAAAAATAGATATGTAAAATGTAGCTTTGTATCACATTATGTTAGTTTTATTTATTGTTAAATTTTGTAGTTGTGTATTGTTAGATTTGTAGATCTATTGTTAGGTGGAAAGAGAAAGAGAAATACTAGCTAATAAATGTAGAGAGATCACTCTTTTGTAATTCCATTGATAACCAATTCAGGCAAGACTCACCAGGAAATGCTGAAATCATTAGGTAAAAAGTTATGGAGATAGCCTCAGTATATTTTTTTTCATGGTGCCAAGGCACCCCCCCCCCACATGCCACATGCATAACTTGAGAATTGCAAAGGGTCAAAATGAGCTTTTACAATAGCGAGATCTAAGCTTACCCTGTGGTCAGACTTGGGATTCTGAGCCTTCTGCAGGATGGGGTGAAATAGGAAGTGCGCAGTATCGCTGGCCCAGTCTACCAGAAGTGTTGAAACTGAACTGAGCAAAGAATCAAGATCTGACCACCAACTTTAAAAAGTAAAAGAGGTAGAGGTGCAAGTTAATCACTGCCACATAGAAATAAACAAACCCAGAATGAAAGCTTTCTAAAGGCATGAAAAAGTCAGTGTCACGGCAAGGAAACCAGGGAAGGGGAAGGTTCTACCTAAAAAGATAAAAAGAGTCTCTTACCACATGCAACCCTGAAATTTCATTGATTCTGGTGGGAAAAAATTCAGCCACAAAAGAACTAAAAATGGACTCAATTTTAGAAAATTGGAGAATTTATGTCAATTTTCTTAACTGTATAAAGGGATTATGATAATGTAGAAGATACATGCTGAGGAGAACAAATAGAGCCAGTTGTAGTGAATTTAAGTAGAACTTCCAGAAAGCAGGGAATCCTCAGAGACAAGCTGTGGCCAAAAACTTGCCAGTTTGTTTCTGAGGTTATTGACCTCAGCATTATACCCCCGGATGTCAGAGGCTTGGCTGCTGGTTTCCTCTATAACTGGTCACTCAATCATAAGCCACTGGATTCTCAATTCTGCTATAATCACTGCAACATCTTCACTAACTAACCCTTTGTCCTTTGCTTTGGTCTCTCAAGCATTCCACCAAGGTTCAAGGGGAACACTTCCTTTTCTAAACTTTAGTCACATTTCCAGTTTCTATCTACCAGGAGAGCATTTCCCTTGGTTTAAACATGGTGTGTGAGTATATTCATCCAGATTCTTCAGAGAAATAGAACCCATGGAATCATATATATGATACATAGTATATATACACATACATACTATGTGTATATATATATAATATAATATAATATTATGTATATATGTAGTCATAATGAAATACATGCAGTTCTGTGCTGTCCAGTATGTGGTAGCAACCAATCCAGACTTGCATGACAACTGAGCACTTGAAATGAGTCTACTGCAATCAAGGAACTGAATTTTAATTTTATTTAGTTTAAATTTAAATTTTTCTAATTGCAAGTAGCTTGGCTACCATATCAGACAGTACAGTTCTACAAAGTCTCGTGCCCAGCTCTCTGTTTAAGTCACCTTCAGAGCTTATAAAGTATATTAATGCCCAAACTCCACTCGAGAACAATAAATCAGGATCTTAAGTTACTGTGTCTCAGGCATTGTGGTTTTTGGATTTTTGGTTTTTTCGGGGTTTTTTTGGGCAGGGTAATTTGTTGTTAAATTATGGGAAGCTTACCTTCTCTTTATCTTTTCAATAAAAAACAATACTTGCTTTTTCTCATAGGCAAAATCTATGAAAATCTGGTCAAGTACATCTACTGGATAGATTCAAAATATTTCCGAATGAGTTTGTGCTTTTTCTTTATTCCCCTGACAAGTTTTAATATTGATGGCTGTATCTCTCCTTGGTCATTTAACTCTTACTCAGAGCCTGAGATAGGAAGGACAGAAACAAACATCACTATTCTATGCTGGAAGATTCAGAGATTAAATGATTTACTAAAGGTCACATGGTTGGTGAGAGGCAAAACGAAAAGTTAGACCTTTCAATTTAACACTTCTAGTATGGTGTTATTTTCATTTCACAGTGAGGCAAACAACTATTAAAGTGAAATGTACTAATACAGTGTTAAAGCTGGAAATTCTTTCCCTACTTCTGTTTACATTTACAGTTCTAAATATGGAAAATGGAAAACACATTTTCAAATCTATTTAAGAATAAGGTTTAATAAACAAAACACCACTGTCTAATGTTATATGTTTAGTTAAATTCATTTTACTCAGGAAAATTTAAGAAAACTTCGATTCATCAAAAAGTAAATAGGCACAAATTTTCTGAAGGATAATTTTAAAATGTATCAAAAACTATGAATATGGTCATATCTTTTGACCCAGTAACCCAGAGACATCTCCTAAAATGAAACTGGAGATTCAACCAAGTTTAGAATAAATGATTCTATTAGAAAGTTGTCTAAAGTTTTGTAAGCATAGATAATTATGGTCAAATATATGATAATATATCCTTCAGTGAAATACTATGCTATATTTTTAAAAATCTGCTGTATTAATACCAACTAATGGCACTGGAAATTGTTCATATTGATGCTAAACTTTAAAATGGTATTGCACACTGGTACATAGAGAGAAAAATCCTAAAATGACGGTTGTAGATCAACAGAATCTTTTATTCATTCTTGGTGGGTATAAGTTAGAATAGCAACTTAGTTTATAGTTAGATAGTTTGACATTACCTGGAAAAGTTAAACACGAACATGCTCTTTAACCTACTAGACCTTCTAGAGCTTTGCTTCTTCAACTGAGTTCTTATCAATGAATGTATTTTGAAAATTGATTTAATGTGTTCCCAGTGGCATTATTTTTTAATGGATCAGTGATTATAACAAATGATAAAAGACAGTATTGTCTTTTGACTTGTTCATTACAGTAATATACCTCCTTTTCTATGTATGGTTCCAGGTTATAACATAAAATGTGTTAATTACTGTTGGCCATCATTAAGAGTTTGTAAACCTTACAGTCTTGTAAAAATAAAATTATTCTGTTGAAAATTTGTCAGTTGACATTTTCAAGCAGTTCTTTATTCTGTAAAAGTGAAGCCAAAACTTTTGATTTTACTGGGGCCAGAGCTAGCTACAAGGACATAAAATAGCATAAGGCTCTATGCTCGTAAGGGCCCTGAACTTGGTTTAATGCTCTGCAGGTTGCTATCTTGAAATTCTTATTAATTTTGGCACAAGAGGGCCCTCATTTTAATTTTGCACTTGACTTCACAAAGTAAGTGCCCATCCTAGATAGGGTCAATAGCATACCGATGTATAACAGAACAAGATTTCAATTAAAATTGTTTGGTGGTGATAAAACAAAAGAGTTTGTAAGCCATCAATGGCCCGGGAGAAACTCTGGTGGCTATCTTTCAAGAAAGGAATCTTACCAGAGCCAAGTACAAACTGTTCAGAATGACTAGAAACAAATATCAATGTTCATTAATACTAGAATGAATGATAGGATGTTTAACATGCTTGTCCCCTCTCTCTAAGTACGAATAGAGAAAGCAATTATAACAAATACAAAAAATACCCCCATATATTTTCAAATGCACCTTTGACCCATGGGGACTGTTATCTCCTTTTGACAACTCCTGGCTAACACTTTGTAAGCAATCAGTGATTATGTGTTGAATGAATAAAACCACTAATACAAAAATAAATAACCAAAAGCACGTGCCTCTTCCAGGGTCTATTAATAGGGTATCAGTGCCAGCAAATCCACTAGAACATCTCATTTTTTCTTGAGTAAACTGTTTGTCTCTTCCATATTTCTTTGACTGTAAGGGTTACTTGGCCTGGGTCTACACAACTCCAACCTCTGCTCTGTTTTACAAGGTGATCTTCCTGTGCCTGTGTCTTTCTCCCTTCTTTGTACCTGTGACTTCTTTTTTATTTATTTATTTTTTTATTAAAAATCATAAATTTACAAAGGCAATGTTGTTTGATTCATTCTGTTATTTTTTTGTCTTTTTTTCCCTTTCCCCCCACCCCTCCCACCCCTCTTTTCCCTCTATACAGTCCTTCCTACATCCACTCTTACCACCCTCCTTATCCCTAACCCTAAATCTAACCCTAACCCTAACGCTAACTCCTCCTACCCCCCATTATATGTCCTCATCCGCTTATCAGCGAGATCATTCGTCCTTTAGTTTTTTGAGATTGGCTTATCTCACTTAGCATGATATCCTCCAATTTCATCCATTTGCCTGCAAATGCCATAATTTTATCATTCTTCGTGGCAGAGTAATATTCCATTGTATACATATGCCACAGTTTCTTTATCCATACATCAATTGAAGGGCATCTGGGTTGGTTCCACAATCTGGTTATGGTGAATTGAGCAGCTATGAACATTGATGTGGCTGTATCTCTGTAGTATGCTGATTTTAAGTCCTTTGGGTATAGGCCAAGGAGTGGGATAGCTGGGTCAAATGGTGGTTCCATTCCAAGCTTTCTGAGGAATCTCCATACTGCTTTCCAGAGCGGCTGCACTAATTTGCAACCCCACCAGCAATGTATGAGTGTACCTTTTTCCCCACATCCTCACCAACACCTATTGTTGGTTGTGTTCTTGATAATCACCATTCTAATTGGGGTGAGATGAAATCTTAGGGTAGTTTTGATTTGCATTTCTCTTATTACTAGAGATGTTGAACATTTTTTCATATATCTGTTGATTGCTTGTACATCTTCTTCTGTGAAGTGTCTGTTCATTTCCTTAGCCCATTTGTTGATTGGATTATTTGTATTCTTGGTGTAGAGTTTTTTTTTTTTTTTTTTTTTTTGTTCTTTATAGATTCTGGAAATTAGCGCTCTATCCGAAGTATGAGTGGCAAAGATATTCTCCCACTCTGTAGGCTCTCTCTTCACATTACTGATAGTTTCCTTTGCTGAGAGAAAGCTATTTAGTTTGAATCTATCCCAGTGGTTAATTCTTGCTTTTATTTCTTGTGCTATGGGAGTCCTGTTAAGGAAGTCTGATCCTAAGCCAACAAGTTGAAGGTTTGGACCTACTTTTTCTTTTTCTTTTTTTTTTTTTATACCACATTTTCTTTATTCTTTCATCAATTGACAGACATCTAGGCTAGCTCCATAGTTTGGCTGTTGTGAATTGTATTGCTATAAACATAGGTAAACATATATTGCTGTAGTATGATAACTTTAATTCTTTTTTTTTATTGTAAACAAATGGGATATGTGTTGTTTGTTTGTACATGGGTTAAAGGCATACCATTTGTATAATCATAAATTTACATATGGTAATGTTGTTTGATTCATTCTATTATTTTTTCCCTTCCCCCCCGCCCTCCCACCTCTCTTTTCCCTCTATACAGTCCTTCCTTCCTCCATTCTTGCCCCCCTCTCTAATCCTAACCCTAACCCCAACCCCTACCACCCCCCTTAAGTGTCATCATCCACTTATTAGCGAGATCATTCGTCCTTTAGTTTTTTGAGACTGGCTTATATCACTTAGCATGATATTCTCCAATTTCATCCATTTGCCTGCAAATGCCATAATTTTATCATTCTTTATGGCAGAATAATATTCCATTGTATATATATATATACCAGAGTTTCTTTATCCACTCATAAATTGAAGGGCATCTAGGTTGGTTCCACAGTCTGGGTATGGTGAATTGAGCAGCTATGAACATTGATGTGGCTGTATCTCTGTAGTATGCTGATTTTAAGTCCTTTGGGTATAGGCCAAGGAGTGGGATAGCTGGGTCAAATGGTGGTTCCATTCCAAGCTTTCTGAGGAATCTCCACACTGCTTTCCAGAGCGGCTGCACTAATTTGCAACCCCACCAGCAATGTATGAGTGTACCTTTCTCCCCACATCCTCGCCAACACCTGTTGTTGCTTGTATTTTTGATAATCGCCATTCTAATTGGGGTGAGATGGAATCTTAGGGTGGTTTTGATTTGCATTTCTCTTATTACTAGAGATGATGAACATTTTTTCATATGTTTGTTGATTGCTTGTACATCTTCTTCTGTGAAGTGTCTGTTCATTTCCTTAGCCCATTTGTCGATTGGATTATTTGTATTCTTGGTGTAGAGTTTTTTGAGTTCTTTATAGATTCTGGAGATTAGCACTCTATCTGAAGTATGAGTGGCAAAGATATTCTCCCACTCTGCAGGCTCTTTCTTCGCATTGCTGATAGTTTCTTTTGCTGAGAGAATGCTTTTTAGTTTGAATCTATCCCAGTTATTGATTCTTGCTTTTATTTCTTGTGCTATGGGAGTCCTGTTGAGGAAGTCTGGTCATAGGCTGACATATTGAAGATATGGATCTACTTTTTCTACTATAATCTGCAGGGTCTCTGGTCTGATTCCAAGGTCCTTAATCCATTTTGAGTTGAGTTTTGTGCAGGGTGAGAGATATGGATTTAGTTTCATTCTGTTGCATATGGATTTCCAATTTTCCCAGCACCATTTGTTGAAGAGGCTATCTTTTCTCCATTGCATATTTTTGGCACCTTTGTCTAGTATGAGAAAATTGTATTTATTTGGGTTTGTGTCCATGTCCTCTATTCTGTACCATTGATCTACCTGTCTATTTTGGTACCAATACCATACTGTCTTTGTTACTGTTGCTTTGTAGTAAAGTTGAAGTTCGGGAATTGCGATACCCCCAGCTTCATTTTTCCTGCGAAGGATTGCTTTAGCTATTCTGGGTTTCTTATTCTTCCAGATGAATTTCATAATTGCTTCCTCTATTTCTGTAAGGTACATCATTGGGATTTTAATTGGAATTGCATTGAATCTGTATAGCACTTTTGGTAGTATGGCCATTTTGACAATATTAATTCTGCCTATCCAAGAACATGGGAGAACTTTCCATCTTCTAAGGTTTTCTTTAATTTCTTTCTTTAGTGTTCTGTAGTTCTCATTGTAGAGGTCTTTCACCTCTTTTGTGAGATTGATTCCCAAGTATTTTATTTTTTTTGAAGCTATTGTGAATGGGGTAGTTTTCCTAATTTCTCTTTCTGAAGATTCATCACTTATGTATAAGAATGCATTGGATTTATGAGCATTGATCTTGTAACCTGCTACTTTACTGAATTCACGTATGAGTTCTAAGAGTTTTCTGGTGGAATTTCCTGGCTCCTCTAAGTATATAATCATATCATCAGCAAATAGGGATAGTTTGAGTTCTTCTTTTCCTATTCGTATTCCTTTAATTTCTTTGGTTTGTCTAATTGCTCTGGCTAGCGTTTCAAGGACGATGTTGAATAGAAGTGGTGAAAGAGGGCATCCCTGCCTTGTTCCAGTTCTTAGGGGGAATGCTTTCAGTTTTTCACCATTTAGAATGATATTGGCCATGGGCTTAGCGTAGATGGCCTTTACAAAGTTAAGGAATGTTCCCACTACCCCGATTTTTTCTAGTGTTTTGAGCATGAAGGGATGCTGTATTTTATCGAATGCTTTTTCTGCATCTATTGAAATAATCATGTGATTCTTAACTTTTAGTCAGTTGATATGGTGAATGACATTTATTGATTTCCTGATGTTGAGCCAAACTTGCATCCCTGGGATAAAACCCACTTGATCGTGGTGCACTATCTTTTTAATATATTTTTGTATGTGATTTGCTAAAATTTTGTTGAGAATTTTAGCGTCAATGTTCATTAAGTATATTGGTCTGAAATTTTCTTTCCTGGATGTGTCTCTGTCTGGTTTGGGTATCAGGGTAATATTGGCTTCATAGAATGAGTTTGGGAGGGTTCCCTCTTCTTCTATTTCATGGAATACTTTGAGGAGTATTGAAATGAGCTCTTCTTTAAAGGTTTTGTAGAACTCGGCTGAGAACCCATCTGGTCCTGGACTTTTCTTTGTTGGTAGGCTTTTGATGACCTCTTCTATTTCATTGCTTGAAATTGGTCTATTTAAATTGTATATGTCCTCCTCGTTCAGTTTAGGTAATTCATATGTCTCAGGAAACATGTTGATGTCTTCGAAATTTTCTATTTTGTTGGAATATAGATTCTCAAAATAGCTAAGGGTTTATCAATTTTGTTTAATTTTTCAAAGAACCAACTATTTATTTTGTTAATTTTTCCGATTGTTTCTTTTGTTTCAATTTTGTTGATTTCGGCTCTGATTTTAACTATTTCCTGTCTTCTACTACTTTTGGTGTTGGTCTGCTCTTCTTTTTCTAGGGCTTTGAGCTGTAGTGTTAAGTCATTTATTTGTTGATTTCTACTTTTTTTGTTGAATGCGCCCCATGAAATAAATTTCCCTCTAAGTACTGCTTTCAAAGTGTCCCAGAGGTTTTGATATGATGTGTCTTTGTTCTCGTTTACTTCTAAGAATTTTTTCATTTCCCTCCTGATGTCTTCTGTTATCCAGTCATCATATAATAGTGTGTTATTTAATCTCCAGGTATTGGAGAAGTTTCTGTTTTTTATTCTATCATTTATTTCTAATTTCAATCCATTATTATCAGATAGAGTACAAGGTAGTATCTCTATCTTCCTCTATTTGCTAACAGAAGCTTTGTGGCATAAAACATGGTCTATTTTAGAGAAGGATCCATGTGCTGCTGAGAAGAAAGTGTATTCATTCTTTGTTGGATGGTATATTCTATATAAGTCAGTTAAGTCTAAATTGTTTATTGTGTTATTGAGATCTATGGTTTCTTTATTCAATTTTTGTTTGGACGATCTATCCAGCGGTGAGAGAGGTGTGTTAAAATTGCCTAGTATTATTGTGTTGTGGTCTATTTGATTTCTGGAATTGAGAAGGATTTGTTTGACATACGTGGATGAGCCAATGTTTGGGGCATAGATATTTATGATTGTTATGTCTTGATGATTTATGCTTCCCTTAAGCAGTATGTAATGTCCTTCTTTATCCCTTCTGACTAGTTTTGGCTTGAAGTCCACATTATCTGAAATGAGGATGGATACTCCAGCTTTTTTGCTGTGTCCATGTGCATGATATGTTTTTTCCCATCCTTTCACCTTTAGTCTATGGGTATCTCTTTCTATGAGATGAGTCTCTTGCAGGCAGCATATTGTTGGATTTTTCTTTTTAATCCAATCTGCCAGTCTATGTCTTTTGATTGATGAGTTCAGGCCATTAACATTCAGGGTTATTATTGTGATATGATTTGTATTCCCAGTCATTTGACTCATTTTTGTTTTTTTGTCCTGATTTGGTTTCTCCTCTATTTGGCTATTCCTTTAGACTAGTTCCTCCCATTGCTGATTTGCATCATTGTTTTTCATCTCTTCCTCATGGAATATTTTGCTGAGAATGTTCCGTAATGCTGGGTTTCTTTTTGTAAATTACTTTAGCTTTTGTTTATCATGGAAGGATCTTATTTCATCGTCAAATCTGAAAGTAAGTTTTGCTGGGTATAAGATTCTTGGTTGGCATCCGTTTTCTTTCAGGGCTCCGTAAATGTTGTTCCAAGCCCTTCTAGCTTTTAGGGTCTGGATTGAAAAATCTGCTGATATTCTTACTGGTTTCCCCCTGTATGTAATTTGATTCTTTTCTCTAGCAGCCTTTAAAATTTTGTCTTTATTTTGTATGTTAGGTATTTTCATAATAATGTGCCTTGGTGTGGTCTGTTGAAATTTTGTATATTTGGAGTCCTATAAGCCTCTTGTACTTGGTTTTCCATTCATTCTTCAGATTTGGGAAATTTTCTGATAGTATTTCATTGAATAGATTGGTCATTCCTTTGGTCTGTTTCTCTAAGCCTTCCTCAATCCCAATCATTCTTAAATTTGGCCTTTTCATGATATCCCATAATTCTTGTAGATTCTGTTCATGATTTCTTACCATCTTTTCTGTTTGGTCCACTTTGTTTTCAAGATTAAATATTTTGTCTTCAATATCTTAGGTTTTGTCTTCCAGGTGTTGTATCCTATTGGTTATGCTTTCTATGGAGTTTTTAACTTGGTTTATTGTTTCCTTCATTTCAAGGATTTGTGTTTGGTTTTTTTTTTTCAGTATCTCTAACTCTTTATTGAAATGATCTCTTGCTTCCCATATTTGCTCTTTTAACTGTTGAATGATGTGATCATTGAAAGCCTGCATTTGCTCTTTCATCTCCTCATTTGCTTCCCTGATTGTTTTAATTATGTACATTCTGAACTCCTTTCTGACATATCTTCTGCTGTGCTGTCATTGAGTTTTATTGATATAGTATCTAGGTTTGTTTGGGACATTTTCATCCCTTGTTTTCTCATATTGGTCAGATGTCAGTGGGTCTCTGTGATATTGCAGATTTCCTCTATTTGCTTATAGTGTCCCTGTAGATTTCCAGTGTATCACCTCCCAACCTTCAGTAGCCTAAAGTCTTGGAGTAACTTGATAATGCAGTACTTCTGAAGAAAGCTGTCCCTAGCCCGCTACAGGTTCTAGGGCTTGGAGCTGGTTCTGTGGGGGGCCTGCTCCGAGAAGCTGGCCGTGTGAGAGGAGCTCACCGCTGGAGTGCCCACGGCTGCCTGGAGAAGACTCTAGCTGCCCTGCCCTACTCTAACAAACCGCCAGAATCTGGGCCTGCTGCCCTGGCCAAGCTTCACCGGGTGGGGGAGACTCACCCCGTGGTTGTATTTTAGTCCGAGTTTCTCAATGCATCCCCTTCTTGAATCCTGGGTTCTGGAGCGACTGGAGATGCAGTCACCCTCTAGGCTGCCATTTTGGATCGCCCTGTTGAAAAAGCCTGCAGGTTGGAGGGGGGCAGGGCCACCTGGAGAGGTCTCTGGCTGCCCTGCGCTGGTCCCAGAGGCTGCTTGTGGGTTGGAGGTCTCTGCTGGCTTGGGGACTTGTGGCTGACTCTGTGTAGAAAGGCTCTCACTGGGCGGTCTGCTCCGAGAAGCTAGCCTGGAAAGGCACTTCCCGCCGGAGCTGTGACTTCTTTTCTAAGGACTCATTTGATTAGGTTTAGAATCTACCCTAGCCCTGGATAATCTCATCTTAATATCTTTAACTTAATTACATCTTTAATTACTCTTTTCCCAATAAAACCATATGGAAATATTCTGAATGACGCATATTTTATTTTTGGATGAGGGGGTACCAATCAAGTCACTACATGTCTTTTGGGAGCTTTAGAACGGTTTAGGTTTAGTTGTATCTTCTCCATCTTGATCAAATAGGATAAATTCATACAATTTCATATAATCAATGCTAAATACAAAACTAATTATTTTGTTTTTAGTGAATTCATGTTATTTTCCTCCCATTTTTTATTGGTGCATTATAATTATGGGATTTACTGTTATATATTAATACAAGCACACTATTTAACAATATAATTTGGTCAATATAAAAACCAATTCTTAACATAGAAGAGTTAAAAGATTTTGTGCAAGAGTAAGAGACATCATAGTTAGAGTGCTATCTGCCCATGGGAATTCATAATGGTTATCAGTGCTATTTATTCTGGCTTTTGATAATTTATTATATCTGTTTATGTATGAAAGGCAGTGTCAAAACATGGAAAGGAACGAGGTAGATCTGGATTCAGATACAAGCTCAAATATTTCTAAGATTTATGATCTTGGGAAAGGTATTCAACCTCCTTAAGCCTCAGTTTTTTCATGCATAAAACAGATGTGATTGTATTATATACAAAAAATGTTTTTTATTTCAAGGAATAAAAAATAAGTTTGTTAACAATAAGAAATGTTACTACCTCACATAATTTGAAGTCCAAGAGTCAGGCAAGCTGAATATGTGGCCCACTGGGTCCACTGGTGATCCCAAGGCCCTATATTTTTACTATCTCTTCACTCTGCATTCTCGACATCAGCTTCAACCCAAGACTGGCTTTTTTCATGGCCAGAAGAAGGCCAAAGCATTTGTAAATTCTTATCCAGACAACACCCTGAAGAAAAAGAAAGACCATTTCTTCCTATCAGTCTTCCTAATAAAAGAGGAAATTTTTTCTATAATCTGCTGAGGAGTCTTCCCCTTACGTCTCAGACCTCCCAGACTACCTTGGCAAGAGGAATAGAATAGAATGATCATGAATGGCTTAGAATCATCTAGTGAGAAGAGATGTTGAGGATTCAACCACAAATGGCTAGTACAATTCCCCTTCCCTCTTTTACCTATTTAACAGTTGAGGAGTAAACATGTATTTACTGAGCAGATTTTCTGGCACCTAGAAGGTATGAAAACCACACAAGCCTGTATCTATTTAAAGAACTGAGTTAATAATTAATGACTTCACCAAAGAGAAAAACCAGGTCCAGATGGTTTTGATCAGGTCCAGATGGGTTTGACCAGTGGTGAATTATGCACAATTGAAAAAGAAATCATATTAATACTCTACAATCTCCTCAAGAAGATTGGAGCAGAATAAATACTTTCTAACTCATTCTATGAGGTCAATATTACCTTCATAGTAAAATCAGACAAATATTTTATAAGAAAATAAAATGTGGAACAATATTTCTGATGCACATACATGCAAAAGAAATCCTCAAAATATTCAATCCAATTCAACAATGTGTAAAAAGAATCATACATTATGACCAGTTCTGCAAGGTTAATTTAACATTTAAAACTCAATTCATGTAATCCATCACATTAACAAGCTAAAGAACAAAAGTGATGTGGGCATATCAACAGATGCAGAGAAAGCAATTGACAAAATCCAACACTCAGTCATGCTAAGAAAACTCAGTAAACAAAGAATAGAAAGGAATTTCCTCAACTTTATAGAGAACATCTACAAAAACAAACAAAAACCCACAGTTAACATGACAGTTAATAAGGAGAAACTTGAGATTTTTATCATTAATATTGGGAACAAAGCAAAAATATCACCTCTTATCATTTCTTTTCAATATCACATTGGAAGTCTTTGCTAGTACAACAAGGCAAGTTTGCAAGGTACCAGTCAATATACAAAGTCAGACACTTTAAATACTAGCAATGAACAAGTAAAATTTCATATTAAAAACTTTAACATTTAGTACTCCCAAAATTAAATAGTTACAAAATGTTTAGAGTATATAAAGAAAACTACAAAGCTCTGATGAAAGATATCAAAGAACTAACTAAATGAAGAGATATTCTAAATTTATGAATATAAAGACTTAATATTGTCAAGATGTCAACTCTTCCTGATTTGATTTATAGATTTGATATAATCTTGTTCAAAACTCCAACAGGCTAAACTGATTTGAAAGCTCATATGAAGAGGCAAAAGACCCAGACTAGCCAACTCAATGTTGAAGAAGAAGAATAAAGTTGGAAGACAGACACTACCTAACTTCAGGAATTACTATAAACTTATAGTAATCAAGAAAGTGTAGTATTGGCAAAAGAACAGTCAATAGATAAATAGAACAGAATATAAAGCCCATAAATAGACCCACATAAATACAGTCAACTGATCTTTGACAAAGGAGCAAAGATAATATAAAGGATTAAAGATACTCTTTTCTGTAAGTGATGTTAGAACAATTGGATATCCACATGCAAAAATAAAAGAATCTAAACATAGACCCTCTATGGGTCACAAGAATTAACTCAAAACAGATCATACATATAAATTTAAAATACAAAACTATCATTCTCCTAGAAAACAATAAAAGAGAAAAATCTAGATGATCATAGGTATCATGATGACTTTCTAGTTAAAATACCAAGGGCACCATCCATGAAAGAAATGATTAACAACCTGGACTTCATTAACATTAAAAACTTATGCTCTGCAAAAATCAAGATAAGAGAATGCAAGCCACAGATTGGGGAAAAATAATTGCAAAAGATACATTTGGTAAAGGACTGTTATCCAAAATATACAAAGATCTCAACAGTAAGAAAATGACCCTAAAGAAGAATAAAGTTATGTCATTTGCCTGTAAATGGATGGAACTGGAAAATATCATGCTAAGTGAAATAAACCAATCCCCAAGAAACCAAAGGCCAAATATTCTCTCTGATTTGTGGATACAAAACCAAAACAAGGGAGATCAAGAAGGGGAATAATAGAAATGCACTAGACAAAGGCAAATGAAGGGAAGGGAGTGGGGAGGGGAATAGGAAAGACAGTAGAGTTAATTGGACATAACTTCCTTAGCCTTGTATTTGTATACACAACCAGGGTAACTCCACATCATGTATGATCCCAAGAGTGGGAATCTAAATAGAATAAGGTATACTTGATGCACATATATTCTGCCAAAATACACTCTACTATCATGTATAACTAAAAATCAAAAATAAAAATATTTTGTAAAATATGAAAATGAAAACCTAATTTAAAAATAAAGACATGAACAGATACCTCACCAAAGAAGAAATACAGATAGCAAGTAGCATATAAAAAGATTTTCAACATCATATGCCTTTAGGAAACTGCACATTAAAACCACAGTGAGGGCTGGGGATGTAGCTTAGTGATCGAGTGCTTGCCTAAAGCATGCAAGGTCTTGGGTTCAATCCCCCAAACTGCAGAAACAACAAGAATGGGCTATAATAATATACCTACCAGATTAGTCAAATTCCAAACACTGACAATATCAAATGCTTACAAGAATGTAGAGCAATAGCAGTTCTTGTTTGTTGCTGGTGGGGATAAAAAATGGTTCAGCCATTTTGGAAGTCATCAGGCTTGTCGGTTTCTTACAAAACTAAACATACATTTAACATATCTAGAAAATGTACTCCTTGATATTTACCCAAATAAAGTGAAAATTTATACACACAAAATCGTAGGCACAGGTATTTATAGCACTATTTTTTAATAATTTCCCAAGACTTGGAAGCAACCAAGATACCTTTTAAGAAGTGGATGGATAAACTGCAGTACATCAGACAATGGACTATTATTCAGAACTAAAAGAAATGAACTACCAAATCATAAAAAAAAAAAAAAAATGGAGGAAACTGAAATATTCATTACGAAGTAAAAGCAGCCATTGTAGAAAGGCTGCACACTGTATGATTCTAATTATATTATATTCTGGAAAAAGCAATAAAAAGATCAGTGGTTACCAGAAATTAAAGAGGAAGGAGAAATAAATAGGTAAAACACAGAGGATTTTTTTTAGGACAATGAAATTATTTCAGATGATACTGCAATGGTAGAAGCATGCCATATACATTCGTCAAAGCTCATAGAACATACAATAGAATGAGTGAACTCTAATATAAACTATTGACTTTGGTGATCATGTCAATGTATGTTCATCAATTTTAGCAAATACACCACTCTGGTGAGGCTATCCATAGTGGGGACTACTTACACATGTGGAAACAGGAGACTATCTGGGAACTCTCCGTATTTCCTGCTCACTTTTGCTGTAAACCTAAATTTTATCTAAAAACTAGAGTTTAATAATTTTTAAAAATCACAGCTGATCATAGTCTATAGATGTTGAGACATACGAAAACAATCTTCTCTTTGTAAATAGTATTGTCTAATATAAAATAAATATTTCAGTTTCTCACCATGCAAAGTATAAATAATATAGCCTCAGTGCTTTTGTTGTTAGCATATTATGCCTACAAATAAAATTGCATTCATATAACCTAAGGGTCACACACACACACACACACACACACACACACACACACACACACACACATATCTTATATGTTGTGCCAAATCTTCACTGTGGGGTTAAATTTTCAAGGAGCAGCACACAGCTGTTAGGTGCCACAAATATATTAAGCTGCAAAAGTCTATTTGAAGGCAATGTTTCTGAAAAAGGCTCATCACCTCATCTGTGATAAGTCTTAGAGCCTTTCACTCATTATAATTAGGTCCAACAGTCAAATAAAACCACTACATGTAATCCTGACAACTGAAGGTCATGTTCAAAGTTGGAGGGAGGACACAGGGAGTTTCTATAAAAACGTTACCCTACCCTTTAGAATCTTAACACATGAAATCCATGTTTGGTGCTGGTTATTTGTTTTGTCCTACAGATGCTGAGACAAAATCAGGTTGAGAAAATATCAGATAAGGAAGAAAAATAGATATTTAAAAATTAAAAATAATTACAACTATTGACTTTAAGGAATACCTACAAGCAGAGTAGCTTTTAAACATTTGTAGACAGTAGGCAAACTTTCCTCTAAAAGCCCAAACTCTCATTATATCAAAGATATAAAATGTATAACTCTCAATAAATCCGAATTTTGAATTTTGCAAGGAATTTTATCGTTTTTATTGACACACTTTTCTTTAGGTAAGCCCCTGAGAACTTTGTAGACTATGAACACTCAGCTTATACTACTCAATGAATAAAATGTCTAAGACAGATGATTTGCCAACATAGTCCCTTTCCAATACACTTTAAGGTAGGAATCATTTTCTTCATGTTACAGATGAGGAAACTGAGCTGGAAGAGCATAGGAAACATTCCTAGGATCATCAGACCTATAAAGAGCAGAGTCAAGATTCAAACTCAACCTGGTTTGTCCTCAGGGTCCCGCTCATTCCTCCATCCTCACCCACCAAGGAAACGTGGGTCTTCACAATTTCCATTCCCAGTATCTGACACCAAACATTGAACTAGCATTCATTGTCTGTAATTCAATAGTAAGTTCATCATCTGCCTTGGAACAGCTCTGTTCATACATGAGTACCTCACCTTTGGCAAGGGTGTCATTTCTCCTCCTAATTACACTGTCGACAACATGAAAACACCTCCTAACTATACTGTCGACAACATGAAAGCACAGAGGGCTAACTCCTTCACCCTTGTTCTACCCTCCCCAGCATCTAGCCTGCCCCCTGGACACAGGGTAGGCAAGATGACATTGTCAAGCAACACACACATTTCACTAACTACAAATGTAAAGTGTCTGTGTGAAAGTGAAGCACAGCCTCAATTTTCTGTAAATATAATTCTACTGAGTTAAAAACAAAATTTTACTTGTCAAATTATTGTATGTATCACAAGCTAAATCATATCAAAATAAATATCAAAACAGATTACCCTTCCTCCCTAGAGACTTCAGTAAAAGGGTGCAATCTAGACTATAAAGAGAGTTTGTGTTTGAATATAGAGGGACAGAAAGATAAAGATGTTACGAGAAAGAGAATAACTCTCTGGAAGGTGGAAAAATATTAAAGAGATTACCTCTCTAAAAGACTGTAGCATAGTAACAAAGGTAAGGTTCATTTTCCTTTAAAATTTTTATTTTGACATAACTTCAGACTGAAAGTAAAATTACAATAGTAGTACACAAATTTCTATAAATCCTTTAGCTGGATGAATTAAATGTTAATATTTTAATATATTTATTTTCTCTTTCTGCCCTTCCATCTTTTTCTCTACATACACACATATATACATGTAATTTCCTCCACCAGAGTTTGAGATTAAGTACAGATGATAATCCTATACCTCTAAGTTAATTAGTGTGTATTTCCTAAAGGCACACACATTGTTTTAGATAACCACAACATGATTATCATAACCAGGAAATTAATAACAAAAATACTGAAGCAATCCCATTATCTAAGCTGAAAATTTCACTCTGATTTTGCTAGTTGACCTAGTTAAGGTCATTTACAGGAAAAGAAGATCCTGGGTTGCATTCAGTTATATATCCTTTAACCTGGAACAGTTACTTACTCTTTTTGGTGTTTATTGACCATTGATATTTTTGAAGAGCACAGGTCAGACAATTTGGCCTCGTCTGATGTTCCTTTGTGATTTGATTCCCAGGTTTGTACTCTTGGCATGATCTGGGATGCTGTGTTTGTCACAATGTGTCACATCAGGAGGCATTTGACACTAGTTTGCTTCATTAATGTTGAGGTTAACTGATCAAGGGATACAGTAATGATGGCAAGGTTTCTCTACTCCAAAGTTACTGTTTCCCTTGGTAATTAATAAGGATCTTGTGGGGATATATAATGTCATTTTAAAGAATGATTTTAAATCCCAGAAATTACAAAGCAACTGCTTTTCCTTCTTTTTGTTCTCCTTAGTATGTAGTACAAGCATTCACGACTCTCATTTTTCTGAAAGACTAAAAACATCCATTGTGTTTGAAATGCCCATGTGTTTTAAATGATATTGTTACTGTGTATCCATTCTATCTAAAATATGAACTTTTCCATACATTTTTATGGACAAAAAAAATGGTCTCATGGTTATAGGTTAATAGTTGCTGGAGGACAGGGGAAACATTTCCACTTTCATAATCATCCTTGTTATTCTTGAAACTAGAACCCTATTCATCTAAAACAACTTAGTTAGCAACAGATTACAATTCAATGTAAGGCAAAGTCTGTTATTATTTTCTAAGAAATGTTTATTTTGAAATAGTGCCCATCTTATCCTACAGCATTAAATACATGTAATCTAATTACCTGCAGAAAAATTCAAGACTGGCAATAGTTCAGAATTATTGTGACCTTTCATTGCATAAAGTATCCATGCCTTTGTTCTTTGGCATGTATACAGATAAACCCTCAGCAACCTTTTTACCTAACAAAAAAGTCTATGAGTTTTGCAAAGATCATTCTGACTGCTACATGAAGAATGAGTTTGAGAGGGGGAAGGAAACAGGAAGGCCACAGAGAAGACTGTTACAGTAATACAAAGAAGAGATGTTAACACCAAGTTGAGATGAGTCGGAGAATTAATGAATAGGAATTAACGATTATTTGGATATAAGGAAAAAGATACAGAAAGATGTCAAGACAGACCTCTGGATTACATTTGATCAACAGTGTGGATAGGCTGCCGTTTACCAAGATGGGGAGACAGGGGAGGCAGGAGAACTTCGGCACATGCTGCTTTTGAGATATCACTGAAGCATTCCAATGCTCCTTCCTCTCCATGAGGTTCTTGGATGCAGAGCCTGGAGCAGAGGGAGGTCAGGGTTGAACTCCTGAGCTTAGTGCTCTCATGTGTTGACATCAATCTGGTGCTGTTTTTCAGTTAACCTCCAGCAAATGCTCACAACCACCATGAGAAACCATATGAAATGAGCAGTGACCAGGTTTTCAGGAAGGCTGCCCTTGTGTGATGGCAGAATCAAGAGAAGCTGTATTCGTACCTTTAGTGAGGCACTGTGTAAGCATTCTAAGCACACTTTCTCATTTAGATAATATTTTTAGTGCTAACAACGAGAGGCTATACTCACCATTGTGAAACATCATCTGACTTTGATGTCATGAGAAGCTATTGACCTGTCTACACATAAGCTTCCTTCTCTAAAAGAACTCTACATGGCTCCACCATTTCTTCTCCCAGCTACTGCCTTGAGCTTCCTATTCCTGTCTTCTCTATGCTGTCCAGAGTCGATTATTATAGTAAGGGAAGGTGGTACTACATCAGTTTTACCAGCATTTTTCCACAGAAATTTATGATCAGAGCTAAAGATTTCATTCCAGGGTAGGTGCTCTCTGGAACCAAGGAACATAAATGGAAGAGAAGATTGTGCACCTATATTCTGCACTGTGGGCACACAGATCTGATGAGCAAGAGAGGCCATACGAGGTTGGTACAAAAGGAGAAGCAGAGATTAGTGAAGGTGAGAGTTCTGGGGGATCTGACTCCTGAGACATAGTCATATTGCAATCTTCTGGGTCCATGATATACCGCGCACCCTTACTTAACTCAGTTGGAATTGAATTCAGTTACTAGCACTCATCAAGTCTGATTTGGCTACCCCACTGCTGTGAGCCTGACCTACCAGTAGCAGAAACCCACATCAAGTTCTCAATGTGGAGTCATTCACTGGGTTGATTAGCCAGTGATCTGGTAGCAAGCTGATTGCTTGAAGCCCTTCTGTTACAGAAAGTACAGTACTTCATTCTTTACCTTATCCATATTGTGGTAATCTCTACAACATTGTTTCTGATCAAGGAGATCACAGCAACTAACATGCAGCAGTGGGTCCATGCTCATGGAATTCGCTGGTCTTAGTAAGTCCCCACACCATCCCAAAGAAGTTGGTTGGACTTAATGGTGAAATAGTTTTTTTTTTTTTTTTTTAAGATTCAGTTGCAGTACCAAGTAGCAATACTTTTTAGGGCTGAGACAAGGTACATCAGGAGACAATCAGTATTCAATATATGATACTATTTCCCTGATTCACAGATCTAAGAATCCATGGGTAGAAATTGCACCACTCACTATTATACCTAGTGATACACAAGAAAAAAATTTAGCTTCCTTTCCCCGCAACCTTATATTCTGCTGGAATAGAGGTCTTAGTTCCAATAGGAGGGATGATTTCACTGGAAACGCAATAATTTCATTAAAATAGTAGATAAGACTTTTATCTTAACTAGTAACTTTAGATTCATAATGCCTTTAAATCAGCAAGCAAAGGAAGCTACTATGATAGCTGGTGATCATTTCTGACTTCCAAGGGGAAATTGGACTGACAGTACCCAACAGAGGCAAGGAAGAGTATGTCTACAATACAGGGGATCCTTTAGGGTATATTTTAGTACTACCATGTCTTCTGATCAAAGTAAATGCAAAACCACAACTATATGATTATTAACAGTTCGGACCCTCCATGAATGAAATTTTTTTTTAAATTTTATTTTGATTTGAACAATGACCAAATGAGGTGTGTGTTGAGAGCAAATGGAATAGAAAATGTATGGCAATATATGATAGTTTAAAATAACAGCTACAACCATGTGACTATTTGTAGACATGAGGATGCTGTATTTTTTCTTATTTTTCTTTTGGGTATACATATATTTATATATAGAGTAAATATTTTTCTTTCCTTCTTATCCCCTTAATATCATAAAGTGCATTAATTAACTTTACATCACTGGATTTTAATTATACTATATTAACAGAGTGAATACCTCTGAAATGAAAAAAAAAAAAAAAAAAAAAACCTGACCATCTAGGTGTTGGTTAAGATGTGAATCAATTGAAAGTCTTATGCATTGATGGTGAAATGAAAATGGTAAAGCCACTTGAGAAAAAGTTTGACAGTTATGTTTAATATGACCAATTCATCCCATACCTAGGGAAATAGGAATCCAGTTAGCACAAAGACCTCTGTATAAATGCATATAGCAGTAGTATTCATAATCACTAATACCTGGAGATGGAAGTAACACAAATGTCCTTCAGTAGATGAGTGGGTTATACCACAGGTACACGGATAAAATGGAACATTACTGCAATAAAAAAGAATGAACTATTGTTACATTCAGCAACATGGATGAATCTCATAAGCGTTATGATTATTGAAAGTCACCAGAGTCAAAAGGATACATACTATATTATTCCATTTATATGACTTTCCAGAGAAAGCACAACTACCCAGATGGAGAACAGACCAGTGGTTGCCTAGGACTAGAATAGGAGCTGAGTTGATAAGAAAGCAGCAGCATGAGGGAAGTTTTGAAGGAGGAAAGTTGATCTGTCTCTTGTCATGATGGTTAGCAGTTATAAAACTATGGATCTGTCAAAATCACAGAACTGTTCAACAAGTTAAAAAATGTGAATTTTAATGTGCACACATTTTTAAAGTGTTCTCTAAAAGGACTTAAAGCAAAGATGTTTGCTTAAGAAGATAACCTTAAAGGATGAAACAGATGCACCAAAACCAGAAGTCTTCTTGGGGAAGGGGGTGTTGCATTAATCCAGTGAGACAGTACTACAGTCTTAACTAGGGTCACAACAGAAAGGATGGAGAGAAGCAGATGTGTTTGAGAAACACTATTGTAAAATTTGTAGAATGCAAGGAATAAAAGGCAATGCTTATGGTTTTGACTTGAATTAGTATTATCTACCTGGAGGTCATTCACAGGAGAAAACTGGATACAAGTAAGATTTTTAGAGGAAGACTAGTAGCTCAGTTGGAGATACAATAAGTTTTGAGGTATAACTGTAAGTTTGCAGGCAGATATTTACATGGTGTTATGTCTGAACTAAAATACTTGTGTTCTATCCAAGTAATGGTGCTGAAGCGTGACATAATACACTATAATTTTATAACTGACATTTCCAGGAACCCAAAGAAGTTCATTAAAAATGCAAAGTGTGTCTTTTCAATTCATTGAATTACTCCTCCTGGAGACATTTCCAGTTTGGGGACCTAGAGTCTTCTGCACATTAATTTGTTGTCCACACAGAGGTGCAAAACTGATGACTTGAGTTTGAATAACAAGGACAATTACTTCACTCCCTGGAGTAGCTTGAATCTCTCTTTAGCTCATGCCAGTGATCAGCTCCATTGAAAGCAGGCTCTTCAGACTAAAGGGGGAAAAGAATTAAAAGCTGAAAACAGGACAGATGTTTTTAGAAGTCCTTGAAAACCTTTCTTTAACAATAGGGTCTAAGGCAACCTTTAATTTTATAGCTCAAGGACAATGAAAACAAACAAACAAAAAAGTCTGCTTTTTGTCACATAATATTTCTCAGTAGGTTAATTGTGTTTATGGTACTTAATACTTAAAATGACTGGTCAAATTTTTTATCTCATTAGTACAAGCAGTAATATAACACCTAACTGCACATGGTCATTTTATGTCATCCTATGACTTCTGTCATATCCTTACTCTCCTTCTCAACAAAGTGAAAATGCCAATAAGCATAGTTGTTCTCAAAGTTGCAGATGACAATAATTGTTTCTATGTTGTTTTGAGTTCTTTTAATTGTTTTATCTATACAGATCTGATATTAATGAACATGATGTTCTTCAAGAAGAAGATGTCTGAAGTTTGTCTTGACCTCTTCCCAGTTCTTGACACAGTGCTGGATACACATTCAGAAGTCAAAAAGTCCGAATTGCTTGCAATGTACAGTAATTAATCTTAAATGGTTTTTTAATTGACTCAAAGTTAAAGTACTGTCTTTTCCCATCTTGTCTGCTCCTATCATGCTGCATCTCTCACCCCAACCCACACACAAACCATTTTTAGTCTCTTTCCTTCACTCCTTCCCAGATTCCTTAAAGGTAGGGAAAATTCTGCTATAAATGTTAGGAAATAAGTCAAAATCTTTATAGCAAGTGTTTCCAGTATGTCTCAGGGATTCAGCTGAGCCTGATTGGAATTCTGAGTCTGCCTGATTGTGGGAACTGTTGGCTTTTCTGACACTCCATCCCCAACCCTAGGGAGGTGTCCTTTGTGGAAAAGTAGGAGAAAGCAAACAGGTCCCAGAGGGAAACATTGTGTGTGCACATGGGCTTATGTCACAGAAAGAAAAGTGGAGCTCTAGAAGAATAGGAAGACATTGGTTCCCTAGGTCAGACCCTGAACGAGGTGATTCCCGAGGACAGGGAAAGTCATAGTTTTGTAGTAAACTCATTATTAAAAAAATTCTTGAATGATTCTATGAGTGATAGGATCCAAGCAGAGACACTCTGTGGCCAGGATAACCAATTCTGCACCTTTTTAAAAATATCTTAATGACTTTCCAAAGACATTTTCAAGAGGGCTTTCAGATGATTGATCTAGATTAGAAGGATTAGGTTATATAAATATGAAGACTTAGCCTATACTACATTATTATAAATGTATATATTAAGACCTGATTAATAGCCTCTCCATAAAAAGGGTCTTTTAAGCTACACTATGTTCAAGCTGTGAAGATTTTATTAGTTAGTAAATGATTGCAAATCTGTCAATATTATAGTAAGCTTTCCTTTCCAATCATTTAATTATCTTTATGGCTTACTACCAAGTTTCCTGTTTCTCTTACATTTTTGTGCACAAAACTGAAAATAATACAACTGCTTTGGCTGGCTGATTTTGGTTTTTTTAAACTTTTAAATTTTCTTCAACTCAATTATTCCATGTTCTCATGCTGCCGGGAGCTTTCTAGAGTCCTCCATTTAGTCAGTCCACCTTCATCTCCTACATAGTACCTCATTTTCTCATTACCATCTTCCTCATATTGGCTTTAACCCTAAAACTCTTTCTGTACAATAGCAAGACAGTTGCTCCAGTCCAAGCAGCATATTCTCACATGACAGTACCCCAAAAGGAGTACTGAAGAAAGGAAAGGGGATGAAGACAAAGCGTACTTTCCTCCAGTCTTATCAAGAGAAAAAGCTCTCCATAAAGCCATCAGATGACCTACCATTATTGTTCATGAATCAAAAGTGTGTCCAACGGCCACTCTTCCATGCAGAATATCGGGGAAAAGAGTATAACAAAAATGAGAAATATTACCAAGATTGAACTAGTCAACCCATAACTCCCCATTTTAAACTTGGTGTATTGATGATCCAAAGAAAGTCAGGCTATTCTTATTAAGAAAAAAAAAAATCAGGAATAGCTGTTGGGTAACCCACCAATTAGTTCTTGACACAGTTGGAACTAGATAATAATGTGAATAAAGGGTTTTCTTTTTTTTAGGAATCTGGTAGATCATAAAGAATGCTGGAAGATGAGCAAGTTTGGATGGGGTAAGAAAGATAATTTTCATTTTGGACATGTCAACTTTGAAATGCATATGGTGAATTGAGGTGGGTGTGTCCAAGCAGGTGGGGAAGATGTGGACCATATGCTGGAGAGAAACTTGTGGGCCAGAGGAATACTTGAGAGCCAGCAGCGGACTTGATGGCATTTGAAGCCAGGGGTTTGAATGTGACCACCCTGGGAAAGCACAAAGAAGATTAGGAACTAGTGTGAAATAACCATCATTTAAGCATAGGAAGAAAAATTGAGATCCTGGAAAACAGTTTAGAAAGATAAGACAGAGATAAGAGGAAAATCAGGTGAAAGCAATGTCATAAAAATCCAGAAATAATTTCAAAACAGGACTTAAAAGAGAGTTGAACACTGTGGAAAGGTCAAATAAGATGAAAATGGAAAATAATGATACATCTCACACTGTAACATATCACTGTTTGCTAGCATCATTTTCAATAGAATGATTAAGAAAAAAAGACAAATTATAGTAGGTTGAATAAATGAGAACCAAGGAAAAGAAGAAAAGTAAGATAAAACACACACACACTCACAAATATAATTACATACGGTTACCGCTAAGATTTGTGATATATTTTAAAACAAATGAAAATGGTGGCAATATTAGGCACTATGGGTTTTTTGTTGTTGTTTTGCGTGCCTTTCCACACACCCTCTAGTTCATCCGCAGGTTCTATGTGTGGACATGTATATTTAGTACGAACTTTTCAATCTCATAAGTGCTATATTTCAACCTGAAATCCAATACTACTTTCAATCCTTACTAGCTTTGAGATCTTAGGTTATGTGCTTTGCCCAAGGTCACACGTCTAGTGTGTAAAGCAATCAGACTTTAAGATCAAATATGATTCCAAAACCCACATTCTTCAGCATTGAGACCTCTGGTGAGCCAAGTGAAGGATGGGTGAGCACCCATCTTTGTCAATGCCAGCAGACTTTAATTTTCCACATGAAATCTAACCACCCTTCCTTCCACAAAATGAGAGTTACAAGATAGTAAATAGAGACCCTTTGATCAAGAATCCTTCCAAGAAGTAGGAGTGGAAGGGATGGTCTCCGTACTCTTAAGGATGGGAAATCCATCGCCTCCTCCCATCCAACCACCCCCTTTCTTGGAACTACAAGATAACTATAGCTAAAAAACAGATAACCTGTTCAACAGAGAAACTCTCTAGCAAAGGACTGTTTGAAAGAGGAGTATAATTAAGAGGTGCCGATAACAACAACTGATCATATGCAAACTTTACAGGTCATGCTGTATTGATTGTCCAGGTCTTCAACCTAACATTGTGATAATAGGCAGCATGTTAATTATGTCATTGTAAGAGTGAAAAAAAAGTAGTAAATAAAAAGCTCGAAACATTCATTTGAAGTCAATCACTCATATTTTAAGTGACTTAGTGCAAGGAAAAAATAATTTTTCAGTGAAATAGAGCAAATAACTTATTACAAGAAGTTTCAAAAGAAAAAGGATTGTTATCTGAAATTTCAGTTTTTTAATGGGTTTTCCATGACCCAGGGCTTGTCTTCTTTGCATTTTACTTTCTCTCTTCTCTTATTGAGGAAACAAAAAATGACAGCAGCTAATGCCAGGTCCTTTGAGCTATCACTCTATAACAAAGAAATTTAGTGAGGCAGACAAAGAATGGAGTCAACTTTTATGAGAAAGCTGTTCATGTTTTCCTCTGATACAACTTTTCCATTCAGATGTTTTATGACAACTGCAGCCTCTAAGGACTAACTACACAAAGACTGATATTTTTAAAAAGACTTCCCTTATTACTTAATCACTGCAATCTGACAATAAAACCATCTGCCTATCATGGGCCAACTTTGCAAACTGCTCAAGTTTGAAAACTGAAAGGATTCATTGTTTTAGCCTGGGATGCTAAATTTTACTTTTAGTCAGAAATCTTAAAACTGAATTTTTCATGCCACCAATAGTATGCAACATTTTGCTATTTTTTCTCCACTACAGGCATCTAAAAATTTTTTTAAAAATATGATTAGTTTTACACTAGCTGATGAAAGTCATTATCAAAATTCCTTTATAAGTTTCTACCTTTGGTGATCTGTTGTTCTATATTCACAATAGCAATAATTCCTGAAATTTATTAGGTTGTTAAGCTAACCAGTGTGCCTTACATGCAATTAACCAATGAATGCATGCAAGGACCTTACAGGATAGGAAACATTATTTTTATCCATTTTACAGTCGAGAAAGCTCTGAGGTTTAAGATCAGAGTCCAGTACTTACTCCAAAGAAAATAGAAGGCATCAGTTACTACAATCAATGACAACTCTCATTTAGGTGGTCCCATCAAATGGTAAATAAATTAATGCTACAGTAAGAAAGAGGGCTAACAAATATTCATTTAAACTCTAAATAGCATGGAAGAGATCTATACACGAGTCGTTTGTTTTCACTTTCATTGTTAGTGTAAGAGATCATTTCAAAAAATAAACAAGAAACTAAATGATGACTTTAGGTCAGGAGCATTTTCAGGAGACAAAATCTTGGTAATAAGAGTCTATTATGGTATTCTAAATCTCATGCACCTCTCCCAGATGCTGTAGGGTTTCCCTCATGTTGCCACTGGATGTCAGTCAGACAGTGGGCTCACATCTTATGGTTTTGTGCAATCATCATCATATTGTAGTCCTAAGACTCATTATAGTGTATTTTTGATATTTTTGAAATGTGTTAAATTTTTTAATTCAATAATATGAGCCAGAGCATGTTGCAGCAAATCTATTGTTTGTAAAAAATAACAATAACAATAATAAATAAAATAAATGGAATATCTTAAAAAAAAAAAAAAAAAAGAGTCTATTATGCCAAAGACTTAGAAAGTTTTCTAACACTTTTGCAAGGGAGCTGTACCTCAGCCCAAACCCATTAGGTTTTTAAAGACTCAAAGTGAGAAAAAAGTAAATATGCATCTTGTTCTAGTGATGGACTTTTTAATCATAGCATCATTTTTTGGACTGTTGCTTCATAACCAAGCTAACAGACTCCTTATATGACTCGTCGTTATAAAGTGATTAACTGAAGATCCATCATTGGTCCATATGGAATGGAATTAGAATGAAATAAAAGTTATGGTCTCTGAGTGGCCAAGTTTCATCAGTTTGATTATGCTTAAATTTGGATGAACAAAATTTGGGGGGGTCTTTCCAAATGGCCACATCTCCTCAGCAGTTTCCTTCTCTTCAAACCGGGGATGAGTAAAATGGTGAACTTTTGCCCTTTCTATGCAGATAGTATGAAGTTCATAGTTGCAGCCCTGATGTTGCCATTTTAGTAATTCCAGGATGTACACAGAATAATTTTCATCATTCTATTTTATGTTTTCATCTAGTACATTCTCCAGATTCTTCTTCCCATGGGGGAAGAAATTACTTCTTTTCAGAACTTTGGGGTATGAAACATACACCATGCAAAAAAATCTCTGAAGTTGGGCTCACTTGACTCAAAAGGAGTTGCTCCCCACTGGAGATCCAGTGGCCAACCATTTCATCATCATACCTCTTTGACTATGTACATCCTTAGAAATGTATTTTAATGAGATATACTTTAAAGGGTCAATGACAAGCTCACTTCTCATTCTTACAAGAGCTCTGACTACAATAATAGTTTAGTATAAACTTGTAAGAGAAGAAACTAAATAGTTCTTTGGTCACAAAGATGCAGAGGAACTTCGTAGCGAAAACATGCATTTTCAATTCAGATGGACCAAGGTTTTAATCCTGGCTCACAACTTAGCTATGAAGGGTTGATGATAATGAAAAGGGAAAGGAGACTATGGCCAGGAAATAGAAGTTACAGCCCTACTAGTATGTTGGAGCATGTTAGTTCTCCAGTCAATATGACAAAGATATGGAAGGTGAAGAGAGTTTAATGGACACGGAACCAAGAAATAAAGATGGTTGCAGAAGGACGAACAGGCTCAGAGAAAAACAGTAAGCACATATTCAAGTCTTCCAGGAATTTACACACAGTCAGGAAGATATTAAAAAAAACAGATGACAGCAGTGATAATTTGAAGATGTTTTAAAAGAGGGTGAACTTCATGCATGAGAAATGAGAGTCATAGTCATAAACATAATGAGCCCTAGACCTAACAGAAATGAAATGTTTTACATGCATCATCTTACTTAAGCTTCAAAATTCTGTGAGTACATACTCTTCTTAGACCCATGTCACTGAAGAGGAGAGGGAGATCCTAGAGGCTAAATGCTTTGCCCAAGGGCACAACATTTAGTGAAACCAGAATTTGAGCTAAGGTCTTCTAATTTCAGAACTTTCACCTATATCCACAGTTATACTGGTGCCTCTGTATAATAAACCCAGGGTAGGATGAGAGAGGCCCTGCTCTAGGGATTGAGAAAAGGCTTACTCTCTAATGAGAGCAATGAGCTGTCAGGATTTTGCAAAAAAGAAGATAACAACAGATAACAAAGTGGAGGATAAAAGGTATGTGCGTGCCAGGATAAAGTTATTAGGATGTGTGTATTCACAGCTTTCCTCTTCTTTCCTCTGGTCTCTGAGGAAAGCAAGGACAAAGTCTAAGTGAGTGAATTCTTACAAGATAAGCTATCAGAAGGGAAGAATTACGCTCCCTACGGGGACTTCAGTGTGACACAAAAAGAATGTGGGAGATGTGACCATTGCAAGAGAGAGCTTAGGTTAAATGTTTATTTGGGGGAAAGGCCAGTGGAAATTATAGGATTTATGGAGGAAAAAATTTACAGTACAAACTGGCACACTTCTGAGTGAAAAGAGTCACTCTTTGTGGTTTTGATGAGTCAGCAGGCACCATGCACTGGACTCTGGATCATCCTACCTAATGCTGCCCTTTTGGTTGTGGCCCTTCCTGTTGAAAGTAGGAAAGTGAGATCTGTCATGGAGTTTGGACATGCTAGAGAATCCAAGAGGGCAGGAACTTTGATAAGAGTGGATGTGTACAGAGTTCTTGGGCCCTGTTAGAGATAAGATTGAAATTCCTGTTTAAGCCATGTTGCTTTAATGCAAAACCACTCCAGAGTCAGACTAGTGGGCCATGGTTTAAGAGTTTATTAGAGTTTGTACATAAAGAATCTACACATACATGTGGACATAATCAGAGTGAGGCTGGTAGAAGCTGGTGGATGAAGTTCATGTGAAAACAAGCATGAGAAAATAAAAAAAGCTTGGGAAGACCTGAACAATGGAAGAGAACAGGCAGCTCTCTTCTGTAAGGAACAGACTGAGGTTTCCCCTGTGGTAAATTTTCTTGTAGGACACATGCTGAAGTAAGAATTATGAGACTAATCACCAAGTAGCCCTTTGTTTATAAAAACATATAAACAACCACGCAGTTTGGCTTCATAAGGAAGGAAACATAATTCAGAGAAAGAAAGTTTGTTTAGAATACAGTGTAACTCCAGATACCAGGTGATCTCCTCCCACTAAGCAGCAAGAGCTCCATTCCCACTCTACCATAATGACCACTCAGCTGCCCTCTCTGCCTGGAAGTCATTGGTTTCTGCTCTGCTCACCAAGGACTCCCTCCTTCTATGGGTTTGGCATTCAGCATCTCCAAGGCAGAGGATCCAATTTCTTCATTCACCCACCATCCGTAGAGAGTTCCTGCTGGGAAGAGGATTTGTGTCAGAAAAACTCATATGCTTCTAGTTAGTCTGCAAATGAGCTGTACTTAGATCAAATGCCTACTTCTTGCCCAATAGCTATGACCAGGGTCATGGGGTCACAGCAAATAGAAATAGAATGTGGTTACCCATGGTACTGGGACACCACATGCTCCTAGATGTGCTACCACCTCTCCCAGCAGCTCCTCATATTTTTATCTGGCTCATGCTGCTCTGCTCAGGCACTAAATTTTGAATTTCCTCAAGACTGAGGCTTGGCCCTTTTACTCTTTTCCCATGTTTTCTCTCTGCTTATGTCTCAGATGCATGTCAGATATAACATATTCTGGATTTAACAGTACACTTCTGCCTCAAACCTGTTTGTCTTCCAGTAAGCTTCTTTGGTGGAACAAAGTCTATTTGTATTTACTATCATATCCTCAGAGGCTGGCACCCAGAGAGTACTGACTGAAGACTATGTTTTGGATGAATACATGGGTGAGTGGATGGATGGATGGATGGATGGATAGACGGATAAACAAATACGTGAGAAATCACCATGGCCCATTTCTCTCAATATAATAATGATACATTTTCTCTTTGAAGTTTATCTCAGTCCATTTGGGCCACCATAAAAAACACATCATAGACTAAATGGCTTTAATGGGAAATCCCGGCTCAAGGTGCCAGCAGATGCCGAGTCTGGTGAGGACTCCTTTCCTGGTTCTTAAATATCCATCTTCTCATTGTCATCATGACAAAAGGGACAAGTGAACTCTGATCTCTTTTATAAGGTCACTAATCCCATTCACAATGCCTCCATCCTCATGAGTTAATCCCCTCCAAAGATCATACTTCCAAATATCATCACAAGGGGGATAGGTTTCAACACATGAATTCCAAGGGACACAACCATTTGATCCGTTGCAAATGGATTTTTCCAGGCTGCTTATCACTCAAAGTCTCCTAGATTCCTTGTAAGATAAGCAGAAACAACAAAAGCAAAAACTAACTTTATGAATTAACTAGTGTGATGTTACTGTGGAATCAACAAAGTTCAACTTCGACACTAAAAACTGTTATTAATCTGAGGTGGGAAAAAGGTCAGCCTATGCTTTGAATTGAATATGAATTTAGAAAAAAAAGGACAAGACAAGCAACATAAATAAAAAGCATATCAATAATTAGGTCTTTTGGTTTGAAGTAGATTGATAAGTTGTACTTTTGGCAGCAGAAAAGAGATTATTTTAAAATTCTTGTGATGCCAGCAACATAATATTTATGTTGTGAATAACCCACTCCAATACCAAAGACAAATAAGCAGGTTCCATACTGAAAATTTGAGAGAATATAGGGAGATTTAAATATGTTTCCATAGTTTGGTAAGAAACATATTATAACTATACAACTTCTATAACTTTGTGTGCTATAGAGTTAACATGTCTAATTAACTGTCATTTAATGTCTGTTAAAACACTTATCTACTCTATAAAGGACACATACATCTTAGAGACCAAATTCTTGTACAATCCTGATAAGATAATGTAAGTATAACATTAAAACACAAACCATAATGGAAAATTTTAATGGATTTTAATGTTATAAAGATGTCAAACCTCTGAAAATCATGCATAAGCACCACAACAAATACAATTAGCAATTTTTAAAAACTAATGAAAACTAAGCCCCACATATGACATGAAGGACTAATGCCTTGAATATAAAAGAACCATTAAGAAGCTATCGAAAAAAGCAAACATCCTGAAAGAGTAGTCAGCAGATCAAACAAGCATATGATTCAAAAAGTAAGAAATATAAATGACAAAAGAAAAAGAATGCATAGCCTTACTATTAATTGTTAATAAATTAGTAAAAATGAAACATTGCAAAAAACCCAACACAATATCAGTGTTTTAGCTCTCAAATGAAAAAACACTCAAAAGAATAAGAACAATTTACACTGGCATAAGTGTTGAGGAAATGGGCCTCTCAAGCAACTTATGTAGTAATGGAAATAAGTTGGGTCCAATATTCTGGTGAGCAATCTGACAATACATATTGGTCAAAATTTTTCAAAATGTATACCATTTAACCCAGATATTTAGTCTGAGGAAATATTGGAAAAATATTAAAAGGTACTGAGATTAAGAATGCTAATTTCAGCAATGTTTACAGTAGTACAAATTCTAAAACAAACTAAAGTTATAATAATAAGTTAGGTAATATAATGAATCCATTCTATTGAAAAACTTTGTAATGATATTTTTATGTTGATATATCCTTTATGTTGATGCATCATAAAAATGTGGTTTATTTGGTAAAATGCATGTAGAAAACAGAATTTTCTGAATATCAAAGGCTAATAGTGAGTAGGACTGGGTAGTAAGCTTATGAGTGATTTCATCTTTTATTGCTTCCTCTTCCATTTAATTATTTTTACAAGCATAACTGCTCATATCAAAGTTTAGCATAGTATAGACTAGAAAATAGCATAATTTCAGACCTAGAAATAGGTCCTAAAATCATGAAAGTCAGACTTGCACCTATATTGAGCTATATCCTGCTACTTCAGATATTACTTTTTATTGGTTCTTTTTATTATATGTAACAACAGGATTTCATTTTAACAAATTTATACAAACATGAAAACAAATTTTGTTCTAATTCAGTTCCTGGTACTTACCCTTTCCCTTTCCTCCTCCCTCCCCCTGTCCTCCTGTATACTGATATTTCTGCTATTTACTTATTTTTTTGTTTTGTTTTTAAATAGTGTCTTGTGGATGTACATGATGTTGAGATTCACTGTGGTACATGGATATACCACATAGGAAAGTTAGTTGGGTTCCTATCCCATCCCTCCTCCCTTTCCTTCATTCCCCCTACTCCACTGATCCATTCTGCTACTTTTTTTTAATCCTGCCCTCTTATTTTGGATTAGCTTCCACATATCAAAGAAAACATTCAAACCTTTGAATTTTGGGGACTGGTTTATTTCACTTAACATGATAGTCTTCATTTCCATCCATTTACCAGCAAATGCCATAAAGTCATTCTTCTTATGGCTGAGTAATATTCCATTATGCATATATACCACATTTTCCTTTGAAGGGCACCTAAATTGGTTCCATAGCTTGACTGTTGTGAATTGTACTGCTATAAAATTGATGTGGCTGCAACACTGCAGAATACTGATTTTAAATCTTTTGGATATATACCAAGGAGTACGGATAGATGGGTCATACAATGGTTCCATTCTGCTTTCCAGATTTGTTGCACATATTTACAGTCCCACCAAAATGTATTAGTGTACCCTTTCCCCACATCCTCACAAACATTTATTGTTATTTGTATTCTTGATAATTGCCATTCTGACTGGAGTGAGATTGAAATCTCAATGTAATTTTAATTTGCATTTCTCTAATTGCCACAGATGTTGAACATTTTTTTGAAAATTCATTGGCATTTGAATTTCTTCTTTTGAGAAGTGTCTGTTGAGTTCCCATGCACCGTTTATTCATTGGATTTGTGTGCTTGTGTGTGTGTGTGTGTGTGTGTGCGCGCGCGCGCGCCCGCACGTGCAGTGGATAGATACCACTTTTTTTAAACTGAAAATTCCCATGCTTTGGAGTGAACCTCTTTTTCCAAGAATAGTATGATAACTCTAGCATGCCATCTAGTGTTAAGAACATGGGATGTCTTAAGAACAGTGCAACTCAAGTTTTTTGAGTATTTCAATTCACATTTCTATAGGCAATTTGAGCAAAACAAATTCATCTTTTAAAAGGAACACTGAGATTTGTTGTGAGCATAGATCATTGTCAAAGCTTAGTTTGTGAACTCTAGAGCAACTATGCCCTTTCAATTCAGTATTAAGACATTTAAGAGATCCCAGAAGAATATCGAAGGGCTAAGCTACTAATTTAACTGGTACAAGTTTGGAGGGTGAATCTCAGACCACATCCTCATTTCTCTCTCTCTCGCTCTGTCCACATACACACACACACACACACCCACACACACACACACACACCTATTATACTAACATTGCTGCCTGCGTGTGCAGAAGTTGAAAATCAATCAGTTTCTTTAAAGGGTACAAAAATGAAGACTATTTGAAGATCTACCCAGTCTATTTACTTTTGCATTTAAGCATGAAAAAATAAACAATAAAAGGTAAATAACAGATTTATTTCTTTCTGTCTTATCTACACAGTTCATTACCCAAGAAAAGTTGATGTTTCTATTGTAACTTGGCTCTAGGTTCATCTGGGAATAAACTTAATCAGTATAATTAAGGCAGTCAGACATCAGTCAGGTAAAATATTATTGAGTACCTGAGTACCTTCTTTGCCTGGTTTTGTTTGTTTGTTTGTTTTTGTACCAAGGATCGAACCGGGGGTGCTTAACCACTGATCCACATCCTCAGCCACTTTTTTTATATTTTATTTGCACAGGGTCTCTCTAGATCCTGAGGATTTCACTAAGTTGCTGAGGTCAATCTCGAACTTGCGATTCTCCTGTGCCTGGGCCTCTTTTAAATGTTAAGTAAGTATTCAAGGTGTTAGGAAACAGTAGTCAAAAAAGATAAAGTCTTTGCTATCAGGCAACTTACAAAGTTGTGAATTATTCTGAATTAAAGGAGACTTTTCCGATTTAAAACCTATTTATCAAATGCCTTAGAATTTGCTTACTCTATGACTAATCATTTGATTTCTGGAAGTTTATCCTAAAGAAAACAACATCACAATCTCATCTCAGCAATATATATATAGTGACAAATTACTTGACCAAAAATAGAGGTCAGTTAAGAAATTAAGACACATTCATGTAAAGAATACTCTGCAACATAGAAAATGAAATATCAAAGGATGTTTAATTCATTTCACAAATATCCATAATATCAAATGAAAGGGAAGAAAATGATAATATGCAAAAGGTCGGAAGTACGTCTGTAAGTGAGGTATTCATGAGTGATTGAGCCTGTCAGTTTCAAGGACTGTCATAAACAAATGGGCATGGCCAAAGTCCCAAGGCCAAGTTTAGGCAACACATGATGCACAAACAATTCCCTAATATTATTAGCAGACCACACAGACAACCAGGTTCCTCATAGACCTTAAAATGGAAAATAGCAGAGTGTATAACTGCATCATTATCAGATGTACATCACTCAGAAAGAAACAGAACTGAGTTTGAAGAAAATGTATAAATACTCCCATGTATTTAACATTATTGAAAGTACCTATTGGGGCAATGCCAGTTACCCCACTCCCAACTTCAGTTTTCTGAATATTTTGAGATATTTGGTGACCAACTTGGTTGTGTCTATAAAATAGAACAGTTAACCAGGAGCTTTGTAATGACTTTTTTCATCCTTAGTAGTCTATTGTATTGGCCCTTCCATGCCTATGTTGAATGGAGTAGTTTTATGTGTCCTTGCCAAAAGCACTGGGGGAAGTTGGTTCAATTTGTGAAGAAGAAACCAGCTATCACAGTCTAAACTGGCAGCCAGGAGGGATATTAAGCTAAACCAAGAAAGAACAGTTTGCTTTCCTAGCACAGATCCTTCTTCGGCTCCTTCTGCATCCTCTTAGTAACGCTCAATATCCAAAAACCCCAACCCCAGTAAAGCTGCCTCTGTATCCATCCACTTCATTCAGTTATTTAACAAAGCGTACTGAAGTGGTCTGTGAATTGGGCACTGTGCCGATGAAATGGAAATGAAAATTGATCACAGGTCATACCGCTTTCTGACCTTACAGAACATGGGTGGGTGATAGTGGACATTAATAAACCAATAAAAAGTAAGTAGCATAAGAGGCGCACAGGAGTCACGAGAAGAAGCAAGGGTCAGGAGCCCCCTGCGGGGGGAGCTGAGGCTTCCTTCCTAAAAGCTGAAGTTGAATAGATATTGACAAAGAGAAAGACGTTAAGAAGGGAACACAGCCAGAAGCAGGGCGGCTTGAGATGAGAAGAAGCTGATTCATTTGAGGAGACTGAAATTCAGCAGAGCACCGTGAAGCCGCATCAGCATCTGACGGTGAGAGGCGGGGACTGCGACAAGGGCCAGATTACAACTGTGTTCTTCATCCCAAGAGTCAGAAGCTCCAGGATTTCACGACTTTGCTTCTGTCCTTTCCCCTACTTCTTGACAAACACGTTATTTTAACTGTTAATCGCAATCCTGGTTATCTTTGTAAAATGAAAAGATTGAATTAAATAAGCCACTGAGGTTTCTGCTGCCATGAATATGCTCTGCATTTACTTATACTAATATTTACAGAATAGTATGAAGATTCTCAAGGATCTATGGGAACATGCATTCACCCTTATTAGAAACTTGATTTTAAGGCACTTGAAATATTCCCATACCAACAACTTCTCCAATGCAAACTAAATATTCACGAGCATCTTAGGAAGCAAACTGGTCAAGAATAGTGTGGATCAATCACTTTAGCTATTATTACTTTTTTCTTAGTGTGGAACCACCAATATAGCCAAATGCAGAAAAGTTTTCAATAACATAAACAATAAACTCTAATGCTTCATATGGTACAACGGATTTGAATGATGCTAACACTATCCATGTAGTCTCAGTCCCTTTCTTCCAGTTATAACTTTCTATCTTAGAAATTAGGCTTTAATGAACAAAACCATTCTTCAGAATCCTATGCCACTGAGTATAATGTACCTTGCAACTTAGATGTTTAATCTTGTTTTGGTTTGAACTCCAGTCTGATACAGGCATTTTGTATGGTTTGAAGACAACTCAGTTTGGTTTCCTTCTAATAGTGTTTCTAAATGATTTTCCAGTGTTTTATTATGGTTGTTAACGTCAAGAGGGGGATGGCCTGAGAATTAAATGACAACTCAGAAGAAAGCAATTAAACATCTTTACAAAAGTCAAGTGAATACAAATAACCATAATTATCACCTGTCTAAAATCATTCTTGCCACCAAATTCAACTAGTCCTTTCATAATATTGTAAGTAATGAAAATGTATTACATGTGGACAATAGGCCAAGCCTGGTAGAAGAACATGTAATTTCCTTCTTCCTGCAAGCAAGTTTACTACATTCTCAAACAAGAAGTTATGCTTGGAAACTTTAAGTTGAAGCAATCAATTCTCTTAGATTTTTCAATTTTGTCAAGGTGGTGGGCTCAGTTCTTGCTTCTTGTCTGGTGGGAGAGGACTGCTTTCTCTGTGTAAAGAATTTGTAATTTAAAGTTCAGAAATCAGTGACTTTTCTGGATATCATAAAGGTATAGAATAAATGTCATTTTTTTAAAGTCTGAATGATATTGCAAATATGCAAGAGAGACTTCAAATGTGAAGTAGGGACCACAGAACATTTGGACTATGGAGCTATGGAACATTAAACCTCTTTCCCTCTGATTAGTTGGGTTTTTTATTTTGTTTGGAGGTGTGTGTGTGTGTGTGTGTGTGTGTGTGTGTGTGTGTGTGTGTGTTTGAAAGAGAGAAGGGTGGGGAGAGAAAGATTGATTTAATTTTAAAAGGTAGAAAAAGCAGAAGGCACCATGATGACAGACCAACAGGTAGTGACAACCAGCAGCTGCCTGTGGTGGCTTCGCCTGCAGAAAGGAGCAATGGTGCAAGGTAGTTAATGGTGTGGATTCTCCAATCAGTCAATCAGCACCACTAACCACTCATCCGAGCTGCTTAGGTATGTGGTACCCTTCTATAAATCTCTCTATGCCTCACCTAGGAATGCATCTAAAACTATCCACCTTCTACAATTGCGAGGGTTGAAATGAGGTAAATGTATTTAGATTGTTGGAAGAGTATCTGCATATTATCTCACTAATATTGTAGCTATGTCTCATGTTACCCAAGACATTGCCTACTATGAATAATGAATTTTAATGGTGGTTACCACGATATCTGGGAGATTAAATCAAGCTATTTTCTCCCAAAGTTTATCAATTCATAAATAAAATAAGCAATGTCAAATGGAATGCACAGATCAATGGGGAACTCTTTGGACAATCCTAATGCTTCCAGGAAGACAATGTCTTACATTTTAATGCAGAATATCGACTGGGCAGTCAAAAAGTTAATATTTCATGGGGAAAATTTCTAATAATCAAAGATACATTGCTTATCTATCTACTAACTTATAACCTACTGAGATATGACTCTACAAACACTTTTACTTTCATGTCTTAAACATTGAGTTTGACACTTCCTATAAGCTTGCCTGTTTCTATTATATCTATTTCAGATAATTCTACATAAAGGTAAACTGCTAACATGTTAAGAACTATTTTTTAAAAAATAAACATTTTAACAATGTAAATACTCCTTTATGAGAAAAGTCAGACATGCATTATTCCTTTAAATGATCTCCTAACTATGCCAGAAGAAAAATAAGCTTATCTTAGAATTGGGTGATTGATGTGAGCATTAAACAGTAGCAGTCTAATAGATCATTGCTCAAGCTGAAGAGTCCATAATATATAATTTATTGACCTAGACGTGATATACAGATTTACAGATAGGGAAAACAACCCGACTTAGAAAGTTGGTAAGTATCCAACTCTTGTCTAGTGTTGTAGCATGTTAGGAACTGATTGACTCTTTAAAACCACAGGATTTCCTTGAACATTAGTGTCCAGGGTGAGAAAAAAGGAATACAAATTAAAATATTAGGTGCAAAGTACAAGATATAGCTGCTATTTTTATGATTGCCTAAAAGTAGGTTACTAACTAAACAGATTTACAGTTTTGAAAAATTTGTAACAAAGTCACTTTAATTCCTTTTAGTATTAATTTCATACCCTCAACAATACTGGATTAAGATCACATATTGCTAAAGCCTCATAAACTTCTCTGTAGAGATCATTTTAAATTTAATTTCCCCCAATGGTCTTTTTAATTTTTTTCAACATCTATATTTTTATGTGGTGCTGGGATTGAACTCAGTGCTTGTACATGGGAGGCAAGCGCTCTACCACTGAGCTATAGAGCCAGACCTTAAATTTACATCTTGATACATACCATGCCTAAATTTAAAATGTATATTGCTAGTTAGTTCATAACGATTTGTTCAGGAAGAATGAAGAGTCCTTTAGAAGAGTTTTCTGGAAGAAGTTGTACTATTTTGTCATTTCTATCAGAGGTAACTGTGAAAGTTGCAGAGGGAAGAAATAAATGTCTAAATTAATATTGTTGATAGATTTTCTTGAAGAAACATTGAAAATACCTTAAATATTGAATGATATTATAAATATGCAAGAGAGACTTTACACATGAAATAGGGACCACAGAGCATTTGAGCTATTATAACTCATACTTCAGTTAAAAACTATTTTTCCAAAGTCAGTAATCTTTTATGAAAGAGTTGAAGTCATCAGTTTAGAAATTCAAGTTACTGATAACAGTCTCCAAAGCTCTACAAAGTCATCAACTTAAAATAGGTAGATGGGGCTGGGATGTAGCTCAGTGATAGAGCACTTGCCGGGCATGCATAAGCCTGGGTTTGAGCTCCAGGAAAACACACACACACACACACACACACACACACACACACACACACACACACACACAGGCTTTGCTCTTTAGTGTAGTGATAATGGTAATATTTTCATACTTTGAAATGCAATTTTAAAACTGTAAAAGACCAGAGATACTGTGAAAGAAACCAAACAACTAATAATAGCTCTATCAACACACTAAAATATGTTAAGAGGTCACCCGTTGTAACAGAGCTATACATTCTCTATTATTTATTACTACTAAGACTAACCAAATATTTACAATGATTCTGCCCATCAAGATGTCTTCTGATTTTGAACCTAAAAATAAAATGACCGTAAAATACTGAAAAAAAAAAAAAAAAAAAAAACTTAACAGCGGTTTTCAGAAGGAGACATATCCAAATTATATGATATTTTCTATTTGCTGCTAGTGCTACTGCTACTGAGATTAAAGATATTTTTTTAAAAGTTAAACTTTCCTGGCTGGTGTGATGACACATACCTGTAATCCCAGCAATTTGGGAGGCTGAGACAGAAGGATTTAAAGTTGAAGCCAGTCTCAGAAACCTAGCACTTCAGTGAGACTGTCTCAAAATAAAAATAAAAAGGGCTCAGTGATAAAGTACTCCTGGATTCAATCCCTCCCCACAACAAAAGTATCTATTCCTCTGTTGTTTTTAGAGGGATTATTAAAACTCAAAAGTGACCATACCCATAAAAATAGTTAAATAGAAAATAAAAATCTGAATAGGTAATTCACACACATGAAAAAGAAATATAATTAATGTAGGAATCAATTTTAGCCTCATTCACGGAGGACACAAATTCTTAACAGTTATTCACATACTGACAGGCAAATATTTAATTGTCTCATAGCTAGAATAGGTGGAACCAGGTGCTCTCATACACCGCTGAAAAGAATAAAATTGGTGAAGGATTCTTGAAGGAAAATTCTTGCATATTGTAATTCTTTTCAGATATACTCATAAAACTATGACAAGAGAAATATATGTAAGAATATCCAACTGAAGCATTGCACATGCTGGAAAAAAACTAGATATAACCTGAAAACTCCTTAAGAGAGAATGTCCCATGAATTGGAGCCCATCCATCTAATGAACTACCACACAGCCTTACACTGGATGTACCTGGCAAAATTCATTCCTGTGTGGGACCTGAGTTACCTCAAGCACACTCCTACTTTATAGCAAGACTGTTTTTAATTAACAGGCTGCCCTCTAAAAGTAGTTAAAACCTGTCTTTAGGAGGAAATTTAGTTGAAATTCAGTTATAATGTAGTTATTTACATTTTCGTGCAAATGCAATATTCGAAATACCCACTATGGAACCATCCATATGCGAAAAGGTTATAAAACAATTGGGCACAGAAATCTTAGCCTCTGAATTCTTAATGGCTCAGGAAGACACTCTGATAACCCATGATGATCTCTATAATAGAGAAGACAATCAGATTCTCTCTTTAGGACAGCCAGAGGTAACAGGATCAACTTGCAGGTTAGGATAGTTCTGTATAATTGCTGAAACTGAAGTCTGCCCCCTCCCCTACTGGGAAGTGGACTCAGCCCCATAGGCAAATATGAGGATGGTGCTCCTAAGCTCACCAGCATCCACCAATACCCTCAGCCTCTTTGTGTCCTCTGCTTTGGAACCTCAGTTTTTGTTCCCAGTGGGACAAGGAGAGTATAAGACAACATTAAAGCTTTGGTTTTACACCTGGAGGGTCTGTAGACACTGCATCAAGACCCACTTAATAGAAGAAAAGTCTCAGTTCCAACATTAAATGATAAATTATTCTTTAACCAAGTGTTCAAAAAAATAAAATGATATTCCTTTGTATGTGAGTACTTATTCATTATTTTATTCATTTATTGAGCAAATATTTATTAAGTATCCACTAAATTTCTGGCAACTGTCTTATGGCTAAAGATATAGCTATGGATATGGACCTAGCAGAGTGTCTGTCTGCTTTCTTAGCACTAACATTCAAATGGGGAATACAAAGAAAATAAATACATAATTATATATGCATAGAATATTTTTGCAGTACTAGGGATTGAACCCAGGACCTCACACATGCTAGATAAGAACTCTACCACTAAGAGGTGACATCTCCAGATTTTATGTGTATATATATATATATACTCTCTGACATCAAATATTTACTTATTTTAATATATATTATATATTAACTTATTTTAATATATATTATATATTAATATATGTTATATATTAATATATATTATATATTTTAATATATATTAACATATAGTATATATATATAACACAGTATATATATAAGTATATATAACATATTAAATAAGTAAATATTTGATGTCAGAGAGTAGCAATATAAATAAAGTGAAGGAATAGAGTATTAGAGGAACTGGTATTAGATGGGATATGTCCCTCTGAGAGGTGACATTCAATCAGAGACTTGAAGGACGGGAGAGAGTGAACCATGCAGCTTTTTAGTAGACAAACCTTTCTGGCAGACAAGAAAGGAAGGTTAAGCCAAGGGCATAACACGTACAAAGGATGGTCCATTTTTATCAAATACAAAGGACATGGAAATAATATACTGCTATGTAGTTTTGTTTTTTTTTTATTGATGAACACTCAGGACAGTACTTATCTCTAGAGGGGAGAAAGGGAACAGAAAGAGGGCATAAGAATTTACCTATCATTTTGTACTTTCTGTACTTTTGGAATTGTTTTTACCATGTGTATTTTCCTTAAATAGTATTACCTCGGTGATAAGATCATGGGCATTTTTCATTTTCTTCTTTAAATCGATATGTATCTTTAAAAAGGAAAACACCTAATAGTGATTTTTAAAGGAATAAAGCAATAACCTCTGTTAACGGAATTACAGTTGCACATGTAGTAGGTGACAGACACAATAGACACAGCTGATTATCCTCCCACAATCCTGTGGCCCACTTGGGCCTGCCTAAGTGTGTTGGACACTCTTCTGCATGCTGAACTTCCTGTCTCACGTGACTGACCTCTGCTTCTAAGGGCTTTCTCTGGCACCAAAGGAGCAAATATTTCAGGAAGGGAAGGGTGTTGTGGTTTGTATAAAAGATATTCACACACACACAAAAAAAAGCCTCATGTTTGAGACAATACAAGAACATTCAGAGGTGAAATTATTAGATTATGAGTGTTGTCACCTGATTAGTAGGTTAATCCATTGATGGATTAACTGGGTAGTAACTGTAGGGAAGTAGAGTGTGTAGAAGAAGTAGGGTCACTGGGGGCAAACCTTTAGGGTTTATATTTTGTCTCTGGAAAAATGAGTTTCTCTCTCTCTCTCTCTCTCTCTCTCTCTCTCTCTCTCTCTCTCTCTTCCTCCCTCCCCACCTCCCTCTCTCTCTTTCTTTCCTAGTTACCACATTCTAAGCTGTTTTCCTCTGCCATGATGTTCTGCCTCACCTTGGGTTCTGGGCTATGGAGTCCACCAACCATGGACTGAACATCTGAAACTATGAGCCAAAATAAACCTTACCTCCTCTAAATTGTTCTTGTCAGGTATGTTCGTCACAGTAAGGAAAAGCTAACTACAAGAAAGGGTTACAGATTCCAGGGGACAATCTTCAACCAAGATCCTTGGATAGATGCCTGAACATCCCTGTCATCCACTGCAGAAATTCTGAGGCATATGGGGTAAACATGTTCTCAAATGGTACTCAGTGGGACTGAGGACCCTGGTATCAGTAGAAATGACCCAGTAATTATTGCACCCTTCCCTGACAAATTTTCATTGCTTCATTTCTGCTACCTGGCATCAACTCTCAGACAAAATGTCTGCACCCAAGTCTTTGTCTCAGCATCTGGTCTGGAGAGACTGCAGAAAGATAAGACTATAGTACACCATGTGGCAAAGAATAGATGCTCAATAAATGCTGTTGAATTGATTTTCCAGGCCCTGCTGTGTACCCTATCACCAGCAAAAGAGAAGTACTCTCAACATCCAGATCCAACATCCTTTCACAGGTAAAATTAACTCTATGATAAACTGTTGGCGCACAGTGTATTCTAGAAGCACAGATGAGAAAACAATGCTGTCTTTGAGAGTCAAGGAAAACAACCCAAGGGAAGTGCTGTTTGAAATGTATATTAAAAACAAGGAGGAGTTTAAAAAAAAAAAATGAAGGTGAAAGGCATGCTGGGAAATAAGAATAATTGATGCAAAGATACTGATCTAGAAAAAATGTATTGTATTATTCTGGAAATGACAAGTAATTGTCCTATGAAGACTAGACCAACATAAATCTTTGTAAATGAGAGAAATCAAATTAAATGTAAAATAGATGTGAACCTGCCTAACAATATGCCTAGCATAAAGTAGGTCCTCAGCAAATCTTGGTACATTTCATTGTTGTGGTTTAGTTATAAGGTGTCCCTTAAAAGCTCATGTGCAGGACAATGAAAAAAAGTTTAGAGGTGAAATGGTTGGGTTATGTAAACCTTAACCTAAACAGTGCATTAATTACTGATATAGCTTAACTGGTAGGTAGGTAGGTATGGTTGGAGAAAGTAGGTTGCTGGGGACATACCTTTAGGGTTTATATTTTGTTCCTGGTGAGGGGAAAGCTCTCTCTGCTTCCTGATTTCCATGTCCTGTGCTGCTTTCATCCACAATGCCCTTCTGCAATGATGTTCAGCCTCAACTCAGGCCGAGGGCAATGGATTTGGACGTCTATGGACTAAGACCTCGGTAACCATGAGCTCCAGACAAACTTTTCCTTCTCTAAAACTGTTTTTGTCAGGATTTTTGGTCACAGAGGTGAAAAAGCTGACTAAAATATTCACTTTATCTTTTATGTCAGGAGTGGGCAAAATTTTCCAGAGGATCAGATAAAAATTTCAAGTTTTGTAGGACATAAGTTTTCTGTTGCATCTACTCAGAATTGCAACTGCAGCATAAAAGTAGACAAAAATGATACATAAATATAATCAATGTGTCCCGTTATAATAAAGCCTGATTTACAAAAATGGAGTAGGGGCTGAATTTGGCTAAAAATTCCTATTGTCAACCAGTGGTTCCCAAGCTTTTCATCAAAAAGAAAAACCTTAATATACAACATCACCATAAAAAAATGGTGAATATATATCTAACATATCATTTATTAAGCCTAGAGATAATGACTGGAGAGTGAATTTAAGGACTTTTGCAATGATCTGCAGCTTGCCATGGCTGTGCTGTGATTCAAGGGAAGGAGGTGTGGCATGTTCACTCTGGGCATGTAGGACAATGTGAGGCTGAAGGAAGGTAATGATCAATACAAGGTTTTGCTTTTCAGAGTATTCCTAACACAATATAAGTAAATATATGGAATAATTGAGAAAGCCAGTACCCCAGCAGTTTTTAAAGTAATGGGGTCAAATAAAATTGAATAATTTCTGGGTCTAATGATAACACTTAAAAGTAATAAAGGGGAGACTTAAGACTTGGGGCTGGGAGGATATTCTGTTGCAGCAGGAAGTAATAAGCCAGAGGATCAGAGACAGTCAACCAGTCCCATCTTCCGCCTTCAGGGAAAGTAGCAAGTAACCTTCCCTGAGTGACAATAGTGAAGTGACAACTGAGAGTTATAGCAGGTAAGTTCATTCATCTGACATCATGAAGGTGAGAAAAGAATGAAGAATTGCTCACCACAGTACAGAGTTTACTGTTTCCACTATAACTGAATAAAGAGAAACTGAAACAAAACCAAATAGCTCTGGAAGTAGACCTACCATTGCTAAAATGGAAAACACAACCACAGCTGTTTAATTGTTTTGGTCCAAAAAGAGCTCCCTCTCATTTACTGGGGCACCATATCTGTTGCAATGGGGATGACATAATAATGATAAAAATATGGCAGAGTAGCTACTTCGTAGAAGATGTTGTCTGCACATTCCTAACGAAACTGGCTAAATTATCTTGAATTCACACTAGGCAAGACTGTGATAACAGTTGTGAAGTAGACTCATTTTGGACCCTGGTCCCAGTCCCTTTGAATTTGAATTTTCTCTTCCAACTACATCCATCAACATCCATTCCCACTTCACGCGCAGTACTGCAACCTAGGGGATGACTAACCTCTCCAGTTTTCTAAGACTTTCAACACCAAAACTGGGATAATAGATCACTCTAACTGCTTATTGCTCATGGAGGGAAAAGCTGGCAGTAATGTGGCCATAGACAAAGGTCTGGTTCCCAAGAAGCCTGATCCACTTAGCTTGGTTCCACTGTTGAGAACTTGGCAGACTGCAGTGCAAAGCTGGAATGAAAAGAAAAAATGGAAAAAATTACCTGGATTCCTGATGGTTTCCTGATTCTGATTCCAGTGATAACTGAGGACCAGCTGCAATTCTATTCCTTCAGTTACATAAAACATGCTTGTCTAACTAATTTGTTATTTATTGTTGACATTGTTAAATTAACACAGGTTGGTTTCTTTAATTCAGAACTAAAGTAACTTTGATTAATATCTATCACTGTACTGTTTAAACTATTTAAAATTTTTTTTTTTTTTTTAAATCTCATGCCCTGCTGATGGTGGGTCAGTAGTACTGTATTTGGGCACCAAGGGTAGAATTATTAATAGTTTCTGGAACAGTAGCAAGGCCCATTAATGGTTCAGAGAGAAAAGCACTAATGGAAAAGGGCCGCCTAGTTTCCAATTTTCTTTGTTAATGAGCACATTTCATTCTCAGGCCAACAATGACTAGCTCAGATTCCCTGGTGCCGGGAAAGTTCTAATCTAAGTGCTATCATGGTCTGTTTTGAAATCACAGTGCAGATAAAGGTTTATATTTCCAGGCCTTAAAACAGATTTGGAAACTAAAAAAAAAAAAAAAAAAAAAAAAAAAAAAAAAAAAAAAAAAACTTTAAACAATGTCATTCCTAAAATCTTTATTTCAGGGTATAGCAAACATCAATCCAACGCAGGACAATAAAAAGACAATTCATAAAAACATCAAGGTCTGAGTCCTGAATTGTCTCACACTCAAAAGAAATAATGTTCTCCTCTGAGTCATCTCCTTTGAAATGACTGTTTGTCATCTAACTTACATTCTTCCATTGAGTGTGAGGACAAGTAGGCATAAGTCACAAAAAGACAAAGAGAAGGACCAAAGTGGTTGAGCGAGTGGTCCACTATCTAGAATAACAAAACAATGACAGCAGCACGGTTTGGAAAATTCATCTTGAATCTCACCACTTTCCCAGTCCCAACCTGATCCACACCCCCCTCATCCCTCACTTTCATAGCAATTGCCCGCTACCTTGTCTCCTGCTTTCTCCTTTTTACCCCAAGTCAGCTCCCCACAAACCAGCCAGGCTGTCATCTTTTGAAGCTAAAAATCAGATTGTCACCTTTGGCTTGAAACACTCTAATTGCCCATCATACTCAGAACAAAATCCAATCTCTTGACATACAATCTCTTGTATGTGTATCCAGCCCTATATAACCAAGTTGCTATTGTTGAGATTGTCTGTCTTCCCCACTATAATGTAAAGTTCAGGAGGGCAAAATCGTGTCTTCTGCTACACAGCCATGTTCCCAGTTCCTGGCACATAGCGAGTCTCTGAGGAAATGAAAGAATGGATAGATCAAAAAGATGAAAAACACCTCTAGGTTCAAATCCCAGCTCTTTCCAACTGCCAGCGTATGTTATTTTTATTAAGGCACCTAACTTCCCTAGACCCAAGTTTTCTTCATCTCTAAATCATAACTATCCCCTCCCTTCAAAAGTTGTCAGGAGGAACAATTGAGATAACTTATGTAAACCTCCTCCATTGTGGCTAGAACTTAACAGTCATTCAGCAAGATTTCCCCTCTTAACATTCCTTCACCTTCCAGGGAAACCAAAAGCAGTGAACAGTGAGCCTCTCAATCCTCAGGAGCTGTTGGGTTATATGAGTTTATCAGTGCACCTGAGCACAGATATTCTGTCATTATTAGTCAATAGATTTCTCTGTCACTATGTATTTACTTAGAATGCAAACATTTCTATAAGAAAATATTCATCTTTATCTTAATAAAACTCATGCTTAAAATGTTTTTTTTTTTTTTCCTGTGACAAGAAGCTCTGTAAAAGTCATAGAAAGCAGAACCCAAAGATGCCAAAAAACAACTTCATAGATGTTTAGAGTTTATTTAATTTAAAATCATAGCCTGAAATAAGAGTAAATTGTCAGGGATGGAACAACTGGCACCTGGGCAGGAAAGACCATCTTAAGTATGAACCTCACTCAGGTAGGCAGGTTTGTTACTAACCGATGGATGGATACTCCTACTGGGAAATTCCCAAGTGACTGAGATATACAAACTGTGCATTGTTTCATTGGCTCCAGGAATTATTGTATTAAAATTAAGCTAATGATGCAATCATTTCAAACTGCCTTAAGATTTAATCATAGTTGTTCTAAGATGACCAGATGACCCCAATCCTACTATAATTCAACCTAATGCCCTATGCCCTCTGTTTTCTATTTACTCCTGGAGGTGGAAAGGGAAGCAACTAACTTAATCAGCAACTTTCTCTTTCTTCCATCATCTTTCCATAAAGGAGGCACTGAAAGAAACTCATTTGATCTGCTCACAACACACCTCAGCCACAGATGTTGTTACCCTCATCTTTCACAACTCTTCAAGGCCATGAAATGCTTACCAGCCCTCTCTCTCTTCTAGCTCCGTATAGTCGAGAGCCTAAAAATGTCTTGGTTCTTTGGATCCTAGAGAATTTAGAATCTAGGAAAATCCCCCAAAGTCTAATAGCTTGCGGTACTATAACACTGGGGGATTTCAAAAATCATCCTTTTATTTATTGAATCTTCTTCAGTGATGGGCTTCCTTTCCCCACAGTTCCAACCACCACCTTCAACCCAGGTAAGCTTTTAAAGTTGAAATCCCTCTTAAAAACAAAATCCTATCCTTTTGTAAAACATATTTTTTTTTTCTGGTTCCCAAGATGTGTTCACATCTAAGTGTGTGGAATCATGGGGTCAATTGTTGATAATCAACCCGGTTTGACTAAGTTTGTGGCTTTGTTTTATTCCTTACACATCCCCTCATGTAAGTTTAAGCCCACATTCCTAAAATTGCATGGGTCTTGATTTAATAAACAGCCATAACTAAGATTGCTCTTTGGACAGATATAAAACTTATTTTTATAGGAAATGGAGCTCACTTTTTAACACACCAATACCTGAAGCCCAGCCAAAACCGTCTTCTCTCTTACAGAAATCTGGGCTGCTGATATTTCTTAGAGAAAGAATTCTAAATCTGGGAGGGAGGAATGACCTGAAAGCTCATCAGTGTCCTAAATTCTGTACTAGTAATTTTAGAATCATAATTTTAGAACATGAGATTGCACTGAGGAGCTAATAATACTACTAAAACTTGTTGCTATCTTTTCTCAGCCTAGATTAAGGTTTTATAAGCAAAGAACACCAAATCTCTGAAAAAAATTACTATTATTTGCAGGACAACTTAGATTAATTTTTGTCTCCAGGAGATATTTCATCTATATATACATATACATATACTAAAGGTAGAAGAAGTGGGAATGAAAAGCAAAGTTTTGTTTACTATTTGTTTACTTGAATGGTAAGAAAAATGGTCTTTGAAGAAGATAAAGTCCTTGATCTATGGTTTGACGTTTTACACAGTTTTTTTCTTGCCATTCAAACTTGACTGATGAAGAGCAAAAAACATGAGAGAGTTTATGGGGTCATTGTTTATTTAAAGGCATTCCAGGGGTCTCTCAGATGCATCAAAACCACTATGACCTGCTCATTGTTTTCTCTATTTTCAATTAATTATTTTAAAATTATTGAGTGTTTTCTAGAGGCCAATCACTGCGCTAGGAACAGAGGGTGCTAAAATGACTCCATTCCATCTTTCCAAATAATAACTCAGTCTTACAGTTCACTTGTCCTTCTTGGTGTCTGTACTTAGAATGATGAAGTCCTCATTGTTGGCTTCTGGAAGCCAGCAACCCTACTTTCCCCTTCAGTACTTTGCTTCCTCCATAGACTCATCTCTAAAAAGTGGCTTGGAAATAATTAGCATCTTTGTGAATGAATACATGCTTCCTTTGCTTCTCTGCCTACAATTCACCTTTTCCTATAGAAGAGAATCTACTATTACAGAATATATACAATGATGTAGGGGTATTGCTTTTCCAGGAATGTCACTTTTTTAAAAGGACCCTGGGAGAGGATAAAGTTGAACAGGAAATGAAACTTCAGCAATGAACTCTCCAGCTATGCCTACATCTGGCTACCTAGTATCTTTCATCTCTTATGACTATAAACTAATATAAATATAAAGAAGGATTATTTTTAAGTTTTTTACTATGTTGCTAGGGATCAAACCCAGGGCCTTGTACATGCTAGGCAAGTGTACTACCACTGAGTCACGTCCCCAGACCACAGTGTAAAGCAGGATTAATGATAAAAACATAAATATTTCCTGGGCCAAGGACATAAAATGAAAAACTGATGGGAATTCAGTGTTATTTTTACTGGAAACTAGAATGACCAAAGGTAGGTATTACTCTCCATCTCTTTCTCTCTGAAAATTTCTAACTTCTCTGAGTTCTTCTATCTTCCTGTCTCAGCCAAATGTTTTTTCTAATTCACCTTGGACATGACTCCATGTGGCTAGCAACCCCAACTCTATATCATCAAGTTTTAGTTCTAGTATTAGTATCAGATTTGGTTCCTAAGTTCTAATATGGATGAGGGAGAGAAAAAGGGAAAGTATGTGACTCAGACTTTGGTTGGTCCAGCTCATCTCTTTAAGCCAAGCCATAGAATGTGCTAACTAAGCATTGCAGATATTGGCCAAGGTCTTCCTCCAGGCTCAATTATCTGAGCCCAGAAAGTACCAAGGTATCAGAGTATATAGGGCTATCTACATGGGATCTGGATAGAACAGAAGTTTCCAAAAGTCTTTGGGATGAGACAGGCAATATATTTTCTAAATGATACAGAATAATTACACATATTTATGGAGTATAATGTGATGTTTTGAGAGATGGATATATTGTGTAATGATTAAAACAGGATATTAATCACTTTACACGTTTATAATTTCTTTGTGGTGAGAACAAAGTTCTCCGTTATAAGCCTTTTTGAAATAACGAACATAATATTGTTAACCATAGTTGTCCGACTGTGTCATAATACCAGAAGTTTTTTCTCCTAGCCACTGTAGCTTTGCACTCTTCTACCAAACTCTCTGTATATCCCCTCCCCATCACTTTCTCTATCCTCTGCCAGCCCCTCTGTGCTCTCTACTGCCATGAGACGAGCTTCTTTAAATTCTGCATTTGAATGAAATATCTTTAACAGACCCAATCTTTATATTCCTAACATAAAATAGTTGTGGGTTTTTATAAAGTATGATCAGCCCTTCCTCTCCTTCTCCTTTCCAATTGTTATAGATTTTCTTGGTTCAAATCCACTTTACATTGTTTTCTTGCCTCCCACATCTATTTTATTTGCCTTCATTTTAGGCTCTCAACCTTCAGAACCTAATGAGTACTGAAACAAAATGTAATTCACATAGAACCACTAGTGACCGCAATTGCCCACTTTGATAGTAATCATGATAAGAGGGTGCTTAGACAGTCCCCATCTGCCTGGCACTTTGTGGCTGGAACATTGAGTATCAGAGACAAGTGGACAGAGGGGGTGGAGTATTTGTAAATGCCCTTTACAGGCATCCAGAGAGGAGCCAAACATCTCTAGATTGTTCCCTCTTCAACTGACAGGGCTGAACTGGCCATGCCTCATAATATAGTTTGGTGCCTTTACCTGTATTTGCCTGGTTGCTTTAAATGTCTATCTCCCCTTGTCTTTCCTTCCCTCTTCTCCTGACAGTATGTTAGCCCTAATTTTAGCTATTGAAGGAAAACAAAAATTTTACTGTAGATGGGCAAATTGCCCACTTGCATACAATAAACAGTGATCCAAGAAACCATACCATAGAATAAAACTTGTTTGGGTGTAAAATGCCCTTATGAAATCCCTCACTATTCCATGGATGCAGCTAGGCTACGAGGCTGTGTCACATACCTCATTTCATAATGATGTATTTGATGGCAAAAAAAACTTGAAAAGTAAATTTTTTTGTCCTTCAGAAACAACTTTTTGATGAATAGGAATAAACTGAAAATTATGGTTAATAGAATAGGATTTCTCAACTAAGTTCCCTGGCTCCATCATTGGATTCATCATTGGACAAACTGGCTTAACTCTTGTAGGAGTTTGCTCAAAAGTCAAGTGTTAGACCTAAAGCAAACATGTTGGTTGCCAGGAGTCATTCTCTCCTATCCTCCTTGCTATTGTAGCTAATCTCCCACAATAAAAGATGCAAATGATCACTTCAGTCTCTCTGCAGTGATGATTCTCACTTCTCCCATCACCTCATGCAACTAGAACATGGGCACCTAACCAGGGAATCCTTCTGCACAGAATTTTCTGAGGAAGGTTTCCTTTGCTACTGAAAATAAACTTCCCTCTACATGTCTTTGGAAGTTTTCATTCCTGGAATGATGGAAGTCTTAGGGAAACCATGATGAAGAAGCTAAGAAGATTATATAGACTCTGAGCCAGAGCCATGAATGACATTTTTAGCTGCTTAGTTACCACCCTAAAAGCCATTAAACAATTTTCATTGTATAAACTGTTTTCATTGGAATATTCCATTCTTTATAGCCAAAAAATCTCCTTTCTGAATAAATATCATTACCTCTAAGACTACTTCCAGCTTACAGAATATACGATCCTATGAGAAAAGAGAGAGAGAAGCAATGTCCCTTTGAAAAGTAAGTTATTTGAAGGATCAATAGAAATTTCAAAAAGTGTTACTTCAAGAAGCCAGACTTACAACCAGTCAGAGTCTAGAGCTGCTGGCACAGTATGGCATGAAAAGCACAGAGATGACCTACCCCAGAAATCTTCTACCTTTATGGCTTAGTTGCGGGAAGGACAATCTGTGACATTTTTTGGCTGCCCATCATTTAAGCATTTTTCCGATTTTACTTATGGAAGTCAGAGGGAGATATTCTCTCTCCAGGAAAATCAGAGGACTAAGAACTGCCTAGGAACAGGGCAGCTGATGCTCATACAAGGGGTATGGGAAAAGAGGGATGCCAATGCCGTTCTAGAGTTTTTGATGGCAGAGGCCTTGACCTTGATGTGGTAGTGAAGATACCACCAATGCTGTCTTCCTAACTAGACTTATCTCTGCAGTGTGAACTTGGATAAGAATTCCTGATGCTCAGTCTCCTTTGGTCCTGCTTGTATTTTGACTCTAGTTCTCCAACTTCCCAAAGCTTTCTGGAGGCTTTCCCCAATATATTTCAAATGAATTTCTGGTTTTAGTTAACCAGAGACTGTTTTTCACAACCAAGAAAGCAGACCAATACAGACTCAAGTCTTTAATATGAAGAAATGTGTCAAGAATCTAAATCTCATATAGACTTGTGAAAATAAAATTCATAACAATTGCTGGAGTTTTCAGAGAACATCTGGAATTTTCTAATACCTCTGACCCCATCCAAGAGGAGAATGTTAGTCTTGGGAGGCACTGAAGAAACCATGTCAGTCCTCCACAGAGCAGCTTCAGATATCTTGACTGCCCCTATTCTGTACAAGACCCCCCAGCCCACAAAGACTTGAGATCAAGTGCTCATTCACAATTTTAGAGAACACTCTTGTTTATCACGGCCATTTTTCAGTGAAAGCAACAATTGTCCTTCAAAGGTCCTTCTGATGTAAGGTGTGTGAATGTGAGAAACAAAATTGAATAGAACGTGACCTTTATGGAGAGGAACACCTGCACAGTTGACTGGAGAGGAAGAGGCCTACAATCTTTCCATTTATGGTGGAGTTGCTCTCATACCCCCTAAAGAGCAGACTTCCTGCCATATTATAAAAATAAGTTACAAAATTAAAATAAACAAAATTAAAGGAAAATATAAATTAGAATTAAACCAAAACAAAGATAATAAGCTAATTGCCAACTAAAGTTGTTGGAAGAAAAATACAATAATCAAAATATGAACAAAGAGATAAAACCATTGAAAACAGGAATCAGAACAGTTAATTATAATGTAGAGATTAAATATCCAAATACATTAAAGATAATAGGAACTTTAAAGAACAAATCAAAATGAAGAGTGAAAGAGAAAATAAAGTCAGAAAGAGAGACTAAAAAATAATATGAATCCAAATGGAAATATTATTTTTTAAAAATCTAATTCAAAATAATATAGAGTAGCAAACTGATGCAAAGATGTATATGGTGTGTAACTCCATTCTCCGTGAAGATAAAAAAGCATGAACAACAGAAGCAAGTAGCTATAAGACCTCAAAAATCAAGCAACTCCTTTACAGGAAAGTTCAGTCTCTTGAATGGCTTCATGAACAGAGACCACAGGGACAGAGAGCAAATAGAGAACCACATATAACCATAGTTATCTTTTTCAGTCTTACCTAATTAAGATAACAAACTGTCTCAGAAAATAGCCCCACCAATTAGGCAAGAATACAATTGTCTTAATGTTTGCCTTTGTTACCTTTTGGTAACCAAAATACACTTTCTGAGCCCCTACTGCATATATCTCAATTTAAATCTATTTGCTTTTATGAGTTTTCTTATTTAATTTCTTCAACAATCCTTTTGAGTCTCAGTGATTCTTCATATATACTGTGTATTAGCTTCTTATGGATGCTGTAACAAACTTAGTGACTAAAAAAATGAAACATATTAATTTATTCTCTTAAAGTTCTCAAGACCAGAAGTCCAAAATGAGTTTTTTCTGAAGTAAAATTAATGTTTTGGGGAAGGGTTGATTCCTTCTGGAGTCTCTAGGGGAAAATCTATTTTCTTGCTTTGTCCAACCTCTAAAGAGGCTGCCCTCAATTCTTCTTTTTTGCAGTTATAAATTTTATTTCATGCAGCTTCCCTCCTTTTTTTCATTTCAGCATATGATTTATTTGCTTAATCTCCAACAAAACTCTTAAAATTGCATTGTCTTAAATGTCCAGACATTGAATTGTGCTTCTAAAATTAACTGACATTTTATAATCTCAAGATTTTTCAAGAAAATATCATAGTAATGCTACAGTTATAACAACTCTGATTTTGCTATAAAAAATAAATAAATATTTGAAACCCCAATGCTTATTTTACTTTTCTTAAACAGAAAGCCTATATGGACAGAAATGACTAATAATAGTTCTTAACTTTGAACAAAGCCTTTTCAGAAGACAACATTGTAATCTGATTGATTTTTAAATTACCAATATTCGTACAAATCTTACACAAAATTAAGCCTTTTCAGTCACAAGACTTCTCATCTTTTCACCTGCCATCTAAAAATTAAACTCCTGTAATTCTAATAGAGTAGGTAGTTGAATCCTTTTTTTTTTTTTCACTTTTTAAAAATTGTAAACAAATTGGGTACAACTTGTTTCTCTAGTTGTACATGAAGTACAGGCATACCATTTGTGTAATCATATATTTACATAGGGTAATGATGTTTGATTCATTCTGTTATTTATTCCTCCCCCCGCCACCCTTTCCAGCCCTCTTTTCCCTCTATACAGTCCCTCCTCCCTTCATTCTTGCCTCCCTCCCACCCCCCATTATGTATCATCATATACTTATCAGCAAAAATCATTCATCATTCATCCTTTGGTTTTTTGAGATTGGCTTATCTCAGCATGATATTCTCCAAATTTCATCCATTTGCCTACAAATGACATAATTTTATTATTCTTTATGACTGAATAATATTCCATTGCATGTATATACCACAGTTTCTTTATCCATTCATCAGTTGATGGTTCCACAATCTGGATATTGTGAATTGAGCAGCTATGAACATTGATGTGGCTGCATCACTGTTGATTTTAAGTCCGTTGGGTACAGGCCAAGGAGTGGAATAGCTGGGTCAAATGGTGGTTCCATTCCAAGTTTCTAAGGAATCTCCACACTGCTTTCCAGAGTGGCTGCACTAATTTGCAACCCCACCAGCAATGTATGAGTGTACCTTTCTCCCACATTCTCACCAACACCTGTTGTTGCTTGTATTCTTGAAAATCGCCATTCTAATTGGGGTGAGATGGAATCTTAGGGTAGTTTTGATTTGCATTTATCTTATTACTAGAGATGTTGAACATTTTTTCATGTATCTGTTGATTGTTTGTAGATCCTCTTCTGTGAAGTGTCTGTTCATTTCCGTAGCTCATTTGTTGATTGGGTGATTTGTATTCTTGGTGTAGAGTTTTTTGAGTTCTTTATATATTCTGGACATTAGTGCTCTATCTGAAGTATGAGTGGCAAAGATTTTCTCCCACTCTGTAGGCTCTCTCTTCACATTGCTGATAGTTTCCTTTGCTGAAAGAAAGCTTTTTAGTTTGAATCTATCCCAGTTATTGATTCTTACTTTTATTTCTTGTGCTATGGGAGTCATGTTAAGGAATTCTGATTCTAAACCAACATTTTGAAGATTTGGACCTAGTTTTTCTTCTATAAGATGCAGGGTCTCTGGTCTGATTCCAAGGTTCTTGATCCATTTTGAGTTGAGTTTTGTGCAAAGTGAGAGATAGGGGTTTAGTTTCATTCTGCTGCATATGGTTTTCCAGTTTTCCCAGCACCATTTGTTGAACAGGCTGTCATTCCACCATTGCATGTTTTTGGTACCTTTGTCTAGTATGAGAAAACTGTATTTATCTGGGTTTGTGTCTGTGTCCTCTATTCTGTACCATTGATCTACCTGGCTATTTTGGTGCCAATACCATGCTGTTTTTGTTACTATTGCTTTGTAGTATAGTTGAAGCTCTGGTATTGCAATACCCTCCTTCACTCTTCCTGCTAATGATTGCTTTAGCTATTCTGAGTTTCTTATTCTTCCAGATGAATTTCATGATTGCTTGCTCTGTTTCTGTGAGGTATGCCATTGGGATTTTAATTGGAATAGCATTGAATCTGTATAGCACTTTTGGTAGTATGGTCATTTTGACAATATTAATTCTTCCTATCCAAGAACATGGGAGATCTTTCCATCTTCTAAGGTTTTCTTTAATTTCTTTCTTTAGTGTTCTGTAGTTCTCATTGTAGAGGTCTTTCACCTCTTTTGATTGATTCCCAAGTATTTTATTTTTTTGAAGCTATTGTGAATGGGGTAGTTTTCCTAACTTCTCTTTCTGAGGATTCATTGCTTATGTATAAAAATGCATTAGATTTATGAGCATTGATCTTATATCCTGCTACTTTACTGAATTCACTTAGGAGTTCTAAAAGTTTTCTGATGGAATTTCCTGGTTCCTCTAACTATATAATCATGTCATCAGCAAATAAGGATAGTTTGAGTTCTTCTTTTCCTATTTGTAACCCTTTAATTTCTTTGGTTTGTCTAATTGCTCTGGCTAGAGTTTCAAGGACGATGTTGAATAGAAGTGGTGAAAGAGGGCATCCCTGTCTTGCTGTCTTGTTCCAGTTTTTAGGGGAAATGCTTTCAGTTTTTCACCATTTAGAATGATATTGGCCATGGGCTTAGCATAGATGAGCTTTACAATGTTAAGGAATGTTCCCATTATTCCTATTTTTTCTAGTGTTTTGAGCATGGAGCAATTTCAAATGCTTTTTCTGCATCTATTGAAATAATTATGTGATTCTTGACTTTAAGTCTGTTGATATGGTGAATGACATTTATTGATTTCTGGATGTTAAACCAAACTTGCATCTCTAGGATAAAATCCTCTTGATAGTGGCACACTATCTTTTTAATATTTTTTATGTGACTTGCTAAAATTTTGTTGAGAATTTTTGCATCGATGTTCATTAAGGATATTGGTCTGAAATTTTCTTTCTTTGATGTGTCTCTGTCTGGTTTAAGTATCAGGGTGATATTGGTTTCATAGAATGAGTTTGGAAGCATTCCCTCCTGTAGAGACATGTTTAAGTAGCCCTAAGATAGCGGCTGGCATTGGGCCAAGAGGTGGTGCATAATTAGTGTTAATACGGTATCATCTCTCATGACCTTTTGCCTGATTAGTTAATGTCTCCTCTGCGCTAGTGGTCAACAGATGTTTCTCATTCTTTCTTGACTGGTACCGTTGCGCATGCTCCAACCTTGCTACTTAATACTATGCTGATTGGCTGCCTTAGTGTATATAAGACATTCTCTTTCTCTGGGAGGAGATTGCAGAACGGAGGACTAACGCCACACCTCTAGATTGCAGGATGGAGAACTAAGAACACACCTCTAGATAGCAGGTTGCAGGACGCAAGATGCAGGCTGCACACCATACGCCGCACGCCGCACACTGCACCTCCAAGAAGTGACTCACCTCTAAGAAGCAGACCTCTGAAACCGTAGCCTCTCTGAAAGCATAGCACCTCTAAAATTAAGCAAAGCCTCTCTTCCTCTAAGCAAAACCTCTCTTCTCTAAGCAAAGTCTCTCTTCCTCTAAGCAAGCCTCTCTTCCTCTCTAAACTAGTGAATGAGCAAACAAGCAAGAAAGCAGCCCAGAAAAAGATAATAGAAGTAGTTCGTTCCCAGTCCACCTCTGATTCCTTCCCGCAGGATTGTTGCTGCGGGCGGCAACACCCGCCTCTTCTATTTCATGGAATACTTTGAGAAGTGATGAAATGAGCTCTTCTTTAAAGGTTTTGTAGAACTCGGCTGAGAACCCATCTGGTCCTGGACTTTTCTTTGTTGGTAGGCTTCTCATGACTTCTTCTATTTCATTACTTGAAATTGATCTATTTAAATTTTGTATGTCCTCCTGATTCAGTTTAGGTAATTTATATGTCTCTAGAAACCTGTTGATGTCTTTGAGATTTTCTATTTTGTTGGAGTTTAGATTTTCAAAATAGTTTCTAATTATGTTTTGTATATCACTTGTGTCTGTTGTAGTATTTCCTTGCTCATTCCAAATTTTAGTAATTTGAGTTTTCTCTCTCCTTCTCTTTGCTAGTGTGGCTAAGGGTTTATCAATTTTGTTTATTTTTTCAAAGGACCAACTATTTATTTTGTCAATTTTTTTGATTGTTTCTTTTGTTTCAATTTCATTGATTTCAGTTCTGATTTTAACAATTTCCTGTCTTCTACTACTTTTGGTGTTGCTCTGTTCTTTTTCTAGGGCTTTGAGCTGTAGTGTTAGGTTGTTTATTTGTTGATTTTTTTCTTCTTTTATTAATGCACTCCATGAAATAAATTTTCCTCTAAGTACTGCTTTCATAGTGTCCCAAAGATTTTGATATGATGTATCTTTATTCTTGTTTACCTCTAATAATTTTTTAATTTCCCTCCTGATGTCTTCTGTCATCCATTCATCATACAATAGCGTATTATTTAATCTCCAGGTGCTGGAGTAATTTTACTCTGTCATTTATTTCTAATTTCAATCCATTATGATTTGATAGAACACAAGGTAGTAACTCTATCTTCTTATATTTGCTAACAGTGGCTTTGTGGCATAAAATATGGTCTATTTTAGAGAAGGATCCATGTGCTGCTGAGAAGAAAGTGTATTTGCTCTTTATTGGATGGTGTATTCTATCTCTGTCCTTTAAGTCTAAATTATTGATTGTGTTGTTGAGATCTATGGTTTCTTTGTTCAAGTTTTGTTTGGAAGATCTGTCCAATGGTGAAAGAGGTGTTTTAAAGTCACCTAGTATTATTGTGTTGTGGTCTATTTGATTTCTGGAATTGAGAAGGATTTGTTTGATGTACATGGATGGGCCACTATTTGGGACATAGATATTTATGATTGTTATGTCTTGCTAATTTATGCTTCCCTTAAGCAATAAGTAATGTCCTTTATCCCTTCTGACCAGCTTTAGCTTGAGGTCCACATTATCTGATATGAGGATGGATACTCTGACTTTTTTGTGAGTCCATGTGCATGGTATGATATTTCCCATTCTTTCACCTTTAGTCTGTGGGTATCTCTTTCTATAAGATGAGTTTCTTGTAGGCAGCATATTGTTGGATCTTTCTTTTTAATCCAATCTGCCAGTCTATGTTTTTGATTGATGAGTTCAGGCCATTAACGTTCAGGGTTATTATTATTATTATTTTTTTTATTGTAAACAAATGGGATACATGTTGTTTCTCTGTTTGTACATGGCGTAAAGGCATACCATTTGTGTATTCATAAATTTACATAGAGTAATGTTGTTTGATTCATTCTGTTATTTTTTCCCTTCCCCCCACCCCTCCCACCCCTCTTTACCCTCTATACAGTACTTTCTTCCTCCATACTTGCCCCCCTCCCTAACCCTAACTCTAACCCTAACATTAACCCTTCCCTCCCCCCCATTATGTGTCATCCTCCACTTATTAGCGATATCATTCGTCCTTTGGCTTTTTGAGATTGGCTTATCTCACTTAGCATGATATTCTCCAATTTCATCCATTTGCCTGCAAATGCCATAATTTTGTCATTCTTTATGGCTGAGTAATATTCCATTGTGTATATATACCACAGTTTCTTTATCCACTCATCAATTGAAGGGCATCTAGGTTGGTTCCATAGTCTGGCTATTGTGAATTGAGCAGCTATGAACATTGATATGGCTGTATCTCTGTAGTATGCTGATTTTAAGTCCTTTGGGTATAGGCCAAGGAGTGGGATAGCTGGGTCAAATGGCGGGTCCATTCCAAGTTTTCTAAGGAATCTCCACACTGCTTTCCAGAGTGGCTGCACTAATTTGCAGCCCCACCAGCAATGTATGAGTGTACCTTTCTCCCCACATCCTCGCCAACAGTTCAGGGTTATTATTGAGATATAATTTGTATTCCCTGTCATTTGGCTCATTTTTATTTTTTTGACACGACTTGGTTTCTCCTTTATTTGGCTATTCCTTTAGGGGAGTTCCTCCCTTTGCTGATTTACATTGTTGTTTTTCATCTTCTCCTCATGGAATATTTTGCTGAGAATGTTCTGCAGTGCCAGCGTTCTTTTTGTAAATTCTTTTAGCTTCTGTTTATCATGGAAGGATTTTATTTTGTTGTCAAATCGAAGGTAAGTTTGCTGGGTATAAGATTTTTGGTTGGCATCTGTTTTCTTTCAGAGCTTGAAAAATGTTCCAGGCTCTTCTAGCTTTTAGGGTCTGGTTTGAAAAATCTGCTGGTATCCGTATTGGTTCCCTCCTGAATGTAATTTGATTTTTTTTCTCTCGCAGTCTTTAAAATTCTGTCTTTATTTTGTATGTTAGGTATTTTCATAATAATGTGCCTTGGTGTGGGCCTATTGTAATTTTGTATATTTGGAGTCCTATAAGCCTCTTGTACTTGATTTTCCATTTCATTCTTCAGATGTGAGAAATTATCTGATATTATTTCATTGAATAGATTGTTCATTCTTTTTTTGTTTCTCTGTGCCTTCCTCAATCCCAATAATTCTTAAATTTGGCCTTTTCATGATATCCCATAATTCTTGTAGATTCTGTTCATGATTTCTTACCATCTTTTCTGTTTGGTCAACTTTGTTTTCAAGATTAAATATTTTGTCTTCAATTTCTGAGGTTCTGTCTTCCAGGTGTTCTATCCTATTGGTTATGCTTTCTATGGAGTTTTAAATTTGGTTTATTGTTTCCTTCATTTCAAGGATTTCTCTCTTTTTTTTTTTTTTCAGTATCTCTAACTCTTTATTGAAATGATCTTTTGCTTCCCTTTTTTGCTCTTTCAACTGTCGATTGGTGTGATCATTCAATGCCTGCATTTGCTCTTTCATCTCCTTGTTTGCTTCCCTGATCATTTTAATTATGTACATTCTGAACTCCCTTTCTGACATTTCTTCTGCCATGCTGTCATTGGATTTTATTGCTGTAGCATCTAGATTTGTTTGGGACATTTTCTTTCCTTGTTTTCTCATATTGGTCAGGTATCTACCCCTCTAGTAATGAATCTCTGAGATATTGCAGATTTCCCCTATTGACTTATAGTGTCCCTGTAGATTTCTAATAACTCACGTCCTAGCCTTCAGTAGCCTGAAGTCTTGGAGGAACTTGATAACACAGTGATCCACGAGGAAGCTGCCCCTCTAGGGTTGGTGACTTCAGGTGGGGTATATTCCTGGCTAGTGGGCAGAGGCGCCTCTACTTGTTGACCGATTGTCAGCCAAAGGGGGACTAGATTGCCAGCTGGGGCATGTCTGGTTTGGGCCTGGGTCTCTGGTTCCAAGGCCCAGTGGGAAAGCCTCGCCCGGTGGGGAAGACTCACCCAGTGGGCAGCTCTCATTGGGCAGCTCCTCTCCAAGAAGTTCCCTGGGGTCCAGAACTACCATCTGGCCAGGGAGCCTCACCCTGTGAGTGAGTCTCTTGCTGGGCAGCCCTCCTCTGTGACGCTCCCATCTGTCCCGGTTCACTGCTCCAGCGGGGAAGTCTCACCGCACAACTCTTCTCCATGAAGTTTCCTGCTTTCCGGGACTACCGCCCTGGCTGGGAGCCTCACCCAGTGGGAGAGACCTAGCAGCTCTGAGTTGGTCCCGAGTCTCTCAATACCTCCTCTTCTTTAATCCTGAGTCCTGGAGCGACATGAAATGCGGTTACCCTCTAGTCCACCATCTTGAAAAACCTGCCCTCAATTCTTGACATATCACAGTGTTTTCTCTCTCAGCCATGACATTGTTTCTCCTCTAGATCTGACGCTCTCAGTGTCACTCATTATTATAAGAACTATTTTGGTTCTATCAGGTCGTCTGAATAATCCAAGATCAATGTCTCCATTTCACAACCCCTAATTTATTCACATCTACAACGTCCATTTGCCACGTAAGTTGGCATTCACAGATTCTGAACATTAGGACATAGGTATCTCTGGGGGCCATTATTCAGCCTACTACAGACTGGTCATGTTAGAATATCCTGAGGAGGGGGTAGTTCAGTTAATAGAATTGTACCAATGTTAATTTCTCAGTTTTGATAATTGTATTAAGATTATTTAAATTGTTAACTTCTGGGATAATAGATAAGGTGTATATACAAAGTTTCTGTATGATTTTGGTAACATTTCTATAGGACTACAATTATCAGATGGTAGGGGTACAGCTCAGTGATACAGAGTATGTCTAGTATATGTGGAGCCTTGGGTTCAAACCCCAGCCCCAAAAATAAATAAATTAATTAAATATCAAAAAGACAATATAATTAAGTATATAAACCAACAATGATAAAAAAAAAAACTTTCTGGGGGTTTTAAAAGATTGTCAGAATTATAGAATCACATTCTCCAGAGACAGAGACTAAAACTCTATATTTTAGACAAGTACATGATCCTGTTTCACAGTCAGTTCTAAGAACTACTAACCTAACAATTACGTCAGTACTATTCTAAGTGTGGACCACTATCAGCAACCTCACCTGACGTCCTATTAGAAATGTACATTCTCAGGCCCTGCCATAGACCGACTAAGCACCATCTTTGGAGCACACAGCCCTGGAATTTTGTGTTTTAATAAGTTCTCCAGATGATTCTTCTGCACTTAATATTGATAAGAACTACACTGAATGGTTTTTAAATAATGAAATGTAGCTATTGAAACCTAAGGCTCAGTTCTATGAGATACTCAATATAACAGAGCTAGGATGTGCCAAAACTGGTATAAAATTCCAGGTTTTATTAGAATCTTCATCAAAATTTCATTTAATTCTGATATTTCACCTTCAGGCTTTAATGTTAATGTGTTGAAGTCCCTCATAAAATGAAAATACATTGCCCCATGTGGATATATCCTTTAAAGTGAAATGACATTCATTAACTACAGATGAATGAAGTTATTAGCAGAGATTTGAGGGAACAAGAACCAGAATAATAAGCTTAATGATCAAGACAAAACTCCAAAATCAGACCCAACCATATATTTCAAAAATTTCAGGCCAAGTAGACCTTCCTTCGGTTAATTTATTCTATTGTCTCTGTAAGTATATTTATACTTCTCAGATATAACTGCCAAAGAATAAGATTCGGAAAAAAAAATATGATTATCTTAACATTTAAAGGAATAGCCAAGAAGGCAGGTCCACATGTGCGGTGAAAGGAAGAGTCTATTCCTATTACAATTCCACTCCCTGTTTCTTGGGCTCCCGGACATTCAAAGAGCAAAAGTGAGTATTTGGTAATGTAACTCAAAGCAAAGAAAGAATAAGATACAAAGATCACAACTCAAAGTAAAGAAAGAATAAGACACAAAGATCACTCTGAGAGAATGCCCATGATGGCAGAAATCAAGCTCTGATTGTCAGACCTGGGGTCTGAACATCTTCCTCAGTACTACCCTGTGTACAAGAGATAGAACTGAATGATTGACAGCTGATGTCAGAGAAGAGGCAGGGCCCAGAGGGTGAGAGCAAAAGAGATTGAAATTTAAAACCAACCAAAAGAAGAAAAAATGTCCCCTAGTGATAGAAGAGTGGTTAACTGAGAAGACCCAGTATTGTGGGAGATGTGAGTGACCCATACTCACTGCCATCTGAAAGAACATGCAGACAAAAGGAGCAGAGCCAATTGCACATCCACCCCACCTGAGGATCCATGTGCATTGTATGATACAAATCAAACCTGATGAACTTTTAGATTTTTCTGGACCTGTGTATGCTTATCTAGTTGATGTAAGGATCTTTAATCATGAATTGATCCCCCATCCTATCCACAGCTCCGAGTAAGCAGAAAGACAGATATGGGGGTGGGGAGTCTGAAGCCCAAAGGAAGGTTTAGTTAGAAAAGAAAATCAACTTACCTAAGCCTGAGAGGACTCCATAGTTGAGCATATACCCACCATGTAGGCCACAGTGCCAGTGCATTGTCTCTCTCTGGCTCTGTATGATGTGTGAAAAGGTGGTTGTTTTAATTAGTTTTTCATTGTTTTTCATTGCTATGACCAAAAAACCTGACAAAACAACACAGAAGAAGAGAAGTTTATTTTGGCTCATGGTTGGCCATCTCCATAGCTCTGGACCTGAGCTAAGGCAGCGCATAAGAGCAGAAGTGTATGGCAGAGGAAAACAGTTCAGGACATGACAACTAGGAAGCAGAGGGAGAGAGAGAACTCCACTCGCCAGGGATAAAATGTAAACCTCAAAAGCATGCACCCAGTGACTTGCCTCCTCCAGCTACAACCTGCCTGCCTATATAGTCACTACCCAGATAATCCATGCCAGCAGATTATGCCACTGATTAGATCACACCTCATGTAATCTAATCATTAATCTCTAAACTTTCTTGCATTGCCTCACAGATTAAATTCTGGGGGACACCTCATATCTAAACCATAACAGTACTTTCAAATTCTCAGAACCCTTCATAGACTTGCTTATTTCATATCCTCATTTTTTTCAGCACATTTTTGACTATGAAGAAACCCAGTTGTTTTTTGAAGGGACAAAGATGAGGAAAATAAATCCTAGAAATGATTCTGGGCTCTGTTTGACATTGGTTCAACATTACCACCTGCAGCCTGACTAGAAAGAATTTTGAAGTGCTTTGTAAACCACTCAAGTACTCTTGCTTAGGAATGAAGGCTAAGAGCTCACAGAGTGGGAGGTAGGACGAAACATGCTCTTTCTGAGCTGTCCTGACATGCTGGCTGCCTTCCAGAATACCTGATTAAATCAGAACCTAAATTTGTCACTGACCTGTTTTCATATCTCTGGTATAGTCAGTTAATGCAAGCCCAGTATTCTGTGAATTATTTCCTGTGAGTGTGAAATTTAGGTTTAGGCTAATCTGTTTTTCATATGTGAATTTTGCAAATAGTGAACTATACTGCTAGTTATTGCTTGAAGTTGGTAATGACCCAATAATGTGGGGGCAAAAGAAGACTGGGAATGAGCCAAGAAGGAAAGCAAGATCCATTTCTATGCATGATTTCATAAACATGCTACTGCAGATTTCTGCTGAGCACATGAAAGCTAAAGAGAAATCAGAAAATCATGGAACTGGCCCCCATTCCATTCAACACTTTCAAAATGCATAGTTCTGCGCTGATAATGAACAGTAGTTCTTACCCCTGGACCATTCCAGGATCCTGTGCCTAAGAAACTCTTTGGTGAGGTGTTCAATGCCTAGAGTTCTGGAGCAGGACCTTTGAAAATAAAACACACAGCTCCTGATCTCAAAGAACATACAGTTTGGTGGAGGAAAGACAAGCAAACATATTTATAAGACAGAGTGATGAATGACACAAGCAAACATATTTATAAGACAGAGTGATGAATGACACAATGAAGGTAAGTCCTGTCTTGGAGACAGAAGATGGGCAACCAACCCAGAACTGCTTGGTGCAAGAGTAAAAGGGAGAAGGAGAGGGGAGGATCAATGACCAAATTTATTATCTATAGTCCAAGGAAGTTTTTACTTCACTTCATGTTTTCAGAAGATAACATTTGAGAATAACCCCTGGGTTTCTCACCAAAGCCTCATCCTTGAGAAAAATTGATTCTTTCTGGAGTCATAAAGAAATAAAGGGCTGATGACAACCTGGATGGAACTGAGGGACACTATGTTAAGTGAAGTCAGTCAGGCACAGAAAAAGCAATTATGTATGCTCTTATTTACATATGAAAGCTAAAGTTGATAGACTAAAGAGAACAGTGGTTATCAGAGCTTGGAAAGGGCATTGGAGAGGGAAGATGGCAAAAGGATATAGAGAGCAGGTGGATAAAAGAAATGACTTCTAGTATTGGCTTGGTAGGATAACTGTGATTGACAACGGTATTAAGTATTCCAATGTACGTAACAGTGGGTGTAGCTCAGTGTAGAATGATTGGTGTATATTGCCTATACCATATACAAGGTCCTGGGTTCATTCCCCAGTACTGGGTGAGGGACACCTAATACAGAGGATTTTGAATGTTCACAATACAAAGGAATGATACATGTCTGTGTAACAGATATGCCAATTGTCCTGATCTGATCATTAAACCTTGTATACATTTATTGAGATGTTACACTGTGCCCCATGAGTTATATACAATTACTATGTGCCAATTTAAAATACATATTATTAAAAATAGCTACAGAAAAATGAAAACAACTTAAAATAAATCTGATTTATAATTCATCCCCCCAAAATTTTTAAACATCTTGAGATGTTTAAAATTCTATTACTACTATGTGACATTTAAACATGTGATAGATCTGTAGATCTGTATGTTTAGCAATATGACTATAGTTAACAATATTATATTGTATACTTGAAATTTGCTAAGAAGATAGACCTTAAGTGCTCTCACCACAAACATCTAAAAAAGAAAAGAAAATCTTAACTATTATGGAGTGATAGATATGTTAGATGTTTGGAGTTATTATTTCATAGTGTTTACATATAGTAAAACATCATATTATGCACCTAAAATATACACAAGATTTATTTGTCAATTATACCTCAATAAAGCTATGAAAAATGAAAAAAAAGGGGTAATGACAATGGATGCCTTTCTCAAATGAGTAGAATTTTCTAAGGCACTTCACACACATCATCAAACACCAGAGGAAAAATCACTTAGAACATTGAGACTATCTGAACCGATTTCTTCTCTTCAGAGCCTCCTGCTACCCTGTGTTGCCTAGCTTCCCTCCATATCTAGCAAGGTCCCTGGCTCTGGGTGGCATTCATATTCATGATTCCTCCCATACCTCTTGCTTGCATGGTACTGCCCAGATCCTACCTGTCTCTCCTGAATGTCTAGTCACAGGCTCAGAACCAGCCCACTGACTCCACTGCAATCCACCAGTGCTGTCAGATATATTTGCAAAATGAAGCCCCTATCAGGTAAATCCTCAGCTCAGTAACTTTCTCCATGAAAGAGCTTCCTGAATCTCTGGACCTGGTTGTACCATAAGCACGAGCCAAAAAGAGTTCTAGACTGTTTTCTTGTAAAGACCGACTCCAATGCCTTTCTTTGTTTTGGTTGGTACTGCTTTTTTCCTTTATTTTTTAATGTTATACGTGTATACAGTAAATATTTAAACAATATGCATATAAGGTTAAAAAAAAGATGTCTCCTTTCATCACTGATTCTTTCCTCACTTTTGCAGAAGGAATAATGGTATCAGTTCTAGAAATATTCACTGCATCAGTAAGCATATCTCTGCATACATATGTCCCCTCATTTTCAACACACTATGTACACCCTTCTGCAGTTGACTTTTGTCACCTGATGTCTTAGAGATTGTTTTACATCACTGTATATATAGTTCTTTCTCATTCTTCTTAGCAGCTATATAATATTCCATTATAAAATTTATCATACTTTAACCAGCATACTACTAACAATTTGATAAGTCCAGTCTTTTTGCAACTAAAATGATGTTAAACTACATTTTAACTCCAGCCAGAGATGATTTTACAGTAAAGCTAATGATTCTCAAATATGAGAGTCCCTCATTTGCATGGGCCCATTTTCCCATAAAGAGGGAACCATACAACTATATGTGCTTCAAGAGCAAAGGAACTTGGATTAACACCTGGAGACAGTATAAATTTTCTGTTACAACAAAATCACTGTGTGTGTATTTTGCATTTTGGGTGATGTTACTGGATTCCAAAATCAAGTCTGTAATCCAGGCTAATGAAAACTCTAGCTCCTTAGAATTTCCATGGCCTTCAGTTGACACTCCTGGCAGGAATATGTACCTTTATGTTTTATATTAGTTATTTAGGTATTTGTCCTACCTTCCTCCTGGATCTATAAGCACCTTGAAAACAGTGTGTGAGCCTTCAGTTACCATCTTCTATCCAGTGCCAAGCAAAGCTTTCATATGTCAGGCATTCAAATATTTGTTGAATTTGCTCGAATTCATTTTGATATGATGAATATATAATCAAAATCAGCTAATAAAATACTTATTGAGTACCTAAATAAACCACTTATACATCCTCTGAAGTACAATTTGAATTTGGATTCTACTCATGAGATACCATCACTGACAACTCTGAAAGTTTAATGACTGTTCTTTCTATCATTAAAATCATGTAAAAATAGTATAGCACAGTAGCCTAAGGCCAAAGACCTACACAGTTTTACCTAATATGTTCTCTTCCCATCTTTGCCAGTTAATATTAAGCCACTGATATTATAGTCTAAATATAGCCTTGAAATGAAACTGAATTTACAATTATTAAAAAGATTCAACATTTTATTGAAGCCTCATTATCTTTAATAAGGAAACTATGACTTTGTCAAATTTCACTTATCAGATATAGTTGGATCTTTACAAATGCAGTAGAGTTACTAGAAAAATCTTCAGTTTGTATGCATTGTTTGCTAGTTAATGCAGAGGACTCAAGTTAAGGTGACCAGAGTTCATAGGTGTTAAATTAAATGAGATACATAATTTCCCATTTAAACAATATGAAATTTAACAGTGTTGGAAACCTGTTAAGTGTAGGGGATCCCAGAACTCCTAATAAGCACTGTAATATGTTAATCTTGGCCTCATGACACCCACCTGATATTCACTTGATTCCAACTCCACTGGTCCTTTCCTGCTTACTAATTCTCTACTCCCTGTCTCTCATTCTACTCAGTATTTCTCTGACTTTGATATGCATCACCTGGTAAGTCTGTTAAAAATACAGTTCCCAAGTCCCATCCTTACAGTGATTTCTCTAGATCATGCAATTAAAAAATATGATTCCTATATCATAGCTTTGACATCACCTAGGAAAATGGCAAGCTCAGTCCCCTCCCCAATCCTACTAAATTAGAATATGTATGTTAAACAACATCCCTAGGAAATTCATATGCAAAATCAAGTTGGAGACTGCACTGAATTATATCCCTCTTTCTTCCACCTCCTTTCAGTTTTTGTCCTTGATTCTGAATCCTTGTGTCTACTAATCATTCCTTCAATCACCCCCTTTTGCTAATATTTTTGTTGTGCACTATGCTTGAAATATACAAGGGCCTTGAGGCAAGAGAAGTTGCTACCACAAGGAGTTTATGTCATCTTCAGAAAGACAATTAGTAAAATCAGCAGGTGAAATAAAATAGGTAATGTCTGGGATAGGTTAAAAAAGAAACACAGAATGAGAATTAGGTAGATACTGTTAGTATTTCTAAGCATTTCAAAAAAGGGAAATTCACTCTGTACTAGAGTTGAGGTAGACCGGTCAAGGGCTATTGCCTGGGAGCAGGAATAAATTCCTAATTGTGAGTTTGTTTCTATATGCCACCCTTATCCTATGAAGGAAAATGATATGTAGGAAATTCTTGTGTGGTCAGCAGAGCAACAAATCAATACAGGAAATATCCATCTCAGGTACTCAGCATAGCACTCCTGAAGACAGGCATGAAAATTCCCTATTTACAGATGAGAAAACCAAGGTTCAGAAATTATGTGCCCAGAACTGCCAGAGATCAGACTTAAGCTGAAATCTTTCTGACTCTCTGCTTTTTCTATACAAACTAGAATAATTACTTACTTTGTCTGATACAGACAACACACCCTAATATGATAAAATCGTATTTAAAATTTCATCCTGGTCACAGATACCTAGGAATGTATAAAGTTTACAGAATAATGAGAATGTCAATCTACTTCCTTGCTTAAATTAAAGAAAAATAAAAAACAACTCCTCCAACATAAAGTCAGCAGTCAAATTTCTGAACTCACAGGAGCTCAGCAAAGTAGGTCTTGCTGAATTAAGTGTGCCTTTAATTGGTGTTTGGGTTGAATGTCCTTTTGCATCAAACCGATCCACAATAGCTGCCATTAACAGGGAGCTTGTTTTCCAACTGAGTGAACAGAATTGGGTGAGGTTGTAAAGTTTGGTTGTTCCATTTTCCATGTTGCTGCATTGTGTGAAGTTAATGGGTCAGAAGTAATCTATGTGGACAGGCCAAAATATTTCCAGCAACAAAATCCAGAAATATTTTGGTTGGCCAAAGCAAACACAACCTGGGATGCGTTTAAATCATGAGCCGCCTTCCTTTCCAATTCTCTCACCCCAGGATTCAGGCATAACAGTGCCACCCTGAGCACTAAGCGCATGTTTTAATTGTGTTTTGACACACACCGAGTGCACTGTGAGCCACTGCAATATAGCAATCTAACAGTATAAAGTAGCTCTTCCCTTTGCCCAGTATTTATCAATTTTTTTTCTGGATAATGAACTAATCATATTGAAAGTCATGTTTTACTTCAATAATCTGTAACTAACATCTTTTGAATACTTATTTTATGCCAGACAATGGGTTAATCACTTCATATAATTATACTAATTAATCCTCAAATACTCCATTTTAGAAAGAAGGAAATGAAGCATCAAAAATTTGAATAATTTCAACAAGATTTCATCCGTGAGTAGGGGAGTTAGAATTTAAATGAGCAACCTACTTTAAAGCCACCTACAAAGAGTGCCTTTTCTGCTCACATTAATGAAGATTTTCATATTTAACAATTTGAGTCTCTATCTCAGCACCATCTTTGTTTCCTCTACAAAATTTTGCCACGCATCATTTTCTTTTACTTTTTGTCGGTTTTGTTTATTGGAATGGAAGTTTCCTAAGAGAAGGTTTTATGAATATGCTTATAATTGTATTCTCAGCAAAAATAAATGTTTCTAGAACGAAAAAAAGAATGTAAATGAGCAAGAAGTCAAACTTGAGAAGCCAAGCCTGAGAGTCACTGCACTTTCCTACTGGACATCAGTACCAGTATGAACCAGTACCTACCTCCTAGTTCAAACCTGGAACCCAGCAGGTTCTAAGATTGCAATCCACGTTTTAGAGTTGCTTACCCCAGTCCTCCAAACTGAATCTTCTGCCAGCTCTGTTCAGGTCATTTCTTATGAAAGATTCAGTCTAAAGACTGTCCCAAATCTCATATTCATTCATTGATTCATTCATTCATACCCTTCCCTCCCATCCCCCACAATTCTGTAGATGGGTGCTTCTGATTACCTGGTGATCCATATGAATCTTGCTCTGAGTTTCCTACTCACAGAGAACTTTCAGCCTACCAAGTACACTAGCCCTCTAGAAGTCATAGCACAAAGAACTGGTAGCAACACCATCCCAGAATGAAATAACCACAGGTTTTTACTGCTGGAAGGGAAGTTAAGAGTGATGGTGTACCTATGATCACCCAGGTGGTGACGGGCAACAAGGAAACAAAGGCCAACATCTCCTGACACCATTTTTTATTAAAACCAGACTGAACTTGGCTATGCATTAAGACATTGATGTATTTCTTTCTCTGCTTATTTTAGTACAACAAAATGTGAGGAAGAGATTGATGAGCACTATGTAAGGATCAGAAGACAATGGAAAAAGAAGAAAAAAGGAGAGATAAGCACAACCACCACCTCTCCACTGGCAGGAAATGGGGAAGAAAAAACACCTTTGACTACTCCTGGAAAACTCATCCAGCTCTCACACTGTAAAAAGGCATTCCTCAGCCAGCCACTCTTCAGCAGTCATCTCTATCACAGGATAACTGCTATACCTAGCACAGGAATAAATAATGTGCAGTGAGCCCTCCACCCAGCCTTCTCTTTCCTAGACCAGCTTGTCAAATTGAGTTTTATTAAGCATCTATTTACTAACAAGTTTGATTAGTAATCTTATTACCCATATCAGTATATAGAATTGCTTTAGAATAATTGATATTCAAAGTAATAATTGTCCAAATTCAAATAATGTTGAAAAGAATATATTTAGTTGCCCAAGATTTTTTTTGTAATGAACTACTTTTGTTTTGTTTTATTTTGTTTTATGAATGTTGATTCCTATAACATATCTCTGGGAATAATAACTCTTATCAACTCTACCTTCCCAATTTTTTGCTTCTGATTTGTCTTGGCTCAAATGTTACTGATCTTGATTATTCATTTCATAATGCCTCACCTCTGTTTGATTATTGTCAAGTTTCTAATGTGGGTTATACGACGGCCTACCTCAGGGGAGGGAGGGAGGAAGAAACAGAGGAAGACAGAGTGGGGAGAAAATAAAGAGATGTCTGAGTACCAGAGGGGAGCTTAGTTTTCTGGATGCTGGGTTCCTCACTCTCTATTACCTACCTGGGCCAAGTCCCCACTTCTCTAGTGCCATCTCCCTCTTGGCGAGGCTTTAGAGAGCAGTTGCACAGCTTTGTTACTTTGAAGTGATTTCCCACATTCATAAAACCTATGCTTTCTAGACCTCCTTTCAATTTGAATATTCTATGATTGAAATGACTAAATTATTCAGGGTTCTCCAGAGAAACAACCAATAGAGGATGTGTTTTTATTTATGTGTGTGAGTGTGTGTGTGTGTGTGTGTGTGTGTGTGTGTGTGTGTATGCAGCTCATTTTAATCCTAAAAAATGTTATCACTTAGTATTTATCAATACCACTTTAAAAATGAGAAAACTGATGCTCCAAGCCTCAGTTTAGCAGAAATCTTCCAAGGCTTCTCAGTGAGAAAATGGCAAAAGCCTGCACTCTGCTCCATCCCATGCTATTTCCTGGTGCAAGACTTCTTTGTATGAAATACTCAACTTCATTATCTCATCTTCCCCTTCTTTAAAATAGAGGAATTTGCAGTTTAGCAAGTCCCTAAGCAACTTGATGAGATCCTGTCTCAAAATACAATAAAAAAGGACTGGGAGTATGGCTCAGTGGTTAAGCACCACTGGGTTCAATCCCTGGTAAAATAAAAAAATAAAATAAAAAAAAAAGAGAGAGAAATTGTCCAGCGCTAATTGCTTTCTGAAATTTCATTAAGGATTAAACACAAGTACATCTAACAGCATCTTGATTTCCACAGCTACCTATGATCCTCACAGCACATTCACCTGGTTTTTCCCACAGTGTAAACATATGGCACTATTTACCAAACCAGGTAGATGAGCTTGGACTTTGTGATAGGAAATGCTCCAGTTTTCAGAGAAGTATGTCTTGAGATCACATAGGATTACAGTTTTCATTTCTGTTTGCTGGGATAATGGAAGAAATTCAGCTAACATTCAAGACTCTTTAAAACTCGTTAATATAAAATTAGCATAGGTAAGTGTTTACCACAAATCTGGCATTGAGCTAAGCTCTTTCCATGCCTTCTCTCCTCAAAGTCTGACAAAAACTTACAATGTAGGTGTCACTGACAGTGGTTGAGGTAGAATTTCAGTCCAAGCAACTGGAATGAAAACCTGTGCTTTCCAACATTATCCTTTACCAATTCCTAGGACTGATATTGTTGTTAGGACCTGGGAAAATATCATGGAACTTCAGCACACATATGAAAGGTAAAATTCCTTTATGTATAAACCACAATGAATATTAATTAAGAATTAGGTTCATCAAGCTGTAGCTTCAGTTTTGTTTGAAAGGTTAACAATGTTGTCTTCAGAAAATACTTGCCATTAATTTTAGCTTTCATTTTTTTCACTGGAAAAGACATAGTGCATATAATTAGCATTTTATTATTCCTTCTTTGATATTCTTAAGCACCAAGTTATTCTAGTATTTTTTTAAGAAAATCAGAAAAATTTCCCTTTTTATTTCATTGACTAATGTTTTTCTACCTGGATATAGAAAGTCTGGATTTAATAAATTATTCTTGGTTTGAATTCAGGCAATGATGGAGGCCAGATGTAGTTTTCATTGGGAAAAAAAAATTAAAGATGCTGCCTAACTTGCCATATTCAACTTCCGAGAATCTTTGTTATCCTGAAGAATTCAAACATCAATTAGAGGAGTCTTGAGTTTGTGTAAAAGAGGAGAAAAAGATGATATGTATTTGACAATCTTGTCTGATGTTTTATACCATATTTTTACTGTCCTTTGTGTGTTTAGATATATGTAGACATGTGAGGTATGCACAGAAGTGCATGTGTACATTGTCATACATCAATTCACAATAGGAATACATTAGGTGATTTTGTCATGGTGCAAACATCTTAGAGTGTGTGACACAGCCTAGAAGGTGTAGCCTACAACACGCTGGGCTATATAGCAGGGTCTGTCGCCCTAGGCCACAATCCCAGCGTGCTATTATACTAAATGCTAAGTGTTCTCTACCTAAACATAGAAAAGACACAGTTAAAAAATGGTACACCTGTGTAGGACATTGACCATGAGCAGAACTTGCGGGACAGAAGTTGCTCTGGGGGAGTTCTGAAGGCTTGGGACATTACTATGCCCCATTGGCTTTATAAACATAGTACTCTTGGTCTGCAATAAATTTATTTTTAAAATATTTTTCAATAACAAGTCTACCTTAACCTACAATAAGTCTCTCACTTGATGAATTTTTTTTAAAAACTTTTTGACTCTATGATAACATTTAGCTTAAAACACAAACACACCGTACAGCAATATTTTCTTTCTTTAAATCCTTATTCTATAAGTTTTTTTCTATTTAAAACAGTTTTTTTGCTTTTTTGTTTTCATTTTCAACCTTTTTCTTAAAAACTAAGACAAATACATACACATCACCCTAGACCTATTCAGGGTCAGAATCATCAATATCACTAGAAGGTCTTCGGAGTGCTATAGCGTGTAGCTGGAATGTTCCTCAAATGTCCCCTTAAGGTGTTGAAGTCTTGATCCGCAGACATAGTGGCATTAAGAGGTGGTAGAACCTATAGGAGGTGGGGCCTAATGGGAAGAAGTAAGGTCATCAGGTGGTGTGACCTCAGAGGAGATATTGCAACCCTCATGCCTTTCTCACTCTTTGCTTCCCAGTCACTATGAGTGGAAAGGCCTTCTCTGCCACACACTCCCACTGTGATCTACCACAGGCCCAAATGACCATGGACTGAAACCTCTGAAAGTGAACCTTTTCCCTTAGTAAGATGATTATCTCAAGGTTTTGTCACAGTGATGAAAAGCTGACTAACACAAGGGGCAATAACATGTGTGGAGCTGTCAACTCCTATGATAGCAATGCTTTCCTCTGGACTAACTTCTGGAAGACCCATCTGAGACTGTTTTACACTTAACTTTTTTTTCCAATAAGTAAAAGGAGTACACTCTGAAATAATAATAAAATGTATAGTGTTGGGGGCTGTGCCATGTTGACCGCACCAGGGCGGCGCCTGATCACATCTGCAGCGAGGAGGTTAATTGACATAAACACACTCAGGTGATTTATCATCCACGCATACAATGTATGCGCATGTGTCCTCGAGCACTCCTAATTGTGCCTGCTCTGACATCTAGCCTCTTGCTAATCTTTGCGTAAGAGGCGTGGCCCTGCTCTCCGCCTCCTGGAGGTGATATAAGTGTAGGCAGAGCGAGACAGCGAAACTCAGCAAAAACATGGGGCAGCAGCTAGTAGAAAGAAACGCAGCAGCAATTAGCAAAAAGAAGAGACACAGCAGCTAGTAGGGAACAGCAGCAGCTAACAGAAGACACAGCAGCTAGCAGAAAGCAGCGTAAGGCAGATCGCAGAGCGGAGAACTGAGACACATCAGTAAAGCACCTTGGGTAGACGCACCCTTAGTTCGCAGGATGCAGGACGCACCAGTAAGAAGTAGCAGAAAACTAAGAAGACATAGATATCTCTGAAAGCAAAGTCTGTCTCTCTCTGTCTCTCTGTCTCTGTCTCTCTCTCTCTCTCCTCTCAAAGCAAGTAAGCCTCATTTCCTCTATCCTCTATAAACAAACAAGCAAGAAAGCAGTGCACTAAAGAGAAATATAGAAGTAGCTCAGTTTCCAGTCCACCACCCATAAGACCCGTGCAAATTGTTGCTGCAAGCGGTGACAAATATCCACGGATTTTGTACCTCAAAGAGCCAGCGACAGTATAGAACAGTAAATACATAAGCAAATAAGACTCATTTATCACCATCATCAAGTATCATGTGCTCTGTATGATTTTATGTGCTATATTTTATATGGCTGGCAGTGAGGTTTATTTACAGCAGCGTCACCTCAAACACTACATCACACTATAATGTGGCAACAGCTATAACTTCACTAGGCAATAGGAATTTTTCAACTCTATTATGATTTCACAGGACCACTATCAAACATGCAATCACTAACTAAAACATGACTCCATGCTGCATGACTATGTATTTCAATTTCCTTTATCTGGAGTGTCTCTACCATTTGAAAAGAACATGTCTTTCTTTTTTTCAAAATTTAGTGAAACTAATGCAAAGAAATAGGTTATAAGCTGATTATTAAAAGGAAGAGTATGTGATAAGTCCTCAAGAAATTATCTAAAATCTAGTGCAGATTTTTCTGTGGGAATCATTTTCTTTACAGTAAACAGAATAGAGAACAGCACAGTTTAAAGGCCCAACAATCCACCTTTTTAATGGTACTAGAGGGAAACACCAGATGTGGTAACTAGATTTTCTAAAATTGCTTTTACAAAAATCAGTATTTGCTTTTGGGTTTGTTACGCTAAATAATATTGCCGTTTTTAAAAAAAGAACGATATTCAAAACTCTAATTTTGAAAATATTCATTAAACTCAGGAGTGAATATGAAAAGGAACAAGGATTCAGAGGTGGGAGATATTAATTCAGACTTAAAGGACAGAGCCAGTGTAGCATTCCTCCTGCTGCGATGTCTTTTAGATATAGCTTGGAATTCATATAAGCTCTCAAATTCTCATTGAATTTTATAACATTAAGATGATATTCAAATGTGGCAGGAAAAACAAATGTAATTGGGTGTCTGTTGTGGGTGAGGAGAAGGGGGGTGTGTTTAATCAACTCAACACTAGATGGCTCTAGTTACAAAACCAATGCATTTTTGAAAGCCTAAAACCCTGGACTCTGCCATTCTGAGAACAGATGGATTCTAATCCACTGATTCAAATTCTGCATCTTCCAAAGTCTTGCAGGCATTAAGAATAGCATTGAGCATTTATGTTTGAAATGTTATAAATCGCCAAAAGAGCAGGCATAAATCCTAGAAGTCCACTTTACAGATAAAAACAAGAATTTGCACTGGCAACATGAAGAATATAGATTTAATTTGCTCTCTAAATATTCCACTCTATACTTGTATAGTACTCTATTATTTTTAAGTTACTTTCAAATTTATCAATTCGCTTGACCCTCTCAATAATGAAGGAAGATAAGGGAGGTAGATAATTTCCTCATTCCAGTGCACTGAGACTCAGGCAAGGGATAGAGACTTGCTCAAGGTTGGGTATACAGCCCAACGTTCTGACTCCTGGGTCAGTGTTCTTTTCTACACAATAAGCATGGAAAGGAACTGGATTTTTGCCCTTCAGTGTGTTTCTGAAATGACACTTTTATCCTTTAGCAGCTCCCTTCTAGTTAATTACATACCTCCACCTACCTATCAAACATTCAAAAACTAAATCTTGAATTCTTAGAAAGATTAAAACCAATGAAGAAATATTTTATTGAGGTGGGAGAAAAAGAATTACCAACCATGTATACTTGATAATCTTCAGTTTGGGATTATATTTATGACTTTTAAAAGGTTTATGTTATGTCTTTGGTTTTGGGTTATATTTTAGGTTTTTAAAAGCCTTATGTTGTGAATGAAAAATCAGTGATTTTTACCTAAATAATCATCTGATAGTCTAAGCAGGATAAAAACCATGATCCAAATAATTCATATGTGACTGATTAACAATTGCTGCCATGTAAGGAGCACTTCAGAAGCCTCTTCCTTTTTGGAGTATTTCCACCTCAACAAAGGGTACCACCATCAGCTAATGCTGTACCCAGCAATTTGGGAGGCATTCTTCAGATGTCACTCTCCCTCAGTTCCCACTTCTCCTGATGGATTTACCTCCTTTCTGTGTTAGTCAACTTTTCATCACTGTGACCCTAATACATGACAAGAACAACTTAGAGGAGAAAAATGTTATTTGGGGCTCACAGTTTCAGCAGTTCAGTTCATGGTTGGTCAACTCCAGCTCTGGGCCTGAGTGAGGCAGAACATCATGGTGGAAGGACATGGTAGAGAAAAACTGCCCAGCTCATGGCATTCTGGAAGCAGAATAAACAAGCAAGGAGCCACTAGGAATAAAACATAAACCTCCAGGACATACCCCCATGAACCACTTCCTCCAGCATACTCCACCTGCCTACAGTTATCATCTATTCAAATTATTAATCCATCAAATGGATTAATCCACCAATTAGGTGTCAACTCTCATAATCTCATCTGTTTACTTATGAACATTCCTGCATGGCCACATGAGCTCTTCAGGGGACATATCATAGCCAAATCGTAATATTCCTCTTCGTTTGACCAAAACTCATCTACTTTCCTTCTCTCCCCAGAACCACCTTCATCTTCACCTCCATCACCTGCCACCTTCGTTCTCACTGGTCTTTGATACTTTCCTTTCTGAAATCCAAATCATAAAGTCTTATTTGAATAAATAGATGAATAAAATAATTATAAGATGGAGGGATAGGTAGGCAGGCAATGTTATCCCTCAGCAATTTATTCTTCACTCTATACCCAGAATACACACAAATGGATTATGTGAATCCCCATCTTCAAATCCTTTAGTGACTTTTCCTTGTCCTGAAATAACATGGGAAATCTGTAGCATCCTCATGCATGGCCAGTAATTTATGATTTGATCATGACTCTGCCACCTACTCCAGTTACTTTCCTCCTCTTTTCCTTTTACTACTCATGATGACCTTCTATTAATTACCTGAATGTGCCATGCCCATTCAAATTCAGGGCATCCACATGTGCTGTTTCCACCAGCTACCTCCAACCCTACCCCCCATCCTTTAAGTCTCAGTGCAAATATCTTGAATTCTAGAACATTCTCCTCATCTACCTCCTAGTCTACCCAGCCTTACCCAATTAGATAATGCCTGTGTTTTATGCTCGGTTTGGCATCCTGTACTTCTCCTTCATAGTATGTAATACAATGATACTGAGTATATCACTGGGTTATTTGTTTCATATACCTTCTATCTACTTAGTTAACCACCGAATCCCTAAAGACTACTGCAGTATATTGCAAACTTTAAACATTGTGATCAATGATTTAAAAAAATAAAATTTACAATATACACAAGTACACAGGTATTTGAAAAAAAAAATCTCATGAACAATACCCTTTCTAAGTGCAATTCACTTGGTGTTTTCTATTCTATTTTAAATACATTTATATAACCCACTTTATTGATCATACAGTCTACTAATAGACTCAACACTCATTTTAAATAATCATCCACCTAACAAAACTCTTAGTAGAAAGTAGGTCTTCAGTACTTGTTTAGAGAATAAACTAACAGGAAATTAATACATAATAGACACTACCTAACTGTGTTTATTTTACAAAGTTAAAAAAAAAAAAAAGCCCTGGACTGAGAATGTGGCTCAGTGGTAGAGGTTTTTCCTGGCATGCCTGAGGCCTTGGGTTCAATTCCTAGTGCTGCAAAAAAACAAAAACAAAACCAACAACAAAAAAGTCTTGCCATCCTTAGTACACTCCCTGTTTCTTGTCCCAGGGTCACAGATTTTCACCTAAATAGCCCTCAGAAAAAGAGAGGTTGATCTTTCCATCATTTTGCACTTTATTTCCAGTCAACACATCCTTGTGCCTGTAAAACAAATGCTTTACCTAACAATGCCACCAAATTCATTATGACATAGGCTCCTATGAGCTGTGGTTCAATGTGACTATAATCCTGACCCATTGAAAGTCAGAACCTACCAAATAAGAAACTATTGTTTTTTTATAACTAATTTTTATGGACTGAATTTTTGCATCACCACTAAAATTCATATTTTGAATCCCTAATCCTCATGTTAGATGAATTTGTGAGGGTGGGGCCCTGGTTAGGATTAGTCCCATTACTGAAAAACAAGACTCTGAATTTCTCTTCCTGCATTCATGTACCTAGGCAGGTCATGTGAGGATAAAACCAAAAATGTGGCCCTACTGGTACCCTAATTTTGAACTTCCAGCCCTCCATAACTATGAGAAATAGCTGTCTGTTTTTGAGGCCACCAGTGTGTGGTAGTCATTTATAGCAACCTGAACTAAGATACTAACTAAAACTAATAGCCCTGAGAATAGGTCAACTTAGACTTCTCAACTTTATGATAAAGTAAAAGTGATATGCATTCATTAGAAATTGTACTTTGAATTTTGAAATCTTGATCTTTTCCTGGGCTCATGATTTGCCATAACATAGTCTCTCATGATGCTGGGCAGTGGCAGTGAACCACAGCTCCCCATCAGCCATGCAATCAGGAGGGAAAAACTGCCACTCCATATTGTACTATTGTACTGGGCTATGATGTTCTGCAGGTTAGGTATATTAATGCAAAATCCACTTAGGGTATTTGCAACTTACAATGTGTTTACTGGGAAGCAACCCAATGTAATTCAAGGAGCCTCTGTAGAGCTCACTATTTTACCTGTTATATTTTGCAGTTTCTATCAGATACCTAAAAGTTCCAACTTTCCCTTTTTTCCCTCTTCATTTACCACTATCAAGGCAACCAACCATACGTACAAAGCAATAAAGGAAACCCTACCAGGAATGTCAATCTTAACATATCAATCAATAAATCTGTCAGGCCAGGCAAACTGAAAATAAAAATTCCCCATTTATGTATGATCTATCAAAATGTGTAAATGCATTCTACTGTCATGTACAACCAATTAGAACAAATAAAATTAATAATTTTTTTTAAAAAAAGAATTCCCCATTCATTTGAGAATACTTCAAACCTAGACTGAGCTTTCCCTGAAAAAAACCAAGATTGCTTGGTGAAGGGATCTACTCTGAGACGGTAGAAGGATGTGTCCCTCATAACTGTTTGGCCTGGTGGGACATGAAGGCTTCCCTAGCTATCACTTCAAGAACACAATTATAGGGCAAGACAATTAATCCAGGGGTGCTTTTGTTAAACCCTGATATGCATCACTTTGGGAAAAGTTTAGGTAAATCAAGTTTTTCTCATGTTTGAGAACTGAAAACTCTCGGCAGAACCAGCATTCTTTTATCTCCACTCTGTGTAATCATAGATGTGCTTAACTGGAGCATCTTCCTCTGTCTGTATCACAGAAAAATTGCTGGTTCTGTGTTTTTCTGTAAACACAAATGTTCTCTTAATAGTTGGTTCCTAGAAGATTAAACTCCTTTTACTAGAAATGAAGCCAAGAGAGATGATCTTCTAATTCTACTTTTGGAGCCTGTGGTTTACAACCCTTAAACCAAAATTTATTCAAAATAAATTTTGAAGGGTTCAGTTTGTTCTTTTTTAAGTGGCCTTTTACCCTTCAGACTGAAGTTCTTACCAGAGAATTAGAATGTAGAGTATGTATCTTTAAAATACGATTTCTCTACTCCTTAAGAAACACACGTACCACTGAGATTTCAGCAATAAACAATAGCATCACCCACATCCCCAGTGTGCAGTTAATTGTTATGCTTTCTCAGAGATGGATCCCTCTCAAAATCTGAATGAGCAGCTTGCATAAAAGGAAGTACATTTTCCTCAACCTGATCTGGCCTTTATCTGTCCACTTGGTTACATAAATGCTTTGTGTATTTTCTGTTTGTAAGCCAACATTTATCCACATACTTGACCTAAAACACCACACTTCACCCATGTAATACAGTGATAGAAAAACGATAAAACAAAGGCATATTCTCCTAAATTGCCTTGGCCTTAATATCACTTTGGCATAGCAAAAAACAAGGGAACTCAGATGAAGTAAAATTTAGTTACCCAAATTGCAGTGAGTTCTACTTTTTAAATATTTAAGTCAGTAAAATAGCTTCAAAGGAATATTCATCCCAATGAATACATTTCAGTATTGCAAACAAGAAGGAAGAATAATTTTGTATATTCCATTTGGGTTGTAGTGACCCAATTATCTGGTCAAAGGGCTGCATGGATGCAAGAGACAGGGTGAGTTAAAGTTTAACTCCCAGGAATTGTAAACCAAACCTAAAGCCACTGAACCTTTGGAGTTTGATATGATGATTAGAACATAACCGGAGTGACACGTTGAATTCGCCATAATCAAGGAACCTTTTCCGGGTGGGGATCTCTGAAATTACTCAGGTATGGTCCATGTGTTTTGCTTTCTCTATTCAATTCTGAAACTGCATTGTGGTACTACTGAGAATGCATGAAAACAACTTTTACCCTCTTCTATTCCTGAACCTAATCAGGCAATAGTCAGTCCGGTTTGCTTTTACAGTAACGAAAAGAACTGAAAACAAAGAAATATACTGGAATGATCACATAATCTCAAAAGGATGGCTGCCATGTTTTGCTCCTAAATTTAAAACAAAAGTAGATCAGGACTGTGGGTTCAAGAGTGGGACTAATGCTCTGAGAAGTTTATTTAGCTAGCCAGACATCATGGAGAGTTGGGGTGGTGGTGTACTGCCTGTCCTGATCCACCCACCCTGGAAACAGAAATGTAGTTAACAGGAGAAATAATAGTAACATTCCTGGCAGATTCGGGGTTCTCTATATGGGTCATAATTCCTATCATAGTTTTAGACTTAATACATTCAATTATCTCCTTCACTACCACCACCATAAAAAAAAGAAAAAAGAAAAAAGAAAACCTTGTGGTGAATTCTTGCTATTTCCTCTGCCATTATCCTGCTGACCAAAAGAATGCCCTAAGCTATTTGCTTTTGATTCTAGCAAAAAAGAAAACAAAAACAGTTATGGAAAACTACTGACATTTAGTGTGTTAAATCTCAACCTTGGAATGGCTAATTATTAGATAGTTTCCACAGTTTGGACAACTGTACTGTGGTGGATATATTTTTATGTTATCATTTTTGTCGACTCCCAAAAAGATGATTCACAACCAGAATGCAGTGTGTTCTGAAGAAAGAAATCAATCAAGGCATTTAACAGGAATATTTCATTCCTACAGGAAATCTCCTAAACTCTCTGATTGAAACACTTATTTTGTGACTAACCAAACTAAGTTCCAAGGATGAGTTTTCTTTACTATAGGAATTCTCAGATGTACATTGTTTATCTTTAAGAAAATGAAGAATGCAGTATTATTTGAATATTGTATAGGATTAATGCTTTGCAAAATATACACTGTTGAGTTCCACTCCATTTATAACTTAGGAGCATCAAAATTGTGTTGCATTGGTCTGAAGTATTCTTTATATTATGCTGGAATGCACAGTGGGAGGATAGATCTGGAAAAAGAAGTGAAATCACTTACTTGTCAAAGCAGTGGGACTTTCTCCAGTTAAATACAGAGCAATAAACAAATGACTTACAGGGGTCATTCTTAAGGATGTTTCTGGAATAACATTGATACTACCCATTTTAGACAATTTGTACATTTTACTGCTCCAATTATTATTTATCAAGTGTAAGGGAAGTGAGAGAATAGTTGGCAAGAAAAAGAAGTTGTTATGGGCAAACATTATGACACAATAGATATAAAAATCACTGACTACTTTATCATTTCCAGCAGAGCTAAGAGCAAGTCAGTCTTGCAGTATTTCAAATATGAAGATATCCTACACTGTATTCAATGGTTAATAAGTCAAGTAAGTTGAGGATATGATTTTAAAGTGCCTTCGTACTATATGAGTCTTTAAGTACCATAATATGGTGCTTAATTAAGCACCATATTGTTAAATGCAGTTCACACATTTATCTCATGTTATTTTTAGGACAACCAGATGATGTAGACACTATCATGACAAAACTGAGGTACAGACAATTTACCTAGCAGGCTCACTGTCACCCACTTACCAAGTGGCAGAGCCAGTTTCCCCAGACAGGTGGTCTGACTCCAGAGCACTGGTATGGGGCCATTTTCACAAGTGTTGGGGATTTGCTATGTGTGTAAATATGTACATTCACTGTGAATAACCAAGAGAGTAGGCAGTGTTTTGTTTCCTAAGCTTACTTGACAACATAATATCTTCTTCCAGGAATATCTATTGATGCTTCTCAGAACTGCTATTCCTTGGAACAGAGATTAAGAAATAAATCTTTTTATAGCTCATGCCTGGCATTCATAGCAGCCAGAATCAATTGAAATCATCACTTTTAAAGTTATGGTGGTCAAACACATCTAAGGTACATACACTCTCATCTTCCATCAGCTGTGCCTAGCTGAAAAGCTTTTCAAAAAGACATGAGACTTTTCTCCATACAGAGCTGGTCTGGAGAATGTTGGTTCCCAAACTCCCTTAGGCATATAAATTTGTGCATATTATTTGATTTCCTTGACTCTCAGATTCCTCAAGTGTAGAATGGGTATAAAGTCCACAGACTTTTGTGACAATTAAATGAAATCATAAAGCAAAATAGTTAAGCATAGTCTCTGGTGCTTAGGAATTCAGTAAAACTCTCTTCCCTTTCTATTTCCCTATTGAAGAAACTTCCAGAATAACTGCCTAAAACTGTTAGAACTTACCCATTATCTCCTCTTTGTCAAAACAATTCTATTAAAATAGAAAAACTATATAAATAATGAAGTTTTGGTTAATTATGATCCTATTCCATTTATTCAGAGAAACAACCTTATTTTTTTAAATAACAGCACATACACAGGGTATACTTTATTTTAGAGAATATTGCTCAAAACTCCTAGTTAAAGCCCAGCACGCTTTTTGCTGAAATCCACAGGACACTCTGGTAAAGTGTATGCCCATTTCATCACACAGTCAGTTGTTGTTAAAAATTCTGTCTCAGTAAAAATTCTGTCTCAGTAACTATCTTTTTAAATACTGTCATCTCTTAGAAAGCAGGGTAGTACTTTGGGTACTATTGCACAATGGCTGTCATTACCTTATGTGTCTCTAAATGACTCAATAAGTTCAAACAAGACAGTATTGATCGACAGAGGATAAACACCACTTTATCTTATTCATGGAAACAGTAACCAGGCTCCTCTAAAGTGGCAGTTCTAACAGTCCAAACTCCCCCAGGAAAAGCAGCTAGAAAAGGAGCCCCACTCTTGCTGTGACAGTCTATATTAGAAATCTAATTCCATCTGCTCCTCGGCCTAAAACTGCAAATCCTGGCAGTTATTATTAACAAATATTTACTGCCAATTGGATCAGGAAAGTTAGTTTATAATTTTATGCCATCAAACTCATTCCAACTAGTTTATCAGCCTTAAGCACAGTTTAGAATTTTTAATGTAATAAACTAAAATTTTAAATTGCATATGTTTGGTTGAAGCAAATCAAAAATTAAAATATAATGTCTGTCTGTAACCACAAGGGATTGGTTCTAGTACCCCCTGTAGGTACCAAAAGTCTTCAGATGTTTCAGTATCTTTATTAAATGGCATAATGTCTGCATAGAGCCTGTACATATTCTCCCTTGCACTTAATTTCTAGACTACTTATAACACCTAATGCAATGTAGATGCCATTAAATAGTTGTTATACTATATTGCTTAGGGAATATTGTTCAAGATGAAAGTCTGTATATGTTCAGTATAAGTGTCATTTTTTTTTTCAAGTATCTTCAACCCATGGTGTAATCTATACATGGGGAAGCTACAGCTGGACCACTGTATTTTATTCATAACCATAGAAATGAAATGATGTACCCCATCTGTGTACAATGAATCAAAATGCAGTCTGTAAAAATAAAAATAAATAAATAAATAAAATAAAATAGTTTTATCTAAAATATCCTGGTATCTTCAACTCTTCAGTTTGATTTTTAAAGGCCTGTGAGCTAGCTTTTCCTTCATGGATTTATGGGTAGAATTTGTGTATACAGGTATTAGCAATCATTTGGAAACATCTTCCAGCTTTGCTTGTTCCAACAGGGATCAGTCCCTGGTAATGTCAGGAGGGAAGTAGTGATAAGGATGGAAGATAACTCCCTCTACTTTGCACAGTTGTGTGCAGTGTTCTGCTCCAGTAAATGATATGACTAAAGAGAATTAGCACATGACAGTTTGGCCAGACAGACTGTCTAAGTGAGCAAATTGGCTTGTAATTCTATAAATCCCCACTTTCAATTATATAGTAATGTCTTCCCTTCCTACAGCAATTAAAAGCTAATCATTGTTTTGGGATGCCCAATTGATTTAAAGAATACTAATTTAAGTAGTAGATTAACTACTCTAGTAGCTTATGCCCATAGAATATTCTAGTTTATAAAAGTATTTCATACAGAAGAATTTATATGGATTTTTTAATGTCAAGTTTCTTCCTAAACTTAGTATGCATTTAAGGTATGTGAGTCCACTTTTTCATCCTCCCACATGTATAAAACTAGTTAATTAGAAGATACTCTTTCCTCCTCTGTTAGGTAGCACAGTGCTGATGATGTGGTGGACCTTCAACTACTCTACTGAACTGTAACTCATGCATTGGTCAAATAAAAGTTTAGATGAAACAATAAAGAGAGGATACAGGGTCCACAGGATGTAGAAGAAAAGGAAGTCCATAAAGAAAAACATCCCTGAAAAGATTTAAGCCAGCTCAGATACCATAATTACACAGTGAAAGGGGTGAAGGAATGAATCAGAAAATCCCATAACAGGCCAAGCACAGTGGAAAATGTCTGTAATCCCCAGCAGCTCAGGAGGCTGCAGCAGGAGGATCAAGAGTTCAAAGCCAGCCTCAGCAAAAGTGAGGTGCTAAGCAACTCAGTGAGACCCTGTCTCTAAATAAGATACAAAAAAAAAAAAAAAAAAAAAAAAATCCTGTAACAGAATGTTAGGGGACTGGCAAAACACTATGTACACATGCAATTGTGTCCTCATTTCTAGTAGCTTTAGTGTTCTACTATTTAGCTCTTTATTAGAATTCTGTTTGGTGCTTTTCTTTCTACTAGAAACTCATCGTGAAGTAAAATGGCTTGTTAGATATTAATTAGATCTGAAGTCTTTCATTATTTGCAGAAGTCAGAAAGCAGAATCTGTTACCATAGGGGTGGAGGGAACTGTACTGGCACACAGAGATGCCCAGGAGTAACAGAACCAAACAACCCCTCGTGATCTGGGCATTTATCCCAACCAATTAATTAACCCTATAGTTTGATAATGATGATATTAATAATAACTTGAACATTCTCATCTACCTTTGCCAAATGCCAAGGCACGTTAGTGAAACTCATTTAATTCTCCTATAAAACAGATTCTATTGCTGTTATTTTTCCAACTAGAAGCAAAGGCTTAGGGATGTGGATAAACCTTCTCAAACTCACAAGCTAATAAGTAGTGGAGGCAGGAGTGAACCATAGCAACAAACCAAGGACAAATGGAATACTGAAAAGCATTGAGACTTGGTAGTAAAGGAAACTATGAGAGCCTCTGGTGGAGAGGAGAAGAGCTAAGTGAATTCCAAGGTAGAAGATACTTTTGATTAGGATAAGAAACCAAATGCAAAAAAGACCTAGCCATTACACTACTTGCCACTGCACTATTTTTTTTTTGGGGGGGGGAGGGGTGCAGGGGACTGGAAATTGATCCTAGGGCTGCTTTACCACTCAGTTAAACCCCCAGTCTTTTAAAATAATTTTTTTTTGAGACAGGATCTCGCTAAGTTGCTTAGGGCCTCACTAAGTTGCCGAGGTTGGCCTCTAACTTGCAATCCTCTTGCCTCAGCCTCCCAGATTGCTGGGATTACAGGCATATACTGCTGCACCCAGTGCCACTGTACACATTTGTAAGTCAGCTTATATCTACATAATTATAGGAGACAGATTAGTAGGACTCCATGGTTAAGAGAAATTCTCCCTTCATTAAATCCCACCCTTCTTTCTTACACCCACACCCACAGACAGACTGACACAGCCAGGCTCTATTAAAGGAGACCCATTTTGATGACTTGGGAGATAGGGAGGTTCAAATCACAGAGGAGAAGTGTGCAAGCAGGGGCACCATGATATACTACAGACTCTGCCCTGAGATGTTACCAAACATACAAATAATATTTGAAGAACTTAGCTTCCCCATCTAAACTCTCTTAGTGTCTGAAGAGGACAGTGCCTCCAAACTGGAGACACACCCTTCTCCTGAGGGGAAGAATAACTGGGCTGCTAGGTTCAGTCTGCTAGTGGAGTCCCCTATCAGACTGACCTAATTGGAGCTTTAAATTGAGACTCAGATGTTCCCAAAGAGCAGTTCCACCAACTAGAATAATAGAATGATTCACTTAGGATAATATAATTTCCAGAAGTTTCTTGTTAAAATAAAAATTAGCTGGGATGCAGGATGTAAGTGATGGGGATACTTCAACCTAAAATCACTGAACACATTAACAAACTTGGCAAAGCATTGTAAGAATGGTGCTCCGAACTTCAGTTCTAATGATGGGGAAGGGAAGAAATGGAGCACAGGTGGCCAAGAGTAACCAAAGACTGATATAAGGATATGGAATGTCATGTATTAGTCTGAACTTTGAGGTAGAATATGCTTATTAAATAATTTTGATTTGTCATTTGATCATTGCACTTACCAGATACTAATTCCTCCATGTCACTCCCCTATGGTAACAGGTTCTTTTTTTTTTTAATTATAAACAAATGGGATACATGTTGTTTGTTTGTACATGGCATACAGGCATACCATTTGTGTAATCATAAATTTACATAGGGTAATGTTGTTTGATTCATTCTGTTATTTTTTCCCTTCCTCCCACCCCTCCCACCCCTCTTTTCCCCCTATACAGTCCTTCCTTCCTCCATTCTTGCCCCCCTCCCTAACTAACTCTAACCCTAACACTAACCCCTCCCTCCCCCCATTATGTGTCCTCATCCACTTATTAGCGATATCATTTGACCTTTGGTTTTTTGAGATTGGCTTATCTCACTTAGCATGATATTCTCCAATTTCATCCATTTGCCTGCAAATGCCATAATTTTATCATTCCTTATGGCTGAGTAATATTCCATTAAATATATATACCACAGTTTTCTTTATCCATTCATCAATTGAAGGACATCTAGGTTGGTTCCACAATCTGGCTATGGTTGAATTGAGCAGCTATGAACATTGATGTGGCTGTATCTCTGTAGTATGCTGATTTTAAGTCCTTTGGGTATAGGGCCAAGGGAGTGGGATAGCTGGGTCAAATGGTGGTTCCATTCCAAGTTTTCTAAGGAATCTCCATACTGCTTTCCAGAGTGGCTTGCACTGATTTGCAACCCCACCAGCAATGTATGAGTGTACCTTTCCCCCACATCCTCCCCAACACCTGTTGTTGCTTGTATTCTTGATAATCGCCATTCTAATTGGGGTGAGATGGAATCTTAGGGTGGTTTTGATTTGCATTTCTCTTATTACTAGAGATGTTGAACATTTTTTCATATATCTGTTGATTGCTTGTACATCTTCTTCTGTGAAGTGTCTGTTCATTTCCTTAGCCCATTTGTAGACTGGATTATTTGCCTTCTTGGTGTAGAGTTTTTTGAGTTCTTTATAGATTCTGGAGATTAGCACTCTATCTGAAGTATGAGTGGCAAAGATTTTCTCCCACTCTGTAGGCTCTTTCTTCGCATAGCTGAGAGAAAGCTTTTTAGTTTGAATCTATCCCAGTTGTTGATTCTTGCTTTTATTTCTTGTGCTATGGGATTCCTGTTAAGGAAGTCTGATCCTAAGCCAACAAATTGAAGATTTGGACCAACTTTTTCTTCTATAAGATGCAGGGTCTCTGGTCGGATTCTGAGGTCCTTGATCCACTTTGAGTTGAGTTTTGTACAGGGTGAGAGATAGGGGTTTAATTTCATTCTGTTGCATATGGTTTGGCAGTTTTCCCAGCACCATTTGTTGAAGAGGCTATCTTTTCTCCCATTGCATATTTTTGGCCCCTTTGTCTAGTATGAGAAAATTGTATTTATTTGGGTTTGTATCCATGTCCTCTATTCTGTACCATTGACCTACCTGTCTATTTTGGTACCAATACCTTGCCGTTTTTGTTACTATTGCTTTGTAGTAGAGTTGAAGATCTGGTATTGCAATACCCATTGCTTCGCTCTTTCTACTGAGGATTGCTTTAGCTATTCTGGGAAACCCCAAGATTTGCTGTCAGAAAACAGGAGACCACAGGAGCCAGTGTATAAGTCAAGTTCAAGGTCAAAACCTGCGAGTTTGGACAGCCAGTGGTGTAAGTTCCAATCTTGAAACTGATAAGCTGGAGACCCAAGAAGTGAAATTTTCATTTTGAGTAATCCACTGGGAGTTTCCTTTAAGTGGTGTTTGTTCTACGAGGTTCTTAGTTGACTGGATGAGCCCACCCACATTAGAGATGACTCCTTAACTCAGTCTACGGATTCAAACATGAATCTTGTCCAGAAACATCCTCACAGACGCCCCAAGAATAACATTTGGCCAAATGTCTGGGCCCTCTGTGGCCTAGTCCAATTAACACTACAGTTAACCCTCCCAGTATCACCTTGAGGGGAGTAGCAGCTGCTCATGTTGCTGACTTAAAGCTCTCCATGGTGTCCCCAGTTCTTCCCCAACACATGCACAATTTCCATCTGCTGTTAAATTTTCCCAAGGTCATTTTTGGATTTAAAAAAAAAAAAACCACCGTTCACCTCTCAATCTTCATTGTTGACAAGTACAAGTCACATATGATATCCGAGTCTCAAGGTTTCTACCCTTCAGGTCTAAGTTTTGTAACTGACAGCTGTTGACAGAACTGGTTCTAGAAGACATAAAGACGTCTCTTGTGTGGTGTGCTGCTGCCAGGAGCTTATTCACCCTAGTGTAGATAGGTGCTAGCGCCCTCATACGTGCATACTCACAAACCACAGCCCCCCCCACACACCCTTATGGAGCAGGGAAAGAGGGTATAGAAAAGGAGAGCACTGAGTAGGAATACATGTGGATAGAAAGTAGGAATACATGTGACTAGAAAGCAGAAAAATGAGATCCAGGCTTGCCCAGCCTCCTGCATAGGAGATTGTTCTAGAGTAGGGATTCCTAGAACTGCTCAGGTGCCTCAGCAACAACCTGACTCAACTTCTTCCTGCTCCTCCCTCTGCTACAAATCTGCCTCACTATCTTTTCTCTGCCTTTGCTTCACCTCCACCCACAGAGCCAAAAGAAATAGTTCTATGCATATGGTGTTAATATAATACCTTCTTAGCTAGGCATGATTGCTGTCTACCTGTTATCCCAGTGACTGGGGAAGTTGAGAAGGGAGGATTGTAAGTTTGAAGTCAGTTTCAGCAACTTAGCAAGATCCTAAGCAACTTAATGAGACCCTGTCTCAAAATTAAAAGAAAAAGTAAAAAGGGCTGAAGATGTGGCTCAGTGATTAACTGCCCCTGGGTTCAATCCTCAGTACCAAGAAAAGAAAAGAAAAGAAAAGAAATATATAACATATATAATTACATTATATGTATTTAACAAATATGCATGTATAAATACATGTTATGTAACATATATCTCTTTTTGGTTGGTCCTCATTGAAATTGAGTTGAGCCAGAATCTAGTTAAGAATGAGGTTTTTGTTTTTGTTAGGTAGTTCCAGGCCCTTATTTCTAAATGCCAGCAATTTGGCAAACACTTACTTACTTAATAGAAATGATGAAAATGTAGACAAAAAATTATTAGAGACAATATGGAATCATTCATCCTTTTCTCCTGTAGAATAATCTCCGCCTTTCTTTTATAGTATTTTTCTTCTCTCTAATAAAAATTTTTGTGTGAGTATCCATCCTATTTGGCAGGTGGGAAAAATTCAATTACTCTAGGTTGTTTTGTTTTGACATTTAACACGTATAGATTAAGCTTCAGTCAGCTGCTCTAGACTCAGCTGCATATTATCATCACCTAGGGAGCTTTAAAATATACCATTTCCTGGGCCCCAGGCCAGATCAGTTGAATTAGAATCCTCCAGAGTTGGGAAGAAGATATCTGAGCACAGGTGATTATAACAGGGAGCCAGGCAGGGAGTCTGTTCCTTGGGCATAGCTCTTACAGAGCACTCCTATTGTCAGCTGACTCTCCTTTGGTGATCATTTTGTGCCAGTTGGGAGTATGTGTTAATAGGGGTACAAATATAGGGCCTTAAAGCAAGTTATTGAAGTCACACTTAAGAATTTACTCAAATTGACCTCTGCCTCTGAGCAGCTTACAGTGAAGCTGTGTTGTGTTGTTTGGTTTTGTTTGTGGTACTGGGGATGGCACCCAGGGGCACTCTGCAACAGGGCTACCTCCTCATCCCTTTTTACAAATTTTAAAACCCGGTCTCACTGAGTTCTCAGACAGGTCTCAAATCTGCAGCCCCCTCCCTCAGCCTCCCAAGTAACTGGGATTCAGGTACATTCTAATGGGTCCTTGCTTTTTTTTTGTTTTTATTTTTATTTTTATTTTTACTTGTTCTAATTAGTCATACTTGACAGCATAATGCATTTAGATTCATGGTACACAAATGGAGTACAACCTTTCATTTTTCTGTAGAGTCAATACCATTGGTGCAATCATACGTGTACCTAGGGTAATGATGTCTGTCTCATTCCACCATCTTTCTCACCCCCGTGTCCCCTCACTCCCCTCTGCCCAATCCAAAGTTCCTCCATTCTTCCCTTGCCACCCCTCCCCCGCCCATTATGTATCAGCATCCACATCAGAGAAACAGTGAGGTTGTTTTGAGAGCGTGAAAAAAATAAAGGAAGTCAAGAGTTAATGGAGCAAATGTGACTTGCTAAAATTGAAAAATACTGTAGTTAAATCTCAAAATCCTATTTTGACAAAACTGTGATTGACAACGGTATTAAGTATTCCAATGTACGTAACAGTGGGTGTAGCTCAGTGTAGAATGATTGGTGTATATTGCCTATACCATATACAAGGTCCTGGGTTCATTCCCCAGTACTGGGTGAGGGACACCTAATACAGAGGATTTTGAATGTTCACAATACAAAGGAATGATACATGTCTGTGTAACAGATATGCCAATTGTCCTGATCTGATCATTAAACCTTGTATACATTTATTGAGATGTTACACTGTGCCCCATGAGTTATATACAATTACTATGTGCCAATTTAAAATACGTATTATTAAAAATAGCTACAGAAAAATGAAAACAACTTAAAATAAATCTGATTTATAATTCATCCCCCCAAAATTTTTAAACATCTTGAGATGTTTAAAATTCTATTACTACTATGTGACATTTAAACATGTGATAGATCTGTAGATCTGTATGTTTAGCAAATGACTATAGTTAACAATATTATATTGTATACTTGAAATTTGCTAAGAAGATAGACCTTAAGTGCTCTCACCACAAACATCTAAAAAGAAAAGAAAATCTTAACTATTATGGAGTGATAGATATGTTAGATGTTTGGAGTTATTATTTCATAGTGTTTACATATAGTAAAACATCATATTATGCACCTAAAATATACACAAGATTTATTTGTCAATTATACCTCAATAAAGCTATGAAAAATGAAAAAAAAGGGGTAATGACAATGGATGCCTTTCTCAAATGAGTAGAATTTTCTAAGGCACTTCACACACGTCATCAAACACCAGAGGAAAAATCACTTAGAACATTGAGACTATCTGAACCGATTTCTTCTCTTCAGAGCCTCCTGCTACCCTGTGTTGCCTAGCTTCCCTCCATATCTAGCAAGGTCCCTGGCTCTGGGTGGCATTCATATTCATGATTCCTCCCATACCTCTTGCTTGCATGGTACTGCCCAGATCCTACCTGTCTCTCCTGAATGTCTAGTCACAGGCTCAGAACCAGCCCACTGACTCCACTGCAATCCACCAGTGCTGTCAGATATATTTGCAAAATGAAGCCCCTATCAGGTAAATCCTCAGCTCAGTAACTTTCTCCATGAAAGAGCTTCCTGAATCTCTGGACCTGGTTGTACCATAAGCACGAGCCAAAAAGAGTTCTAGACTGTTTTCTTGTAAAGACCGACTCCAATGCCTTTCTTTGTTTTGGTTGGTACTGCTTTTTTCCTTTATTTTTTAATGTTATATGTGTATACAGTAAATATTTAAACAATATGCATATAAGGTTAAAAAAAAGATGTCTCCTTTCATCACTGATTCTTTCCTCACTTTTGCAGAAGGAATAATGGTATCAGTTCTAGAAATATTCACTGCATCAGTAAGCATATCTCTGCATACATATGTCCCCTCATTTTCAACACACTATGTACACCTTCTGCAGTTGACTTTTGTCACCTGATGTCTTAGAGATTGTTTTACATCACTGTATATATAGTTCTTTCTCATTCTTCTTAGCAGCTACATAATATTCCATTATAAAATTTATCATACTTTAACCAGCATACTACTAACAATTTGATAAGTCCAGTCTTTTTGCAACTAAAATGATGTTAAACTACATTTTAACTCCAGCCAGAGATGATTTTACAGTAAAGCTAATGATTCTCAAATATGAGAGTCCCTCATTTGCATGGGCCCATTTTCCCATAAAGAGGGAACCATACAACTATATGTGCTTCAAGAGCAAAGGAACTTGGATTAACACCTGGAGACAGTATAAATTTTCTGTTACAAAAAATCACTGTGTGTGTATTTTGCATTTTGGGTGATGTTACTGGATTCCAAAATCAAGTCTGTAATCCAGGCTAATGAAAACTCTAGCTCCTTAGAATTTCCATGGCCTTCAGTTGACACTCCTGGCAGGAATATGTACCTTTATGTTTTATATTAGTTATTTAGGTATTTGTCCTACCTTCCTCCTGGATCTATAAGCACCTTGAAAACAGTGTGTGAGCCTTCAGTTACCATCTTCTATCCAGTGCCAAGCAAAGCTTTCATATGTCAGGCATTCAAATATTTGTTGAATTTGCTCGAATTCATTTTGATATGATGAATATACAATCAAAATCAGCTAATAAAATACTTATTGAGTACCTAAATAAACCACTTATACATCCTCTGAAGTACAATTTGAATTTGGATTCTACTCATGAGATACCATCACTGACAACTCTGAAAGTTTAATGACCGTTCTTTCTATCATTAAAATCATGTAAAAATAGTATAGCACAGTAGCCTAAGGCCAAAGACCTACACAGTTTTACCTAATATGTTCTCTTCCCATCTTTGCCAGTTAATATTAAGCCACTGATATTATAGTCTAAATATAGCCTTGAAATGAAACTGAATTTACAATTATTAAAAAGATTCAACATTTTATTGAAGCCTCATTATCTTTAATAAGGAAACTATGACTTTGTCAAATTTCACTTATCAGATATAGTTGGATCTTTACAAATGCAGTAGAGTTACTAGAAAAATCTTCAGTTTGTATGCATTGTTTGCTAGTTAATGCAGAGGACTCAAGTTAAGGTGACCAGAGTTCATAGGTGTTAAATTAAATGAGATACATAATTTCCCATTTAAACAATATGAAATTTAACAGTGTTGGAAACCTGTTAAGTGTAGGGGATCCCAGAACTCCTAATAAGCACTGTAATATGTTAATCTTGGCCTCATGACACCCACCTGATATTCACTTGATTCCAACTCCACTGGTCCTTTCCTGCTTACTAATTCTCTACTCCCTGTCTCTCATTCTACTCAGTATTTCTCTGACTTTGATATGCATCACCTGGTAAGTCTGTTAAAAATACAGTTCCCAAGTCCCATCCTTACAGTGATTTCTCTAGATCATGCAATTAAAAAATATGATTCCTATATCATAGCTTTGACATCACCTAGGAAAATGGCAAGCTCAGTCCCCTCCCCAATCCTACTAAATTAGAATATGTATGTTGAACAACATCCCTAGGAAATTCATATGCAAAATCAAGTTGGAGACTGCACTGAATTATATCCCTCTTTCTTCCACCTCCTTTCAGTTTTTGTCTTTGATTCTGAATCCTTGTGTCTACTAATCATTCCTTCGATCACCCCCTTTTGCTAATATTTTTGTTGTGCACTATGCTTGAAATATACAAGGGCCTTGAGGCAAGAGAAGTTGCTACCACAAGGAGTTTATGTCATCTTCAGAAAGACAATTAGTAAAATCAGCAGGTGAAATAAAATAGGTAATGTCTGGGATAGGTTAAAAAAGAAACACAGAATGAGAATTAGGTAGATACTGTTAGTATTTCTAAGCATTTCAAAAAAGGGAAATTCACTCTGTACTAGAGTTGAGGAAGACTGGTCAAGGGCTATTGCCTGGGAGCAGGAATAAATTCCTAATTGTGAGTTTGTTTCTATATGCCACCCTTATCCTATGAAGGAAAATGATATGTAGGAAATTCTTGTGTGGTCAGCAGAGCAACAAATCAATACAGGAAATATCCATCTCAGGTACTCAGCATAGCACTCCTGAAGACAGGCATGAAAATTCCCTATTTACAGATGAGAAAACCAAGGTTCAGAAATTATGTGCCCAGAACTGCCAGAGATCAGACTTAAGCTGAAATCTTTCTGACTCTCTGCTTTTTCTATACAAACTAGAATAATTACTTACTTTGTCTGATACAGACAACACACCCTAATATGATAAAATCGTATTTAAAATTTCATCCTGGTCACAGATACCTAGGAATGTATAAAGTTTACAGAATAATGAGAATGTCAATCTACTTCCTTGCTTAAATTAAAGAAAAATAAAAAACAACTCCTCCAACATAAAGTCAGCAGTCAAATTTCTGAACTCACAGGAGCTCAGCAAAGTAGGTCTTGCTGAATTAAGTGTGCCTTTAATTGGTGTTTGGGTTGAATGTCCTTTTGCATCAAACCGATCCACAATAGCTGCCATTAACAGGGAGCTTGTTTTCCAACTGAGTGAACAGAATTGGGTGAGGTTGTAAAGTTTGGTTGTTCCATTTTCCATGTTGCTGCATTGTGTGAAGTTAATGGGTCAGAAGTAATCTATGTGGACAGGCCAAAATATTTCCAGCAACAAAATCCAGAAATATTTTGGTTGGCCAAAGCAAACACAACCTGGGATGCGTTTAAATCATGAGCCGCCTTCCTTTCCAATTCTCTCACCCCAGGATTCAGGCATAACAGTGCCACCCTGAGCACTAAGTGCATGTTTTAATTGTGTTTTGACACACACCGAGTGCACTGTGAGCCACTGCAACATAGCAATCTAACAGTATAAAGTAGCTCTTCCCTTTGCCCAGTATTTATCAATTTTTTTTCTGGATAATGAACTAATCATATTGAAAGTCATGTTTTACTTCAATAATCTGTAACTAACATCTTTTGAATACTTATTTTATGCCAGACAATGGGTTAATCACTTCATATAATTATACTAATTAATCCTCAAATACTCCATTTTAGAAAGAAGGAAATGAAGCATCAAAAATTTGAATAATTTCAAACAAGATTTCATCCGTGAGTAGGGGAGTTAGAATTTAAATGAGCAACCTACTTTAAAGCCACCTACAAAGAGTGGCCTTTCTGCTCACATTAATGAAGATTTTCATATTTAACAATTTGAGTCTCTATCTCAGCACCATCTTTGTTTCCTCTACAAAATTTTGCCACGCATCATTTTCTTTTACTTTTTGTCGGTTTGTTTATTGGAATGGAAGTTTCCTAAGAGAAGGTTTTATGAATATGCTTATAATTGTATTCTCAGCAAAAATAAATGTTTCTAGAACGAAAAAAAGAATGTAAATGAGCAAGAAGTCAAACTTGAGAAGCCAAGCCTGAGAGTCACTGCACGTTCCTACTGGACATCAGTACCAGTATGAACCAGTACCCTACCTCCTAGTTCAAACCTGGAACCCAGCAGGTTCTAAGATTGCAATCCACGTTTTAGAGTTGCTTACCCCAGTCCTCCAAACTGAATCTTCTGCCAGCTCTGTTCAGGTCATTTCTTATGAAAGATTCAGTCTAAAGACTGTCCCCAAATCTCATATTCATTCATTGATTCATTCATTCATACCCTTCCCTCCCATCCCCCACAATTCTGTAGATGGGTGCTTCTGATTACCTGGTGATCCATATGAATCTTGCTCTGAGTTCCTACTCACAGAGAACTTTCAGCCTACCAAGTACACTAGCCCTCTAGAAGTCATAGCACAAAGAACTGGTAGCAACACCATCCCAGAATGAAATAACCACAGGTTTTTACTGCTGGAAGGGAAGTTAAGAGTGATGGTGTACCTATGATCACCCAGGTGGTGACGGGCAACAGGAAACAAAGGCCAAACATCTCCTGACACCATTTTTTATTAAAACCAGACTGAACTTGGCTATGCATTAAGACATTGATGTATTCTTTCTCTGCTTATTTTAGTACAACAAAATGTGAGGAAGAGATTGATGAGCACTATGTAAGGATCAGAAGACAATGGAAAAAAGAAGAAAAAAGGAGAGATAAGCACAACCACCACCTCTCCACTGGCAGGAAATGGGGAAGAAAAAACACTCTTGGACTACTCCTGGAAAACTCATCCAGCTCTCACACTGTAAAAAGGCATTCCTCAGCCAGCCACTCTTCAGCAGTCATCTCTATCACAGGATAACTGCTATACCTAGCACAGGAATAAATAATGTGCAGTGAGCCCTCCACCCAGCCTTCTCTTTCCTAGACCAGCTTGTCAAATTGAGTTTTATTAAGCATCTATTTACTAACAAGTTTGATTAGTAATCTTATTACCCATATCAGTATATAGAATTGCTTTAGAATAATTGATATTCAAAGTAATAATTGTCCAAATTCAAATAATGTTGAAAAGAATATATTTAGTTGCCCAAGATTTTTTTTTGTAATGAACTACTTTTGTTTTGTTTTATTTTGTTTTATGAATGTTGGATTCCTATAACATATCTCTGGGAATAATAACTCTTATCAACTCTACCTTCCCAATTTTTTGCTTCTGATTTGTCTTGGCTCAAATGTTACTGATCTTGATTATTCATTTCATAATGCCTCACCTCTGTTTGATTATTGTCAAGTTTCTAATGTGGGTTATACGACGGCCTACCTCAGGGCGGGAGGGAGGAAGAAAACAGAGGAAGACAGAGTGGGGAGAAAATAAAGAGATGTCTGAGTACCAGAGGGGAGCTTAGTTTTCTGGATGCTGGGTTCCTCACTCTCTATTACCTACCTGGGCCAAGTCCCCACTTCTCTAGTGCCATCTCCCTCTTGGCGAGGCTTTAGAGAGCAGTTGCACAGCTTTGTTACTTTGAAGTGATTTCCCACATTCATAAAACCTATGCTTTCTAGACCTCCTTTCAATTTGAATATTCTATGATTGAAATGACTAAATTATTCAGGGTTCTCCAGAGAAACAACCAATAGAGGATGTGTTTTTATTTATGTGTGGTGAGTGTGTGTGTGTGTGTGTGTGTGTGTGTGTGTGTGTGTATGCAGCTCATTTTAATCCTAAAAAATGTTATCACTTAGTATTTATCAATACCACTTTAAAAATGAGAAAACTGATGCTCCAAGCCTCAGTTTAGCAGAAATCTTCCAAGGCTTCTCAGTGAGAAAATGGCAAAAGCCTGCACTCTGCTCCATCCCATGCTATTCTCCTGGTGCAAGACTTCTTTGTATGAAATACTCAACTTCATTATCTCATCTTCCCCTTCTTTAAAATAGAGGAATTTGCAGTTTAGCAAGTCCCTAAGCAACTTTGATGAGATCCTGTCTCAAATACAATAAAAAAGGACTGGGAGTATGGCTCAGTGGTTAAGCACCACTGGGTTCAATCCCTGGTAAAATAAAAAATAAAATAAAAAAAAAGAGAGAGAAATTGTCCAGCGCTAATTGCTTTCTGAAATTTCATTAAGGATTAAACACAAGTACATCTAACAGCATCTTGATTTCCACAGCTACCTATGATCCTCACAGCACATTCACCTGGTTTTTCCCACAGTGTACACATATGGCCTATTTACCAAACCAGGTAGATGAGCTTGGACTTTGTGATAGGAAATGCTCCAGTTTTCAGAGAAGTAGTATGTCTGAGATCACATAGGATTACAGTTTTCATTTCTGTTTGCTGGGATAATGGAAGAAATTCAGCTAACATTCAAGACTCTTTAAACTCGTTAATATAAAATTAGCATAGGTAAGTGTTTACCACAAATCTGGCATTGAGCTAAGCTCTTTCCATGCCTTCTCTCCTCAAAGTCTGACAAAAACTTACAATGTAGGTGTCACTGACAGTGGTTGAGGTAGAATTTCAGTCCAAGCAACTGGAATGAAAACCTGTGCTTTCCAACATTATCCTTTACCAATTCCTAGGACTGATATTGTTGTTAGGACCTGGGAAATATCATGGAACTTCAGCACACATATGAAAGGTAAAATTCCTTTATGTATAAACCACAATGAATATTAATTAAGAATTAGGTTCATCAAGCTGTAGCTTCAGTTTTGTTTGAAAGGTTAACAATGTTGTCTTCAGAAAATACTTGCCATTAATTTTAGCTTTCATTTTTTTCACTGGAAAAGACATAGTGCATATAATTAGCATTTTATTATTCCTTCTTTGATATTCTTAAGCACCAAGTTATTCTAGTATTTTTTTAAGAAAATCAGAAAAATTTCCCTTTTTATTTCATTGACTAATGTTTTTCTACCTGGATATAGAAAGTCTGGATTTAATAAATTATTCTTGGTTTGAATTCAGGCAATGATGGAGGCCAGATGTAGTTTTCATTGGGAAAAAAAAATTAAAGATGCTGCCTAACTTGCCATATTCAACTTCCGAGAATCTTTGTTATCCTGAGAATTCAAACATCAATTAGAGGAGTCTTGAGTTTGTGTAAAAGAGGAGAAAAAGATGATATGTATTTGACAATCTTGTCTGATGTTTTATACCATATTTTTACTGTCCTTTGTGTGTTTAGATATATGTAGACATGTGAGGTTATGCACAGAAGTGCATGTGTACATTGTCATACATCAATTCACAATAGGAATACATTAGGTGATTTTGTCATGGTGCAAACATCTTAGAGTGTGTGACACAGCCTAGAAGGTGTAGCCTACAACACGCTGGGCTATATAGCAGGGTCTGTCGCCCTAGGCCACAATCCCAGCGTGCTATTATACTAAATGCTAAGTGTTCTCTACCTAAACATAGAAAAGACACAGTTAAAAATGGTACACCTGTGTAGGACATTGACCATGAGCAGAACTTGCGGGACAGAAGTTGCTCTGGGGGAGTTCTGAAGGCTTGGGACATTACTATGCCCCATTGGCTTTATAAACATAGTACTCTTGGTCTGCAATAAATTTATTTTTAAAATATTTTTCAATAACAAGTCTACCTTAACCTACAATAAGTCTCTCACTTGATGAATTTTTTTTTAAAAACTTTTTGACTCTATGATAACATTTAGCTTAAAACACAAACACACCGTTACAGCAATATTTTCTTTCTTTTAAATCCTTATTCTATAAGTTTTTTTTCTATTTAAAACAGTTTTTTTGCTTTTTTGTTTTCATTTTCAACCTTTTTCTTAAAAACTAAGACAAATACATACACATCACCCTAGACCTATTCAGGGTCAGAATCATCAATATCACTAGAAGGTCTTCGGAGTGCTATAGCGTGTAGCTGGAATGTTCCTCAAATGTCCCCTTAAGGTGTTGAAGTCTTGATCCGCAGACATAGTGGCATTAAGAGGTGGTAGAACCTATAGGAGGTGGGGCCTAATGGGAAGAAGTAAGGTCATCAGGTGGTGTGACCTCAGAGGAGATATTGCAACCCTCATGCCTTTCTCACTCTTTGCTTCCCAGTCACTATGAGTGGAAAGGCCTTCTCTGCCACACACTCCCACTGTGATCTACCACAGGCCCAAATGACCATGGACTGAAACCTCTGAAAGTGAACCTTTTCCCTTAGTAAGATGATTATCTCAAGGTTTTGTCACAGTGATGAAAAGCTGACTAACACAAGGGGCAATAACATGTGTGGAGCTGTCAACTCCTATGATAGCAATGCTTTCCTCTGGACTAACTTCTGGAAGACCCATCTGAGACTGTTTTACACTTAACTTTTTTTTCCAATAAGTAAAAGGAGTACACTCTGAAATAATAATAAAATGTATAGTGTTGGGGGCTGTGCCATGTTGACCGCACCAGGGCGGCGCCTGATCACATCTGCAGCGAGGAGGTTAATTGACATAAACACACTCAGGTGATTTATCATCCACGCATACAATGTATGCGCATGTGTCCTCGAGCACTCCTAATTGTGCCTGCTCTGACATCTAGCCTCTTGCTAATCTTTGCGTAAGAGGCGTGGCCCTGCTCTCCGCCTCCTGGAGGTGATATAAGTGTAGGCAGAGCGAGACAGCGAAACTCAGCAAAAACATGGGGCAGCAGCTAGTAGAAAGAAACGCAGCAGCAATTAGCAAAAAGAAGAGACACAGCAGCTAGTAGGGAACAGCAGCAGCTAACAGAAGACACAGCAGCTAGCAGAAAGCAGCGTAAGGCAGATCGCAGAGCGGAGAACTGAGACACATCAGTAAAGCACCTTGGGTAGACGCACCCTTAGTTCGCAGGATGCAGGACGCACCAGTAAGAAGTAGCAGAAAACTAAGAAGACATAGATATCTCTGAAAGCAAAGTCTGTCTCTCTCTGTCTCTCTGTCTCTGTCTCTCTCTCTCTCTCCTCTCAAAGCAAGTAAGCCTCATTTCCTCTATCCTCTATAAACAAACAAGCAAGAAAGCAGTGCACTAAAGAGAAATATAGAAGTAGCTCAGTTTCCAGTCCACCACCCATAAGACCCGTGCAAATTGTTGCTGCAAGCGGTGACAAATATCCACGGATTTTGTACCTCAAAGAGCCAGCGACAGTATAGAACAGTAAATACATAAGCAAATAAGACTCATTTATCACCATCATCAAGTATCATGTGCTCTGTATGATTTTATGTGCTATATTTTATATGGCTGGCAGTGAGGTTTATTTACAGCAGCGTCACCTCAAACACTACATCACACTATAATGTGGCAACAGCTATAACTTCACTAGGCAATAGGAATTTTTCAACTCTATTATGATTTCACAGGACCACTATCAAACATGCAATCACTAACTAAAACATGACTCCATGCTGCATGACTATGTATTTCAATTTCCTTTATCTGGAGTGTCTCTACCATTTGAAAAGAACATGTCTTTCTTTTTTTCAAAATTTAGTGAAACTAATGCAAAGAAATAGGTTATAAGCTGATTATTAAAAGGAAGAGTATGTGATAAGTCCTCAAGAAATTATCTAAAATCTAGTGCAGATTTTTCTGTGGGAATCATTTTCTTTACAGTAAACAGAATAGAGAACAGCACAGTTTAAAGGCCCAACAATCCACCTTTTTAATGGTACTAGAGGGAAACACCAGATGTGGTAACTAGATTTTCTAAAATTGCTTTTACAAAAATCAGTATTTGCTTTTGGGTTTGTTACGCTAAATAATATTGCTTTTTTAAAAAAAAGAACGATATTCAAAACTCTAATTTTGAAAATATTCATTAAACTCAGGAGTGAATATGAAAAGGAACAAGGATTCAGAGGTGGGAGATATTAATTCAGACTTAAAGGACAGAGCCAGTGTAGCATTCCTCCTGCTGCGATGTCTTTTAGATATAGCTTGGAATTCATATAAGCTCTCAAATTCTCATTGAATTTTATAACATTAAGATGATATTCAAATGTGGCAGGAAAAACAAATGTAATTGGGTGTCTGTTGTGGGTGAGGAGAAGGGGGGTGTGTTTAATCAACTCAACACTAGATGGCTCTAGTTACAAACCAATGCATTTTTGAAAGCCTAAAACCCTGGACTCTGCATTCTGAGAACAGATGGATTCTAATCCACTGATTCAAATTCTGCATCTTCCAAAGTCTTGCAGGCATTAAGAATAGCATTGAGCATTTATGTTTGAAATGTTATAAATCGCCAAAAGAGCAGGCATAAATCCTAGAAGTCCACTTTACAGATAAAAACAAGAATTTGCACTGGCAACATGAAGAATATAGATTTAATTTGCTCTCTAAATATTCCACTCTATACTTGTATAGTACTCTATTATTTTTAAGTTACTTTCAAATTTATCAATTCGCTTGACCCTCTCAATAATGAAGGAAGATAAGGGAGGTAGATAATTTCCTCATTCCAGTGCACTGAGACTCAGGCAAGGGATAGAGACTTGCTCAAGGTTGGGTATACAGCCCAACGTTCTGACTCCTGGGTCAGTGTTCTTTTCTACACAATAAGCATGGAAAGGAACTGGATTTTTGCCCTTCAGTGTGTTTCTGAAATGACACTTTTATCCTTTAGCAGCTCCCTTCTAGTTAATTACATACCTCCACCTACCTATCAAACATTCAAAAACTAAATCTTGAATTCTTAGAAAGATTAAAACCAATGAAGAAATATTTTATTGAGGTGGGAGAAAAAGAATTACCAACCATGTATACTTGATAATCTTCAGTTTGGGATTATATTTATGACTTTTAAAAGGTTTATGTTATGTCTTTGGTTTTGGGTTATATTTTAGGTTTTTAAAAGCCTTATGTTGTGAATGAAAAATCAGTGATTTTTACCTAAATAATCATCTGATAGTCTGAGCAGGATAAAAACCATGATCCAAATAATTCATATGTGACTGATTAACAATTGCTGCCATGTAAGGAGCACTTCAGAAGCCTCTTCCTTTTTGGAGTATTTCCACCTCAACAAAGGGTACCACCATCAGCTAATGCTGTACCCAGCAATTTGGGAGGCATTCTTCAGATGTCACTCTCCCTCAGTTCCCACTTCTCCTGATGGATTTACCTCTTTTCTGTGTTAGTCAACTTTTCATCACTGTGACCCTAATACATGACAAGAACAACTTAGAGGAGAAAAATGTTATTTGGGGCTCACTGTTTCAGCAGTTCAGTTCATGGTTGGTCAACTCCAGCTCTGGGCCTGAGTGAGGCAGAACATCATGGTGGAAGGACATGGTAGAGAAAAACTGCCCAGCTCATGGCATTCTGGAAGCAGAATAAACAAGCAAGGAGCCACTAGGAATAAAACATAAACCTCCAGGACATACCCCCATGAACCACTTCCTCCAGCATACTCCACCTGCCTACAGTTATCATCTATTCAAATTATTAATCCATCAAATGGATTAATCCACCAATTAGGTGTCAACTCTCATAATCTCATCTGTTTACTTATGAACATTCCTGCATGGCCACATGAGCTCTTCAGGGGACATATCATAGCCAAATCGTAATATTCCTCTTCGTTTGACCAAAACTCATCTACTTTCCTCTCTCCCCAGAACCACCTTCATCTTCACCTCCATCACCTGCCACCTTCGTTCTCACTGGTCTTTGATACTTTCCTTTCTGAAATCCAAATCATAAAGTCTTATTTGAATAAATAGATGAATAAAATAATTATAAGATGGAGGGATAGGTAGGCAGGCAATGTTATCCCTCAGCAATTTATTCTTCACTCTATACCCAGAATACACACAAATGGATTATGTGAATCCCCATCTTCAAATCCTTTAGTGACTTTTCCTTGTCCTGAAATAACATGGGAAATCTGTAGCATCCTCATGCATGGCCAGTAATTTATGATTTGATCATGACTCTGCCACCTACTCCAGTTACTTTCCTCCTCTTTTCCTTTTACTACTCATGATGACCTTCTATTAATTACCTGAATGTGCCATGCCCATTCAAATTCAGGGCATCCACATGTGCTGTTTCCACCAGCTACCTCCAACCCTACCCCCCATCCTTTAAGTCTCAGTGCAAATATCTTGAATTCTAGAACATTCTCCTCATCTACCTCCTAGTCTACCCAGCCTTACCCAATTAGATAATGCCTGTGTTTTATGCTCGGTTTGGCATCCTGTACTTCTCCTTCATAGTATGTAATACAACGATACTGAGTATATCACTGGGTTATTTGTTTCATATACCTTCTATCTACTTAGTTAACCACCGAATCCCTAAAGACTACTGCAGTATATTGCAAACTTTAAACATTGTGATCAATGATTTAAAAAAATAAAATTTACAATATACACAAGTACACAGGTATTTGAAAAAAAAAAATCTCATGAACAATACCCTTTCTAAGTGCAATTCACTTGGTGTTTTCTATTCTATTTTAAATACATTTATATAACCCACTTTATTGATCATACAGTCTACTAATAGACTCAACACTCATTTTAAATAATCATCCACCTAACAAAACTCTTAGTAGAAAGTAGGTCTTCAGTACTTGTTTAGAGAATAAACTAACAGGAAATTAATACATAATAGACACTACCTAACTGTGTTTATTTTTACAAAGTTAAAAAAAAAAAAAAGCCCTGGACTGAGAATGTGGCTCAGTGGTAGAGGTTTTTCCTGGCATGCCTGAGGCCTTGGGTTCAATTCCTAGTGCTGCAAAAAACAAAAACAAAACCAACAACAAAAAAGTCTTGCCATCCTTAGTACACTCCCTGTTTCTTGTCCCAGGGTCACAGATTTTCACCTAAATAGCCCTCAGAAAAAGAGAGGTTGATCTTTCCATCATTTTGCACTTTATTTCCAGTCAACACATTCTTGTGCCTGTAAAACAAATGCTTTACCTAACAATGCCACCAAATTCATTATGACATAGGCTCCTATGAGCTGTGGTTCAATGTGACTATAATCCTGACCCATTGAAAGTCAGAACCTACCAAATAAGAAACTATTGTTTTTTTATAACTAATTTTTATGGACTGAATTTTTGCATCACCACTAAAATTCATATTTTGAATCCCTAATCCTCATGTTAGATGAATTTGTGAGGGTGGGGCCCTGGTTAGGATTAGTCCCATTACTGAAAAACAAGACTCTGAATTTCTCTTCCTGCATTCATGTACCTAGGCAGGTCATGTGAGGATAAAACCAAAAATGTGGCCCTACTGGTACCCTAATTTTGAACTTCCAGCCTCCATAACTATGAGAAATAGCTGTCTGTTTTTGAGGCCACCAGTGTGTGGTAGTCATTTATAGCAACCTGAACTAAGATACTAACTAAAACTAATAGCCCTGAGAATAGGTCAACTTAGACTTCTCAACTTTATGATAAAGTAAAAGTGATATGCATTCATTAGAAATTGTACTTTGAATTTTGAATCTTGATCTTTTCCTGGGCTCATGATTTGCCATAACATAGTCTCTCATGATGCTGGGCAGTGGCAGTGAACCACAGCTCCCCATCAGCCATGCAATCAGGAGGGAAAAACTGCCACTCCATATTGTACTATTGTACTGGGCTATGATGTTCTGCAGGTTAGGTATATTAATGCAAAATCCACTTAGGGTATTTGCAACTTACAATGTGTTTACTGGGAAGCAACCCAATGTAATTCAAGGAGCCTCTGTAGAGCTCACTATTTTACCTGTTATATTTTGCAGTTTCTATCAGATACCTAAAAGTTCCAACTTTCCCTTTTTTCCCTCTTCATTTACCACTATCAAGGCAACCAACCATACGTACAAAGCAATAAAGGAAACCCTACCAGGAATGTCAATCTTAACATATCAATCAATAAATCTGTCAGGCCAGGCAAACTGAAAATAAAAATTCCCCATTTATGTATGATCTATCAAAATGTGTAAATGCATTCTACTGTCATGTACAACCAATTAGAACAAATAAAATTAATAATTTTTTTTAAAAAAAGAATTCCCCATTCATTTGAGAATACTTCAAACCTAGACTGAGCTTTCCCTGAAAAAACCAAGATTGCTTGGTGAAGGGATCTACTCTGAGACGGTAGAAGGATGTGTCCCTCATAACTGTTTGGCCTGGTGGGACATGAAGGCTTCCCTAGCTATCACTTCAAGAACACAATTATAGGGCAAGACAATTAATCCAGGGGTGCTTTTGTTAAACCCTGATATGCATCACTTTGGGAAAAGTTTAGGTAAATCAAGTTTTTCTCATGTTTGAGAACTGAAAACTCTCGGCAGAACCAGCATTCTTTTATCTCCACTCTGTGTAATCATAGATGTGCTTAACTGGAGCATCTTCCTCTGTCTGTATCACAGAAAAATTGCTGGTTCTGTGTTTTTCTGTAAACACAAATGTTCTCTTAATAGTTGGTTCCTAGAAGATTAAACTCCTTTTACTAGAAATGAAGCCAAGAGAGATGATCTTCTAATTCTACTTTTGGAGCCTGTGGTTTACAACCCTTAAACCAAAATTTATTCAAAATAAATTTTGAAGGGTTCAGTTTGTTCTTTTTTAAGTGGCCTTTTACCCTTCAGACTGAAGTTCTTACCAGAGAATTTAGAATGTAGAGTATGTATCTTTAAAAATACGATTTCTCTACTCCTTAAGAAACACACGTACCACTGAGATTTCAGCAATAAACAATAGCATCACCCACATCCCCAGTGTGCAGTTAATTGTTATGCTTTCTCAGAGATGGATCCCTCTCAAAATCTGAATGAGCAGCTTGCATAAAAGGAAGTACATTTTCCTCAACCTGATCTGGCCTTTATCTGTCCACTTGGTTACATAAATGCTTTGTGTATTTTCTGTTTGTAAGCCAACATTTATCCACATACTTGACCTAAAACACCACACTTCACCCATGTAATACAGTGATAGAAAAACGATAAAACAAAGGCATATTCTCCTAAATTGCCTTGGCCTTAATATCACTTTGGCATAGCAAAAAACAAGGGAACTCAGATGAAGTAAAATTTAGTTACCCAAATTGCAGTGAGTTCTACTTTTTAAATATTTAAGTCAGTAAAATAGCTTCAAAGGAATATTCATCCCAATGAATACATTTCAGTATTGCAAACAAGAAGGAAGAATAATTTTGTATATTCCATTTGGGTTGTAGTGACCCAATTATCTGGTCAAAGGGCTGCATGGATGCAAGAGACAGGGTGAGTTAAAGTTTAACTCCCAGGAATTGTAAACCAAACCTAAAGCCACTGAACCTTTGGAGTTTGATATGATGATTAGAACATAACCGGAGTGACACGTTGAATTCGCCATAATCAAGGAACCTTTTCCGGGTGGGGATCTCTGAAATTACTCAGGTATGGTCCATGTGTTTTGCTTTCTCTATTTCAATTCTGAAACTGTGCATTGTGGTACTACTGAGAATGCATGAAAACAACTTTTACCCTCTTCTATTCCTGAACCTAATCAGGCAATAGTCAGTCCGGTTTGCTTTTACAGTAACGAAAAGAACTGAAAACAAAGAAATATACTGGAATGATCACATAATCTCAAAAGGATGGCTGCCATGTTTTGCTCCTAAATTTAAAACAAAAGTAGATCAGGACTGTGGGTTCAAGAGTGGGACTAATGCTCTGAGAAGTTTATTTAGCTAGCCAGACATCATGGAGAGTTGGGGTGGTGGTGTACTGCCTGTCCTGATCCACCCACCCTGGAAACAGAAATGTAGTTAACAGGAGAAATAATAGTAACATTCCTGGCAGATTCGGGGTTCTCTATATGGGTCATAATTCCTATCATAGTTTTAGACTTAATACATTCAATTATCTCCTTCACTACCACCACCATAAAAAAAAAGAAAAAAGAAAAAAGAAAACCTTGTGGTGAATTCTTGCTATTTCCTCTGCCATTATCCTGCTGACCAAAAGAATGCCCTAAGCTATTTGCTTTTGATTCTAGCAAAAAAGAAAACAAAAACAGTTATGGAAAACTACTGACATTTAGTGTGTTAAATCTCAACCTTGGAATGGCTAATTATTAGATAGTTTCCACAGTTTGGACAACTGTACTGTGGTGGATATATTTTTATGTTATCATTTTTGTCGACTCCCAAAAAGATGATTCACAACCAGAATGCAGTGTGTTCTGAAGAAAGAAATCAATCAAGGCATTTAACAGGAATATTTCATTCCTACAGGAAATCTCCTAAACTCTCTGATTGAAACACTTATTTTGTGACTAACCAAACTAAGTTCCAAGGATGAGTTTCTTTACTATAGGAATTCTCAGATGTACATTGTTTATCTTTAAGAAAATGAAGAATGCAGTATTATTTGAATATTGTATAGGATTAATGCTTTGCAAAATATACACTGTTGAGTTCCACTCCATTTATAACTTAGGAGCATCAAAATTGTGTTGCATTGGTCTGAAGTATTCTTTATATTATGCTGGAATGCACAGTGGGAGGATAGATCTGGAAAAAGAAGTGAAATCACTTACTTGTCAAAGCAGTGGGACTTTCTCCAGTTAAATACAGAGCAATAAACAAATGACTTACAGGGGTCATTCTTAAGGATGTTTTCTGGAATAACATTGATACTACCCATTTTAGACAATTTGTACATTTTACTGCTCCAATTTATTATTTATCAAGTGTAAGGGAAGTGAGAGAATAGTTGGCAAGAAAAAGAAGTTGTTATGGGCAAACATTATGACACAATAGATATAAAAATCACTGACTACTTTATCATTTCCAGCAGAGCTAAGAGCAAGTCAGTCTTGCAGTATTTCAAATATGAAGATATCCTACACTGTATTCAATGGTTAATAAGTCAAGTAAGTTGAGGATATGATTTTAAAGTGCCTTCGTACTATATGAGTCTTTAAGTACCATAATATGGTGCTTAATTAAGCACCATATTGTTAAATGCAGTTCACACATTTATCTCATGTTATTTTTAGGACAACCAGATGATGTAGACACTATCATGACAAAACTGAGGTACAGACAATTTACCTAGCAGGCTCACTGTCACCCACTTACCAAGTGGCAGAGCCAGTTTCCCCAGACAGGTGGTCTGACTCCAGAGCACTGGTATGGGGCCATTTTCACAAGTGTTGGGGATTTGCTATGTGTGTAAATATGTACATTCACTGTGAATAACCAAGAGAGTAGGCAGTGTTTTGTTTCCTAAGCTTACTTGACAACAGAATATCTTCTTCCAGGAATATCTATTGATGCTTCTCAGAACTGCTATTCCTTGGAACAGAGATTAAGAAATAAATCTTTTTTATAGCTCATGCCTGGCATTCATAGCAGCCAGAATCAATTGAAATCATCACTTTTAAAGTTATGGTGGTCAAACACATCTAAGGTACATACACTCTCATCTTCCATCAGCTGTGCCTAGCTGAAAAGCTTTTCAAAAAGAACATGAGACTTTTCTCCATACAGAGCTGGTCTGGAGAATGTTGGTTCCCAAACTCCCTTAGGCATATAAATTTGTGCATATTATTTGATTTCCTTGACTCTCAGATTCCTCAAGTGTAGAATGGGTATAAAGTCCACAGACTTTTGTGACAATTAAATGAAATCATAAAGCAAAATAGTTAAGCATAGTCTCTGGTGCTTAGGAATTCAGTAAAACTCTCTTCCCTTTCTATTTCCCTATTTGAAGAAACTTCCAGAATAACTGCCTAAAACTGTTAGAACTTACCCATTATCTCCTCTTTGTCAAAACAATTCTATTAAAATAGAAAACTATATAAATAATGAAGTTTTGGTTAATTATGATCCTATTCCATTTATTCAGAGAAACAACCTTATTTTTTTTAAATAACAGCACATACACAGGGTATACTTTATTTTAGAGAATATTGCTCAAAACTCCTAGTTAAAGCCCAGCACGCTTTTTGCTGAAATCCACAGGACACTCTGGTAAAGTGTATGCCCATTTCATCACACAGTCAGTTGTTGTTAAAAATTCTGTCTCAGTAAAAATTCTGTCTCAGTAACTATCTTTTTAAATACTGTCATCTCTTAGAAAGCAGGGTAGTACTTTGGGTACTATTGCACAATGGCTGTCATTACCTTATGTGTCTCTAAATGACTCAATAAGTTCAAACAAGACAGTATTGATCGACAGAGGATAAACACCACTTTATCTTATTCATGGAAACAGTAACCAGGCTCCTCTAAAGTGCAGTTCTAACAGTCCAAACTCCCCCAGGAAAAGCAGCTAGAAAAGGAGCCCCACTCTTGCTGTGACAGTCTATATTAGAAATCTAATTCCATCTGCTCCTCGGCCTAAAACTGCAAATCCTGGCAGTTATTATTAACAAATATTTACTGCCAATTGGATCAGGAAAGTTAGTTTATAATTTTATGCCATCAAACTCATTCCAACTAGTTTATCAGCCTTAAGCACAGTTTAGAATTTTTAATGTAATAAACTAAAATTTTAAATTGCATATGTTTGGTTGAAGCAAATCAAAAATTAAAATATAATGTCTCTCTGTAACCACAAGGGATTGGTTCTAGTACCCCCTGTAGGTACCAAAAGTCTTCAGATGTTTCAGTATCTTTATTAAATGGCATAATGTCTGCATAGAGCCTGTACATATTCTCCCTTGCACTTAATTTCTAGACTACTTATAACACCTAATGCAATGTAGATGCCATTAAATAGTTGTTATACTATATTGCTTAGGGAATATTGTTCAAGATGAAAGTCTGTATATGTTCAGTATAAGTGTCATTTTTTTTTTCAAGTATCTTCAACCCATGGTGTAATCTATACATGGGGAAGCTACAGCTGGACCACTGTATTTTATTCATAACCATAGAAATGAAATGATGTACCCCATCTGTGTACAATGAATCAAAATGCAGTCTGTAAAAATAAAAATAAATAAATAAATAAAATAAAATAGTTTTATCTAAAATATCCTGGTATCTTCAACTCTTCAGTTTGATTTTTAAAGGCCTGTGAGCTAAGCTTTTCCTTCATGGATTTATGGGTAGAATTTGTGTATACAGGTATTAGCAATCATTTGGAAAACATCTTCCAGCTTTGCTTGTTCCAACAGGGATCAGTCCCTGGTAATGTCAGGAGGGAAGTAGTGATAAGGATGGAAGATAACTCCCTCTACTTTGCACAGTTGTGTGCAGTGTTCTGCTCCAGTAAATGATATGACTAAAGAGAATTAGCACATGACAGTTTGGCCAGACAGACTGTCTAAGTGAGCAAATTGGCTTGTAATTCTATAAATCCCCACTTTCAATTATATAGTAATGTCTTCCCTTCCTACAGCAATTAAAAGCTAATCATTGTTTTGGGATGCCCAATTGATTTAAAGAATACTAGATTTAAGTAGTAGATTAACTACTCTAGTAGCTTATGCCCATAGAATATTCTAGTTTATAAAAGTATTTCATACAGAAGAATTTATATGGATTTTTTAATGTCAAGTTTCTTCCTAAACTTAGTATGCATTTAAGGTATGTGAGTCCACTTTTTCATCCTCCCACATGTATAAAACTAGTTAATTAGAAGATACTCTTTCCTCCTCTGTTTATGTAGCACAGTGCTGATGATGTGGTGGACCTTCAACTACTCTACTGAACTGTAACTCATGCATTGGTCAAATAAAAGTTTAGATGAAACAATAAAGAGAGGATACAGGGTCCACAGGATGTAGAAGAAAAGGAGTCCATAAAGAAAACATCCCTGAAAAGATTTAAGCCAGCTCAGATACCATAATTACACAGTGAAAGGGGTGAAGGAATGAATCAGAAAATCCCATAACAGGCCAAGCACAGTGGAAAATGTCTGTAATCCCAGCAGCTCAGGAGGCTGCAGCAGGAGGATCAAGAGTTCAAAGCCAGCCTCAGCAAAAGTGAGGTGCTAAGCAACTCAGTGAGACCCTGTCTCTAAATAAGATACAAAAAAAAAAAAAAAAAAAAAAAAAATCCCGTAACAGAATGTTAGGGGACTGGCAAAACACTATGTACACATGCAATTGTGTCTCATTTCTAGTAGCTTTAGTGTTCTACTATTTAGCTCTTTTATTAGAATTCTGTTTGGTGCTTTTCTTTTCTACTAGAAACTCATCGTGAAGTAAAATGGCTTGTTAGATATAATTAGATCCTGAAGTCTTTCATTATTTGCAGAAGTCAGAAAGCAGAATCTGTTACCATAGGGGTGGAGGGAACTGTACTGGCACACAGAGATGCCCAGGAGTAACAGAACCAAACAACCCCTCGTGATCTGGGCATTTATCCCAACCAATTAATTAACCCTATAGTTTGATAATGATGATATTAATAATAACTTGAACATTCTCATCTACCTTTTGCCAAATGCCAAGGCACGTTAGTGAACTCATTTAATTCTCCTATAAAACAGATTCTATTGCTGTTATTTTTCCAACTAAGAAGCAAAGGCTTAGGGATGTGGATAAACCTTCTCAAACTCACAAGCTAATAAGTAGTGGAGGCAGGAGTGAACCATAGCAACAAACCAAGGACAAATGGAATACTGAAAAGCATTGAGACTTGGTAGTAAAGGAAACTATGAGAGCCTCTGGCGGAGAGGAGAAGAGCTAAGTGAATTTCCAAGGTAGAAGATACTTTTGATTAGGATAAGAAACCAAATGCAAAAAAGACCTAGCCATTACACTACTTGCCACTGCACTATTTTTTTTTGGGGGGGGGAGGGGTGCAGGGGACTGGAAATTGATCCTAGGGCTGCTTTACCACTCAGTTAAACCCCCAGTCTTTTAAAATAATTTTTTTTGAGACAGGATCTCGCTAAGTTGCTTAGGGCCTCACTAAGTTGCCGAGGTTGGCCTCTAACTTGCAATCCTCTTGCCTCAGCCTCCCAGATTGCTGGGATTACAGGCATATACTGCTGCACCCAGTGCCACTGTACACATTTGTAAGTCAGCTTATATCTACATAAATTATAGGAGACAGATTAGTAGGACTCCATGGTTAAGAGAAATTCTCCCTTCATTAAATCCCACCCTTCTTTCTTACACCCACACCCACAGACAGACTGACACAGCCAGGCTCTATTAAAGGAGACCCATTTTGATGACTTGGGAGATAGGGAGGTTCAAATCACAGAGGAGAAGTGTGCAAGCAGGGCACCATGAATATACTACAGACTCTGCCCTGAGATGTTACCGAACATACAAATAAATATTTTGAAGAACTTAGCTTCCCCATCTAAACTCTCTTAGTGTCTGAAGAGGACAGTGCCTCCAAACTGGAGGACACACCCTTCTCCTGAGGGGAAGAATAACTGGGCTGCTAGGTTCAAGTCTGCTAGTGGAGTCCCCTATCAGACTGACCTAATTTGGAGCTTTAAATTGAGACTCAGATGTTCCCAAAGAGCAGTTCCACCAACTAGAATAATAGAATGATTCACTTAGGATAATAATAATTTCCAGAAGTTTCTTGTTAAAATAAAAAATTAGCTGGGATGCAGGATGTAAGTGATGGGGATACTTCAACCTAAAATCATTGAACACATTAACAAACTTGGCAAAGCATTGTAAGAATGGTGCTCCGAACTTCAGTTCTAATGATGGGGAAGGGAAGAAATGGAGCACAGGTGGCCAAGAGTAACCAAAGACTGATATAAGGATATGGAATGTCATGTATTAGTCTGAACTTTGAGGTAGAATATGCTTATTAAATAATTTTGATTTGTCATTTGATCATTGCACTTACCAGATACTAATTCCTCCATGTCACTCCCCTATGGTAACAGGTTCTTTTTTTTTTTTAATTATAAACAAATGGGATACATGTTGTTTGTTTGTACATGGCATAAAGGCATACCATTTGTGTAATCATAAATTTACATAGGGTAATGTTGTTTGATTCATTCTGTTATTTTTTCCCTTCCTCCCACCCCTCCCACCCCTCTTTTCCCCCTATACAGTCCTTCCTTCCTCCATTCTTGCCCCCCTCCCTAACTAACTCTAACCCTAACACTAACCCCTCCCTCCCCCCATTATGTGTCCTCATCCACTTATTAGCGATATCATTTGACCTTTGGTTTTTTGAGATTGGCTTATCTCACTTAGCATGATATTCTCCAATTTCATCCATTTGCCTGCAAATGCCATAATTTTATCATTCCTTATGGCTGAGTAATATTCCATTAAATATATATACCACAGTTTCTTTATCCATTCATCAATTGAAGGACATCTAGGTTGGTTCCACAATCTGGCTATGGTGAATTGAGCAGCTATGAACATTGATGTGGCTGTATCTCTGTAGTATGCTGATTTTAAGTCCTTTGGGTATAGGCCAAGGAGTGGGATAGCTGGGTCAAATGGTGGTTCCATTCCAAGTTTTCTAAGGAATCTCCATACTGCTTTCCAGAGTGGCTGCACTGATTTGCAACCCCACCAGCAATGTATGAGTGTACCTTTTCCCCCACATCCTCGCCAACACCTGTTGTTGCTTGTATTTTTGATAATCGCCATTCTAATTGGGGTGAGATGGAATCTTAGGGTGGTTTTGATTTGCATTTCTCTTATTACTAGAGATGTTGAACATTTTTTCATATATCTGTTGATTGCTTGTACATCTTCTTCTGTGAAGTGTCTGTTCATTTCCTTAGCCCATTTGTAGACTGGATTATTTGCCTTCTTGGTGTAGAGTTTTTTGAGTTCTTTATAGATTCTGGAGATTAGCACTCTATCTGAAGTATGAGTGGCAAAGATTTTCTCCCACTCTGTAGGCTCTTTCTTCGCATAGCTGAGAGAAAGCTTTTTAGTTTGAATCTATCCCAGTTGTTGATTCTTGCTTTTATTTCTTGTGCTATGGGATTCCTGTTAAGGAAGTCTGATCCTAAGCCAACAAATTGAAGATTTGGACCAACTTTTTCTTCTATAAGATGCAGGGTCTCTGGTCGGATTCTGAGGTCCTTGATCCACTTTGAGTTGAGTTTTGTACAGGGTGAGAGATAGGGGTTTAATTTCATTCTGTTGCATATGGTTTTGCAGTTTTCCCAGCACCATTTGTTGAAGAGGCTATCTTTTCTCCATTGCATATTTTTGGCCCCTTTGTCTAGTATGAGAAAATTGTATTTATTTGGGTTTGTATCCATGTCCTCTATTCTGTACCATTGACCTACCTGTCTATTTTGGTACCAATACCTTGCCGTTTTTGTTACTATTGCTTTGTAGTAGAGTTGAAGATCTGGTATTGCAATACCCATTGCTTCGCTCTTTCTACTGAGGATTGCTTTAGCTATTCTGGGAAACCCCAAGATTTGCTGTCAGAAAACAGGAGACCACAGGAGCCAGTGTATAAGTCAAGTTCAAGGTCAAAACCTGCGAGTTTGGACAGCCAGTGGTGTAAGTTCCAATCTTGAAACTGATAAGCTGGAGACCCAAGAAGTGAAATTTTCATTTTGAGTAATCCACTGGGAGTTTCCTTTAAGTGGTGTTTGTTCTACGAGGTTCTTAGTTGACTGGATGAGCCCACCCACATTAGAGATGACTCCTTAACTCAGTCTACGGATTCAAACATGAATCTTGTCCAGAAACATCCTCACAGACGCCCCAAGAATAACATTTGGCCAAATGTCTGGGCCCTCTGTGGCCTAGTCCAATTAACACTACAGTTAACCCTCCCAGTATCACCTTGAGGGGAGTAGCAGCTGCTCATGTTGCTGACTTAAAGCTCTCCATGGTGTCCCCAGTTCTTCCCCAACACATGCACAATTTCCATCTGCTGTTAAATTTTCCCAAGGTCATTTTTGGATTTAAAAAAAAAAAACCACCGTTCACCTCTCAATCTTCATTGTTGACAAGTACAAGTCACATATGATATTCGAGTCTCAAGGTTTCTACCCTTCAGGTCTAAGTTTTGTAACTGACAGCTGTTGACAGAACTGGTTCTAGAAGACATAAAGAGGTCTCTTGTGTGGTGTGCTGCTGCCAGGAGCTTATTCACCCTAGTGTAGATAGGTGCTAGCGCCCTCATACGTGCATACTCACAAACCACAGCCCCCCCCACACACCCTTATGGAGCAGGGAAAGAGGGTATAGAAAGGGAGAGCACTGAGTAGGAATACATGTGGATAGAAAGTAGGAATACATGTGACTAGAAAGCAGAAAAATGAGATCCAGGCTTGCCCAGCCTCCTGCATAGGAGATTGTTCTAGACGTAGGGATTCCTAGAACTGCTCAGGTGCCTCAGCAACAACCTGACTCAACTTCTTCCTGCTCCTCCCTCTGCTACAAATCTGCCTCACTATCTTTTCTCTGCCTTTGCTTCACCTCCACCCACAGAGCCAAAAGAAATAGTTTTATGCATATGGTGTTAATATAAATACCTTCTTAGCTAGGCATGATTGCTGTCTACCTGTTATCCCAGTGACTGGGGAAGTTGAGAAGGGAGGATTGTAAGTTTGAAGTCAGTTTCAGCAACTTAGCAAGATCCTAAGCAACTTAATGAGACCCTGTCTCAAAATTAAAAGAAAAAGTAAAAAGGGCTGAAGATGTGGCTCAGTGATTAACTGCCCCTGGGTTCAATCCTCAGTACCAAGAAAAGAAAAGAAAAGAAAAGAAATATATAACATATATAATTACATTATATGTATTTAACATAAATATGCATGTATAAATACATGTTATGTAACATATATCTCTTTTTGGTTGGTCCTCATTGAAATTGAGTTGAGCCAGAATCTAGTTAAGAATGAGGTTTTTGTTTTTGTTAGGTAGTTCCAGGCCCTTATTTCTAAATGCCAGCAATTTGGCAAACACTTACTTACTTAATAGAAATGATGAAAATGTAGACAAAAAATTATTAGAGACAATATGGAATCATTCATCCTTTTCTCCTGTAGAATAATCTCCGCCTTTCTTTTATAGTATTTTTTCTTCTCTCTAATAAAAATTTTTGTGTGAGTATCCATCCTATTTGGCAGGTGGGAAAAATTCAATTACTCTAGGTTGTTTTGTTTTGACATTTAACACGTATAGATTAAGCTTCAGTCAGCTGCTCTAGACTCAGCTGCATATTATCATCACCTAGGGAGCTTTAAAATATACCATTTCCTGGGCCCCAGGCCAGATCAGTTGAATTAGAATCCTCCAGAGTTGGGAAGAAGATATCTGAGCACAGGTGATTATAACAGGGAGCCAGGCAGGGAGTCTGTTCCTTGGGCATAGCTCTTACAGAGCACTCCTATTGTCAGCTGACTCTCCTTTGGTGATCATTTTGTGCCAGTTGGGAGTATGTGTTAATAGGGGTACAAATATAGGGCCTTAAAGCAAGTTATTGAAGTCACACTTAAGAATTTACTCAAATTGACCTCTGCCTCTGAGCAGCTTACAGTGAAGCTGTTGTTGTTGTTTGGTTTTGTTTGTGGTACTGGGGATGGCACCCAGGGGCACTCTGCAACAGGGCTACCTCCTCATCCCTTTTTACAAATTTTAAAACCCGGTCTCACTGAGTTCTCAGACAGGTCTCAAATCTGCAGCCCCCTCCCTCAGCCTCCCAAGTAACTGGGATTCAGGTACATTCTAATGGGTCCTTGCTTTTGTTTTTTGTTTTTATTTTTATTTTTATTTTTACTTGTTCTAATTAGTCATACTTGACAGCATAATGCATTTAGATTCATGGTACACAAATGGAGTACAACCTTTCATTTTTCTGTAGAGTCAATACCATTGGTGCAATCATACGTGTACCTAGGGTAATGATGTCTGTCTCATTCCACCATCTTTCTCACCCCCGTGTCCCCTCACTCCCCTCTGCCCAATCCAAAGTTCCTCCATTCTTCCCTTGCCACCCCTCCCCCCGCCCCATTATGTATCAGCATCCACATATCAGAGAAACAGTGAGGTTGTTTTTGAGAGCGTGAAAAAAATAAAGGAAGTCAAGAGTTAATGGAGCAAATGTGACTTGCTAAAATTGAAAAATACTTGTAGTTAAATCTCAAAATCCTATTTTGACAAAATGTGCATAAATTAATGCCTCCTCTGCTTATCTTTCCTTGTATAATTTCCAGTTTCAAGCTAAACCCCAGGGATTTGAAGGGCTTCTCATTAATATCTAAAGGGCATTTAAAGCAAATAAGTAATGAAATGCCTTTTGAAGCAGATAAAATGTACCTCTATAATATCCACTTAATGAGAATATGCTAAAAAGCACAAATGTTTGTATTGGACCATAAATTACACAATTTTAAGCAGATTTTTAAATGAAAACAAATAGATCTATTTGAAATATTTCTTCAAATAAAACAAAAAGGATTTCTAGATTGTCAAAATTGTTTTTGCAAGAAGCATAATCTGTGGGCCAGAAAATTATGCTTAATTTTCCCAAGAGTTCTATAAACTTTTTTTTATAAATTTGATTGTGTTTCATTCCTAATTTGACATAATCGAAAAATTTTTAATAAAACTAAAAATGGGAAAACATGTCTTCCATCCCACTGGCATATTTTAATGCCCTGATTTAGGCCTGGTGTGTGTCCACGTGTATACTCAGACATATGTGTATATACACATATGCAAAATTGCAACACAATAATCATTTGCCTGTTATACATCTGCCTGTTCTTTTTCTCTGGTAAACTCTTCAGTTAGTAGTGCCAATGATATTTTCCCCTCATACAGTTTTATTTTTCTCTATATTTTATTTTTACTGAAGTACAGTTTCCCCAGTATCTTGCGTTTTGCTATTTTGAGTTACTCTAGTTAGGATTCAGAATGATTCCAAATAGGATGATACATGGATTGTAAATATCAACAAACAATAATGAAGTATCACCAACGCTATATATTTCTGCAAAAAATAATTATGTATTTAGAAATCATGTCTATCAACACTGCTTTCAACAACAGTTAATATCTCATCTTAAAATACAGTATGCATTTCAGATGGAATCAGCAACTTCTTAGCCATGAGTGTCACCAAAGGAACAAACAGAATAAGAAATTAAAGAATAAAAAAGAGTGAGAGAAAGGAAAAGGAAAAGGAACATATGGACATTTAGAGGTGGTGAGTGTAAGACTCACTCAAAGTAACTCATTCAAAGTAACTGTCCTGGGTGCTGTGATAGGCAATTGGGACTTTGGCTATCCGTTACCCCACCACCCCATTAGATATTTGGTTCATAGTGGGTTTCTTTCTCTATCTACAATCTAGAAGAACTGAAGATCAACAGCAAAAAAAAAAAAAAAAACTAATTAAAATATAAGAATAAAAATAACAGGTCAGATCCTGACAAGTGAACTATCACCTGGCAAACCATGAAGAAACTACTCTCTGCAGCAGGGTGATGTTTGGGTGAGCTACAACTCATTGCATAGCAGACAGCTGGTAATACCACATATCTATTTTGGATCACGTCTAAAGGAGGTCAGATCCTGGTCCAAGTGAACCATCGGACAAACCACCCACAACCTATTCAAAGGAGTTATTATAATAACTCATTTTCATTCCAGTCAAGAGACTACATTACGTAGTGCTTCAGATCACCAAGACTACGTGTCCCTATGGAAGAGAATGCACAGTGGCACCCCCATTGTCTTCATTATGGTGTCCTGTGTTATTCCCAGCAATTCTTTAAGGGAAACAGGATATATAATCTGCCTGCCCTCTGTCCATAGTTTTTAAGGTGAAGAAACTGGGAATAAGTAAAATTTAGTAATTAAGAACACAGATGCTGTCCCCTGAATACCTAGATTCAAATCATCTGCCTTCAACTTGTTACCTGTGTGATCTCAGGCACATTAATTCACCTCTCTCTATCTTGGCTTCTACCTGTAGCATAGGAATGATAAGACACATCTCACAGAGTTTTTATGAGGAGTAAATTAATCATGTTTCATGTTTTTTTTAAAACATGTCATATAGTATGTGTTCAGTAAATGTGAACTATGCTTCTTATTCTTATTTAAAAATCTTTTTAAATTTTGCCAAATAAATGAAAAATGATATCTTGTTTTTTTCTTTTGGTATTTTCCTGATCACTAAAGATGGACATAAATAAATCTTAAGTTTATCGGTTATTTTTATTTCTTTTTTCTCTGAACTGACTTTTCATGTCCTTTGCTCCTTTGTTCACTGATGGGTGAGTCTCTTTATTATTCATTTAAAAGCACTCTTTTCAAATTAGAGATATCATTCTTCTATTATTTAAATAGCAATCATTTTCTTGTAGTCTGTGTGACCTCTTTTTAACTCATCTTGCCATTACAGAAGTTCAATATAGTTAAGTCTAAATGTGAGCCACATTTCATCGTGGCTCTTTACATGCTTAGTTTTATTTTTAAAGGTTATTTATTTAATCCACTTAGAATTTTGTCTTAGGTCATATGCCAACTTTATCTCTTTCTCAAATTGTCTATGATTTCCTTATGATTTGAAATAGAATCTATTGGCAAATTCCAATATAAACAAATCCATGGATACAGGCTTTTATTCCATTGCGCTAATTTATCTATTTTTATGCTTGTTTTACTTTTTCTGTTCAGTTGAGTAGGCTGGTTCCAAATCATTGTACACTTTTAATATACTCAGTAGCATCTATTGCACATTTTTCCTCCCAAATGAATGTGGGATCAATTAGCCAAATTTTAAACTAATTTTATTTGGATTTAAGTTGGAATTGCATTAAATTAATAATTTGAAAAGAACCAATATCTTTACAAGCCTTTCATTTATCTAAGTCTTTAGATCTTCCAGTAGAATTATATCATTTTCTTCATAAAGATTTTGACATTTCTACTTTTATCTTTGATACCTTTTAGTCCATTTTCCCATTCCTAATTTCTTTAGTCAAATGCTTATTTTCAGTGGGGTTTGTTTTTTGTGTGTTTTCTAATAAATGATAAATAATTTCCTCAGAATAAAATCTTGACCAGATCTCATAATGAAAAATGTGGTATGCTTTCCTTAATATTCATTTATTAATATAATTTTGATTTTATTTTTATTATTTTTGTAGGAGTTATATATCATAGAAAGTTAAAAATAATTAAATAAGCAAAAATAAGAAAAAAATGATTCATTAAGAACTTATATCTGTGATGAATGTCATTGGCATTTTGATGAGGATTACATTGAATCTATGTAACACTTCTGGTAGTATGGCCAGTCTGATAATAATAATTCTGCCTATCCAAGAACATAGGAGGTCTTTCCATCTTCTAAGATCTTCAATTTCTTCCTTCAGTGTTCTATAATTTTCCTTGTAGAGGTCTTTTACCTCATTGGTTAAAGTTGTTCCAAAATTGTTGAGTTTTGTTTGCTTGTTTTTTTTTTTTTTTCTTTGTTGAAGTTATTGTGAATGAGATGGTTTTCCTTATTTCTTTTTCAGTAGAAGTATTAATAGAGTATAAGAAAGTGATATTTATGTGTATTGACCTTATATCCTACTATTTTGCTAAAGTTGTTTATCAGTTCTGTAAGTCTTCCGGTGGAATTTTGTGGATCTTCTAAATATGGGATCATATCATCAGCAAATAGATCATTTGTTCTTCTTGTACATCTTTAATTTCCTTCTCTTGCCTGATTGCTCTGGCTAGAAGTAAAAATAAACATAGGTGAAATAACTAGACCAATTATCAGAAGAAAGTTACATTTACTTAGCATCATCAAGCAAACACATGAACTCGAGATAAGCTCAAGGAGCTCAAGATGGTATTCAAGACTGCATTTCTTCCACCTTGGACAACTAATGCTAAGAAGGGAGGAAAATCATGACAACATCACAGATGATGGTTGAGTTAAGTCAACTGGAACAACAGATGAGGAACAAGAAAGGAATTAACTGAGCACTTTCTAAATGCCAGTCACTGTTAGGTGCTCTCACATCCATTGTCTTCTTTACCTAATCTTAAGAAAAAGAAAAAGAAAAAAATCACCCCATACTTCAAGTTAGGTATCAGTGTTCCATTCTTTTAAAAAAATAGGAAACCAGGTTTCAGAAAAATTAAAATCATTGTAGCAGAACTGAAATTTAATAGAAAGCTTATCCTCTCCAAAAATGTGGACACTGTTACAAAGGAGAATCATCAATAATTGCAAGTAAAATTAGTATATTCATTACAAACAACTTTAATTTCTTTTCTCTATTTTAAGACTTGTTCAGGACCAAAATGACATAATCCAAATTGATGCTTGATTTTTTACTAGTGTTTTAATAACTTAGAGGAGATTCTGGTTAATTTTTTTCTGAAATCTATTGCTTTAAAAAATAAGTTGCCACATAATTGAGATTTTTGTGTGATGCCATTATGATTACACTTTGGAATTTTGTGTATGCATATTCTGTGTTACTTTTGCTATACTTCATGATGTGTGTCCAAATGAAGAGGTGACACATTCCAAAATACACAATAAGACCATTTGTAAACATTTTTCCAAGTTGAATATTAGAGTTAATTTATATTTCCTTTATCAGGCAAAAGAAAGTTATATTTATTAAGCAAACACGTGAACTTTGGTCACAAATCCTTCACAAACCACTTCAGTACAATCTGTAGCACTATGCGAAATTCCTAGGAGATACTAAAAGTCTTAAAATTCATGCTAAAACCACTTACACAACATGCATGTTACATAAGGGTTATGTCCAACTACAATCATGAAATGATAGAGCTTAAAACATTAGGGAAAGAGTAGATTTAGAGAAGTTCCAATAGTAAGTAAAGCTGTCAACAATTTGACATGCACATGGGGCACATTGTCAACTTGAGCCCTAAGAAGACCTGCTCAATTACAAAAGAACACCACTCCACTACTTACCTAGCCAGAAAGAGTCTTTCTCCCCAGTTTACTTGTCCAACCTCTTCCAAAAAATCAAATCAAATAAATAATATAGTAAGCATAATAATAACAGAACTCCTTCACTTGCTAATACTAATTAGTCTACCACAGGTGTATAGCAAATATTAAATTAAGATTTATTGATATTTTTGTTAAAGTTGATTGATATTTTTATTTATTCAATGTTCAACCAAGATGCCCCCTCACTTTAATTCCCCAACTTTACCTCCTTTTTGTTCTCTTTCAAACTGTCATTTCTGCCTTTACCTCTGAAGCCTATTCTTCTTTGACTCTTTAAATGTGCTTTCCTAGCATGTATTTCTCTTACTTTTGTCTCATTTATTGACCAATTTACCATTCTGAGAGGCTTTTAAAAAGTCTTTCTCTGTTTCCCTAGTTGCCAGTGAATGTTCCACTGGGGTAATAATTCTTCCACCATTGCCATAATTTCTGGCAAGTCTGGATAACAAACCTCACTTACAATTCTCTCCTGGTTTTCCTTCATGACTTGTTCTCTATGTGGCACCAATTTTTAAGTACAAGATAAATGTATTTCCTCCTTCTAGACCAGGGCTATAATAATGGAACAGAATATAATATCTACCTGCAAGGTGCAAATTTAGAAAAGTCAGAATTTTCTCCCTCATACCTGGTCTTCTCTTCCAACTTCCTTCCTGAACCAGGTCCCACTGGCACCTAAGGCCATCAGGGTCAGGAACAGCAGCTCTGACCTTGCCCAACAGTGAACTCTGGAAATTTCTATTGAGCAATTAAGCAAAGTGATGAGGTGAGGTGTTCATTTTAATCTTCCCCTAACTTTCAGGAAGGAAGAAATCCTAGACCCCAACTTCTATGTCCTTCTTTTCTTAATCAAATGGGCTAGTGCCCATTGCAAATATAAAATGAGAATGTCTAGAGAAGAAAAGTGGATTCATATAACAACTTGACTTTCAATCACTTTGCGCTTGAAGATGTTTACTCTTCTTGTCTCTCTCATAAATATGGTGATAGAGGCATAAATGCAGAGAAACCATGAAAACCAATTTCACACAAAGTTTGTTCCCAGATGGAGCTTTCAGGAATTGACTGGAAAATGAGAAACAATAAGTATTAGGCATTAGATTCAGGTTAATTTTATTTCTGAGTGAGTACAAATCACTGTAATTTATCAAATTACTGATTCAAAGTCTTTCATTTGTTTGGCAAGTATCCATGGAACACTTAGTGGAACATCCAGATAAATCTTCTGGGCATACAGCAATGAGTACAAGATTGACCCCACATTTAGCAAGTTCACAGTTCAGTAAGAAAGACAGACTTATAAGCAAATAATTATAGAATTGTGTAAAACCAGATAAGAATATATAGGCTTTCTTGAGAGCATTGAGGAAGTGACAATGTTATCCACAGTTTGTCAAAGACAGCATCACAGAACAAACATTGCAATCAAATATAGAAGGATAAATAAGGCCAAGCAGTGAAGTTAGGAGACTTGGGAAGAAAAGAACATTCCAAACAGATAGGCTAAGGTATAAGAAGGAATGGAACACTGAGTGGCGAGCATGTGAATGACACTAGAAGAAGATTCTAGAACCTAATGCTAAAGGGACAGTGTGTCATGAAAAGGATGGGTTTTTATCCTCTTCACAAATAGATAAAAGTAAACAATTATTATAACAACATGATACAATAGCTAACACCAGTTATTAAATGCTAAAACAGTTGTTATTTTAAGTGTATGTTAATATTTGATCTTCAAAAGAGTATCTTAGTTTCATATATAAGGAAAGGCTGAGGCTCAGAGAGCTTTTCCTGGGAAGGAAGCAGAAGAATAAAAGAGGAGAACATGTTTAGATAGCAGGTTTGGTGATAAACATACTCTGAAACCAAGAGTTCCATTGCTAAGAAAAAAACATACTGTCAGAGGAATAGGGAGATATTGACCACATATTACTGAAAGTTGGCAGCACCAGAGGAGACTCCTGCCTCTTCACATGACTGGTTCCTCCTTCACTACATTTTTAAAATGAAAATAAGAAGAAGGGAAAGGGAAGGAAATCATACAAGGAAATGATGACCCCCTTCCCCAGGAGGCCCCTTCTGGAATCACCTCCACTCTGCCTCTGTCCTCCAATATGAGTTAGTAGCAGGAAACCATGTGGTCATGAGTTATGCAGTCATGCTGGAAAGCTTGCTGTATGCTGGACCTAAACTGCTTCTCAAGTATTTTCTCCTTTGTCTCCACAACAGCAGCATCCATAGTCACTTGTTATCCCATTTCACAGATGAAGAAACTGATGCCTAGGGAGGATGTACGAAAATATGATTCTTTCCTGTAATGTTAATTATAACTTTCCTCAATCTAACTTCCATTTTTCTGGCCCTCTGTTCTCTCCTCATCCAGGTTAACATTGCCCTTCCTCAAATCTACACAACTTATTGCAGTCTCTGAATTTAGAGTTGAGGCGCTCCTTGTATACTTGAGGATTAGATTGCCTCTTCCTTTCTCCTCTTTTTGATATTATATGTCTGTCTAATACTAATCTAGCACTTCCCCTATGCCAGGAGCTCTTAAAAACCCCTTCAGTGAATTATTCATGTAATAGCCACAGTGACCCTGAGAGAGGTACTATCATTGTGTCAGTTGAGAATACTGAGACAGAGAGGTTAGGGAATTTGCCTGGAGAATACAGTAAGGAACACAATGAGATTTTTGAAACCTGAAAGTCCAGTTCCTGGGTCTGGATTCCTATTAAGATATTTTCTCCTTGATGTAGTAGAACTTGCGCAGCTGGCCAATCACTTGTTCTCAAAATTCGTTGGCTTCCAAACCATCTCACTTGGTTCTCCTCCTACCTTTTTTGCTATTCCACCTTGGTTTTCTTTGCTGGTTCCTCCTCACATCTCAACTTCTACACGTTGGACTCCAGAGATCAGTCTTGGACCTATCTATTCTCTACACTCAGTCCTTAGACGATCTCATCCAGTTTCACAGCTTAAATATCACCTCTACATGGATAACCTCAAAGTCAGCATCTCCTTCCTGTATCTGTCCCAGGAGATTCAGACTCATGTCTACAGCCATCAACTTAACCACATGTACCTCTCAAAGGAAATTAAAGACTAACATGCCCAAACTGGAGCTCCTGCTCTTCTTCCTCCAAAACTGAATGTCATTCTTGATCCTTGTTTTCTCCCAAACAACACATCCAATCAGTCTGTAAAATGTACCCAAAATGTGTCCACTCTTCAAGGCCACCACTGTCTCCACGAAGGGCAAGCCCTTCTCATCTTCTTCCTGGAAATAGCAAAGGCTTCTGGTTTATCTCCTGCTTTTCCACCACTCCCACCAACAAGAGTGAGGTAAGTGAGGCAAATAAGGTGCTTGTCTCCAGAGGAAAATTTAAAGGGACATCCAAAAACTCAGTAATCAAGACAAATGATATATTAATGCAATATTTTTAAATCAAACCAATGCAAAAATAATTCATAATGAATCAAAGAGTTAAATTTTAAATAAAAACAGGACTAGCCCCTGTATTTGCATTACTTGCCTCTCTGGTCTCATCCTGATCCCAGCCAGTTCTTCTCACTTCCATATATTCTCAACAGTCACAACAATCCTGTTAGAACATAAGTGAACTCTTGTCTAAGAGCCAAAGTCCTTACTGTGACTGACAAGTTCCACCGTGATCTGGCCTGATTTTCTCTCTAACCTAACTCCTTCTTCTCTCCTCTTTACTGAGCCTCATCCTCTACCACACTGGCCCCTGTGTTCCATCAAGGCACTCCCGCCCCAGTCCTTACTCTGGGTAGGCTCTCTGTCTAGAACACTCTATCCGGTAACTCTCTCTTCACCCAGGTCTCTTCCCAAATTCACTTTAATAGGACAATTTCCAAGTGTTCACCCACCAATGAACACATTGTAAATATTCCTTTTTGACACTTTGATAATTTCTGAGGAGAAAAAAATATACTACCACTCTATTTTACTTATTGATTTTATTATTTATTGTTTCTTCCACTTGTTATGAAACTCTCAGAGAAGTTTGTGGGAAGGGTCTGTTTTATTCTCTGCCATATCCTCAGTGTCTCAAAAATTCCTGGAAGATGGTAGATACTTAGTAAATTTTAAATTAATAAGTAATAGATACTCATTGGTGCTTTCCTCTACCTCCAGTGCCTCATATGTATAGGTTTTGGATTCTGTTACCTCAATATATTACATTGGGAATTACTCTTTCAAAGTGCAATATTCTCAGATCCGAAGCATTTACAGCTGACACTAAATTAGAAAATGTATTGCAAAACCTTCATTTCAAATTGACCAAGATTTTCTTTATGTTGAGCAAAACAAATTTAATCTCAAATGCTGACCAAGATTTTTAACAAAAGTTTGATTTGCTTAAAAAAAATTTATCTGGGATTCAAGTTTACCCCTTAGATTTGGTCAAGAGTGAGAGAGAACATTGTTTTGGAGGAATAAAAACTGAATATCCAGTGTCTTTTTGATTTGTTTTGTGGTTGTTGTTATAGTACTGGGGAGTGAACCCAGGGCCTCATATATGCTAGGCAAGCACTCTACCCCTGAGCTATATATACCCCTAACCCTTCAAGCACCTTGTTAGCAAATTCTGAACTTTATTTCCATGTCTTGATTTTAATGACTTGAGACTAAATTCAAATGTTACACAAATTGTCTCAATAACTCGGAGTTAACTCATATGTAATCAAAAGACCTTTCTGATATCAAAAGACCTTTAATCACCTTTAGTAATTATTAACAAAAAAGACAGGTAGGTTTTGCAAAAGCAAACTTGTCATGTCACCATGAACTGTTATCTTTTGATGGAAAAGATGAAGTTCAGCAAAGAGCAAATCTGGAACTTGGCAAAAGATTACAGACTTTGCCTTCAAAGAGCTGTATCACATACAGAAATAAAGGTTTATTTCACACCCATCCATAGCCTCCTTCTCTTGCAAGTTAAATCAGCACAGTGGGAGAGTTTGAGAACATCTAGTGAAGAAACAGTTTAGTAACATTTGGAAAAAGTACAAGAGTTAGATTTTGTCTTAAAGGTAGTTTTCTTTATAAATCTTCAAAAATGCTTTTCTTAGTTTTATTTATCTGTTTTAAGAAGATTTATATTATCTCATAGAGATCCCTAAGCCTGTATTCACCAGCACTTTAGGATTATAAACTGAATACAGGTCTCAATTTACACTATATTTTAGAATCCAAATGTGTCAGTAAAGGTCCTTGTCCCAACCCCAGTTGCTACACGTATATCAAATCATCACTATTAGAAAGAAATTCCATTCTGTCCTTCACAAGACACAAAATCAAGATTAAAAAAGAAAAGAAAAAACTTTTGCAAAGTGTAGACACTGAAACTGGTATGTTAACCTACTGAGTTAGCAGATTGCCTATGAAACACAGTACCCTACAGCTGGGCAGAGAGTGGAGTCAGCATACAGAGAGCACTAACTGAACACTTCTTAAGAGAATGAGTGAATACAAACTGAATTGACCTGGGTCAAGAAAGAGTAAGCAAAATTATCAGAAAGGTCACGAAATGGTCATGCTCATCTGCAAAAAATGACACTGACACAGTTCTTTCCCTAAAAAGCTAATGAATATTCTTCCTCTGGAAGTTTTGCAAGTTTTCCTTTGGCTTCCTAAAGTATGTTGAAAATATTGTGTTCTAAATAATTCCTGTTGATTAGTTGGTAGGGTTTTATATTCTATCACCTTAGTAATAGGATACCCGTTGCTATTATTACTAGTAATAGCATTATTGCTACTATTGATAATCTTAATACTAGCAATACTACAAGTAATATTTTATTACTAGTCTATTACTTAAGTAATAATAATTTTAGTAACAATTCCTAGAAGCTGCATTTTTTTCTAAAATAGTTTCACTTTTTTTCTTCTGTCACTCGATTTTTGACAGTTTTCTATATTATTAATAGTTTATACAGTGCTTTATGAATGATTATGAAAATCAATATAGGAAATCTCAGTGCATTTTGAAAAGAATTTTTCAAAAGGACCTATAGTCAAATACATTAGAGTTCCATTTTGTCCAAATTATTATAAAACACATTCTTCTATCCTGGGCAGCAGAGTACATTAAGCAGAGTAAAATCCCAGCATAAAACCTTCACTGAGCTTTTTATACTCTTGCCCTGATGGCTTTCACCCTATGTTCCTGGTAACCTCTAGAGCCTCACTCCATCACAGCCTGGAACCTTCAGAATAGCCATTAACTTGTCCTGGAACCTGTGAATTTGAACAACAACCATCATGTTTGGAATAGGATTCAAATCATATTCCCCAACAGAAAGTATAGACAACCAAATCTGAAATTATATGTACATACACTCAGAGGACCTATGTAAACTTTCATCATTTCCTAGACTCTGCAAAGAGTTGAGTTGTGTAGGTCATACGTGATCTAGGTGTTGGTAGGCCCTTCCAACACCTCCTCCAAAGGATCCATTGTTCCTGTTTTGTTAAAATCCATGCCACATTTTCATCATGTACCCTGTGTACCATATGTGGCTTCTGTATATCTCTCACCAGCACAGTCTCCTCTAAAAGTTTGCCTTTGGAAAATAAGTAGACAAGTATCTTAGGAAACAGGTAGAATAGATAAAGGAAGCTCAATCTCAGAATTCTGATGTCTATTCTTTGCTGATTTGATGTAGACAGAGTGCCCTGTTTCCCATCTGTGAGGACCAACCTTCTTTTTTTTTGGTACTGGGCATTGAACCCAGGAGCACTTTACCACTGAGCCACAACCCCAGCCCTCTTTATTTCTGCCCTTGAGACATGGTCTTGCTAAGTTGCTAAGGCTGGCCTCAAATTTGCAATCCTCTTGCCTTAGCCTTCTAAGTCACTGGGATTATAGGTTTACACCACCATGCCTGGCTCTCCATATTCTTCTAATTGATGTGAATTCATTTGTTCTTGACTATTTGGTGATATCCTAAGGTAACTAGATTGAGAATTACTGATATGCATCCTAACAGGAGAAGGAATACCACTCATTTTCACCTTCTAAGTTTCAACTATACTTAACATTTTTAAGCACCCTATTCTTAATGAGTACATTTAGTCACCTGCTTTGTTTGTGTGTGGCTGTTAGTTGCTCTAACCTCAATGACTCATTTGTAGAGAATGTTTCCTAAAGATGTTCTTCATCAGAAGGACAAGTTTGGACTTGGTTACAGTGATTTACTTAATTTATCTTAAATTTGGTTTCAGTGAGCTACCCTAATTAACCTGATTTTTTGCTGATAATCACTCTCAATGGAATCAAATCACAAATCCGGGGACGGATTGAGCGGCACCCAGAAGGAAGCAGCCCTCCGCGCACTGGTCCAGCGCACGGGATATAGCTTGGTCCAGGTAGGCACTCCTTTTGACATCTGCTGAGACTCACCACTGAATTCACACAGTGGTGGGAATATTAGTGGTCCTCAGATGCAAACCATGAACTTGTGTAACTCTTCACATGGCTGTCCTTTTCCAAAACAGAAGAAAACTGCATCCTTTAATTTCTGTGTTGATAGGCCTTCTATTCTAGGTTATCCACTCAACTTTATCTTCTCACTTAAAAACAGAGTTGGTATCCACAGTCATACAGACTACCACAGTTTTGAAAGAACATTTTAGAATATGAAAAGGCAGGTGGAATTTCCCATTTCTTGATGAAGCAGAACTAAACTAGTATTTCAGGAATCAGCAAGAGAAAATGTCTGAGGAAATAGCCTTAGTTTCCAAAAAAGATCACTGCAGATATAAAAGGATTTGTGGGCATGGAGTCAAGAAATGAACTTTTGGCAGCCTACCTATTCCAGTTTGTTTTCTCAGAATACCTGCCCATCCAGCCTAGAATATAAAACACTAAATTTTGCCTGTGTTCTAAATAAACTATCTTATGGACATAATGAATATGCCACAGTGAATTTTGCCTTAATGAATATCTATAATGCAATAATTTAAAAAATTATAAATAAATAGAAGAAGGACCAGTGGAGTAGAGGAAAGCAATCAGGGGAGGGAGAACTGAAGAGAAAGGGGTAAGTCCTAGGGCTGAATTGGAGCAAATTATATTCCATGCATGTATCATTATGTCAAAATGAAGCCCAATATTACATATAACCATAATGCACTAATAAAATTTTTTAAATAAAACTAAAAAGGCCACAATCTTAAAACTGTATTAAGAATTATCTGTATATTATTATTGTCATTATAATGACTTCCTTTAGAGAACTAATGCTGCATTGAAAACCTGTGTTAGAAACATATAATTATTTAGTTGAATAAATAATGTTATTTTTATAGTAAGAAAAAGTATTTTAAGTCCTCAACTCTTGTCTTTCATCCATACTTTTCCAACTTAAATCTAGATACTATCATGAATATAAATATTATATGTGCTTAACCATAAAATATGCAACAGTATCTTTTACTAGATGTTCTTTTGTAAGATTGTTTCAAAATATATAATTTGTTTCACCAGTTCTACAAATCATGACATGCTTCATTATATGTAATACAATGCTCCAAGTTATTTATATTCTTCATCTGAATGAACTTAACACCATTTCCCTTTTCCATGTTTGTCAGAATGGATGGTGTTTTTTCCATTTTCCTGCTTTATGCTTTACTCTCCCAATGCCAGTTTGCTAACTGCAGTTTCTGACTAGGAGTTGAACAGAAGGGAGGGAGAAGAGAACAGGAGAAGAAAGGAAAGTTCTTCCTTGACTAATTCTGGTGCTGGGCTCTCTGGGCCTTATAGATATTGAAAGCTGTGGGTTACTATGTAGGATTGTCAGAGATGCTCTCCATCCCACAGCCAGGGTCTTTCATCTGGCTGCACTTTTCCCAACCTCAGTCTCTTTGTTGAGCTCAGCTCTTTGTGTTTTGACACCAGGCAGCCCTCTTGGAAAGGAAGACAACAGAGGAGTTCCACAGGTAGCCACTTCCCTAGACATACTCATTGAGCCAGTAAACTGGAAGCCCAGGCAACACAAAGCAGCTGCTCCCCTGGCCCATGTCAGGGCAGTAGGCCACCTGACAGCTTACCTTTAGATATCTCGGGAGCAAGTGTGTTCCCACACGTCCTGGTATGTTCCCCAGATAAAAGGGCAAATATCCATTTGCCTGAACACTTTTCTTAACTCCTTTTCCCTAGTATAGGCAAAGGGAAGGACACCCCACAATCCCTACCGTGCAGAGAGATGGAGATTTAATACAACAGCAGTCACCTCTGAACATCTCTGTGTAGACTCCAAAAACTCCTCTGAAGTTCTTCAATCATACAAGTGGAAGCAACCTTCTTTTCAACTAACTGCACCTGAGCAGAGGCTTTTAAAAGTTAAATACATTTGTTTTGTAGACTATAAAATCTACAGAACTGCCTCAATCAATTATAAAATTTCTTTTAGAGGAAAGCTGTATAAAAATTTTTATCACTCATTATTTTGAAGCACATTATTTTTGGAGATAAAAACAGTTAAAGTTTACTAATGGTTTAAAAATAATTCGAAAGAAAATAATTTGACTTTTATTGTCTTGGAACAAGAAACATCAGCTTCTCCTTTGACTTAAGTGAAACTTTAAAAAGTCAACTATGGATAAAAATTTATTGAAATTTTAACAAACCCTAAATAACACAGCTAAACTTTGTAATGTGATTTATTTTAAGTAATATTTGTTAATAGAATGACTATTAGATCAGAAATTCTTTAGTAACATGGAAGCCTAAAATTCTAAATAACAATTATTTAGATTTAAAACCTCTAATCAAAATGTAAATACACATAAAATTAGTTTCAAGTGAATTGAAAAATACTTCCTGATATTGACTGCAAAATGTGGAAAATCACTCAAATTTTAAAATCAGAAGGGCTATAATCTAACCTGTTCCCTACCATATACAAGTTGTATGATCTTGAATAAGGGACTTGACTGCTTTAGGCCTTAATTTCCCAAAAAATCAGCTAGGTCCTCCTCTACTCTACAGGCCATGAATCTGTGGTTCTAGTATCTTCTGAATCTAGTTATAAGTCAGTGGAGTCAGCAGACTATTTGGTTGAAAAAGTGGACCAGACGTGTGAAGATATAGTCTCAAACTGGGTGACATAGAAAAGGCCTTCAGTCTTCTTCAGTCTTTCTACTCAGGATTAGAACAAAGACTAACGATTAATATGATCAAATAAAGGAGGCAACATCAACATCAGAATCAGATTTACTTTTTAAAACATCGCCATGCAAAAATGAAGAAAAATCTTAATACAATTCAAGAAGTATACCCCTAAGGTAATGGTGTAGAATTTTGTGGTATTTGCTAAGTTATGGTTTGGTCAATTTACTTCTATGATTTATCTTTGCAGTCTCTGAAATTAAACATTAGATTTTTCCAGAACAAAAATTCAAAAACAGGATGACAAAGTTGTCCTCTCATCACTAGCAAGACAAGTACAGCTATCAAAAATAGAATTTTTCAAGTTACTTAATACAAGCCAATCCTTTACATGGCAACTGACACAATAATGTGTACCTTTGAGGATTTAAAAGTTTTGTGATTTTTTTATAATTGAATATCTTTGAATATTGATAGCTGAGAACTTCCATCAAAGTACTTTAGAGAATAGAAGAAACTCAATGCAGTACCCTGTGTATAGAAGGCCTTCACATAAATAGTATTGATAAAATTTACAAGTTCAAGTTTAAACTTTATAGTTGTACTATGCCATGTAGAAATACTTGGGTATTGTGCTACAATGTGTTTTGTCTCTGGGTAATGGAATTATTTGTACGGGTTTATTTTTTTTTCTAATTTTCTAATTGTACTTTCCAAAGCTATCATATGTTTCTTTGAGAATCAAAGAAAAAATATATTATTATGGTCCTTATCACAAGAATGTATTAATGGTGTGGGTCATAAACTCTGGTGTGTGATGCTTCCTCCCCCTGGGGTTTTCTCCTTAAACCCAGGAAAGTACATACTCATAGATGAGCATATTCAGAAAACTTTCTACCCAATGTGGGGTCAGTTTGCATTAATTTTAACCCTACTACTACTAAAGCCAAATTTATGTCTAATAAATATCCCTCAAGTGGTTTGAATACTTTTTAAAAGTAGACTCGGGATTATTATCATATATTATTTTTACATGATTTAAAATACAGTGTGTATTAGCATTACTTGTTCAATTGTGCTATTTTATAATCTATTTTCTAAAAATCATTATGATCCAGTCAATGTTTATGAACTATGATGATTGCATTCTTCTTTTTATTCATTTATTTTTGTACTGGGGATAAACCCAGGGGCACTTTACCACTGAGCTACATCCCCAACCCTTTTATCTTTTTATTTTGAGACAAGTTCTCACTAAGTCACTTAGGCCCTCACTAAGTTGCTGAGGCTGACCTTGAATTTGTGAGTCTCCTGCCTCAGCCTCCCAAATTTCTAGGATTATGGGTATGTGCCACTGCACCAGGCTCCTATTGCATTATTACACCAATAGTTGCCCTAAATAAACATCAAGACTTTTTTTTTACTTTGTTTATCTGCTTGTTTCCTTGGTCTACATTATTGAAACCAATGCGTTAGTGCTGGGTCTTGAGATTATAGAAGCATAAAATGTATTGCCTGACCCAAAGTGGATGTAAAGTTGATGGGATGAAAAGTAACTTATCAAGAATTTTAAATGGGCTGGGGATATAGCTCAGTTGGTAGAGTGCTTGTTCAATCCTCAGACCACCACCACCAAAAAAAAAAAAAAATTAAAATGGGAATCAATATGTCAGTCTTTAATAAACAATAGAGTAAAAGTAACACAAAATATGAGTATGTTCTTCTGTATAAGGCCCTATAAAAGTGTTTAAGCGTCCTTAAAATAAGTAGGTGTATCCTTCTTATCCTACACATCCTTGCCAACTTAAGCACCAACCTCATTCATTCATTTATCAATGCCTTTATTGATTCCCCAAAGAAAAACATGGTTTCTGCCTTTGTGGAGATAATTTTCATAGGGAAGATAGAAAGTAAACAAATAAATAAAATAATTATAGATTATAAGTGCCTGGAATATCATAAACCAGGTTGTGAGACAGAGAATTTCAGGTGACCTTCTTCAAAAAAGATGACATTGAAGCTAAGACTTACAGGAGAAAGCAAACCTTGCAGTCAAGGAGATATCAACATCCTTGGCAGAGGGGACCACTCCTTTTCCAAATATTTGTAAAATGCATGACCTTTGAGAAGTAAAGATATTTATGAGTTTTAATTTCAAAGATCTAGAAAGATTACAACAGATAAATAAGAGATTTAAGTGGATTTCATTTATCCATCCTTTATTAAGCAGACATGAAGCTAGTTTCCTGGGAACAGTCCCCTCAAGCTAAGAACAAAATACATTCTTTAATTCCCATCCCTCAACTTTGCTTCCCATGCATTCTCTCTTATGGGGAGTTTCAGTACAACTGTTTTGATTCTAATTTGTTCAACTCTTCAACAAATACATACAAGCCATAAAGTACAGAGGACGGCACTAGAACAACATAAGTCTGAATAGAATACCAATCCCCTTCTTATGGTAAAGGTAAATCCACCTAAATTAATTACCCTTCTCTGGTCTGGCCTAATATACATTAGTAATTTTAATTGGACCTATCAAATTGTCAAAGGTCAAAGACAAACAGAAGTTCCTGGAAAGCAGCTACAGAAAAGAAGCAAATAAAATATAAGGGAGTTTCAGGATGCCTAGCTACAGACTTCAAGGCAGAAAACTTACAGACTAGAGGAAATAAGATAATATATTCAAAATTCTGAAGGAAAAAAATAATGCTGTGATGAATACTATATCTAGCAAAACTATCCTTCAGAAATGAAAATGAGATAGACTTTCCTAGACAAATAAAAGCAGAGGGAATTCATCACCACCAGGCTTGTGATACAAGAAATGTTAAAGGGAATTCTGAAAAGACAAAAAAAAAAAAAAAAAGAACACTAATGAGTAACACGAAAACATCTAAAGGTATAAAACTCACTGGGAAAACTAAAGATCCGGACAAATTCAGAATACTCTAATATTATAATCATGATATGTAAACCACTAATATCTTTAGTATGAAGAGTAAAAGACATCTCAGCACGGCATCTAAATAAATAAAATAAGGATCCATTGACAACTAAAAAAGAAAAAAAAGAAAGAGTAAAAGACAAAACTATTAAAAATGGTAACTATAATAATTTGTTATGGCATATATAATAAGATGCAAATTGTGACATCAAAAATTCAAAATGGGGGAAGGGGTTAAAGAATTGAAATTTGAACTGGGCCTGGAGCATGTCTATAATTCCAGCCACTTGGGAGACTGAGGCAAGAGAGTCATAAGTTTGAGTTCAGCCTGGGAAACTAAATGAGATGCTGTCTCATTTAGTCTCAAAAGGCTGGGGGTGTGGTTCCATGGTAGAGGACTTGCCTAGCCTGTACCAGGCTCTGGGTTCAATCCCCAATTCCCAGTCTCTCTCTCTCTCTCTCTCTCTCTCTCTCTCTCTCTCTCTCTCTCTCTCTCTCTCTCACACAAACACACAAAAGTAGTTTTCTTTCTTTCCTTCTTTCTTTTTACATAATCGAAGTTAACTTCTTACCAGTCTATAATAACCTGTCATAACTACAAGATGCTGTTTGTAAGCCTCATGGTAACCACAAAGCAAAAAATTATAATACACTTTTTTTAAAGCCAAGAAAGCAAAACATACTACTAAAGAAAATCACTTAACCAAAAAGAAGACGGCAAGAGGGAAAAGGGAATAATAGACCTACAAAACAACCGGAAAACAATTAACAAAATGGTAGTAGTAAATCTTTACCCATTAATAATGGCCTTCAAGTTAGATTTAATTCTCCAATTAAAAGATACAGAATGAATGAGTGGATGAGAAAAAACAAGACCCAGCTATATGCTGCCTACAAGAGACTCTCTTCACCTGTAAGGACACGCACATGAAGGGCTCAGAACTTTTAGTAGTGAAGGGATGGCAAAAGATATTCCATGCAAATGGGAAGCAAAGACAGAGGGAGTAGATATACGTTTATCAGATAAAATGCACTCAAGTTTAAAAAAAAAAAACTAAAAAGAGACAAGAGCATTAAATAACAATAAAGAAATCAATTCAACAGGAGAGTACAACTAATAGAATTAAAACAATAAGTAACTTTAGGATCCCGAGTTTACTAATTGGTTTCATCTGGACTGGCCCCAGAGAGAAGCAGATGGAAAAACACTGTACACTGACAGTTTTTTCCAACCACTGCACAAAAAAATATTTTAGGAACAGAAATAGGAATTTGACTTCATGGCAAAATATAGCTTCTGGGTCCTTTTTCTTCTATTGCCTGTTCTCACCACCTGCTATCCAAGGACTTAGGTCATTCACCAAGTACATGGATACCAATTCTTTAAATAGGTAGCAATAAGCCTGAGAACAAGATGGGACCAGTAGATCATCACAGATGCATGCTTCCCCAAGCTTATCGCCCCAGCTACTCATGGGCCAACTTTATTTTAAAGTGCAGAAGAAACCTTGCTTTTTCCTAGCCAAACATTTTCCTAGTGTGGTCTAGAAGACTCCAAATGAAGGATCCAATTAAGGAGAGTGCATGTGCCCAATATTTTTGTGAATTTCATCATCCACAGAAATGGGTTCCAGAAGCTATTTTCAAATAGCAATACATTTCTCCCCAAATAGCGTAATAGAGAGTTGGCATAAGAGATCTTCAATGTAAGATCCAAAATCTTGTAGAATTGTGTGCGTTATGGTACATTCCCTTAAATTTCTAGCACAAAGATTTTCTATTTATCAGATTAGAAACTAATGTAAACCTCATAAACCAAATATGAAGCAGCATGACGGGATGTTTGGACTCTGCTTGCAGGCAACTTCAGGGTTTTTATAAGTGATATCTACTTGTTAATTCTGATCAGAAACCAAAAATAAGTGACTCCATCTTTGGAGTTTAAAGCATACCATTATGAGATGTAAAGACAGCTTTCAAACATAGCTAGGCAGAGAAATTAGTGAGATCATGAGCTGTGCCATCAAGAACTTCAGCATCTGAGATCCTTTAGAACATTATTTCAGATGTGCTGGGCAGGGAACTGAGAAGATGTTAAATGGTGCACCACCACAGCATTAAGGAACTTTGAATCATATACTGAGAGAATTAATCCACTCTCAATACTTCTTCAGACTTTCTGATGACAAAAGTTAGCAGTTGGAGTCATGTTTTAAACAATCCCCTAGTCCCTGCTAATCTTTTTAAATAAAGAGAGTAGGACAAGGGCTCAGAACTTTTAGTAGACAACAGTATCTAGTTAGAAGAGAATCACAATTTTCCTTTTTCATAACTGTTTTTATAATTACCTTTCATTTGTGAGAAATGATAATGATATATGGATATTCTCTCTATATATATAATGTATATGTCCTATATGCATTAATCTTTTACTATATTCACATATATAATATACTATTATATATACATATATACATAGATACAATATGTTTCTTCAACAGTGAATCAATGCAAAGAAAGTCGTTAAGTAAAAAGATGTCAAGTAGATACAAATTTTCAAACAGAGATACACAAATTTTTAAAATTCCAACAACATTACCTGTAAGGCTTCCATTAATTAACTCACAAAACATCCTATGAACATTTTTCCTCATTTAAATATGGCATCAAAGTCAGCCTCCCTTTCACCAGCATCCTAGCACCCCACAGGACTATTGCAAACACCTAGTAAACCTAACTTTTATTTTATAGATGAAGAAATGAAAGAAGGGATTGAATGTCTTGCCAGGTCCCTCGGCTTATGAAAAATTAAAATCCATGGGGATATAATAAAGAGAACAATGACTATATGAAATTCTTTGCATGCCAAAATCCAAGTGCAGTAGATGAGATTACCCTTGGCAGATGTTGAAGTAGGAAAAGACAGGAAAGCAATCATCCAAACCAGATGTTCCTTATGTCTTTATCCACCTGTGGACAGTTTTATATAACTTAATGAGATCTTCATCTGCTTTAATAGTATTAGTTAATCCAAAAAGGCAAACTGTATCTGTAAGTATATATAAAAAGTTAGGTGGGTTTATTTGATAGATTACATATTCCAATACCCAAAAGCAAAAACATATCACCAAAGTTTTCACCTAGTGATTTCTTAAGTGCACTTTAAAGGCTCCTGTACATGTGGAACTGTTGAGACACATGTATAGAGCCAGAGGTGAACATGAGCACAGCAACTCCTAGTCTCTGGAAGAAAATATGTGTTCCACAGTCCATCATTATGCAAACCTCACTGGAAAACATAAACAGAGAGTCTTTTTTAAATATATTTTTTAGTCATAGATGGACACAATACCTTTATTTTATTCATTTATTTTTATTTGGTAGTGAGGATCAAACCCAGTGCCTCACATAAGCTAGAGAAGTGCTCTACCACTGAGTTACAACCCCAACCCCAGCAGAGTCTTAGTAGTGAGCTGGCATTTTACTTTTCCCTTCATTTAAACAACTATGCATATCAATGTTTTCTGATTTCAATTTCATGTATTCTTGATATCCCATGTGAATGGCAAAAACTTACATGATAAAGCTTTATAAAATGCAAGTTACTTTTTAAAGTCTGCTTGTTTTTGAATGCTTCAAACATTGAGATATAGAATCCCTAAGGGGTAGTTTGTAATACATAATCCTTAAAGGTAAAAGAAAACTATTAAAATATGTTATTATTAAATGTGTAAATTTTGACACACAAAATAACTGATTTTGCTTCCATAAAACAACTAGAAGGATGATATTAGGACTGTTTACCTAGGCGACAGAACTTCAATTGTCTATTTTTAGGATAATAATATCTGGTATTCATATTGCATATGCCTTATAAGGATTATAGAAAACAGCTATTAAGAATAACACTGACTTCCTGAGCCTATAAATATGTAAGTTACATAAATTATGCTCACTAAAAATTCCTAGTATAAAAATAGATTTTGCCACCATGATGTCACCAATTTTAACAAGATGTGAAAATGAACAAATTACACAAAACAGAGAATTATCCTTCATATAGAATCAATGAAATGAATATTCCCTGTAGCACCATCTGTTCTTCTCAGGCAACAAAATCTCCATAAGACTCAATGTAAAATCACGTCTAGGAGGGTCTTTTCAGTAGATTTTATTTAAGGCCCATTAGACTTGCTTTAGACCCCATCACATCATAAGGGATCTGGAATCTAGATGGAATATAATTGAAATCATGCCCAATAAAAACTTTTAGTCAGTCTCACAAATTAATAAGTAGGAATCCCTAGTATAAAATCAGGAACCACAACACACACAATCTGAATAGATGTTCTTAATGTATTGGTATCAACTCTGATTACCGTCCTCAGCAGTTTGACCACAGAACCACTGTCTTGGGTATGGCAAGCTGTGAAGGCTAGAAATGCCACCCAGCATTGATAAATTGGCAGGGAACAGCAGCAAACATAAACCCAGTTAATTGGAAAATAGATAGGAGAACATCTGAAAGCACTTTAGTTAGGAAAAATATGCAAATTCTTCCCTTTTGGAGAGAAAGAAAAATATAAAGAACCAAAGAGAACCACTAAGATCCATTAAAAATTGAAATTACTGCTCAGGAAGAAAACAGATTGAATGAGTGTTCGTCAATTAATATCCTTCCAGTTTATGAATGGGATCATGTATGGGGAAGCTACTATCTGCTCTCCATGTCTGGTGAAGTAGGCAATAGCACACAGCGTGTAGAATTATGAATCTGGGAAACCTGAAAAGGAAAGTCTTCACAACTTTGGATGGTAAATACACCATGAAGTTCACCTGAGAATCATGGAACCCTTATTCTAGTGTTTTCTGCAATAAATTAAACCACTTTGTCTTTGGACAACTCATGTAATGTCTCTGAGCTTTCTCATCTGTGAAATGAGTATATGGGGTTAATCAAGAACCAAAGAGCAGTAATGTCTTGATGAGGAACATGGACCTAGGATTCAGATTTTATCTCTGCTGCTCACTACTTATATGAATTTGGATTAATTCCATCCCTTCGGTTCCTTATCCTCATGGGTTTGTTGAAAAAATTATTTAAATTAATACACATAGAACACCTAACACAGTTCCTGACTCAACCAGATTTAACTGTTGTTGTTTTTTTTTTATTATTGTAAACAAATGGGATACATGTTGTTTCTCTGTTTGTACTTGGTGTAAAGGCATACCATTTGTGTATTCATAAATTTACATAGAGTAATGTTGTAACTGTTGTTTTGTAGTTGTTAATTTTAAGTGCAAATAACAGAAGATAATTATGTCTGATTAAGTAGAAACAGTTTATTAAAAGAATATTAGGTTATAGCAATTGTGGACTTAGAGAACAAGATTCAAGGGTGAGCTTTTAGGAATGAAACCCCAAAACACATCACAGATTGTAAGAAGAAAATGTATTCATCATTACAGAATGCTCAACACTAAAGTTTGCACCACTGTGATTTTGGAACCAGAATTCAATTTTATTTTACTGTAAATCCATGATCATCCCAGTTGCAAGAGAAGTTGGAAAAGCAAATATCTGGCAATTAAAAATTCTGCAAGAAAAGGTGGTTTTTTTTGCACAGATTCCCCAAATATATAAAAATTCAGATGACTGGTGGCCAGATGAACTCAGTCTTTTCAATTTTCATGCTAAGCCTTATAACCCAGAATGATCTATTAAAGAAGGCTGTCTGCTTTTATTGAAGATCAAGAAGATGGTAGCCACAATATCTTTAAGACTCTATGGCTTCATTATGAAGGATTTGAAATATCTATGACAGGAGGGATTTCCAAATACTCTTGACATGCAAACTGAGTTACTGGGTAGGCTCAACATTCAATATTTAAAATAAAGCCACTGGATTTGTAGTTAAAAATCAGGTCCTCAATTTTTAATTTGCACAGTTGAATTTTGTGACTAGAGAGAGAAACAAGTTCCTAAGTCTTTGATTGGAAAAGTAAAAGTTTCAGAGTTTAATAAACAACCTTTCATTTAAAAAAAATCTATATTCTTTCTCTGAACTATTAATACATTTGGGCTGCTTGGGAGAATGCATCCCATAGGAATGATATCAGTCAGGAGTGAAAAGAGCAGTTATAATTGGAATTTATCTATTTTAAACTCTTAAACTATAAAAATAGGGACTGCAATACCAGCAATCCAGAGCCCAACTGTCCTTTCTGAGTAAAGGACAGCTATTCTAACCCCATGACTAAATCCCAGGGCCTGTCTTAAATCGGTCCGGATTTCTAACTACTGGTGCATTCCAACCCACTGGTTGGCTCAGCAAGCACATCTCCTCCACATCTCCTTCATGAACTTAGGGCATCTCTGAACCAGTCAGACTATTTGCAATCCCAAAGACTATTCTTGGAGAATTTTTTTCAAGTGTTTATAGAAACGACAGAAACACAATTAATAAACGTTCTTAACCATTTTTATCTTAAAAACAAATGAATCCTCTTATATACATAATATTCACAAAATAGCTTGGTGACAATTTTAGCAATTAAAACAATTAAGAAAGTTGAAGGGAAAATTAGAAAGATCAATCTGCCCATTGCCTTTTTATTTTCAAACTATCAGATGAAGCCTGTCAAATCAGAAATTCTGAAAGAGCCACTTGACTATCATGGGAAGAGGGCTTGATTTCCTCAACCAAACAGGTAGAAATACTGTCAAATTTATACTAAATTTATTACAATGATATATTGAATGTTACAGACATCTAAGATACACAGAAATGAACACAAAATGTATTATCATTAGTCAAGTGGAAAGACATGACCCATGGAGAACTATGATTGGCCTCTCTGTAAGATATTCTCCCCAAAATTTACTGTTTTAAGATGACTGAAAATTGGAAAGAATCTTAAATGCAGCAGAGAGTTTGCTATTTAACATGATAAACTTTTTCATAAATAAGGACTATTTTAATGTATGAACGTGTGGTAAAGTTCAGGCTTCCCTATATCAAGGCAGCAACATTAAGTTAATAAACCCAGGCCTACTTCCTAGGTCCTAATCCTGGCTTCTCTACCCTACAACCATATTAGCTCAATATGTTACTCTAGGGAATTCATGCCTTCTGTAAACTAGGGTAAAAATCATTCCCAACACAAAATATTATTATGAGGATGGCATGTAGTAAGTACTATGTAGGTATTTGTTAGAAAATAGGAAAATCAATGACTAAAACCTTCACTATTTCTACAAATGTCAAATTCATATTATTAGGAAATTCTTGGTTGAGCTTTTTCTAAAAGCTTGAAATATAAATTCTTAGATTGTCAGTGACACCACAGTTTTTCTACTGCATAATCCTGTAAGAATATAGAGTTAGAAAAGAATTAAAAGAATTCTACAGCCAACTTTTTTAAGTGTTCAGTAAGATGAATATATCTAATTGTCTGAAACAAGAAATAATCAAGGCAAGATAGAATGCTCATCTGTTCAATCTTTCATCTTATTATTTAAAGCAATATGATTAAATTATTGAGAATAAAAAAGAGGTCCTGACCATATACATCATGTAAATTCTGTGATCCAAACAGCCTTTGTGCAAACTTTATGAAATAAGAAGGCCAGATGTGGTGGCTCAACCTGTAATCACAGTGACCAGGAGGCTGAGGCAGGAGGATTGTGAGTTCAAAGCCAGCGTCAGAAACTTAGTGAGACCCTATGCAACTTAGTGAGATTCTGTCTCAAAATAAAAAGCAAACTTTTTAAAAGGGCTGGGGATGTGGCTGTGTTTAATTGCCCCTGTGTTCAATCCTGGTACTTAGTAATTAAGAAACAGTCAAGTTGGTGTAGATGGTTAAAAGAGATACTAAAAACGCTTTATGCTAAATTTTTTAATTCAATAAATATTTATTCAGTAAATAAGATCACATTTCAGGGTCTGTCACAACTAGCTGTTTATATGATCGGTATTTACAGTAGATGGCTATGTTTAATCTTTACAGTAGCCCTTTGAAAGGCCCTTTTCCAAATTTCTTGAGGTTTGATATATTTAGAATTTCAGAAATTTTTGTATTTTAGAAAGACAGTATGTTATAATCTCAGAGTGACTTGGGAGCACAATAGCTATCACACAAAAGAATATCTTTTAAAAACTAATGTATCTTCTAAAAGTATAGATAGAAAAGTATTTGGAAAAGCAAACTGAAATTTTTAACAGTAACTACTTCTCAAGAGGAATAAAATGATACATTGGGGCATTTTTCTTTTTCTTCTATACTTTACTGTTTATTCTCCAACAACGTGTATCATTCTATAGCATAAAACATCCTAAAATATTTATTGTGAAGTTAATAGAATGCTGATTTTTGGTCCCTATATTTTCCTTTTCTCCAAAAATCACAATAAAGTGTAATGACCTGAACTCTAACTGTGCCAAAGTGCAAAGTAATTTGTTTTTCTTTCCCCAGCAAATGAACTATTACAGATCAATAGTGGTGGATTAGGCCCATACTTTGCTTTGGTCTTTAACCTCCAGAAAAACAAAGATAGCATTGCAGAAAAACACCACTGTTACTCCTCCCCAAAAGATGAAGAAGGAGGAAGAGGAAGAGGAGGAGGTGGAGGAGGAGAAGGAGGAGGAAGAGAGGAGAAGGAGAAGGAGAAGAAGAAGTTGTTGTTGAAGCTAATTCCGTTTGGGCTGAGAACATCATTATTCACCACATAAGAGCCAACATTAGTAAAAACTTCTCAGGATCTTGTCAGCTTTGAAAACAGATTCAAACCCCTCACTAGCTACCCTCCAAATTAGTCGTTGCACCTCTCCAACTGTAAATCTTCTAAAGTTATGAAGCAACCTAAATCCAAGAAGGCAAAATTGAATTAATAACTGTTAAACACCACAGGCCAAGAGCAGGGCCGTGCATATTTGACACATCATCTCCTCCAATCAAAATCTGATATTACCTCCACTTTGCATATAAGAAAACTGAGGTCTAGAGGAGTTAAGTCATTTGTGAAGGTTCCACACTCAATGAACCATGGAGCCCAGCAGTACAGTTCCAGGACTTTTGCTACTATTCTACATAGTTGTCAATGTAAATCAGAGTCCTAGATTTAAATTATAGTTGGCTCATTTGATAATTAGGCTTTGGCAGGTTTACATAACAATAGAAAAACATAATTGCACTTTACAAGTTTTAGCAATACTTATCTCAAGCAAGTCTCTGAAGCACAGACCATGGTATTATAATTCACATAAAAGAGTCTTTACCTTTTGCTGTCCAACCACTCAAATATTGTGAATGATAAATGTTCCTTATTGTGGAAAGATATTAAAAAAAAAAAAAGGAAACCAAACTAAAGATTTTATTGTTTTCTTCTCTTCTTCATATACATCCTCCTGGATTTGTAGGAAAATGGACAAAGAAAATATGGTGGCCCTCCACCTGGTTGGGATGCTGCACCCCCAGAAAGGGGCTGTGAGATCTTTATTGGAAAACTTCCCCGAGATCTTTTTGAGGATGAACTTATTCCATTATGTGAAAAAGTGAGTCCAAATTTAATATTTAATTTTTCTTACCTTTCAAGGGAAAAATACTTTCTTTGCATGGCTTTTGCTCATGTCCTTCCTGGTCAATGATGGTTTCTCTTCCAACTGCCATTCATTGGCAAAGTTAAAGCCTTCCTAGCCCTTGTTGACTATCTCCTCCTTATTGTTGCTTTGACTCAGCTCTTTGTCCTGTTACTGATAGGCACTATCATTGCTGATGACTCTCAGATTTGTAACTTGTCCCTGATCTCTCCACTAATATGACCATCTGACTTCAATGCATCTATCAATCCAGAATAACACTACAACAGTCTATTTAAAATAAGTTATTACTCCAACTTGACAGTTTAATATAATTCTATAAGTGTAGCATTTTCACATAATAACATTGTGTATGTTGTTCATGGCTCAAACATATGCCTATACATACTAAATAAAATTTTCTTCTACAAGTCTGAATTTCTTATTAATGAAATGAAGAGCAATAAGATTAAGAACATGGTTTCTCCATGTCATTATTTAATTAGCAAGGTATAAATTTTCTCAGTTTTAATTCCAAATTATATTTTGTTCCTAAACTCAAAAGGGAGAATACAAAATTAAAATTTATTTTTAGTAATTTACCAAGTGGCTTTTAGCAGCAAGCACATTTCAGGAAAAGTTAGTAAATATAAGAGTTTAATTCGTCCTACAGATGCCAAAATCAATCATGTGTGTGTGCACACATACATGTGTGTGTAATTCAACCTCAGATTCAAAATTACACCTAATGTTATACATACAACCCCACTTGGCACATGGACAAATTTTTGAGAACCTAACCCTATAAGAATTTTATATTCTTTAACTGAAAATGAGCATCCCCAAATATCTGAAGCACAAATGAAATATGCTCACATTTTTCCCCAGTAAAAACAGAAAAAAAAATGTGTTCATCACTGAGTACTTTAGTTGGGGGGTGGTGAGACTGAGCAGAGGGGCCACCAACAACTAAGGTGATGGTCTGTGCTCTTAATAACACTTCTCCCCATACTTCTGCCCACACCTATTTGGGCCACACTTCTTACAGCAGCCTGAACTTCTGAGTCTGGGTGGCTAGAGAACATTTGGGGTGCAGGAAGGAGTAGCTGCAGCCAGGGGCAGAGTGAATGCTCTTCTGGCATGGAGGTCCGGGCCCTGTGTCAGCTGTATTGAGATTAGCATTTGCATTTCTCAGCCCACACACTGAGAAAATTACAGCACTGCCCAGACCATCCTCTGAAACTCACCTGTGTTTATATTAGTGACATGGCAGGGGAAAAATACAGCAACCACATAGTTTAGCAAGATCCCAAATGAGTGTTCCTGGTCTTTGTTTTAAATATCAATGATAGAGTATGACCAAGTAAAGGTCAAACTATGGAGACCTCAGAAGCCAATTTAGAAGACATGGACAAATCTATTAAAGAACTTGTACTTCTGATGACAAATGAGGTTTCAGGTTCTTAAGACATTGCATAAATCTCCAGATAATTGTGTGATGAAAGGTCATTTGTTCTGTCAAGACATATTCGGTTAACTCAAGCTGAAATGCCACTTGTATATATTTTCTTTATTTAACTTGACTTTTCCCATGAGTCAGATAATTAATATCAACCAAGCATAAAAATATGTAAACAATTCCACATGAGATGCAAATGCCAAATACTGGCAGGGGGCAGAATTCAGAAAACACTGAATGGGTGTGTATGTGTTCGTGCACACACATATGTGCACATGTTTATTTAGAAGTATGAGTATATAAACATGAAATTTTCTGTTTCTATTACTTATAGATTGGTAAAATTTATGAAATGAGAATGATGATGGATTTTAATGGCAACAATAGAGGATATGCATTTGTAACATTTTCAAATAAATTGGAAGCCAAGAATGCAATCAAGCAACTTAATAATTATGAAATTAGGTAAGACTCACATCTTCTAAATTAAAATTGCATCAGAAAATGCACTTGTATCTGTTTTTCTATCAACTTTGTCCAATACAGTATATGCACACCACAGTCAAACCAAAAATTAAATGTTAGATCTGTGCCTTGGTGATAATATATCTGGTTAAACATTTATTTAATATTAATACTTCATGATGGGCCAAACCAAGTTCTGTGATATGTTCAAAGAAATAAAATTTACTAATTTATCAATTTTGTGAGTATGTACTGGGCACTGTTCCAAATATTGAAAATATATCAAGGTACAATTCCCTGTCTATATAGTAAATAAAAATATAAGATTATGTAGAATAGTAAGAAAATAAACCAGGGATGGGACAAGGTTGTGTATTGGGGTGGTTATTTTAATTTGGTGCATTTAAGAAAATATTCTCTATTAAAGTAAATTTTGATACAGGACTTAAATGAAAAAGATGTAGCCCTGGTACTCAGACTCATAAGAAGATTATTCCAGAAAAAGAACAGCAAACTCTGTGTTCCCAAAATGAGAAACCTCATATGTTTGAAGGACAGGAAGGAAGTCCATGCATCCAGAAAAGAGAAGAGAGAGAGGATGGTGAAAGGAATACAGCTGGAGAACCCTGTTCTCTGTGATGAAAATTTGAATGGTATCTAAATAGGAAGGGGAAATCATAGGAGGATTTTAATGAGATGTGTGGTTTTAAAGCATTACTTGGGCTATTGGTTGGAGAACAGATTACAGCAAAGTGGAGACTAAAAGAGGGAAGCCATGCAGAAGGCTCCTGCACAGCCTAGATCTAAACAAGAGATGATCATGACTGGACAAGAGATCATTGGTGGAGGTGACCAAAGAGGGTCACATCTGTGAAGATTGAAGAGACAGGACTGCTAGATATTGTATTGAAAGTGACAGAGCATTTGAAAAGCAGGGGAAAAGTTGGGATTTTTGTCTAAGTGTCTGCAGAAGCAGTAGTACCATTGAGATTGAATAGATTGGGGAGTAGCATGAAACACAAGAAAAACTCTGTTTGCACCACTTGGCACCTAAGATACACATAAGATGCACATCAGACATCCAAGGGGAAATGTCTGCATAATAGTGGAGTCAGGAGAGAGATAATAGTTGGAATATAAATTGGGAATCAGCCAAATATAGATAGATAGCATTTTAAACCACGGAACTACAAGAGGGTTCCTGGATATAACTAATTTTATGCAACCAATAACCTGTCTTTATAAAATAGAAAGAGGCTAACTTCATAGAGTTGAATGAGTTCTAAAAACATTGCTTGAAGGAAAAACTGTCAAAAATTCCTTCCTAAAGGAGGCCCTGGGCCTCCTGGGAGGAAGATTAGTATAGTAGTGAAGAAGCAATAGCTTTAGGGTCAACCAGGCTTCACTTACTCAACAAGTAAATTTACCTCTCTGTGCCTCAACTTTCTCATCTATAAAATGGTAATAGTATGTGATTCATCAGTTTTCTTGTGAGTATATTATAAATGTTTTACAATGTTTAATTCAGTATTTGTAATTCAGTAATAAGTCAACAAATGATGCAAATTAGCAAAGTTCATCAACTGTAAGGTGCAATTTTTCATATGTAATTTCCTTCCTGAGATACAGATGCACCTTACCTTAATATTGATAGAATATTAGTGAAGGCAGAAATAAAAGATTTCCCACCTATATTTTTCTCCCACTATCTACAAACCAACATAAGTCATACATTATCCTAATAATTCTGTAAATGAATCAACTACTGGATCATTTTTCTTAAACTGTTTAGCCTCAGTAAGATCAGTAGGATTTGACAACTACTATTGTCCTAGCCACTTCAATCCCAAGGTTGGATTCTGGAACAGAGTGTTGGAGAAAACAGAAAGGGGTCTACCTTTCCATACATGCCTTCCTGAACCCAGAAGAGATTTGTGAGATGTTGAAGGGATTGCTTGAAATAAGAAGCAGGAGACCTTAGGTCTAGCTAAGGTTACTAGCAATCCTTTGATTTCTGAAGGTATACCCTAATGCTATATAGATATATACATAGTTATACAGTATTATGTAGTATATATATTATTATATATACATAGCATATATACTATATGTATAGCTATATGGTATTATAGTATATCATGTATATATAGTATATAACATAATACTATAGTTACATGATGTCAGAGATTTAAGATTCCTCATTCTTTGGTCTTTCATGAAACCTGGACTTACTAATAGTAAGGCTTATTCCCAAAAGGGCTTTTGAGCTGAGAGGGAAGTGGAATTGGCCAGGTAGGGAATCAGCAGAATTTGTTGTATCCACTTAACACACCATTATCCACTGGGGCATGTCAGTACTTTGAAAATAGGGTATGAAAAATGAATATGATCACTCTACCATCATCACCACTAATTAGCAGTATCCTCTGTGAATTTCAGTGCCTTGCCTGTAAAACAGAGATAAAAATATACCTACCTCATGGAGTATTATGAAAAATAAATGAGATAATACACATAAATCTCAGCACCTGACACACTTTGGCTGCTCTATAAAAGTCTGCTGATAATTATGATGGTGGTGAGAGAGGAAGAGGGGAAAAGGAAGAAGAGAAATGTGACAAAGAATTTGGAAAGAGAATTAGTGTCCATATTGTAGTCAAAGTTTCGGTTGGATGCCAGAAGCAAGGCAAAGGTGCAGAGATACTTCACAAATTAGGGCATGGGATAAGAGGAATATGAAATAGCCGAAGAAAGACCCCAGAGCTACCCTCACGACTTCCACTCTACCTTGGTCAGTCCTGCCAGAGAGAGGACCTTTCTTGAAGAGAAGACCATAGTCTTCCATTTGCTTTTAGCCCCCATTTCCCAGGGGATTCACAATTGTCATACCATTCTCCTCATCATCAAATATGTACTGAACAGTAAATGCCAAGATTTTAGAGACATTAAAGTTGTACCTTCAGCTTTTGAAAGATGACTCTGTCTCCAAGCAATTGCTGGAAGGTTCCTAACAAACCACACACATTTAAAATTAGGAAAGAGAAACTCTGGGCTCCCCCTGCTGGTAACTGATAACCAGATCAGCCCTCTATCAAAAACTTTTTCATTTCTCATTAAATGTCTTAGAAGAGTGTTTTGTCTTTTTTAAGAGAATTTTTTAAAAAATAACAATTGGAAGATCACTTTATCAATGTTCCTTCCCCTGAGATACCACATTCCTTGGACAAAGCTCAACCTTCTGAGATGGATTTGTCATGGATTTGATACATGATTCTTGATTTTTCAGCAAAGCACAGGAAGCAACTAGGACTGTGCCCAAACATGGTCAGAATCCCTGCCACACATCTTAGAGCCACTAGTTCACAGAAAATCAGACCAATCCCCACTTACCTGGTTGACAGCTTTTATTGGTGGCAAATGAATAGTTTCTGTTAAGGATACTGTATCCATTTTTAATAACTTAAAAAGTATATGGCCCAATACACAACATGGAAAACATCAAATAGTACAGTTAAAATAATTATTCCATAACAGTAGTGCTTAAACATAACCACTGTATTGACACAGTATTGCCTTTCCAGATTTTCTATACATTTTTTTACATTTTTAATCAAAACAGCCTTCTCACATCCTTATCTTACAGACTTTTTGTTTTTTGTTGAGCAGAATATAGTGAACTGACTTTTTAAATCAATAAGTGTTCTTCTGTGTTCTTTCAATGATTGCAGAGCATTTTTGATATGAATGTCTATCTCTTATTTACCAGTGATTCCCTGCCAGCAGCAGTACTATCACCCTAATGAAATTTACCAAGGGGGAAGGCATTTTTGTATTAGCTGATGGATGGCTATTGGCATTTTGTGGGCAAGAACCAGGAATGATAAACACACTACAGTACACAAGGTGGAAATATCTAGTCAGGGTCAATGACTTCTCAATAAAAATGCATTAAATCAGTTCCTTACTATAAAGTATTGCTCACTTTCAATATGGTGACTCCTTTAAATGATAATGAATAACTATGCATAAAAACTTAGTGTTCCTCTCTATCTACTAAGGGTGCCCTCCTAGAAGGGGCATTATTTGGTCTAATGTTATACACACTTAAGACTTTTGAATCATTTTCCCAAATGTGCTCTTGAATAGTTGAACCCATCCCTTCTCTGACCATAAAGTTATCCTTCATCTTGCTAACAAGCAACTCTGTGCAGTGGAAGAATCAGAAACTGAGGGCCCAGAGACCAGTTTCATTCCTTCGAATCTATATTTTCATCAAATCACTTAATTTCTTGGAGTCCCAAGTTTATCTGTAAAATGAAAATAACACCTACATTGCCCATTTCATAGGCTCCTTTGTATGAGCCAAATAAGCTAATATGCAAAATATGTTATAGTATAAGTCACCATGTTTAATAGCTGTTGTGTCAGAATAGTTTCTCTCATTGGCTGGAAAAGAAATGGAGCATGAGGAGTTGCACCCCAAACATCTGCAGGACAAGTAGGTGTCGTGCAGAATGTGGGCAAGTATAGCACCCTCAGTGTTAGGGGCCCATCGGACAGTGGCATGGACTGATAATTCATGGATCCACTTATAGTCTAAAAAGAGCAGGTGCTACTCAGTTTCATGTCATTCTTTTCCCTTTAAAAAGTATTGTCACATCTCCTGATCTTCCAAAAGAAGCCCATAAATGGTTTAAACACTATGAAATGAAACACCTCTCTGGCCCAGGGTCATACATTTTCAACCTCCACAGTAAACCTTAACCACACAATGATCTTTGTCAATCAAAATGCCTGTTTTTTGCAGAAATGGGCGTCTCTTAGGGGTCTGTGCTAGCGTGGACAACTGTCGATTGTTTGTCGGGGGAATCCCAAAAACCAAAAAGAGAGAAGAAATCTTATCGGAGATGAAAAAGGTCACCGAAGGAGTCATTGATGTCATCGTCTACCCAAGTGCTGCCGATAAAAGCAAAAACCGGGGCTTTGCCTTTGTGGAATATGAAAGTCATCGGGCAGCTGCCATGGCTAGGAGGAAACTGTTACCAGGTTAGCAACCCCATCCTCAAAGACCAGGCTTCTCCATTCCACCTGGCCATCCTCAGGCTGCTGCCCTGCCCTCTGAGCAAAGAAAGCAATGATTGCTGTTCCTTTTTTCCCTTTATGTCCTCATGTTGCACCTTTAACTCTTCATCTTTCTTATTTATCGCATAGTTGATTCAGTTCCCTGAAGTTTGCACATATGGGGTTTGGAAACATTCACTCTGTGCCTTAGGTCTAATTTACATGTGCTAGAGAAATCTAGAACTTTAAGCTATAGCAATCCTATCATGAATCTTTAAAGTGAAGAATCTTCTAAAAATTAAATATATCAACCAGTTATTTTTGCATATAAATTATATTATCAAGTTTATTAGAAATAGGATATATTATCCAGTATAATGTAGATACAATAAAACTGTAAGTAATCTCAATGACAAGTGATGTACTTTTATTATGACTCCCTGATGTCTAATAATTTCTGTCTAAATGAGAGCAAAGAAGCTCTCCTTAGAAGGGCATCTTTGTTGGATATTCCAGCCACAGGACAAGTCCCCTTCTAGCAAAAACAACCAGTTCCTGAGTTTAAAAGACTCAAGCAAGACCCTGTTTCACTCAGATCAACTTAGGAAAAAGTGTTTTAAGATCCTGAGTTCTTCCCACTATTATGTGTAATTATAATCCACCAATATAAAAAAGAACCTCGCTTATTTGAAAATGGAGGGGAATTGGAGTGGGTAATAGGGTGGATACAATTAAAGTATGTTATATGCATGCATGAAAATATTACAAAGAAGTCCCTTATTTTATGCACACACCATTAAAAAATACCATAACTAAATTAAATTTAAAAATAAAATGTTCACTAAAAAAATTACCCAGTCAAGTATTAAAGTAAGAGAATATCAAGATGACAGAATGGACACCTAAGAATTAATTTTTTAATTCTGGGAGAGACACCAGAATTAAAAACAAAACAGCAAAAGTTTATAGATTTATATTGCCCTGGTACACATTCTCAAAAAGAAAACACACCAATTGATTGTAGGATTAGCCTTCTAGAAATTTTCAAACTTGGAAGAAAGCTTCTGAACTTGAAAAAGATGTTTTAATAATATTTTCACAAAGAGCTTAAAGTGGAAAAAAATATGAGATACTCCAGAAACTGCTGAATATATTAGGGAGGTGGATATTTTTAGTGTTAAAAATTCATTTCTCACTACTTAAACATCAAGTCATCTGAATCAAAGGTCCATTGCTGTGGAATCCAAGTTTCTTGGTGACCTGGACTTAGGATTTTGCTATCGTCTTCAGTTCTTCTCTTTTCAACACCAACCTTCCTACTATTGAAAAGTCCCTTGTATCTATCCTGTTATCAGGCCACCAATGTCATCTAAACACATGAATTCTCCACCTTAGATTATTTTTTCAAAGTCTCTCAATTATCTTCCCAGTTCTGCTCTGTCTTTGACACACCCACGCTCTGCCTACTCCATCCTGAACATTACCACTAGATTAGCGCTGTCCTATCATTCTTTAAACAAGTTCTGGAAAAAAGTAGAAAGTCAGTCTCTATGAAAAGCCTGACTGAATGGTGTCACTAACCTGCCAGTTCATGAATATTCCCCAAGTATTTGCTGCATATGAGATAAGGAGTAAATTCTGACCCTGGTATTCATGGCCATTCCTTCATGTCACCGTGAATTATTTTCAAATAAAACCTCTCCTTTCTATCAGGACTGACTCCTCCAACACCATTATGCTCATTTCTGCCTCCTTTATTCTTAATGCAGTATCCTTTATCAACTCAGCCAACATCCTGATGAACCCACTGTCACTATTCCCACCCATTTTAATCACTTTCACACTCAGGCAGTCATTCGTTATCTATAAAATCAGATATGCAGAATGAGTTTGGGGGCATAGGGGTAATGACAGTGAAAGAGGGTCTTTAGTGGGTGAAAGAGTTTTCAGGATCCAGACAACCAATACTCCTGGAAGGTCTGAACCTCCAGAAAATTCCCACATCTGTTCAAAGAAAACAACATTGACCCAAAAGGAAACTTTTCTATAAGTTGAGTTTGCTAGAGGCAAGCAAGACTGAGTAGCCAGGCTTCAAAATTCTCAAGTACCTGGTTAAGTCTTCCAGCCAAGGCCTGACTTTCCTTTATGGATTCTGTATCCAGGATTCAACAGTAGAGAGGCTACCTCACTCTCCCCCTTCACTCCTGTTAATCATGATGGGAGGCAACCCCCTGAACTATGACCCTTTGAGATGACCTCAATTGGGTTTCACTCCACTGGGTCTCAGTCTTATCAGCAAACCAACTAGATGAGGCACAATGGGGCATGAGTCTGCCAGGTCAAACTGTTCTATTTTTAGTAAGACCTAAGAACAAAATTGGTTTCCCATCCAGAGCTGTCTACCTGTTTCTCCACTGTAGACTTGCCAGCAATAAAGGAATTCAGTAACTGGCAACCCTGTGGGGAGTCTAGTTTTAAAGAAGGGGGAGAGATTTAAGAAAAAAAAATGATAAGCACAGGCCACAATTAAGAATTTTTTCCTTAATTGTGCAGTCAAATTTGTGCTCTACTGCTAAATTTATCAGTTAATGATATTTTACATCCTGCATGGGATGTAAATAGGAACCCTCAACCAACAAATATTTATTAAGCATCCACAACAAATAATGCTCTCTGCTAAATGACATGGGAAATTCTGAGGATAAAACAACACATCTAAGATTGTACTCAAAGAGTGCATATTCTGAGGAAATTATGCCTATAAGAAAATAGAAAAAAAATTTAAGGAGTATATATTGTTGAAAAGTGATAAACCGAGTCTTTACCTGAATCATCTTCCTTTGTCTTCACAATAGTAGGTACTCTTATTATACAGATGATGAAAGAGATGCTTAGGAGTATGTTTTCTAGCCAAAATCATTGCTCCAGTTTTGAACTTACCTGACTTCAAAGCCCATGTTCTCAAATCACTCTGCCACCCTGACGTGCATCACAGCCCTTCATGGATGTTTGTAGAAATCATTGCTTCCCATATCTCCTCTCATTTCTGTTCCTTTCAGCTTTATGCAGCTCTTTAATCCCAGGTGTGGTTTACAGTGGTCTCAAGCTGGGAAGATGAAAGCAAGAGCAGTGGTACTCAACCTTAGTGGCATGTTAATTAACTGAGAGCTGTTTTAAAATCCTGAGGCCCAGACCGTTTACAGCAACATCCAGGGACATCCAGGGGTCATCCAGGGACATCCAAGTGTCAGTAATGAGCTGGTCTTGAAGAGCTGCTCTCAGGGGAAAAACAAGAGCCCTGATTGGTAGCATTTTCCTATTTGCATGCTGTTAACACTTTGTGGCTAATTTCAAGCTACCAGTATGATGTCAACTGACTCACAAAGTTCTAAAGTTTTCCTTATCCATTTATCCATCAATGAACACTCAGGTTGATTCCATATCTTGCCTACTGTGAATGATTCTGCAATGAACATGGAAGTGCATAAGTCTCTTTGACATACTGACGTCATTTCCTTTGGATATCTACCCTGTAGTAGGATCAGAGGATCACATGGATCACATGAAGGTTCTATTTTAATTTTTTGAGGATCCACCATACTTTTTTCCATAATGACTGTACCAGTTTACATCCACACCAACATTGTACAAGGATTCTCTTTTCTCCATATCCTTACCAGCATTTATCATTTGTGTTTTTGATAATTCCCAAAGTAAAGTGATATTTCATTGCAATTTTAGTTTGTTTTTCAATGATGATTTTGAGCATTTTTATATGCCTGTTGTTGTTCATATTTCTTCTTTCCAGAATGTCTATTTAAGTCTTCTGTCCATTTTTAATTGGATTATTTGTTTTCTTTTTTTATTTTTTATTTTTATTTATTTTTTATTGTAAACAAATGGGATACATGTTGTTTCTCTGTACATGGCGTAAAGGCATACCATTTGTGTAATCATAAATTTACATAGAGAAATGTTGTTTGATTCATTCTGTTATTTTTTCCTTCCCCCCACCCCTCCCACCCCTCTTTTCCCTCTATACAGTCCTTCCTCCATTCTTGTCCCCCTCCCTAACCCTAACTCTAACCCTAACACTAACCCTTCCCTCCCCCCATTATGTGTCCTCATCCACTTATTAGCGATATCATTCATCCTTTGGCATTTTGAGATTGGCTTATCTCACTTAGCATGATATTCTCCAATTTCATCCATTTGTCTGCATAATTTTATCATTCTTTATGGCGAAGTAATATTCCATCGTATACATATGCCACAGTTTCTTTATCCATTCATCAGTTGAAGGACATCTAGGTCAGTTCCACAATCTGGCCATGGTGAATTGAGCAGCAATGAACATTGTTGTGGCTATATCTCTGGAGTCTGCTGATTTTAAGTCCTTTGGGTACAGGCCAAGGAGTGGAATAGCTGGGTCAAATGGTGGTTCAATTCCAAGCTTTCTGAGGAATCTCCATACTGCTTTCCAGGGTGGCTGCACTAATTTGAAATGCCACCAGCAATGTATGAGTGTACCTTTTCCCCCACATCCTCACCAACACCTATTGTTGCTTGTGTTCTTGATAATCGCCATTCTAATTGGGGTGAGATGGAATCTTAGGGTGGTTTTGATTTGCATTTCTCTTATTACTAGAGATGTTGAACATTTTTTCATATATCTGTTGATTGCTTGTACTTCTTCTGTGAAGTGTCTGTTCATTTCCTTAGCCCATTTGTTGACAGAATTATTTGTATTCTTGGTGTAGAGTTTTTTGAGTTCTTTATAGATTCTGGAAATTAGCGCTCTATCTGAAGTATGAGTGGCAAAGATTTTCTCCCACTCTGTAGGCTCTCTCTTCACATTACTGATAGTTTCCTTTGCTGAGAGAAAGCTTTTTAGTTTGAATCTATCCCAGTTGTTGATTCTTGCTTTTATTTCTTGGGCTATGGGAGTCATGTTAAGGAAGTCTGGTCCTAAGCCGACATGTTGAAGATCTGGACCTACTTTTTCTTCTATAATCTGCAGGGTCTCTGGTCTGATTCCGAGGTCCTTAATCCATTTTGAGTTTAGTTTTGTGCATGGTGAGAGATATGGGTTTAGTTTCATTCTGTTGCATATGGTTTTGCAGTTTTCCCAGCACCATTTGTTGAAGAGGCTATCTTTTCTCCATTGCATATTTTTGGCCCCTTTGTCTAGTATGAGAAAATTGTATTTATTTGGGTTTGTGTCCTGTCCTATATTCTGTACCATTGACCGACCTTTCTATTTTGGTACCAATACCATGCCGTTTTTGTTACTATTGCTTTGTAGTGGAGTTGAAGATGTGGTATTGCAATACCCCGTTTCACTCTTCCTGCTAAGGATTGCTTTAGCTATTCTGGGTTTCTTATTCTTCGAGATGAATTTCAAAATTGCTTGCTCTATTTCTGTAAGGTACGTCATTGGGATTTTAATTTGAATTGCATTGAATTTGTATAGCACTTTAGGTAGTATGGCCATTTCGACAATATTAATTCTTCCTATCCAAGAACATGGAAGATCTTTCCATCTTCTAAGGTTTTCTTTAATTTCTTTCTTTAGTGTTCTGTAGTTCTCATTGTAGAGGTCTTTCACCTCTTTTGTGAGATTGATTCCCAAGTATTTTATTTTTTTCGAAGCTATTGTGAATGGAGTAGTTTTCCTAATTTCTCTTTCTGAAGATTCATCACTTATGTATAAAAATGTATTGGATTTATGAGAATTGATCTTGTAACCTGCTACTTTACTGAATTCACTTATGAGTTCTAAGAGTTTTCTGGTGGAATTTCCAGGTTACTCTAAATATATAATCATGTCATCAGCGAACAGGGATAGTTTGAGTTCTTCTTTTCCAATTCGTATCCCTTTAATTTCTTTGGTTTGTCTAATTGCTCTGGCCAGAGTCTCAAGAACGATGTTGAATAGAAGTGGTGAAAGAGGGCATCCCTGCCTTGTTCCAGTTTTTAGGGGGAATGCTTTCAGTTTTTCACCATTTAGAATGATATTAGCCATGGGCTTAGCGTAGATGGCCTTTACAATGTTAAGGAATGTTCCCACTATCCCTATTTTTTCTAGTGTTTTGAGCATGAAGGGGTGCTGTATTTTATCAAATGCTTTTTCTGCATCTATTGAAATAATCATGTGATTCTTGACTTTAAGTCTATTGATATGGTGAATTACATTTATTGATTTCCTGATGTTGAACCAACCTTGCATCCCTGGGATGAAACCCACTTGATCATGGTGTACTATCCTTTTAATATGTTTTTGTATGTGATTTGCTAAGATTTTGTTGAGAATTTTTGCGTCGTTGTTCATTAAGGATATTGGTCTGAAATTTTCTTTCCTTGATGTGTCTCTGTGTGGTTTAGGTATCAGTGTGATATTGGCTTCATAGAATGAGTTTGGGAGGGTTCCCTCCTCTTCTATTTTATGGAATACTTTGAGAAGTATTGGAATGAGCTCTTCTTTAAAGGCTTTGTAGAACTCGGCTGAGAACCCATCTGGTCCCGGACTTTTCTTTGTTGGTAGGCTTTTGATGACTTCTTCTATTTCAGTACTTGAAATTGGTCTATTTAAATTGTGTATGTCCTCCTCGTTCAGTTTAGGCAATTCATATGTCTCTAGGAACCTGTTGATGTCTTTGAAATTTTCTATTTTGTTGGAGTATAGATTTTCAAAATAGCTTCTAATTATGTTTTGTATTTCAATCCTGTCTGTTGTGATATTTCCTTGTTCATTCCGAATTTTAGTGATTTGGGTTTTCTCTCATCTTCTCTTTGTTAGTGTGGCTAAAGGTTTATCAATTTTGTTTATTTTTTCAAAGAAACAACTATTTATTTCGTCAATTTTTTGTATTGTTTCTTTTGTTTCAATTTCATTGATTTCACCTCTGAGTTTAACTATTTCCTGTCTTCTAGTACTTTTGGTGTTGATCTGTTCTGCTTTTTCTAGGGCTTTGAGCTGTAGTGTTAGGTCGTTTATTTGTTGAGTTTTACTTCTTTTATTAAATGCGCTCCATGAAATAAATTTCCCTCTAAGTACTGCTTTCAAAGTGTCCCAGAGATTTTGATATGATGTTTCTTTGTTCTCATTTACCTCTAAGAATTTGTTAATTTCCTTCCTAATATCTTCTGTTATCCATTCATCATATAATAGCATATTGTTTGATCTCCAGATGTTGGAATAGCTTCTGTGTTTTACTCTTTCATTTATTTCTAACTTCAATCCATTATGATCTGATAGAATACAAGGTAGTGTCTGTATCTTCTTGTATTTGCTAACATTAGCTTTGTGGCATAATATATGGTCTATTTTAGAGAAGGATCCATGTGCTGCTGAGAAGAAAGTGTATCCGCTCTTGGTTGGATGGTATATTCTATAAATGTCCGTTAAGTCTAAATTATTAATTGTGTTATTGAGATCTATGGTTTCTTTGTTCAATTTTTATCTAGAAGATCTGTCCAGTGGTGAGAGAGGCATGTTAAAATCACCTAGTATTATTGTGTTATGGTCTATTTGGTTTCTGAAATTGAGAAGGATTTGTTTGACATACATGGATGAGCCACTGTTTGGGGCATAGATGTTTATGATTGTTATATCTTGCTGATTTATGCTTCCCTTAAGCAGTATGAAATGACCTTCTTTATCCCTTCTGACTAACTTTGTCTTGAAGTCCACATTATTGGAAATGAGGATGGATACTCCAGCTTTTTTGCTGAGTCATGTGCATGGTATGTTTTTCCCCATCCTTTCACCTTTAGTCTATGGGTATCTTTTTCTATGAGATGAGTCTCTTGTAGGCAACATATTGTTGGATCTTTCTTTTTAATCCAATCTGCCAGTCTATGTCTTTTGATTGATGAATTCAGGCCATTAACATTCAGGGTTATTATTGAGATATGATTTGGTTTCCTGGTCATTTGGTTCATTTTTTAAATTTTGTTTATTTATTTATTTGACACGACTTGGTTCCTACTTTATTTGACAATTCCTTTAGGATAATTCCTCCCTTTGCTGATTTGCTTCTTTGTTTTTCATCTCTTCCTCATGGAATATTTTGCTGAGAATGTTCTGTAATTCTGGCTTTGTTTTTGTAAATTCTTTTAGCTTTTGTTTATCATGGAAGGATTTTATTTCATTGTCAAATTTGAAGGTAAGTTTTGCTGCGTATAAGTTTTTTGGTTGGCATCCATTTTCTTTCAGGGCTTGAAAAATGTTGTTCCAGGCCCTTCTAGCTTTTAGGGTCTGGATTGAAAAATCTGCTGATATCCGTATTGGTTTCCCCCTGAATGTAATTTGGTTCTTTTCTCTCACAGCCTTTAAAATTCTGTCTTTATTTTGTATGTTAGGTATTTTCATTATAATGTGCCTTGGTGTGGGTCTGTTGTAACTTTGTGTATTTGGAGTCCTATAAGCCTCTTGAACTTGATTTTCTATTTCATTCTTCAGATTTGGGAAATTTTTTGATATTATTCCATTGAATAGATTGTTCATTCCTTTGGTTTGTTTCTCTAGGCTTTCCTCAATCCCAATAATTCTTAAATTTGGCCTTTTCATGATATCCCATAGTTCTTGTAGATTCTGTTCATAATTTCTTACCATCTTCTCTGTTTGTTCAACTTTGTTTTCAAGGTTAAATATTTTGTCTTCAATGTCTGAGGTTCTGTCTTCCAGGTGTTCTATCCTACTGGATATGCTTTCTATGGAGTTCTTAATTTGGTTTATTGTTTCCTTCATGTCAAGGATTTCTGTTTGTTTTTTTTTCAATATCTCTAACTCTTTATTGAAATGATCTTTTTCTTCCTGTATTTGCTCTTTTAACTGTCGATTGGTGCGATCATTCAATGCCTGCATTTGCTCTTTCATCTCATCATTCAGTGCCTGCATTTGCTCTTTCATCTCATCGTTTGCTTCCCTGATCATTTTAATTATGTACATTGTGAACTCCTTTTCTGTCATTTCTTCTGCCATGCTGTCATTGGGTTTTATTGATGTAACATCTAGATTTGTTTGTGGCATTTTCTTTCCTTGTTTTCTCATATTGTTCAGGTATCAGTGGACCGCTGAGATATTGCTGATTTCCTCTATTGACTTACAATGTCCCTGAAGATTTCTATATATATCCCCTCTTAGCCTTCAGTAGGCTGAAGTCTTGGAGGAAGTTGATAATGCGGTGCTCCACAAGGAAGCTGCCTCTCTAGGAGTGGTGGCCTTCAGGTGGGGTATATTCCCTGCTAGTGGGCAGAGGTGCCTCCACTTGTTGACCAGTGGTCATCCAAAGGGGAACTAGGCTGCGGGCTGAGGCAAGGCCTGTTTGGGCCTGTGTCTCTGGTTTTACTCTCCTTGTGTGGAAACCTCACTCGGCAAGGAAGACTCACCTGGTGGGGAGGTCTCGCTGGTCAGGTCCCCTCTTAGAGGTTCCCCTCAATTAACAGCTACCGCCTGGGCTGGGCTGCCTTTCTCTGCAACGTTCCCAGGGGCCTGGCCCTACCTCCTGGGCCTGGGAGCCTCACCCTTCGCAGATGAATCTCCTTAGGCTGCCCCTCCTCAGAGAATCTGCCCGCAGTCCTGGAACCTTTCCTGTGCCCCTAAGCGTGTCTCTGTGAGGCTCTTCCACCAAGAAGCCTCCTAGATCCTGGGACCCTGCTCTGCACCTAATCACCTGGCTATGCGGCCCCTCCTCTGAGTAGCCACCTGGGGCCCCGTACAATCGCTCTGAGTCCCAGAGACCCGCCACATGCCTCTTCCTCCAGACAGCCACCCTGTATTCCGGTGCAGTCACTAGGAGCCCAAGCAACTCCCTGCGTGCCTCCTCCTCCCACCAACCACCCGTAGCCCTGGGCAATCACTCTGAGTCGAAGTGACCCGCCCTGTTCCTCCTCCTCCTCCAGGTAAGCCCCCGGGTGTTCAGGAGCGGTTGCTCTGAGTGGCTCTGAATCCACGTGACCCGCTGCACGCCTCCTCTGGGCAGCCGCCCAGAGCTCTGGTGCGGCCACTCGAGACCAAGAGATCCACCGCGCTCCTCCTCCAGGCAGCCCCCCTGTGTTCAGGAGCGGTTGCTTTGAGTCCAAACAACTCACCAATTGCTTCCTCCTCTGAGCAGCCGCCTGGAGCTCTAATGCAGTCACTGCGAGTCCAAACGACCCGCCGCGCTCCTCCTCCTCCTCCTCCTACTCCTCAGGGCAGGCCCCGGTGTTCAGAAGTGGTCTGAGTCCAAACAGCTCGCCACGCAGCTCCTCCTCTGGCAACCGCCTGTAGCTCTGGTGTAGTCACTCCGAATCCAAGCGGCCACACTCCTCCTCCTCCTCCTCAGGGCAGGCCCGTGTTCTGAGTCCACACAGCTTTCCTCGCTGTTCCTCCCCCTGGCAGCCACCGGAGCCCCAGTGGTTGCTCTGAGTCCCGCACTGTGCTCGGATTATTGGTTTCTTGTGATTGAGTTATCCCTTAAATATTTGGATACTAACTCCTTATCAAAATGCATAATTTACAAATATTTCCCCCTTTTTGCATCTGCTCTTCTCTCTGTTGATTATTTTCTTGCTATGCAGAGTTTTCTAGTTAGATGCAATTCCATATTTCTTTTTTTGATTTGTTCATTATACTTTTGGGGGTCATATTCAAAAACTTATTGTCCAAACCAATGTCAAAAAACTTTCCCCCTCTGTTTTCCTCTAACAGTTTTACAGTTTCAGGTCTTACAGTTGAGTCTTTCATTTGTTTGAGTTGTTTCTTTTATATAATCTGAGATGAGGGTTAACCCCATTGTTCTGCTTCTGGATACCCAGGTTTATTGAAGAGACTTGTCAAAGATCACAAGTGCTTTCCAAGGAATAAAATGATGAATCTGGGTTGAAAATACTTGCCTCCTATATGTTATAATTAAATAAATGAATAAATAAATAAATCCTTACCAATACTGAGGACTCCTGATTTTCTTCTCTCCAACTTTGTATTATTCACAGGATAGAGCTTATTCCCAAACAATGAATAAAAGCAAACTAGGTTTATCACCAAATTCAGAACTGGAGTTGAGTCTCATCTTCTTATCACTGTGACATGGATCTGAACCTCACAGAGGTAAAGGAAATAAACCACAAAATCCAAAGGAGAGAGGTGGTGAGGTGAAATAGGTTTGGGCAGGTTACCCTCTCTAAAGCTCATTTCCTTTTCTGTAAAATTGGGATTCATTCCCCTCAGGGATATGGTAAGAAAGAACTGAGAAAGCACATAGGGGAAAGTACTTAACAAATAATTACTATAGAAATACAAAAATATATGTAATCCTGGACAGCAACTACACATTAAGGAGAGTCAGATTTCTTATCATAGCTGAACTGACTCTTATAGGTTAAAAGTTATTATTTAATCATCCTCTGAGCTAGTGATATAGCTCAGTGGTAGAACACTTGCCCAACATGTGCATGACCTGGGGCTAAATCCCCAGTAACTGTATTTTTTTTTTTTAAAGAGCAGATGTCTAACAGTTTTGGTTTTTTTTGCCAGAATAAATGTCTGTGTCAACCTGAATTACAGATAGTAATTATACTAAATACCTTATAGTTCTTTCCACTTTTGTGAATTCTGAGATGCTAGTAGATGGGAAGTTATTGGAAAGTTTTTTTATACTAGTAATGAAAGAACTTTGTCTCTACAGTTGACAGAAACTTTGGCTACTTTGAAAACCAGTCACTGAATTACAGCTTCCAAAACTATTGATAATCTGAGTTGGTATTCAGAATTTTTAGTGCCAGAATTATTTCCTTAAATTTTTAGCAACGAATCTTAACAGTTTTGTGGCGCTGTTGCTTAGTGATCTCATGTCACTAAATAAAAGTGAGTCAATGCAATATATGTGACTTTCTGCTATAATGCAAATACTTTAGTTTTAAATTGATAAAAGTATGTTGTAAAAACTATTTAAAACTATTTAAATAATAATTTATTGGTTTAATATTTTTAAAAATAATTTTTATCATAGACTTTTTCTTTGCTCTTCATCTTTCTTCCTAATTAGGATTAAAAAGAAAAAACATTATTTTTCTCCAGATTCCCAAGTTACCCAAGCTTTAAAAGAAAATTAGGAGGAAACACAGTAGGTGTGAGCCTTGACCAAGTAAAAGGGGCAAAGAACAAACTAGGGGTGCCTGGGTCCCACCCACATTTGCCCAGGTAACATTCGTGAGACATCTCAAATGGTGCCTGGCCCAGATAACAACACAGATTCCAACAGCAGTAGACACATGTTCTAGTAACCTTTTTAATGTTTCAGAAAGTCAAATTCTATATCTGAGTCCTAAATCCATTCTTGGCCTTTCTCCCCTTTTCCTTTGTTACATTAAACAATTACCTTGCCCCTGTAAGATCTGTCTTAAGACCCAAACATGTCTACAGCTTCTATTTCAAACCACAGCCTACTTCCTTTTATACTCAATCATTATAATAAAACACTAGTCACACAGAACTCACTTCTAACCACCTCCTACATTTTTTGAATGTCTTAAAATCAATAATAACCTCTTCTAATGGTCTTGCTCATTCAAGACTTCAAGGGTCAGTTCAATTTAAAAATAACATCAGTATGAACCAAGATAATGTTATCCTTATTTCTAAATAATGAACCATACTTGTGATCATTTTCCACAGGTAGAATTCAATTATGGGGACATCCGATTGCAGTAGACTGGGCAGAGCCAGAAGTAGAAGTTGATGAAGACACCATGTCTTCTGTGAAAATCCTGTATGTAAGAAACCTTATGCTGTCCACCTCTGAAGAGATGATTGAAAAGGAATTCAACAATATTAGACCAGGTGGGACGTACATGTAAGATTACTTTTTCAAAACATACTTTACAAGCTTATACTTGAGGCGGCTTCCCATAACTTTAAAGAGAATAGCTTTTATTGAAGTCATTCTCATAATTGAAAGCATTTTACTCAAGCTATATTCCCATCTTTGAATTAGAAAATGAGACCTATGGTTCTACAACATTTAACAATATTATAATCATATATTTATCTGTGTGATTAATGAATACATATTTACTTCACTAAACTAGCAATTCCAGGAATATAAGTTCTTTTTCCTCTTATTATGTTCTCAATTCTCAGTCACTCAGTCTGTGGCCCAGAATATAATAAGTACTCAACAAGTATTGACTGTATTGCTGAGTAAATGGCCATAACTCTAGGTTTAAGGCAGGATTTCTCAACCTTAGCACTAATGGCATTTTGGAACAGATGATTCTTGATAGTGGGGCTCTGTCCAGCAGATGGCAGGACATTTAGTAGCAGCCCAGACCCCTCCTAGCAGACACCAGTAGTGACCTCCATAACAACCAAAAGTATTTCCAGACATTACCAAATGTACCCCAGGAATGTGCAAAATCACCCCCAGTTGACAACCACTGTTTTAATGGAATATACTTGTGACTTCTTGCGCAAAAGTAAGAAGGTGATGATTAATCTTTGGAAACTGGATAAAGAGAGAGGAAAAGGAATCAAGGAAATGTTCCCACAAAAAGGGATAGTTAGTTGCTGTTTATCTTGTCAATACTTTTCAATGTCAATTAGAAGCTACAAGATTGACTCTCTTTATTCTCAATATGGAAGCTACAACACTGAAACTGGTAAAGCATTTCAAGAAACAATGTTCAAATGAGAATTTCCACAAACCAACACAGAATACCAAGTCTATAAACTGTTAATAGATGTTCCTGATAAAAGGGTCCCTGGTCAAATAAGTTTGTAAACACTAGATTCTGAAAAATTAAGCAGATTTCTTCATTATGGGACTTAAAGTCATTAGGCTCCTTCTAACATACTTGAAAGTCTCCAAGAAGAGATGCGGGATCTTCATTTCCCAAACTTTTGGAACGAATCCTCTTTGTGGCAGACCACCTTGTGGGGTTAGTATATCTTGGAAATACATTCTGGACAATATTGCCTGGTTTTATCACAGTATTAACATTTTTCCATAACAGAATGTCTAAGTCTTCAGGAAAACTCTCTAGGATGTTGATAAACCCTGGGTCATGATACCACCATGTTAAACTGCCTAAGGATATTCACCTTATATATTCATATTGTCTGTTTCCAATGCTTGGTGCTATTTCAGGCATAATAAAATGATAAGCTGATGATTCACTCTGAAGTTAATTAGCAAGGATGTCATTTTTTTCTTTTAAAAAATTCCCCAAAGATTTATCTTTCTTCAGTCTCAGTAACTCTACCTTCCCTATACTTTAGTATTATGATGTGGGTGCATACCAACACCTGTGAATTCATGGCTAACACAGAAAACTGCAAACAACGGACTGGTCACTATTAGTCAGACATTAGAGTGGGCACTTTTGCATCAGGTGTTATTTATTTATCACAGTGACCCAACAATGTAAGTTAATGTATTAGTTCCATTATTTTCTAGATAAGAAAACCAGAACCCAAAGTCACATAACCAGCAGGTGGGAGATCCCTGATTTAACAACTCTAGGATCCCCACACCCCATTCTTATTCAATTCATTCATGCAACAGGCACTCTTTCAGTATTTTGTAACTTTTAAAAATAAACAGTGGGTCTGGAGCTTTCCACTTTAGTACCCATAGGTCTATTCTGTTCTCTTTGAAGACTCTGATGTTGGTATAAATGTACCAGATTTAATCACTCCCATAAAAATAAACATTAAGTTTATTCAACAGTGGTATAATTGGTATCCTTATGTACAATCTTCACACAAATTTTATTTCTATATGAAACTTTCCCCAAAGTATAATTAGTAGACATCTACACTATTTCCAACCTTTAGATATCATTATAGCATGGGAGGGAATCTTGGCTCTCAGCAGTTCTTTCAGAAGCAATTTTATTTTATTTTATTTTTTTATTTAAAGAGCATTGAATAGGTTTAGAAGATCTGGTTTCTAGATCCTAGCTATGTGGACTTAAATGTCATCTATCTTGTCAGAATCATGGTTTCCTAACATTTAAGTAAAAATAAGTATAGTGAAGTAGTAAAAAATTAAAAATCATTACTAAAGTCTCTCCGACTCTAGATTCTATTACATAGCCAAAAGAAATAAGATATTTCAGAGGGATGGCATAAAACTTGAAATGAAAGATAACCAATAATTGAGTATGAATCAATTCAATGGTGTTCTACCACTGCATATGATACTATCTTTTATATAAAATGCAAAGTAAGCTGCCATTCCTGCCCCTTAAAAATCTTAGGAAATAGAAAACACAAATCCATAGAGATTATAAACAAGTCACACTACAAGTGTTGTTTTAAACTTACAGACAAAAATCTTTAAAATTTATAGAACTTTAAACCTGGACACAAAAGATTACCGATAAGATGCTTATGTATACTCTTAGGAGCTAACTGCATCATTGTGGGTGCTGTCTCAAAGTTGCTAACCTGGGTATTTTCACTCTCTTTGCAGGTGCAGTAGAGAGGGTAAAAAAAATCCGAGACTATGCCTTCGTGCACTTCAGTAGCCGAGAAGATGCGGTTGAGGCTATGAAAGCTCTAAATGGGAAGGTAATGTAGGACAACAAATAAAATATGCACAGATTCAATCCAACTTTGGTGTAGACATCCTATTCAAAAGAGCAATTGGGCAAGTCCATCCCACTTCATCTTTCCCCATGTCCAACATGTCTGCTGCAGTCCACTTAAGATGCACAAAAGGGAAATGATGAAACATACAGCATAAAATGGAGATGGAGATAATGTAGCCAATTCTACCTCTAAGTATTTTTCTAATTTGAACAAATAACTGGTTCTCATTTTTTTTTAGAAAGTGAGGATTTAAGTTAATTATTTTAAGGTGTTCGCCTCCCAATTCTAATTTTCTCTCATTACTATACTTGGTAACACAGTATTTTAAGAGCCAATGGTCCTTTTCTTAAAATGTCAAATAGCTGTCATTCTACCCTCAGAGTTTGATCTGCCGGCTCTGGAAGGCTTAGAATTTCTCCCTCTTGCCAAGTGGTAAGATCTGGGGGAAAACAAACATCTATGTCCTTAGTACTAATTTGTCTATAGAACCAATTTAGTATTTACATCAGTCCAATAAACTTAAAACACACTTATCTACTAATATTTTCTGAATACAAAGAGAATCAAACCAAAATACTTGTCAAAGAGCTAAAAATTGGGGCTGGGGATGTGGCTCAGTGGTATAGCACTTGCCTAGCAATTGTGAGGCACTGGGTTTGATCCTCGGCACTACATAAAAATAAATAAAATGAAGTTATTGTGTCCCTCTACAACTAAAAGAAAGAACCTTAAAAAAAAAAGGCTAAAATTCTCCTGGAGGAATAAGAGAAACACAAACACCTATGCAAAATATAGTTAGGTAAAGTAATCATAAAAAGAGATAGAAAAGCAGTAAAAAAAAAGTTCAAAGGAAGAAGCAGGTCATCAAGAGCCAGAAAATCTTCATGGATATGAGAAGATAATATGAAGAAGAAGCCATGGAAATTGGGTCTAAGTGCAAAAGACAAAATATGGAAAGGAGAGTCAGTCGTAGAGGTCAGAATTTGGAAAATTAGAAGGCAAAATTGGAGAACAGTAAAATGTAGAGCAATATGGTTAAAACATAATGCACTTGGGGCTGTTTTACCCTTGAGTCTTACATCCTTCAGGATACCAAGAGAAAACCATTGGCAAAGGAATTAATTATAGATATGTGAGTGGGGAGTAGGGAAATTAAAAGAGATAGTACAGGAACCTGAGGCTCACAGCACTCCTGAAGTCAAAGGCACAAGGGACTGCAGATTAATAGAAATCCTAACAGAGAGGAGAATTAGGTACAGCTGGTCTCTTCAAAAGGAGTAGTGACTAAGAGCCATACCACCTTGAGGAGGCCCAATCTTGTCTGAAAAGTATAATGTCCTCTGGTCAAGGAATACTGCCAGTCCAAGGTAACCTCTTGGAGAAGGATACGGGAGACACATGCCCCAAACTTGCTGTTGTTTCTCTCTTTATCCTCCTGTCAATATTTCTCATTGGTCAAGTCCAATAATAATAATACAGAAGGTCACAAGCTCTGGTGAGAAGCCACGTAGAGAAGTCTCCCAGAGCAGCAGGCAGGCTGGAGATTGGTGGGGAGTAGATCTGGAGGACAAATGGAAGACTTCACAGCCCAGGTATCTTCAGACATCCTGGAGCCTTCAAAAATGTTTAAGTACTGGGAGGGAGTGGGTACTGAAAACTGAAAAGCAAAAGGTAATGCATATTAAAATACAGACCTACATAAATATGAAACAAAACAGTATTTCAGTGTAATAACATGAATATATTATGTATATTGACAATGTCATTTTATTACATTGTAAGTTAACTGTAAGTTAACTTTATTCTATTTGGAAACATTTCTGAGTATACATGATGATTGCTGAGAAGACAAAGCCAATCATAAATTAAAGCCTAAGTAATTATATTGTAAAAATTACAGTGGAACATTATTCTAATTAGTCTCAATTTTGCAGCTAGATATTTTTATAGCAATGTTCACACATAGAGTTAATTATATTTAATATTATTAACAAATATAGATCAAATATTATATTTAAGTATAATGTAGCATGAAAAAAATCAAAGATAAGTTTTCCCAGGATGTACGTAGGCTTATTAAGTATAAATATCGATATTTACATTTCGTTTATTAAGCAAGGTGAGACTTTGAAGTTTCTTTGTGAGGTAGAATAATGATCATGTATAATTTAGAGAAATTAACATCGTAAGAGTTGGCTTTTTATTGAGTGGCAAGAGAGATATGATGGAAACTAGTTATAAAGCTATTACAATCACCAAAATAAGGGCTTGAACTAAGGTGGAAATGGAATATAATAAATATAATAGAGAGCTCTATGCAGAACTATGGAGGAGTTAATTCAAAGTGTGTAGTAACTGACTAGAGAAGGTGGTAAAAAGGGGGAAGTCAGTTTAAGTTTCTCATAATGACAGACTAGTAGGGAAGTCAGGTAGAAAAGCCTATTTGGAGAAAATGTGATGACTTTAGCTTTCAACATGATTACTCACTTATTCTATAAATTCGTATGGATGTCTATGAGGTGAAAGAAAAATTTCAAGTCTTGGGGTCTACTGATAAATAAGACATAGTCCCAACTCTTCAGATGTCTAAACTCAATAACTAAAATACTATGCTGAGTTTAAGATGCTATTGGAGAGGGCAGAGAAATGCAGAACAAAATCTATTACAGTAAGAAATCTGACTTGGCCAGTGACTATTTCATTCAAAACATTTCCTGATATGGAAGTGCTTATCAACAAAAACCTATTTGAGTACCTCATTTTCCTGAAGACAGAATGAAAGATATAAAGAGTCTTATACCTAAGTCCATCCCCTTTCTTCAACATTCCAAGTCTCTTCTAATTGCATCAACAGCAATATAAGATTGTTGAGTATCATCTGGATTCTGTCCATTCTGTCCGTATTTGACACTGGGTCCTACTACTGAAAATTAAGGTAGATACATGAAATTAGGGAAAAATTGCCATCAAGGCTGATGAAAATGTCAGGATGACCATGACGCAGAAACTTTGCCCAGCACACTTCAGTTCACTTTGCCCAGGAACCACTAAGTCACTTGTGAAACTGAAGGATAGAATGCACACTCGGCTGTTTGAATGGGAATTTTTGCAGGAACACTTTGTTATTTGCATTCATTGTGTAAAATAGAGACTGATCATTTTTTCATTCAAAAGAAGCCACAAATGTTTTCTGACAACACTTTGTCCCTTAAATAAGAAAATACATGAATCTATCAAGTATTTGTTGAGAGACATCTTTGTTTCATGTGTAGGCAAACTGTATATAGGAGTTAGTTACACATGAAGATCTACAGACATTATCTTCAACAGCTGGAGTTGCTTACTGTTTCAGAAACTTGCCACCGAGAAGGGCTACTCCAAAAACTTTAAAGGACATGTTTTAAGTGGTGCATGACTGGACAATTCTCAGTACTGCTCCCATCCCCCTTTTGCAATCCCTACCAACCCTGTTTATTAGCTCCCAATTGCCAATGGATCAAAAGTTTTTTTCACAAGGAAGTACCTGTGGGAGACAATGCATAGCCTCACAGATTTCCATTCCTTGAGTTGGGCCCCACCTGAGCCCCTGTTCTTCCCCAGTGAAAATTACCTATTGTGTATTTGCTCTAATGAGAAAGACATTTGGCTCCCTGACAGCTCAGTGTTAATAAATGATAAGAACTCTTTATTGTTTTCCTTCACTTTTATTTTATTGTACCACTTAGTAAAAATTATACTCTACTCAGAATGAACCTAAAATATCTGGTAACTATATGATTTATAAATATGTGCTTTAAAACATATATCATATTATAGAAATATTACATAATTCTCCATCTCATAATTTTTTCTCCCTATCTCTAGATTATAAATTCATAATCAATGTATCAATGAGCAGTAGCCAACATGCCACTGTCAAGCCTGTTGGTTGTCTTATGAAATTTTACCAACAAAACCACTCAGAGAAAATTTAAGTATCATACAAATAAGAATCTATAAAGACACAAGATATGAATAACTGAACCAGTCAGTAAACATATAGAAAATATTCTAACACTCAGAAGGAGATCTGTTTTTTAGAGCTCAGTCACACTTGATTTTCCTAATGTCTCTTATGTTACTTTTTCCTTGCTCTCTACAACAGGTGCTGGGATGGTTCCCCCATTGAAGTGACCTTAGCCAAACCAGTGGACAAGGACAGTTATGTTAGGTATACCCGAGGCACAGGTGGAAGGGGCACCATGCTTCAAGGAGAGTACACCTACTCTTTGGGCCATGTTTATGATCCCACCACAACCTACCTTGGAGCTCCTGTCTTCTACGCCCCCCAGGCCTATGCAGCAATTCCCAGTCTTCATTTCCCAGCCACCAAAGGCCACCTCAGCAACAGGGCCATTATTCGAGCCCCTTCTGTTAGAGGTAACACTAGTCAGCTCCTGTTTTAGAGAAACTCCAAGATTTCAAATGATTTGTAGTGCAATAGCCTTAGACCAATTGGGTATGTCCACTGAGAGAAAAGGACTGGAAAAATGCTTATTAAAAAAGTCAAATATATCAATAGCTCTCACTTCATAGGAATCTTTTTTTTTTTTTTTTTTTTTTTTTTTTTACATCACAACTGGTAATTGAAAAGTCTTGGTCAGAACTTAGTGTAATGTAAATGAACATAGTGCACAAATTCGATCTTTGCACAGATGGATAAAATTTGCTCAAACTAAAACCTAGCTCCAACATCTTATACTGATTACAAAACTTCCAAAGGCCAGTCATGGTAGCACACACCTGCAATCTCAGCAACATAGGAGTCTAAGACAGGAGGATTGCAAGTTTGAGCCCAGCCTCTGCAACTTAGTGAGACCCTGTCTCAAAATAAAAAATGGTGGTAAAGTGCCCCTGGGTCCAATCCACAGTTTAAAAAAAAAAACAACTTCTAAGGTAATGGAATATCGTCCAATGGAAAATGGAATTGATTACCTCGAATAACAAAAACATTTTAAGGCCCTTATGTACTGATGGTGACTCAGTGGCATCATCTTTATATGTAAATTATAAATTATCATAAATATAGTCTAACAGATCAATGGGATGCTCTCTTCTAACCTCTCTTAATGAATATATGTTATGCTTTCAAAAAGTCAATCATTGAGCAAATCAACTAATTTCTTTAGTATATAAGAAACCACATAAACTCCAAATAGAAAAACAAACTCAATCTGGCTTCCAACCATAGCAATTTCACGTTTGAATCCTATAAGAATTCCATTCAAACAGTTTTCTGAGCTCAATTTATTCAAGCAATATAGAAGATAAGGAAAATATTTTTTTTATTTCCAAGCAATTGGTTTGTCTCTGCCTATAGGACAGGTGAGTGTGGCTGTTCTAGAATGTGGGCTAATGCCATCAAAATCCCAGTCCTGTTTTCCTAAGGTGATATCAGTCTTAGCAATATCAATAAATTATGTATTTAAACCTACAGTCAGGTTTGACTTAGAAGCAAGGAGGCACACTCATATTACTGTGGAGACAATTATTTTACTGTGTTTTACAAACTTTCAATAGAACTGAATTGACCATTTTAAGACCTTTATCCTTCAACAGTCTTAAAAATTCTAGACTAATAATCATTCCTGCCAAAATTATAACACAAAAGAAATCATCAGGTCTTCCTTCAGAATAACTTCTATGATAATATATGTTATATGATAATAAATGTCATTGAAACATTATTCATATAAAATCTAAAATATATCATTAAGCAATCCATATATTACATATGTTGTCGATCAGTTGTGATGTAGAAAAAAGCTTCTAAGGGGAGAAATATGTAATTTATAATAAGAAAGGAATCAATGAATAATATTCATGGATGAAATATAATCAACTTTGATTTCCTCTTGGTGGCATAAAGAGATGAAAACTAGCAACATGGCAAACAAAAATCAAAAAGAATCTATATATGAAACTCAATGGAAATTTAAGCCTCACATTGACAGAACTCAAGAAAGAGGATGATGAACTTAAAAACATGCTTTCTCTAAATGTTGGTTTTCCGTTAAGCCATTGAGGGTGGAATAATTGGGGAAGCTAGAATTCATTTCTGAATTTCTGATCAGTGATAGTCCATATGCAAGACTGGTTTCAATACAAGTGGTCATATTATTTTGGAATGTTTCATACACACATTTCCAAACTTTAGTCTTCAGAAAAACATTAGCAAAAGGTTAACTGAAGATGGAAATTGCAAAATTTCTCTTTGTACTAAAGTTGTCAAATCGCTAATGTGCTTATCAAAAGCTCTGATGGTATTACTTTCAGGTAGTTCATAAAACAGAGAGATGCCTATGGTGAGCCTTAACTTAGGTTGAGTTTCATTACATTAGAATCCTAGAGTTTTCTACCCATCTTCAAGGTTGTAAACAATGTGAGTTGGGCTAACTTTTCCATTACAGTAAGATTCAGGGTGATTTTCTGGTGGTTTGATTCAGTTTAATGCCTTCTTACATTCCTAGAAATTTACATGAATGTACCTGTAGGGGCTGCGGGAGTGAGAGGACTGGGCGGCCGTGGCTATTTGGCATACACAGGCCTGGGTCGTGGATACCAAGTCAAAGGAGACAAGAGAGAAGACAAACTCTACGATCTTTTACCTGGGATGGAGCTCACCCCAATGAATCCTGTAACTTTAAAACCCCAAGGGATTAAACTTGCTCCCCAGGTAGGTAAAGTCATTGCAGAGATAACTTCTTTAAGTTGGTCAATGACCATCATTCACCTATCAACAAATGACTGTATTTGATCCTTACTTGGGCTATGATTATGTTTTAATAGATAAAGTGGCTAGTCAACATCATGTACTTTGAGGGAATAGGGGGCATTGAGTGCCATTTCATTTTTTTTAATCATAACATTTAAAATCTTAAAATCATCTTCCACTGAAATGCAAAAAATCTAAGAACTATTAAGAATTGTCAACCAATATATTAAATGAGAATAAAACATGGCAAAGATCTTGGCTTAGACTAAATGTCCATGTGTGTGAGCCAGTTCAGTTGGCAAAAGAAGAGTACTAAAGGCAGGGAACCCTAAATAGACCATGTAGGACATATTTTCTTGGAAACACTGTGCCGAAGAGAAAGCTATACCATGATATCTAGGTGAATCTTTAACTATAAGGTGACACCAGTCATATCAAATTAAGTCTTCTACAATGATCATATTTGGGCAGTGGCATTATGGTGAATTTTACTGCAATCATCTAACAGTTCTATGTTTCCATGTTTCTGTAGAAGGCTGTGGTTTTTCTTACATGAAAATTAAAAGTGATAAAGTGTGTTCCAGTACAAAAACTAAATTCCAGGGTTGAAATAAAACAAAGTAGGATCTATGCTAACCCTAGACTGCTCCCTGTGGATGTGGAGTATATGCTGATCTCTCTGCACTATACTTTGAATAATCAAAGCTACAGTTTGTTTTCTCTGAGGGATACACTTTCCTCCCAGACCACACTTACAGAAGTAGCTCTTATGATTACAATCAAGAAGAAAACCTGGTTTTCTAGAAACTTGTGTCAGGTATCTAAGGTGCAGGGGGGGTTGTAGCTTGTTTAAATGCACAATTTAGATCATCTAAAGTTTTTGCTAACTTTAGTCAGACTATTTGTTTTTGAAAGAATGCCTGTCAGAGTGGTAATCAGCTATTGGTGTTGTTTTTTAAAAAATATTAATAGGGCTTTTCTTATGCACAGTGTATTGTGTTCACTGTTGGAGATGAAAAAATGAATATAACAAAATTCTTGTCATCAAATTTCATATGGCAATCAAGTGGGATAATACCAACACATAATTGTAGAGACATGACATGATATGATTTCTCAAAAAAAAAACTAGTCATCTACTAGTCTCTTGAGTCAAAATCCAATATTAAGAATGTCAAGTACTGGGATTCCTGTAAATCTTTTAAGAAAAATTTAAAAGGCAATAATTGTAAATGTTGTATAGTATTTCTGAGAACTGCTATAGCAAGAGAAAAGATCTCTGCTTTTTATATCAAAACTCAGGTTAGAAATTGGCTATGCTTTATATTAATCTGTAAATAACCTAAAGAAAGGTCTTTAATTAGTTTGTCTCTGAATGTTAGCAGATATGGTTGAGAAGTTGAAGATCATGCCACCCCCAACAAATATACCCTGTATTATGAACCCCTAAGCAGAAGAGCAGAAGCTGGGTCCTGTCCTGCAGGGTCAGCAATTAGAGTGGGTGCTCTCCCCGCATGTTGCTCACCTGGCATAAACAGGCAGACTGACTATCCTCCAGCTTATTGCACAGGAACTTTGGAGAATGCTTTGCAAATGACAAGGGATGCTACAAAACAGTGCTTTTATAAAGAGTTAATAGAGAAAATAAGAGCAATCTACAAATTAATAAGCTGGAAAATGTCATGCCACAGCTAGATTAGTGTTAGAACACATGAGATAAGAAGTGCCAAGAGACACATCCTGGGGCACTCTTCTGTCTCAGAGTTATTTTCTCAGACTGGTGCCTGTTATGCACAGTATACTGATTCTGCTGACTAACAGGGTCATCAGGACCTCTCTGTAATAACTTCTGAATGAAGTAAAAGATTCAGTTTGGTGTAATTACACACAGAAAAAGAAAACATGCAAAGGATGCAAAAAAAAAAAAAAAAAAAAAAGTCATCATAAAGATAGCCAGAAGCAGCATGTTGCCAAACAATTAAAAAAGTTGCAATTGTCAACACTCATCTATCAATGCTCATCAATAGTTCCAACCCATAATACTTTTCACTGACTTTGTTTTCAAAATGTGAGGTTATAGCCCTATGACAAAAGACTTTAAATAAGAAAATATTCTTCATTTATCTTTTCTAAACCACTATACACAGAGGACCGGAGGGTGATAATAAGTAAATCTATCCACACATTGCGGGCAAAGCAGTTTTTTTTTTTTTTTAAGATGGAATAAATACCTCAAACAAATCATGAAATTAAATTCTTAGTAAAAATTTATAGCTAATGGACTAAACTAAAAGTTTATTAGAGTAAATGGTGTGAAAATTATTTTATGAACTAATAGTTATAACATCTTAAATGGAGTTCAAATTGAGTTCAATTTAAATTTTATGAGTCATTAAATCAGGCAGCATTTTTTAATCTTCTTGTATTGGTTTAAACTCTGGAGATCAGAGTTTAAAACCTGAAAACTAGAGAAATAATGCAAATGTGACATTTGAGGGAGAAATCTTTTTTTTTTTTTTTTTTTTTTTTACTCTTACAGATATTAGAAGAAATTTGTCAGAAAAATAACTGGGGCCAGCCAGTATACCAGCTGCATTCTGCCATTGGACAAGATCAAAGACAATTATTCTTATACAAAATAACTATTCCTGCTCTGGCGAGCCAGAATCCTGCAATGTATGTACACTTCTCTAAATTCTTCATCATTTGGACTTTAGAATACTATTCACTTATAAATTTAGTATATTTGATCATTATCTAAATGGTATAAATGCTCAAGTCTATTACCATTAATCTGTCATTAAATGCAAGCATTGAGTTGAGTAGTCAGGATGTAGGTTCCAACTATGAGATCTGCATCAAAAAAGTCCAAAATCTCCTATAGACAACAAAAACTGTGTAGTATAATCAACCAATGGAGAACAGTAGGTCATGTGAAAGAATGAAAAACTAGCCAATTCTATTATCTGTGTAGTGTTTTGTTTGAACCATATGAAATTGCCATTTTTATGTATAATGCTTGCCCCATCATTTAATTTTTTATTTTTACTTTATTTAGGTATTTATTTATTTAATTTATTGATACTAGGAATCTAACCCAAGGGCACTTTACCACTGAGCTACATATCCCAGCCTTTTTATTTTTCATTTTGAGATAGGGTCTTGTTAAGTTGCTTAGGGTCTCGCTAAGGTGCTGAGGCTGTCCTCAAACTTGCTATCCTTCTGCTTCAACTTCCTGAGTCACTGCAACTATGGGCATGTGCCACCACAGCTAGCTCCATTATTTAAAAATTTGGACAAAGCTATGACCTTTCTGTTAGTGGATATCACCCTCTGGATTTTATCTCAAGTTTGCATTCATAGATATTTTAGAAATCAGTGTGTTTCACATGCCCTGTGGTGAGTTGTAAGTATGTCCCAAGAATGTCATGGACCCCTGGGAACTGGGTAAATTCATGTATATTCCTACATGCACATATATCTAGAAGATTTTAATAGCAAAGATTATGAAAAATAACCATACAAAACCCCATCATCCAATCATCTTAAAAATCTAATGTGACAGCAGATAGCCAATCCTGAATAAAAAAAAAAAAAAAAGAACTCAGAGTACCTTAGGTTTTCACCTGACCCAGTTCACAAGGTTAAAAATTCCTACCCTGACTGCCTGCTTCCAGACACCCTTTCACACCTCCAAAGCTAAGTGCCTATGTGGATGAAGCAAAGACATATGCAGCTGAGTATACCCTGCAGACCCTGGGCATCCCCACCGATGGAGGTGATGTGGGGAGCACACCTGCTGCTGCTGCTGCTGCTGCTGCTGCTGCTGCTGCTGCTGCTGCTTCCACTGCTATTTTCCCAGGTATGGAAAATCAAGCCAGAGTGTGTTTGCTACCAAGTGCTCATAGAATTGTTTGTGAACTCCGCCTATAATAGATCTGACTTGCACCATCTGTGAAACAGGTTTGCCAGCTGAAGTGAACCATTCAAGCATGAGGCAAGGAAATTGAGCAAGGCCACAGAGTTGGTTCTTGACTCAGCTCAAACTGAAGCAGCTGCAAGATCTTAAATGAGTCAATCTCTTTGAGCCTGGGATAACTTGGGTTCATTTTGTTTTCACTGTTTGTAAGAGACTTTAGGACAATTAATAGGAGGTGTTACAGAATTAGATACCCCAATGCTCACAAATTTTATAATATGACACCACTGAGTTAGGTTAAATCATAATGCCCTTTATACAAATGAGAGAATCCAAGTACTGGAAAGATTAAGTAATTGGGTCAATGTCAATTAGATTTTTAGCAATGCTTGAGCTCCCTCTCCAATTCTAGTCTTCTATCTACTTTTATTTCTTTACATTCTGCAAAAAGATGGAAAAAGACATTTCAATATGTGAATAATCAGGCCCCAATTTATCTTTCTCTAATTTTGGTCCAGGGCATATTCTGATTATTAACATTGAAATTATCTGCAGATCAATGTTCCCCTAGAAGTCATATTTAAAGGACTTCCCCTTTTATTATAAACCCATAACAAAGGCTAATCATTAAAAATGAAGACTCTCAGGGGCTGGGGCTAGGGTTGTAGATTAGTGGTAGAGTGCTTGCCTCACACATGTGAGACACTGGGTTCAATCCCCAGCACCACAAAAAAATAATTAATTAATTAAATAAAGGTGTCCATCCACAACTAAAACTTTAAAAAAAATTTAAATGAAGCCACTAGAGAGGACCAAGCAAGAATTTTTTTCATAACAGCTAGTTTAACCCTATACTTTTTAGTAATAAATTCTATTTATTTTGAAGAAATTTATTGTTCTGTGATTGTGTCAGCATGCCCTTCACATGCAAAAATCAAGAGTTTTCACTAGACCTAGAATTATGCCATTTCTGTTGATTGATTAATTCACATATTGGTCATGTGTAGGTAGGAGATTTTTATATTCCTCACACCCACAACACCTGGAGTTCTCTCTTTCTCTCTTTCATTCCTTAAAGATTGTGAATGTCTTCCATTCTGGTACATGTGGCTAAGGCTAATCATGTTTTATACACAAATGTGACCTCAATTCTAGTTTTGTTTCTCTGTAAGAACATGGAGATGCTCTTTAGTGAGACCCTGCAAGGTTACCAAGGCAACAGCTGACACTGCAGACAGCAAGGTCCTCCTTGGGCAACACTGTCATCTGCTTCTGTGCATACAGAGTGTTTACCAGTCCTACTCAGGGCTTACACTGAGTCTTCTCAGGTCTTAGAGAAAGTTGAACTCCTGTCTTGCGGAAAGCTATATCCCAAAGACAACTAATATACTGTAAGAATAAATAAGCCACTGCCAAAGAGAATTATAAAATTTTCTTAAAGGATTTGCTTTCACTCAAGATTTTTTATAAAATCTTATCCTCCCTTCTATTTGCTCCAGCAAGAAGTTAAAAATATTTAGGGCATGAAAGTTGTTTTAGGAATGAATGCCTAAGAATTTCATGGCCTTTTATAACTTTACTATGGAGTTAAGCAAAAGACAATAGGCTCCAAAGGAAGAATCTGAAACACTAATGCCCTTGCACTTAAGAAATTAGCCAAATTAAAAAAGAAAATCCAACATTTCTAAAAGAAAAAAAATAGTGCTACACAAACACACTCACACATTTATATTACTTGCTAACTTCAGAAATACCATTTGCAAAATTATTAAAGTAGTTGTTAATATATTTCTCATATCCTTTGGAAATGTACCAAACTTTACTTGTGCATTAGCCAGCATTACTGACCAAAATGTACAACTAAGGTATGGATTCAATCTTTAAAAACATAGTCCAGCTAGCTTCCTGCCGCCGCTTCCTGAGAAGACACCAGGAAAAAAAAAAAAAAAAAAATCAATGTGTCTGGGCTTGGGCAGACTTCCACCACACATAAACCAAGGGGACTTTTAAAATTTTAAACCAGATCCCCACTTGTTCCTTAAGTGTCTCTCTCCCTTTTTACAATTTGGGGATCATCTCTGAAACACCCAGTCTTTGTTCTAAAATACTAACAAAGAAATACAGCTCTAGACAGCTATTGGACTTTCTTCTTCAAAAGCAAATGTTTATCAGTCAGACATAATATATATTGAAAGCACATTGGTACTTTCTTTATTGCTCAAACTCTTTGGTTCTCTGAGAGTGAGGACCAGCATCAATGTTTCTGAATACATTAAGGACAGGCTTAGTGGAGGGGTCCGAAGATAGGGTTTCTGCTGTTCCTGGTTAGGTCCAAATAAGGACAGGGTAGAATTTCCTTTTGTGGTATTAAGTAGACACACACTAAAACTTTACAGTATTTTCACTACTAGTATCACCAGTTCCTACACAGCCTTCTTGGGAGAAGGCAAAGGTTTCTCATGTTCTATTTAGGCAGGTGTAGGGGTGCAGCAGAACCTCCACCAGGCCCTGCTAACCCCTCAATGGCCTCTCTTTCTTTAAAATTTCCAAGACACTCTGGAAAAACTCCATAATGCAGACTTTTATTAACCCAGCATTTTCATACATTTCTGTTTCTTGAACCCTCTCTCCCATGTTTCTAATTTTCCAGGTGTGAAGTGATTCTGACCTAGGTGACACAGGCAGTTCCCACTTTGAGGATCACTGTCCTAAGACTTTCCAAATGCCATTTAAAAATCAATGTGCCCACCTACTGTGTTCCATAAGAGCACCTTTTAAAACATACATACTTACTTTTAACTTTAAGCAATATGTTAAATACTTTCAAATTCCTAAAGGAAGAGAACATGCCAAAAGGGAGCAAAACTGAATACCTTTCATGAAGTTTTCTCTGCTCTCCTTCTCTAGGATATGCTGTCCCCAGCGCAACTGCACCAGTGTCTGCAGCCCAGCTAAAGCAAGCAGTGACCCTTGGGCAAGATCTAGCGGCATATACAACCTACGAGGTCTACCCTACTTTTGCAGTGACTGCCCGAGGGGATGGATATGGAACCTTTTGAAGATACCTTTCTTTTAAATTAAGAATAAGAAACTCAAAACTCTATATAGAAGAAATAAACCTCTCACTCAGTCCCCTAATGATCATAAGCCATGCCTTTCCTAAACTAGTTCCTTTCCTAAGACTGTATAACTTACACTCATTGTAGAATCATGAAATGTGAATGCTATTCCTAGACGAAATCAAATGTTAAGGAGCATTTTGTTTAACAGCAAACTGCAGAGCCATTGACCCCAAATTTATTCTTCCAAGGTTCCTGAGTGTCCTGGGAGTATGTTTACCAATGTTGATAACAGAGAGGGAGAGATTTCTTAGCAGGCAGGTGCTGGGGCTGAGCAGACAGGCTGTCAGTAACAAGGGGTAGTTGATTAAACTTTGGGTTCTCAACCCCTGGCTCAGCTGCTTTTGTGATACACAGAGGCACTGAGAGGCAAAAGGAAGGTGGAGGTTGCTTTGCAAAATACCTTCGCCATTGCCCAGAGTGTGAGGCATGATCCCAGGCTTGAGACCAAGAAAACTGTCCAAGATTTTATGGATTCAGCATCACTTCAGTCTGAAAATTCCACCCAGTCAAAATTTGTCATAGGATCTTTTTGTCCCCTTCATTCCTGGGGACATCCTAGAAACTGATATGATGTGTTGCACATACAGCTGAAACAGTTCCAGGTCCCATGTTTATTCAACTCTTTACCCTACACCTATTTTTCTCTAGAACTCCTGCACTGCCCAGGATGCCACAGCACAAAAACCATACCAACACGAAGTAACTTTCTCATTTTAAAAACTTTGACTTATTCTTACAGATTTGCTTGTTCATCTCGTACCATTGTGTTCATCTCTAATGTAGTAAAACCAGTTACCACCTCTACAAGATACCACCTATAATATATTTTTTTTCCTATTCAGCAAATTAGCTGAAGAGTCAAGTCGAAGAGAAAAGTGAAGATTTGCTGTTGTTTTGTTGTTGTTGTTATTGTCATTCTGTTGTTTTGCTTTGGGTGGTGGTGGTTGTTTTGTTTTGTTTTGCTTTGCTTTGCAGTACTGGGGATCAAACCCAGGGTCTTCTGCATGCCAGGTAGGCACTCTACCCCTGACCTATATCCCCAGTCCTGTTTCCAACTCTGATTTTTTGCAGCACCCAAACCACCATCGAGTATTTAGAGACAGTTACATTAACTGGGGGATAGCCTTGAATTATTGAACTCATAGAGTCCTTTCCTTTTACTTTCAGTTAATAGAAGTAGTTTTATCAAACCTGAGTCCTTTTGTCTTGAAACCATTCCAAGATAATTCTATATCCATCACTGCTGAAAAAGAACTGTTTCTTCAAACACTCGGCAAGAATGTTATTTGCCCAAATCCCCTAGAGTCTTGGACTGTTCTCCATGAATATCTGATGGTGATGGTGGGGAGATGCCACCAACCAGGAATGAGGGTACAAAGGAGGTACTTCCCCAACATACTTGTAACCACTTTATTCAAAACATAAGCAATCAAATTGGGGCAGGGCGCTTGCAAAATTATAAGACACTTAAAGGAAAACAAACACAAAGGTGTCAATAATTTTGTCAGCTCCTTAATGGGGTTCTGTAATTCAAAATCAGGCCAGATTCCAATCAAAGTCAGCTACATTTCAATCACAATTAAAAGTCCCTGTAACATTTCAATTCTATGAATTCCAATCAGACATCAAAGACTTCAAAATGACAGTTGAAATTCTGAAAGGTTTTTGTGCTTTCTGTTTCACATTTAGCTTCTCAAATTCCCAAGGATAATAGTTCCTAAACTTGGCTGCAACTGGAAACACCTGGAGAGCTTTTAAATATGCTAACGCCAAGATCGCACCTCGTACCAATTACATCAAAATGTCTTGGAGTGAAGGCCTGGCATCCATACTTTTTAAAAATTCCACAGTGATTTTAATGTGCAGCTGAGTTTGGGAACTACTGTATTCTTTGTATTTTCACTCCATCTCTTAATTTTCTTTAAAAAATTCACTTTTATTAAATAGAAAAGTGCAGGGAAAAACTGAGTTAAATAGCCAAATCATATTTTTACATATATTCACCTTGTAAAGAGTATGCATTTAAATACAATTCATTTTGGCTTCAAACTAAGTCTTGAGCCAAACTCTAAAAATGAGAACATGAAAAAATTACTTCTAAAGTAATTCTTATATCCAAATTTACACTGCCCCAAAGATCTGCTTTTATTCTTAAAGAAAACAATTACAAATATTCTCTGTGGCAAGATAAATTTCTACTCAACCTAAAAAAGCATTCCAAATTCCAAGAGCAAAAGTTTTGATTTTCCTTAGAATCTTTGAAAATAAATTGCAAAGGCCATTATGCAAAATCTGGTCAATACAAAATAGAAGGACTAGTTCAGAAAAATTTTAAATGTATTCAAAATGAAAAGATGATTAGTTACTACAGAAATCTCCTTATGAGAAAAATCATTATTCTGGATGGCACGTTATCAATGATTTTTTAAGAAATGAAGAGCAAATATCTAAACATAAAAAAATACTAAGATGCCAAGAAAGTTACCTGTGGAGCATCATATCATTACTTTTAAGGAAAAACACAAGTATACATGACATTTGCCTTCTTAGGACTGGTTTTTATACAAGTGAGTAGATATGTTTTGGAGACTTTGAATCCCCGTAGAATATATTCATATATCTACTGTGCTGTATGCTTTTTTTAATTTTCCCCAAGTTAAGACACATAGAGCAAGTCCTGCTATGATGAATTTGAAACTCTGGGGAGAAAAATGAAATTTTTTAAAAACCAAGTGTCGAACTGAAAGTTAATTTTTCATAATGTTCATATTTTTAGACTTGTGAAATTAGTAATATTTAACACCTCCATACCTTACCCATAATTATTCATTTTTCTATTTCTTCCTTGACTGCTTTCTAATTCTCCATAAAAAAAATAAAATTAGTTAACAAACCAAGTGATAATAATAAAATACCTAAACCAATAATTTAGATATCTAGTACTGAATTTCTAAATACTGGCAATGAACAGCTTATTGATGGTTGAAATCAGCCCAATATTATTTAGGAGGAAATGGAAAAGCATTGAAATTGGGTATTTGTTTCCTTACCTGTAAAAATTTTGCCTCTTCTCAAATTGCTGTATTTCTCTCCCACCCCCTTAATATATGAAGAAAATCACCTGTGCTACAATAAACTATAACTTTCTAGATAACTAGGGTACCCTCCAACATGTAGTATCATACCAAACTACACTGTGTTTGGGTATCAACACCCAAAATGCTGCTAGAAAACTACCTCATATTAAGAAAACATTGACTTCAAAAAACATCTAATGAAAGAGGACCTATTCCAAACCACAGCTCTCAATGTTTTAAAGGGGGATGGAAGTTAAATTGTAGCTATGTATTGTTAATAGCTATGAATTGATCATAGCTATGTAGAAAATAAATTTTTTACTCATTTGCTTTTTTAAAAGTTCCTTTAAGTCTCATAGATTAGCAAAATGCTATATGAACATAATTTTTAATTTATGTTCATTATCTGTTTACTATTCAGTATATTTTCATATTTTTCAGAACAGGGAGTCCTAGTCTCCCCTTCCTCCCCGTGGACACAAACCCTGAATTCCATTTTCATTTTGCAGAGCTTGGCCAGCTTGTCAGGAGACAAGATGGCTCTTGGGGATGCTGGCCCAACCTGTCAAGATTCACAGGGTCTCAGAACATTTGCCAGTTTCTTTTTCCCTTGGGCCAAGTTACTTACGTCCCAAACCAGAAAGAACTTCCTGTGTAAATCTATACATTAAAAATCTTTTTGCCTTTTCCCCTTTCTTCCATTTCACAAATTTGTTCAAACACTAACTTCCTTGCAGGTAACTTCATTAATACAGCTGCTTAGCAACTATTTTTCACTGAAAAAAAAAAAAAAAGTTTCACATAACCCCACACACAGTTTCTATTATTTTTAATGTAAAATAACATTGACAGGTTAGTTTCCCTTTTATAGAATTTTTACTCTTCCTTTATTCTTGTTACTAATATTGGCAATTATTATTAAAGAATAGTTTTATTGCTATCAACCTACCAACTTATTCTTCACAGAATGTGTGATCAGTCTGTGTTTACTATGTACCTGCTCTTATACCACAAATTGTGAATATCAATACATATATTTCTCATTTTTCTCCTCAGTGGGGCACAACAGTCCAGTGGGTCAGTCTGCATTTTTTTCAAAGCTAAATACAATTGCATCAGCTGGTAGATTTTACCACATGGTCAGAATCCCAAAAATAAACCAACTCCATTCTAAAAAATCTTAAGCTTCTACTATTATTGCCAAACACTGAGTTAGTAGAGTCTTTTTTAAAGATGAATTTAACATTTGACCTATTATTATTGTTTAAGTAAAATGAATTTTCAAATATTTTCTCTGAAAGAAATATAAAGAGCTATTCCAAAGTAGAAGAAGATTTAGAGATTCAGAAGACCCTGGAAAACATGAAATTTAAAAAATTCACATAATGACTTAATATGTTAAAGAATGAGTACCATACTTTTCATTTACTTGAAAACATTTGGGTCATTAACTATTTCTGTTTTCTAGATGTACTTGTGTTTACAAAATTCAGAAGTCTATTTAATAAGACTTAGCCAGACCTATATTCTTGGCAATGAATGATTTGCAATGAATATACACACATTTGTTTCTTTTTACAAATGTATACAACTACTTTTAAATTTGGCATTTCCTACTATAATTCCTAACACATCTTTGGGCTGCTGGACTGCAAGTGTATTTATTTAAATCAATCATCATTTTCACTGGTTTAAATAGTTAATGTAATTATTGGCATTTTTGTGTTACGATTCCTTCATGGAACTGTTTTTTTCCATTTTTTTTTGACTGTGCTCTAGCCAAAAATTGCTATCCCTTATCTCTTGATGAAAAGCAAGCTTTCAATGAAATGCATTTCTAACTTCCCGATGTTAAACAATCTTGCTTCTTTTCCTTTTTGTTATTGTTTTTATTTATGTGAAGAGAACTAAGATACCAAAAGAAAGAGATAAAAACAGTATTAAAGAGTGTGCATAAAGCACTTGTTTTTGTACTTTGAGTACAATGTTTTATAGAAACCTATTATCTATCTAACTAAATTAAGTAAAATTATACAATTCACTTACTGGGAAAAAATCATTGGTTTGGAAGATATGAATATATTGTGCACCTTAGAATTATAAATCATATGAAATGAGAAACAATGTAATATTGTATAATTCCAAGATAGTGAAATGATTTTAATTGAATTTTATAATACCATTATAAAGTTTTAAAAGTTATCTACCTGACTTACTGTCTGATTTCTTCTTTTCTGAAAACTGAAGTTTTGCTTTTTCTTTGAGTAAATATCTGACTATTAATAATCTGTAATTGTGATGTGTTTCTGATGATTTTTTACATTCCCATTTTTTATTTAAGTTCCCTCTGATGAATTTTATGAGAGTAAGTGTGACTTTTAGTAATAGGTACATTGTTTTCCAATCAATAAATAAAACCTGAGAAATGTTCAGAAGAGTAAACAGGACTCCACAAAGGTACAATGTGCTCTGAAGTTGACATTTTCCTGGCAGTATCTGCTGAACCCTACTAGGTTAGAATGGGCATCAGCCAACTGTCCCTCCAGGATCAATTCCAATTGTACTGGCCCTTGAGCTAAAAATGGCTGATGTGTTTGTAAAGGATTTAGCTAAGTTTTTTTTTTTGTTTGTTTGTTTGTTTGTTTTTTGTTTTGTTTTGTTTTTTTTGTTTTTTGTGGTGCTGGGGATTGAACCCAGGGCCTTATGCTTGCAAAGCAAAGCAAGCATTCTACCAACTGAGATATATCCCCAGCCCTAGCTAAGTTTTTATGTTTTTATGTTGTTTTTGTTTTTGTTTTTGTTTTTGTTTTGCATTTTTAAAAGGTTATTTTAAGAGGTGGGGGGACTTTGTGGCTGCATAACCATACATAGTCTGCAAAGCCTGAAATATTTATCTGGCTTCTTACAGCAAAGTTTGCCAACCCTACACTAAGCCAATGGCACATATTTTGGTTTCTGTCACATGTAGCACCTCACTTCCAGGTGCTAAATTCTGAATTAGCTAGGGATTAGGTTTGGCTGGCAATGACAGTACTCCCAAATAGTAGTAGTTTAAATAAGAGAGTCCTTATTGTCTCTTGCCCAAAAGCCCCAGAAGGCAATACAATGCTGGTACTTTGCTCACAGTGTCTTAGACCTGGGCTCCTTCTTGTTGCTTTATTTGCAAGATTCCAACTCAAGGTCTAAGATCTACCTTCCAAGTAGAAGGATGGAGGAGGGATAAGGAAGAGGAAGGGACACCCACTACCTTTCCCTTAAGGAAGTTACCAGAAACTGCCACACAATACTGTGGTTTATATCCCATTGACCAGAATTGAAGCATACCTAGTTGCAAAAAAAGATGGGAAATGTCTTTATCATGGCAACCCTAAAAAGTATTGTACTATGAAAAGAATGGAAGAATAAACATTGAGGGAAAACTAGCAGAGTCTGCCACAAATAACTACATCCCAGGTAGGATGTGAAGATTAAAGGGACATAAAACCATCAGACACTGGACTTGGCACATGGCAAGTGTTCCCCCTTGTCCTGGCTTCACCAACTAAAAGGAAACTGCCTAATTTCATTAGGTTCTTGAATATCGGTACTTATGTACAACTGTGCCCCCACATCCTGGTATTAATACCATTGCATAATCTCCTCCCCTTGAGTGCAAGTTCCATCTAGTACTTGATTTTAATAAAGAGAATTTGGAAAAAAGGATAGAATACCACTTCCAAGAATAGGTTGTAAAAGAGAATGATTTCCATCCTGCTGCTGGCTCTCCTCACTATGAGGAAATAAGCTGCCATGTTGTAAGCTCTGCTGTGGAAAGGATCTCAGAGGCAAGGAATTAAAAGCAGCCTACAGCCAAGATCTTGGGGAACCGAATCCTGCCAACAACATGTGATTTAGCTTAGAAGCTGATCCCTCCTCAGTTGAGTCTAGAGAGAATGGCAGGCAGGGCTCTGTTGAGTGCAACAGATGAGAGACTCTGAAGCAGACACCAAGCTATCTATGCTGGTTCCTGCCTCATAGAAACTGTAAGGTCATATATGTGTTATTTCAAGTTGCTAAGTTTCAGAAAAAAATTGTTATGAAACAACAGACAACTGATACAACAGTGAAAGTTATAAAATTACAATGAATTCCAAATGTTTTATAATCTGAGAGTCATCGCAATAGAGAACAAATACAACAATGAAACCTACAAAGTGACACTGAATTGTGCTAATCATCTGAGAATCACTGGAGCTTTTATGCAAAATTACAGGAATCAACTCAATTTTGAAGTTATGAATAACTGTTGTTGACATCAACTGTGGGAGCACATGCCCAGTGCCAGGGAGGATAAATGCTAAGGAAATTGTACATGGCTGATACACAATAGGTGCTGGAAAGTGCTGGGTGAGTGAGAGGAAGAAAGGAAGGGAGGGAATCAGGGATGGGGTGAAAAGAGAGAGGGAGAAAGGAGGAGTACAGAAAGAGTGGAAAGGAAGTGAAGGAAGAAGGGAGGGGAGAAGAGAGGAGAGAGGAGAATCTGGACTTGTGAGAACTGGGATGATACTGAGTACCAGCAAGTGGATAATGCCTATTGCTCCTATATCTCAAACAACATCAGTAAAATTTCCTTTTGATGAGCAGTGTCATGATAGGAACCATCTTAGATCCAAAAAAAATTTTCACTAGAAAAAAAAATCCAAATCTGAAATTTTACAAGAACATCAAATAGAATCCCAGTGAAAAATGGACTCTGAGGCAAGAGTCCAGGATTTCTACTCCAGTTCTGCCACTTGCTGACTGTTCTTAATATCTGACTAAGACTCTCAGATGCTATAATAAAAAATAGCAATTAAAACTCCTACTGATAATGGCCGACAGGCCAATATCATTCAAGTGACTCAGAGTCAACATATTTTTACCACAATGCCTACTTCCTTGCCTCTTCCCAAATTTTCTATTCCCTTCATATGCTCCTAACAAGAAGCAATATGATGAAACACACCAAGGAAAGGAAACATCTGACACAGGGGCAGCCTCTGCCCCTCACCCACCCTCAGCAGACATTGATAAGTGACTCCATTAGTCCTCTACTGATCTTTCTTGCCGTCTCTGAGTCCTGTTGAATCTAGGGCTCCAGATAGACACCACTAATCGATCTACATACCAATGAATGACAACACAATAAATATCTGACTTCCTCATTACAGCACATCCAGAAAACGGAAGTGATTATTAGCAAAACCACTTAGAGACAGCTTGTTTTAGAAAGTGAAACCTTTCCATAGCAAATAATCAAAGTGTTTCTGTACTGAATCAACTACGATGTCTTAGCTTCTGTGACTAGATAAATATTTTAAATATTTACCGATTTCTGTTCTCACTGTATTTACACCCTTTTTCTGCAGGTTCATCATTGTTTTGATTTAAGGTTTCAGCCAAATAAAAGAGATTTCCTGCAAGCTTTTCTGGCTGTGATTTTCGAAAAACTTTAGCAGTTCAAATAATTTATGTTTTTTTGGAGAACTCAAGAGTGGGAGAAAGTAATTCACAGTAGAGACAAAGTATCATGGAGAAGCCAGGGGAGCAATGTGTGTCCTTATTCCCAAAATAGGATGGGGATAGGAGGAGAGAGAACAAAGAACCTGAAAAACTAAGAGCATGGGGAATTAGGATCCTGAGTCCAAGCAGTACCAACCAGAGGTGACAAGATCTCAAAGAACAGCATCACTGGGAGTTCCCACAGCCTTGACTGCGTGTTCATGACCAGAACACACCCGGGACTCCTAAGAGGGGAAAAAGAGGGTTGTCAGGATGGAGACATTGATCTTCTCGGAGGTCATCTCCATGACCTAATAATGAAGACCAGATATTCCATTTCCATTCCTGTGCCTTGGAACTGGAAAGGATACCAAAGCTTAAGCTTATAGTACAGCCTCAGGAATGAGAGGATGAATCTTAGAAATTTTAATTTTCATCCTTCCCATAGGTGGGATTGCATACTATAGTGACACAGTCATATCAATATTTATAGTAGCACACTTCACAATAGCTAATCTATGGAACCAGTCTAGATGCCCCAAGCCCAACAGATGGATGGATAAAGAAATTGTGGTATCTATACACATGGAATATTACTCAGCTGTAAAGAAGAAAGACTTTATGGCATTTGCTAGTAAATGGATGGATCTGGAGACGATCATGCTAACTGAAATAAACTAATCCCAAATAAAACAAAGGTCAAATGTTCTTCCTGACATTTGGATGCTAATACACAACAAAGTATGGGGGAAATAGAAATTCAGGGGATTGGACAAAAGGAGAATGAAGGGAAGGGAAGGGGATAGGAAGAGGAATGAATCTAATATAACTTTCCTATGTACATATATGAATATGCCACAGTGAATCTCAAAGTCCTGTACATTCACAAGACTGGGATCCTAATTAGAATAAGATATATTCCATGCTTATATAAATATACCAAAATAGATTTTACTGTCATGTACAACTTAAAAGAACAAATAAAAGAAAAAAATCAGGTTGATCAATAGAAAAACAAAGTGATTTTTCCTCTCATGCTTGTGTTCGGAGACTGAGACCTGCTTTTCTAACATTCAAGGTCCACCTCAACAGGCTCCAACTGGCCTTTTCAATCCCATGCTGCCTTACAGAGCAGCACAAGCACTAACTCTCAAGCCAGTCAAAACTGACTTTGCTCTGCTAATTACTATTTGACTTTAGGAAAATTACTTAAAGTCCCAGTTCTGTTTCTTTATCTGTTAAAGGGAAATTATAACACATCCCCCAGGGTTACTATGAGAATTGAAATTATGTACATTAAAATACTCATCACAATGCCTGGCATGGTACACATCAAATAAACAAATATCATTACTATTACACAAATCTACAAATGAAACCTAGTAGTGATCTGATAGAAATTTCCAAATTCTTTTCTCTAAGGAACAAGTGAAAATCAGGCTCACAGATTTCCAGTGCTATTTAAATGGAGGTCAACTAACTGTAGCTTATCTCTCTCACTGATTACGATGGAAAACTCTAGCAAGCAGATCAGGGTGGAAAGTCAAAGCATGATTTATCCATAATGGTAGTGAGTTTCCTAGGGATTTTCTTCCTTTACCTCCCTGGAATTTAACCTGCGGGTGACCTGAGTCATGGAACTGTGCAGCAGATACAAACACTAGAACCTCCAAGAGAAACTCCCCCTTCTAGCTCCCAAGGAGCACCTGAGAACCAGACAGCATAGAGGAGAAGGAATCCAGGGTGGGAGAAACCAAACATAAATAGCACATACAGGATTATTCCATTTTATAAATTTCTGGAAAACCAATAGTGGCATAAAGCAGATCAGTAGCTGCCTGAGAATTCCTTGGAATACCCAGGAATACTTCTACATGACCAATATCTTCACTCTCTTGAATGTGGTGACATTTTCATAGGTATATGCATATGTCAAAACCTATCAAGTTATGTAATTTAAATGTATATCATATATATCAATAGCACCCCCATAAAGTTATTTTTAAAGTGATCTAACCATTCCATTCCTAGGTGTTGACTCAAGAGAAATGAAAGCATATATTCATAATATGACTTGCATGCGAGATTCAAATAAAGTAATAGCCAATCACCAAAAGAAGCCCAACCATCCATCAGCATATGAATGAGTGGATACACAAACTGTGGTACATTTGTATGATGGGATGCTGCTCAGCAATAAAAAGATGTATCTCAAAATAAGTATGTTAAGTGAAAGAAATCAGAAAAAAATGAGTCTATACTGTATTTCTCCATTTGATCGGATTCTAGAATATGCAAACTCATCTAATGTGAAAGACAGCAGATCAGTGGTTATCTGGGGGGAGGCATGAGAAGACGCCATCACCAAGCAGCACTAGAGAGCTTCCAAGGGTGGTGGGATGGGTTCATCATCTTGTGATGATGGTTTTGTAAGAGTAGACATTTGTCAAAACTTTTCAAATTGTACAATTTTATTATGTACACTTTACTGTGTGTTGATAATGCCTCAATATTTTTTCAAAGGGAATGAAATAGGAAATGCAGCAGGGTAATTAAAGAAATCAAGGAAAGGGGATTCCAGTGCTCTGGGGACAAGAAATATTGGCTCAGCTAAATTGCTGTATAGCCACCAGCACATCCTCTATTGCCTCTGGGTCCCCATTCTGTTTTGTGATGTGAAGCAATAGCATTTAACACTCTCTAATATTTGTACCACATCTATGTACCACAAGCTGTGCTACTATTTTTAATCAGTGATATCAGGTTCTTCAAAATAGATTTCAATGTAGAAACTGCTGGTAAGCATCCTTGGGAAACTTCAAAAATCATATCTAAAGAGATAGGCCTGGCTTGCCCACAATATTTTCTGGTCCCCAGGAAAGGGACCACACTATACCATAAGGATTTCAAAACAAGGGCCCCAGTTAGAAAACCTGGACCATTCTTATCTTTTTTTTTTTTTTTTATTGTAAACAAATGGGATACATGTTGTTTCTCTGTTTGTCCATGGAGTAAAGGTGTACCATTTGTGTAATCATACATTTACATAGGGTAATGTTGTTTGATTCATTCTGTTATTTTTTTCCCTTCACTTTTATCTTAGTTGCTCCTATATGTCTGCAAATCTGCCACTGTAATCCCCCAAATAAACTTTTACTATTCTGATGAGGATACAACTAGGGACAACTGAATTTGAGAGATAATTACTCTCTCTCTCTCTCTCTCTCTCTCTCTCTCTCTCTCTCTCTCTCTCTCTCTCTCTCTCTCTCCTGGTTTTCAAAGGTAGTGGGTAGAATGTGAGCAATAGTAGCAATACTAGTCTATATCCTCCATCTGGAAGTTATGAAAATTTAAACTCCTGTGTGTGTGAGAGCACACACACACACACGTGTGCACATATGGTTACATTATAACTTACTAGTACTCAGAGTGAGCTCTCTTGAATTGCCTTTTCTGATAAGAGCTGGGGTAAATCTTGACCCTTAGCTTGTCTTACCGATTTCCTGTTAGAGGTTATGGACTTCATGGTTAGCCTAATGTGTCGCAGTTAAGTGCCTTGGGAATTAGGTTGCAATGTCCAACCACAGTCTCTTCCTCCAACCACATTAATGCAATAAAACATTCATGATATAAAACACCCAATCTAGTGCTATGCAAAAGGCCAAAATATTCAGTAGGTTGTGCTTAGACAGACTTAGGCAAAAGTCAGAGCCAGATGATGATTCGCCTCATCTCCTTGTATGTGGTAGAAATTTCCTAACAGTGCATAATCTTGATCTCTATCTCTACAGTGACTCCATGTCAGGGACCAAGCTGGGAGTCAAGGAAACTGAGTTCTAGTCCCAGATTTACTGCCAACTTAACATAAGTCGTGGGTCCGACCAGTGGTCAGGGTCTTTCTCTTTAAAATGAGATCAGAGACTCCCACATTCATTGCCTTAAGGAACCAGGTGGCTAACTCAAATGAGTGAGCACTCCAGGAGGACTGTAGGGAGTAGAACCAGCTGTCCCAACTCTAATCAAACTGAAGAGTGTGTCTTTTGTCTAAATGCGTTCAAGATCAATTAAAACTGGAAAAAATAAAATGTGTGCAAAACAAAATCTTTCTACAGCCTACAGTTTTCAAACTCTGGCCTTGGATATCCCTAAGGTCCACTCAAACTCTAAAGTCAATGACTGTCCAAACCAAAGTGCCCTGGACAAGATGAACACAGTAGCTTAGATCAAGCATGACATCCAGTGGCCTATTTAGCTAATGACACTTAAAGACTTTCAAATAGCCTGGGGAATTCTAACCTCTTTGGCATTTAATCTTACTGAAAAGATTTCAACTGAAGAAAAGCAACTGGAACTAACAAGTATTTTCCACTGGATAACAGGCACTGCGAGAGCAATGCTTCTCATTTATTCTGCCCTTCCTTCTCAGTAACAGTGAGTTCGCTATCATTATCCACCATAGTGAATAAGGAAACAGAAAGAGGCATAGAGGTCAACTTAATTACCCAACCATCTTAGCAAGTCTGCAAATGAGAAACATTAAACATGGTCTGTATATCCTGACACCACACTTACATGTGTCATTTTGAGACTTGGGAGAACATGTAGCCAAATTTCTATTTTATAAATGTGGAAGTTAGAGATATTCTTTACTTCCATACCTTTAAGAGACAAACGGTGATCACAAATATCCTATACTTTACCTCAGAGAAGGAGAGTTACGGTTAAGCCTACTAACTACTTCAAGAACTGGCATCAGAAAGAAGACAGGAGAATAATTTATATTTCTGAAATATATCCTGACTGTCAGACACACCTTAAGCTCCAGTGCTTCACCCTCCACAACCTGGCATAATAATTAATACCCAAAATGAAGACCCTAGGTCATTAAGAGAGATTAAATTATTCTAGAGTCCTACTTTTAATCAAGTAAGGAATTATATAATCTAATCTAGAAAGACTTAAAAGTCAAGATAATGAGAGTAAATTTTCTCTGTATAGTTTAAGGGCTTTTCTTGGAGACTGACTTTGGTTTCCAACATTCTGAACCCTTGAGCATAATGTGTAAGAGCAGTCAGAAGTCATCTCCTATCTGGCCAGAAATGTTTCCACCATTAGTCACTGGTTTAGCCACAAATAAGGGGCACTATTTCCAGAGAAGAACTATTTTCAATATCCACTGCCTGTTCTGTCCTGATAAAACCTAGTCCCTTTAAGTTTAGTCTCAGAGCAGAGTCACACTGAAGAAACTATTTAATTTTTCCCTTACATTTTCCAAAACTTGATAGGTATGTTAGTCAGCTTGGCATCACTCTGACAAAATAAATGGGACAAACAACTGAAAAGGAAAGTATTATTTTGGTCCATAATTTCAGTCCACAGTCAGCTGGTTCCATAGCCTTTGAACATGTGATGAGGCAGAACATCATGGTGGAAACCACATGGCAGAGCAAAGCTGCTTACCTCAAGGCAGTCAGAAAGCAAAGGCTTGAGTAGAGGAGGGTCCAGACTCCCAACAAACCCTTCGAGGGCATCCCCCAATGACCTACTTCCTCCAGTTGGGCCCCACCTCCTAAAATTTCCATCACCTCAATATCATAATCAGCTGGGACAAAACCTTGGACACATGAGCTTTTAGAGAACACTTAAGGTATAAACCATAACAAAAGGAAATTGAACCTTCGTAAAAGATTCCATCTCTCCTCTCTATGCACTTCCCTCACGTACACATCTCTGGGACCTACCACTCTAAAACCTCAGGAAATGTTTTATTTGATTTCTATCAAACATACCTTTTCTTCTACCTGGAATTTCTCCCTGATTTCCACCTCCATTTTGTCCCCTTTATCTTCTTAGCCATCTCCACTTACAGAAGTTAACTCCTGCTTTAGTATTCAACTCCAATGTAATAAAATACCCCCTTGAAAGAACCTGATCCTCTCCTTAAGAATGAATTTTTTTTCTATTGCATTATAATTACATTTTTAGTTCACATGCAAGAATAGTAAGTAGACTCAGAGATGAGAACAGGTTCTGGAGCCATCCATCCTGTTTTGTTTATTTGTTAGCCACTATGATTAGACTCTTTCTGTATGGCAGGCCATGTTCTATGCATTTTACACGTATTAACTCAAGTCTCCCAGTTTGTCTGAGATAGTTACTGTGAACTTTATGACTTAAGATGTGATAACTAAGGCTTAGAGAAATTAAGTACCTTTTCAATGATCACTTAGATAATAGTTGTATAATTAAGTTTCAAACCCAGGAAACCTGACTCCAGAACTGAGGATATTAACCACCATGATGGCCATGGAGGGGAGCCCCCTCAAATCTTCTTAAGAGAAACTGCCATATGAACACCATTGGATCTACCATAGAATTTGTGTCAAGACCACACTTTCCCTATAAGGTCCTCATACAATGACTAAGCACATCAGAAGTACTAAAACTGGGCCATCTTCATCCAACACAGGATCTCTATTCAAGCATCCTTTGTTGAGGGGCTCCTCATGTTATTGACCAAGGCATTCTCAAGACTGTACTGCAGTCTGAGGATCTTTCAGTCTTATCATCCCTCCTCCATCTCTCCTTGCCCAAATGCCAGTCTGCACTGCAATCTGAAAGTTCTCTAACCTTTTTATTCTTTCTCCCTCTTTATCATAAAAAAGATGTTTTTGTTAGCACAAAAAGATGGGGCAGGATGCAAACTTCACAAGTCATCTCAGCTGTTTATTCAGGGGGATGCAGGGATGAAATGGCGCCTGTGGACCCATTTTCCTGGTGGAAAATGAGCCACTGAACAAAGAAAGGGACTGGGTATATATAGGTTATTTTGAAGGGTGGTCTAGTGAACATATCAGTTTCCTTGGGCACTCAGGGATTTGGTCAAGGTGTGTGGTCGGTGTCTGGAGAGGATTTACCTTGGAAGAGATTAACACCTCCTAGATAGAGACTGTTTCTTTTAAGGGTGATAAAACACCTCCTCTCTGACTGCAGTCAGCACCTGGAAAACATTTGTCTTGGGAGATGAAAGCTGTCAATGCATGGTCTTCATTTTTACTCCCTTTTCTCAGGTCTCATTATCTTGGGAATTTCTCATTCTCCATATCCAATAGTATTCCTCAGGGACTTCTTTTCTCATGATTTCTAATCCCATCTTGGAATATGCTTCTTGAAAGACACAAGCAGCACCAGAAGTGGTTCAAGAAAATAGGCAATGTCGCGAGTTTTCAGAACTGGCTCACTCACCACCTGCCTGACAAGAAAGATTCCATCCCAATAGAATATACCGCACAGGTAGTCCCTGGCACCAGCAGCAACAAAACTATTGAAGATTTCACTTATATTGACCTGTAAAGATGCCCAGGTGAAGGAAAGACTGTTCTTGACAGTTCAATGATTCAAATATTTGAAGATGTTTTGGAAAAATTTCTCTAAGGACAGTGCAGCTGAACTGTATTTAATAAGCTGTATTAATGCCCCCACACAGGTACAGCTCCTGTGAAAGTGAAGGTGGTGGATGTTTTAGTGAGCTTTTTCACCATTTGTGACTAAAAGACCTGACCAGGACAATTGTAGAGGAGGAAAAGTTTATTAGAGTGCTCACAGTTTCAGAGTTCTCAGTCCATAGAAGGCTGGCTCCATTCCTCAGGGCTTGAAGTGAGGTAAAACCTAATGATGGAAGAGTGTGGCATTGGAAAGCAGATCAAATGATGATCAGGAACAGAAAGAGAGAGAGAGACTCCACATGCCAAGTACAAATACATAACCCAAAGCCATGCCCTCAATTCCCCACCTCCTCCTGTCACACCTCACCTTCATTCAGTTACCACTCAATTCCATCAGATGATTAATTCACTGATTGGGTTAAGACTCTCACAACCCAATCATTTTTCCTCCAAACCTTCTTGAATTGTCTTACACATGAACTTTTGGAGACACCTCACATCCAAACTATAACAGTGGTGAAGCACCTGAATGAGAAAACTTCTGTAGCTTATCTCTTGTGATGGGAGATAGGGTGGGAATACAAAATATAATCTACAAGCATATGTCAGACACTTAGGTTCCCTCCACTAGGTTCATATGTCTTATCAGTCACTTTCATAAGTCTTCGTGGGATTTGATAGTTGCACAGCAGTTTGGAATGAGAGAGTGAACTATTTATCAGCTCGAATGGTGCTCCACTTAGCCCAGAGAAGTAGATATATTTACTTCTTCATGACACCTGGGAAAAGTGAAACTCAGAGTCACACAGAGTGAGGGACAGAGTAAGATTCAAAGAGCCCATCTTACCCTGTCCTCTATCCTAACATCTCATGCTGAACCAAATTTTATCTGTGAAGTACACAAAGTAATCTAACTAAAATAGCTTCTGGGCAAGTGAACTTCTGGAATTATCTGTTCTTTAATATCTGCCTCTTACTAGAAAGGTTAAAAAAAAATCTGTGATCTCTTTGAGAGAGAGAGCTTAAAAATGGAATCTCAAGAGAATTAAACTGCAAATTCTGCTTTAATGTCTAAGAAACCTAGAGCCTGGTACAGACCTGGAAAGGGACTAGAGGTAATGCATCTGACACACATTAAGAATTTCCTACAGGGTTGGGAATGTAGTTCAGTGGTAGAGCACTTGCTTAGCATGCATGATGCCCTGGGTTCAATCTCCAGCACCATATGAAGAAAAAGAAAAATTCCCCCAAGACATCTTTTTTCTCTCCAGGCATTCTTCAAAAGAGAGCCAACTTTAGGACTAGGCGGGTGGTCTGTGTTTTTGAGGAATGACATATAGGCCACCTGTCACAAGCAGGGCACAATCTCCAATATCCAGAAGGAGCAAATCACTTGCTTCTCCAAAAAGAGCCTTGAAAGCATATCTATCCCAGGGAAAGGCCAACTGGAAAATGAGGGTCCTTAGGACCTTCCGTGTACACAGAAGAGCTTGTCACTAGAATGACTTTTGAGAGGCCATGAAGTCTAGTGGCCACCCCTGGGGTTATTATGCGCTGATTTAAAGATTGAGCTAAGCTAACTCCATTTTGTTCAGGCATTTCACCCTATGTAAAAATCACCCCCCCTTTCTTCCGTTGTGAGCCCACTTGCATAGCAGCTAACACTTCTACCTTCCCCCACTTACACCCTGACCACAATGTCCTAAACTTATAGAAAGTAAGTTTACCCCTCTGAACATGCACTTGTTTATGTAACCTGTGTTTGTAACTGCCACAAGTGGGTGCAGAGTCTGTAGAACTGTTTGCTTTCTGCTTCCCCCGCCCTAGCCAGAATAAATCCTTTGTCTTTTGCTTCAGAAGGACCTGGAATTTTTACTGGGGATGTTGGAGTAGTACCTTAACAGGATCAGAAATCAGACAGATCTGGGTTTAATTCTAGCATTGACCCTTCCTAGTTACATGTTTTGCACAAGTGACTTCAACTCTCTCAACTCCAACTCCCTTCTCTATTAAATGGAGATAAAATCACAAGACTGTAATGAGGGGTCAGTTGACATATGGAACACACAGTATCATGTCTGGATGTGACAGACCAATAATGGAAATTCCTTAAAATCAATAGCCTTGTTCAATGCATTTAAGAAATACTGAGTTAGAAAAAATTCAGTGGATTTGTTGCCATCAGGGCTTCTAAAACTTGTATTATCCTCATGTGCATTGTGAATCTGTGAAAAACGGACTGAGTATACAGTAATCCCCAAGATTATTGGATCAAAGAATTTTTTTCATGACACTAATATCAACAATGCCAAGAATACCAATTTGGAGCAAAATCTAACAGGTCATTAACAAAACACTATTTGCCTGTCTTTTTCCACCTGGACTTCTTTACCTCCTAAAACTAACATAAAAATAAGACACTTGAGTCCTGTGATTATGCAGACATGTACTTTGGGTATTGAGTTTTTAACCTTTAAGTCTTTCATTGGAAATACTATTTTTTAAAAAGGAGACAAATGATAACATGTGACAATGTATAAAACAACATTTGCATTGAATTAAAAAGGGCTGTGAGAACTTCTCAGAAGGGTTCAATCAAAACATTACCCTGCAAGTGAAGCTAAATTATGAGATAAAATATGTGTTCTTAAACAAAAGTAAAAAGCATTCCTAATGTTGTCATCTGGCCCACTTTCAGAGTCTTTGTATTATTTCCTGTCTGACTCAGTAGATGGCACTGCAGACTCAAAGTCGGGGAAAATCCATTGAGTAAATGTGAATTTATCCTAGGGCGAATGTCCTGTTTTTTTTTCACCCTTGCTAGTAGAATCTGCCTACAGGGGATCCAGTGTGTTCTGCTGGAGTAGGACATGGGGGTCAAATAGTATAAGAAATAGTTTTCTGCCCCTCCTGGAAATTCTACTTGTATATCTTCTCTCCTTGAAAAAGGGCACTTAAAGAATTCCATAGATCCGGAAGGGTAAAAATGCAAACCATCACTTAACCACTAACCCAGACTCTGTCAGTACTACACACTCATAGCCACTTTCCTACTGTACCCAAATACTATCTCCCATCCTTTTTAATACATTTCTCCAAGTAGCTACTATAAATCAGTTAACAAAGGCACAAAAGATGAAATGTATTTATATTACCTGCCATAGAGTTCAGAAATTGTCGAGATGGGAAAGGGAAGAGCAGGCAGAAATTAAATCCAATAGCAGTGGATGGTGGTCTGTGCCTCTTGAGTAGGACAGTTTTGTCTTGACCCAAGATAGTACTGCTCTGTGGACCCAGAACCAGCATCTCCTCCCATAGGGTTTGCAATCTTCAAACGCCAAGGCTTTTTACCTCTCTCGGTTTTTAAGACAATAAGTTATCAATTCTCAGGCAATGGCAGGTTCCAACATTAATATTACTTTTTCAGGAAACTTCTATGATTTTTTTTTTCAACATCCAATTCTGTTGTCTAAATATCTTCAGGGAAAATCTGAGGGTAAAGCCCTTGAATCTGAATACAAGTAGCCTTGATGCTTCTCCCCAAACTCCTATTGATGTCAGAATGAACATCAGTAGGCTCCAGAGCATGTCTAAATGAAATTTCAACAGAATTCTAAATATCATGTTCCAAAAATGATATTATCACCCACTGGCTCATTCCTGATTTTCATCTAGCAGTTGCAACTCTAAAAGGTACCACTCTGCTCCAGTCACCTGGATTTGAAATCTGTCATTTTCTGCTTCTCATTGGTTCTCACCAGTCATACTAATTTTTGTCTATTCTGCTTGCATTCTTTTTAAAATTGTGAATGAATGTTTCAGGTATATGAAAAAGGTCAAAGGTGAGCATAACAGATACCCATGTACCCACTGTTATGTCAACCCAAATGTTTGCTTTTTGCCATAATTCATGTTTTTAACAAAAGTATTGTAATACCACTCCATTAATGCTTCAAGAAATAGCATAGGGTAGTGGTCAGCAACTTAGAGAGGACCTAAGCAACTTAATGAGACCCTATCTCAAAATTTAAAAATAAGGACTAGGGGTGTTGCTCAGTAGTTAAATACCCTGGGGTTTAATCCCCAGTATAAAAAAATTAAAATTTCATCTTTTAGTAATAGGGCACAATTTTATCTTTGTACGATATAAATTGTTTACTTTCTTTTTTTCTTTTTTCTTTTTTTCTTTCTTTTTTTTTTTGAGGGTTAGGGGAGAAATTCTGGAGCTCCTTTTAAAAGCTAGAGTTGTTCACTAATAAATTTCCAGTCAATCCTAGAAGAATATCATTTAAAAGCCAAAGGTTGAATATTTTCTCTTATATGTGAAAGCTAACCCACAATAAGTGGGGGGTGGTAGAAGAATAGAAATTCAGTAGATTAGACAAAGGGGAATGGAGGGAGAGAAGAGAGATATGAAAAGGAAAGACAGTTGAGTGAATCAGACATAATTTTCCTGTGTACATATATGAAGATATCACAGTGAATCCCCCCATCAAGAATAGGGTCCTAACTAGAATAAAATATATTCCATGCTTGTATAATTATATCAAAATGAATTCTACTGTCATTTGTAACTAAAAAGAACCAATAAATTTTTTAAAAAGAAAAAAAATATGGGGAGTGAGCACAACTGGAAGAGAAAGTGAGAGAGAATACACCAGCTGAATTCCTTTAAGGAAGGAGGCAGGTGCCAAGGGTTGGAGTAGGAAAGAAGAAAGAAGTCACAGCTCTCAGGGCCACCTTTGTAACCCCCTGTGCTAATCCTAGAAGCACGAGTAGAGTGGTATTACTTTGTTACAGGTTACTGGGGAAAAATATGTGAGATGGACTTACATATAATTGATGCTTTGCACCATGTAAAGGCCAGCAAATGCCACAGCATCTGCTCAAATGTGAATTTTGCAATGGAACAGAGGAGTAATGATTAGAAGAGAGTCATGACAACTCACTACAGCATAGACAAGAAGACTCAAAAAATCATAGAAGAACAGTCAGAACCATAATCAAATTACAAGTGGTCATTTAATTTCAGTAATGTGTTATCGTGCATCCCATTTAATGTTATTATTTGATTCTTTCTGGTTTGTGGTTTTTCAGTGAATTTAATGTTTTTAAATATATTTAGTTTGCATTTAGTTGTTTCTATACATTTAATATTTAACAAAAAGAATTAATGGGGGAGTACAGTATCCATGAGGATTTTTTTACCCTTTCAATTCCTGTTCATGTGTCACTCAACTTTGAGACACACTGATGTAGACATGAGGACAGAGATGCTCCTGAGGTCCCCTATTAACAAACAGAGTATTCAGGTTTGTTCCCTAGGTTTTATGGTCCAAAGCCCCAGTGTTACCTGGACTAGTCTTGTGTCCTCTGTGTGTATCTATTAAACACATTAAATAGGCAAGTGAACATTCATGATTCCTAGGATCCTATTTTTCTCCCATTTTCTCACCTCTAGAGACATCCTAACTGCTCCATATATCTAGTCCATCACCACAGATGACCAGACTTTGAAATGAATATCCTTGTGTTCAAAAGCAGAACTTCAATCTCAAAGAAACACCAAGGTATGGGCAGAAGATTTTTGTTTGGGGGTTTTGTGTTTGTTTTTTGTTTTTTGGTTTTTTTTCTTCTTGTTTTTTTTTTTTTGTTTTGTTTTGTTTTGTTTTTGTTTTTGTTTTTGTTTTTGTTTTTGTTTCGTGGCACTGGAGATTGAACTCTACCACTGAGCTATATCCCCAGCCCTCTTTTTAAGTTTTGAAACATAGTTTCACAAGTTGTCCTTGAACTTGCAATCCTCCTGTCTCAGCTTCCCATCCAGAGTAGCTGAAATTACAGGCTTGTACCTCCACACCCTCGGGGGGCAGAAGTTACCTCTCTCTGCATTGGCACACTAAAAAACCATATAACTCCTCCATAGAGAAAGGAACAAAATATGTGGCAGAAATTGCAGCAATCTTCCCTTCCCTGAAGCCTGCCATCTGGTGCTAGATACAAAGATGATTCATATGCATTTATTCATTTTATAAAGTTATTAATCAGAAAGTTATTAATTAGGCCATGTTTAGGCACTGGAACCACAATGGTGACCATGACAGACAATTCCATAGGTCAATTTCATAAGGAGATAATTGCTGGGGAAGAACAGAGGCAAAAGTCGGGGGGGGGGGGTGATACATCAGAGTAGGCGATCAAGAAAGTGCCTCTGAACAGAGGACATTCTGCTACATGATAAGGAGACATTAGTACAAATTTTGGAAACAGCATATCACCTAGAGGAAATAACAAATGCAAAAATACATTATTGACAAACCAATGGAAAATTTAAAATACCCTAAGATACTGTTTTGCACAAGCCTAAATAGAATAACAACCTAGTAATAACAACCTACAAAAAAAGGATAATTTCCTAGAAATCAAGATATAGAAAGTCTAAACAGACTAATATCCATAGAACAAATGAAAATTTCACTAAAGAACTTCCCCATAAACAAAAAAAAAAACCAAAAAACAAAATAAAAATTAATATCAACAAGTCCCAGATAGTTCCACAAGGAAAATTCTATGAAATCTTTAGATCAGATAATTCTAGAGATACTTAGAATCCTAGACAGTTTAGAAAAAAATAAGAAAGTCTTCAAATATTAATATAGTATTTGTACTATACTGATACTAATTTATACTACATTGAATATAATATTGATACTAATGCCTGACAAATATTATAAACACACACCAAAAAAACGATGACACAGAACAATATTGTTTATGAATATTGTGGAAATCTAAAATTTCTAAAATTTTGGAGGGCATTCAACATTATTTTGAAGAATGAGATTTATTTCAGGAAAGCAAGGATGCATTAGAAGATTTGTTACATAAAATGTCATATGGATAAGAGTAAGGAGGAAAATTATAAAATCCATAAACTTCAAGAAGATAATGTAACACAAAACAATATCCAGTCATGTTAATACTCAATAAAGAAAGAATTGGGATAGTCCCTTAACATGATAAATATATATGCCTCTGCCAAAAGTTACAATGGGAGAATACTAGAACAAGACCAGAATGCTCTGTACTTCCACGATTCTTCAATACTGTCTTGGAGATCTTGGAAAATATGATAAGATAAGATACAGCAATTAAAGCACAAAAAAGAATCAGAAAGGGAGATTCTGAATAGAGATTCACCTGTCTCTATTTTCAAATGATATTGTTATATTTAGAGATCCTACAATAACCAGTGGAACACTCCTAACAAACTATATGAAAACTAAAAAAGGTCAGAGGATGTACAATTGTCACATAATAAATCAATAGCTTTCACATTTACCAACAATAACCCGCTGGAAAATATAATAAAGAAGAAGAAAAATAATAACTACTACAAAAGCAAGGCATAAAACTTAAGAAGAAATGTGCAAAACTCATATGAAGAAAACTAGAAAACACTACTGAAAGACACAAAAAGGGACTTAAATAAAAGGTCCTAGCATGTTCTTGTATGGAAGAACTCAACACCATGTAGATATTGATTCTCAGAGATTCTATTCATAAAATTAATGAAGACCAATAAAATACTTTCAAATTTATTTAGAAGTCTTAATAAGTTGTTTATAGTTCATATAGAAAAATAAGCCTGAATATCCAATAATAGCTAAAAAAAAGAGCAATTAAGTAGAGATAACTCCAACAAATCATAATATATATTGTGAGTATATTTTAAATTGTGGCATTATAACATTTAAAAGACTGACAAATAGAACATAATACCTAGAATAGATAATCAGGATAGGAGGGAATATCTAGAAACAGACCCAAATGCATTGAAATGTAGTATTTAATAAACACAGAATCTCAAATTAGGGAAAAAAGTATCAACTTCTTAAGTTAGCATTAGAACAAGTAGAGAGTCATTTAGAAAAATATGAAATGGCGTCTGATTCCACTCACCAAGAGAAATTCTGCATGAAATAGATTTCTAAATGCAAATTACAAAAACACATAAGCACTAGAATAAAGTATGGGTCAATTCCTTTCTAACTTAAAACGCAGATAAAATGTTCTTTACTTTTATTTAAAATTCAGGCACAATAAAATAAAAATTAACTCACATCTAATAAAAATTTGAATTTTACATAGAAAAATATGCAATAAGCAAAGTCAAAAGACAAATGGCATATTGAAAAAAAATTAATTAAATTCCTAACAAAGATCCAATATATCAAAAGCATAGAAAGCATCTACAAATTAAGAAAAATAAAAGCCCACATTCTACTGGAAAATGGAGAAGAAACACGAACATAGATGAAAGGGAAAAAAATTAAACATGTCATTTAAATCTTAGTAAGAGAAATCCAAGTTGATAACATTGAGATACAATGTTTTATCTTCCAGGGTAGACTTCAAAATCACAACAGTGTACTCTGTTAACATGGCTCTAGGAGGACAGAAGTTCTCATCCAATACTGAAGGAAATATGAAATGATACAAACCCTATGGAAAGAAGTCTGACAATTTTCAGTTACTTCTGTATTTTACACAGCAATTATATCTAGGACTCTATCTCAAAGATACCTTGGAAATGTATCTGTATATATATATATGTATATGTATATATATGTATATACATATATATATATGATTTATTACATCAAAAGTAAGGACCAATACAAATATTTAATAATATAGGGCTGGCTAATACACTCTAGCATATGTTCAAACTGTGGTATTAGAACACTATAAAAAAGAGTAATAGAAGTGTCTATATAGTCATACATGGCATAGCAACATTTCATTCAACAACAGTCTGCATATACATGGTTGTCCCATGAGAGTATACTAGAGCTGACAAATTCCTATCACCTAGTGATGTCATGGCTATTGCAATATCTCAACCCGACCCATTTCTCATGTGTTGGTGGCAATGCTCATGTGAACAAATCTACTGTGCCTGTTGAAAAACAGCATAGCATGTACAGTTACATCAAGTATATAATAGCTGAAGATGATAATAAATAACTGTTCCTGATCTATTCATGTACTATATTTTTCATCATTAAAGTGTATGCCTACTCATCCCAAAAAAAAGTTTACTGCAAACAGTGTGCCACATTACCTGCAGCAGTCTCACATCTCATGTTCATCCTGTCTCAAAATTGCATCATTTTCTCTTGTGCTTTATTTGACCTTGTGTTTTTTTGTTCTTCATGGTCCTGAGTATAATAGGAATAGGTATATAGTAGGAATAGGTATATATCCAGGTTTGTTTAAGCACACTCTATGATGTTTGTACAAGGACAAAATTACCTAACAATTGAGTATTTATCAGAACATATCCCTGTCATTAAATAATGAATGACTTACTGAAATAGAAAAATCTCTAGATATATATTTTAAGTAGAATAAGGAAAGTGCAAGGGGGTATGTATACTATGGTACCTGATGAATAAGAAACAAAATAAATATTACTTTTATTTTCAAAAAGAAACAAATGGAAAACTTAACCACAAACTAACTTGAAAATAGCTTCCTGTAAACCAAGAGGAAAATAAAGATGGAGGAAACAGGAGTAGAAACTATAATTCTAAGTGGATTGTTTCAATTTTTTTATTTTTAAACTATATATTTGTTTAATACAATTAAGTCAAATGTGAAAAAATATAATCCTTAAAAACTGAAAACTGAAACAAATGAAACCAAATATATATCACATGAGAAGAATTTTTTTCACATGCCTTCAAAACACGGTATTTTTTTACACATCACTAGGAAGATATTAACCCAAGGACAAAACAGCCACAAACATTTTTTGAACTGCATCCAGTAGTCATAATAGTATCAGTAATACTGATAGTGATATTTTAAAATATATTTATGTATATCCCATGTACCATAAAATAAGTAAATATGTTAATGTTGTGAGTGAGGAATCAAGATTTCCAGTGTAAAAGAAAATTGATACAAGTTTAAATATTAAAAAACTAAGTAAAAATCCTGCAACTTTAGTTGAATTTGAAATGTCAGTGGGTTCCATTTTCTTCTAAAAAATGCATGTTTCCCAGTTCTCTCCTCTGAAAAAGTCACAAAGCAATAACTGAGTAGCACTAAACACCTCCTATGTGCAAATAGTAGTCTCTACATACCATTCCCACTGTGGAGAAGTGACTGACTCCAGGGATGATACAGGAGTCATGAAAAAACTGAGCCTGGAAATGCATTGTTTAATCAATTAGCAAGGAAGTTTTCAGAGCCTATTAAGAGGTCTTGTGAAAAAGACATGAGCAAACTCACCAACCTAAGATAGCACTAAAAAATGATGAAAATGAATAGAGATATCAAATAAACCACAAACTTATAAGATACTTAAAGATGAAAGAAAACCATTGCTCGCATTTGGAGACTGCTGGGATATCAACTCATTACTCTGAAAATTGATAGATAAGGGCAAGAAAGGAGAGAATTTTTTATACTGCACTTAAGTACAAAGTATATTTCATGTTGAGCCAATAGTTCATGAGAAAACGTTTTTGTTTATAGAATTCCAACAATAAATAAAGGAAATGATAAAGTTAGAAAGTTACTATTTTGTAATCACTGCCATTATTCTATGCTGCTAAAATCAATGATGAAAAGTTCACAAGGATATTTATAATACATGGACCAAAGTACAACTCCTGAATGCCATGTAAATCTTAGCAGAAGCAGAACAATCAGACATTGTATAACTCTAGTTTCATGAAATAGAAAATAAACTACACTACCAACAAAACATTCTTGATGAAAGAAACAAAATTAACATGAATTTAATACAAAAAATTGAATATAGCTAATATTTGCTAGAAACAACAAGGATGGAGGAAGAAGTTAAAATACACATGAGCAAGCAATTGGCCAGAACATGGGGAAATCTATAAAAACAAAATGGAGTAGCATGACAACTGTGTCGTATTAAGGTCACTATAAGAGATAAATAAACCTAATGTTAGAACTCATTTGGGCTCTAATTTTAAAATTCAGTGTAAAAAGGCATTTTTTAAAGACAATCAGAGAATTTTGACCATGGGCCATATATTAGATTAAATTTAAAAATTGTTTTCTGATTTGTAAAATGTGAAAGTGACCTTTTAATTAAGTAAAAGAAAAAAAAATAGTCATTATCTGTTAAAAGAATAGACTATTTACTGGGAAAATATTCCAGCTCAACCTCTTCCAACCCCAGTAAATGCTAAAGAGAAAGATAAAATAAAATCAGCAAATTGTTGATGATTTCTGAAGCTGGATGATGATCTAAATGGGTTGTCACCATATTATTCTCTCTGTTTGTTTGGAAAATTCTCATATTTTCCAAAATAAGAGGAATTTTTTCCCTCAAAATATTCAATATTCAGTAGCCTGAAATCATAGTGGAATCCTCAAGAGGCTCACACCATGGTGAAAGTAAAAAAAGAATAACACCTAAGAGAGAAGATCATCAGTTCTTCTGGTAGACTTCATATGCCCATCAGGAAGAAAAATATTATTTCCTACAGAAGCCATTAAATTAATGCTAAAATGTGATTATTGAGGTGTTATTTGCTTAATCTAAATAAAAATTATTCCCTAGAAGATTGGAAGATGTCCCTTTAAGGGAGTCTATAAAGCACTCTTTCATAAAAGCATTTTCTATAATAAAAAATAGTTACCTATTTAAATATAAAATGAACCACCCACAGGGGAAAAAAATTCAGTTGCTACTTTTTTCAATACCTTTCTAAACATGAACACAACCATCCTCTGCCTTAATTTAAAACTGGACATAACAAATTTTTTCGGTTCATCATGATTCTCTTCTGGCTTTGCTCTATGTAAACAGAGGTGGACTGTGCACTGTTGTCTCTACCCCTATTTGCTACAGCGTTTATAATACTTGCATGACAAAGTAGAAAAGAAAAAGGGCCAAATCAGTTCAACTGCAACTGACTACAAACATGCACATCATATTTGTCCTGATTCTGTCATCTTATAAATATATATGATAGGTATCTATAGTCTTACCCACAATCCATAAAGATCTATTCCAAAAATTGCTTAATGTTTATTCTCTATAAAATTTTAGTTAAAGCTGCATCCCAGCTGATGTATTTTGGCTCTTCATGATATGTAAATTAGCTTCAGGATTTACTATGGTCTTTAACAGTGATAGAGAACACTCACAGGTAACCAATGATAAATAAGATCAGTTGCCACTCTGGAAAGCAGTATGGAAATTCCTCAGAAAACCTGGAATGGAACCACAATTTGACCCAGTTATCCCACTCCTTGGTATATACCCAAAGGATTTTAAATCAGCATACTATATTGATGCAATCATATCAATCTTTATAGCAGTGCACTTCACAATAGCCAAACTATGGAAACAACCTAGGTGTCCTTCAACAGATGAATGAATAAAGAAAATGTAGTATATATGCACAAGGGAATATTACTCAGTCATAAAGAAAAAGGAAATTGTGGCATTTGCCGGTAAACAAATGGATGGAACTGGAGAATATCATGCTAAGTGAAATGAGCTAATCCCCCCCCAAAACAAAGGCCAAATGTTTTATCTGATAAGCAGATGCTAACTCATAATAAGGGAGGGAAAGGAAAGAATAGAAGTACTTTGGATTAGACAAAGGAGAATGAAGGGAAGGGAAGGTGAATGGGAATAGGAAAGATAGTAGAATGAATCCAACATTACTTTCCTATGTTAATACATGAATATACAACCAATATAATTCCACATCATGTACAACCAGAAGAACAGGAAGTGTTTTCATTTGATAACCTTCAGGGGATTGTACTTAGAATACCAGTTAGAATGTAGCTTCCAGCTACTCTAACAATGAAATGTTACAATGAAAAAGGAGATGGAAGTTTATTTTCCCTTCAATTAATTATCTGAGATGAAGCAGTCCAGTGATGATTTGAAAATTCCAAATTAGGTGCCATCTCCAATACTCTGAGCTACTGTAGCAATGTGGGTCACTCTGTATAGTAACTGCCTACTTACTTGTCTACTTTGTCCACTGGTCTCTAAGTTCCTTGAAGGAAAAAGTTAGCTGTGCCTTCATCCTTGTTTTATTGTTAGGACTTAGCATAATGCCAGTCACAAAGTACACAGGTGCTTAATACTTGCTGAAGGAATGCATGCAGTCTGTAATATAAATTGTAATTCCTTTCCATTATCATAATTGCAAGATCTTTTCTAAAATATTTTTCCTAGGGTAAAACTAACTCCAGTTATTTTGAAGAGAAATGAAGTTTGGTATGTAGATATTAGGACTTGTATATATACATATAGGTAGGGTTGGTCACAAATGAAAAGTGAAGTCATGTGGCAGCTTCAACAGCTGGTGTGTGATTTCTAAGTCCACTTCCCCCAATCATAGAAGCACAAGTCCACTTCCCCTAATGACAGAAGCCTGTTTTAGGTAGGAGCTTCTATCAGGCAGTGTCCCTGAGATATGAGGAAGATTCTCCAGATGACCCCAATGGACATTCATGGATCAAGAAATAAATCTCTGATGTTGCAACACATTTAATCTGTCTTGATTGACATACTTTGTAATATCTGCTTTCTCCGTGTCTTTATTCTTGCTATTAGAACTTGCCTCCCTCTCCAGAAGTAGAAAATACCAAATATTCTCTTTCCAAGTCTCCTTAGCAGCTAATAGTAGCCATGCAGCACAGATCAGGACAACGAAATAGAAGGTAAATTCTACTTGTACTCCAACTAAATATTTTCCATCTTCCAAAAAGAGATTCTGAAAAGAAACTTCCTCTCCCCTTTCCTTCTGTATGCAATTATATAAAACCGTATTTTAACTGAGAAAATAAACCAAGAATTAAGGTCAACATGTTAAAAAAAAAAAAAAGTTATCAATGACATAATTGAGTGGCTATCCCAACCTGAATCTGCCACCTCAACACTGATTATTATGTGAGATTATATGTATCTTTAGTGGTCTTAGTGGTCGAACTGCTGTTGATTAGGAATATTTTGTTAATTCCAGTTCAATGTATCCTAATTAAGTCCATGGTGCTTTAGTCAGCTTTTTCTTCGCTATGACTAAAAGGACCCCACCAGAACAATTATAGAGGAGGAAAATTTTATTTGGAGGCTTACAGTTTCATAGACAGCCAGGTCAAGGTGAGGTTGAACATCATAGTGAAGAGTATGGCAGAGGGAAGTAATTCACATGGTGATCAGGAAGCAGAGAGAGAGAGACAGCAAGTCTCCACTCTCCAAATACAAAATATATACCCTATAGCCACTCCTCAGTGAGCCACTTCCTCTAACCACACCCCCACTGCCTCCAGTTACCACTCAGTTAATCCCATCAGGGATAATTCATTGATTATGAATTCTCCTCCAAACCTTCTTGCATGGGTCTCACATGTGAGCTTTTGGGGGACACCTCACATTCAAACCATAACATGGGCATATGTGAAACTTCTGTCTCAGGCATCTTATCAGTCCAAAATATCAAGAGCCAGTCACATTGAATAGCTAGGAACCAAAACCATTATTTGTAATTACTGAAAAACATGAGGAGACCCATCTAGTGATGAAATTATTTGCCTGAAGTTATAATCCATGTGCCTAATATCAGAAAAGGATAGTGAGCTTGCTCACACTGGAAAGGAAGCAAAAGAGAGTAGATTGGAAAAAGATATGCACAAGTAAATTTGTTATTTGTATCTTTGTTCAAGATCAGCTCATAAAAACAATTTTATAATTAGCTACCTGCCTAGGAAACTCTCAGTTGCCCAGTAAGTACACAAAATGCCAACACCATGTGTTTTACCAAGCAGTAGATCTTCATAGGTTGGGAAGAAACTGATGAAGAAGTAACTTCATTTTGTTTTGAATGGTTCTTTACAGAAGTTGTTTCACTCTTCAACCTGATTCACATTTAATCTACTACCTTTATCTCTCTCTTTTTAAAAACAAAAGAACAAGTGTTAATTTGTCTACATTAACTTTTTATTAGAAAATGCTTTTTCAAGTATAATTCTTAATTTATTATTAAATATTCTATTGAATATTAACAGTTTTATAGAATACTCCTCGAACTCCTCAAAAGAATACAGACTTGGAACAGAATCATTCATTGCTTTTGAAGAAATCACAGTATCAGTTAAGCCAGAATAGGCAGAGTACAACAATAAAGCACAGACACTTGGACATGAGAAGCAAAATCTTCTCCAAAACAGTTCTCCCACCAACCCAACCCACCATTTCCACATCGTCTGCCATTTTCAGGAGTTTCTTTCACATGGTTTATGCTCCCAAAGAGCCATTCCTAGTAGCAATCGCAGACACAGACTGTATCCGCTTTTAAATTTTAGATTAGATCAGATACTTAATGGGGTTCTTTCATACTCAGGCAAATAACTATGTTCATGCTCAGGTGTATCTTTTATGCACTGCAAAAAATAGAACTACATGGAATGGAAGAAGTGATAGCTAGTGAGATAATAGGTTTCCATGGACTATCTGGGAGCAAGAGCACTGGTCAAAAGAGGGGTGTAGAAGATCACAGGTGATAAAAAGGCCACCTTATACAGTTGCAAGTGAGCAAGAGAGAATCAGACAAACTTTTTGAGGAAATATTCAAGGGAAGGAGTGGGAGATGTTGAAAAATAATTCATGCATTCTTCTGAGTAATGAGAAATACTTTAAAAACCAATATCGTACGTTCTAATATAATTATTATTTGGATGATACTTCCAGAATCATCTCTTCTTTGGCCCCCAGAACTTTTATACTAATACGGTATTGTCTTTAAGACAAATGATCACAGGTCTTGGAAATTATTAGCTAATTCTTTAGTTGACCTTCACAGAAAACCCTCTAGAGTACTGATTCTGGAAAAGTGTTCAGGTTCATTCTAGATTCAAAGTATCATGTTTAAGTTGTTCAGCTATATGTAAATGAATGTCATATATCATTATAATATTGTTATTATTTTTAAATCTTGAAGCTTGTTTTCGAGTAAAAGTTGATTTATCCTAAAGTGCTAAAAGCTTCTGCACACACATATAAAAAATTTTGACTTGGGGTTTGGAAGTTTCCTTTGCAGGTCCTGGGCACTCCTAGTTAACTTGACATAATTTTAAATGCAATTAGTACTTCAGGCAATTGATGTTAGACTGTCAATTTTTCATTCTTTGGGACATCCAGCTGGGTATTTCACAATGCCCTCAAATACTTTAAAATAATATTTACCAAATTGTCTGCAGTCTCTATTCTCCCCAATTAGAATGTCCAACACAGAAGTTATACAATATAACTTTAAGGTTCTGATTTTTAAATGTCTCTCCAGAATTTATATATCAAATTGAAATTTTTCTCATTCAAAAATAGTCATCTTTTGACACTTACACATTTGTCTCAAATATGATCTCACTAATTGTCAAGGCCCAAACACTAGTACAATGCTGAATATGTAAATCTTAATAAATAGTCTATGCCTGAACAGGTCCATAGTGAGTGTGTGAGCATGCAAGCGAGCAATTGATAAAAGAATTGATAAGTGAATTTAGAACCTAATGTTCAAGGATTGCCTTCCAGTCAGTAAAACATCCACTTTAAACTATACTAATGGCAAAGTTTTGTGGTTTGAGGTGAATTTGATCAGCAAAAACAGTCAAGAATCATTTAGATTAAGTCTTGGGAATAAGAGACACATCCAATGGGATAAGGACACTTAAGGAAATACAAAGGCATGATCAAAATATTGCAAGTCTGACTTTCTCACAGTTGGGCTCTGAAGGCAATTCAGAAATGCTTTGACCATCAAAAACAGCTCTGAACTAGGCATAGGACTCCAGGGTGGCTGCTTTGATGGGCAATACTCATTTGGGTATAAAATGTAAAATTGGCATGCTAATTTTCTGTTTCTCTAATCAAGCTCATACATTATGGTAGATTACATAATATTTTTAAATGCAATTGGAGGAAAGGTCTTATAATCTTATTCTAAATCTTAAATTTTAAAAAGCTCATTTTTTCACCTGTAAAAGGAAGACTTAATATAGAGGACTTTTGCAAAGTCTTCCAGTGTTGACATTCAATAATTCTATAAAGAAATAGGTTAGATATTGTTCGCACATCTTTGAATACTCTCGCTAACATTTCAGAAGCTTCATATTAAAGGGAACTGTCCCTTAAACAACCACAAGGCCTCAAGGGAAATCATGCTTGCTTAAAGTTGTGAACTACAAGGTGCATGGCTGCTGTAGTAAGATGAATGGGACTCCTCTCTTTCCTCCCTAGCCCCCCCATACACACAGACACAAACACACACACACACACACACACACACACACACATACACACACGTGCACCTCTGTCCCATTAGCAGTAAACTGTCCCCAAACAGGGACGATTATAGAAGTCCAAGTGGTAGTTCACATTCATGTGCAATCAATACATATACAAGGTAAGCTAGTCTTTAAAATATCTGAAAACTTTTCACTAAGTAGTTACAAACTTCAAAAATGGAGGAAGTGCCTTCAAATGGAAGTATGACCACAGGTTTCAGAATCTCCATCTTGCGATTATGTCCAAAATATCTTATTCTGTAAATTCCTGGCTGGGCTGTGTCTGGAATATGCCCATTCTATGGTTGCATTGCTCCGACCCAGCAATCCTTTGTGCCAATAAAACCTGTTGGTAGAAAATAAGCAAAACACAATTTTATTTTATTTATATGTCATGGTTTAGATATGAGGGGTCCCCCAGAAACTCATTTGTGAGACCATGCAAAAAAAGTTTAGAGGTGAAGTGATTAGATTACGAGAGATATAACCTAATTGGTGGCTTAATCTACTGACTCGGGTTAACTAGGTGATACTGTAGGCAGGTAGGGTGTGGCTGGAGGAATTATGTCTCTGGGGGATGTACGTTTTGAGTTTATATTTGTCTCTGGTAAACAGAGCTCTCTCTGCTTCTTCTCTCTGCTTCCCTGGATATTCTGAGCAGATTTCCCTCCAAGTCCCTCTGCCATGTTGCTCTCCCTCACCTAGGGCCCCAAGCTATGCAGTTGGCCAGCCATGAACTTGACCTCTGAAGCTGTCAGTCAAAATAAACTTTTCCACTTCTAAGTTGTTCTTGTCAGGTCTTTTGGTCACAGTGACATAAAGCTAACTAAAATATTACACATGGCTATCAAAAATACCACAATATAATAAATCCTTATTGTCACTTAACCATGTGAACCAAATCAACCTGCAAATAATTACCTGATTTTTGACAAATTGTCAAAAACTTTATCTACTACATCGTCATCTTGTGGTGTGAGAGTTACAGACTTTAGATTAAAAATATTTTCTTATTTCAGACACATTGTCAAAATCTTAAAATTATCTATTCAGCTCAAAAATCTGGTATCAAAAGGCACTGAGATATTATTTCTCTGAAGGAATGCCATGAGCTTATCTACCTCTCTTCTTGAATCTGTAAGAATTAAACATCAAGCTTCTTATGTTTCAATAGTTCAAATAAAGAATCACTGGTCATACACAAACAAGCACCACATGTTGAAACAGAATTATTCTTTCCCCAATAGGAATGTTGAGCTCATACAGATACATCCCTGCTCCCTCAACCAAGATCCCTTTCAACCAATTTGCAAGAAGTTTAGTCAGTTTTTCAAGGTAATACCTATACTCATAGAAGGAACAAAACTGCCAAGATGTCTGTAAGAAAGGAAGCCATAACCTCATTAGCACCTAACCTTACAGAAGCTCACACCACACCATTTTGTAAAAAAGTAGAATCAAGATGAAGTCTAAAAAATCAATTCAATGTAGCCAGGAAAATCTGGGGACTTTGATATCATGAATACCATGTGTGAAGTCAGTCTTCTTATTGCCTTTTCTCCATTACTAACCAACTGTTTTCAAGGCTTAAAGACAAAATATTCCATAGACATGCTCACCGAGTCTCCCAGGAGGCATCATTATACATTATCTGCATGCTGCTGTAGTGTTCTCATATTTCTCTACGGTGAGGAAGGTCTGATGGGGCTGAAATGCAAATTAATATAACTCATCAGGCACTGCACAGTCAGAAAAAGGATGCTTTCTGTACTAAGACCTTTAGTGACCACATGCCAACCTTGTATGAAAATGTATTTTAATTTCGCCCAAATTCTTAGGTATTCCGCTTAACCTATGCAATATCTTCATAACGTTAACTTATCCAGTCTATTAAAAACCATGACATTTTTAGAAATTTGAACGAAGTATAATTATGGATATCAAAGCAAATTTTGGAAGTTAGAGTTAAAAAGAAATTGGAAATAAAACTTGAGACTTTAAAAAGACATAAGTCAAGGCTTCTTGTGACAGTCTCTTGATCTATATTCTAAGGCTTTCTCTAGTTGCCTCATGATTTAGGAGGGAAAATGGAAAAGTTTCTTCATCTTTCCATCTCCAAGTGAATGAATTGTTAGTTACAGTACCTCCCTGAGTGAAAGAACTGAAAGAATATATTAAACCTTCCTTGTCCTATGATGCTAAAGGCAGTTTTGTTATAATGGATTCCCATAAACCATATCATAAGCAGATTTTATTTCCCCATTGGAAGATAGCTATAACAGAGCAATTTGTTTCAGACCAAGAATTCAGCTTCAAGTAAAGCAGAGATTTGAATAATATGACAAGTTATTAAATGCAAAGGTCATAAATCTGCAATTTCCCTCGAAATCTTTTAGACTGTGACCTTTAAAGATAGGACTTGTGCTTAATTCACCTTTATCCATCATAGTCTTTACATCTATCATTTACCAGCACTCAAATAACCCTTTACTGAATATATCACTTACTTACACTGGGCCATGTAATTATTTAAAATTCTTCTCTAATTAGTCAACTGGTGGGTTATATTCAATAAAGAAGTTTTCATAACCATAGTGACTTGTAAAGAGAATGGTTTCTGTCTAGTTGAGGCAGAACGACATTGGGAAAACTTTAGATGGACTAGGAGATATGATGGATCCTAATTACTACATCTAGGACACAGATTGGAGAAACTGTAGAGGCCACCAGGCACTGGGGACAAAACATATGAAACATATGAAACATCCTTTCCCCACTTTCTAGTCCCTTTAAGTTTAGTCTCAGAGCAGAGTCACACTGAAGAAACTATTTAATTTTTCCCTTACATTTTCCAAAACTTGATAGGTATGTTAGTCAGCTTGGCATCACTCTGACAAAATAAATGGGACAAACAACTGAAAAGGAAAGTATTATTTTGGTCCATAATTTCAGTCCACAGTCAGCTGGTTCCATAGCCTTTGAACATGTGATGAGGCAGAACATCATGGGGAAACCACATGGCAGAGCAAAGCTGCTTACCTCAAGGCAGTCAGAAAGCAAAGGCTTGAGTAGAGGAGGGTCCAGACTCCCAACAACCCTTCGAGGGCATCCCCCAATGACCTACTTCCTCCAGTTGGGCCCCACCTCCTAAATTTCCATCACCTCAATATCATAATCACTGGGACAAAACCTTGGACACATGAGCTTTTAGAGAACACTTAAGGTATAAACCATAACAAAAGGAAATTGAACCTTCGTAAAAGATCCATCTCTCCTCTCTATGCACTTCCCTCACGTACACATCTCTGGGACCTACCACTCTAAAACCTCAGGAAATGTTTTTATTTGATTTCTATCAAACATACCTTTTCTTCTACCTGGAATTTCTCCCTGATTTCCACCTCCATTTGTCCCCTTTATCTTCTTAGCCATCTCCACTTACAGAAGTTAACTCCTGCTTTAGTATTCAACTCCAATGTAATAAAATACCCCCTTGAAAGAACCTGATCCTCTCCTAAGAATGAATTTTTTTTCTATTGCATTATAATTACATTTTAGTTCACATGCAAGAATAGTAAGTAGACTCAGAGATGAGAACAGGTTCTGGAGCCATCCATCCTGTTTTGTTTATTTGTTAGCCACTATGATTAGACTCTTTCTGTATGGCAGGCCATGTTCTATGCATTTTACACGTATTAACTCAAGTCTCCCAGTTTGTCTGAGATAGTTACTGTGAACTTTATGACTTAAGATGTGATAACTAAGGCTTAGAGAAATTAAGTACCTTTTCAATGATCACTTAGATAATAGTTGTATATTAAGTTTCAAACCCAGGAAACCTGACTCCAGAACTGAGGATTAACCACCATGAGGCCATGGAGGGGAGCCCCCTCAAATCTTCTTAAGAGAAACTGCCATATGAACACATTGGATCTACCATAGAATTTGTGTCAAGACCACACTTTCCCTATAAGGTCCTCATACAATGACTAAGCACATCAGAAGTACTAAAACTGGGCCATCTTCATCCAACACAGGATCTCTATTCAAGCATCCTTTGTTGAGGGGCTCCTCATGTTATTGACCAAGGCATTCTCAAGACTGTACTGCAGTCTGAGGATCTTTCAGTCTTATCATCCTCCTCCATCTCTCCTTGCCCAAATGCCAGTCTGCACTGCAATCTGAAAGTTCTCTAACCTTTTATTCTTTCTCCTCTTTATCATAAAAAAGATGTTTTTGTTAGCACAAAAAGATGGGGCAGGATGCAAACTTCACAAGTCATCTCAGCTGTTTATTCAGGGGATGCAGGGATGAAATGGCGCCTGTGGACCCATTTTCCTGGTGGAAAATGAGCCACTGAACAAAGAAAGGGACTGGGTATATATAGGTTATTTTGAAGGGTGGTCTAGTGAACATATCAGTTTCCTTGGGCACTCAGGGATTTGGTCAAGGTGTGTGGTCGGTGTCTGGAGAGGATTTACCTTGGAAGAGATTAACACCTCCTAGATAGAGACTGTTTCTTTTAAGGGTGATAAAACACCTCCTCTCTGACTGCAGTCAGCCTGGAAAACATTTGTCTTGGGAGATGAAAGCTGTCAATGCATGGTCTTCATTTTACTCCCTTTTCTCAGGTCTCATTATCTTGGGAATTTCTCATTCTCCATATCCAATAGTATTCCTCAGGGACTTCTTTTCTCATGATTTCTAATCCCATCTTGGAATATGCTTCTTGAAAGACACAAGCAGCACCAGAAGTGGTTCAAGAAAATAGGCAATGTCGCGAGTTTTCAGAACTGGCTCACTCACCACCTGCCTGACAAGAAAGATTCCATCCCAATAGAAATATACACAGCACACAGGTAGTCCCTGGCACCAGCAGCAACAAAACTATTGAAGATTTCACTTATATTGACCTGTAAAGATGCCCAGGTGAAGGAAAGACTGTTCTTGACAGTTCAATGATTCAAATATTTGAAGATGTTTTGGAAAAATTTCTCTAAGGACAGTGCAGCTGAACTGTATTTAATAAGCTGTATTAATGCCCCCACACAGGTACAGCTCCTGTGAAAGTGAAGGTGGTGGATGTTTTAGTGAGCTTTTTCACCATTTGTGACTAAAAGACCTGACCAGGACAATTGTAGAGGAGGAAAAGTTTATTAGAGTGCTCACAGTTTCAGAGTTCTCAGTCCATAGAAGGCTGGCTCCATTCCTCAGGGCTTGAAGTGAGGTAAAACCTAATGATGGAAGAGTGTGGCATTGGAAAGCAGATCAAATGATGATCAGGAACAGAAAGAGAGAGAGAGACTCCACATGCCAAGTACAAATACATAACCCAAAGCCATGCCCTCAATTCCCCACCTCCTCCTGTCACACCTCACCTTCATTCAGTTACCACTCAATTCCATCAGATGATTAATTCACTGATTGGGTTAAGACTCTCACAACCCAATCATTTTTCCTCCAAACCTTCTTGAATTGTCTTACACATGAACTTTTGGAGACACCTCACATCCAAACTATAACAGTGGTGAAGCACCTGAATGAGAAAACTTCTGTAGCTTATCTCTTGTGATGGGAGATAGGGTGGGAATACAAAATATAATCTACAAGCATATGTCAGACACTTAGGTTCCCTCCACTAGGTTCATATGTCTTATCAGTCACTTTCATAAGTCTTCGTGGGATTTGATAGTTGCACAGCAGTTTGGAATGAGAGAGTGAACTATTTATCAGCTCGAATGGTGCTCCACTTAGCCCAGAGAAGTAGATATTTACTTCTTCATGACACCTGGGAAAAGTGAAACTCAGAGTCACACAGAGTGAGGGACAGAGTAAGATTCAAAGAGCCCATCTTTACCCTGTTCCTCTATCCTAACATCTCATTGCTGAACCCAATTTTATCTGTGAAGTACCACAAAGTAATCTAACTAAAATAGCTTCTGGGCAAGTGAACTTCTGGAATTATCTGTTCTTTAATATCTGCCTCTTACTAGGAAAGGTTTATAAAAAAATCTGTGATCTCTTTGAGAGAGAGAGCTAAAAATGGAATCTCAAGAGAATTAAACTGCAAATTCTGCTTTAATGTCTAAGAAACCTAGAGCCTGGTACAGACCTGGAAAGGGACTAGAGGTAATGCATCTGACACACATTAAGAATTTCCTACAGGGTTGGGAATGTAGTTCAGTGGTAGAGCACTTGCTTAGCATGCATGATGCCCTGGGTTCAATCTCCAGCACCATATGAAGAAAAAGAAAAATTCCCCCAAGACATCTTTTTTCTCTCCAGGCATTCTTCAAAGAGAGCCAACTTTAGGACTAGGCGGGTGGTCTGTGTTTTTTGAGGAATGACATATAGGCCACCTGTCACAAGCAGGGCACAATCTCAATATCCAGAAGGAAGCAAATCACTTGCTTCTCCAAAAAGAGCCTTGAAAGCATATCTATCCCAGGGAAAGGCCAACTGGAAAATGAGGGTCCTTAGGACCTTCCGTGTACACAGAAGAGCTTGTCACTAGAATGACTTTTGAGAGGCCATGAAGTCTAGTGGCCACCCTGGGGTTATTATGCGCTGATTTTAAAGATTGAGCTAAGCTAACTCCATTTTGTTCAGGCATTTCACCCTATGTAAAAATCACCCCCCCTTTCTTCCGTTGTGATGCCCCACTTGCATAGCAGCTAACACTTCTACCTTCCCCCACTTACACCCTGACCACAATGTCCTAAACTTATAGAAAGTAAGTTTACCCCTCTTGAACATGCATCTTGTTTATGTAACCTGTGTTTGTAACTGCCACAAGTGGGTGCAGAGTCTGTAGAACTGTTTGCTTTCTGCTTCCCCGCCCTAGCCAGAGAATAAATCCTTTGTCTTTTGCTTCAGAAGGACCTGGAATTTTTACTGGGGATGTTGGAGTAGTACCTTAACAGGATCAGAAATCAGACAGATCTGGGTTTTAATTCTAGCATTGACCCTTCCTAGGTTACATGTTTGCACAAGTGACTTCAACTCTCTCAACTCCAACTCCCTTCTCTATTAAATGGAGATAAAATCACAAGACTGTAATGAGGGGTCAGTTGACATATGGAAACACACAGTATCATGTCTGGATGTGACAGACCAATAATGGAAATTCCTTAAAATCAATAGCCTTGTTCAATGCATTTAAGAAATACTGAGTTAGAAAAAATTCAGTGGATTTGTTGCCATCAGGGCTTCTAAAACTTGTATTATCCTCATGTGCATTGTGAATCTGTGAAAAACGGACTGAGTATACAGTAATCCCCAAGATTATTGGATCAAAGAATTTTTTTCATGACACTAATATCAACAATGCCAAGAATACCAATTTGGAGCAAAATCTAACAGGTCATTAACAAAACACTATTTGCCTGTCTTTTCCACCTGGACTTCTTTACCTCCTAAAACTAACATAAAAATAAGACACTTGAGTCCTGTGATTATGCAGACATGTACTTTGGGTATTGAGTTTTTAACCTTTAAGTCTTTCATTGGAAATACTATTTTTTAAAAAGGAGACAAATTGATAACATGTGACAATGTATAAAACAACATTTGCATTGAATTAAAAAGGTCTGTGAGAACTTCTCAGAAGGGTTCAATCAAACATTACCCTGCAAGTGAAGCTAAATTATGAGATAAAATATGTGTTCTTAAACAAAAGTAAAAAGCATTCCTAATGTTGTCATCTGGCCCACTTTCAGAGTCTTGTATTATTTCCTGTCTGACCTCAGTAGATGGCACTGCAGACTCAAAGTCGGGGAAAATCCATTGAGTAAATGTGAATTTATCCTAGGGGCGAATGTCCTGTTTTTTTTTTCACCCTTGCTAGTAGAATCTGCCTACAGGGGATCCAGTGTGTTCTGCTGGAGTAGGACATGGGGGTCAAATAGTATAAGAAATAGTTTTCTGCCCCTCCTGGAAATTCTACTTGTATATCTTCTCTCCTTGAAAAAGGGCACTTAAAGAATTCCATAGATCCGGAAGGGTAAAAATGCAAACCATCACTTAACCACTAACCCAGACTCTGTCAGTACTACACACTCATAGCCACTTTCCTACTGTACCCAAATACTATCTCCCATCCTTTTTAATACATTTCTCCAAGTAGCTACTATAAATCAGTTAACAAAGGCACAAAAGATGAAATGTATTTATATTACCTGCCATAGAGTTCAGAAATTGTCGAGATGGGAAAGGGAAGAGCAGGCAGAAATTAAATCCAATAGCAGTGGATGGTGGTCTGTGCCTCTTGAGTAGGACAGTTTTGTCTTGACCCAAGATAGTACTGCTCTGTGGACCCAGAACCAGCATCTCCTCCCATAGGGTTTGCAATCTTCAAACGCCAAGGCTTTTTACCTCTCTCGGTTTTTAAGACAATAAGTTATCAATTCTCAGGCAATGGCAGGTTCCAACATTAATATTACTTTTTCAGGAAACTTCTATGATTTTTTTTTTTTCAACATCCAATTCTGTTGTCTAAATATCTTCAGGGAAAATCTGAGGGTAAAGCCCTTGAATCTGAATACAAGTAGCCTTGATGCTTCTCCCCAAACTCCTATTGATGTCAGAATGAACATCAGTAGGCTCCAGAGCATGTCTAAATGAAATTTCAACAGAATTCTAAATATCATGTTCCAAAAATGATATTATCACCCACTGGCTCATTCCTGATTTTCATCTAGCAGTTTGCAACTCTAAAAGGTACCACTCTGCTCCAGTCACCTGGATTTGAAATCTGTCATTTTCTGCTTCTCATTGGTTCTCACCAGTCATACTAATTTTGTCTATTCTGCTTGCATTCTTTTTAAAATTGTGAATGAATGTTTCAGGTATATGAAAAAGGTCAAAGGTGAGCATAACAGATACCCATGTACCCACTGTTATGTCAACCCAAATGTTTGCTTTTTGCCATAATTCATGTTTTTAACAAAGTATTGTAATACCACTCCATTAATGCTTCAAGAAATAGCATAGGGTAGTGGTCAGCAACTTAGAGAGGACCTAAGCAACTTAATGAGACCCTATCTCAAAATTTAAAAATAAGGACTAGGGGTGTTGCTCAGTAGTTAAATACCCTGGGGTTTAATCCCCAGTATAAAAAAATTAAAATTTCATCTTTTAGTAATAGGCACAATTTTATCTTTGTACGATATAAATTGTTTACTTTCTTTTTTTCTTTTTTCTTTTTTTTCTTTCTTTTTTTTTTTGAGGGTTAGGGGAGAAATTCTGGAGCTCCTTTTAAAAGCTAGAGTTGTTCACTAATAAATTTCCAGTCAATCCTAGAAGAATATCATTTAAAAGCCAAAGGTTGAATATTTTCTCTTATATGTGAAAGCTAACCCACAATAAGTGGGGGGTGGTAGAAGAATAGAAATTCAGTAGATTAGACAAAGGGGAATGGAGGGAGAGAAGAGAGATATGAAAAGGAAAGACAGTTGAGTGAATCAGACATAATTTTCCTGTGTACATATATGAAGATATCACAGTGGAATCCCCCCATCAAGAATAGGGTCCTAACTAGAATAAATATATTCCATGCTTGTATAATTATATCAAAATGAATTCTACTGTCATTTGTAACTAAAAGAACCAATAAATTTTTTAAAAAGAAAAAAAATATGGGGAGTGAGCACAACTGAAGAGAAAGTGAGAGAGGAATACACCAGCTGAATTCCTTTAAGGAAGGAGGCAGGTGCCAAGGGTTGGAGTAGGAAAGAAGAAGAAGTCACAGCTCTCAGGGCCACCTTTGTAACCCCCTGTGCTAATCCTAGAAGCACGAGTAGAGTGGTATTACTTTGTTACAGGTTACTGGGGAAAATATGTGAGATTGGACTTACATATAATTGATGCTTTGCACCATGTAAAGGCCAGCAAATGCCACAGCATCTGCTCAAATGTGAATTTTTGCAATGGAACAGAGGAGTAATGATAGAAGAGAGTCATGACAACTCACTACAGCATAGACAAGAAGACTCAAAAAATCATAGAAGAACAGTCAGAACCATAATCAAATTACAAGTGGTCATTTTAATTCAGTAATGTGTTATCGTGCATCCCATTTAATGTTATTATTTGATTCTTTCTGGTTTGTGGTTTTTCAGTGAATTTAATGTTTTTAAATATATTTAGTTTTGCATTTAGTTGTTTCTATACATTAATATTTAACAAAAAGAATAATGGGGGAGTACAGTATCCATGAGGATTTTTTTACCCTTTCAATTCCTGTTCATGTGTCACTCAACTTTGAGACACACTGATGTAGACATGAGGACAGAGATGCTCCTGAGGTCCCCTATTAACAAACAGAGTATCAGGTTTGTTCCCTAGGTTTTATGGTCCAAAGCCCCAGTGTTAACCTGGACTAGTCTTGTGTCCTCTGTGTGTATCTATTAAACACATTAAATAGGCAAGTGACATTCATGATTCCTAGGATCCTATTTTTCTCCCATTTCTCACCTCTAGAGACATCCTAACTGCTCCATATATCTAGTCCATCACCACAGATGACCAGACTTTGAAATGATATCCTTGTGTTCAAAAGCAGAACTTCAATCTCAAAGAAACACCAAGGTATGGGCAGAAGATTTTTGTTTGGGGTTTTGTGTTTGTTTTTTGTTTTTTGGTTTTTTTTTCTTCTTGTTTTTTTTTTTTTTTGTTTTGTTTTGTTTTGTTTTTGTTTTTGTTTTTGTTTTTGTTTTTGTTTCGTGGCACTGGAGATTGAACTCTACCACTGAGCTATATCCCCAGCCCTCTTTTTAAGTTTTGAAACATAGTTCACAAGTTGTCCTTGAACTTGCAATCCTCCTGTCTCAGCTTCCCATCCAGAGTAGCTGAAATTACAGGCTGTACCTCCACACCCTCGGGGGGCAGAAGTTACCTCTCTCTGCATTGGCACACTAAAAAACCATATAACTCCTCCATAGAGAAAGGAACAAAATATGTGGCAGAAATTGCAGCAATCTTCCCTTCCCTGAAGCCTGCCATCTGGTGCTAGATACAAAGATGATTCATATGCATTTATTCATTTTATAAAGTTATTAATCAGAAAGTTATTAATTAGGCCATGTTTAGGCACTGGAACCACAATGGTGACCATGACAGACAATTCCATAGGTCAATTTCATAAGGAGATAATTGCTGGGGAAGAACAGAGGCAAAAGTCGGGGGGGGGGGGGTGATACATCAGAGTAGGCGATCAAGAAAGTGCCTCTGAACAGAGGACATTCTGCTACATGATAAGGAGACATTAGTACAAATTTTGGAAACAGCATATCACCTAGAGGAAATAACAAATGCAAAAATACATTATTGACAAACCAATGGAAAATTTAAAATACCCTAAGATACTGTTTTGCACAAGCCTAAATAGAATAACAACCTAGTAATAACAACCTACAAAAAAAGGATAATTTCCTAGAAATCAAGATATAGAAAGTCTAAACAGACTAATATCCATAGAACAAATGAAAATTTCACTAAAGAACTTCCCCATAAACAAAAAAAAAACCAAAAAACAAAATAAAAATTAATATCAACAAGTCCCAGATAGTTCCACAAGGAAAATTCTATGAAATCTTTAGATCAGATAATTCTAGAGATACTTAGAATCCTAGACAGTTTAGAAAAAATAAGAAAGTCTTCAAATATTAATATAGTATTTGTACTATACTGATACTAATTTATACTACATTGAATATAATATTGATACTAATGCCTGACAAATATTATAAACACACACCAAAAAAACGATGACACAGAACAATATTGTTTATGAATATTGTGGAAATCTAAAATTTCTAAAATTTTGGAGGGCATTCAACATTATTTTGAAGAATGAGATTTATTTCAGGAAAGCAAGGATGCATTAGAAGATTTGTTACATAAAATGTCATATGGATAAGAGTAAGGAGGAAAATTATAAAATCCATAAACTTCAAGAAGATAATGTAACACAAAACAATATCCAGTCATGTTAATACTCAATAAAGAAAGAATTGGGATAGTCCCTTAACATGATAAATATATATGCCTCTGCCAAAAGTTACAATGGGAGAATACTAGAACAAGACCAGAATGCTCTGTACTTCCACGATTCTTCAATACTGTCTTGGAGATCTTGGAAAATATGATAAGATAAGATACAGCAATTAAAGCACAAAAAAGAATCAGAAAGGGAGATTCTGAATAGAGATTCACCTGTCTCTATTTTCAAATGATATTGTTATATTTAGAGATCCTACAATAACCAGTGGAACACTCCTAACAAACTATATGAAAACTAAAAAAGGTCAGAGGATGTACAATTGTCACATAATAAATCAATAGCTTTCACATTTACCAACAATAACCCGCTGGAAAATATAATAAAGAAGAAGAAAAATAATAACTACTACAAAAGCAAGGCATAAAACTTAAGAAGAAATGTGCAAAACTCATATGAAGAAAACTAGAAAACACTACTGAAAGACACAAAAAGGGACTTAAATAAAAGGTCCTAGCATGTTCTTGTATGGAAGAACTCAACACCATGTAGATATTGATTCTCAGAGATTCTATTCATAAAATTAATGAAGACCAATAAAATACTTTCAAATTTATTTAGAAGTCTTAATAAGTTGTTTATAGTTCATATAGAAAAATAAGCCTGAATATCCAATAATAGCTAAAAAAAAGAGCAATTAAGTAGAGATAACTCCAACAAATCATAATATATATTGTGAGTATATTTTAAATTGTGGCATTATAACATTTAAAAGACTGACAAATAGAACATAATACCTAGAATAGATAATCAGGATAGGAGGGAATATCTAGAAACAGACCCAAATGCATTGAAATGTAGTATTTAATAAACACAGAATCTCAAATTAGGGAAAAAAGTATCAACTTCTTAAGTTAGCATTAGAACAAGTAGAGAGTCATTTAGAAAAATATGAAATGGCGTCTGATTCCACTCACCAAGAGAAATTCTGCATGAAATAGATTTCTAAATGCAAATTACAAAAACACATAAGCACTAGAATAAAGTATGGGTCAATTCCTTTCTAACTTAAAACGCAGATAAAATGTTCTTTACTTTTATTTAAAATTCAGGCACAATAAAATAAAAATTAACTCACATCTAATAAAAATTTGAATTTTACATAGAAAAATATGCAATAAGCAAAGTCAAAAGACAAATGGCATATTGAAAAAAAATTAATTAAATTCCTAACAAAGATCCAATATATCAAAAGCATAGAAAGCATCTACAAATTAAGAAAAATAAAAGCCCACATTCTACTGGAAAATGGAGAAGAAACACGAACATAGATGAAAGGGAAAAAAAATTAAACATGTCATTTAAATCTTAGTAAGAGAAATCCAAGTTGATAACATTGAGATACAATGTTTTATCTTCCAGGGTAGACTTCAAAATCACAACAGTGTACTCTGTTAACATGGCTCTAGGAGGACAGAAGTTCTCATCCAATACTGAAGGAAATATGAAATGATACAAACCCTATGGAAAGAAGTCTGACAATTTTCAGTTACTTCTGTATTTTACACAGCAATTATATCTAGGACTCTATCTCAAAGATACCTTGGAAATGTATCTGTATATATATATATATGTATATGTATATATATGTATATACATATATATATATGATTTATTACATCAAAAGTAAGGACCAATACAAATATTTAATAATATAGGGCTGGCTAATACACTCTAGCATATGTTCAAACTGTGGTATTAGAACACTATAAAAAAGAGTAATAGAAGTGTCTATATAGTCATACATGGCATAGCAACATTTCATTCAACAACAGTCTGCATATACATGGTTGTCCCATGAGAGTATACTAGAGCTGACAAATTCCTATCACCTAGTGATGTCATGGCTATTGCAATATCTCAACCCGACCCATTTCTCATGTGTTGGTGGCAATGCTCATGTGAACAAATCTACTGTGCCTGTTGAAAAACAGCATAGCATGTACAGTTACATCAAGTATATAATAGCTGAAGATGATAATAAATAACTGTTCCTGATCTATTCATGTACTATATTTTTCATCATTAAAGTGTATGCCTACTCATCCCAAAAAAAAGTTTACTGCAAACAGTGTGCCACATTACCTGCAGCAGTCTCACATCTCATGTTCATCCTGTCTCAAAATTGCATCATTTTCTCTTGTGCTTTATTTGACCTTGTGTTTTTTTGTTCTTCATGGTCCTGAGTATAATAGGAATAGGTATATAGTAGGAATAGGTATATATCCAGGTTTGTTTAAGCACACTCTATGATGTTTGTACAAGGACAAAATTACCTAACAATTGAGTATTTATCAGAACATATCCCTGTCATTAAATAATGAATGACTTACTGAAATAGAAAAATCTCTAGATATATATTTAAGTAGAATAAGGAAAGTGCAAGGGGGTATGTATACTATGGTACCTGATGAATAAGAAACAAAATAAATATTACTTTTATTTTCAAAAAGAAACAAATGGAAAACTTAACCACAAACTAACTTGAAAATAGCTTCCTGTAAACCAAGAGGAAAATAAAGATGGAGGAAACAGGAGTAGAAACTATAATTCTAAGTGGATTGTTTCAATTTTTTTATTTTTAAACTATATATTTGTTTAATACAATTAAGTCAAATGTGAAAAAATATAATCCTTAAAAACTGAAAACTGAAACAAATGAAACCAAATATATATCACATGAGAAGAATTTTTTTCACATGCCTTCAAAACACGGTATTTTTTTACACATCACTAGGAAGATATTAACCCAAGGACAAAACAGCCACAAACATTTTTTGAACTGCATCCAGTAGTCATAATAGTATCAGTAATACTGATAGTGATATTTTAAAATATATTTATGTATATCCCATGTACCATAAAATAAGTAAATATGTTAATGTTGTGAGTGAGGAATCAAGATTTCCAGTGTAAAAGAAAATTGATACAAGTTTAAATATTAAAAAACTAAGTAAAAATCCTGCAACTTTAGTTGAATTTGAAATGTCAGTGGGTTCCATTTTCTTCTAAAAAATGCATGTTTCCCAGTTCTCTCCTCTGAAAAAGTCACAAAGCAATAACTGAGTAGCACTAAACACCTCCTATGTGCAAATAGTAGTCTCTACATACCATTCCCACTGTGGAGAAGTGACTGACTCCAGGGATGATACAGGAGTCATGAAAAAACTGAGCCTGGAAATGCATTGTTTAATCAATTAGCAAGGAAGTTTTCAGAGCCTATTAAGAGGTCTTGTGAAAAAGACATGAGCAAACTCACCAACCTAAGATAGCACTAAAAAATGATGAAAATGAATAGAGATATCAAATAAACCACAAACTTATAAGATACTTAAAGATGAAAGAAAACCATTGCTCGCATTTGGAGACTGCTGGGATATCAACTCATTACTCTGAAAATTGATAGATAAGGGCAAGAAAGGAGAGAATTTTTTATACTGCACTTAAGTACAAAGTATATTTCATGTTGAGCCAATAGTTCATGAGAAAACGTTTTTGTTTATAGAATTCCAACAATAAATAAAGGAAATGATAAAGTTAGAAAGTTACTATTTTGTAATCACTGCCATTATTCTATGCTGCTAAAATCAATGATGAAAAGTTCACAAGGATATTTATAATACATGGACCAAAGTACAACTCCTGAATGCCATGTAAATCTTAGCAGAAGCAGAACAATCAGACATTGTATAACTCTAGTTTCATGAAATAGAAAATAAACTACACTACCAACAAAACATTCTTGATGAAAGAAACAAAATTAACATGAATTTAATACAAAAAATTGAATATAGCTAATATTTGCTAGAAACAACAAGGATGGAGGAAGAAGTTAAAATACACATGAGCAAGCAATTGGCCAGAACATGGGGAAATCTATAAAAACAAAATGGAGTAGCATGACAACTGTGTCGTATTAAGGTCACTATAAGAGATAAATAAACCTAATGTTAGAACTCATTTGGGCTCTAATTTTAAAATTCAGTGTAAAAAGGCATTTTTTAAAGACAATCAGAGAATTTTGACCATGGGCCATATATTAGATTAAATTTAAAAATTGTTTTCTGATTTGTAAAATGTGAAAGTGACCTTTTAATTAAGTAAAAGAAAAAAAAATAGTCATTATCTGTTAAAAGAATAGACTATTTACTGGGAAAATATTCCAGCTCAACCTCTTCCAACCCCAGTAAATGCTAAAGAGAAAGATAAAATAAAATCAGCAAATTGTTGATGATTTCTGAAGCTGGATGATGATCTAAATGGGTTGTCACCATATTATTCTCTCTGTTTGTTTGGAAAATTCTCATATTTTCCAAAATAAGAGGAATTTTTTCCCTCAAAATATTCAATATTCAGTAGCCTGAAATCATAGTGGAATCCTCAAGAGGCTCACACCATGGTGAAAGTAAAAAAAGAATAACACCTAAGAGAGAAGATCATCAGTTCTTCTGGTAGACTTCATATGCCCATCAGGAAGAAAAATATTATTTCCTACAGAAGCCATTAAATTAATGCTAAAATGTGATTATTGAGGTGTTATTTGCTTAATCTAAATAAAAATTATTCCCTAGAAGATTGGAAGATGTCCCTTTAAGGGAGTCTATAAAGCACTCTTTCATAAAAGCATTTTCTATAATAAAAAATAGTTACCTATTTAAATATAAAATGAACCACCCACAGGGGAAAAAAATTCAGTTGCTACTTTTTTCAATACCTTTCTAAACATGAACACAACCATCCTCTGCCTTAATTTAAAACTGGACATAACAAATTTTTTCGGTTCATCATGATTCTCTTCTGGCTTTGCTCTATGTAAACAGAGGTGGACTGTGCACTGTTGTCTCTACCCCTATTTGCTACAGCGTTTATAATACTTGCATGACAAAGTAGAAAAGAAAAAGGGCCAAATCAGTTCAACTGCAACTGACTACAAACATGCACATCATATTTGTCCTGATTCTGTCATCTTATAAATATATATGATAGGTATCTATAGTCTTACCCACAATCCATAAAAGATCTATTCCAAAAATTGCTTAATGTTTATTCTCTATAAAATTTTAGTTAAAGCTGCATCCCAGCTGATGTATTTTGGCTCTTCATGATATGTAAATTAGCTTCAGGATTTACTATGGTCTTTAACAGTGATAGAGAACACTCACAGGTAACCAATGATAAATAAGATCAGTTGCCACTCTGGAAAGCAGTATGGAAATTCCTCAGAAAACCTGGAATGGAACCACAATTTGACCCAGTTATCCCACTCCTTGGTATATACCCAAAGGATTTTAAATCAGCATACTATATTGATGCAATCATATCAATCTTTATAGCAGTGCACTTCACAATAGCCAAACTATGGAAACAACCTAGGTGTCCTTCAACAGATGAATGAATAAAGAAAATGTAGTATATATGCACAAGGGAATATTACTCAGTCATAAAGAAAAAGGAAATTGTGGCATTTGCCGGTAAACAAATGGATGGAACTGGAGAATATCATGCTAAGTGAAATGAGCTAATCCCCCCCCAAAACAAAGGCCAAATGTTTTATCTGATAAGCAGATGCTAACTCATAATAAGGGAGGGAAAGGAAAGAATAGAAGTACTTTGGATTAGACAAAGGAGAATGAAGGGAAGGGAAGGTGAATGGGAATAGGAAAGATAGTAGAATGAATCCAACATTACTTTCCTATGTTAATACATGAATATACAACCAATATAATTCCACATCATGTACAACCAGAAGAACAGGAAGTGTTTTCATTTGATAACCTTCAGGGGATTGTACTTAGAATACCAGTTAGAATGTAGCTTCCAGCTACTCTAACAATGAAATGTTACAATGAAAAAGGAGATGGAAGTTTATTTTCCCTTCAATTAATTATCTGAGATGAAGCAGTCCAGTGATGATTTGAAAATTCCAAATTAGGTGCCATCTCCAATACTCTGAGCTACTGTAGCAATGTGGGTCACTCTGTATAGTAACTGCCTACTTACTTGTCTACTTTGTCCACTGGTCTCTAAGTTCCTTGAAGGAAAAAGTTAGCTGTGCCTTCATCCTTGTTTTATTGTTAGGACTTAGCATAATGCCAGTCACAAAGTACACAGGTGCTTAATACTTGCTGAAGGAATGCATGCAGTCTGTAATATAAATTGTAATTCCTTTCCATTATCATAATTGCAAGATCTTTTCTAAAATATTTTTCCTAGGGTAAAACTAACTCCAGTTATTTTGAAGAGAAATGAAGTTTGGTATGTAGATATTAGGACTTGTATATATTACATATAGGTAGGGTTGGTCACAAATGAAAAGTGAAGTCATGTGGCAGCTTCAACAGCTGGTGTGTGATTTCTAAGTCCACTTCCCCCAATCATAGAAGCACAAGTCCACTTCCCCTAATGACAGAAGCCTGTTTTAGGTAGGAGCTTCTATCAGGCAGTGTCCCTGAGATATGAGGAAGATTCTCCAGATGACCCCAATGGACATTCATGGATCAAGAAATAAATCTCTGATGTTGCAACACATTTAATCTGTCTTGATTGACATACTTTGTAATATCTGCTTTCTCCGTGTCTTTATTCTTGCTATTAGAACTTGCCTCCCTCTCCAGAAGTAGAAAATACCAAATATTCTCTTTCCAAGTCTCCTTAGCAGCTAATAGTAGCCATGCAGCACAGATCAGGACAACGAAATAGAAGGTAAATTCTACTTGTACTCCAACTAAATATTTTCCATCTTCCAAAAAGAGATTCTGAAAAGAAACTTCCTCTCCCCTTTCCTTCTGTATGCAATTATATAAAACCGTATTTTAACTGAGAAAATAAACCAAAGAATTAAGGTCAACATGTTAAAAAAAAAAAAAAAGTTATCAATGACATAATTGAGTGGCTATCCCAAACCTGAATCTGCCACCTCAACACTGATTATTATGTGAGATTATATGTATCTTTAGTGGTCTTTAGTGGTCGAACTGCTGTTGATTAGGAATATTTTGTTAATTCCAGTTCAATGTATCCTAATTAAGTCCATGGTGCTTTAGTCAGCTTTTTCTTCGCTATGACTAAAAGGACCCCACCAGAACAATTATAGAGGAGGAAAATTTTATTTGGAGGCTTACAGTTTCATAGACAGCCAGGTCAAGGTGAGGTTGAACATCATAGTGGAAGAGTATGGCAGAGGGAAGTAATTCACATGGTGATCAGGAAGCAGAGAGAGAGAGACAGCAAGTCTCCACTCTCCAAATACAAAATATATACCCTATAGCCACTCCCTCAGTGAGCCACTTCCTCTAACCACACCCCACTGCCTCCAGTTACCACTCAGTTAATCCCATCAGGGATTAATTCATTGATTATGAATTCTCCTCCAAACCTTCTTGCATGGTCTCACATGTGAGCTTTTGGGGGACACCTCACATTCAAACCATAACATGGGCATATGTGAACTTCTGTCTCAGGCATCTTATCAGTCCAAAATATCAAGAGCCAGTCACATTGAATAGCTAGGAACCAAAAACATTATTTGTAATTACTGAAAACATGAGGAGACCATCTAGTGATGAAATTATTTGCCTGAAGTTATAATCCATGTGCTAATATCAGAAAAGGATAGTGAGCTTGCTCACACTGGAAAGGAAGCAAAAGAGAGTAGATTGGAAAAAGATATGCACAAGTAAATTTGTTATTTGTATCTTTGTTCAAGATCAGCTCATAAAACAATTTTATAATTAGCTACCTGCCTAGGAAACTCTCAGTTGCCCAAGTAAGTACACAAAATGCCAACACCATGTGTTTTACCAGCAGTAGATCTTCATAGGTTGGGAAGAAACTGATGAAGAAGTAACTTCATTTTGTTTGAATGGTTCTTTACAGAAGTTGTTTCACTCTTCAACCTGATTCACATTTAATCTACTACCTTTATCTCTCTCTTTTTAAAAACAAAAGAACAAGTGTTAATTTGTCTACATTACTTTTTATTAGAAAATGCTTTTTCAAGTATAATTCTTAATTTATTATTAAATATTCTATTGAATATTAACAGTTTTATAGAATACTCCTCGAACTCCTCAAAAGAATACAGACTTGGAACAGGAATCATTCATTGCTTTTTGAAGAAATCACAGTATCAGTTAAGCCAGAATAGGCAGAGTACAACAAATAAAGCACAGACACTTGGACATGAGAAGCAAAATCTTCTCCAAAACAGTTCTCCCACCAACCCAACCCACCATTTCCACATCGTCTGCCATTTTCAGGAGTTTCTTTCACATGGTTATGCTCCCAAAGAGCCATTCCTAGTAGCAATCGCAGACACAGACTGTATCCGCTTTTAAATTTTAGATTAGATCAGATACTTAATGGGGTTCTTTCATACTCAGGCAAATAACTATGGTTCATGCTCAGGTGTATCTTTTATGCACTGCAAAAAATAGAACTACATGGAATGGAAGAAGTGATAGCTAGTGAGATAATAGGTTTCCATGGACTATCTGGGAGCAAGAGCACTGGTCAAAAGAGGGGTGTAGAAGGATCACAGGTGATAAAAAGGCCACCTTATACAGTTGCAAGTGAGCAAGAGAGAATCAGACAAACTTTTTGAGGAAATATTCAAGGGAAGGAGTGGAGATGTTGAAAAATAATTCATGCATTCTTCTGAGTAATGAGAAATACTTTAAAAACCAATATCGTAAGTTCTAATATAATTATTATTTGGATGATACTTCCAGAATCATCTCTTCTTTTGGCCCCAGAACTTTTATACTAAATACGGTATTGTCTTTAAGACAAATGATCACAGGTCTTGGAAATTATTAGCTAATTCTTTAGTTGACCTTCACAGAAAACCCTCTAGAGTACTGATTCTGGAAAAGTGTTTCAGGTTCATTCTAATTCAAAGTATCATGTTTAAGTTGTTCAGCTATATGTAAATGAATGTCATATTATCATTATTAATATTGTTATTATTTTTAAATCTTGAAGCTTGTTTTCGAAGTAAAAGTTGATTTTATCCTAAAGTGCTAAAGCTTCTGCACACATATAAAAAATTTTGACTTGGGGTTTGGAAGTTTACTTTGCAGTCTGGGCACTCCTAGTTAACTTACATAATTTTAAATGCAATTAGTACTTTCAGGCAATTGATGTTAGACTGTCATTTTTCATTCTTTGGGACATCCAGCTGGGTATTTCACAATGCCCTCAAATAACTTTAAAAATAATATTTACCAAATTGTCTGCAGTCTCTATTCTCCCCAATTAGAATGTCCAACACAGAAGTTATACAATATTAACTTTAAGGTTTCTGATTTTTAAATGTCTCTCCAGAATTTATATATCAAATTGAAATTTTTCTCATTCAAAATAGTCATCTTTTGACACTTACACATTTGTCTCAAATATGATCTCACTAATTGTCAAGGCCCAAACACTAGTACAATGCTGAATATGTAAATCTTAATAAATAGTCTATGCCTGAACAGGTCCATAGTGAGTGTGTGAGCATGCAAGCGAGCAATTGATAAAAGAATTGATAAGTGAATTTAGAACCTAATGTTCAAGGATTGCCTTCCAGTCAGTAAAACATCCACTTTAAACTATACTAATGGCAAAGTTTTGTGGTTTGAGGTGAATTTGATCAGCAAAAACAGTCAAGAATCATTTAGATTAAGTCTTGGGAATAAGAGACACAATCCAATGGGATAAGGACACTTAAGGAAATACAAGGCATGATCAAAATATTGCAAGTCTGACTTTCTCACAGTTGGGCTCTGAAGGCAATTCAGAAATGCTTTGACCATCAAAAACAGCTCTGAACTAGGCATAGGACTCCAGGGTGGCTGCTTTGATGGGCAATACTCATTTGGGTATAAAATGTAAAATTGGCATGCTAATTTTCTGTTTCTCTAATCAAGCTCATACATTTATGGTAAGATTACATAATATTTTTAAATGCAATTGGAGGAAAGGTCTTATAATCTTATTCTAATCTTAAATTTTAAAAAGCTCATTTTTTTCACCTGTAAAAGGAAGACTTAATATAGAGGACTTTTGCAAAGTCTTCCAGTGTTGACATTCAATAATTCTATAAAGAAATAGGTTAGATATTGTTCGCACATCTTTGAATACTCTCGCTAACATTTCAGAAGCTTCATATTAAAGGGAACTGTCCCTTAAACAACCACAAGGCCTCAAGGGAAATCATGCTTGCTTTAAGTTGTGAACTACAAGGTGCATGGCTGCTGTAGTAAGATGAATGGGACTCCTCTCTTTCCCTCCCTAGCCCCCCATACACACAGACACAAACACACACACACACACACACACACACACACACACATACACACACGTGCACCTCTGTCCCATTAGCAGTAAACTGTCCCCAAACAGGGACGATTATAGAAGTCCAAGTGGTAGTTCACATTCATGTGCAATCAATACATATACAAGGTAAAGCTAGTCTTTAAAATATCTGAAAACTTTTCACTAAGTAGTTACAACTTCAAAAATGGAGGAAGTGCCTTCAAATGGAAGTATGACCACAGGTTTCAGAATCTCCATCTTGCGATTATGTCCAAAATATCTTATTCTGTAAATTCCTGGCTGGGCTGTGTCTGGAATATGCCATTCTATGGTTGCATTGCTCCGACCCAGCAATCCTTTGTGCCAATAAAACCTGTTGGTAGAAAATAAGCAAAACACAATTTTATTTTATTTATATGTCATGGTTTAGATATGAGGGGTCCCCCAGAAACTCATTTGTGAGACCATGCAAAAAAGTTTAGAGGTGAAGTGATTAGATTACGAGAGATATAACCTAATTGGTGGCTTAATCTACTGACTCGGGTTAACTAGGTGATAACTGTAGGCAGGTAGGGTGTGGCTGGAGGAATTATGTCTCTGGGGGATGTACGTTTTGAGTTTATATTTTGTCTCTGGTAAACAGAGCTCTCTCTGCTTCTTCTCTCTGCTTCCTGGATATTCTGAGCAGATTTCCTCCAAGTCCCTCTGCCATGTTGCTCTCCCTCACCTAGGGCCCCAAGCTATGCAGTTGGCCAGCCATGAACTTGACCTCTGAAGCTGTCAGTCAAAATAAACTTTTCCACTTCTAAGTTGTTCTTGTCAGGTCTTTTGGTCACAGTGACATAAAGCTAACTAAAATATTACACATGGCTATCAAAAATACCACAATATAATAAATCCTTATTTTCACTTAACCATGTGAACCAAATCAACCTGCAAATAATTACCTGATTTTTGACAAATTGTCAAAAACTTTATCTACTACATCGTCATCTTGTGGTGTGAGAGTTACAGACTTTAGATTAAAAATATTTTCTTATTTCAGACACATTGTCAAAATCTTAAAATTATCTATTCAGCTCAAAAATCTGGTATCAAAAGGCACTGAGATATTATTTCTCTGAAGGAATGCCATGAGCTTATTACCTCTCTTCTTGAATCTGTAAGAATTAAACATCAAGCTTCTTATGTTTCAATAGTTCAAATAAAGAATCACTGGTCATACACAAACAAGCACCACATGTTGAAAACAGAATTATTCTTTCCCCAATAGGAATGTTGAGCTCTACAGATACATCCCTGCTCCCTCAACCAAGATCCCTTTCAACCAATTTGCAAGAAGTTTAGTCAGTTTTTCAAGGTAATACCTATACTCATAGAAGGAACAAAACTGCCAAGATGTCTGTAAGAAAGGAAGCCATAACCTCATTAGCACCTAACCTTACAGAAGCTCACACCACACCATTTTGTAAAAAAGTAGAATCAAGATGAAGTCTAAAAAATCAATTCAATGTAGCCAGGAAAATCCTGGGGACTTTGATATCATGAATACCATGTGTGAAGTCAGTCTTCTTATTTGCCTTTTCTCCATTACTAACCAACTGTTTTCAAGGCTTAAAAGACAAAATATTCCATAGACATGCTCACCGAGTCTCCCAGGAGGCATCATTATACATTATCTGCCATGCTGCTGTAGTGTTCTCATATTTCTCTACGGTGAGGAAGGTCTGATGGGGCTGAAATGCAATTAATATAACTCATCAGGCACTGCACAGTCAGAAAAAGGATGCTTTCTGTACTAAGACCTTTAGATGACCACATGCCAACCTTGTATGAAAATGTATTTTAATTTCGCCCAAATTCTTAGGTATTCCGCTTAACCTATGCAATATCTTCATAACGTTAACTTATCCAGTCTATTAAAAACCATGACATTTTTAGAAATTTGAACGAAGTATAATTATGGATATCAAAGCAAATTTTGGAAGTTAGAGTTAAAAAGAAATTGGAAATAAAACTTGAGACTTTAAAAAGACATAAGTCAAGGCTTCTTGTGACAGTCTCTTGATCTATATTCTAAGGCTTTCTCTAGTTGCCTCATGATTTAGGAGGGAAAATGGAAAAGTTTCTTCATCTTTCCATCTCCAAGTGAATGAATTGTTAGTTACAGTACCTCCCTGAGTGAAAGAACTGAAAAGAATATATTAAACCTTCCTTGTCCTATGATGCTAAAGGCAGTTTTGTTATAATGGATTCCCATAAACCATATCATAAGCAGATTTTATTTCCCCATTGGAAGATAGCTATAACAGAGCAATTTGTTTCAGACCAAGAATTCAGCTTCAAGTAAAGCAGAGATTTGAATAATATGACAAGTTATTAAATGCAAAGGTCATAAATCTGCAATTTCCCTCGAAATCTTTTAGACTGTGACCTTTAAAGATAGGACTTGTGCTTAATTCACCTTTATCCATCATAGTCTTTACATCTATCATTTACCAGCACTCAAATAACCCTTTACTGAATATATCACTTACTTACACTGGGCCATGTAATTATTTAAAATTCTTCTCTAATTAGTCAACTGGTGGGTTATATTCAATAAAGAAGTTTTCATAACCATAGTGACTTGTAAAGAGAATGGTTTCTGTCTAGTTGAGGCAGAACGACATTGGGAAAACTTTAGATGGACTAGGAGATATGATGGATCCTAATTACTACATCTAGGACACAGATTGGAGAAACTGTAGAGGCCACCAGGCACTGGGGACAAAACATATGAAACATATGAAACATCCTTTCCCCACTTTCCTATCACAAACTCTTCCAGATGCATAATTAGTTACAACAAGTTAGTTAATCTTTCTAGGATTCAGTTTACTCATCTATACATTAAGGACAATTAAGCAATATATTAGACAGTAGTGAGGATTAAATGAGATTCACATGATGATGTATATAAAGTACTTAGAATAGCAGCTGCAAATAATAAACATGCATTAAATAGTAATATAATGATTATTAGTAATAAATGGTACTAGAAATTGTTTTACACAAAGTCCCTGAGCATTCTTAGAAATTAATTCTATTCTCATTTTAATTTTTACTCATTTAAGCATTTTGTTCTCCTGCTTCTTCGTGGCATAAATGATGATAATTCATCTCTACCCTAAGGATATCAGATGACAGATAAGCCTGTAGCTTTGATATAATATTCTGATATCTTCAGAAAATAATTTTATAAACATGTTGACATCCTTGTATAGCTTGATCTCTGAGTGCATATTAACTATCTAAGCAGAACATTTCCCCCAATCTTATACTTGACAATATCATATGGCCACAGTCGTTATCATAGCTATAAGGGCATTTTAAAGGGAAGTCGCATTTAGAAGAAAGGTATGTTAGATTATAAGTGACTATGGGCCATAGGCAGAATGGCTCATGGATAGAGCGGATACTGTCATGAGAAGATTTGACTTATGTCTTTAGCCACAGCAAAAGATATGACCTTGAAATCACTTTTATATGCCAATTTTCTTTTCCTCTACAAATTTCTTCATTGTTTGAATTTTTACAACCAGAATGTGTCCTATTTTACTTGTGTAGTTATAAGACTATCCTAAGGAAGTTATAGAAGAGTAAAATTACTTCATTTGATTACTAGATACATTGCATATGTGAATGATTTATCATATATGTCATGAAAACAAGAAAGTCTAAGATGCTATGTAATGAACAATTAATAGTAACTTCCTCTGAAAAGCAGATATGTGAGAAGAAGGGTACTTTCACTTTCTAATTTATATACTTCCACAGTGTTCATTTTTACATTGGACAAGCGTTTCTTATTCCATTTTGCAAGGTTAACAAATAAGCATTCTGTTACGACCCGTAGTCAAGGGAATGACCAATAAAAAGTGAAGTAAAGTACATGGGCCAGAACCCAAACCCACAGCAAAGGAGGTAGGAACAGGGCAACGATACTAAAGAAGGAAAGAGCCTACAAAGAAGGGACACAGTTCACTTGCTTGGCCCTTTGATTATTTTGCCAAATTACTGGAGTTCTAAATATGAGTACATAAATGAGATTGTGTTCAAACTAACATCATGTAAAAAGACAACATGGTCCTATATGAACTGTACCATATGTATCCTAAGTAGAGCTGATTAGACATCTCTCTGTGCTTTTTTTCCAGACTCCATTTAACATTAACTGCATCCACTGCATATTTTCCCACTTCACAAAATAAAATGCAAAACAGGTAGCACATTTTTTAAATATTGTGAACCTCTAAAAGAATATTCAAGTGAATAAAAAGGCAAAAAAAAAATGGATTTAAATTTGTAAAGACGACAATGCTTACCCAGTTTTCTGCTGAATTCTTTGGGTTAGCCCCTACAAAGATAATTTCAGCAACTTCTCCCTAGAAATAAAAATTTCATTTAATGAGCTCTAATAAAAGAATTTTTGCTGTACTCACATCCAAGTCATTAACTACTATCCATTCTGGATGCCTATGTAGATTCTTTTTTATTTAATTACATGATTACCTTTTAAGAAAATGAACAAGGGACAACAATGAACAATGAACAAGGGAACTTGGGATCAATGAATTTTCTTTTAGAAGATTCAGATATAGATGAAAATATAGATGAACTAGAGCTGTAGTTCATATCAATGACAACACATTCAAATGACTTCTTCAGCCCTTAAAATTTTCTCATGCTTCCCTCTCACACACACCCAGGAGATAGACTGAATCAAGTAAGAGGAGGTAAAACTCTCCATTCATGACTTATCTTATATTTATACAGGGTGGAGTCTCTGGGTATGCAATACTCTACCACCTGAAATAATTTAAAAACTGAACAATCCTCAAGTGTTAGAAAACAAAGAACATAAGCCCTATAATTGCTGCAACTTAATGCCTTCAGAGTTTACAAGACATGACACAAAAAGGCAGAATTCAAGTCAAGTCTGGAAGTGTACCTAAGTTGAAGATATGAAGGAGGGAATTCACAAAGACTGAATAAGTTCACCACATAGAGTACCAGAGAGCAGAGTACTATAGAGAGGAGGGTTCCAGAGAGGAGAGTACCATAGAAAGGAGAGCTAATGGGGTGGGAAAGGGGGAGAACTCAGAATTTGCAGAAGGCTTAGTTCATTTGTACATGCATGCAAGGGAGCTACCTGAAATCAGAAGACAGTCACCTGAAAGAATTAGATAGAACAATCTCCAAGTTCACATGGAGTTGTAAAAAGTTCTGTTCCCATCAACCAGACTGGAAAACCTCATAATTCAGAAGTTTTCCTCAGTGGGACAGGTTGTGGGTAGGGAGAAGGGATTTGCCCTAGACTTAAAATCTGCTCTGGCCCTGCCTAAAAAGTTTAGTGATAAGTAAAACCATAGGCAAAAGTAATAAAACTAAAATCTAATTCTTTGAAGACATACATTACTGAAATTGGGAAGAGATAGGAGGCATCATTATCATCAACTCTACAGAAATTAAAAGGATTACAAGGGAATATTATGAACACCAAATTTCACATTATACCAACAATTTAAGCAACATGTACAAAGTGGGAAAATTTCAAGACAAATGGAAACTGTTAGAAAGATACAGATTATTAAAAATAAAGTTAAATTCCCAGGAAGACCTATAATAGATTCAAAGGAAAAAACAGAATATTTAAATAGGCTTATAACAAGTAAAGAAATTAAATAAGTAATTAAAATTATTGCCATAAATAAAAGCCCAACTCCATAGACCTTTTTTTTTTTTTTTGGGGGGGGGGGTGGCACCCGGGATTGAACTCAGGGACATTCAACTACTGAGCCACATCCCCAGCCCTATTTTGTATTTTATTTAGAGACAGGGTCTCACTGAGTTGCTTAGCACCTCACTTTTGCTGAAGCTGGCTTTGAACTGGAGATCCTCCTGCCTCAACCTCCTGAGCTGCTGGGATTACAGGCATGTGCCACCACGCCCAGCATTCCATAGATTTTTGTAGAGAAATCTAATAAAATATTTACACAAGACATAATAATACAAATAATCCTTTGCATGCGTTTCCAGAAAATACAAGAAGATACACTATCCAATTTGTTCTTTGCAACTTCTACGGGCAAAGACCAAGCACAAAAGCAAACTACAAATATCCATAATGGACCAGGATATAAAACTCCTTAGCAAAATATCAGCAAATTAGAGTTAGCCACAAAAAACAGCATGATTACACCATGATGAAAAAGTATTTAATATCTGAAAATCAATTAGTGCAATATACCACTTTAATAGAATAAAAAACAAAACAAAAAACCACATGATTACCTCACTAGCATTTGCAAAATATCCAACACCTGCTACAAATAAAAATTTTTCCAACAAATGAGGCATCAAAGAGAACTATCTTAACCTGATTAAGGTTATCTACAAAAATCCTAAAGAAAGTGTCTTATTAAATGGGGGAAACACTGAATACTTTTATCCTAAGATCAGAAACAAGGCAAGGATGCCCATTCTCACAACTTCTATTCAAACTTACATTTGAAGGTTTTTAGACCATTCAACAAACAAAAAAAAGTGAAGACATCCAGAAAAAATACACAAAGCTATTGTTTTTGAAGATGACATGCTACTATATGTTGAAATTCCTAAGGATCCCATACCAAAAAACAAAACAAATAGAAAACCCCACCTATTGGAAATGACTTAGAAAGATACACAATCAACATAAAATGCAGAGGTACAGATCCTGCTTCATTTCCATATGCTCTCCTTGATTAAAAAGACATTCTTTCAGCTCCAGTGAATGGTTCTCTCACCATTCATTCAGGAAAAAAATAATAATTTATATTTTAGAAATTCAGTGTTACATAATAAGTATTTCCCATTCTCATTACTTTTACAGAGTCTCTGCAGAAAATAACTGTCAAAATTATCACTGTTAAAACTGCTCTATGGTATGATTAGAAGTAGGTTGTAATATTAAACAATAGCCTTCCCTTCACCTCCAAAACACATCTCTAAAATATTTTAAGACATCTCTGAGTCTTACCACTCTGTATTTAGGTTTCAGTGGCTGTAGGACATCCCCAAAATTTCTGCCTATCGGTGGTTTATCCTCAATATTAGGAATCAATGGGATTATCAGTTGTTTGAAAAATGGAGGTTCTGGACCGCTGCTCATGTTGGCTACTGTATCCTGAAACAGAGAGCATTTGTGTAAGGAATACACGATGTGGAATCAAAGATCCTTTCAGACATCCATCCCCAAAAATGCTTTCAGTAAAGAAAGTGTGCATACACACACACACACACACACACACACACACACAAAGAGCTAACAACCTTTAACAAAATGTGAGCCTAGATGTCCATAATTTATATTTTTGCCATTAGAAGAAAGTTTTGGTCAGAGGTCACTGTTTTATTCCCCTGGGAAGTGTAGTACAGGAATCAGAGACCAACCAAGCTTGGAAGCAAAGTACTCAAGTTTAGATTCTGGGGCAGCAATTTTTAAATTGTGTGACCTTAGGACAGGGGCCTAACTCTTGATAAGCCTTCATAACATGACACTGGAATTGGTCGTTGAATCTACAAAAAGTGTTGAAACTCTCCTAGAGTCAGTACCAATTTCTCCTCTGGATTCTTGTCTCTACCAATTAAGAAAAATAATAAATAGACTTTTAATTTAAAATTTAAGATCAGTTGACATCCTCATTGGTTTAATCTCTTTTGCACAAAATTTACCACCTTTAATATTATCCTCAGAATGTGAATCTCAAACTTAATAGCTCTTGGTATATATTTAATGTTCTTTAACCCTCACATTGTATATTTATCATTACAACAGCAATATGGGATAGGTATATATGACCATTCTCATTTTGAAAGTGGGAAAACAGACTTGGAGACAGATAGTTATTTTTTTTCAGGTAGTCATTTTTTCAAGATCATATAGCTAGTCTTAAATGTGTGACTGTAAGGAGGTCAAATCTTCACAAAATGGACCCGTTTTCTTCACTAAATAATTGCCATAATAATTGAAGAATCTATTTTTGTGAGAAAAAGCTAGAGATCTGTGGCTGTAACAAAAGTTACTCAGTGGTTCTCTCTAGTGATGGGTTATAGGTTTATTTTTTTTTTTTATAATTTGAATGCACAAGTAGTTTTAGCTTTTATAATAAAAAGTAGAAGTACAAGTAATTTTATACCCCAAAAAGTAACACATTAAACTGAGAAACTATGATAAAACAAAAATCAGGTATTTTTTTTTTTTAGGAGGGGGGGTGTACTCAGGAATGAACTCAGGCAGTCAACCACTGAGCCACATCACCAGCCCTATTTTGTATTTTATTTATAGACAGGGTCTCACTGAGTTGCTTAGCACCTCGCCATGGCTGAGGCTGGCTTTGAACTTGAGATCCTCCTATCTCAGCCTCCCAAGCAGCTGGGATTGCAGCTGTGTGCTACTGAAGACATGCAAAGTAAACACATCATGCAGAAATTTTCATACACAATGAAAATCAAATGGGAGAGGCATATGAAAGTACTAATATTCAACTGACTGTACCTACATGACAGCAATGTCATCTATTTCTATCTCACATATCCAAGGCCTTTTTTTTTAAAGGTCCTTATTGTCTGTGATACACCGCAATCATTTCACAACTTTTGTAGAGGCTTGTATGTTATTATATAAAGATTTATTTATCATTCAAATTCTTTACCCTACTTGTTGACTAATCTGGTACCACAGGTGCAGTTTCATACTTAAACTGTATCCCAAAAGGAAGATTTCCACAATTGAAGTTCCTTTAAATTAAGTAAACTTGTTCAGTTGTATATATTTCAGGTAGAAGCAGTTCCAAGGTAGTGTGCATCCCAAGGTGATACTGCATTTCATCAAATCTAAGTATCCACTCACAATAACAACCTATATTATATTTTTAATCACCAAGATAGTAAAAAATGCTAGTAATTATAATGGTAAGATTTCTCTGATTGGAAGATACATCCCAATTTTAGAGATGTTATAATGTGTAATGTGCCCTACTCAACTCTTGGAGTGAGTGTAGAGAATCTGGAAAGAATAACAGAACACTGGTCCAATGCCCAGTTATAATTATAGTAGGCCCAAAGCTTATCATCTTTGAGCCTTTTTGCTCATTTGAAAAATGGAAGAAAACATTCTTCTCATGATACTTGTGAGGATAAAAAAATAAAATATAAGAAAAAGTTGCCACCACTAAATGATATTAACTGAGTTTGAATTTTACTCTCAGTAAAATTTTGTTTCTTTTCTTAAGAGATACCACAAAGTTATGTTTCTTGTAGGGAACCCTGTAATTTTTTTTTTTAATATAAAGGTTGTCAAAGAAACTGAACATGTGAAGGTAAGGTTTTCTCTTGCCTCCCTCTGTACCACCTCTCCATGAGGCAAACATACACTCACACACACACACACGGGGTGGGGGTGGATTTAATTACCGTTGCAATGGCCTTGGCAAGGCTTCTAAAGAGCTGGATATAAGCAGACAGAGTATGTGGTCCATAAATTGTAGATGCTGCTTCATACCGCTGAGCCTGCAGGAGATGCAAGGAGAGATGTAGACAGTTCTGCACATTCAAATCAATCCATTCACAAAGGTATAGGATTTTAGGTTTGGACATCCCACATTACTCAAAAGTAATCATTTTCAATATTATTTAGGAAAAAAGAAGGTGGGTATTTCCATTTACCAGTGCAAGTGAATGGATCTCTCTTAAACTACTCATTAAAGACCATGAGTTCTCTTAGATTATGCCATTGATACTACCACTCTGCTCAATCTGAAAGAGGATCCCAGCTCTTGAACTTGTATCTGTGAAATGATTTTCCCAAGGACACATATTAGGAGAAAAAAATAAGAGGTCAAATCATCATAGTCACTCCTGGATCATTTAAGTGTTGATGGTCCTCTCTGGAGAAGGACTTTAAACCCATGGCAGAGCTAAGAATTAGAGTCAAAAGCCCCCTCTCTACCTGAGCACTAGGCGTTTGGCTGTTCCACAGGACCCTCAACATCATCAAATCTAAAAGTGCACTCAGTATTCCAGACCCACCAGCCTTCCTTGCAACATTCTGCATCCCAGTGAATGCCATCCTTCCAGATTCTCACACAGGATCCTCTGATAGTCAACTTATACTCTTCTTTCTCCTTCAGCCAACATCCTATAAGACTCCAAATCATGTCAATCTCCTTCTTCTAAAATTTCTTGAGTCCGTTAATTTTCCTGTGTATTTAATTCCTTTACAATTTTTCAAAATCCACATCGCTTACTAGATCTTAACTCCATCTTCATAATCAGCTGTGTCTCTACATATGGCCATCACATTTATTCTCCACACTGCTATCCTACATCCTTTCCAAATCACAGAATGGATCAGAGCATCCCTTTGCTTGAATCCCATTGAATTTCCCCAAAACCTTCCTTACTGAGTCAGAACTCTGTTGCACTGCACATACAATACTCTATCCACTAACCCCTACTCCCTGACCTTTAGCCTTGTCTCACCATCACCCTCATCATTCTTACCCCAAGGCACTAATTATGGTACACTAATATGCTGAGTCTGCCCCTCTGGACCTTTGCATGTTCACTCCCCACCATATAGAATACTTTCCTAATTTTGTTTGTCTAACCCTCACTTTTTCACAAGCACTCAGACAAGATGTTACATCTTCCTGAATATCTGCCAGTCTCTATCCTCAAATATGCACTCTAGACTGGTGCTCTTTCTCCTTGTTTTCATATCAACTGTGCATACCTTTCCCAGAAATGTGATCATCTGCTCTCTTTTTATAAGACCATTAGCTTCCAGTGATCTCAAAGGTAGAAACAGGTTCTTTTCACCGTTATACCCCAGAAAGTCACTAGTACAGCATCTATTACTAGTACTTTTCTGTTTAATTATTTAATGAGTTCATAGTAATCCTTGCAGGAGCACAGACCCTAGACCAGGAGACAAGCTAGGAGGGGTTGCCAACTTTGTGCCATAGACTCCTTTGGCAGAGTATTGGATCTATGGACCACTCTTAGAATGATGGTTTTAAGTAAATTAAATAAAATAACATGGGATTGACGAAGGAAATGAATTAGATTAAACTGCATTTTTATCAAACTATAATAACCAATTTTGCTATCCAGTGTGCTTTATTATGCTATTGAATAACAAGATCTAGTCATGGATCTAATAACTACTGTGGTTTACAATAGAAAAAAAGAATAAAAGATATTTCCAGATCTGCAATAATTTTACGCCATATTAAAATATCTATGTTTACTATTGATAACAAAGACCTGCTAATGCTATTATTGTTTATTATATACATTCTTAATAATGGTGAAAAAGAATGTAATTCCCAATTCATCTAGTTAAGAACCCATAATCAACAATGCTACAGTTTGGATCTGGACTAATCCCCCAGAGGTCCATGTGGTAAAGTATTGGTCTCCAGCAAGGTGCTCTTGGGAGGTGGTAGAAAGTTTCAGAGGCTGGGCCTAGTAGGAGGTCTCGCAGTTGTTGCAAGCATGTCCTGGAAGTGGATAGTAAGACACCAGCTCTTTCATCTCTCTTTTTTGCTTCCTAGCCATGAGGTGAATGATGGTTTTTTCCACCACACACTCTTGCCATTTCCCTCCAGCACCCCTGCCAAAGACATAAAAGCAGAGAGTCCGCCCAGTCACAGACTGAGACTCATAAACCTTTTCTCTTTAGATATTGATTATCTCAGGTATTTTTATAGTTATGGAAAGTCGAATGACACAAACAGGATTTTCTACAAGTCAGGGACCTTCGGCAAAGCTAACTGAGGGCTTCAGAGTAGATTCCACTTCTGGTATAACCATGTGGAATACCATAATAGAGCAGCAAGTGTATATTAGAAATCATTAGTTGTAGGACTCTAGACTGCTTTAATGTGTTTACTATCTCCTTGCTATGGTTTAGATCTTAAGGTCTCATAAATGTCCATATGTTAAGGACTTGGACCCCAGAATGGTGTTATTGGGAGGTGGCAGAACCTTTAACTGGGGTGCTAGTGGGAGTTTTTTGGATTATTGATGGCATGCTTTTGAAGGGGATTGTAGGACTCTAGTTTCTTCTTCCTCTTTACCTTTGACTTGCTATAAAGTGAGAAATTTTGCTCTGCCATGCATACTCTTCTGAAGTGCCACCTTGCTACAGACCCAAAATCAATGGGACCAAATGATCATGGATTAAAACCTTCAAAACAGTAAGTCAAAATAAACCTGAAAGAAAGAAAGAAAGAGAGAGAGAGAGAGAGAAAGAAAGAAAGGAAGAAAGAAAGAAAGAAAAAGAAAGAAAGAAAGAAAGAAAGAAAGAGAGAGAGAGAGAGAGGAAGAAAGAAAGGAAGAAAGGAAGAAAGAAAGAAAGAAAGAAAGAAAGAAAGAAAGAAAGAAAGAAAGAAAGAAAGAAAGAAAGAAAGAAAAGAAAATTATTTGGGCTGCTTTCTGGACTATTTATAAACCAAGAAGCAATATCAGAGACCAGTTTCCCTAAACCCTCTGGGACTTTGCTTCTTCATCTGCATTGTAGATGTAATAATATCTTACTTCAGGACATACTACCAAAGATTACTTAGATTACGTTTGCAAAGTACCTAACTAGCACATTCAATAAACAGCTGTTGTCAATGGGAGTTTTCCCAGGTTCTGCAAAGAATTACAGCACAAGATGCATTATGTATAGTTATTTTTAGGCTTATTACCAGTGCCCCGATAAAGTCATTTCTTCTAAAGAAGGAGTAAGTCAGTGAGATTAGAATTCTGACCTGAACTTGGAAATGATGAACCTGGAACTCCAAAATACAACCTCTCACTGATCATTCACTTATATTCCTCACCTAAAACAAAAGCATTCCTCAGAAACATGACTGCAGAGGTTTAGAAAGTGTGCATGTGACACAATAGTCTTGGCCAGGAAGTAATTCATTTAAGTGATGAGAACTTTTTACTTTACCTGATATTCTTCATAAGTTGTAATATAATGTGAATAAACATTGCATAGACCCGAAATAACAACAGTCATGTCCTTCATTCCATAAGATGCAAATTCCTAAGAGGAAAAAAGTATAGTCCAGTAAAATTATTCTTCATCTTAAAGTTATTATCCCAGACTAATGATTCCAGAATGGTGATTGTGGTGGTGACAAGGGTGGTGGTGCCTGTGTGGGTGCTGGTGTGGATGTGATTGAAGATGGTAATGGCATCAGTGGGTAAAGACTATTTTATACACAACTGAATGCATAAACACTGATGTGAATTTTTAGTGTAAGGTGTCTCTCCTGACAACATTCTTCCCAATGAGCAAAATTGCCAATGAATACAGAGGTATCAGAGTCCTTGATGAAAAGTTAGTGACGTAACTCTGAACTACAGTTGGCATGTCAATGGACTGTGATCTTAATGATCACATTTGCAAATGTAGAGTCTAGTTATTACTAAAATAAAGGGTTTTATAAAATCAATATCCTAAAAGATATAATGAGTGGATGGGATGGATAACTAACCTAAACAGTTATTTACAGTTCCAAGGAAGAATACATTTTTTCTACATCATTTTATGTGCCATTCACTATACTTCCCAAATATAAAGGAAATAAAAAATATAGATTAAAAAATAGGACACCCCAAATGTGATAAATTTTATTTAGACCTTTATAAAACCTTGAGATATTTAAGGCTAGCAGTGATTTACTATTTAATCTATATAACTATTATCAACTTTTAAATTATTTAAAAATAAATACAAATAAAATATTTTAACTGGATAATAATTCCCTTATATTTTTAAAATCTGATCCTTATACCACCCATATTCACCTCTAGCCATTAATTTCAAGTAGTATGAATTCTAGTCATCTTAGGAAAAAGTAAGTTAAAAGATATCAAATCACAGGAACAGGGAATTCTTTCCTCTTCACCAAATATGATGTGTAGAAATTTTATTTCATATTAAACTTACTGCTTGAACTGCCTCTCGAAGTCTTCGTCCAGACATGGTCCTGAAGTCAAGAAAACATAATTATGTAAATGTTCTTCTGTTAAGAATGTGTGTAAAATATGCAGAAAGACTTCTAGTAAAATTTTTTAAATCCCTGGTTTGGGTCATACAACAGTAATATATGTAGGAACTCGATGATGCTACAAAGCCAAATTTGAGGGTTTTTTCCCCCTGACTGACCTATCTTCAAAACAAATCCAAACTGACAACAGTTAATTTGACAGCAGGGGGTACAAAATCAGTGAATATCAACAACAAAAGGTCTCCATCATTTCCTACTCATCAAATCAACAAAATAATCAAAATGCATTCTATGTTAATAAGAGCAAAGGCAAGGAGAAAGTGTACTACTGCTCCTGCCTACAAAGAATTTGCCATTTCATTCAGACAGTGAATTCTGTACCTACCACAGACAAGACCCACTGCTAGGTGCTAATGATTCAGGAGTACAGTGTTTACAGCCCAGGGAGGAGAGAGGGTCAACAAGCAAATTAAAATGTGAGGTGACTCTAGAGAATAATAAAGCAGGGTAAGAATGAAAGGGTAGTCACTGTGGTGACGATGGTGGTGGTGGTGGTGGTGGTGTTAATGCTGAAGCTGATGTGACAGTGGTAGCAGTAATTGTGGATAAAGGCTATTTCATACAGATTGAGCAGGACTGGCATCCCTGTTAGAAATTTAAGCAAAGACTTGAAAGAATAAAGGATTTGGCAGGAGAGAATGAGTTTGAGGCAGAAGGAACCATAAGTTTAAAGACGCGAATCAACAGCATCCTTGGTGAGTCTAGGAAGTGTGTCTAAATAGTTCCCTGCCTATAGAACACCTTGCCAATGAAGACACAGTTGGTGAAGCAGAGGTGAGCAAGGGGGACATGGTAAGAAATTCCATCAGAGGGCCTACTAAGGAGCTTGCAGAATATTGTAAAGGTTTGATGATTTACCTGGAATGAAACAGGGAGCTATTTGAAGGTTCTGAACAGAGAAGGGATATGATTCATCTTTCAAGCAGAATAAATAGGGGGTTATTAAAATAGTCTGAGTGGGAGATAGTAGTAGCCCAGAGGGAAAATGATAGAAAGTGTTGGATAGAATGCACAGAATTTATTGAAGGATTGAAAGAGGCAAGAGAAAATTCAGAGATGGCTCCAAGATATAGGGCTTGAGCACCTGGGAATATGTGAAAACTGCCTCTTACTGAGATAGAAAAGATGATATAAGAAGTAGATATTTAAAAAAATTTTTTAAAGAAGTAGATATAAAACATTCTCACATGTTTTTAAAACCTACATTGATTGCTTCAAGTACTGTATTTTAATATTATCTCAAGGTTTTGTACTGACACAATAATGCATGAGGTCATTTCACACTGGAAACGATAAGTTCATAAATTTTTATGATTGCTACCACTAATAGGAAGATTTATTCTTCAGAGGACCCACTAAAAGAACATAGAAATATCTGTCACTGTTGCCAAACATAGTTGAGTATGAATACAAGAGATAAGCACAGAACTGTCTTCCCATAGGAATTAATTTCAACAAAAACACAAAATAAACACATTTCTAACTAAATAAAAAGAACTTACGTAAGCTCTCCAGGGATAGCAGTTATAGCCAAGGATCCAAGAGTAATAATCTGAACATCAACAATATCTGGATGCCAGGGATGAGGTTTTGATAGCTGAGAATCGAAAACAAGAAAACTGTGTTAGTATATTATTCTTTCTTTGGTCAAAAGATGGGTGGTCAGAGAATTTCCTTTAGCGAAGTGTTTCAATATTTCAAGTGAGTTTTGGATTTTTTATTCTATCATAGGATTATTTTGAATTTATGATGTAATACAAAATATATTACATGGGTATTTATGTTTTTGGTCATAACAAGAATCTCAAATGCTAATGTTACAGTAACCTGGGCTTAACAGTGAAGTTTTTGGTGGATGGGTCATTATGAAAGCATAGTGTGTCACAGATATCCTAGGGTTCCCCTAGAGTATTGTGAGTGACTATCATACACCATGAAGGAAGAATCCTGTTTTTGATAGTTTAATGTAATGATTTCTCTTCACTGTGATAGTGCTTTACAATTTCCAAGTCTTACATCTTATTTTCCAAGATTTCACCAAGAGGAGCTAACCACCTCCACATTCAGATTAGTGTGTAGTCTATCCCTCCATTTCTTCCTTTCCTCCCTTCTCTAAGAATTTTAATAACTTTAAAAATCTATTTTAAAGAATATCTCCACCTTGATAATCCAAGTTTCTATGAATACCAGAAGACTTTTCACATTTAGAATTTAAAAGTATATGTTCCAAAGGAGTGTTAAAAGATACTTGCTTTAGTTAATAGTCTTGCCTGAAGTGTGAAAGAACTGGGATAAGGACACATTTGTTTATATGACCTAGATGCTTTCCTCTACAGACAATTCTGTGAAGACTGGCTTCTCGGAGCCAACATATATGAACCCTGAATAAGATAAGAGTTAATCTTACTCTTCCTTTCCACTGTCTTGTTTCATTTATTTATCATAAAAATAATAAGGTAAATCAGTATATTTAATAATCATGATCCTAGGTCCTTAGACTTTAAGCATTCATATTTTAATATCAAAAATCTTATGTGGGAAATCTAAATTGTATTTCCTATGTCAGTAGATATCTACCATTCATTATCTGACTATTCATAATTTTAAAAATAGTGAAATACCAGTTTCACCATAATAATCAGTATTACCTCACCAGTGTGAAGAAGGACTGGCTTTGGTTTATGACATTCTTTGATTTCTTCCGATGGCTTGCCCAGGATCTGGTCCCTAATGGTGTCCCAAAATGGATCCCCTTCAGTTTTCCCTATAAGAAATTTTCTGATGAATATGATCCCTTAAATAAGCCCTCTGAAAAAAGGTCATTATTTAGACAGTTCTTCAAATATTTCAGGCAGTTTGAATAACAGAAAAGTCCTTCATACAATAATAGCCATTAGTAAGATCCTAAATTTAAACAGGAGAATAATAGAATATATTTTAAATATCCTCAAAATTTTGTGTCTATTAACCTTGCTCATTTATGTTGTAAATAAAAACAATTTGATATAATCAACGGTAGAGTAGTGAACTAAATCAACTATTTCCTACTTTAAAAAACAAAAAATACACCCCAACTCACAATACCAGTTGTCACACATGTGGTCTCTGAAAGAATCTCTCCTGAATCCCCATTCAAACATCTAACACACACACATACACACACAGACACACACACCATAAGAAGTTAAAAACAAAAATCAAGTCTAAAATACATTGTGTTGGAGGGAAAGTCTTATTAACTACAAAACCTATTAATTCCAACTGTATTCTCCTTCAAGAAAATAAACAACAATTTAAACAGATCAGTTTCAAGCATCAAAATAGAAGAAGCCATCAAAAGCCTACCAACCAAGAAAAGTCCAGGACCAGATGGATTCTCAGTCGAGTTTTATAAGACCCTTAAAGAAGAACTAATACCAATGCTCCTCAAAGTATTCCATGAAATAGAAAAGGAGGAACCCTTCCAAACTCATTCTATGAAGCTAGTATCACTCTAATACCAAAACCAGAAAAAGATGCATCAAGAAAAGAAAACTTTAGACCAATATCCCTGATGAACATGGATGCAAAAATCCTTAACAAAGTCCTGGCAAATTACATAGAAAAGCATATTAAAAAGATAGTGTACCATGATCAAGTGGGGTTTATCCCAGGATGCAAGGTTGGTTCAACATCCAGAAATCAATAAATGTAATTCACCACATCAACAGATTTAAAGTTAAGAATCATATGATTATTTTAATAGATGCTGAGAAAGCATTTGATAAAATATAGTATCCCTTCATGCTCAAAACACTAGAAAAATAGGGATAGTAGGAACATACTTCAACATTGTAAAGGCTATCTATGCTAAGCCCACAGTCAACATCATTATAAATGAAGAAAACTGAAAGCATTCCCTTTAAAAACTGGTACAAGACAGGGATGCCCTCTTTCACCACTTCTATTCAACATCGTCCTTGAAACACTAGCCAGAACAATCAGACAGACAAAAGAAATTAAATGGATACGAATAAGAAGAACTCAAGCTACCACTATTTGCCGATGACATGATTCTACGTTTAGAGGATTCAAAAAACTCCACCAGAAACCTTCTAGAACTAATACATGAATTCAGCAAAGTAGCAGGATATAAAATCAATACATGTAAATCTAATGCATTTCTATTCGTAAGTGATGAATCCTCTGAAAGAGAAATTAGGAAAACCACTCCATTCACAATAGCCCCCCAAAAATAAAATACTTGGGAATTAATCTAACAAAAGAGGTGAAAGACCTTTTTTCTGTAGTGAAAACTACAGAACACTAAAGAAAGAAATTAATGAAAACCTTAGAAAGATCTAACATGTTTGTGGAGAGGCAGAATTAATATTGTCAAAATGACCATATATCCAGAGGTGCTTTACAGATTCAATGCAATTCCAATTAAAATTCCAATGATGTTCCTCATAGAAATAGAGAAAGTAATCATGAACTTCATCTGGAAGAATAAGAGACCTCAAATAGCCAAAACAATCCTGAGCAGAAAGAGTGAAGCAGGAGGTATCACAACACCAGACCTTAAAATATACTACAGAGCAATAGTAACAAAAACAGCATGGTATTGGCACCAAAATAGACAGGTAGACCAATGATACAGAATAGAAGACACAAAGACAAACCTACATAAATACAGTTACCTCATACTAGACAAAGGAACCAAAAATATACTATGGAGAAAAGATAGCCTGTTCAACAAATGGTGCCGGCAAAACTGGAAATCCATAGGTAGTAAAATGAAATTAAACTTCTATCTCTCACCCTATGTAAAACTCTACTCAAAATGGATCAAGGAAGGACTTAGGAATTAGACCAGAGACCCTCCACCAAATGGGAGAAAAAGTAAGCCCAAATCTTTATCATGTAGGCTTAGGACCAGACTTCCTTAACAAGATTCCCAAAGCACAAGAAATCAAAGTAAGAATCAATAAATGGGATGGATTCAAACTCAAAAGTTTTTCTCAACAATGGATACAATCAATAATTTTCACAGAGAGCCTACAGAGTAGGAGAAAATCTTTTCCACATGCACTTCAAATAGAGCACTAATCTCCAAAATTTATAAAGAACTTACAAAACTTTACACCAGAAATACAAAGAACCCAATCAATTAATGAGCCAAGGAACTGGACAGACACTTTACAGAAGAAGATATACCAGTGATTAACAAATATATGAAAAAGTGCCCTACATCTCTAGTAATTAGAGAAATGCAAATTAAAACTACCCTAAGATTTCATCTTACTCCAATTAGAATGGCTATTATCAAGAACATAAGCAATAATAGGTGTTGGCATGGATGTAGGGGAAAAAGGTACACTTGTACATTGCTGGTGGAGTTGCAAATTGGTGCAGCCACTCTGGAAAACAGTATGGAGATTCCTCAGAAAACTTGGAATAGATTCACCTTTTGACCCAGTATCCCACTCCTTGGTTTATACCCAAAGGACTTAAAATTAGCATACTATAGTAACATAGCCACATCAATGTTTAAACAGCTCAATTCACAATAGCTAGATTGTGGCACCAACCTAGATGCCCTTCAACAGATGACTGGATAAAGAAACTGTGATTATATATATATATATATATATATATATATACACACATATACATACACACACACACACACAATGGGATATTATTCAGCCATAAAGAGGAATAAAATTATGGCATTTGCAAATAAATAGATGGAATTGGAGAATATCATGCTAAGTGAAATAAGCCAATCCCAAAAAAACAAAAGCGAATGTTTTCTCTGATAAGTGGATGATGATACATAATGTGGGTGTGGGGATGGGGGGTAAGAGAAGAATGGAGGAACTTAGGATTATGTAGAGGGAAATGAGGGGGGTAGGAGGCAAGGGTATGAAAGATGGTGGAATGAGACAGACATCATTACCCTATATATATGTATGATTACATGAATGGTGTAAATCTACATCATGTACAACCATAGAAATGAAAAGTTGTGTCCCATATGTGTACAATGAATCAAAAAGCAATCTGTAAAAATTAAATAAATAAATAAAAATAAAATAAAAATTAAAAGGAAAGTAAACAATATAAAAATCTACATAATAGATTTTTGATGACTAATAACAAGGCATAAAATACATGAACAGACAGGAACAAAAGGAAAAATAAACAATTCAACAATAATAGTGGAACTTTCAAGGAACCACTTTCAGTAATGATTAAAATATTACAGGCAGATCAGTAGGGAGACAGGAAATTTGAACAACACTACAAACCAAGTAGATCTAACAAACAACCTTAAGAATATTCCACATAAGAACAACAGAATACACATTCTTCTCAAGGCACATGGAACATTATCCAGGACAGACTATGTGCTGTCCATAAAATAAACCTTTTAAAACATTTTAAAGTGCAAAAATGACACAAATTATGTTCTTCAACCACAATGGAATGAGTCAGTAACAATAAAAAAACTAGGAAATACAAAAAGAGGTAGAAATTAAGTGGAATGATCATAAATATCTAATGATCAAAAATATATCAAAAGAAAATCTAGGGACTGGAATTGTGGCTCAGTGGTAGAGTACTTGCCTGGCATGTGTGAAGCCCTGGGTTCCATACTCAACTCTACACATAAATAAATAAAATAAAAGATACATTGGCAACTAAAAAATATTTTTAAAAATTTGTAAAAAATAATATCTAAAAATATTTTATGATGAGTATAAATGAAGACACAACACTTCAAAACTTATGGGATACAGTGACAGCATGCTCAGGGGGAAATTTACAGCTGCAATTGCCCATATTAAGAGAGAAGAAAACTCTCAAACTAATAACTTCTGTCCTATGATACTGGAAAAGAAGAATAAATTAAACCTAAGTCAAGCAAAAATAAATAAATATTGAATATTAGAGAGAAAATTAATTAAAGGGACAATTAATTAATGAAATCAAAATCTGGTTCTTTGAAAAAGGTCAACAAAATTAACAAACCTTTAGTGAGACTAACCAAGAAAAAGAAAGAGAAAACTTAAATTACTATAACCAGAAATTGTAGGAGATACTAACTTTAAAGAAAAATAATTATAAAGGAATACTAAGAGTTAATTTTGGTAGTTTGTATGTTTCTAGAAATTTTCATTTTTCACCTAAAGTATGCCATTAAATCAGACACCTGAGATGAAATATGTCTTTCTAGAAATTGTTCTATTTCATCTAAGGTATCTAATTTAATGGCAAGCCTTAAGTGAAATATGGAAATTTCTAGAAAGATACAAACTACCAAAACTGACTCAAGAGGCACTCTAAAAGCCCATAAAAGTAAAGAGATTGAATTAATAATAGATACAAAAAAACTACACACAAAAAAAAGCACAGCTCAGATGACTTCACTGCTGAATTCTACTAAACACAGAAGAATAAATACTAATACCAAAAAAAAAAAAAAAGAAAAGAAAAAAGAAAAGAAAAACTGGAAGGGAAAACACTTCCTAATTCATTTATTAAGCCAATATTCCTCTGATACAAAACAAGACAAATATATCACAAGAAAACTACAGATGAATGTCTCATGAATGTGGACAAAAAAGCTAACAATAAAATACTAGCAAAACACAGCAACATATAGAAAAGTTATTATACACAATATATATGCTTTGATCTGGAATGTCCCCTAAAAGTTCATACATTGAAGGATTGGTCCCCAAAGGATCATTGTTCAGAGTGAGACTTTGGAGAAATGATTAGATCAATATGACTCTAACTTCATAAGGAATTAATCCATTGATGAGTTAATAATATGATGGCATCAAGGGGAGATGGTGGAAATCCCAGGAGGGTGGGGCCTGTTTCTAAGAAGTAGGTCACCAGAGATATGCCCTGGAAGGGCAGACAGTGTGTCTTTCTTTCTCTCCCTGATACCCTAACCCTCCTCTCCTGCATGCTTTCTCTGCTATACCCTTCTACCATTATATTCTGCCTCACTTCAACCCCAAACCAATGGAGCAAGCTGATCATGAGCTAAAACCTCTAAACAAATGAGCAAAAATAAATCTTTCCTCCTGTAAGTTGTTTTTTGCAAGTGTTTTGTCCAGCTACAGAAAGTTGACTAACACACACCATAACCAATGGACATTTATCCCAGAAATGCAAGGTTGACTCAACAGTCAAAATTTGATTGACTTAATGTGACATATTAATAGAATTTTTAAAAATCATATAACCATCTTAACAAACACAAGAAAAATATTTGAAAAAAAATCAATTACAATTTTATAATAATAACCCTCAACAAACTAGGTCTACAAGGAGACATCTTCAATTTGATAAAAAGCATCTATAAAAGACCCACATAATTCTTAGTAATGAATCATTGAATACTTTGCCCTGCTATCAGGAGCAACACAAAAATATACACTCTTATCACTTCTATACAGTCCTGTGCTGGAGGTCCTAGCCAGAGCACTTATGCAAGAAAAAATAAATAAATGGCATCTATATTGGAAAGGGAGAATTAAAACTATTTCTATTTGTAGATGACATAATCTTACATATAGAAAACCAAGAAATTCATTTTAAAAAAAATTATTAGAACCAACTAATAAGTTTAACCATGTTACAGGATATAAGGTCAATATACAACATCAATAATGGATCTATATATTTGCTATGAAGAACCCACACACACACAAAATTAAGAAAACAATTTCATTTGCAATGGCTTCAAAAATAATAAAGTACTTATAAATTAATTTAGCAAGAATAAGTATAAAACTTATACTCTGAAAACTGCAAAGCTCCTAGGTATAATGGCACAGGTCTGTAATCCCAGTGACTCAGGAGCTAATGGAGGAGGATATCAAGTTTGAGGTCAGCCTGGAGAACTTAGTGAGACCAATTCTCAAAGTAAAAAAAAAAAAAAAAAAAAGAAAAAGAAAAAGAACTGGGGATATATTTCAGTTGTAAAGTACCCCTGGGTTCAATCCCCAGTACTAAAAGAAGAAGAAGAAGGAGAAGGAGAAGGAGAAAGCAAGCAAGCTATAAATTATCATTGAAAGAAATTAAGGAAAATTTAAATAAATGGGAAAACATATATGTCTATCAATTGGAAGATTTATTATTGTTAAGACTATAATATTCCCCAAATATTGAGAAGATGGCATGAGAAAGGGTGTATAGATCAATGGAGTAGAATAAAGAAACCAGAAATAAATCCCTTTTGTGTCTGGTCAGCTGATTTTTAACAAATGTGCCAAGATCATTCAACAAGTAAATAGTCTTTTCAATAAATGATGCTGGGATAAATGATTAGCCATAAGCAAAAGAATGAAGACAGGCCTTTACCTTACACCACAGACAAAAAAAGAAAAAAAAAGTCTAAATTGGATCAAAAACCTAAATTAAGAGCTAAAACTATAAATTTTTAATAGAAAACAGTGTTCGATCTTCATGACATCAGATTTGCAAAAGCCCAATCCACTAGTAACAAAAGAAAAACTAATCTGGACTTCATAAAAATTAAAAACTTTTGGGCTCCAAAGAACACAACCAAGAAAGTGAAAAGACAACCCAAAGAATAGGAGAAAATCTTTTCAAATCATATATCTGAGAAGAAACTTAATATCGATTCTTATAACCCAATAACAAAAAAGCAAAATCAAAACTTAGAAATGAGAAAAAAATATGAATAGACATTTCTCCAAGGAAGATATAAAAATGAGCAAGTAAGTACATGAAAAGACATTTAATCAGCAGGTAGATACAAATCAAAATCACAGTCAGATAACAAGTATTGGCCAAGATGTAGAAAAATCAGAACTTATACACTGCTGGAATAAATTTAAAACAATATGCGGCTTCAATAAAATCAGGAATTAATGTAAAACAATGCAAAAAATTTAGATATACTCTGGTAGCTTCATAGATATTAAATATAAAGTTACTGTATAATCCAGAAATTTCACTCCTAGATACATACCCAAGAGGAAAAAATGAAAACATATGCCCACACAAAAATTTGCACATAAATCTTCATTGAAACATTATTCATAATAATCAAAAAATGAAACAACACAAATTTCGGTCAACCTATCAATGTACAAAACATCTGGCATACTGACATAATAGAGTATCATTTGGCCATAAAAAGGAATGAAGTACTGATACATGCTACAACACAATTGAACCTTGAAAACACAATGCTATGTGAAAGAAGTCAAGAAAAAGTGTTATGCATTATATAATCCCATTTATATGAAATGTCCAGAATCAGAAAACAGAGACAGAAATCTCAGTGGTTGTTTAGATATGGGGAAGATGGGGGGTGAGACAGTGTGATCACTGAAGGGTGCAATTTTTTCTGAGATGATGAAAATGTCCTAAAATTGGTTGAGGATGTGGCTCGGTGGCAGAAAGCTTGTCTAGAAAATACAAGGCCCTGGGTCTAATTCCCAATACCACAAACAAACTAAAGAAGGTATTCTAAAATTGACTATGGGAATGGTTGTATATATCTGTGAATATATTAAAAATCAGTAAATCATACACTTTAAATGAATTAATTATATGGTATGTGAATTAGATCTTAATAAGTCTGTTATTTAAAAAATAATCGTTGTAAAACATTAAATCAAACTGGGTGAGTGATTACCCAGGAAATAAGAAGTCAAAAATATAAAATCTAAACTATATTAATTTTTTTAGTGGCTCAAACATACATTCACATGATGTGCATTTGTCTGTGCATAAGACAAAAATGAAATAAGCCACAACATTGTGTGTAGGTAATACACTTCAATATTTTCCATTTTCTTGCTTTATGATGCATATTATTACTAACCAAGATAAAATTAGAAGAGCTAAAATAATCTGTCATGAATTTTTGAAACTCAAAGGTAGATCAGTAGAGACCAGAGGAAGAGTAGAGGAAAGGGGAAATACTGGAGAATGATATTGACCAAATTATACTGTTATATTTCGTGCATGTACAAATACGGAACAATGAATCTCACCATTATGTACAACCACAATACACCAATAAAATATGAAATGAATAAATAAATAAATAAATAAATGAGGACCTGAAAAAATATTGTAAATATACACAGGAAAAGGACCTGGGACCATATGCTTTCAGCTTCTAAAAGGTTTCTGTTGTGAGGCATGTTGACTCCAATAAAATCAGGGAAACACTAAAATAACATATGAAAGAACCAACTCACATTATGGAAGGTTCATATTGTTGAATGACAATTCCCCTCCACACTCTCTCATCTGTTCCCCAGTCACACCCCAATTTAAAATGTTTCCTGTACACTCAGTCCCAGGTTTATTGCAGCACTATTCATAACAGCGAAGATACAGAATCAAACAAGTCTATCAAGAGATGAATGAATAAAGAATGTGATACAGATGCACAACAGAATACTCTTCAGCAATACAAAAGAATGAAATTCTGTCACTTGCAGCAACATGGATAGACCTGGACATAATAATGTTAAGTGGAATAAACCAGCCACAGAAAGATAAATACCATGATTTCTCTCATCTGTGGGATTTTCAAAAGCTGAGCCCAGAGGTTACTGGAGGTTGCAGTGGCTACTGGAGGCCAGGGAAGGAGGGAGGTGGGGAGATGGGGAAAGACCACCTCACAGGTCCAAAGTCACAGCCTGATAGGAGGAAAGACTCCTGATGCACTATTACACAGTACAGTGACTACAACATTGTACCACATAATTCAAAATAACTAGAAAACCATATGACGGGGATCCCAATTAGAATAAGATAAACTCCATGTTTGTATAAATATGTCAAAATACACTGACACTACTGTCATATATATCTAAAAAGAACAAATAAAAAATAAAATTTAAAAAGTAGCTAGAAGATTCTGAATGTTGCCATCCCAAAGAAATGCATTATATAATCCCATTATGCATTATATAATCCCATTTATGTTGGACATTTGTTTGAGTTTTGTATGACCTAAATATCCTGTTGATGAATATACAATGTATAAATGTACTGAAATTAAAGTAGTATATGTAGTGACTACTGTTAAACCTTATTAGGGTACAGGACCCAGAAGCTTCAGAACCAGGAACATAGATTTTGTCCACCTTCACCTCACCCTGTGTAATATTGAGGCCTCCAACTCCATCAATCGTGCCAGCTGCAAAACTGTAGCCCAATGCTGGTTTACATGTTTTTGCCTAAAGGAAAGTTTTCAAAAACAAAGAAAGAAACTGAAGTTAAGCTATGAGTAAATAATTAGATCATCCCAGGCTTTTGCCCTTGCAGCATAATCAGTGCAACTCAGCGATACTTACTGTGTGTGTGGAATTGAGCCAGACGGTCACATCTGTCATATTCACCCACTGGTGAGCTGAAGACAATGGTCCAGTCACCTCCTGGGAGGCAGAGGCATACAGTTCCTAGAAACACCATACAAGCTTACTATCCCAAGCAAAAGAGCAAAGGGGAATGTTGCCAACGGTATCCAGTTAGCACCAATTTGGAAAAGCATCCCTCATCCATGAGATACTTTTGTTTTGTGTTTTGATGTATGGTTTCGTCGACCAAACTGAATTGCTTCCCAGAAGCTTAAAAGCTCCAAGATTGGTTGACCTGTGTCTACTCCACACAAATACAAAATTCTAGTGATAAAGCCTGTGACACTAGAGGCCCCAATCTCATTTGAAAGACAGTCAAGAAAATTCTAGATTAGGAATAGATGGGCCCAAATACTTCCTTTGCTGGAAGGAGAATGTGTTGTCCTTAGGCAGTATTCTTTCAGGATTTTCCTTTTCAGGATCCTCAGGTCCTCTAATAGTTCAGGGGCCAAGTGGTGGCTTGAAAGACCTCAAGCCCCACTTAATTTGCATCAGCTCTGCCACCCACATTCTACCCTCTGGTGATTTGTTTTGTTTTGTTTTTTAATATGGTCAATGCATGGTTTTACAATCTTGTGGGAAATATAAGTCAAAACATATTTGGAAACTTTTGTGTCCATTCATCAGTATTATACAATACAAACAAATTCTGTTTCAATACAAGTTCCCCGGTCTTGCACCTCGTCACTTCCACTCTGTCCCATCCCTTTCCAGCAGCCACATGTGAGCTTTCAGGTAAGTGCTCAGGAGCACCACTACAGCCCACCTCTCCTAATTAAGAGGCAAGTTGTGCCTTGCTGAGAAGAGAATCCAGAATGTAAGACAAATCTCTATGGCTCCCAGGCCCAGGATGGTAACAAAATTTCTGACACCAAAGTGTGTCAGGAGCACATACCCTAAATAGAATATGTTAATTTAGAATAATCCACTGATAATACTACAGTGATTAAAAAGAAACTGTAGCAGTTAGACTGGCTGCTGCTACCAATTTTGTGTGTGATGTTTTTTAAAAGGTGCTTTTGTTCTTTCTTAATTGCTCCTGAAACATTTTGGAACTCTGGGAAGGAAAAATTAACACACAAGAGCATGTGTACATGCATGAACGTGCACACACCCAAGTATGTATAAACTATGAAAACAGATACTTCATTCCCTTTACTGGGAACATGTCATTTGAGGGTCATACTTTACTTCTTCCTTCAGGAAGCTGTCTCCATAGAAGCTGATACAAAATATGGGGGCAAAATAGAAGATAAAATTCAGGAGGGAGAAGAGGGTAGAATAATGCATGATAATCTCACTGCAGACCAGATACTGTCTTTCATCATGATTTAAAAAAAAAAAAAAGAAAGAAAAGAAAGAAAGAAAAGATGACATGTCTTTGCTCTATCAAGGAAGAGGAGGACCTAACTGGAATTCAAGTTGCAAGAGCTACATACACCACTCAGCTTTGTCACCAAAGGACAAGTTCAGAAATGATCGGATGACTTTTGGCAAGCAAAGACTTGATAGATTTCTAAGAATTTAAATGGGGCTGGTCCTACGTGTAATTGAAAACCTCACAATCTATCTACTTCTGTCTGAGACAAGCACTCTGGCTTTCTAAATATTCTAAAATAAAATGTTTTCCTGATTAATTGGTTTTAGACGTACTTCCTATAAGACGTCAAACTCAATAAGGCAGAGACAGTTCCTGTGTGGTGCTCAAAGACAACCTTCCAAGCTGACATCTTCCAGACTTCCTGCCGCAACCTGAGCTCTTCCTGTCTTCCCTGCAATTATTGACTTCCTAATGAACAATGTCAGTGGACTTAAAAGAACGATTCTAAATGTAGATGAAAGGAGCTGGGCCCCATGCTTACCTTTGCTCTCTGGTAAATAGTCCGTCCTATAATTTGTGTGCTGTCAAACATATCTTGTCCAGGTCCCTTAGCAATGCACATGCTGGGCTGGAACAACATGAGAAAAGATGCATCCTTAGTTAAATGAGTGTTATATGGAATAAAAAATTATAACTGAATCTAAGCAAAATATATTGTTTAAGTTATATTCTAGCATTTCTTCTTAGATAGTCTCTCAAATTGCAGACTTAGAAAAACAAAATCAAACATGGAATTGGAGCATTGAATGTTTTTTGGAAGTATCTATTCCAGCAACTTAGTTTTTTTTAGCTTTCTTTATTTTCTTTTCAATTTTTTTATTAATTTTTAAAATATTTACAGACTGCATTTTGATTCATTGTATACAAATGGGGTACGACTTTTCATTTCTATGGTTGTACACAATGTAGATTCACACCATTCATGCAATCATACATATACACAGGGTAATACTGTCTGTTTCATTCTACTATCTTTCTGTCCCACACCCTCTCCCACCACATTTTCCTCTGCACCATCCAAAGTTCCTTCATTCTTCTTCCTCCCCGCCCCCGCCACCCGCCTTCGTTATATATCACCATTCACTTATCAGAGAAAACATTTGGTCTTTGGTTTTCTTAGGCTTGGCCTATTTCGCTTAGCATATTTTCCAACTTCATTCATTTCCCAGCAAAGCAACTTACTTTTAAAAATTAGAAAATTGAGATTTACATGGATTGAAAGTCTTGTTTCAGATTATACAGGTACTAATCTAAGCCAGGAAGCCAAGTCTTTCTGTTTGTTGCATAAATTTCTGTTTGTTCATTGTTGTCTAGGACTCTTGCCTATGATTATCTTAAACTGAAATCAGTTAAAATTATATTGGAAAAACGTGTTGGCCTTTTGGGAAAAAAAATAATTAATACATCTGACTTTACACAATATTTCTTTTTTTTTAACTTCTCCTACATTTTTATTGGTGTATTATAGTTGTACATAATGATGGAATTTGTTGTTACATGTTTGTATATGTACACAATATAACAATATAATATGGCCAATATCATTCCCCAGCACTTCCCCCTCCCTTCCTTCTGGTTCCTTACATCTTCGGATCTCCCTTTGATTTCCATGCAATCTGCCCCCAGCTTTCTTTTCCTTTTTCCTCTCTAGTTTCCAATATGAGAGAAAACATACATCTTCTGAGTTTGACTTATTTTGCTTAACATAATAGTCTCTAGTTCCATCCATTTTTCTGCAAATGATATGATTTCATTTTTCTTTTTAACTGAATAAAACTCCATTATGTATATATACACCACATTTTCTTATCCATTCATCTGTTGTTGGACACATAGGCTGGTTTCATACTTTGGCTACTGCAAACTCTACTTCTATAAATATGGGTATGTATGTATCACTATAGTCTGATGATTTTAATTCTTCAAGATAAATACGGATGAGTAGTATAGTTGGGTCATATGGTGATTCCATTCCTAGCCTTTTGAGGAACCGCTATTAGTGGTATCAATTTGCTATCTCACCAACAATGCAAAAGTGTTCCTTTTCCTCCACATCCTCTCCAGCATTTATTATTATTTGTATTCATGATGATTGACATTCTGACTAATATGAGATGAAATTTTGGTGTAGTTTTGATTTGCTAATTGCTAATTATGTTGAACATTTTGCATATATTTGTTGGCCACTTGTATTTCTTCTTTTAAGACTTATTGGTTTAATTCATTTGCCCATTTATTAATGGGGTTATCTCATCTTTGGTATAAAATTTTTTGAGTTCTTTATATATTCTAGATATTAATCCTCTGTCAGAACAGTAGCTAGCAAAGATTTTCTCCGTTCTGTAGGTTCTCTCTTCATGTTCCTAATGGCTTCCTTTGCTGTGGCAGAAACTTAAATGTGATGCCATCCCATTTCTTAACTCTTGACATTATTTTCTGAGAAAGGCATTGCCTGTGCCTATATACTGAAGTGTGATACTATGTTTTCTTCTAGGAGTTGGATAGTTTCTGGTCTAATTCCTTTGTTTTGATCTATTTTGAGTTGATTTTGTGCAAGGTGGGAGATAAGGTCTATACTCTATTTCATATATCAGAAAAATTTGAGATTAAGCAAATAATTATTTAGAATTAAATAGAATCAGGAAAATACTAAAAAATATAGGTAAGTATATTTTATAGTCTAAGAGTATGGAAGATCCTTTAAAATAATAAAGAAGAGGTTTAGTAAATTCGATGACTTAAACTAAATTCTAAATGTTGTTTTGGGTGAGGTAATGCAAGTAAGGCTAGAAGACAACTGATGCACTGGAGGGAAAGTGCATGCTGTTTGTGACAAATATATATTAATATATTAGAAACTTTAAAAAATTCAGTAAGAACAAAATGCCCCTCATATATCTAAAGGGATAAAATCACCATACTAGATTCTCGCACTCCCATCTTTATTGCAGCACTATTCACAATAGGTAAGATATGGAATCAACCAAGATGTCCATCAATGGATGAATGGATAAGGAAAATGTGATATATATATACACAATGGAATATCAGCCATAAAATAATTAAATCTTATAATTTGCAGTAAGATGGATGGAACTGGAGATCATTCATTATGTTAAGTGAAATAAGTTAACACAGAAAGACAAATACCACATGTTCTCACTCATTTGTGGAAACTAAAATGTCAGCCTCATAAAATAGAGTAGAATAGTTCACTGAAAACTAAGAAGATTGGGGAGCTGGATAAGGGGCAACAAAATACAGCAAGATTGAAGGAATTAGTTCTTGTTTTCAAAGCACAGTGGAGTAACTATTAGTTAAAACAATCTATGATATATTTCAAAGTAACTGAAAGAATTCAAAATTCCCAGTAATCAGCATACTACAGTGAAGCAGCCACATCAATGTTTATAGCAGCTCAATTCACAATAGCTAAACTGTGGAACCAACCTAGGTACCCTCAACAGTTGAATGGATAAAAAAACTGTGGTACATATACACAATGGAATATTACTCAGCCTTAAAGAAGAATGAAATTATGGTATTTGCAGGTAAATGGATGGAACTAGAGAATATCATGCTAAGTGAAAAAAACCAATTCCAAAAAACACAAAGACCGAATGTTTTCTCTGACAAGCAGATGCTGATCCATAGTGGGGTGGGGAATAGGTAGGGAAGAATGAAGGAACTTTGGATTATGCATAGTGAGGGTGGGGTGGTGGGGATGGGAAGGATGGCAGAATGAGACAGACATTATTACCCTATATACATGTATGATTATACTACTGATGTGACTCAACACCATGTACAGCCAGAGGAATGAGAAGGTATGCTCCATTTGTGTACAATGTGTGAAAATGCATTCTATGGACATGTATAACCAATTAGAATATTTTTTTTTAATTTTTTAAAAAGAATACAAAATTCCCAACACATAAAAATGCTGAATGTTTGAGGAGATGGAAGTGCTTATTACCCTGATTGATCGTTACATGTTGTATACATGTACTGACATTATAATATACCCTATAAAGATGTAAAAATACTGTCTCAATTATTAGAAAAAGAAAAAGGAAAAATACCCTTATTAATGCTTTTTGATTCATCCATATTGAGTTGGTGTTTCTCATATTTGAAGTAAAAAGCATCCTAGTGGATACACCATGGAATACAGATGAAATAAGTAATTCACATACACACACATACACAAAGAAATACAAATGGTCATTCAATATTAAAATAAATAATCTCATAAATAGTGAAATGGAAATGTAAACTACAAAAAGATAACTCTGCATACTGTATTGGCACAGATGACAAGAACTTTTTGAGGGTTTGGGGACTCAACACTCATACATGGTTGGTGGAAAATCACTGAGGGAACAATTGGACAATATGGATCATGTGGTAGGTACACTGTTTCTTTGACAGCAAACTCACTTTTAAGAATTTGTTCTAAGTTGGGATTCATGCACCTGTGAAAACAAGCATGAAAAGGAGGGTGATACTTATATGAAGAAAGAAAAAAACAAGGAAGAGAGCATCTGTGAAGGAAGGGAAAGGGAAGGGAAAAAACCATCAGTAGAGGATGAATTAACTACATTATAACACTTTAAGCTAGAAATTATAAAATCAGCTTCGCAGTGTTATTTAGAGCATATTTATTGAAAATAAGGAGGCCAATCATAGAATATTATTATAGCATGATCCCACATAGGTAAAATCATATGTATATCTGTCATGGATAAATAAAAAGCTATATAAAATTACTCCTGGATGTGAGGAAAGCCAATCCAACACTGAACAGAGAGAAACAGAATTCAGGGACAGGGGGACATAAATGCAATTTTTTTGGGTTATAGAAGTAAAATATGCTCATTATAAAAAATATAAAAATGCATAAGTTGGAGAATAATAACCATCCATAATAGTGCCAAAAAGAAAAACCACTGTTAATGATTCAGAATATTTCATTTTGTCTCTTTACTACACCACATTTGTTTTGAAAAACGGCAGTTATACTGAATATGCACTATTAAATCCTGATTTTCTTACTCGGCATTGAGTAGCATGAGTTTTTCCCCATATTATTCAATATTCCAACATATAACATTAAATTGATGCATAATATTCTATAGCAAGCAAGTAGAACTTATTTAACTATTTCACTTAAAAATTTTGTAGTTTAACAAGTAATCAAAACTTACTGCAAATCAATAATGTGTGAAAATTTTGCAAAGAAAGAGTAGCAAAGTTTCTATATAAAAAAATAGCGTACAGTACAATTGCTAAAACAATATTGCTCATTGTAAGTGTGGTTGACTCAAATAGAAAAAATAGCCCTGAAATAGTGTATAACAAAAGTACCACATAAAGAATAAGAACCCAGAAATGAACAACTTACAGCTCTTGTCAAAAGTGAAAATAGATCTGAATGAACCCTGGAGGGAAGCAGTTAAATAAATGATGGTATAATTTTATCATCATTCAGAATTTTTACACAGATCAGGACACAGACATAAAAACATTTCTAAAGCAAATTATGTGAAAAACTCAAGTCCTAGGCCAATAAAAACTCTATAAGTGAAAAAAAAATTTGTTTATGAATGCTTGGATAAACACATAGGAAGAATTTCAAGAATAATAAATTCTGAGAAGGGAAGGGAGTAAATGGAGACTTTCAATTTTTACTACTCTCTGTGTGTCCATGCTATTTGATTTTTTATGGCAAGTTTTTTTGGTTGTGATATTAAAAGAAAGAAATTTTGATATTATATTTTTTTAAAAAACTATAATCAGTGATTTATAATCAGTGAAAAATGTCTCAGCAGGCAGCTTTTGGTACTAACTTAAAACTTGGGAAATTCCAAGGCAAAATGTTTTAGACTGTCCAAATTTGGGAAGAACACTTAATCCCTGACATTTAACTTAATTGTCAATCAAATGGAAAACTGCAGGTTCTTGAGTTAAATAGGCCAGTGTACACCTGAGAACAACATACTTATAAATTAATGATGAATGTTCAAACATGATGTGTACATGAGATGCAGAAACAAAGATTCCATGAGCCCTATTTACCTACCCCACCAATAGGACAGGTGCTGTTGGCATTTTCACAAGACTCTCCTGTGTTGAGACAACGTGGGCCCAGAATGTTGGGGGACACATCTCCCAGGTTTGATGAAGCGAAGGCTGCTACATATGGTCCCTGCCGAAAGAAACACCCCATTATCTTTTATTCTTTCTTACTTCCTATAATGAGTTCCATTAAAGATGCATTCAATCCACTCTAGTAAACTATTCAAAATCATTTGCTGACAATAAAAAGAGAATATACAATATTCTGAGGACATTTTTCATTTCTGAGAAGATTCACATTACAGTCAGTACACATATATTATTACTGAAAATATTCCAATTATCGACAGAGTCATTTCAAGGAGGGTGAGTTTCAAATTTATGCCTCAAACAGAAACACTGAGACAAGAAATACACTGTGTAACAACAATGAAATGTAGACCTACCAATCCAGTGTCTAGTCTTTTATCTGGAGTGCAGAGGTACATTTACCCTTTTGAAAAATGTTGTAATGGGCAAAAAGCAAAGAGCAAATGCAGACTTCCCTTTGTAAAACTGAACCTAAACATCCTATCCACCCTTCTTTGAATCTTTCCTCTATTTCTCCAGCCTGGTTAGAGTCATTATCAGCCTTGACCCAACTGGTCTACCATTCCATCTTAAATGTCTAAATTTTTCTTAGAAAATGTGATAACTAAGCATTGGAAATCATATGCCTTTTTTGATACTAAAAAGACAATTCATATCAAAGTGTCTAGCACTCAGGCAATGATCATAAATTGGAACCTCTTTTCTTTCCCTAAAACAGAGGTGAAAATAAAGAAGCGTTTTGTCAATAAGAGGCTAAAACACCAGACTGAATGCTAGTGGGGCTACTGTATTTATAACATAACGTTCATTCTAGGTGAGGGCCTGGGAATCTATCCAGTCCTATATTCCTCTGCATTTGGTGTTTGTGTGCAGTGATCAGGTAGAACAGGGTGCCTCCTTCCACTTTGTATTTACTAATTTGCCCACAGATGAAGAGTTCCTGCAGTACCTGGACTGGCTTCCTGGTGCCCCCAAGTCTTATCTTCTCACTTACTGAGTTCCAAAGCTACTAAACAAGTCTGATGGATTAAGGTTGTCTCTAACTTAGTCCTTATTGTAGGAAAATGAAAGGAATTTCATCATTAAGAGGAAAGTGTGGTCCAGTGAAAAGGACTCATCACCTATCCTCATTCAGGATTCTTTCACCATTAAGAAGGTGCTTAATACTTTGAAGGTTCTGAAAACAAAAATTAACATCAGAGCTGGGAATGTTAGCTCAGTTGATAGAGTGTTTGCCTTGCTTGCACAAGTCCCTGAGTTCAATGCCTAGCACCACAGGGAAAAAAAAAAAAAAAAAAAGGTAACATCAGCATAGTTTATCTCATTTCCAGCTAGGTCAAAACTATTATATATTATAAAAATCTTGACCTTACTCTTTATCATGCAACTGATTGTAACTTTAAAATATAAGTAGTATCTGGCCACAAACAGCAAATGGTTTACTAATCATTAAAAATTTTTCTTTTCCTATTAGGTAGAACTGCAAATTCTTTCTATCCAAGCATATGTGTGGTCCATAATGACACTTTATTCTAAAAATATAAATTAGCTATTCTAACCATTGCATGAATGATGACACCCTATGAATTAAGATGAAACTTTCAATGACATAAATTCTCACCTGTCCAGGTAAATATCCTCTGTTCTTCTCTTGCTCAAAAAGGTAAGATGCATAGCCCATATTGTCATTATTTACAAGATGGTTGCTGTTGTTCATACTGACCGGGTGAATGGCAAACCAGCTGGAAGAGAACAAGAAGCCCCAGGTTAATCAAGAGAACCTGAGAACTGGAGCCAAAACTGAAGACTGGGAGCTTCAGTTTTCTCCAGCACGAAAAAGAATTTAAAAATGGAGGCTTTCCGTAGTTAGATTGGAAATGAACTTAAATTAAAAATAATGTGCTCAAGAAATCTAATCATTTTCTTAAATTAAAAATACAGAATGCCATTTTATTTTCATGAACTTTCTTCATCATCATCATCAGTTCTTAACAAGCACCAAGACTGGCCAGTTACCAGATGACATTTTTTAATAATTATAGAGGTGTAGACTTTGTCCTTCAAGACAGGCACAAAGATGATAACTATTCAAATCAATCCAGTCCAATTCAATAGATTTGTACAGAGGGTCAGCTATATACCAAGCACAATAAGTGGTGGTGTGCTCTCAGAATCTCACAGAAGACAGATGTGAATGAATGGCCTTAATACAGTGTGACAAATGGTAAAAAGAAAATAGGCATAAAGTATTCAGAGACCACAAATGACTAGCAATTAATTCTTAAGGGCATTATAGAGAGAAGGAATAGCACTGTAAATCCATGGAGGCGTGAAAGAGGATGTTATGCATAATTCAGCATATCTTTATGCATAGTAATAGCTTGCTTAAGTACAGAGATATATAGTTTACAAATTAATTTCACATCTGTTACTTTATTTGAACTTCCCAACAACCCTGATAGACTGTTTTACCTCCATCTGCATAGTTGACTCAGAGATGCAAAATGATGACCCCCCCTTTTCATAGAGGAATATGACTCAAATCGCGGTCTGTAAATCCTTATCCAGTGACTTTTGTAAGATCAAACCACCATACAAGTTAAAAAGATATTTATAGAAGGAAAGAGTGAAGCAGAATGCTTAAGATGAAAGAGATGCCAGTTCACAAAGTTTCAGGTTCATTTAGATTTATTTTTTCTACATAGGGTCTCACTCTGTTGCCAAGTCTGACTTCAAACTCCTGGGCTCAAGTAATCCTCCTGCCTCAGCCTCTCAAGTAGCTGAAACGAGATTTTTTAAAAAATGTATTTTGTGGTTCAACAGATATGTGTCGGCAGGGGGGTGCTTTAAGATTATTCAACAAGTAAATAGCATAGAAACAAGAAACAAAATTGAGAATTGGTACGCATTAGAAAACTTAATACACAAACCCAAGAAATGTAGGCTTGGATTCTGATTCAAATAAAAACAACTATAAAAAAAAAAAAAAAGACTATGGAAATAATCAGGAAGAACTGAATGCAAACATGGTATTAGATCTTTTTAAGACATTATTTTTAATTTTGTTGGTTGTGATGATGATTTGTAGTTACGCATTTTTTCTAAAAAAGAAATCTTTATCTAACAGAGATATTCACTAAAATATTTGAATGAAATAAATATATATTTTATATGCTTTAAATAGCAAAATGAACACAAAGGGAGAGGAGCAATGAAACAGAATGGCAGAGTACTGCCCATGACATTGAAGCAGTTGATAGCCACATGGAGAATCATTACCCCAATTCACTCTAAATTGGTACATATTGAAATTTTCTGTAACAGTGTTTTATTTCATGTTGGCAATCATCTCGAATTTTTAAAGCACAATATCAGGCCAAATCACCAGTCGGTAAACTGAATTAGGTCCCTGTGATGACTATTTACCACTGTACAAAGAGAAGTTTGGGCTGGAGATAATCTAAGATCATCCTCCAGAAGTTAATTGCAAGATTTTTTTGTATTTCAGAAAACCCTTCTCTTTGTTTTCTCTGTGTGGGGGTAGGGTGTCTCTTCTCTTAAAACTATAGTGTCAAAATAAATTTGAATCAACTGTTTTCCAGTTAGGTGGACTTTGATTTTTTGGAATTTTGCTCTGTTTCATTTAGAAGGAAAATGTGGCAATGGCCATGCCAGTTTCATAACTGAAATATCTCAGTCTGACCTGACCAAGCTGAAGTCGGTCCCATTCAGCCACACCACCATCTCCCCATTGCGAACAAAGGACACACGCTGCAGAACAATTCTCTCAACACTGGATGTTATCTAGCACATATTAGGCAAAGACTTTAAATAAGGGTCTAATTTTATTCTCATAAGAATCTTTTGAAACAACTTGGGAGGATAAGGTGGGAGAATCTCAAATTCTAAGTCAGCCTGCGCAACTTGGTGAGGCCCTGTCTCAAAATAAAAAATAAAAACGACTGGGGATGTGGCTTAGTGGTAGAGTGTCTCTGGGTTCAGTGACCAGTACCACAAGGAAAAAATAAAAAGAATGTTTTGAGTTAAGTTCTTCCACTATTACTATTCTCATTTTACAATGAAGGAAACTAAGTCTCAGGGTAGGGAAGTAACCTGAACAAGGTCACACAGTCATTAAGTTGAGAAACAGTACTGTGAATCCAGGTTTGTCAGACTATATATTAGCTCTTATTCACAATGGGATACTGGTTCTTTCCCTTCCCTTTATTCATTTGTTGATTGCATACAAGTTTAGTTAACTTTGACTCTGTGCCAGGCACTAGGAAAATAAGGATGAATGAGACTTCATCTTGCCCTTGAGAAATGCTGAGTCTTAAAGCATGAATAGGAACTTGTCAAGAACTCAATACAGATGTATTCCTAGCAGAGGAAATAACACCTGTAAAGGCATAGAGCTGGGAAAAGTGTGGCATGTACAGAGATTGGGTAGACAGTGTGGCCAAAGCAGAATGGATAACAGCAAGGAACAGCAGCAGATGAATTTATTGGGAGCCAAGAGTGGAACAGGCATTGTTTTAAACCCCAAGGAACTCAGAATTAGGGGTGTTCGCCAGCAGCAAGAAAGTTAAAACTATCCACAAAGTATCTGTGGAGGAAGCAAATGCTAAGTAGATTTTAGTCTAGTAGTTAGATTACAGATGACTTCCTATTTATTTCAGCTCTGAGAAAATCAGTTGAAGGTTTTATCTACAAAAGTGCAAAACCAATATCCCCCCCACACACAAAAAAAGTTATTTGTATTGCAGGAAAGGAAGATGTTGTATATTTTTCTCCTCTTTCCTTTGAAATATGTTGTTTAAATATCAGGCATGCCACAGCATGCCTGAAAGTACTATGATAATAGATGAATATTTATAAAAAATACAAAGAGGTGGTCATTTAATTTTAAAAGTCCATATTTACGATTTATTTTATCTGCTGAAAAGTAAAGTTCAAAGAAAAGTTCAAAGGAGAGTAAGAAAGGCTTAGTTAGTTTCAGAAGATGTTCAAATACAGAACTAAAAGGATGAACATGTTCCAGATAATAAACATTTTAAAATAATGATGATGTCACACCTGCATGGAAAATGGGATACAGGCCTCTGCCCCAACCAGTATGGTACAATCAAGAGGACTGAGGAAAGTCAAAGGATTAGAGATTTTACTTAGTTTGTAGCAAAGCCAATTAAAATTCTTGGATCTTCATTCCTGAGAATGGAAAATAACAAATCCCAACCATATTTTATGAATCAATAAGCAGCATATTAATATATGTTTTGGTTGGCATGGTGGCACATGCCTGTAATCTCAGTAGCTCAGAAGGCTAAAGCAGGAGAATCACAAGTTCAAGGCCAACCTCAGCAATTTGGTGAGGCCCTAAGCAACTTAGGGAGACCCTTTTTAAAATATATATATATATGTGTTATGGTTTGTTTCTAAAGTGTCTGAAGTGTTCTGAAAGCTCATATATTGAAGGCTTGGTCCCAATTGCAGCAGTATTCAGAGGTGGTGCCTTGGGGAGGTACCTGGATTATGAGGGCTCTGACCCCTTCAGTGGACCCACCCATTGATGGATTCATAACTTAATGGGCACTTGGGAGGTGTGGACACTTGTGGTGGAGGCTGTTAGGAGAAAGTAGATCACTGAGGGCATGCCCATGAAGAGTATATTTTGTTCCCAGTCCCTTCCCTCTTTCTCTTTTGCTTCCTAGCCACCATGAGGTGAGCCACTTAGTTCCACTACCTGCTCCTTGTCTCACCACAGGACCAGAAACAACAGAGCCAAGTGACCACGGACTAAACCCTCTGAAATCATAAATGAATCTTTCCTCCTTAGAACTGATTTTCTGAGCTATTTTGTCACAGCAATTGAAAGCTGTGACAAGCACAATATAGAATAATGATGTTCTTCTCCTGGGTGACTGTGGCATTTGGAGAACTAGATCTCTAGGAACTCTTTCAATTCAGACATTGTGTATTCTCTACTGTGAAACAGAAAAAATGGTGCCATAAACTAATAGAACCTCAGTGAAAGTCAAGTTTCACTCTCTCAGACTTGGGCCTCTAGGTCTAGCGTGTAAGTTGGACTATATAAAAAATGGTTTAAATCCAGCCCCTGCATAGCTCACCAAGCCCAGGAAGGGTATGACTGTAAGATTTATTCTCAGGAGCCTATGTACCAGCTGTGGCCTTCTAGAAACTAAATAGGAAAACAGAATATTGTTCATCCATTCGAAGGTTGTGTTTATGAAGATTCATGGTAATATAGGAGCTCTTTGTATAAACATGATATAGGAGGCTATGACGGGTTGAACAGTATCCCCCCAAAATTTATGTCTATCTAGAACTTCACAGTGTAACTTATTTTGTAATAGGATCTTTATAGATATAATCAAGGTAAAGATTAACTAAGACAATACTTAGTAGTCTCTAAAGCCAATGACCAATATTCTTATAACAAGAGGGAAAAAACAGAGGCACCCAAAGAAGAAAGTGATATGAAGATGAAAGCAGAGATAGAAGTAATGTATCTATAAGCCAAGGAAGCCAAGAATTGATGGTAACCACTAGAAGTTAAGAGAGAGACAAGGAACAGGTTGTCCCTCAGAACCTCTGGAAAGAACAAGCTCTGCAAATGCCTTGATTTTGGACTTTGGGCCTCCTGATCTGTGAGACAATACATTTCTGTTGTTTTGAGGCACCCAGTCTGGCATAATGTGTGGCTTCCCTTGAAAACTAATACAGAGGTCATATACTACTGTGGCCAAGCTTTCCAGTTCTGGAGTTGGGTACAAGTTACTTAACTTATTTGAACCTCCAATGTTCCCATCTGTAACATAATGATAATAGCAGTATCCACCTCACAACATTTGATACTTAAAAGAACTAACACAAGTAAAGTGCTTAGCACAAAGATGATCTTATACCAAGAATGGAATAAATGTTCACTATGATGATGTTGATGATGCTACTGCTACTACAGATGATGATAATGATGATGAGGAAGGGCATAAAACTCTGAGCATAATACATATGTGATCATAAGACTGATAAAATGCTGCAATATATGGTGCATGGGTACCATAGGACATGAGCATGAAATAATTATATGAGGATTCTCTGCCCTCTTGTGGCAGATATTTGAGGGCTCATAAAACATCCATTGGCTTTTCTGTGTCCCAGTCTCACTTGGAGGGTGGGAGCATGTGAATAGTTCTGGCCAATCTGTACTGTGCAGAAGGACTATCCCACCTGCAGGAGACTTTACAGGAACAGGAAATAGGTCTGTAATGTGGGGAGTTACTGGAATTTTACCTTCTATTTGTTGTGGTACTTGGCATTCATTGCTTTGATCAACACACCTCTCTGTCACCTCCCTCACAATCCTCCTCACCCAACCCAACTACAAATTATTGGGAGGAAAGAAAGGAAAGGGTGTTTCACTGATAATGTTATACTGGAAGGACTTTGAGGCCCAGCATTCTACCCAAGGATAACCTGAATTTTAAACCAACAGAAGTAATGAATAAAGACTGCACTCTTCAGATTGAAGAAAGGCAAAGAGTTCTTCTGCAGTTACAGGTAAACATGGTGGCCAGCATCCTGGGAAGATGTCTGCCAGCTCAACTAACCCATTCCTTATCTTCAAAAATACTGAATGAAAAGAGGCCCCTCAAAATATAATCATAACAAATTTTAAAACACCCTCTCCAGAAGGATACTGGAGAGAGATCTTGTTTGGGTGAATTTCATCAAGTTATGGAAATCAGAATTCTTGAGCCCTAACTGATATGATTAAGTGATCAACAAAACAAAACCATGAAATAGCCGAGAAGATTTTTTTTTTTTTTTTAAATTCAAACCAACTAGGAACTGAGGAAATTCAAAGGAAAACAACAGTAATTTGGCTTTGTTGAGTCTGTTGCTTGGCAACTATTATAATGTATGATAACACACATGATTGGCAAGAGCCTGGGATACAACCTTCTGCTCCTGTTTGCAGCAGGAGTGTAAACCAGAAAAACCTTTCTAGAGGGCTGTTTGGCAGTTTATAGGAAGAGCTTTACAATTTAAACACTCCATGTGGCTCAGCAATACCACTTCTATGAATTTAGCTTAGAGAATCATTGGCAAACATTATTTAAGAATTTTTATCACAATGTATTTTATGATGGGAAAAACAGTAAACAACCTAAACACCTGATGATTATTGGTTAGTTGAGTGTATTCTAATATATGTAATTATATATTCTAAATATATAATATACATACAGTGCTAATAGAAAAATTATCAAACTATATATACACTAAAATCTCATCTTTTAAATAAAAATTTTATAAATGTTTAGGGGAAAAGTCTAAGGCTATGTAACAAAATGTTAATAGAATAACACAGAACAGGGAGGTACAGAAAAGTCCAGACACATAATAATCACAATTTCTGAAAATAGATTCAACTCATTCATTGAAAGATAATCAAAATACAAAATAAATAAACAGCTATATGGTATTCATAAGAGATACTTGTGAACATAAGAACAAAAAAAAAAGGGTGAATGAAAATGACAGAAAAAACAGACATGGCAAATTCTAACCTACAAAAAGTTGAGTTAACTATATTTATCTTTCAAATTTAAAAAAAAAATTTTAGATACTCAGAGAGTCACTAAAAAAACAAGCAAGCAACTGAAAAACCACGATTATCTTAATACATGGAGACAACATTATTAATATTTTCATAGTATTTTAAAGTTCCAGGGCCCAAAGTGAGTAAAACCAAATAAGCTTTCAACTCTGCAGCAGGCCCTTGCAGTCACGCTTGTTTCTTCTTATGAGCTCCACATAGGAAAAAGAACAGATGCAAATTACCTGAATATTAACCATGGATACTTTGGGATAATATAATTTTGAGTTGAATTTTTTTCCTTTCTACTTTCATGTATTCTTTCATGCTTTTTTTTATGGTGAATATATCTTATTTAAATACTGAAAAAAATAACACTTGGAAAAAAAATAACAACCTTAAAGATTTTGTTAGGTTAAAACATTCCAACAATCAAGTCCAATGTCTTCTGCCAACTGGCTTTTATGGCTTTGTTTTCTAAACTTGTGACATTCTAACAAGCCTGATTTATCTCTGTTGTCAGTCAACTGTCATTACCCTTGCCATCAAAAAAGTCCTGACCTAGTACCTTCTCCTTATATAAGAATGGACCAGACACTGGCTGAAAGCTCACTACACACCCATGGCCTATGCTCCACTGGAGAAGCACGTGGACATGTGGATAGCAGAGGCAGAGCAGGAAGATAGCGTCAAGCTTTGGAACTTACAAGAAAAAAAAAAAAAAATCAGTGATATGGCAGCAGAGAGCAGGGCTTTATAAACCAGAGTTAATACAAATAGAGGAGGCATTTATGAAGACACTTTTAAAAAGAGGTCAAAAATGGTGTTGTGAATGGCAGTGACTAAGTTTTTAACATTTGCAATTTGAATGGGGTCAAGTGAACTGTGGAAAGTGGACAAGGTAGAGTAGAAGCAGCGGTATAGACAGATATTGTGATTCAAAAAGTCATAGTTAGAGAAGGTAGAGGAAATTTAAACACATGGACCCTTCTGAGTTCTGTAAGTCAATATAATTCAAATAAATTAGTGTAATTCCAAATTGAATTTTCCTGTTTGTACACAAATTATTCAAATAACTTGTATAAATTGACACCCTATTATTTTAAAAATGTCTTTGAAAAGCCTCCTTACAGGACCCCTTTCTGTAAGAATCCAAAGATTTGCATTAAATAAAACAGAAGGCAATGAAGCAATCATTCAAAGACCTGCTCAGATCTTCCCTGTGACTCCAATAAGTAGGAACCACATCAAACTGATTCCTTCCTAGTGGGCTGCCAGAAAGGAAAGGAAGGGAAGTGAGGAGAGGCATTCATGCCACCCCTGTGAACTTAAGGGAAGAAAAGCACGATGCTGGCTGTTGTGTTGTAGGCCAAACCCATCTCCTGAGCTGCCACTCTCAAGGCTGCTTTCACCAGGCTGGCCTGGCTCTTTCACTAACCAAAACTGCCATTTGGGTTACTTGCCCGGTGACTTTCTCTCCCTCTCTCTCTCTCTCTCTCTCTCTCTTTCTTTTTAAACCTCTGTTTTGCTTTCCTCCTTCATACATGTGCTGTCTTAATATGTCAGGATTTCTCAAGACCCAGTTTTGTCTCTGCTGAATGACAGACTCTGGGGTGCCTTCCAAAGTTTCCCAAAGTATATTTTGTATATATTTTGCTTACACTTATATTTTGCTTATATTTTAATTCAAAATTCAGAACATTCCCAGCATGCTCTCTATGTCCAAAAAGGTACAGATATTTTCCTGACAGGTCAAGTGAGGAATGGACAACTATAGAGGGTTTTGACCTACAAAATAGATTTGACCACATAAATTTATTTCATTCCTCTAGTCACTGCTCTTCTTAACCCTTCAGTAGTTCCTACCCCCAATCCCAGCTTAAAACACTATAATGATTTTCCATTTCTCTTAGTATAGACATCAAAATCTTCATTGTGACATCTAATCTTTTGCTGTATCTCACAACACCCTGACCCTTTTCCTCTGTGCTCCAGACACACAGACTTCCCAGCAGTTCTCCGAAAGGATCCCAGGTCTTATACACATATTTCTCCCACTGTGCTAACTTTTCTTTTCCATACCCCCTTTTGCCAATTAATTCCTATTCCTCCTTCAGCTTTTGTCTCTTCCTCAGGGAAACATTTTCCAAACTTCTGACAACAGCAAATTCCTTCAAGATAGCTCTACACATCTTCCTTCCTACTTAACTTAATTATAATTTAGTATATAACATTATTATTATTATTATTATTATTATTATTACTATTATATAATTTGTTAAATTAGTACTTAATCCAATTGTAAATTTTATGTGTATTTTATGTCTATTTATATATCCTCTGTCTCCATCAGTAGACTGGAAGGGCAACAACTGTCTGATTTTGCTTATGATTGTATTCCTGGGATTAGCTCAGTTCATGACACACACATTCCACACAGATTTAATAAATGAATGAGTGAATGAGTAATAATCTCTTTGTAAAAAAAGATAGAATATCCATATTGAGAAATGTGGAAAAGTCACGGAGAATTTAAGGCATTCATTCAAGGAGCACAAACATAGGCATATGATTCCAAGGTATTTGGTTCCTGATTCTAAGGCCAGGGAATGCATCATTCCAAGGACTGAAAGTATGGATGGCACATATTAGGTGCCTATTGCAGACTTGTTGACTAAAGGAATAAAAACAAAAATAAAAGTAGGAAGAAATTATGAACTTTGATAGGGTTTCAGTGTGTCTTAGCTGTGACATTGGCAGGTCACATCACCTTTGTTTCCCAGCTGAAGGTTGAGCTAGAACATCTCCATGCTTTGGAATTCTGGTTCTGTATTTCGAAACTCCTCACACATTGGGATTCTGCCTAACAGCAGACACCTACATGTGGTGGCTGAATTACTTAACAACCCAGATTTGACTTTGTGTTTTACATCATTTTTAATGTATCCAAAGAGTAATTATCACTATGCAACCAGAGGCAATTGCAGGAGCAGTTATATCAAGGATAACATATGGCAGCTATAGAAACAATGGAAAGTTATTACAGGATATTAAGTACAGCAGATGGAAAAGTTTTGCTATAACCTTGACCATTGACCCTGAGACTTCCAGATATGTAATAGTTATATGCAAAGGAACAAAGAACATCTGGCAAAAAAAAAAAAAAAAACTAGCATTTTTACATTTTCCCATTGTTAAATGATTCAAAAACTAATAAAAGGAAATCATGAATAGCATCAACCATCAGTACAAGAGGTTAAATAGAAACTATAAGGATGTTATGGCTTAGAGATGAAGTATCCCCCAAAAGCTCAAGTATGAGACAATGCAAGAAAGGGTAGAGGTGAAATGATTGGGCTCTCAGTGCCTTAACCTAATTGGTGCATTAATCCTCTGCTAGGGATTAACTGAGTAGTAACTATAAACAGGTAGGGTGTGGCTAGAGGTGGGTCATTCAGGGATATGCCTTTGGGGAATATATTTTGTCAGTGGTGAGGGGAGTGTCTGTCTCTCTTTCAAAGACTTCCTGGTGCCAAGTCCTGAGCTGTTTTCCTCCACCACATAATTCTGCCATAATGTTCTACCTCACCTCAGATCCTGAAGAATGGAGTTGGCCATTCATGGACTGAGACTTCTAAAACCATGAGCCACATAAACTTTTCCTTCTCTAAAATTTTTTTGTCAGGTCTTTTAGTCACAGCAGTGAAAAAGCTAGCTAAAACAAAGCAAAAGCCACCTTCTCCCAGCAAACATGATGTATTCAACATAACTTGTCAGAGATTTGTGTTCTAATCAAATTCCACACGAACATGATCTGTAATCTAGATTTTCCTTAACTTTCCTGTTCATTTCCCACCTACTCTCTGACCTAGCACACACTCTACCTCAGAACTCACTGTTTTTCATGATGCCTTGAGAAATTCCATGACTCCTTCAAGGTCCAGCTCCAATGTCATTTTCTCTTGGAAACCTTCCACAGTGCTTCCAAGAACTCACAGCTACCTACTCCAAAGTCCCATAGAATTTATTTATACCCACACAATAGCACTTTTGGTCATCTGGTTTATCTTATGGTAACCTATCTATTTATCTTGTTGTTCACTTTAGTTACCCCACTAACCTGTAAGACCCATGAAGATAGGAACCATGTCTTATTCATCTATCCAAAGCAATGCATTTACACGACTGACATTTAGAAATTCTGAGTTAAATACTAGGTGACAAATAATCAATAGATGAATTTATTTTAATGGAAGAATAAATTTTATCATGTCAGCCCACATAGCAAAGTTTCTCAGGGAGTTTTTAGTGATCTCATTTTACACCCCAAAAAGGAATTCCAATGCTAAGAGTTTCAAGCACTTTTATATGCCAATAATGGAGTTATTTAGAAGAGGTCAAATTATATTCTATTCCTTGCCTTTTAGCTCAAAGGATTATGTTGTCTATGCCAAGCATGTCTATGAATGCATTATCTCATTTAATCCTCAAACAACCCTACACAGTATTATTATTCCCACTTTCAAATAGAATAACTGAAGTCTAAGTGGGTGTTATTTTCCCTAGGCCATAAGGCTAAGTGACAAGAGAGATTAGACATGAACCCAAGTTAGCCTCACCCTGAAACCTGAATTCTTTATCACCTTGATGTCCTCCACCTAGTTTTAGGGTCAAATTGTGTATGTGATATACTTTGTGTCATGGTCTTTATTTTTCTTCAGTACTTGGTTACTTTTAATTTACTTTAATTTTTAAAATTTGCTTTTAGTTTTACTCACATAAAATCTTTCACTTAGATATTTCATGATTCTACTTGGCCAACCCTTTGCCATCACTCTAATACTTATCAATATTTCAAGGACTCACTTCCTCCCATAGAATGCTCAAAATGGCCTAGGGATAAGAAAACTGGGAGACAGAGTAGTCATATAACTTGCCTAAAGTCACACAGTGAATAAGGATGAGAGTCCAGAGCAAATCCAAGCCATTTGACTCTAATACCCAAGCACTATTATGAATTTCTTTGGGGGCATTTTTGTATCATACATAAGTCCACAGGTCAAAGTGTGGACATTACCCAGTCAATGCTTGAAGAGGTCCAATTTCAGTGACCAAAATCACATAGGAATGCAAATTCATGCTTTTTGAAGTAAACCAGATCTGTTTTCCCATATGCTGTTACTGCCAGATAACAGTGTTAAAATATGTCCTGAGCTATAATTCTACCTTATCTGCTCAGTTCTGTCCTATTCCTAATTGGCACTGTCCTGCATTATATTTAATCCTTTTAGGAAAATATAAATAATGTTAAACCCATAGTCACTTGCCTGATTTGTCAGGTTATTTTCTTATTTTATCAAGAAATAACTGTCCATACCATAGAAGCTTTCTATCTGATAAAGTAATAAGCATCAACATTTACTGTGTCTTTATGACATGTGCCAGATACTGTGCTCAGAATCTCACCAGGACCCCTCACTTGTCATCCTTATATCAGCCCAAATTTATAGGGGACACACTAAGGTCTGAGAGACTGAGAACCTTGCCCAAAGTCCCATTACTGCTCCCCAGTTGTGTCTGACTCCAAGTTTGAACTCTTAACCACTTATATTTTCTCACCATCTGTGGGTACTATTCTAGTCTCTTTTTTCCCTCCATGTAATTAAGGAAAGATCTCCAGACAAGTTTAAACAAGGGGAAAAAAGGAAGAAAGAGAAAATAGAGTACCTGATAAGGCCCATGTCATCTCCATTCAAATCCACCATTTTCAAGAGTACCATTTCCTTGTCTGTGTTTGAAGAATACCTAGTCAGTGAAACAAAGAAACTTAGTTCTATGTTAGAGACTGGCCCTCGTGTATGGCAAATAATAAAAGCTGATAGAAAAATAAAAATACCTCTTAGTGAGATTCCTTGAAAAGTAACAGTTCTGTGAACCCCATCCAGTACCTCATTCCTCAGTAAGGAAATGGTTTATAATTACGATTGATGTTAGGAGTACTAAGTAAACTGACTAGAGTTGAACTATATATTTTTATACAATATATGTAAGATTATATAACATATAGGCATTACTTTTAGAAAATGATTTGTCTTTGACATTTCTATTTCTATCAACTTTTAATGGAATCTCTTGGAATGTGCAGGAGTATGCAAAGCCAAAATCATTCAAGACCTGTAACTTAAGTGTTTCTTTATGTACTTTCAAGATAAATCAGATTATAGTTTCTAAAAATCAATACCTCTGAATGCAATTGAAAAATATGCAGGGAAATGTAAAATGTCAAAGTCAAGTTGAGACTGAGATATTGTTGTATACTGCCATAGTGTTACAAACCTGTAACAGATTTGAAAAAAAAAAAAATCTCCCTTAGTTGTTCCATTTAGTTATATTTGTTTTATTTTTTGCTTTTCCTTCCAGATTCTTTATTTGGGGGAGAACAGGTAACTGGGATTTGAACTCAGGGGTACTTGATCACTGAGCCACATCCTCAGCCCTATTTTGTATTTTATTTAGTTACAGGGTTTCACTGAGTTGCTTAGTGCCTTACTTTTCTGAGGCTGGCTTTGAACTCAAAATCCTCCTGCCTCAGCCTCCTGAGCTGGGATTACAGGTGTGTACCACCATGCCTGGCTTTATTTTTAATTTTTTTTATCTTGTCTCTCTTGCCCTACTCTAGTGAACTAAGATGATTTCTTCTAGATAACACATAATAAAAGAGCTATTCATTAATTTAACAAAGATGTGTTATGCACATTTTAATCTCTATTTCACAGATGATGAAATTGAGAGTTAATAAATTAAGTAACTCCCTAAAGGTCACACAACCCAAAAGTGGTAAAGCTAAGTTGAGACCATACTTGTGTCTGATTTCAAAGCCCAGAGTGCTTTAAACATCTACCATGGCTCCCTGGGCCAATAAAGGACAGAGATATATGGGGGGGGGGGGGGGGGGGGGGTTTGCTGGTATTCATTTCTACATTCACTTTTTGTTTCTGAGGATTTTCTCAAAGAAAATGCAATGATATTCTTTTGATTATTTCCCCTTACCTTGCTCTCTCTGACTGTGGATTCTTAAGGTAAGATGTAGGACTTCGATTGATCTGTACACCATCTACATCTCCTTTATTGATGAATATTTTGCCTGGTTTCATGTTTGCATGTGCTATCTCGATGCTCTGAAAGTTCAAAAAAGACAAAGGGGTGGGTGTGTTGTAAGCTTCGACATCCTGGTGTAGATGATGACTTAGTCAATGTAAAAGAAGAGCCCTGTGAACAATTTCCTTTGTCTGTAAGATGTCCCCACGTGGGATAAAAGCTGAAAAGCCACGTGGCTTGTGTCATCTGTAGGTAAACAGATGGCCTTCAGGGCTGAGACAGAGGAAGTGCTGTGCATAGGTAAGCAGAGTGCCCATTAGCTCTTGCCTCCTCTGCTCTCAGAACTGCCCTTCAGATGGCCAATATGGGAGACTTGACTCCCAAGACACTGGGGCAAGACTTGTTAACATACCAGTGTTCCACCCTCCCTGCCCTCTCCATCCCACCACTTTCTAAGGTAGAGTTTTCAAACTTTTTTTTTTAACTGAAACCATAGTGAGAGATACATTTTTCATCATAACTTATTACACACCAACATATGCATCCTAAGACAAAAGTTCATAAAACAAACTATCACAGTGGGTGATGCATTGTGATATTTTTCCATCTATTTTATTAAAGTGCTCTATATTTAATGCTTATTGCCACCTATGAAATGTATAAGTGAAGAACACATTGCTAGTCACTGTGAAAAACGCTGTTGTAAAGAGAATTCTACCTTTGCCAGGTGAAATTTGGGGGTGACTTTGTGAGGAAACAGAGACTAAACCTGGAAGGCCAAGGGGGGAAAAACAACATAAACAAGAATACTGTGCAAAAAAAATTAGCTGGAATACAGGGAAGAGGGGAGGAAAAGGTAGCTGAGCTAGGAAAGGCGAGGAGCTTGAGGGTATTGGTGAGAAGTTTCCAGGGGGTTTGCATCTGCTGAGGAGGACTTGAGAATGGGGATGTGTTTTTACCAATTGTATTCTCTTTATTCTTTGGGAAATATAAGAAAATATTAGATTTATTTGAAACTGTAGTTCCTCGATAAGTTCCTTTCCATGTGACTTTGTGCACAGAACAGACCATGTGGGGCCTTATAATTTATAAGTGTTTTCTGTCTCCTTAGATAATAGCCTGGGGCTTACTGCCATAGAAGCCTCCTGTTCCTATCAATCAGTGCTTCTTGCCTAATAGTCCATGGCTCAGAACCAGAAGCAAAAGGGACTCAGGAAGGAAAAAGACCGGGAGGTGCTAAGACTTGTCACACCTGGATCCTAGAGGGATTCTCTGTATCACACCAACTCACTCCTAAAACACCAGTAAGAAGGATAAGGAACTGCCTTGGGGAATCTTTGCCTACCTGTACAATACCAGTGACCATATACTCAAAGGTTCGATTGCTAAATCCTTCACTGGCAATGACAAATATAGTGTACTGGAAATATCCTGCTGGACCTGAATGTGTGTGAGTGCCACTCAGGATAACATTGTCTCTTCTGTACAGGGAGCCATATTTGCTCTGCAGTCTGTTCAGGACCTTTAGGAAAAAAAGAAAAAGAGAACCAACAAGGGGGATAACATACAAACTCAGCATGAGAAAAGACTCTCCTGAATTCAATCACTGATCCATCCCTTCCATACCCCTTTCATGTGGCCCTTCACTCTCTTTATCATCATAGTAACAGTAATAAGAATGACAATAACAGCTATAGCAATCACTAACATTGTATAGATTTCTGTGTGCAAGCACAATCCTAGGTATTTTTTTATACATTATGTCCTTTAAAAATATTTAGAACAATCCCAAGAAGTAGGTATTGTTAATCTCATTTTTTAACTCAGAACATTGAAGTGTACAGAAGTTGAATAATTCATTAGTGGCATAGCAGTGAGCAGAGCTGCCTTCCAGAAGTTAATTTGCAATCCAGAGTGTAGAAGAATCAGACTCCAGATCTCAGTCTACCGAGCCAGTATTCTTAAACCAGTAACCATTCAACACATAGTATTAACATTCAGGCACCTGCTCTAAGCACATGGAATATGGCAAGTTCCTACCTTGAGGATGTTTTTACTCTAATGAAGGAGAAAGATAATGTACAAGAAAATGAATATGTACCAGTATGACATACAATGACAAAAGCTATAAAAAGAAACATTGCTGAGGGAAAAGATAGTTAGTGAGGAAAAACCTATCTGAAGAGGGATGCTCTTTAGCAGAGGCTTACCTAAGGAGAGAAGCTGGCCATGCAATATCCAGCATGGAAGCCTTACAGGCAGAGTAAAGAGGCTTTGCGAGGCCTCTTAGCTACTTCACTGCCTCACTTTCCAAGATGAAGAATTCATCATCTCTGACACAGACTGTTACATCTGTTGGTCTAAGGCAAGTCATCCAGTGTGATATAAGGACAGCCCAGTAATCTTGTGAAAGGTCCACATGGAGAGGAACCATCTTCCCAGAATTACTTGCTAGAAGATTTTGTCAACCTCAGTCAAGTCTCCAAACAACTGCAACCTCAGTCAACATCTGTGTACCACCCCATGACACAGAAATAATGATGTGCGACTTCTGCTCTAACACAAGTCAGAGGTGCTCAAACTCAGCCACTCTGAGATTTCTAAGCCACATAATCCCTCTGTGGTTATACATGACAATTATTGCTTTAAGCCACTATGTTTTTGGATGATTTGTTGTTCAGCAATAGATAATTAAGATAAAGATTCTTGGTAAATGTTCACTGAATTAGTCAACAATTAATATGCAACTGCATGACTAGTGTCTTTGTATGGAGCACATGCAACAAGAAAACAGAAAATTAGTGATGTTGCTAAGTACCTACTTCTGATTGTGCTTTAAACAGCTACAATGTGAAATTTGGTTTTATTGTGGCTTCTTTGTGAAGAATATGAAAAGGATCCAGCAAAAGCGTCAAACCCAAAACAAACGTTAGCAATGCTTACCTTGAGTATGGCATAGAGTGTCTGATGAACCATCTCTCTAGGGGTGGGGGAAGCCCTCATATATTGTTTGCCAATTCCTGTGATGTAAATGCTTCCACCATGGTCAATTTTTAAAGCTATCAAAAGTTTAACAACCAACCCACAACATCCCTTAATATTTAACAACAAGCTTACATGAGCTGGTGCAATCCACTTCCAGAACACCACTATTCCACAGGGAAGTAGCAGCTTATACACTGCATATTTAACACAGATAAAGACATCCATTCAACTTCTGCCTCAGTAGAAGAGTGATATCACTTATTCCAGCCACATGGTCATTAAAACATAAAGAAGATTTTGCACACTATCTTGCCTCATTAACCTGTCCGTGACCCAAAGACCAATTGTTTGGTTATCACAGCCACATAAGCAATACGAAACTTGAAACAAATATGGAAAGGAAATATGACAGAGCATAACTAACGTCCCTCTGACCAAGTAGTCCTCATCCACCATCCCGATGTTTGTATTCCTTCTGTTTCACCATAAGTCCAGCCTCAACTCCTCATCACTTCCACATATCCTTCTACACAGTAACTACCACACTACGAAGAAAAAAGTCTGTGAGGAGAAGAGAAGTAGAAGATGAAGGGACACAACCACACTTTGAACTACAGTCAAAGTCTGACATTCTTAAAATTCTGCACCAAGACAGGAATGTAATAGGAAAATAGAACTGCAAGTCAACTTTAAAGTTCCATAACCCCACTCATTTTATTCCTAAGTACTATAACATTGGAATTTTAGAATTAAATGTTATTAATTCATTTCTTTTTAAGAATCAAGCTTTTAAAAAGATAGTAATTATGAGGGCTGGGGATGTGGCTTGGTAGTAGAGCACCTGCCTAGCATGTGTGAAGCCCAGGGTTCTATTCCCAGTTTCACACACACACACACACACAAGATAAATCTTGAATTTTAGAACAAAAAAGCTACAAATAGCACACCCACAACTGCAGACACCTTTTCCTAAACCATAATCTCTGATAAGGAAGCCAGACACATGAGACTTCTGGGGAAAATAAAACATATTAAATAATAATACAATAATCATGCCTGCAAAAAGCCTTTTCTTGAAATAAAAGGTATTTTAACATAGAACAATGCAGTTAGGTTAATGTATGTAGCTGACTTTTCTGTCTTCTACTTCCATTCCATTCCTATTGCAGATACTCTTGGGAGCATGATATAGACCGTTAGAATGTCATTCTGTTTTCCTACCCTGCTTCACTGCTCAGAGATCCTCTCTAATCTTCATTCGTGCTGGAAATGTCATCAGTCTTAAAAACTGAGACAGAGAATCTACCTAAAACCAGGTGCTAAAGACAAGCTTAATTGTACTTAAATAGGTAATTTTATTTTTCACACCTTGCTTTGAGTTAACATGGAATAACTAAGTTGGTTTATTTAAAGGCCTTCCCGCTGGGTTTCAGATTGCATAGGAAAGTAAAAATAGGAAGGAATGGTCACATGGTACCCACTATTGACATGACCTCATCTACAAACCAACACATTAAACCCCTCTCCCCTTCCCACTCCAGCCCCAAAGTATACTTTTTTACTCTTCTGTTTTCTTTGGTTGCTTAGAAAAGAAGTATAGTATAATGGTAATAATCATGGACTCTGGCACCAAAATGTCTAAAGTTCAAATCCCAGTTTCCCGGTCTGCCTAAGGACTTAACATCAGCACCTTCCCATAGAGTTGCTTAGAGGATAAAACAAGTTTACATTTACAAACTTTGTTCCATGTTAAAATACTCTTCACATACATATATATGTATGCATATACACGTATATACTTATAAATTTATTATATTCATACACACATATGTATCCATATATAAAAATGTAAGGTTGGAACTTAGAACAGTACCTGGCTCATCATGACTAGTATGTTTTAGTTTTTATGTCTATTCATCCTCAAATCTCATTAGGATTTAATTTCATCCCTTACCAACATGAAATCTCACCGCCATCTCACTGGTTTAAGATCTTTGTGCCAACTTCAAATGATATAGGGGAAATGTCAGGCAATGTTTAAAAAATCTTCTTTGACTTTAGTTTCTCTTTCTTTCTCTTTCAGTCTTCCAATACCTTATAAAATTCCACTGTATTAAATGCCCTCTGTTTTAAATACCTAGTATGATACTGTTTTCCTAACTGGACTCTTACCAATAAAATCTCAATATTAAAAATCTGCTGGACTGGGACTGGCGCTCAGTGGTAGAGTGCTTGCCTAGCACATGTGAGACACTGGGTTTGATCCTCGGCACCACATAAAAATAAATAAATAAATAAATGTATTGTGTTCATCTTTAACTAAATATATATATTTTTAAAAATCTGTTAATTTGCTCTAGTTCCACTTTATTCCAATCTGTATCAAACATTACTGTTTGATTAATCATCCTAAACCAAAATTGTGTGTATATTACCATTCAAAAGTTTTCTAAGACTCCACATAACCCTAGAATTAAAAACAACCTGGAATTCTAGACCCTCCACAATTAAGGCCAACACACCTTCCAGATATATCTTCAACACCTGACTCCATGTGTCCTAACAGAATTCTTCTGTTCTCTCAGCAGAGTCTCTGTCTCTCCCTTTCAACTCTCTCTGTTCATGCTGATCCTTCCATGTTATCTCTCATCTCTCATTTTAAACATTTAAAATTCTGCTCACTTAAATGTCATTTCCACTATGAAAACATTTTCATAATCAACATTTCCTGAATCCTTTTGAACTGATCTTAAAATACTATATATATTCTACAAATGCTTCAATATTTCCTGTAAGAGTTAAAGCTTAATTTTCCTACCTATAAGTATGAACTAGATTTAGTGACTTGTTTAATAGCATAGGGTGAAAGTAACGGTGTATAACTTCTAAAACATGGTTATAAAAGGTACTGTGGATTCCTCCTTGTTCTTTCTCTTGGGATGCTCCCTCCAAAGGAATCCATCAGAATATGGAGTGAGGAACCTGAGGCTTTCTGCCAACAACCACAAGAGTGAACCATCTTGCAATGAGATCTCGAAGCCCAAGTTGAGCCTTATAAAGTCCACATTCTTTGCCATAATCGTGATGTAAGAGAACCTAAGCCAGAACCACAGAGCCAAGCCAGTCCTGAACTCCTGACCCGCAGACCAAATAGGATAATAAATGTTGTTTGAAATTGCTATGCTTTAGGATAAATCATTACACAGTGATCAATAAATAATATGCCAGCGTACTTTACTCCAGAGAATAATGTGTGTTACTGAAACAACTCTTCCTTCAATGCTCCGATTAGACGGTGACTTCATAGGGGACATGGAGTATGACTCACTTAACTGTGTCCCCTGTAGTCACCAGCAAAGTGCTTACAAAAAGCAGGTGGTCAACATATTTCTTCCTCTAAAATAATAATGTCTCTTAAGAACATGGATGAGTGGATGGATGGAAGAATGAATGATGGCAGATGAATGGATGGATGGAATGGGTGTATGGATGTTGACTGAATGGATAAATGGGTGGGCTGGTAGGTTGATAGGTTGATGAATGGGTGATGGATGTGAATAGTCTGGGACAGCCTATAGGCGCTCTTGGCACTCTGGCAGGTAGCCTCTCACCTATCAATTAGAGGAGGGGTCTCAGGAAAGGGAAGCCTGACCTGGTTTCCCTGTTGAGTCACAAACCCTCTCTTGAAATCAGGAAAGTCAATTCTCCATGACTTTCCTCTCCTATAACCTAAATTGAGCTGATTTCTCTTTAGGAAAGGCCTAGGTGATCGGCATCCCCTATTCCTCTTCCCCAAAGAGGTTAAGAGGCAACTCCATAGGTGGGGATGGGAGGGGGACATGGGCTCTGGAATTAGGCACACATGTGTTCAGAACCCAGCTTCCATATTTGCTAACTGTCTGAATTTTGGAAAGTTACTTACCTTCTTTAAGACTTAGTTATCTTATCCATAAAATGGGGATACAGCAAAGCCACCTTAGAGTGTTTTTTGCTTGTTTGTTTTCTATTTTTTACAGATTGCATTTTGATTCATACAAATGGGGTACATCATTTTGTTTCTATGGTTGTGCACAATGTAGATTCATACCACTGTTTTTTGTTAAGTATAGGAGGGAGGAAAATACTCAATCCCCTCTCCTGTTTCCACATATGGGAGAGGCTTCCACCCCACTCCCAAGGGAAGGTGATATTGGAGCAATGCCTTCAGACCATCTCTCCACCCCTTCGCTGGCCTCTTCACACAGCCAGAATAGCAAAGTGTTTCACAGGTGGGACTCACAGAATGCGACACTGCATGACTGACATTTACAGTCATTATTCTGGCCAGCCTCCAGATCCTCCTCTTCCTTGCATTCATGACTCTGTGAACAGATGTGACTAGATCGTTGTGACCTGATCTTATGCAGAAAACTTAACTGGGTCAAAGGCTTGAAAATTTGCTTCAAGAGGTAGAACTGGAACTCCTCAGCTCTCATTCTATTCTGACCCCTCTTTTTCCTTCCCTCCTTGTCTTCCTCTCTCCCTCTCTCCTCCTCCCTCTCCTTCTCTTTCTCTAATCCTTATATGCCTCAGACAGCCCAGGACCCTCCATGTATCTTTTTGCTAAGCTTAACTGTCCCCACAGGTGGGTAACAAGGTCTAAATTGGGGGAAAATCAAAGAAAAGTCTTCCATATTCTATACAATACAGTTTAAAGATAAAGAAAGTTGATGTTATATTCCTTTAAAATGTTTGTCACATAAATTTCCAAAGTCATACAAAATGACCAAAATAATGCAATGAACACCCTGTGCCTATCACCCAGTTTCTACAGTTACCAACTTGTAGCCAACCTCATTTCAATGTTACCTCTTAATTCTCATTTGACTCTTTGCATCTCTTCTCAATTGAGAACTTGAAAGAGAAGTGATGAATTGATGCTCTCAAACTTCTAACAAGGAATGATTTAGTGAGAGAATATATGTGAAGGTCACCTGGAATATAACAAGCTTTCAAAAACATTAACATTCATAATGATGAGCCATCTGCAGAACGTAAAATGAGTTTTGATCAAGATTACTTAGACTGCAATGATGAGAATCATTCCTGTACAAAGGTATGCTAGACAAGAGCTTATATTGAAGGTAGAGGCTCACTCTGGGAGAAACCAGGAGTGCTTACTCCATCATGTTTTGTTCACCCAGACTTCCTTTAAATCACATCATTTCTTTTGGCCCTCAGTTACCTACCTCCAGCCTGAGTCGTTGGGATACCATGCCTATGTCGACACTGACAAACACTACTCGGTTTGACCCAGTGGGTTCCGCCATGATGAATGCACGACTATACAGCCTCGTGAGGATGCCCCGAGCATTCTGGCCAGATTTCCCATAGCCCATCTAAAGAGAAAGAGAGGAGTGAGAACCACTCTAGCTTACTCCCCTACAAATGGAAAGATGGCACAAACATACAAGAATAGACTCTTTCAGAAAGACAAAAAATGAAAGCCACATGAACCCATAGCTCTGGGTGAGATAACTAATTTGTTTTCAAGAACATAAATAAATAATAAAACCAAAATCATAATAATGGCTTTAACTTTATGTTCAAATGAAAAGGCAATGTATTGATCAGACAGGCAGAAAACACTCACTGTAATATGTCAATGAAAGAGCTGGTGTGGCTCAGGAATTCCACTTCTACACTGGAGACCCTTTGGAGGCCATTCTGTTCTTTAAAATTGAAGTTTTTTGTCTGTCTGCTTAAGGTACTAAAGAAGGAAACATTTCCTGTATCTCTACCCTACACTGTTCAGGAACATCCTGAAGATAGGAGCCTGGGTCACACTGGTTGTTTGGTATGTGATTTTTTTTTTTTTCCTTTGAAGAAAATGGATGTGGGGGAAAAGGTACACTCATACATTGCTGGTGGGACTGCAGATTGGTGCAAGAACTATGGAAAGCAGTATGGATATTCCTCAGAAAACTTGCAATGGAACAACCATTTGACCCAGCTCTTCACTCCTCAGTTTTTACCCAAAGAAATTAAAATCAGCATACTACTGTGATGCAGCCACATCAATGTTTATAGCATCTCAATTGACAATAACCAAACTATGGAACCAACCTAGATGCCCTCCAACAGATGAATGGATAAAGAAACTATGGTACATATACACAATGGAATATGGAATATTAGTTGTAAAGAAGAATGAAATTATGGCATTTGCAGATAAACTGATGGAAATAGAGAATATCATGCTAAGTAAAATAAGCCAATGTCCAAAAACCAAAGTCAAATGTTTTATCTGATAAGCAGATGCTGATTCATAGTGGGGGGTGAGGGGGTAGCAAAGAATGAAGGAACTTTGGATCCTGCAGAGGGGAGGGTGGGAAGGGGTGGGGTGGGGAAGGTGAGAAGGACTGTAGAAGGAGACAGACATTATTATCCTATATACATGTATGATTACACTACTAGTGTGACTCAGCACCACATACAGCCAGAGGAATGAGAAGTTATGCTCCATTTTTGTACAATGTGTGAAATGTATTCTACTGTCATGTATAACCAATTAGAACACATTTTTTAAATTACAAAAAAAGAAAAAAGAAAATGGTATCATTACAATTAAGTAATCTTTACTGAGGTAATTCACCCTGGCTTTTATCATGCTATCTCTCCCTAAACTAAGCCAAGTCAGATTACAGGCACCTATCCCTTTTGTCACTATTCATAAAACCTACCTGTAAAGACTATACCCCTACTTTCAGAATGACCCCTCGTGAGAGTGTTCACTTAGGGTTCACATTCCAAGTCACTTTTCAGAAGAGACAGCTGGGAATAATTCTTAGAATATAAAATTACTTGGTAACAGGAAGCAAATCCCATCAGACATATTCATGCTCTAGTTTCTTAGGGAAGCACTGACATAAATAGGTACTTCCACAACCCTAGCCAAGAAAATGCATGCTAGCAGTCAATAGGCCACTACTGACCCATAGAAGTGTTTCATTTGGCTTACGTGATGTTCACTAATACTAAGTACGAACTGTAAAGTTCCCATTACGGTTGCCTGCGTTTTCCAAGTGAAACCAGTTAAACTCATAAAACTGATCAATTGACTTTACAAAGAAATTGTGATTGAATAAAAATGTCCTCTTCTTTATAGGATATTTCTAGACAACAGCAAAGTCAATGGGAAGGCTAGAAGACAATAACAAATGACATAATAAATAGGAATGAATGTAGAATGCAAAATAATAAAATTACTTGTTTCACAGACTCCCTAAGGAGCCCACCATTAACCTACCAAATTGATATCTGCTACTTGTCCTGTGCAGTCAGCTCGCCCAACACCAATATAGTAGCCACTGAAGTTCTGAAATAGAGGCGGCTCTGGGGTGCAAGTACCTGGAGAGACTTGCGTGGTTATGTGGCCCTGCATGGCTGGAGTGCTTTGGGTGGTAGGAAAACCATGGTCTCCTGAATCTAAAATAGAGTAAGATATTGGAGAAACAACATTTCAGTCCATTTTTTTGTTTGTATCCATTAGAACACATAAGTTCAGTTCACCAAGGAAAAATCTTTGTATATTCTTTTATACATTAAGATACACCATGAGAAACAACATAGGAAACTGAAATCATAATTCTAAGCAACATCTGTTTTGGGGGGAAGTAGCAATGTTTCAGACTAACAGTCAGGGCCTCTGAACTGCCCTTCGGCTTCTCCTTGTGAGCCTTTCCTTGTCTGGCTCGTCTACTTCACTCACTTTTCCTGCATTTATGTTCCAGCCAAACAAAACAGGAACCGGGTTCCTCTCACATGATTTGCTAAATCCTGCCTCTGGGTTTTTGTTTTGTTTTGTTTTCTTCCATCTATCCATTCAGACCTCTCACTCCTTTCCTTGCTACAAACTTGTCTCCATTGCTCCTTTCAGAACAGATCCAGTTCCATCACACCTAGATCTAGCTCAGCTCCTCTTCTCCAGGGTGCCATCCAGCTGTGTCTACCTGCCCTGGTCCCCCTTGCCCTTTCTAAGCCTTTTATTAATGCAACCCAGATTCTGTACACTTGGTGACATAGTTCTACCTATTGTAATTATTCTCATATCTATGTGTATTTATCCACATATATACTATATTAATGTAATTAGAAATACTATATTTCTAAAACACAAGCACACATGAATATCAAGGGAGCCAGAATGACACAGAGATTAAGAGGCAGGTTCCAGAAACCAACTGCCTGGTTTTGAAACCTGACTCTGCCAATTACTAACTGAACACATTGCTTAACTCCTTTCACTTCAATTTTCTCATCTACATAACATAGACTATAATAATATCCTCTTCCTAGGGTTGTTTTGAACAATAACTATGTTAATACATTTTTGAAATTTAGAGCAACAGCTGGTAGATAGCTTTGATTTTCCTTACATATTTAAACATTTTATATATACATTTTTTTTTTTTTGTTCACACCCCCCAGACAATAGCCAAGGGATAGCCAAGGTCACAATTGTTGGTGTCACAAAGTATTTGTGGCCAGAAAGTTCTTAGGCCAGAGATTTATAGCTGACATATTTTGGGATTCCAGAATTTCTTTTAGCTAAAAACAGTCATAGATCACCAAATCCAACTTCTTCAGGGTTACAGATAAGAAAACTGAAATTAGGAGCAGTGACTTCACCAAGATTGCACAGTGAACATGTGATGAATCAGGTGTCCAAGCTAGATTCTCTTACTCAGAATCTTATGCTCTTGGAAACAAATCCTAGGTGAAGTTAGAATCTATGGTATTTCATCCTCAAGCACACATATCAAAATATTGCAAGGAGTGAAGCAGTGTTTTTGTTTTTGCTTTTACCAACATAGAAAGGTGATACCTACTAAAGCCAAGCCTCGCACATAGTCAAGGGCAAGTTCTTTGCAATCAGGGCAGCTCAGTTTCCCCTTATGTAAAATGGCATTAAGATGAGCACTGACCTTTATAGGAGATTTGTGAGAATTCAATGAGAAAATTATGTGGAATCTTCACTGTGCTGCTCCATACAAAAAAACTATTCAATACATAGTAACAACGATTATTATTAACCTCCCTGACTCTCCACCTTCTGATTCTGTAATTTTAAGAGCTACAACTAAATAAATCCTGAGGATCCTCTCATTTCTAGCAGTACAAGATCCGGCTCTGGCCGCTGCTAAAATAGAGAATATCTGTTTCTCTGAACCCACAGGGAATTCAAAGTACCAGGACATAATAGAGAATGCTCTAGAAAAGAGAAGAGGCCACAGAAGGGAAAGTGGAAGTGAAACATGACATCTACTTGTCTTTTTTGCCCGGAGACAGCCCTCTCTTTACTTTGGCCAAAGCATGGAATCCTTCCTCCCCACATTGCTCTACTCAGTTAACAGATATATTTCCAAACATGAAAGCCCAGGTTCCCCTGCCTATAAATGTAGCCTACATAGTTTTATATAGTTGTCAAAAATTCAATTTGTTTCCAATATCATATGCACAAAATAATCAGAGACATCTAAAAATCTCAATTTCCAGCTTTTTTTGAGAACACAGGAAATCTAAGACTGTGCCATATCATGACAAAAAGCACAACAAACTGTGGATCCCCTTCATCAGAATTGTACTGACCCTACTCTGGTCTGCCTCTCCACTCAAAGTTGGTTGCAGAACTTGATTGGCCTAAGACTTTTCACGGACTGACATTCAGGGGTCTTTCTTTTTGTTTTGTTTTGTTTTGTTGTTTCCAGGAAAAAATTGTTGCCAATAAGGAGGCAGAAAGATTAGAAGCTTGGGATAAAAGCTGACATTGCTGGGCTTTGAAGAATCTTGAACTGGGAATAGATTAATGGAAAAGCTAAAGGCAAATATGTTCATGTATCTGTTAACTGGATCTTTTGGGGACAAAGGTAAATTTGATAAAAACTGCTATCAATGCAGGAAGGATAATTAATGTAAATGAAAGGGTCATCCCATCTCCCTAAAGCACACATGGAACTATCAGCAGATACTATTTCTCACCTTGGTATCCCCCCGTAATCAAGACCTAGGAACAGCATCTAAGAAGGCCCATGCCACTTGCCTTTGTGGTTTTCAATGGTCCCACTGGTGATAAACAAGAGACTGAGAAGGGCCACTGTGATGGCAGTCATCATTACAAGAAGGAAAATCAGGAATGTCTCCAAGGTGGAGAAGGTCCGCTTGGCCATTTCTCCTGAGGCAATGCAGAAATGGGAGAGGAATAAAATGACAGAATCACAGGTTAAGATTCATATGCTTCGAGCTTCCCAAGGCTAAAACATCTTAACTCTTTCATCTTGACTATGGCAAGCACAGAGCATACTTACCACGGCTCCCATAGACCAGACCATGGCAGACAAGAACAATCAGTTACAATAGTGTTTTCAAAAAGCTTAGATATGGCATTCAAATGCTTCTCAACACCATGTTTCTCCTGGAATATACCACTCAAGACTTGGCACTGACAGCTGAGATAAAATCTATTTGCATTCCTTGGCTATATCACACTGCTTTCATTTACTGCAATGATGTTATCTATGAGTCTGTACATAGGTCTGGGCTGGAAATGCCTCTATCAGTAAGGATGACTGACATGTACATACTGCTTGTACTTGGAATTTAGGATGTACTCTGTGGCCTTGGACTAAGTAAAATTATCTTCTCCAGTTAGAGAATTATTTTATCCAGTTGGGAGCAAAACCTATAACTTTGGCATTTAAACTCTATGTTCTGAATTTCAACTATTACCTTGTGAGAAAAGGACATGGGGAAGGAGATTGGCATGTCTGGTCTCAAGTCAGACATTAGTAAAATTTCCCTTTCAGTGATCAGAACTATCCCATGCATTTTGCAAACCCTGTGTTCCATCAAAGCATTTCTTTACAGATTCCTTAAGATGGTTTAGAAGAATCCATCATCACTCAGAGTGACTGTAGAACCTAAAAACTCACATAATGTGATGAGAAGAGATACAATATGGTGGCTAGAAATTGGATTCTGAAGTCTGATTGCAGAGTTGAGAAATTCTTCTCCTAATACTGAGCCTCAGTTTCCAACTCTCCAAATAGGGATATGAGACAATGTTGGCACCGATCTCATAGAGATTCTCTAAAAATAAGATCATATGTGCAAGCAATACTTCTTTTGTTCCTCGGGGTATAGAAAGTGTTCAGAATGGTAGCATTTATCATTAGGTTTCAAAACAGAGAACACTGTGCTTCTCCCTGTCTTAAAAGTGTCTTTATAGGATGCTGGTGCTGCAGGCCTATTAGATTGCCAGGTGGGAACTTCAGAACACATTTTCTTAACCCATGCTTGAAGAAACCTGAGCAGTGATATGGAACTCCCAGGACTGATCCTCACAATGAGCAACTTGTGGCTAAGATGTTGCCACCCCATGCATTGTGAAATGGTAAGAAGCTGATGCATTCAGTGTGGCCCAGACAAGCTTTGGTTTCAATTTGAGTGAGATTCATTATGCATAGTTCATGCTCAAGGCTTTGTTTTCTATGAGCCTTCCTATATGCCAAGATGATTGACAATTGAACATCCCAACCCCAGAGCATCAACAGACAGATTATCTATGTAAGTGTAGTCATGTGGTAGGAACCTGTTTACCAAACAGAGGTGCTATATGACAACACATAACATGTATATATATGTATATATATATTTGTTTGTTTGGCCAGTTTTGTTCTGTTGAACTGATTACCACTGCTGACCTTCTACATAAGACAACAATGGCAGCTGATTTTGCATTTGAATTTCTGCCTTTTACTTGGACTTGAATGACTTATCTACCTCATGTTTCACCACTCTGTTTAGCTGCAAGAATCACTGCCAACACATTAACATTCTTGTTAAACCACTGTGGCTGACTTTACCACCACCTTTAGGAAAATCAACATTTGAGTGAACACTGTGTATTTCTCATTGATGATTAAAATCTGAACATTAAGGCAGATGCCTCATCTGCCTTCAGAATGCAAATATACCTTGAGGAGTTGAGCCCATGATTACATCTTAAATGATTCCAGATTTCAAAATGATTTCCATTTATTCTGTATCCTATACAGGGTTAGCAGACTGGAGAGCGCATGTCCCACCTGTAGGAACACCAGCTACTACTGTATTTTACGAACTACATTAAAAGAAAACGTGAAATTTCAGGTTTATAAATATAAGCTATATCTTTACAGATAAACCATAAATGCAGTCTTTTTCTTGTCATCTCACTCAAATCAAAACCAGAACTTGTCTGGGCCACACTGAATGCATCAGCTTCTTACCATTTCACAGTGCATGGGGTGGCAACATCTTAGCCACAAGTTGCTCATTGTGAGGATCAAGTCCTGGGAGTTCCATATCACTGCTCAGGTTTCTTCAAGCATGGGTTAAGAAAATGTGTTCTGAAGTTCCCACCTGGCAATCTAATAGGCCTGCAGCACCAGCTTCCTATAAAGACCCTTTTAGGACAGGGAGAAGCACAGTGTTCTCTGTTTTGAAACCTAATGATAAATGCTACCATTCTGAACACTTTCTATACCCCGAGGAACAAAAGAAGTATTGCTTGCACATATGATCTTATTTTTAGAGAATCTCTATGAGATAGGTGCCAACATTGTCTCATATCCCTATTTGGAGAGTTGGAAACTGAGGCTCAGTATTAGGAGAAGAATTTCTCAACTCTGCAATCAGACTTCAGAATCCAATTTCTAGCCACCATATTGTATCTCTTCTCATCACATTATGTGAGTTTTTAGGTTCTACAGTCACTCTGAGTGATGATGGATTCTTCTAAACCATCTTAAGGAATCTGTAAAGAAATGCTTTGATGGAACACAGGGTTTGCAAAATGCATAGGATAGTTCTGATCACTGAAAGGGAAATTTTACTAATGCCTGACTTGAGACCAGACATGCCAATCCCCTTTCCCTGTTTTTCAAGAAGTTGACAGTTATAAGTAACAATTTGGCACAATGGCCTGCCAAAGTTATGAAAATGAGGTAAAGCTTTAGAATTTTTCAAGATCTCTAAAACAATAGAACAATTCATGATTCTTCCTTTCCTCCCTCTCCAAGATGGAAACAATCATTCTTACCTTATTTTACTACTCCAAAGACTGTTTGTTCTCAGTATATCCAATGACCTCTCAGAATCTTGTTCCTCTTTCCCTTGTAGGTTGCTGGACTTGGACTTCTCAACACTTTTCGAAACCTACCAAGGAAAGATGTTCAGCCGTGAAGTGCAGGAGAGTTAAAGTGCCATTAGCATACCTTTGTGGACTTAGTACAAGGATCAGATTAACATATATTGATAAAAAAATGCTTGTATGCAAACTGTCCTGGAACAGCCTGTTATTGGAGGTAGAGGTTACAGAAGACCCTGTTGCTAAGGTCGTTTTGGCCTTTATATAATTCTTCCAGTGTGACAAGTTCTGGGTATACCTGCAACCACAATCCAATCATAAAAATACGGCACCTGCTCTAATTACCACTGGCCATTCAACCAGCTATCAGAAGGAGTGGTTGTGAATATCGGAATTAGCATGGACTACAGGTATATTTACATATAAATATATGGCAATATTTACACCAATTTCAGAAGAGAAAAGTGATCTTAATTTTAGATGTTTCTAAAGAAAATGCAAAGTAGTAGATTAACTAAGAATATGTATAATAAATAATAGGATTAGCATACTATACAGCCAGTAAAATTATACTCAGAAAATTTAATGACATAGCTGGACACAGTGGTGCATGCCTATAATCCCAGCGGCTCAGGAAGCTGAGGCAGGAGGCTCATGAGTTCAAAGCCAACCTCAGAAAAAGCAAGGCACTAAGAAACTCAATGAGATCCTGTCTCTAAATAAAATACAAAATAGGGCTGGGCATGTGGCTCAGTGGTCAAGTACTCCTGAGTTCAATTCCCAGAACTGAAAAAAAAAAAAAAATTAATGATATAAAAATACTCAATATTTAGTTAAATTTACAGTATGATCCCATTTTTGTGAATTGTGCTCCTAAAGACAACACATATATAAGAAAGCATAGTAAAATATTGTAAAGTAATTATCTGGTAATTCTTTCTGGGTGGCTTTGTTTTCATCTTTTAGCAGCTTAGTGTTTTCCACAAAGGAGAACATATTATATAAAACAACATAAAGTTAACCAATGGCCCACAAGAGACAGAGAACAAGAAATAGGTAACACCCCTACTCGTTTTTGTTTGTTTGGGTTTTAAATATATGGTAATATTTACACCAATTTCAGAAGAAAACAGTGTTCTTAGTTTTTGAGGATTTTCCCTAGTAAGTCCACATTGTCCAGGAAGTAGCTTGTAGGCCACTTAATTCTTTGCAGAGTTAAAAAATATATATAGACTGGTCTCCAAAGTTCCAAAAGAAATATTAGAGATATAAGTGGCTTCAGATAGGTCATTTAGTCATGTAAAAGATACCTATCTGCTCCTACAGAAGGAAATAGTCTAAATCATGGTAGTAAACAAGGTTTGTTTGTTCTTTTTATTAGTGTTAGAATTTGGGGTTATAAGCAAGAGAAAACAAATCAAGACATCTTAAGGTGAGGGCAGAGGAAGAGAGAAAAGTAAATTCACTGGAAGGCAGCAAGAAAAGCTAAAGACCAGATTTAATAAGGGCAGGAATCAGGCAGCTCTACAGTTCTAGAGAACAGGAGCTCTGGGACCATCTGTCTGGATCACCACCACTGAGATGGATGTTTTCCAGCTACTTAGGTCTCTGTTGCTCCCCTCAGGATTTGATTCCTGAAAGATAGTATCTGACTAGCCTAGCTCAGATCATATACTGACCCTTTTCTTTGTGGAGACACTTAAATGGAAATCTTAACAAGACCATGCTCAAAGAGGGAAAGGTAGTTCTCAAAACAAAAACAAAAACTCAAGGTAAAAGAGATGTTGGATAGATAAAAACAAGAGATAGCCCTAGTGAACTGCCACTGGATTTCCTTCTCCTGCCCATCTCCCTTGAGGTGGGAGACCTCCATTCTGGCCCTGTGGTCTCTTCCAGACTACTCCAGCCCTCTTCCTCTTCATAAAAAGGGGCCATGCTATGGCCCACTCACAGAGTCCTATTTAGTGACCAAGAATCCAGTCAGATAAGATCATTTCGAACCAGGGTCTGGTATCATCTGATAATGGCATAACATAAACCTCTCCAAACGACATTTAAAGGCCCATACCTGATCAATAAAAGAGTGAGAATCAAGGAGATTCCAACTATGACAGAGGAGGAAAGATGTTGGACCCTGGGAATTCATTATGCCCATCAAAACAGCTGGCTCCCATAGCCAGGAACAAGCTCCCATACCCTAGGGTGAGATGAAGGTGCAGTCACTGTAAATATTTTAACTTGTGCATATATTGTATTTCTATCTGAGTGACTCACATTAATCTTGTTGGCGAAGTTAACTGTCTTTCTCTACCCTATGCCTCAACACATTTACTCATGTACACAGGTCTGCCCATTTTACAGATGAGGAAAGACAAAAAGATCAAGGGGTCTTTAGAACAAAACAGTTAAAAGTGAGTATGATTCAGGCATGATTTTTCTAGACAAGACTCCTAGACAAGAATCTCCAGACTCCTAGACAAGACCTGCTACCCTTCACCAAATTCTCACTGTCTATACATCACCTTGACCCCGTCATGGCATGGCAGTCTCTGGGGATATAAAGTTCACATGTCCACTCCTCATTAGCAACTGATGATGCAAACCATGTCCTTGGTCTCTTAACACCCTAGCACAGAGGAGGAACTATCACATATAAAGTAAAGGCAACTGGGGAAAACCTGTATTCAGGCTAGAAGAATATTTCTGCAAAACCTTAACTCCTAAACCATTAATGGATAATCACTAGCATCACAAATTTTTTGGTATTTTTCTTATACCTAGCAGATTGGAGCCTTAAGAAGCATGGTGATAATTTCATATACTCCATATTAATGGTCACAACTTTTTATTTTTTAACTCATAATAATTGGAAATTGAATTACTTTTAATAAACACTATTTCACATAGTGTCATCTCTAAATATCATTTCTTGCTCAAAAGAACCAGAGATCCTTGGAGAAACAACTGGTTTGGTGCTATAGGGCAGGAATTACATGAACTGAATCTGGAATATTTTATTATACCAGAAATCAAGGAAATCATCAAGATTATTAGAACTTTTAAGAGAACTAAAGATATTCCAAATAACTGAAGACTGATTAAATAGAGCATCTATATAAAGAAACAAATGCAATGTGTTGAAGCAAATTAAATGTGTTTAAATCCATGATATCATGATACTTTTTATTATCAATTGTACATATTAACTGTACACATTTATGACATACACAGTGATGATTCAGTATGTATGTACAATATATAGTGATCTAATCAGGGTAGTTAGAATCTCTGTCTCCTTAAATATTTTTTAAATGTTTGATTAACACATGACAATTTTATTTTTTTTATATGTGATTATTTATTTTAGCTGGCTTGCCAGATCCAGAAGTGTAAAAATGCAAGCAGAGTGATAATGATATAAATTATCAATAGTTCCACATTCCAGGGTTGCTGTATATATGAACAAGTTTTACCCACGTTGTTTATTGCAATAAGTGACGAAGCTTAAATGGAGTTGATAAACTGAGAGTTTCTTTCTAGAACTGTCCAGAAAAGCAAATCCTTTATCTTCATAGAAAAAGAGGTGTATTGTATTTAAATGTGTCTCTCCTTGTCTCTCTCTCGCTCAAGTTTTTCAATCTCCAGAGACAGTTTATGTAACTCCAGGGCCACTTTTGAGTCCCTTGGGCTTGGGAGACACTGTAAGAGGTTTTTGCCTGCCAGCACTATATCACGCTCTTCAGGGGCTTCCCTTTCACACTTAGGCACAGCCGGGTTCCAAGATCTGTTTTCTGAGCAAGAGATACGCGGGGAGCCAATCATCCTGTAGCCAGGGTCACACTGGATGGTGACAGCTTCAGGGCTGACATACTGATCCTTCTCAACGGATAGCTTTCCATTGAGTGTCTTTGGTTTTAGGCACAGAGCTTTACATTGAGGAGCTGGAGACGACCATCCTGAAAACCAGCAGGAGATTTCAGCTGCTCCAAGGAGAGAGCATATCCTTCCTGGCACTGGTACTGCAGGACGGTGGTGAGCGATAGATAGCCACTGACATATGTATAGTGCCGTGTGCAATCCTAGGCGGGGGACTGCAGCCGCAGGCTGGGTGGGCAAAGGAGCAAGATCAGAAGCCCCAGGAGGCACAGAGACAGGGAACCACTCCCTGGCACAAGCCTCATGGTTGGTGTTGCTTCCGACCAATAGAAGTTCAAAGGTTGCAGATTCCACCTGGAACTATCTGAAGCCATGAAATGCATGCGCCAGCACACATGGGAAGAGCTGGAGTGGCAGCCATGCAGGGAGGAAGAGTCCCCAAGACTGTGAGAGTCACATGGCGTTCAGTCAGCCAAAGGGTACATCCAGTCCCCCTTGGTCTCTGACAGCGGAAGCTTTTAGCTTTAAGGGAAGATCAAAACTGGCATGACGTGGGGTGGTCAAAATGCTTATAGAAAACAACAGCCTTTCCAGATTGAAGAAATGGTGAACATGTGGGGCAGCAGCAACCACAATCAAGTCCGGTGTTGCATGCAAAAAGCTGAGCATCCAGGTGAATGGAAGGTGGGGCTATGTCCGGGGATCACTGGGGCGTCAGATGGGGTTCCACTTGCTTAAGAGACAGTGGAAGGACCCATCCAAGTCAGAGCACCAATGTAAGGAATCCCACGGAAACCACGCCAGACCCGGGAAATCACATAAGGGAGTTTATTAAGCAAACAGAGTGTCTCCCTGCAGGGTAAGAGAGAAAATGAGAGGAAAAGAAAGGGAAAGAGAAAGGGTGTGCACAAGAAAGAGTGGAAAAGCAAGGAGGAGAAAGTAAGCAAGTGTGTAGGAGAGCAAAGCAAGAAAGATCGACAATTTTATATAGTTATGATACACAATGTGTTAATTCAATTAATATACACAATGTACACAAATAAAATCAATACTTAATATTTCCATCTCCTTATCATTAGTTTGTATTTGGAGCCTCAGAACTCCTGTCTTTTAGTTACTCATAAAATATATAATAGATTATTGTGAACTCTCATCCCTTCACTGTGCTATAAGACCCTAGAGCTTGTTCTTCCAAAAGTAACTCTTACTGTTCAAAACATGTTGGGGAACCGATTCATTATTCTGAAAATCAGTAGAAAAGAAAAAACAAGGAGAGATGGAAATTAAGAAATCAATTAATATAGCTGTGTGTGATGGCACAGACCTGTAATCTCAGTGGCTCGGGAGGCTGAGACAGGAGGATCACAAGTTCAAGGCCAGCCCCAGAAATTTGTGTAGTCCCTAAACAACTTAGACTCCCATCTCAAAATTAAAAATAAAAAATGACTGGGGATGTTGCTCGGTGGTTAAGTATTCCTAAGTTCAATCCCTGGTACCAAAAAGAAAAAAAAAAAAGAATGAAACCAAAATGTACTCTGCTTTTCCTGTAAAAATGTACTTTTGGAAAGCTGAATAGTTGAGGAGGGACAGCTTCTTAACTATCAAAGTATTTCAGCTAATAAATGAGGAAGGAATGACAGACTTGATAAGGAGATAAAGTGTTTGAATGAAGTACAAAACCTTACCTCCCAAGAATTCTTATCAGAGAGCAAAACCTAAATCAGAGCAGCCTCTACACCTAAGTGCCTAGGTGTAGGAAATGTACAAGAACAACTGACTATGTCAGAGGACAATATGGTGATACAGTAAGCCAAATGCAGATGGTGAAACTCCCAAAGATGGTTTCTTTAACAAAATGGAAGTGGAGAGGAAGAGGAAGGAGGAGGAGTTGGAGCAGGAAGAAGTATTTGGGTTGTGGGAGAGGAGAACAGCAAGAACAAGAACAAGAATATGTGGTAAAAGGAAGAGAGAGGACAGGAGAGGGAAGCTATAGATTAAGAGACTTCATAGACATATCAACCAACTGTGTGTTGGAAGCCCCAAACCAACATTATTTGGAACCCAGTTCAAAAGAAGTCTTTTTTTTAAGTTCTGAGGTAATTGGGGAAATTTGAATATTGTCCAGATATTTGTCAATATTAAGGGATTATTGTTAAAAATGTGAGTGCAATAATGGTATCGAGATTATTCTTAAAAGAAATTTTAATTGTTCAGAGATGCATTCTAAAACAGATTTTTAGAAAAGAAACAGTACAAAAACTTCAAAAATTGGATAGATGGTGGGGGAAGTGATCGGATGAATGGATGGATGGATGGACAAATGGTTAGAACAGATAAGACAAATAGACAAGGAATAAGTTTTGCTCTTTGATATGCTGCTTGACAAAAGAGAGGCAGGTTAAAAGCACTGTGACAAATACCATGCAGTGCTTCACCCCACACACATTATGAATTCTACTGTGTAGAAGGTAGGCCCCATTTGCAAGACTTCCAGACATGTTCTAGGTTTTGCCTTCCAGATGCACCAGCATGAGTCTTCAAATCAGAAATGAAGCAATTGGAGAGAAAGGCAGGGCAAGGGACAGCCATTTCATTGGCTTGGATCCTGGCAGCATGGCTCTCTGCAAACTGCCTGCTGTCTGCTTCCGGACACTGCATCCTGCTTCCTTACTCCATACTGATGGAGGCAGCTATGCCTGAGCAGCTCAGTTCTGCAATTTAAAATAGGGAGCAGTTCCTAGTCCCTATTTTCAGCCCTGTCTTCAGCCTTCCCAATGATTCTGAGAGCTCTTTCTTTTACTAAATCCTTTTCTTTTCCAGTTCCCAGGAATGGATTCTGTTTTTTTAACCGAGAACCTGTCTACACTAATTTTCACAAAAGTAATCATTGGACCTCACTTTGGAAAATGTATGCATTCTAAGCATTGGACTCCATATACTTGCTGTTTCTGGAAACATTCTTAAAGTTAAAATTGATGAGCAGTCTGGCACTATTTTTTCATTATGTTCCAGAAGAAATTAGTTTTAAGTATACAGGGTGGCATAGTAGTACATTATCATCTCATGCATTTTGCAGAGGATGGAATCCCTTAGCAGTCCCTGACCAGTTTACTGTAAGTTCACTTTTTCATTTGCCTCAGTTTAACCTTGATCTCAGCCCACAAGCAGAAGAAAGTCCCTTCTGTTTCAAGCTGGAGTGAATGTTTCTTCTTTAAGTCCTATGTGCCTATGATATACTGAGGTTGTAATTAGGAATGTGCCACAATGAACTGAGGAGCCCAAGTCCCTGAGAACAGTCCCAGCTTCAACCACAGCACAAGGGCACAGAAGAAGATGGAGCCTGATGGAAGAGCACACTGATCTCCCTCCCCCAGGAAGTTCACAAAGTCCATGTTCCAGCAAAGGATACAAGATGTTAACAACCTTTCTACATTTTTCAGATATCAGGGCAAACTACATCAGGGTTACCCAGTTTTTCTCCCCAAATTAAGTCTTGCCCTCTATGCAAAAGAAAATAATAATGAGAGACCCTGAGGGTATGGGAAAGTTTAGGATTTATTTCTTCAATTCCTCTGAGTTTTACTTTCCTTATTAGAAAAACAGATTAGCAAGGGCTTTATCTTCGTTAAAAGATCCCATAGATAATATATATCTAAAAAGTTCTTTGCTGATTTTAAATTGGAATACCAATTAGTCATATTAACCAGGCTGAAGGTGAATACCCAAGAGTGGTAAGTTTGTGCATTTAAAATCCTACAGTGCAGTTATATTTTCTTGGCAAGTTCCTTATGTTTGGTTCCAAAAATCTCCCTATCAGAGTTTGATAAACTCTGCCTTGGGAGAGTAATGTCTTTTGCTATTTTCAACTCATCCAAAGGGTTTTAAATCTAGATAAAATTAGAATTGTGAAACCTCCCTATTTCTCCACTTTTAGATAAATAGTGCAGCGCTTTGTCAGAGTATTTGGAAATTATTCTCTGATGATTCATCTTTTTCCAGAACCATAGATAAAAAATTATTTCGTTTGACACTGACAAATTTGACCAGTTTACCGTACAAGATTACAAAGGGAGATTGGGAGAAAGCAGGCTACAGCTGTATTTATCATCATTTCAGGGACAGGGTGACAATATCTTCTCATGTAATTCTTGCCCTCCACATAAATTTAAGATGCTTAGCATTTCCCACCTGTACTGTGCACCTGTTGGAAAAGTACCATGTTATACTTTGATAAAAATTGAAAAAAGAAAGAATAAGAGAAACAGAAAGCAAACTGATTGTATCAAAGTCCAACCTGACTCAATCATTGTTTTTTCTGGGCAATGCAGGGAAGGAGGAAAGAGGCTGAGCAGAGCTTGGAATGAAAGCATATAGTTTCTTATGTGTTGGGCAGAAACAAACTCAGAGGAAACCTGTCTGGTAAAAATTGCCCACTTCTTTGTATGAAGCAAATTCACTGGCAACCATGCACAGAGAATCTCCCATTAGATTAATCAAGAAGTAAAAGGGGAGGAGAACAACAGGTTCTATGCCAGAGTTCATGTACACCATTTCTCACATTCTCTTTTGCTGCAATTGTCTAACTCCTCCCCAAGGACAATTCCTGAAGATCCAGTGGGGTTAGCTGGGAATCCAGTCAGGTCTGGGGAATGAAAATGTTCTTGCTTAAATAACTATCTGTAGGGATAATCCCTGCAGGAGAACTTAACACCATACGTTTGCCATTGATACAGGATGGTGCCAGGACCAGGTGACATCTGAAATAACCAGGCTCAAAAGTTATAGCTAATAAATTGAGTGTCTATCTGATGCACCCTCTATTTTGTGGAGGCCAAGACCAATCCTCAAAGTGAACTGAAGGCAGAGGCAGAGCTAACTCCTGAGGAGTAAAAGCTAGGTAGAAGATCCCTCCTGCAGTAAGAAAGCTCCCCAAGGGACCAGGGGTCCAACCAGGAGTCTATGAGGGAAATCCAGATGGGGGAAACCAAACAGGTATATTGAGCTTGGAGGAGCCAAAGGCAAGATCCAACTCAGGTTTTAAAGCCAAGATGGGGCCAGGCAGAGATGGTATCTAAGCTAAAGTTGATGAAATGCTAGACTGAAGGGACTGGAGGTTTGGACCCAGGTTACCTATAGGTGGTGTACATGACCCCATTTTATAGGTCAGTAAATTAGAGAGAGATGTTTGCACTGGGCTGGCTTATCTAGCCAGGACAAGAACAATAATTAAAACAATCACAACTTATTGAGCTCTTACATGTAGATACTTATCAAGCCAGGGCAAGAAGAACAGTCAGCTTTTAAAAATAATTTTTAAAATAAAATGAAACAAACTTATTGAACTCTTAGTATGTTCTAGAAACTATTCTAAGAGCATTAAATGAATTGCCTCATTCAGTTGTCACAATAATCCTATGAGGATGGCACTATTCCTAACCTCAATTTCCCTTTGAATTAAAAAACAAAAAACTGAGTCATAGATAAGTTAAACAAACAATTGAAAGTCATGTAGCCAAGCTATATATTCAAAACCAGATCATTTGCCCTCCATGTCCTCTAGCATAACTTGATACGCCATGCAACATACTCAAGGGCCTTTTACTAGTATTTATATACTTGACAGCCTCAGAATAACCATAAGATAATGCACACAAAGTGATCAAAACAACAAAGCTATGACAAAAAGAAATCAAACATTTAGATTCAGGGATTGTAGGAAGAGGTAAGTATTCTGAAGTCATCTAGGCCAACCCCTTCGTCGTAGAGATAAAGTTTAGTTACTTGCCCAAGGTCTCTGTGGGGAAAACTTGTAGCACTCATTCATATCAGCTTCTTCACTCCTCCATGGACTTTATGGCAAGGTGGTGCCTTCCCCTCTGGTTGTTACTGGCCAATGGGCTGTGGGTGGCAGTGACATGCGTCACTTCTGAACTGAAGTTATCATGCTGAGGCATTTGAGAGGAGGTGTGAGTTCCACATGTCTCTCTTACCATAGTAACCCCAGATGTGTGCCAGATGCCAGGTTGCAAGATTCCTGAGTCACCACATGAAAGAAACTGACCTCAGAGAACCACCAGATCAGGAATAGACTTTGCATAATAAATGCAAAGAAAGAAATGTTTACATGTTAAGCAACTAAGATTTGGTAGCAAGGGGTATATTTATTACCACAGCAAACCTCCTGCCCTCCTGCCTAATATAATACCAGTTAATGAAAATAGTCCTTAAACTATAAATCTTTTGAAATTTCTTTTAGTTTAATAAATACCTCAAATCAAATGTTTTTTTCTACTTTTCAAAAAAATAATAAAATCTCTTTAATTTAATATCGAATTTCATGCAATCTCAACCATAAGAGAGTAAAAAATGGGGAGTAAATATAAAAGGCCTCTTGGTCACAAGAAATACATAGGATAAAATCCATGCATTTATATGATAGGAGAGACTCAGGCTCATTCAGATCACAGAGACTTTTAATTTACAAACAGTTCCAACAATTGTTCTTTTCTTTAATGACCATAAAAAATTAGAATTAGAATAAAATCCAGGTCTTTAGAAACAAGCATACAGGTAACAAAAGTGAAAGCTAAGAGACTCCTTTGAAAATTACACATTCCAGGACAATAATCAGTGGTTGGAGGGATAATTTGAGTCATTTTAACAACCTATAAGACAGTAGAATGTGTAAAACATTTGAAAATACTTTCCCCCAATAAGTTAGTTGGTTGGCTGGCTGATTACCACTTAGGGTTTTAAAAGAAAGAGCTGTGAAAACATAAAGAGGGAGACAAAGACAAAGAGATAACTAGAGTAATGCTAAATTACCCCACTTCAAAAGACTCAAGTGTTTTGTCAGTGGGATCTGAGGAGCTTCTCTCATATATTCCATTTTACTTAATCATATTTTTTAATTTAAAATTTTTCTTCAGTGATCATGTATTACTTTCATAATACAAAGATAATATTTTTAAGGGATTAATTCAGATATGTGCAAAAGTCAACGAGAGTGAACACTTCAATTCTTCAACCTGGCCAACAAATACCCTACTCTTATGCATCATCAAATTAATAACCACTGCCAAAATCAAAGTTTTTCTTTCTTTTCTTAAAATAAGAGGAGGACAGTGCTGACCCCAGACTCCATCTTGGTTGAGCTCATAAATCCATGGTCTGAGTGCATGGGACTCTGGAAGTGAGGAGGCATCTGCTGATTTAGCTAGGACTAATGGAAGAGAGCAAGTTCAACCTGTCTATTCACTTCACTAATCAGAGAACAGGCTAAGCTGCCCAGATGAGCTAACCCTAGGTTGTACCATGATAGATAAAGGTTTTTCTGAATTGGTTAATGACATTGATGTTTACATAGAGATTTGATAACACAAGTTGCATAGAACTGTGACTGAGTTGTCAAGCCTGTTGCCTTGCAGATGAGTCCAAAGAGCTGACGACACGATTGGAAACTAGTATTTTTTTCATTCCTATGTGTCAGTACTAAGATGGGTATATTCAAAACATTTAACTACTGATTCAGCTTGGGCACTATCCAATCAGAGCAGATGCCAAGGTAAATGACAGGTAGACTTGCATTCCTGCTGAATATCAACCAGCCTGGGTGAGTTTCTTTTTCAAGAAATTATGGAATTTGCATGGGCTAATGGGTTTCTTCCTTCAAAGATCCAACCATTATGAGTAGAGGGAGTAGTCAAAAAATAAAACAAAGCAAAAACCCCTCCAAACTCACCTCACACTGCTGAAAAATTACTTTGATGCATCTTGAGGGAGAGACAACCAGTAGCAGTTTTATGAAGAGTTTAAAGAGCACAATTAAAGGGGAAACATCAGAAAACTGGCATGAGTTCCCTGTGTGGTCTGCCAATGCTACTGGTGAGGATGCCTCCAGCCAAACCACAAAAACTGCCAATGCGAAATTAAATTATTCAATGGAAGAAAAAGCATCTTGTTCCAGTTTAGGCAGATTATAAGCAGAATTGCCCTTGAAAGTCCTTTGGCTGGAGAGAAAACAAACCCAGTTTGTAGAGGAGAAAAATGAGATCATAAGGAAACTTTTGCTGCCCTATAAGGAGAGGGCTGCCTACATCCACTCATATTTAAGGCACAAGTAAGCTAGTGGGCACATTTATCAGCAGCTCTCCTAAGAACTGAGTGCTTTAGAGAAGGTAAGTACGTGAAGGAAACCTGTAGATTCTGTTTGCAGGAGTACAGCACTAAATAACAGTGGGTGTTGAAGAGACAATGAGGATGAGAGGCAACTCTCACAGCCAGAAAATGTGTGCCCCATCTAAAGGGAACAGCTACCTCATATTGATGCATGAGGAATTTAGGTTCAATGTTGATGGATCTGCCCATTTTTAATGAAAAGTCAGCACTACTGATGCTTAGCTCAAATTTCTTAGTTTTCAAATGTAGGCAAATAATTTCAAAAGAAACAAAATAAAATAGCTTTATCACTCTTCAATCAATGCAGGACAACCTGACCATATGCGAGTCCAAAAGTTGTGACCTCTGATATAATCCATTATTTCCTTCATTCAAAAACATTTTCTTAGCATCTGTAGAGTACCATATACCGTGCACTTGGACTAAGTGATACAATTCATGAGACAAAGTTTCTGCCCTCAAAAACCTTACCATCTGGGCTGGGGATGTAGCTCAGTGGTACAGTACTCACCTAACATACACAAAGCCCTGGGTTTGATCCCCCAGTGCTTCAAAAATGAAACAAACAAAAATCTTACAATCTAACGTAAGAGAGAGATGATGCCCATGTAATTCTAATACTGGAATATTACCACTCCTAGGGATAGATAAGAAGGAATCCTATAAAATAAGGTTGCCAGAAATAAAGTTCAGAAATGACTTTGCCAAAGATGAAATGTCTAAGTTGAGACTAAAAAGGTAGCTATTAACATGCATTATCAGTTATCTTTGGCTATATAACCACCACCCCAAAAGCTTAAAATAACAATTGATTTAGCTTGTGATTCTGTGGGTCACCAATTGGGGCTGGGCCTAGCTGGACAGCTCTGATCTGGGACTGGCTTATACATTAAATGACCTGATATGTTGGTTGGAAGGCTGACTGGGAACAGTCAATGTAGGATGGTCTTCCCTGGGTATCTTGGTCTCTGTTCTTATTTCTAGCAGGTTCACTGGGGCTCGTTCACATGGCAGCTAGGCAAGCTTCCAAGAGAACAAATGGAACTTTGCAAGTCTTCTTAAAGTCCAGGCTCAGAACTGGCACAGTAGAACTTTTTGATTCAAGGAGAAAGGAAATGGTTTCTACCTCTGGGTTGGAAATTACACTGCAGAAAGTGTGGCTACAGGGAGGAGTGAAGAACTATGGCCATTTTGGCAATCTTTTTCACCTGAAAAGAAGGCATGGGCACACATGTAATCCCAGTGGCTCAGGAGGCTGAGCAGGAGGATCAAGAGTTCAAAGCCAGCCTCAGCAAAAGCAAGGCACTAAGCAAATCAGTGAGAACCTGTCTCTAAATAAAATATAAAATAGGGCTGGGGATGTAGCTGAGTTTTCAAGTGTCCCTCAGTTCAATTCCTGGTTACCCTCTCCCCCGCCCAAAAAAGAAGGTATGGCATGTGCATAGACCTAAAGATAACTGAGAGAAAAAATGAAGTTTGGGAAGCTCAAGTGATTTGGAATGATGGGAGCAAAGAGATTCTGTAAGAAACCATGAAAATGTGGCCCAAAGAAGCCAGATCAAGAACTCCCAATACATGGGGGGTTTCAAGATGGTGGACTAGAGGGTGGCTGCATTTCATGTTGCTCCAGGACTCAGGATTCAAAAGAAGAGATTTTGAGAGACTTGGGACCAACTCAAAGCCACCGGGTGAGTCTCTCCCATTGGAGAGGTGTCCTGGATGGGGCAGTAGTCCCGGAACACAGGGAACTTTGTGAAGTGGAGCTACCCGGCGAGACACCCCTCCCCCCGCTGGAGCAGTGAACTCAGACAACTGGGAGCATCGTAGAGGAGGCCGCTCAGCAAGACACTTGGACTTGGAACAACTCACTGGGGCTCCGGGTGGCTGCCCAGAGGAGGAGCTGCATGGTGAGCTGTTTGGACTCAGAATGACCGCTCCTGAACACCGGGGGGCTTCACGGAGAAGGAGGAGAAGTGCAGCAGGTCACTTGGACTTGGAGTGACTGCATCAGGGCTACGGGCAGCTGCCCAGAGGAGAAGCTGCACGACGACCTGTTTGGACTCAGAGCAACTGCTCCTGAACACCGGGAGGGCTGCCTGGAGGAGGAAGAGGAGCGAGGTGGGTCGCTTGGACTCAGAGTGACTGCACCAGAGCTCCAGGCGGCTGCCCAGAGGAGGAGGCAGGTGATGAGTTGTTTGAACTCAAAGCGACTGCTCCTGAACACCCAGGGGGCTGCCCGGAGGAGGAGGAAGAGCACAGCGGGTCACTTGGACACGGAGTGACTGCCCAGGGCTACGAGCAGTTGGCAGGAGGAGGAGGTGCGCAGTGAGTTGCTTGGACTCCTAGCAAACACACCAGAACACCTGGCGGCTGCCCAGAGGAAGAGGCGTGTGGCGGGTTGCTGGGACTCCAGGTGGCTGCTCAGTGGAGGGGCCGCATAGCCAGGCAATTAGGTGCAGAGCAGGGTCCCAGGACCTAGTCAGCTTCTTGGTGGAAGAGCTGCACAGAGACAAGCTGAGGGGCAGAGCAAAGGTTCCAGCACAGGAGGCAGATTCTCTGAGGAGAGGCAGGCTAAGGAGATGCGTCTGCGAAGGGTGAGGCTCCCAGGCCCAGGAGGTAGGTCTGGGCCCCTGGGAACGTTGCAGAGGAAGGCAGCCCAACCCAGGCGGTAGTTGTGGATTGAGTGGAATCTCTAGGAGGGGAACTGACCAGGGAGACTTCCCCACTGGGTGAGTCTTCCCTGCTGGGTGAGGTTTTCCCAAAGGACAGTAAAACCAGAGACACAGGCCCAAACAGGCCTTGCCTCAGCCCACAGCCTAGTTCCCCTTTGGATGACCATTGGTCAACAAGTGGAGGCACCTCTGCCCACTAGCAGGGAATATATCCCACCGGAAGGCCACCACCCATAGAGAGGCAGCTTCCGTGTGGAGCACCGCATTATCAACTTCCTCCAAGACTTCAGGCTACTGAAGGCTAAGAGGGGATATACTAGAAATCTTCAGGGACATTATAAGTCAATAGAGGAAATCTGCAATATCTTAGCGGTCCACTGATACCTGAACAATATGAGAAAACAAGGGAAGAAAATGCCCCAAACAAATCTAGATGTTACATCAATAAAATCCAATGACAGCATGGCAGAAGAAATAACAGAAAGGGAGTTCAGAATGTACATAATTAAAATGATCAGGGAAGCAAACGATGAAATAAAAGAGCAAATGCAGGCATTGAATGATGAGATGAAAGAGCAAATGCAGGCATTGAATGATCGTATCAATCGACAGTTAAAAGAGCAAATACAGGAAGCAAAAGATCATTTCAATAAAGAGTTAGACATATTGGAAAAAAAAAAAAAAACAAATCCTTGAAATGAAGGAAACAATAAACCAAATTAAGAACTCCATAGAAAGCACAACTAATACGATAGAACACCTGGAAGACAGAACCTAAGATATTGAAGACAAAATATTTAACCTTGAAAACAAAGTTGAACAAACAGAGAAGATGTTAAGAAATCATGAACAGAATCTACAAGGACTATGGGATATCATGAAAAGGCCAGATTTAAGAATTATTGGGATTGAAGAAGGCTTAGAGAAACAAACCAAAGGAATGAACAATCTATTCAATGAAATAATATCAGAAAATTTCCCAAATCTGAAGAATGAAATGGAAAACCAAGTTCAAGAGGCTTATAGGACTCTAAATAAACAAAATTACAACAGACCAACACCAAGACACATTATTATGAAAATACCTAACATACAAAATAAAGACAGAATTTTAAAGGCTGTGAGAGAAAAGAACCAAATTACATTCAGGGGGAAACCAATAAAAATATCAACAGATTTTTCAATCAAGACCCTAAAAACTAGAAGGGCCTAGAACAACATTTTTCAAGCCCTGAAAGAAAATGGATGCCAACCAAGAATCTTATACCCAGCAAAACTTACCTTCAAATTTGACGATGAAATAAAATCCTTCCATGATAAACAAAAGCTAAAAGAATTTACAAAAAGAAAGCCAGCATTACAGAACATTCTCAGCAAAATATTCCATGAGGAAGAGATGAAAAACAAAGAAGCAAATCATCAAAGGGAGGAATTATCCTAAAGGAATTGTCAAATGAAGGAGGAATCAAGTCGTGTCAAAAAAATAAATAAATAAATAAATAAAATTTTAAAAATGAACCAAGTGACCGGGAGTACAAGTCATATCTCAATAATGTTAATTGCCTGAATGTTAATGGCCTGAACTCATCAATCAAAAGACATAGACTGGAAGATTAGATTAAAAAGAAAGATCCAACAATATGTTGCCTGCAAGAGACTCATCTCATAGAAAGAGATACCCATAGACTAAAGGTGAAAGGATGGGGAAAAACATACCATGCACATGGACTCAGCAAAAAAGCTGGAGTATCCATCCTCATTTCAGATAATGTGGACTTCAAGACAAAGTTAGTCAGAAGGGATAAAGAAGGACATTTCATACTGCTTAAGGGAAGCATAAATCAGCAAGACATAACAATCATAAACATCTATGCCCCAAACAGTGGCTCATCCATGTATGTCAAACAAATCCTTCTCAATTTCAGAAACCAAATAAACCATAACACAATAATACTAGGTGATTTTAACATGCCTCTCACCACTGGACAGATCTTCCAAACAAAAATTGAACAAAGAAACAATAGATCTCAATAACACAATCAATAATTTAGACTTAACGGACATTTATAGAATATACCATCCAACCAAGAGCGAATACACTTTCTTCTCAGCAGCACATGGATCCTTCTCTAAAATAGACTGTATATTATGCCACAAAGCTAATGTTAGCAAATACAAGAAGATAGAGGCACTACTACCTTGTATTCTATCAGATCATAATGGATTGAAGTTAGAAATAAATGAAAGAGTAAAAAACAGAAACTACTCCAACACCTGGAGATTAAACAATATGCTATTATATGATGAATGGATAACAGAAGATATTAGGAAGGAAATTAAAAAATTCTTAGAGGTAAATGAGAACAAAGAAACATCATACCAAAATCTCTGGGACACTATGAAAGCAGTACCTAGAGGAATATTTATTTCATGGAGCACATTCAATAAAAGAAGTAAAAATTAACAAATAAACAACCTAACACTACAGCTCAAAGCCCTAGAAAAAGAAGAACAGACCAACACCAAAAGTACTAGAAGACAGGAAATAGTTAAACTCAGAGCTGAAATCAATGAAATTGAAACAAAAGAAACAATACAAAAAATTGACAAAATAAATAGTTGGTTCTTCAAAAAATAAACAAAATTGATAAACCTTTAGCCACACTAACAAAGAGAAGATGAGAGAAAACCCAAATCACTAAAATTTGGAATGAACAAGGTAATGTCACAACAGACATGATTGAAATACAAAACATAATTAGAAGCTATTTTGAAAATCTATACTCCAACTAAATAGAAAATTTCGAAGACATCAACAGGTTTCCAGAGACACATGAATTGCCTAAACTGAACGACGAGGACATACACAATTTAAATAGACCAATTTCAAGTACTGAAATAGAAGAAGTCATCAAAAGCCTACCAACAATGAAAAGTCCAGGACCAGATGGGTTCTCAGCCAAGTTCTACAAAACCTTTAAAGAAGAGCTCATTCCAATACTTCTCAAAGTATCCCATAAAATAGAAGAGGAGGGAACCCTCCCAAACTCATTCTATGAAGCAAATATCACCCTGATACCTAAACCAGACAGAGACACATCAAGGAAAGAAAATTACAGACCAATATCCTTAATGAACATCGACGCAAAAATTCTCAACAAAATTTTAGCAAATCGCATACAAAAACATATTAAAAAGATAGTGCACCATGATCAAGTGGGTTTCATCCCAGGGATCAAGGTTGGTTCAACATCCGGAAATCAATAAATGTAATTCACCATATCAATAGACTTAAAGTCAAGAATCACATGATTATTTCAATAGATGCAGAAAAAGCATTTGATAAAATACAGCACCCCTTCATGCTCAAAACACTAGAAAAAATAGGGATAGTGGGAACATTCCTTAACATTGTAAAGGCCATCTATGCTAAGCCCATGGCTAATATCATTCTAAATGGTGAAAAACTGAAAGCATTCCCCCTAAAAACTGGAACAAGGCAGGGATGCCCTCTTTCACCACTTCTATTCTACGGTTTCCTTGAAACTCTAGCCAGAGCAATTAGACAGACCAAAGAAATTAAAGGGATACGAATTGGAAAAGAAGAACTCAAACTATCCCTATTTGCTGATGATATGATTATATACTTAGAGGAACCAGGAAATTCCACCAGAAAACTTTAAGAACTCGTAAGTGAATTCAGTACAGTAGCGGGATATAAGAACAATGCACATAAATCTAATGCATTTTTATACATAAGTGATGAATCTTTGGAAAGAATAATTAGGAAAACTGCCCCACTCACAATAGCCTCGAAAAAAATAAAATACTTGGGAATCAATCTCACAAAAGAGGTGAAAGACCTCTACAATGAGAACTACAGAACACTAAAGAAAGAAATTAAAGAAAACCTTAGAAGATGGAAAGATCTCCCATGTTCTTGGATAGGAAGAATTAATATTGTCAAAATGGCCATACTACCTAAAGTGCTATACAGATTCCATGCAATTCCAATTAAAATCCCAATGATGTACCTTACAGAAATAGAGCAAGCAATTATGAAATTCATCTCGAAGAATAAGAAACCCAGAATAGCTAAAGCAATCCTTAGCAGAAAGAGTGAAGCAGGGGTATTGCAATACCAGATCTTCAACTCTACTACAAAGCAATAGTAACAAAAACGGCATGGTATCGGTACCAAAATAGAAAGGTAGATCAATGGTACAGAATAGAGGACACGGATACAAACCCAAATAAATACAATTTTCTCATACTAGACAAAGGGGCCAAAAATATGCAATGGAGAAAAGATAGCCTCTTCAACAAATGGTGCTGGGAGAATTGGAAATCCATATGCAACAGAATGAAACTAAACCCATATCTCTCACCATGCCCGAAAGTAAACTCAAAATGGATTAAGGACCTCGGAATCAGACCGGAGACCCTGCATCTTATAGAAGAAAAAGTAGGTCCAGATCTTCAACATGTCAGCTTAGGACCAGACTTCCTCAACAGGACTCCCATAGCACAAGAAATAAAAGCAAGAATCAATAACTGGGATAGATTCAAACTAAAAAGCTTTCTCTCAGCAAAGGAAACTATCAGCAATGTGAAGAAAGAGCCTATGGAGTGGGAGAAAATCTTTGCCAATCATACTTCAGATAGAGCACTAATTTCCAGAATCTATAAAGAACTCAAAAAACTCTACACCAAGGATGCAAATAATCCATTCGACAAATGGGCTAAGGAAATGAACAGACACTTCACAGAGGAAGATCTATAAGCAATCAACAAACATATGGAAAAATGTTCAACAACTCTAGTAATAAGAGAAATGCAAATCAAAACCACCCTAAGATTCCATCTCACCCCAATTAGAATGGCAATTATCAAGAATACAAGCAACAATAGGTGTTGGTGAGGATGTGGGGAGAAAGGTACACTCATACATTGCTGGTGGAGCTGCAAATTAGTGCAGCATCTCTGGAAAGCAGTGTGGAGATTCCTTAGAAAACTTGGAATGGAACCACCATTTGACCCAGCTATCCCACTCCTTGGCCTATACCCAAAGGACTTAAAATCAGCATACTACAGAGATACAGCCACATCAATGTTCATAGCTGCTCAATTCACCATAGCCAGATTGTGAAACAAACCTAGATGTCCTTCAATTGATGAATGGATAAAGAAACTGTGGTGTATATATACAATGGAATGTTACTCAGCCATAAAGAATTATAAAATTATGGCATTTGCAGGCAAATGGATGAAATTGGAGAATATCATGCTAAGTGAGATAAGCCAATCTCAAAAAACCAAAGGACGAATGATATCACTAATAAGTGGATGATGACACATAATGGGGGGTGGGAGGGGTTAGTGTTAGGGTTAGAGTTAGGGTTAGGGAGAGTGGCAAGTATGGAGGAAGGAAGGACTGTATAGAGGGAAAAGAGGGGTGGGAGGGGTGGGGGGAAGGGAAAAAATAACAGAATGAATCAAACAACATTACCCTATGTAAATTTAGGATTACACAAATGGTATGCCTTTATGCCATGTACAAACAGAGAAACAACATGTATCCCATTTGTTTACAATTAAAAAAAAAAGAACTCCCATAAGCGCAGCCCATTGAAATAGATTTTTTTAAACAAGGGCTTTCTCTCTGCCAATTCTTTATATGTTAAATACAAAACAGTCACAAACTAAATACGTTGCAAGATTAAACATAAATATCCTAAATAAAGTACTCTGGGAATTCACATCAAGTTGGTAAACTTGGGCAGGTGTCATGACAGAGGTAGAATTCAAGCTGAACTTGGGGAGAAAAATGGTTTTGCCAGGTAGAGATAAAGAAGTGAGCCAAAAGATGAGCATGGCTCAAGTACAGGAGCAGGAAAATCTAAATTATAAAGAGCAAGCAGTGTGGTTTGTGTAAGCAGATCTTATTCTCTGCATACTTTAAGATCCTAAGGACATTCTTCACATTCAAACCCTGATTGTGCTGGAATAGACAGGATATGGAGTCAGTGTGAATGGCAGCCCTCTGACTGTAAACCCCACACCCACTGGTCCTTTATGATACAAGATCCACTATTGTGGGCTTCTTTAGAAGAGAAAGGGAAGATGTAGCTGTGAATGTAAGTTACAGGAAGCGCTTGGAGATGCTAAATGCCAGGCTCAGAAACTGAAACTTAGAGAGGGCTGTAAAAAGGGCCCATTTCTGTGTAAGACTGACAAAGCTGCATTTTTCAATTTGTCTGGCGGAAGTGGGTGAAATAAGGCAGGGAGAGGCTAAGAAAAAATACTTCTTCCCTATCCCCTTCTGTGGCAGCATCAATCAAGGGACTTTATCCTAAGAAGCCCAAAGAGATACTCCAAATTCTTCCTAGGATGGTGCTCTAAAGGTGCTGATAGGCAAATTGAAACCTAATTGCCAGACTTGTGCTGGAGAGCAGCAACTATTTAAGAGGAAAAGAGAACCAAGGTAGGATGTGGAAGTGGTAGTAGAAAAGGATGTGTGATGTGTGTCAGTAGGACTCGGAACTTGCTTAATGTTGGGGGTAAAAGAAAGATGGAACCAAATGGCACTCCAATTTCTCTAAGTTGTGAAAGAACTGTGCCAAAACAAAAACAAGCACTCAAAACAGAAGCAGCTGAAGCAGGGAGGAGGAGGAGGAGGGACAAAAGAGAGGAGAGGGAAAGAGGAGAAAAGAGAGAGAGAGAGAGAGAGAGAGAGAGAGAGAGAGAGAGAGAGAGAACTTGGGCAAACAAACAGATTGTAAAGGGAAGAAGAAAATGAAGTCTGAATGTTTGGTATAAATACCAAGTATAGATTGAGAGCTAAAGATAAAGTTTTAGGATCAACCACAAAAACAAGAATCTCATGAATATAACATTTCCCCTAAGATTCTCAGGAGCATTAAAAAATGCACATGGGAGAGAAGCCCATTTCTTATTTCCCATAAAAATATTACATTGTTCAAGAGTCCTGGCAGAACTTACAATAGGAAGGTAAAAATTGCATTGAAAGAGTTTTGGTTTTCAAAGTTGCATGGTACTGACATAAAAATAGACATATGTATCAGTGATACAGAATAGAAGACACAGAGACAAGCCCACACACATACAGTCATCTGATCCTTGACTAAGGTGCCAAAAAAATATAATGGAGAAAAGATAGTTTTTATAACAAATGGTGCTGGGGAAACTGGTTATCTGTATGTGGAAAAATGAAACTGGATCCTTATTTCTCACTCTGCACAAAAATCAACTTGAAGTGGATTAAAGATCTTAGAATTAGACCAGAAATGATGCAACCCCTAGTAGAAAAAGGAGAGTCAACACTCCAGTTTTAAGGCACAGCAAAGACTTTCACAATAGGACCCCTAGATCTCAGAAAATAATGCCAAAAGTTCAGAAAAAACTTCTGCAAAGCATAGGAAATTATGAGGAAAGTGAAGAAAAAACCTACTGAATGGAAGAAAATCTTTGCTAGCTACTCTTCTGACAGCAGATTAATGTCTAGAATATATAAAGAATTCGAAAATAATTACACCCCAAAATCAAATAACCCAGCTAATTAATAAATGGACAAATGAATTAAACAGATGCTCCTCAAAAGAAGAAATAAAAATGGCCAAGAAATACATTAAAAAAGTCAACATCATTAGCAACTAGTGAAATCTACATCAAAACTACACTGAAATTTTATCTCACACTAGTCAGAATGGCAGCCATCAAGAATACAAATAATAATAAATTCTGGAGATGATGTGGATAAAAAGGAACACTTTTGCACTGTTGGTGGGATTGCAAATTAGTACCACCACTACGAAAATCAGTATGGAGTTTCCTCAAAAGACTAGGCATGGAACCCACCATATGACCCAGCTAGACCACTCCTTGGTATTTATCCTGAAGAATTAAAGTAATCTTACTACAGTGATACATGCATACCCATGTTTATGACAGCAGAGTTCACAGCAGTCAAGCTATGGAACCAGCCTAGGTGTCCATCAATAAATGAATAGATAAAGAAAATGTGGTATATATACACAATGGAGTTTTTATTCAGCCAAAAAGAAAAATGAAATTACATCATTTGCAGGAAAATGGATAAAACTAGAGACCATAATGCTAAGCAAAATAAGTCAAACCCTGGTTAAGGGTCATATGTTTTCTTTCATATGTGGAAGCTAGAGAGGAAAAAAGAAAAAAAGGTCAGGGGCAGAACTCATGGAAATCAAAGGGAGATCAGTAGAGGAAATGGACCAAGGGATGGGAGGTGTGAAGGGAGGCAGAAGTACAGGGTAGTGATATTGGTCAAATTATATTGTTACATTGTATATTGTGTGCATGTATGAATATGTAACAGTAAATCCTATCAATACTTACAACTATAATGCACCAATAAAAAATGTGAAGAAGGGAGTTAGGTTTTTCTTTTCTTTCTTTTTTTAAACTTTTTAAAATTTGGTGCAGGGTATTGAACCCAGGTCTTGCACATGCTAATCACATACCCTATCTCTGAGCCATACCCTAGCCCCAGTTAAGTTTTTCTTAACTAGGATGACCCCTGCATACATGCTGTTAGGCCATGACTGCAGGAGTGGAGAGTATCCTGCTCCATATTTCAACCTTCACTCTCTCTGAAGTTCTGACTTCATGAATATGTGAAAGACTTGATCAAATGATAAAATTCATCATTCTGCCACTTCTAGTTCAGTATCGTTTTTTATGCAATAAAAATGGGTGCCCATGTTCCCAGCTTCAGGGAAGCTGAATTTTAAGTCATTCCCATTTCAGAAAGCAACAAAGAATTGCAATTTAGACTATATGGGTTCTGAATTGAGATTTGGTGGGTTCGAATCCAAGCACTGCTCTAGTCTGAGGAAGTCGTTTAACTTCTCTGTGTGTTCATTCCTTCATCTGTAAAACAGAGATGATATTATCTACTTCTTATGGTTGTTGTGAGGATTAAGTGAGAAACACACATTGTATAAACTCAATTATTAACTATGATTGTTTCATAATTATGTGTTTTGTTATAGCTATTCTTACCAAGTGTTAATGAATATTTTTTCTTGGACACAAATGATCCATAGGGAATTCTCACATTCCCTAAGAAAATTTCCTTTGGCTTAGAATGACTGACAAGCAACTTCAAGGACCTATAAATGAATGAATGCCTGCCAAAATGGGAATTCTTAGTGGCTTCCCAATCTCTAAGGTAATCCTGGCCATACAGCTAACCTGCTTTGGGTGCCAGTCATACCTTCTTTCCAAGTATATGAGGTTTGGAAGAGGGACTTCAAAAAAAGTGACCTTCCACATTAGAGATAGATTTTTTTTTTCTTTAGGTACTGGGGATAAGATGAAGCCAAGCTTTGTCCCAGAGCTGCAAAGAGGTGGCCCAGCTGGGCTGGAGTGCAGGTAGTAAGCACAAGTCACAGCTCTTGGAGACACCCACTCCACACAGCACTGCTGTCTGGAGCTCCCAGCATCCATGATCTGATGACTTCAACTTCCCACTTCCTAAAGGGGAGAAAACAGAAGTGGGGCAGATCTGAATGGAAGTTCAGACTCAAGGATTTACCAATAGTGTTAGTACTTTTACAAACCCTGATTAGCACAGATTTGGACCAGCAGTATTGAGCCAAGTGCTATGTAAACCCTAGACTAGCACAGTCAGGTGGTAATTGGCTATTGGGTCCCCTCTTGGCCCTGCGAGGATTCTATTTCGGTTCTTCACACTTTAATAAATCCTACTCCTTTTACTCTTGCCTTCTGTTGTCCCATGAATGTCATTCTTCAGATTTGCAAGAAAAGAACCTGGAAAGAAGTTGGCAATGAGCTTCTGCAGACTATTGCAACACCACAGTGTGCAGCCCACCATTTAGAGCTGCAACACGCCACTTGATGGCAGTGAAGAAGAATCCAGGTTGCCAACTGCGACCCTCAGAGCTGATGCAGGTAGGCATCTCCTGCTATGATTAGCTGCCAACACAGGTTTTCTCAGAGGCATAGGCCTGCAGCTTGCACAGGCCCTACCTACCAGAAGTGGAGAATCGAGTTTATCTCAAACCAGGGCATTGCATTTGCAAAGCACACTCTCCACTACTATATTATACCCTCAGCCCCCAACCTGACAAATTTCTTGTTCCCACTTCTTAATAGAAGAACAGTAAATGACCTAGAAAAGGATTAGAACATTCTTTACTTTGACCCAAAGATTTCCTTATAAGTTTCTTCCTCTTATTAATAACAGTATCATAAAGATGAAGTTATATGAATCCATTAGTAGAATCCACAAGTCTGAGCATTTAGGAAAGTAGTACCCTGCCCTGGAAAGTAGTACCCTGTCTGGCCAGAGTACTTCCCATCTGCAAACTCTTAGATATCCTCCTGAGCAAAAATGAATCTTGGGCTTATCATAATATTCTAGCAATAATACAGTCATTTTTTACTAAGATCATTTTTTTCTAATGTCTTAAAATAGCACTTTATTTTTTTATTGAAGAATTTTCTGCAACAAGTACTGTCAGTGGAGTCCTGCTGAATGTTAAAAACTGACTCTCTAGGAATTAAAAGCCTTGGAGAATAACATTTGCCAATTTCGGTGGTATAAATACTCCTGCCATTGCTGATTTCAAGCAACCAAGGATGATGCTTCTGAAAGTGAAGCTGGGAAAATCTGTGTACAATGGGCTCTGATGAGCCAGTATGAGCTATCTCCAACACACCACTGTCACTGTGCAAAACATCCCTTAAACTACAAATGGGGCATTTCCCAAGTATAGTCGCAGATTACAATGTGCCCTTGGCAGGCCATGTGGAACAAGAAGTCTGATTTGTTTTGTGTCATAGATATGTTTGGAGACTTTTCTTTATGTCAGCTTTTCCTCCCAGATCAGTCTAGAAGAGCAATTAGGAAATGTAGGTAACAATGAAATAAAAGGCTAGGGGTATAGCTCAGTTGGTAGAGTGCTTGCTTGCCTTGCATGCACAAGGCCCTGGGTTCAATTCCCAGCACCAAAAAAAAAAAAAAAAAAAAAAAAAAAAAAAAAAGGAGAAGAAGAAAAATAAAACCATAAAAATAATTTTGAAGACAGTTCTAGAAGATTCCCCAAGGCCCTTAAGGACCTCATTTCTTGACAGTCTCTTCAGTGCCATTATCCGCTCTGCCCCCTTGTGGCTTCAATGGCTGCTTTAATCTGATAATGACTCAACCTTGATCAATTCCTTCTCTGCTCTTCAAATGTCTTATTGTGGATGAAGCTGTTCTTAGTAAGGTGTGAGGAGAACCCTTGATGAATCCTAGATACAACTCTTTGGGGGCCCTACCTTTCTGGAGGGATTTGGGTTAAATTTGCTCATGCTGAATGGGAAGACATTTGAGTGGCACCACTTAGAGAAGCTACAGGGACCTGGAGTGACAGAATTTCCTTCTCTCTAGGATGATCCCTGACAGTCAAATCCAGTTTCAAAATCTTGATTCTATAAATGGATAACTAGCCAAGTCAGTGGTTCTTTATCATTTTTTAGGGATGCATATTCTACTCTGATGCTAGTTAAACTTTCGGTGCCTGCCCAGAGGGATGATCCAGATTAGCTTGGTTCTTTCCCTCCTTTCTGCACTGTATTTGCGCTAGAGATCTGATGTGCCCTCCACTTCTCTCACTTACTGTTGACTTGACCTTGCCTGTCAGCAAAGAAGTGGGTTCTTCTTTGAGAGGAAAATGGAGAGAGTGGCAAAGTCTCACTACAGAAAGGCCTTGGAAGGGAGCTATTTTGGAAGAACTTTCAGAACTAGCTCCTGGAATCTTTGCATTAACCCACGTGGCAAGGTTTCCAAGCATCACCTAACATCTCAGCTGTTTTACTTTGGCAGAAGTGCTGGTGTGGGCCATTCTTCTCTGCATCCTCCTACCAAGAAAATAGCTCACAGAACCATGGAAGGAAAGCTGAGAGGAAGCATAAAGTACTGCCATGTGAACTGCATAGTGTTTGAAAGGTATTATGTATTAGAATGGTGATCCCTCTAACAGTGAATTGCTTAATCCATGTCTTCCTCTTAAATTTATACACTTTCCTATCCTGGTGCCATTTAAGGTGTGTGTCTCCATGAAACAATCTGGTATTACAATCCCATCCTATTCCTTTCTCTTCTTAGCACTATCCCAGAGGTTGGCACACAGGATTCCAGTGCTACAAATAAAATAACCAAAGTTCAAGGAAACTCAAAGAGCTAATAATTTGTAAACATAGGATTTGAATTCACATCTTTTAAATCCAACTGCAGGGATTCATGCACATTGACAGGTTATAAGGGCCCAAAATACATCTGATGAATACATTAGTGAATAAGCTATCCTTTTCCGAAACACTTGTCTTTGGAAATGCCTCTGCCATTGCACATCCTGTCTTCAAAGCACTGGACAACTACTATACATATCAAAGAAATTGACCAGCTGATCCATGTAAGAAGCTGTATGGATTCTGAAAAGGAATTCTAGAGTTGAGGGGAACAAGAGAAGGACATTGGGGCAAAGACCAGGAGCCAACTGCAGCAGTCTGAGGTCAGAGGCTCATCCTATTGAATAAGGTTCTCAAGGATAATGTGCACCACTAGCCTTTGCAAGCTTTTGTCCCTAAAAGAATATTCATATCATCTTCTCCCTTGCAAATTTTAAAAGATGATATCTAAAACTTATTTATATTCTTCAGCCCCACTAACTGCTCTGAAAAGCCATCTTTGCATTGTTCTTGGGTCCAGCTCCTGTTGCTGATTGACCACAACCAACTCTGTCAGACTCCAGCAGCTTTATTGTCAGATCCCTAAACTCTAGTTTTCTTTTTAACCCACTGCATCAGATCACTGGTACACTTCACCATGTTAGAAGCCGCCGTGGACACTCACTCCAAGATCACCACCAAGGATGTAAAGGAGAAGAAGGAAGTTGGGGAGAAAGTGAAAGGAAGGCCCCTGCAAATGGGAATGCTAATGAGGAAAATGGGAAGCAGGGCATTGAGGAAGAGGAGGAGGAGGAGAGTGAGGAAAGGGAGAAAGAGAGAGGGGGAAGAGGAGGGGAAGAGGATGGAAGAAGGTGATGGTGAGGAAGAGGATGGAGATTAAACTAAAAAATAAATAAATAAATAAATAAATGAAAGGCCACCATGACCTATCTATATGGGATCACCTTCATAGCAGAGAGCCCCATCCCCACCACACAGACAGTGCCACCCTCAGATGACACACTCACCATCCAGCCAAAACCACAATGTGAATGTGCAACAGGGGAGGGGTTAAAAAAAAATTTTAAAGCCCTCCTGTTTTTCTTAAAAACACTTTTAAAAAGAGAATTTTATATTTTTATTTACATTTTATGTTTTTGTACATGTTGTTAGGGGTCAGCCATTCTTAATGATCTCGGATGAACAAACCAGCCCTCAAATCATTTTTGGTTCTACCTCTGACTTTACTTGGGGTGTGATCATGTTTCTTATAATCTCAAAGGAGAAAAAATTGTAAACAACAACAACAACAAAACTAATCTTATTCCAAGTAGTATAGTACTTTAGCTGTACTAAAAGTAGTTTGTTTGTATGAAATAGTTAAAAGGGCCAAAGACAAAAAATTTCCTTTCTTTCTTTCTTTCTTTCTTTCTTTCTTTCTTTCTTTCTTTCTTTCTTTCTTTCTTTCTTTCTTTCTTTCTTTCTTTCTTTCTTTCTTTCTTTCTTGTCTATGAAGCTCCTGTTAATTTTTTGGTCTGTTTGATGTTTTTGTGAAACAATGACATCCAACAATAAACCAGAATTTTATTTTGCTTAGTTGTTCTTAAAAAAATTAAAAATAAAACAAGCTTTAGCAGTTGCAAAAGTTTTATCTTATTTTCTATATATTGGACACGTAATTTAAATGTACTTCGGCCCAAACCTTGAACAGCAGAACCAACTTATTAAATTTACAGAAATATCTGGCACAGAACATAATTACCCAAACCAACTTCATTATCAAATCAGGCAACCAGATCAGCATGCTATTAAGAAATATCTGATTTCATTTTTTACTTCCTAAAAATGTGTTCATACATGCACCCTGTCCCCAGGATAATCTTCTCACTCCTTAATTGTATTTCTGAAACGGTGGGAAAGATAAGTCCCAGAGCTTTTGGCCTGGACAAGAGATGAGATCAGACTTGCTTCTTGCCTGGGTTTTACTATGCTGTTCTTCAGGAACAGTGTGTTCTGAAATTATTCCTTTGTATGATTCCTTTGATGATACTTGGGGACAATGCCTCATAGTGAGAGTCACTGGGTGTGAAGTAAAGGAGTTCAAATGGAAATTAAGGATCTGGAAATTGATTCCCTCAGATGCTAACTATTCCATGTGGCCCTGGAAGTCTTCAACACCTTTGTCTTTACCACTGTGTGCAGTGCTCTCCAGATCCTGTCTTCCCTTCCCAGTTGCCCTCTTCCCAGGACTCAGCATCCTTAAAATGGCTTCATTGGCTACCACTAAGGCATCTGCCCAGGTCTCTTTTGTTCATTGCTCTTACCACCTTTCCCTCACCTTAGCAAACTTTCATGTCTTCAGGTGCATTATACTAATTTATATGAAGGCGTTCATGATTGATAGTCACTCAAGTTTTAAGGTAGCATTTGCATTTTTCAAAGAGAAATTTGCTGACCAAAAGACTCTCCCATTGGTTGGAAATCCAGGCTAATAAAAAAGAATATTTGGATACCAATGAGGAAATATTTTGGATGATTCCAAGACATGTATACCAGTTTGGATCACTGTGCTGGGAAGCAGCAACTTGTTAAGTAGGGTCTAAGCCTGGTTAGCAACATTCCATATCTTAAATCTGCCGGGTGGACCAACTGGGAAAAAAAAGTCACCAATATCCTGTAGTCAGCCTGTAACTCATACTGCAGTACCAAAATGGAGCTAGGAGGAGATCAAGACAAACTTTACTTAATTCCTTTTATCTTTGAAAATTCCATCAAATCCAAATCTTTTGGAGGTAGTTCTAGTTTATTCTGAGTCTCAGATATATATATATATATTTAGTTGACAAAATAGAGAAAGATATCCAATGTGACAGGAAGGCCCAGGTAAACCAATTTAGGAGACTCATTAGAAGTGCTGGTATTCTGAAGGTTATTTCAGGTCACACTGCATACACCCAAGACTGAAGTACTCAGCTCATAAGAAAGAAAAAAGGCCACATCCAAGATGATGCTCCTCTCACTCGGGCATATGTTACATTTGGAGAAGTTTGCTAAGTCTAAGGATTTGAATCTCACCTTCCAAAATGGGGCAAGAAAATGAATTTCTGCCACTTGGCTCCACCAATTCAACAAATAACTCTTCAAACTAAATCCATATCTCTGAATGCAGATTATGAAGACTTTCAGAAAGAACTGCAAAAGGATATCTTTTGAATTCCACTGTAACTGTGACATTCAAATGACCTGACTATACCCTACTAGAATCCAGATAAAATTTTTAAAAATTGCCATTGCAATAAGAAACAGAAATGAGGATGAAGGATCTGTTCCCCTACTCCCCTGCTCCCCTATTACTTATTTTCATGATAAACAGCAGGCTAATAAACATCTGTTCTTTCTCAATGTCCTAGGGATCTTGTTTGCAAACATGAACAACCATCGCTTTGTTCTCTCGGGAGAAAACAAAACACTATCAATCAAAGCAAAGCTACATACCCAGACCTGCTGCGGCAGCTGCTTGTTCAAAACCGCATGTCATTCCCCTGCAAGCCAGAGCTCCGGGACGCTTGTGTATCCTCTGCCCCTGCTCTTCTAAGCAGTGCTGCAGGTTAACTCTTGGAGGCTAGATGCTCTAACCAGGAAAGCCAAGGCTCACCAATTTAACCACTTGCGTGCTGACTCATGCAGCAGTCAGGACGCACCCCTCCTGAGCCAGCTGATGGACGAACCCTTGCACCATCCTTGGAAGGTCACCTATAGTTTGTCATTTTGCATCCTGCAAGAACACAGCCTGGGAAGCAGTTATTCGTTTTCTCAGACTGACCTGCTTGTCCTCTTTCATTTGGAAAACATCCAATTCTTTTCCCCCACATCAACTACACATCAATGAAAGGAGACTTGACAGAACAAATCAGCATGGAGATGTAAGTTAAGAACATTTTGGATGAAGGAGTCAAACTCTGGGAAAGGAAGTACCCCCACTTTTCTACAGAGACTGCAACTAGATGAAGAAAATTCATTGCGTGTAATCACCTTCTTAGTTTGGGGAAGCGAATAAAACACTGTTTATGTGTTCCCTGGTATCCTTCCCAGACAAAATCAAAAGTCAACGCAGTTTTGCCTCAGTTTTAATCTGTATCGACATTGTAGGGTTCAGAAGCCTAGAATTCCTAAAGAGTGGAGCCACTTCTGCAATTATTGGTAGGCCACTTTGCAAAGCAGCTTAAGGGGCAAAACTTAACTCTAGAGCAAGTGCTTGGTGTACTGAAGGCCATAACAGAGTCCACCAAAAAACTTACAAGAGAGTCAAAGCAGGCAGGTGCAGAACAAATGTTAGGTAAAAATTGAATTCTCAAAAGTAGGAATGAAATAGACATGCAGCCCTGTGGGAACTGAGGGTTGATTCTCTGCTTCTTGCTGACTAGAGCCACAGGGCTGCCTGCTGAAGTTACTAGCTACTAATTGGGCTCCAAGGCTCTGGAGTCTCCTTTGCCTGAAGTACATCTACCTGAGTGGCCTAGAAGCTCCAGAAAAGGGAGTACAAATTCATCCACCTGTAGAACAGCACACAGACTGGGTGCATAATAGTAATGGTGCTGAAAATAGCAGCAGTTACTAGGTCAAAGGCTTACCATAGGCCAGCAAATGTGCTGAGTGCTTTCCATATGTTCTGTAACAAGGATCACTAGCTCTTCAATAAAACCTTTGTTCCCTTCTCTTTCCCAGTGTCCCCTACAGGCAGGGTAGCCAGGTAACTGAAATCTGGACAATGGAATGTGAGTAGAAGTGACATGCTCCATTTCCACTCCTGGTCTATACAACCTTTTCTGTGTATGATTCTCCAGGTTCCAGGCACAGACAGGGAGGAAGAGATCCACAGTGACTTGGAGGCACAGGAATAAAGTGAAAAGTTTCTATCAAAGCAAACAAACACATGGAGGAACACTGTTCAGCTTCGCAATTACTTTTAAATTATGGGGGAGGGGGAAGAGATTGTACATCAACCTGAATATGTGTTTTTAAAAATTCCTTTAGGTATATATAAGCATGACAGCTTGAAGACCATTTGTCTCCAGAACAAAGCTCAGACTCCTTAATGGGGTATTCACACTTGTTCCAGCCTAAGCCCTTTCTCTGACATCTCTCTGGGTCATTCTCTCACTACAGACACCCTGGTCTCCTTACAATTCCTAAATTATCTTTCTCACCCCATTTCAACTGTTAATCTCCCCCAAAATATTTTTCCAACTACTCCTCTGTATCTCCCTAGGATGAAAGCATGGCTATAAACTCTTTGACACTTCATTCAGCAAGAAGTAGAATCTATATCTTCCACCTATGAATCTGGGTTGGCTTATGTCTACTCATAACTGCAATAGAGAATGAAAAAGTGATACAATGTGACTTTTGAGACTGGGTCACATGAGACTTTGTAGCCTCCACTATGTGTCCTGGGAAACTAGCTCTTAGAGTCCTGAGTTACCTCCTAAGAAGTCTGAAAATCCCAAAGCTGCCACTCTGCAGAGACCATATATAGTTGCTTTGGTCATCATCTCAACTAAATACATCCTTCCACCCCTTCCACCCATCCTACTAGGGTAGTAGACATGCAAATGACACATCTTAGGCCATCCAAACTAACCCATCCATCAGCTAAGTACCACTAGTGGTCCCCGTCAGTGCTACATGGAACAAATGTCTCACCCAGCCAAGCTCTCTGCTCAACTTGCTGACCCACAAAGTCATAGGCTATAAAGAAAATAAAAATCATTCTTGTTTTAAGCTACTGTGTTTGGGGTAGTTTGCGACATATCAGGAGATAAGAGGAACACCCTCCTTCGGGACCTAAGACAGGGTCCATGTTTTTCAAGAAGCATTCTCTGATCATTCCACCTCATCTCTGAGTTGTCTGATCCTTTTTCATTATGGTCTTGAATTTTTTTTAAATAAGGAGTTGCCCTATTCCACCTGGAGTCTGAGCTCCTTTTATGGACCTTATATAATAGCCTTTGTTGACTGTTGACTGAGACAAATCTGTAAGGTGGAGGGCAGGTACTGGGGTAAAGTGGTGCTTTCTTTCTTTTCTTTTCTTTTTTTTTTTTTTTTTTTGACATTAAATGTTTTATTGAAAGAAGTAGGAAAAAAAAAATATCTGTGTAAAAAATATCAGGTGAACATAACACACAAGCCTCTGCACACCATCCTTTGTTCTATAAAACCTTGCCACCTTTAGAGTAATGGCTTGTCCGCTGCAGCAATACTCAGTTAACTTGGTTCATTTTCCTCCAGGCTCAAAATAAAATCAAACTCTTCTTGGGTCAGGGGCTGGATTGAGAGCCTCTGGTGAGTGAAGAGAGCCATATCTTTTATGGGGCCACCAGTAGCTTTGTGAGATTGGTGATAGGTTTTAAGCTCAGCCAGGGAGATGAAACGCTTCATCATCCGAACAAACTGCACATCCACCATGGACCATTTGGGGTTGTCCTCTTGGCTAGATGGGTCATAATGAGGATTATTTTTCTCAAACTGTGTGTGGTCTGGATAAGCTTCCTTTACAATCTTCATAAGTCCTACAATGCCTGGTTCTTTGCAGTTGCTATGGTAGAAGAAGGCTTCTTCCAGCTTCATGGCTCTAAGGAAATTTCGTGCCTGGTAGTTTCGAACACCATCCCAGCATGCTGTCTGCTTGGGCTGTGCTTTGAGATCCTCAATGCTGAACTTCACATCTACACCTTTCTCTAATCGGCTCTCTGGCTCTGACTTCATCAGCCAGTAGTTGCTTAGATTCCTCCCACATTTTTTGAAGGCTGAAGTCTTCTGAAGGCTGGAGTTTTCCACTTTAGCTGATGCCTCACCTAAATTCTCAGATTTGGTACGTTTTTCTGATTGCCCCTTCTTTTCTGGGCCAGCAGCCCCAGCTGGTCTCTTCCGGGGTCTCGGCATGGTCTCTCTCTGCAAGGGGCTGAAGTGCAGAGGGTTCTGGAATCAACGGGAAGATACAAAAAGGAACTCCACTGCCCTTCGAAAAGCGCAGAGCAAGATGGAGACGACGCGAGGAAGTTCAAAGGGCTTCTGATTTGCGAAAAGCAGAAAACTGTACTTAAGGGTGTCAAAGCCTTCCCTCTGTTAACTGCGCCCATTACATCTCGAATAGCCTGCCCTCAAACTCTTCCCAGGTCTTCCCTTGAGCCGAGCCCCGTCTTAGCCATGTAACCATTCTCCCCAACATCAGCCCCACCCTCTAAAGTGGTGCTTTCTAACTGGTTTGGTTCATTCTGTTCACCAGGCTACTGACTCCAATGGTCAAGTAGTATTTAGCCAATCTAGTATCTATTTGTGTATCTGCTAAATACCTACTACTTCACAACGCCCTCTTTTAGACCCTGGTGATAGAGAAATGAATGAAACAGTCTTTCTTTTCACAATGCTTGCATTCCAAATGGAGGAAAACAAATAAAAAATGCAATTAACTATAATCTGTTAGGTTACAAGTTTGAAGAAGAAGAGGAGGAGGAGGAGGAGGGCCTCGGCAAGAAATTTTTTTTTTTTTTAATAACATAACAATATGGTCCTCTCCATAAAGGAGATTTCAATAGATAACTGAGGGGAGAAGAAAGAAAGTTATATCATACTGGGGAGAATGCATTCCAGGAAGGAGTAGGAAGCACAAAGTTCCCTAGACGACATCATGTTTGATGAGTTGAAGCAAAAGATGGTGGCAAGGGTACCTTGAGCAGAGAGAGCAAAAGGAACAGCATGACAAGTGGTCAAGAGGGCAAAGTGGGATGCAAGGGATGGAGCCAGGAAGTATCAAGGTCGAGGTGAGGACTTCAGATTTTGCTTTAAATGTGATGGGAAGTCATCAGAGATTTGTAAGCACAACAGTGGCATGATCTGGCTACTAGAAAGCTTTGACTATCATCTTCCTAGATGCTATGCAGAACATGCACTATACAGAGGCAAGCTGCATAGCAGCAAAACTAATTTGGAGGCTTTTGCAATATTCAAGCAAGAAACTTAAGACTGGAAGGCTGGAAGTTAAGATGATGTGAAGTGGTCACAATGTTTTGAAGGCGTAGACAAGAGAATTTCCTGTTGGGCTCGGATATGAAAGAGAAACAGGAGTCAATTCCAAAGCTTTTGGGACTCAAGCACTGACAGAAAGGAGAGAGGTGAGTTTGGACAAAGAGAATCAGTCCTTGGGTAGCTCTGCAAACAATTCTGGAGGGATTTTTAAACTTAAGATCTTAGAAAACTGGCTGAGATTGGTTGGGAATGATCTACCATTTGTAAAGATAATAATAGACAAAGATATTTCCTGAAAGGTGAAAATATTTTTAGGTGGTACAGAGTAGACACCTATGATTCTTTTTTTTTTTCTTTTTTTTTTTTTTTGGTATCAGGGATTGAACACTGAACCCAGGGGTGCTCTTGATCACTGAGCCACATCCCCAGCCCTTTTTATTTTTTATATGGACGCAAGGTCTTGCTAATTGCTTATGGTCTTGCTAAGTTGCTGAGGCTGACTTCAAACTCGTGATCCTCCTGCTTCAGACTCCCAAGTTGCTGGGATTACTGGTGTGTGCCACCACACCCACCTTGTTATTGATATTGATGTGAATTAGAAATACAAAATATATAGGGTGAAATTAAGTAATTTTCAATGAAGACATTGTTAGGTCTTTAGGCCAAAATAACTCCATTTTGAAAATCAGCACCTGCCCATCCAGGCATACCTTCCCAGTAGGTGCACCCTGAAAGAGTCCCTAACTACCGAAACCACAGCAAAGATGTCAAGTAACAGTCACAGGGCCAGACCCGTGGGTTATTTTTTAACTACTCTATTGTGCATGACTATATAGTTTAGGAGTTTTTCCTGCAGGCTGCTGCTCCTTGCAGAGGGGCAGGCTGGCAGACTCTCTCTGTCAATAAACCTTTGCTTGAACTCAGAGCTGTGTCTCTTGTGGATATATTAGTTACCTAACAGACATTTTAAAAATTAATTAAGTCATAGTAAAAATGATAATTATGAGGTAAAAATCATATCAGATGTATGCTAATGAATGAGCTTTGGGTAATGGTGTTATGTGATTTAATTTAGCTCTCTTTAAGGTCAATCTGTACCAACATGTTTCTTCTGATCTGCTCCAAATTTCTACTCTCTTTAAGTAGGCTGGATGTCTTCTGTGACCCCCACCACTTCATGTTTTTTCACATGAGTTCTGCTCAGGGGTGGTTTCTCCTGTACCAAAAGCCAAAAAAAGCATTTGTAGACTATTCTCACTCCATGTTCCCATATAATTGTTCAAGTTTGAGTCCTTATTGATTTCTGAAGAATTTGCTTTCCTCCAATAAGCTCTGCACAAAGCCAGTTGCTGCCTTAACTGCTCCATCCCCAGTCAGCTAAAGGCTGCAGACAGCTCAGCCTTCAAACCCCAGAAAGTGGCCTATCTGCATCTGCGTGTCGCTCCTGCACCCCATGATTTTTGTCCTTCAGCCAACAGTGTTTGGAGGGAAGAATGTCTTCCTGCTTTCAGAGAAGTTGGAAGGAAGCTATTCGATGAACCCCAGAACATGTCTTACTACCAATGTCTGTGATATGCATAAACCCTTTACATTCAGGACCCCCACAAAAAACTTTATGCAGTAGCTCCTGTTACTCTTCCTATTTTACAAATAAAATAACATCAGAGGATCAGATAGCCAAGTGTGCAGTCACCTGGCCTGTAGGTAACATAACTTTAACCCTGAGTTTTCCAACTAGTTTGATAAGGACACCATTAACACTTCTCAGGATTGCTTCTTTGTAATTGTGTCTCCTCCCTGGCTTCCTGCATCCAGGACAATGTGAAGAAAATTCAGTGATGACTATTTTGGCTAACTATAGGGCTTTTTTCCCTTTGCTGAATGCAGTGTTCAGACTGAGAGGATTTGGAAAGAAAAATGGGGGAAAGAACCCTTTATCAAGAAAGTGGCCACCAGAAGGGATTTGGAGGAGAGCAACCAGGAGACAGAAACTTGAAGCAAGAGTGAGAGATGTCTAATTTCAGTTTCGTGGACAACTGATAAAATTTCTTCCTTAAATGGCTGGTAGAAATTTTGGTATAATTTACCAGTGAGCCTGCCTGGATCTTTAATTTCATTTTCTAACTTCGAGTTAGCAATATATAGTATCATCACATTTCGTCAGGCTACCCTATTCAGATAGTGCTTTGAGTCTTGATCTTGGGCCAGCTGCTCAGGTTTAAAGTAATCTGTACTACTTGTCTGTATATGTGTAAAACTTCAGTAATGTTTTTAAAAATATTTTCACTCTGATAAATAAAAAAGAGGATCATTGACTCAAACAAGTATAAATAATAAGTTACTAACTCACATTAGAAAAAGTCCAAGTCAGGCAGCCCAAGAGTTGGTCATTTCAGCATTTAATGATGTCAAGGATATGAGTCCTTGTACACAACCTTGTCTCCAAAGTTGTAGAAGCTCTAGCCCAGAGGAAGAGGGTGTTTTCATTCACAGGTCTGTTTGTAAGAGCAAGAAAAATTTCCAAGAAGTAGGTCTGGTAATTTCCTGTGAACCTAAACATACATCTACCATCTGGCTCATCAGTCTACCACCTGGGTATTAATCCATGAGAAATGAAAGCATATATACCTACAGACACACAAGTGAGAGCACACACATGTACACACACACACATAATGTATGCAAGAATGTCCTTTGCTTTATTCATAACATCCAAACCTTGGAAAGGGTAGAGATATTGCTCTATAGAAAGATAAACGTCGGGGCTGGGGATACAGCTCAGATAGTAGAGGGCTTGCCTTGCAGGCACAAGGCCCTGGGTTCAATCCCCAGCATCACACACACACACACACAAAAAAAAATAATAATAATAATAAATAAACTGTGGCATATTCATTTAATGGAATATTGCTCCCTGACAAAAAAGAATGAATTGCTAATACATACAACATGGAATAATCTAAAAATATTATGCAGAGTGAGATAAGCCAGATACAAAGAGTACATATTTAATACATGATAGGGAAAAAAATCCAAGTAGAGGTTGGGGATGTAGCTCAGTAGTTAAGCACTTGTCAAGCATGGTTAAGGCCCTGGGCTCAATCACCAGTACTTCCTCCAATCAAAAAAAAAAAAAAAAAAAAATCCATTATTAGAAACAAAATGTAAAATGTAGATACAGTATTTATGTCTGGAAGTAGTAGAATGGAAGTTGGCCAGGATTGACTGGGAAGAGCTGTAGGACACTTTCTCTGGACTTAGTATTGTTGTATACATTGACAAGTGTTTTGGTTATATAAATACATTTGTCAAACAACTAATGTACACTTAAAATTGTGCATTTCATTGTCAATTAACTTTACCTTCAAAGAAAAATACTTCCAATAAAGTTTGAATTTTAGCTCATGATATGTGTATTGAAATATTTAGGGGGAAATTAATTGGTATCTTCAATTTACTTTGAAATACATGCAAAAATAAGACAATTGATGGAGAAAGACAAATGAATTAGTATGTGGTAAAGTAAGTAAAGTAGGTGTGATGTGACTAAATGAATTTTCATTTATGAAAAATTATGCATGAATGGTAGAGAGACAGAGGGTTTATACAGAAGTTTCTCCAAAGTCAAATAAATTTGGTAAATAATAGGTAATCAAATGTAAGCAAGTTTCTTTAAGGAAAGATTTGCCAGTGTTAAATATACTGATATGCATATTGATTTTATATATGTGTGTATATTCCCTAACAGATTATTATTATTATTTTGCCATTAAAACCAAACTGCAAAGGGGAAAAACAGAGAACTTCATGTTCTCTAGGACCCCAAATTCACAGACCACCCCCTTGGTCATGTGATCTCTGGATTTCTGCTTCAATTCTTTTGCTCCTTTTCCTCTGGTCCTGGGCTATGAGACGCATTTGTCTAAATCAGAACAGAAACCAGTAGGTCTTACTAGTGAGCCTGGCTGCCTTTCTGGCTCTGACCTCCCTTTAGTGGTAGGAAGATTGTCATCAATTCCTTGCTATTTTTTGTCGAATAAGAAAGATTTGGATTTGGGACCCCTTTGTTTCCAAAAGGAAAATGGATTTCCTAAGGCCCGGGCAAATTCATTGTTGTTGCTGATTTTAATTGGTGATTCAGCCCTGAACATCTTGAGATTTTTAAGCCAGTTTTGATAGCCCAGATCTACAGGAAGCCAAATTGTCACAGTTTCCATACTTGCCATGTGTTAAAGTGACATTTCAGATACCTTCTCATCTAATTTTGGTGACTTTTTGTTTGAATTTGCACTTGGTGAATGTTAATAGTATGTGGGGGTTATGTGTGCTGAATACATTGACATTTTCTCTCCTGGAAGATCATTTTCTCCCCTCCCCCATTGGGTGCAATGGTTTCAAAGCATCAGCATCACAATCTCTTTGTGCTCAAGAACAGGAACCCCAAGGAAAACCTCATTAGGCAGGCATTTGTTGGGGGGGTGTTAGTGGCGGGGCATGTTTCAGAGCATCCACTGCAAACTGCCTTGGAAAGATGATCAAGTTCTTTTGAGTCATCTTGTGTCAGCTCAGGAGTATAGGAATGTGCACCAGGATCCGGTGCCAGTGACGCCTCCAAAGGGGACATGTGCCAGCAGTACTAATTGGACCCAATTCCTTTTCAAGCCATTGCTGTGCATGTTCATCTCTTGAGCCTGTGAGAAACAGAATCAGGAAACGCCTGCAAATTCATCTGCTGGCCTCTGGTATGCAGCCTACCGATGCATTGAAGTGGTTGTAATGTGGCCTAGTAATGTTAAATGATATGAAGAGGAGGTTTGTTTTTGGAACACATAATACCCTCACTTCTTAGCCCCTGAATACCAGCCAGGGATCAGAAATCTGCCTTGGCCAACAAGGTGTGTAATGAACACACTTCTCATGATCCTGGAAAGGATGGGATTGTGGCCTTTTGCAGCTCAAGGTCAAGGATTGCAGAGAAGTCTCCCAGCTCAATAGTCAGAATATGCTTGTTCCAAGTGATTTTTATTTTGTGTTTTTGTTAAAATATCCTAAAATATCAAGGAATACTGCTACACACCTCTAAAGGGAAACCAGATATCTGCCTACCTACAAAGGCTCTTTATTTAAAAAAAAAAAAAAAAATGCACGTGTAGGGGCTTGGCTGAGACCTTTTCTGCTCCTCCCCTCTCACTGCTGATAAATACTGTCAGCAGAAACCAATTCAAACAATACCAGCTCCTTCATCCAATGCACAGAACTAGAGCAGACTCAAGATGCCAATAAATCATGAGTTTCTCCTTCATTGTTTCCCTGGCTCATTTCCGAGATTCTTCGTCATGCTATTTCAGAATTCATCAGTACTTGGACAACCATTGCCAGGCATGCCAGATTTTCAGAATGCTGGAGCAATGATTCTACCAAAGGAATTAAGATGTAAATATGTTCAGACGACTGACAATGTATACTCAGAAGTCTAAGTAAGGGCAGTGTCCAGGCCTGTACTGGTTTCTCACTGAGTCCAGTTCATTCTTTCCAGCTGAGACCAGATTTCTTTCCTGGTTCCACAGGGGCCTCCTTTGTATCTCTCTCTCTCTCTCCCATTCCCCTCTCTGTAATAACAGTGGCAAATTGTTGAGCACTTAACCTACTCACAGGTCATGTTTGCCCCACTTTATACCATAAGACAGCTAAATTGATCCTTATTTGACACTAAGGCTCAGAGAAGGTTGTCATTTTCCAAGGAGCACAGTGCCTATAAGCAGCAGAGTTAGGAATCTGGACCCATTTCTGAGTTCCTAGTCCATGTTCTTATGGAAACACCCTATTTGCTCTATCTCCTTGGGGTGTTTCTCTTTCCCCCTGGGAAATTACTCTCTTTCTTCATAAAATAAAGCCATTAATTCATTGATCCTTTCAGCTATAAAATCTTTATTCAGTGTCTCATACACAAGTTAAACAGAAAGATGTGCTTAGCTAACTTCCTAGACAAAAAGATTTTCCTTAGAACCTGTGATTTCTCCTCTTTAACCACTCTCCCAAGGATTTTTGGCTCCCACAAACAAGCATGTTCCCACATAATTACTATGGACTGCAGAGTCCAGATGGTAACACAAATAATAGGAATTGGGCTATTTAAAGGAATAACAGCCATTGCTAATAAATATACTGGACGGGTACTCAGGTTATACTAGAACCTATCCTGGGTCATTCAAGCCAAGAAGGGGGCATGGCGTGGGCAGGGCTTATCAAAAAGAATAAGAAAAGCAATATAAGTGATGTCACAACATGGTCTAGATTTTAAATACCAACAAGTTTCATTTTTTAATAAATGAAAATCTAAAGCAATTGACTTAACAATTAAAAAAACTACAGGCCATAACACTGACCAAGTGCTCTCCACCATAGCACAGGCTAAATGTTCTAGAAAATAGGCACCTGGCATTTTCTCTTTGTGTTCTGAAATTCCTTCTAAACTATTATATGTGATACAAACCAATGTCCCTGGCAATTCTTTCCCGGCCAGCGTGGGATGTACCACCCTGCTTATTGGTAATCAGGGAGAACCCCTGACTACCTGAAGTTCAAATTATTGGTGAGAAATCCCTGACTTCATTTTCTTAGCCTAAAATGTTCTGACATACTGGAAGCCTTGATAGTTACAAGATTGTACAAAAGGACTTATCTGTCAGGATAGAGATGGCGTTTTGTATATGCTTTACTTAGAATGACTGCACACACCTGTTATTGGTTTACATATCAAAAGAAAAAATGAAACTCCAAGAGAGTGCTAAGAGAAAGGTTACCAAAAGATTGAAAAAGTGAACTAATTCATGGAGAAGGTGGCATTGTAGAAAGTGAAGAGGTGAGTGGCAGCTTTACATTGGTCAGGAATTGCCTCCACCTTTTTTAAGGACCACACCGATTATGGGATGGCTGGGCCAAAGGTCTCAGCATGGAAATTCTGTTGCCTAAGATTGGTTTTTATGGACATTAGACAAATCCAGAAAACAACTTTTAGGTATTAACACCTTTTCAGGAAGACTTTTCTGCATTCTGGTGGAGGAAAAGTAGGAATTTTGTGGCTGGTTCTCAAACCTCTCCAAAAGCATATTCACTCAACACGTTTGAGTCTGCACTTTGAGAACCACACCAGACACTGCAGGGGAATACTAACAAATCAGAAAGTCTAATGGGGAAACTAGACCTGCTGAGCAAGCAGCTCATAGCCTGCCACTAAGGCTTCCTTCTCCTGATGGGGGCTGAAGTTTCTCTCAGATTATTTCATAGAAGTTTCAATTAATAAATTGGATAAATAGAACATTTTGGTTAATCACAATTCTTATTTTAATTAGGGATTGCTTGGAAAAATTTTTTTAAAAACATAAGTCTTTCTAAAATATCTATTTTCTGCTTTTGAGAACAGAGCGAGAGAGAAAGTATTTCTTTGGTGATCAGAAGATATTCTAATGTCTGACTATCAATTCTTTTAGTACAAAGCTAAGGGCATATACGTGGGTACAGAAGTTCAAGAGGGAGCCAAGGCCACTCCTGGAAGAAACCATGTTTTGAAGGGAGCAATATTTTCCATAGAAGTCACATTTTTCCTGGTTTCCTTCCTTTCCTAAAACTGAAAGAATCTGTCAGTATAGTCCTCTTTTATTGAGATCCACTTTACTGTCCCTTGCAGAATGGATTGTAAGTGTTCATGAGGGCAGTCACCCTTATCTGCTTTATTTACCACCACCAATATCTGCTAATCCCAAAACATTTGCTGAATGAATACAGGGTGGGAGCAGAAAGGGAGGAAATGAGAGGAGTCCATGAGTGATTGAATGAATGAAGGAATAGCCTTGAAATCATAGGGCCCTGTGGGCAACTTCAAACATGGGCATTCTTTATTGACAAATGATATTTATTCCTTTATTGATCAATTTTAGGAATGCAGCTGATGATAATGTCACAAAATTCTAAGGGCCTCTGAAGCAAACTAACACAGGGGTTAAGATGCAAAAATGAAGGATTTTTTTTCCACCTTCCAAAAGAATCTTGAACCACCAAAACCCAGGCAGGAGCTGATACAAGTGCTGTACATCGTCAACCACAGAGGCTGCTCCAAGTTGCTGCTGAGTGCCACAGTGGAGCTGGGCAGTACTCGGGGTTCTGTTATGTCATCCCAAGGGATTTTTTTAAAAGCCCCTAATCAGATTTTAAATTTACGACCCTAAAAGAAAAACCACAAACCACAAAATAATTTCTACTTCTCATTATCAATCAACTTTGCACGAAAAAGCTTAGTGTAATTGGGGTATCAAAGAGCCGGGAGGCAGTGACATGCTCCCATCCATCCTCACAGGAGAGACCTTTATCACCCATGCAGGGACAATCCAGAGGTCCAGGGGGAGTGGATACCTGATTCATCAAAATACTTCACAGCTTCTGAGAAAGGAGTTAAACATCAATTTAGAGTTGACCTAAACTTATTTTCAAGATAGCTTTTGTTAAACAAAGGCTAATAGGAAAAAAAAATTAAGAAACTGGGACAAAAGAAAAATAGAAGGAGAGGAAGGGATTGGGGGGGAATGAATCAAGGGTATAATTGTGTAACCTAAAATTCTGCATAGTTGCTTCCTGAAAGCAAAAAGGAAAACCGTCAATATTAAAGTTTATGCCATGGGAGATCCAACTGCCCATAAAACACTGATATCATCTTCAGATAGAAATGACATTGAGAGAGGCAACCCCTGATATCTGGCTATTTGTAGAGTTAATAGGCCTGAACCCCCCTATGTAGGAGGCTCCCTCAGAGGATGAAATTCACCTCTGCTGACATAAGATGGTGTACTTCAGCCTATATTCATAACTCCTCCCATGATAGTTATAAGACTTTGGGGTTTCCATCCTCCATTTGAGTTCTTGATAGGTACTATTTTTTCCCTGATGAAATTATTTCAGGAACACAAATTTTTCATAGATCAGTATATTCCCAAGTGCAGATTTTCACTAGACACCTGGTCTTGCATACAACTGCATATAGGAGCCAAAGGCACATTAGCATATTAAAGGTTATGACAGATCTCACAGGAAACCTAGAGAGTGACCTAAAAATTCCCAGAGCATGCAAATAAAAAGATACCTGAGTGTGTCCTGTTTTCCACTCGAGTGTTATTTTCTTATGTTCTTCTGTACATCTTCTGTTGAGAGTTGTTATTAAACAAGAGTTTGAAAGACATTATTAGTTCAACTGTGGTCAGGATACAAATATCTGAACTTAATCTTTAAGGACATTCTATAGATAACTGTTCATTGTTTCTCACATTTATTTAATTTATAAGAAAACTATGACCAAGGGCTTCTGGCTTCTGTTTCTATATGAAGAACTTGGGAGTCATTAGTCTCATTCCTACTGTAAGAAAAAGATGAATCAACTGAAAAGCAACTTTCCCTGGATCTATTACAGAAATGAAGTCAAAGGTATAGCTACCACACCAAAATGTGGAGACAGGTGCATCTAGTCATGGCCAAGATCCCCTTACATGGAACAGAAGCCAATAGAGCTGTAAGCTGGTAGGAACAGCTACATGGTAACTGATGAACTTCTGGAGGCAGAATATGAATTAGTTAGTGTTGGAGTGAGAACTTCCTAGGGGCCTCTCCTCCTCATTCAGTCCCTTCCAGCCTTCCCATGTAACTTAAGGGGAAAAATAGAGTAGACAGGAATCAAGGCTCCAAGGAAATAGATTAGGAATACTGTAGTCAGGAAACAGGTAGGGGATGGAAGAGGTAGGTTTAAAATACACTTGTAAAGGTCAGGCCTGGAAACAGCATGGATCACTCAAACACTGGGAATTGGATTTGAGAACACTCCCCTACACAAAGTCTTTCCACCACTGCCAACAGTCCAGTATGAAAAGCAATGAAGTAACTACTAAGAGCTCCAAGATACTTTCTCTGGGGAGGATGACTTAAGGAAGCCCAAAGTCAGGAGGGGAGGCCAAAAAGCACATTAAAGTTATGTAGAGCCACTGGTACCTACAGTTACAGCAAGTATTAAATATACTCCCTATTCCCAACTGGTTAACAAATACACTGAGGGTCTATTTACCTCAATTGCTATTTACCATTATGTTCAACAATAGTAACAACAAAATACAAGTCATGCCAAAAGGCATAAAAAACACTCTGAAGATACAAAGCAAGAATGAGACTTAGATATGATATAGATATTAGAAATACCAAGGAATTTAAAACAAATATAATTCATGTTACAGGATCTAAAGGACAAAATGGACAACATACAAGAATACATGAGTAATTTAGGCAGAAAGAATGAAATTTTAAGAGTCAAAAGGAATGCTAGAAATTGTAAGCATTGTAATAGAAATAAAGAAGGCCCTGGATGGACTCATCAGTAGTATAGACATGGCTGAAGAGCCAGATATGCCAATAGAAACCTCCCAAATTGAAATATGAAAAGAAAAAGAAATAGAAAAACAGAACATCCAAGAACTCTGAGATAGTTCCAAAAGGCATAAGAAAACAAAACTAGAGAAATATTTAAATAACAATGGCTGATAATTTTCCAAAATTCAAGACAGACACCAAACTACTAATCCAGGAAAGCTCAGAGGACTCTAAAAAGAAACACACACACACACACACACACACACACACACACACAAAAATCAACACATGTCATATTTGAATTGTAGAAAAGAATGAGAAAGAAAAAAAGAAAAATTTTGGAAGAAGTGAGTGAAAGAGCACTCATTATTTACTGAGGAATAAGGATAAAATTACTGGAGATTTCTTATAAGAAACTAGGTAAGTGGGGTGAAATGCTTAAAGCACGGGGGAAAAAATATCTAGTCCGCATAGTTATCCTTCAAAAGTGAAGGAGAAATTTTTCTCAAACAAAATCTGAAGGATTTCTTCACCAGCAAACCTGCTCTGCAAGGAATGGGGATTCCATCAGGCAGAATGAAAACAATGTAGGTTAGAAAGCTTGAATATACATGAAGAAAAGCAGAAGAGAATAAACAAAGATAAACACAATCTTTTAGTTTTCTCAATTGACCTAAAAGACAACTCTGTTAAAGTAATAACCGTAGCAGTGTATTATGTTGTTATGGCATTTGCATAAGTGAAGGGAGTAATATCGATGTTATGAGGTATCTGCACTATACCCAAAGACTGGCTTTGGTCAGATATAAATATAAACTATAGAGCAACCATCATTTTCTGTTAATTTGCTTGTTTGTGTCTTTGTTTTTTGAGAGGGGGGTCTTGTTGGTGCCCAATTGGTCTTGAACCCTAGGGCTCAAATGATCTTCCCACCTCAGTTTCCCAAGTAATGGGCCACAGGCATGCAACACCATTTTAAGAATTTTTTTTTTTTTTAAAGTGTAACTGGCAAACTAAGAGATAAAATGGGATCATACTATGTCCAAAACTAGAGAAGGAAGAAAAAAGAGGGGGAGGGGAACAGAACAAATGTAATAACTGGAAAAGAATTATAATTGGTAGATAGATATTCATTGAATTATGTCAATTGTCATTTTAAATTTGAAAGATCTCTGTGATGATAAGGATCACTTAATTTCCTTCTAACTTAAACTCTTAGGAGACAGGAAAGTATTTTAAGGTACTGGTAAGCAAAATGTCAAATCAACAGTTTTGATTTGTTCAAAGTAAGGTTTCTGACCATAGGGAGAAAGATAAAGGATATCAATAAAAAATAATTCAAGAAGCTTATCATGCTTATCAGTTCATTCAAAATCTGGTTGAAAGGGTTGGGTATGTAGTTCAATATTAGAGCTCTTGTCTAGTATGTGCAAGGCCCTGGATTTGCTCCCCACCACTGCAAAAGGCAAAAACCACACACACACACACCAAAAACAAACCTGGTTGACCTTTCATATAATGGTGTTTAACTTCAGGGAGGCATGCATTCTTATTTTATATATTTATGAAGTTTTCAAAAAAATTATCACTGATCAATTTTGGTATGTGCTTGGGAGAAAAAATAAAACAAATAGGAAACTGGCAAAATTCTTTCACACCATATAGTGTGAATTTTCTGCTACTCAGTCCATCAGTAAGTCATTCTGCTTCAATTTGGCAGAAATTTCTCCTGAAGACTCCTACTGCAGAATTTATGAAAGTTCAAAAGTATTGGTAGGGGAGGATGGAAACCTGAACTCCAATAGGATTTTTACCACTTTATTAGCCATGTGTTCCTGGACAAATTATTTGATGTATCCTAGTCATTTTGGTGAGCTCAGCTGTAAAATGGGGATAATTACACCTTGTGGTTGTGTGAGGCTAATATATGTTAAGTACCTAAGTGTAAAATTAATAAAATTAATGGAAGCTATTCTCTAGGGCTTTAGCTTAGCAAACTAAAGGACAAAAAAGTACTTGTACTTATTCAGGCAGTCATTATCAAGTGTACCATGATTCTCCAGAATATAATGAGGTTTCTCTTGGTCTTTCCTGGATTTGCAGACTAGAAGAGCCACAGGGTACATCAACTCATGCATCAGAGCAGTTAGCCATGAAGAACAATCAGTAAGTGAATTTCCTGGTACATATGTGATATGCAAGCTAATGAATTTTTTAATATAATTATTTCAATATTCTTTGGAAAAACATTCCATTTTTAGCATGTGACAATAATTCATTTTCACTTACTCAACTATTTCCCTTTCAATATGGAGCAACTGGTCAGAAGAGTTAGTTAAATACAATCCTATCCTAGAGTTTTGCTGTTTGCCTTGAGAGCACATCATATTTCCTGTCTGGCATAAAAGCTCAAAGTTCCATGTGAGAACATTCTACTGGTCTCACATCTCCAGCTTCCCAGGACACATCCTTTAACAAAGACAGGCTTCCACTGTTAATACCTTCCTCCTATACATCAGGAATAATCATGGTTGGCTATTTTTCTTCTTAAATAGTTCTTTTCTAGTATTACTGATTATCAAAGTACCATCGCTGCTTTTCACTTCAGATTTTCTTTTGCTTTTCATCTACACTGGAAAAGCTGCAGTGGTCACAGCTATAAGAAAAAATAAGTGAGTGGCTTGGTTGAGTATTAGAGAATTCAAAACTGTCAGAAAACAATGGCTTACAGTGTAAATTCAACTTACCTACAAGTCTTTTTACATACTTCTTATATACTAATCTGTAGTGGTAATTAAAGATAAGACTACATTTTAAGGAATCACAAGGAAAGAAACTAATGATTACTAAAGGTCCTGTGTTAAATTCAGTGAAGAAATCCCATCTCATTTTAATGACTTCTTTGTGATTTTGTGAAGAATGTGAAAACATTAGCAATAATAGCCACTTATTTTAAGTATCAGTTTTTATTAAAAAGTGCATTTTGATTATGTACGATCTAGATAAGCTGTAAGATATCAGTATACCCTCTGGAATAATAACTTTACAAAGATTTAAAACAAACAAAATTTTAAAAGCCTTTTTATTTCCTTCACCATTATTGTTTTACAATACAAATATCACCTTGTGAATACACAAAAAAACCCTACAGAAGATAATTCTGCTGCACGTAAAATACAGAATGGATATATATACTTCTTCATTCTTAAAAAACTATTTTGTTCTCCACATTGGCAAGTATAGAATAGAATACTTCCCCAAACATACATGTTAGGAGTAAAACTTAGAGTTACATGCAGTTTCTGCACAAATATATTTTAAAGAAATAGATCTCTTTTTTGTTGTTCACCAACAAAATTGTCATGAGAGTATGGATAACTAATTTGTAGCTTTCAAGTTTTAGATAAGTGATCGTTTTCAAAACTCTCTTTAAAAAAAGATATTCATGGCTGTTTTCATTGAGTAGTTAAAATTGAACTACCAAACAGACAATAAAATAATTTAAGTGGTACATGTCATTGTCACCTGCTCACAATGTGTGAACAGGCTCCGACTCTCTAATTAACACCCCCATTCTTCATTTCAAAGCAATTTTAAAACCATAAGCAGTCTTCTGATTTAATTTAGCTATAAATGCAAAATTTAGTAGTGTATACATACATTTATATTTTCATGGAATACTTTATTTTAAATAAAAACATTTAAGATCGCCTACTGACCATACAATCAAGACAAGAAAGGCACTAGAAACATAGACAAATTTCTCTCCCAAGAAGCATTTTTAAATTTTAACTCTCTTCTCTCTGACATGTAAAAATCTTTAAATTTGGTTTTCATAACATCATTTTGAAAAATAAAGTTAGGAAATACTTAGAAAATCACATAACAGAATCTTTTTTTTTTTTTTTTTTTTTTTTTGCACTTTTTGACACACCGTCTCTGCTGATTTTACAAAACCCAAAGTTACCAAACTTCTCTATGTCTGTCATTATCTGAATATCGGTGCAACAGGTAGAAAGATTTCAGAATCGAACCCCATTCAGGTACTTAGAAACCTTCATAGAGACATTTGCTAGAAAATGGCTTACAGCCCAATCTTTGGGGCAAGAGATATGAAAAGTATGTTTTCCCAAGAAAATAATACGCTTTATTTCCAGATGTGACTGGAAAGACCAGAACTTATGATATAAAAGCTTACATTTATGCTGTTGCATCATATACAAAGGAACGTGGTGGCTGCGGGTTATGTAAATCCCAAACTCATGAACAGGAAATGTGGACAGTGCATGATAGGTTAGATTTTCTTTATTGTTGTCCAACACAGGTCCTTTGGAGAGAAAAAAAGATCACAGTGCTGACCAGGTAACTCAATAGGTTAAGTCAAGGTTAACTCTTGAAAGATAACAGGGTCAGGGAGGTGTTCATTTTATGGCATCTTCTCTCATGGAGTTCTTAGCACTTCGGACAGTTCCTGTTTCTCCACTCTGCACAGCTGTTATGTGTCGTTCACCAATCGGCTGTATTTAACTTGCCTACCGAGGTGCACTACTGGCCAGGGGAAGGGCCAATGGTAAGATCGAGGTACAATTCCTTGGACATTCTTTTCAAAGTACTGAAATGGCCTGTACCACCACACCCTGGCCAGGAGGTTCATCTGGGAAGCTTCCTTTAGCACCTAAGATAACAAAGAAACACATTTTTTTTTTTTTTTTCACAATCTTTCACTTTAAGTTCAAATGTTTCTGTGTTCAAATTCACAAAGAACCCTGAACCTGCCCCCATGGCCACTCACACGTCCCAGCTTTTCCTCTGATCACCAAACTATACTCTTCACATACCTGCTCATGGGCCCCACCTACAGAAAACCAAATAACCCAATTCCAGCAGGTGTAGGAAAACATGGGGCTTGTTTGTCTCTTCCCTATCAGTAAATCGCTGTTAGCTTTTTATCCACTCTTCTATGCTAAAAATGGAAAGAGTTGATGAAATGTTGAGTATTAAACTGCTGATGGGCCCAGAGTAACAAGGAGAGGGTAGAGTGCATATCAAACAGTGGGTGAACACAGGCTTAGAAAATATTTTTTATAGACAATGAGAGTGAGATACTTGTTTCAGAAGAACTCTCCTGTGTCATTATATTAACATACTTTTTCATCTTGATTTTGAAGAGGACCAATGTCACAAAAGACAGAACATATTAGCTGACTCCTCTTAAAGAAATATTTTACTGGGCATGGTGTCACACTAGCCCTAGGTTGAGGCTTGAGCCCAGGAAGGAGTTCAAGGTCAGCTTGGGTCTTTAGCAAGTGTCTGCCTAAAACAAAACAAAACCAAACCCAAACAAAAACAAAATAAGAAAAAGAGAAAGGAATGCTTAAGACATCTGTGGATTCTTTGCACTTCCATTTCAGGCCCTCAACTCCTGCCTAAGCCAGCAGCACCTAGCCAGGAACAACAGGAGCTAAAATCAAATGGGGGTGGGGAGGACTCACTTGCTGATTGGCCATAGTGTGATACCACCAGAAGAGTCTTGTGGTGATGTAATATGCTACCACCACGTCCACAGTGTAGTGGTCGTGTGCTAAGAGAATACAGAAGATTCCAACGACGCTGAGAAGCCAGCAAATCCAGTGGTACCACCAGAGTCGTCGAGGGGAATCTGAAAAGAGGAGAAATCTATAATAGTCTCATCATCTGAATAACACTAAGGATACCCACCATGACTCTACTACAGTGCTTCTAAGTCTACCTTAGGTCTTCCATTCTGAAAATAGATCTTTTGGGCTAGCAAATCTAAAGGCTCATTTTTCTGTAACCAAGGTTAGACTGGAAATAGCTTTCTACCTAGTGATTTTACTACTAGCAATAGTAATTCAGATTTGATTATTACTTGACTGATATAATCAAGGCAGTTTAAAAGATGAGTTTAATCAAGGACAGGTTAATGTGTTATTCTTCTCCATTTAAAATACTGCTTACTGACATTTAGCTCAATTTATTGTAGCGAATTTGAGGTTAATGTTCTTTACAAAAATCAGTATTTATTGATCCATACATGAACTAAGCTATCATAACTGATATAACTATCCTATTTGCTTTTCAAGTTCTGCAACTGTACAACTCATTTGAAAGTCTCTGAGATTTCTATTTCTCAATTAGAAAGAATTTCTATTTCTCAATTAGAAGAATTATTAAATGCCTGGGGATTCTTATTCAAAAGCCTTCTGAAAAGTAGGAATGTGTCAGGAAAAAGTGTTCTTCTCTACTCTCATTTGGGGAGTCACCTCAGCAAAACATCAAAATCCCTATTAGTATAGGCCTGCCTTTCTATCTTGGATTCTCCAAGGGTAGGAATTCAGAGGGTCTGGAATTTTAGGCAAAAATTTTGAATGAATCTAGCCTCTGCACACCAGGGGAGAAGTTCAGGCTTTTATTGGATTCTTAAGAGGTCCAGGAAGTAGTCTTTCATTCAATCAATATTCATGGGGCATCTGCCAGATACCAGGGACAGGCACTGCTCCAGGTACCAGGATCAAAGGGCAGAGACAGGAAAGGGCCTGCCCTTGTGAGGAGACACTTCCTAAGAGGGAAGAGAGACCAGAGGCTATGATTATAATAAGTAATTTTCACACGTATTAGAAGATATTAATGGTGCTGGAGAAATTTAAAAGGTAAACAGGATAAGGGGCTCAGAAGGAGGTGGAGTGAAGGGCAGTTTACAACTTTAAAGTGGTGGTTATGGCAGGAACATATTTCAGTAATACTTGTACTTGATACCTTAACAATAAAACAACAAATAATTGCTATAATTTATTCTCTGTGTAACTCTATTAGTATCCAAATATACCATCCATTTCAATTTTAATAACCTGTTCCCCACCCATGAAACAGATTTCAACATCATTCTTGGATGAGGAAACTAAGAGAAGTTGAAGATTTTTCCCAGGGTCACAGAGCTAGTATATGGTAACATCAGGATTCAAAATCAGAGTTCTGTGACACAAGGCCTCTGCATTTCCCAGAACAGCACAATGCTTTACTGTTGAGAAGTATAAGCCTTGACAACATTAAAAGATTTCATGTATCAGCCAGCAGGGGGCAGAAATCCTTTCCTAGGGTTGCTGGCATCTGGTCTCTGAGGTTCCCATTTTCCACACCTGGTTATTACCCAATACAAAGGCTAGTCCATGTCCTGTGAATTCTGAATAAAACTGTTAGGACTCACTATATGTGATGGTATACTAAGTACAATCAGAAGAGCATCAACTCTCCCTTTCTCTCTCAATGCCCTTTAGTGCATCATCTCTTCTCCAGCACTTCCTTACCTTAGTTTTCAAAACCAGAACTGAACTTTGACCAAGTTCACCACCTCTCTCCTCTACACTCATAATTTTCCTGTTATGTTTTATCTGTTGATTCCTTTTATTAATGTCTCTCAGTACCCTCTACTTCTCTCCATCCCCAGTGCCACCATGGTAGTTCAAGGCACCACCAACTTCTTCCTTGATCATATCAACACTCACTCCACTATTCTCCTGGTTTTCAGTCTAATCCCTTTCCAGTCTATCCTGAAAGCTACTGCAAGAGTGGTTTCTCTCTCTCTGAAGGACACAGGAGATAGTATTGCCCCATTTGTTCTAACCCCTTGATAGGCATTCCATCTCCATCAGATGGAAGTTTAGACTCCTTATTGTGGCTTAGGGCTCCCTCCATAATCTGGTTCCTGCTTAGCTGGTCCCTCCTCATTTCTCATTATTGCCCTCACTGAAAACTCCAGTCACATTAATTCCCAGAAAATATCACAATGCTCCCGATATACCTCCAAGATTGCAATGTACATCCCACCTCTGTGAAGTCATGGTAGCCTGATTTTACTTTTTGCTCTTCATGGAAACTGCCTGCATAATGCTCATTAGATTGCTTCTAGCAGTAAAATTCTGAGTATCACTGAATTTTCTTTTTCTATTTTTTCTTTTTTTGTTCTTTGAGATTTACGAGGGGTTGAGCCCAGGGGCATGCTACTACCACTAAACTACATGTTCAGCCCTTTAAAAAAAAAAATTTTTTTTTTTTTTTTTTAAAAGACAGGACCTTGATAAGTTGCCAAGGCTGGCCTCAAAACTGTGATCTTCCTGCCTCAGCCTCCTGAGTCACTTAAATTACAGGCATATACCACTGTGCCAGCTAAGTACCACTAAATTTCCTCTAAATGGACAACTGAATAAATAAACTGGTTCATTTACAGTACTAAAATACTAATAGCAATTAAGATGAATGAACCAAGTCTCAAATCTCAAAAACAAAATTTGAGAGTAAAAGAATATATATAGCATGACACCATTTATGTAAAAATTCAAAAACCACAAAACCCAATTCTCCAACACAAAAATATGTGTGGAACTGATACAAGAAAATGAAAGAGGGAAAGGATTTAATCATATATTTCCTTTTTCTTTCTTTTTAAAAAGGTAATCTGAAGCAAAAGGGCAAAATGCTAGACATTAAATGTGAGCAGCATATGGGGTATCTATAAAGTTAATTTGTTAGTTTCACAATCACTAATAATTATTTATTTATGACAGTGCCAGGGGTTGAATACAGGGCTTTGAACATACTAGGCAACAGCTCTACAATGGGCTACACCCAGTCCTTTATACTTTATTTTGAAATAAGATCTTGCTAAGTGGTTGAGGCTGGCCTTGAACTTGCGATCTTCCTGCCTCCGCCTCTAAAGTAGCTGAGATCACAAGTATGCACCACCTTGTCTGGCTTTGTTTCACAATAGAATATTTTAAGTACACTTTTTAAAGGAAATGTCCCATTTAGTGTCCACCCCATCCCTGGGCCCATAGCCTCTCTAAGGGCAGAGATAATTTACCCATCACTGTACCCTCAGTGTCAAGTGTTTGAAAACATGGCTGCAGAGTCAATACATGAGCTTCTATCACCTTATCAGGTCCAATGCCAGATTTCTGTGTTCTTATGAGATTTCCTTCTGCTTCCTTACAGTAGCTGTACCACTGGATCATAACACCCTGCACACTCTGCTGGAAACTGCCTCTATCCCAAGACTACACTGACATGCGAGAAAAAAGACACCTTTCGAGAAGCACATTTTTGTCTTTCCACACATTCCCTTTGGGTGCCAGCTGCATTCCAGGCATGGTGATAAGATGAAGCCAACGCCCTCCTGAAGCCTCCAGTCTTGCTTCAGCAGCCCTTCCACACAACATGATTTTCCAAAGGACCAGAGACCTTGGGAAATGGCAGGTAACGAAATTTGTGGTGGAAGGTTGTGTTAGACTTACACTCTTTGATAAATAAGTAGGTGAGTGTTAGCATGACTGTGTGGCCGCTGTACAGATAGTCCCCACACATGTTGTGAGAGCCAGTGATGGACAAGCCACCTCCAGCAATGAGCTTCATTATTCTTCGCAATTGGGCTTCCCAGTCTCCAAAAAGCTGGCAGGAGAGAAGAAAACAAGATTATCAGTCACATGAAAGTGCTATGATTACTATTTAGATTCAGAATTAGGGTATATTAAGACACACAAAATCCACACCATTAAGTTTACCCTCTCAACATTTACCAGTCCACAGGCTGCACCTAAAGAACGTTTGGTTCTAAAAATGAAGTATTTGGCTTTGGAACTTTGCTTGATGCTTTATAGCATATTTCAACAGATGTTTACCAAATTTTAAATAATTTTATCAGAGAAAAATCAGTGGACTTATTTACCAAAACTGCTGTTTTGGAAAAAGAAAATTTTAGAGATGCATTTTTGCCATGCTTGGCCTGGAGGACAACTATTGAAATAACTTAGCAGAAGCAGTTAGAGGCTGGGATAGTCAATGCATCAAACAAGGGCCTCTGAAGAATGTGCCTTCAATCTTCTGAAAGTATGTGCTTTTATTTTTAATAGGAGTGAAAAAAGTTTGTAAATTAATCTGCTTGTGTATGATGCAAGGCTGGGCTGGATACTAGAGTAATTAAATGGATTGAACAACTCGCTTGCTGCAACTTAGATTTGCTCTGTCAAATAAGATGTGGAATTGTCTATATTTTAACATTGGCAGCACCTGTTTAAATTCTTGTTGGCTGATTTAATCCCCATGGTCTTTTTTTCAACAATTAACTGATAATATTCCAGTTTTGGGAGACACATTTCATGATAATTTCATGATAACTCTTTTACAAAAAGTCATCAACATTTCTAGTTAAGGATGGCAGGCTGCACAGAACACATGAAGGATAAGTTTCCCAATTCAGAGATCCCTGAAGGCTCTGCACAATAGAAGAAAGACCTGCATCACAAGATAGCATCATGGAACTTCACAAAAACAGGGATGAATAAGAGATGTTGAAGTCTCCAGAGATTAAAAACAAGCTTTATATGAAGGATCATTAGAATCAGACTTTTTAAAGTAACAAGAGAAAATAGAAGGTTTTTGAAAAAAATGCCTTCAAATTCTTATGGAAAGTGATTTCCAACTTAGAATTCTACACTGATCCATATTACAATTAAGCATTAAACCAAAGGATAAACTAAAACTTTTTTCATATACATAAGATTCTAAAATATTTCCCACCTATATATGCTTTTCTAGGAATTACAGAGGATATGCTTCACAAAGTGAGTAAACACAGAGGAAAGAAGAAACAGGTCTTGCCAGCTTACCAGCAGAGGGAGAAAAGAACCATGTAGAAGCTCACACATTTGGGCTAGGAAGGGACTGACCCAGGTGCTCTGGAGAGAGGATATCAAAGAGAGGAGACTAAAAGACACTCAGATGTCTCTGACCACATGGAGGAGAGTTAACTTCAAGGTGAGTTAAGTACAAAGAAAATCATGAAAGCAAAAAAGGCAATTACAGACTCTAGAGTGAAAAAGAATTGTGCACATGGCTTAGCTGTGAATAGCATTTTCAGAACTAATATAATAGAGGCTCTGAATATTGAGCTAAATAGAGGACTGAGAACTACAGAGGGAAGCCAGGACAAGAAGCTGAAAGGTGTGACATGGGGATGGGCAGGGATGAAGGAAGTGAGGAAAAGGCACAGGACAGGAAACCTGGCCTTCCACAGCAGGAAGTCAGTAGAAGGGAAAGACTTCTTTCCCTTCTGCACCCAAAACTTGCAGAGAAATGTTCCCACAACACTTACAGACCCAGGAGTAAGCATATTAAAAAATATGTAAAAAGAGTTGAAGATATGGTGGCAAATACCATAAAACTCAAACCAAAGAGCTAAAATAAAGGAGAAAAGGGGGCCAGAATGGGGTCAAGGCCAGGACCACTGTGTCTTGCAACAAATTTGACAGAACTTAAAAGTTTTTTAAATTGCATAACTACACAAACACGGTAAGGGTTTTCTAAAATTTCAAATTAAAAGCCTGGTTTAGTTCTGTAATAACAATGGATAATATGCAGAAGAAAGTTATGGCAAAACAACTTGCATATCTCATTTCAGAATATTTCAAATTGTCATTCCTAACTCCCGCTGTGTTGCAAAAACTATAAATCACATTCCTAAGATGGCATCTCCTCATAATTTGCTCTCTCATTTTAGCAAGTAAATCTCTGTAGAAGACTCTGTGTTGGGTGAGATGAAGAGAAGTTATGAAAACACAGCATTGAGGAAAACAGAATAAAAAAAAAAAATCAATGCTGTATTTCTTACAGGTGTCCTTAAAACCCCTATGCTTTCTTTTAAAAATACTTTCCCATATTTGCCAAACGTGGAAAGCCTCTTCAAGTCTAGTGGGAAAAGGGAAAAGAGGACGGATGTTTACAATGATCTCAGATACTTAATTATGTTTAAAGAAGCAAAGTACAAGACAACTTGCAAAACTGTAGCAGAGATGAGTTAAGATTTTTTTATCATGTACACAGCACCTAGAAATCAAGTAAAATGAGGCCAACTGAGCAAACGGAATTTATTCAAGGACAAATTTGGGATGTGACCAGATAGAGGCACAAACTGTCAAACAAATAGAAATAAAAATTAACCTGTTGGAAGCTTACATCTTCCTGGGTTGAGTTAGCACAGCTTTAATCCAAGGAATGTGCCAGTGGTGGGGAGGAGCCGAGAGAGCAGTAGCCGACCACACGGCCAAGCTGGCAAGAGCAGGCCAAATCACCCAGGTTACAATCATGACTCTCCCAATGATGCTAGGTGGCCGAACCACCCTGAGCCTTAATGGCCTCATCTAGTTTATGAAAACTGGCAAAAATCCTCTGTAAAGATCATCATCGTTTACTAGCAATATCTATGGCCATAACCTCTGAGCCCATTTGCTTCTGGGAGTCTACCTCAGAGAAATGACCCTAAATATGAAGAAAAGCTTATGGACAGATATCCCATTGTAACAATATTTATAAAAGCAGCAAACTGGAAACAACCTGTGAGGACTATCAAATAGCTCCCTTGCTATCCAAGGTCTGGTTCAGGGACAGTACCGGTCACAATGGGGAGTCTGACTTTATTAGACCAGGCCCAGGACTGGACATACTGACCCAAAAGCTGAGGTGGTGCAGATGCCCACGAAAGTACAAGAAGCACTGAACCAGACTACAACTCTTTAATAAATCATTAAAAAATAAGTTTCCAATAACTGTGTAGGATAGTAATGGTGTAAGTGGTTTCCTACTTAAGAGGGAAAAACAAAACAAAATGGTAAAATTCTTTGTTTTCAAATAACTATGCCTAGACAAAAATCTACACTTTTCACATTCTAAATATTCACAGGGTCACAAGAAAATGGGGAGGGCTTCTCCTAGTCCATGTCCCTGAGTGGCCTTCCTTCCTCTCCCTGGGCCAGAGAGAAAGGGATCCTCTTGAAGTTCTGCCTGCAGCAAGTACAGTTCTAGGATTTGTGTTGCCCTCAAGTCTAAGCAAGATAGTAAATGCAGAAACAAACACGAAACAGGAAACCTGGGGCTGGATCCTCCATTCTTTGCATTTTGGTTTCCTTCCCCAACCTGCCAGCTAACATTTACTTTTGAGTTTTCAGGTAGCTGCTACAAACATACCACAGTGCTTTTTGGCTGCATCCAGTGGAAAGAGAGGCTGAAATATGCTTATTATTCAACTGGAATTTGAGCCTCCTCTACCAGTGGGCTTCTGAATGTCCACTGTTGAAAGCAGAAATTATCTGGAGGACACTCACATAAAAACCTGCAAAGGACACTACAAAATTTTATCATAAAAGTTTCATATCTGTGAAATATGGTCTCCCAGGGTCATAGAACATCAGTTTTCAGTAAAAATAAATTCAAATTCTAATGAATGACCAAGAAATGAAGTGAAGTGGGCAAATCACTTAATAGCAAAACACAGAAACTGAGAGGAGGAGGAGGAGGAGGAGGGGGGGGGGGGGGAAGAGCCTCTGAAGGAGGCAAGCCATCAAGTACACTGAAACCCAGAAAGCCTTTGCTTATTAAAAAATGAGTCTCCCAGGTATTGTTTCCAGTTGATGAAAAAATGGATGACACTCTGTTCTCATTCAGTCTGCAGGTGGCCTAGGGCACTGGCTTTTCCTGATTCATCTGAAGAGCAGAAGCAGTCATGGCACTTCCGTGCCCTAAATGGAATGAAGGGGAGAGTCTGCACTAAAACCCATCAAGTGATGCTGCACAAATCAGCTTCAACATAACCGATGAAGAGCTGAAAGTGAGGGCTAAGGAGCAGAAATTCTATTTAAAATAATTTTTGACCTTTACTAATGCTTCATCTTAGAGCAGCCCAGAAAAGTCAGCAGAGAAAACCTATCTCAGTCAGGCACTCAGAGGTGTTGCTGAGACTGGAATCCAAGTCCTTTGACTCCTTACACGCAAGTCACATACTTTACAACAATATTTCAGTCAACAACAGACTGCGTGGATGACAGAGATCCTATAAGACTACAGTGGAAGGGAAGAGTTTCTATTGCCTGGTGACACAGCAGCCATCATAATGTCAGGGCGCAGCACGTTACTTCTTACAGTTTGTGGTGATGTTTTTGTAAACCTGTCTACCAGCTAAGTAACACCACAGTATATGCAACCATGTACACTGCATAACACTTGATAATGATAATCACAACTGTTATCATTTTATGTATTTACTATACTTTTGTTATTTTAGAGTGCAGTCCTTCTATTTTTACTTAAAAAAATTAGTTTTAGTAAAAACTGACTCAAGCAGGCCCTTCAGGAGGTGATGGAACTGTTATCACAGAAGATGACAGTTCCTTGCATGTTACTGACCTTCAAGACCTTCCAGTGGGACAAGATGTAGAAGGGGAGACAGTGGTAATGATCCTGACTCTGTAGCCAAGGTTATGGCATGTTTTTGTCTTAGTTTTTAACAAAAAAGTTCAAAAAGTTAACTAAATAAAAATTTAAAATAGAAAATGGCTTACAGAATAAGAACAGGAAGAAAGAAAATATTTTTGTACAACTGTATAGTGTTTGTGTTTTAAGCTAAGTGTTATTACAAAGAATTCCAAAAGGTAAAAAAATTAAAGTAAGCTAAGGTTAATTTATTATTGAGGAAGAAAAAAGGTCTTTAGTAAAACCTAGTGCAGCCTAAGTACAGTGTCCATAGGCCACAGCAGTGCATAGTGATGTCCCAGGTCTTCATGTCCACTTACCACTCTCTCACCCAGAGCAACATGAGGCCCTGCAAGATCCATTTATGGTAAGTGCCTTACACAGGTGTGCCATTTTTTCTTTTATACCTTTTTATTTTACATATGCAAATACTGATAATTGTGTTATAGTTGCCTACATTATTTGGAGTAACAAAATCTAGGAGCAATAATAGGCTACACCATATAGCCCAGGTGTGTAGTAGGCTACCCCATCTAGGACTGTGTAACATGTCATGATGTTTGCACAATGATGAAACTCCCTAACCACTGGTATTTCAGAACATACCCCTGTCATTAAATGACTACACTACCTCAAAATTTTATGTTACTTTGTGTACTTCCAATCCCTCACAAACTTAGACACACCAGGAAATGGATACACACAGAGTGACTTTTCCTTCAGCAACCTAAATACCTTACAGAAATATACTATTCATGCCACAGTGCAATGGTCATGAACTTCCAAGCACTCCTCAAAGTACTCATTCACCCAATCTTCACTCAGAGAATCTACCTGCCAGGGGGAATTATTTTGTATTTTACCTGAAGGACAGTCTTCCCCCAAAACAAAAAATGCACTATTATCCATGAAACAACACAAAAAGCTGCTTCCTAGATACCCAGACCAAAGCTCAGGCAAGAAATCAAACAGCAGGGCCAGAAAGAGGATGGGTAAATTTCTTGTCAATACATAACCAGAGCAGCCTGCAACGGAAATCAGGCAACACTCATGGCAGTCTCCCTCAGCACCAACTCCCAAAGGACTATGACCGGAAACACCCAAATACGCCCTTTCCAAATTTCAGCTGGCATAAAGCCTTCCTAACCAGTGACAGGTACTTAAGAATCAATGAAAGTCATGGAAATGCCCTTCAGCCTGATCTTGAAGCCCTTACTGGGAAAACAATGTGCTTGAAATTATGATGAATATTTTAGATTTTACAGCAGCAGGGTGAGGCTCAAAGCTGCCACCCATTTCTCCTGCCTTGTTTTACTGTTATCAAGTTGCACAGTTAAAAAGAAAAGATATAGCAGGGTGTTTTTACAAAATAAAAGTTTTATTTGTAGACAGATTCCAAACTTCTACCAGAGTTTTCCTATTAATTATTTCACGGACTCCTCCCTGTCAGATGTTAGTGCAGATGTTATGATGTTCATCTTACAGAAGTAAATGGATATAGGCTTATTATCAGCATGTGAGGACACAGTGTCTTACCTCTGAATCAAACAATCTCATTTTTAGGTCCCTGGAAAGAGCTTGCAAGTGCTACAACCACCTTGAGAAACAACATGGACAATGTCCAAGGCTGAACAGTGTCTCTCAGTTTACTTTCTTGTTGCTGCTGTTCTAGTAAAATTGAATCATTTGTGTTTGTTTGCCTTCTTAAACAAAGTGTTCTCTCTCAATTTGATTTTAACTTTCCTTGCTTTATATTGTGCTATATTGGTCTCAACGTTCACTTTTATAGGAACACTAACAAGCATGAATCCAACTTCAAACTCCAGTGTTAGATTAACTACATAGATGACTAGACAAAACATTTTCCTCATTCTGGCCTCAGTTTTCTCATCTGAAAAATGTAAGAACACCAGATTCTCATCCTTAAGTCCTACCTGCCAAAGTGAGATTAATATTTGTCTGCAAAAATAACTGTTGAAATATTATCATATAGACTAAAGGCAGCATGACTATTACCAAATTAGGTCAATTGTTCAGAGGGTTCTTATGTGAGAACCCAATGCCTGACAGCCAGCAAGTCAAACTGGGATGAGTCTCCTTAAACATGCAGCGCTGCAGGATGCCTCTCAGTTATCAGCTCTTGAACACTCAAGAGACTTTCCTGAATTCTTCTTCCCTATGGTAACTGTTCCACTCCTGGAAAGATGTGGTTTCATCCACAAATGTTATGCCTACCACAACTGTCAGGCAGTAGCAATTTCACTGTGCTTTCTTTCAGCTCATGTAGACAACTTTTTAGAAAACTTCTGCCTCCACTCAGCTATGAAGGATTTGGCTTGCTGCACTTTTCCATTATCAAATGTACTCATCAATTTCTATATCAGGCAGGCATTTGGGGAGGGCAAGCATCTCTAAGTAATTATGAGCAATAAAACACTAATACTTCACCAGTCTGTCTTTCTCTTATCAAAAATTCTTAATATTTTTTCATGGCCTCTAATCAGGAAACTTATCAAAGGCTTCATAAATCTTAAGTAAAAATAAGCTATGAATTTCTATTACCCATATTCTTACTTGCTATAGGGACGGTTCTCTAGAAATATATGTTCAGGAAATAAGCAACCTGCTTATAAAGGAAATCATATCAACCATCTGTCTGCCTTGCAGTCTAGAGAGTGGTATCTTTCCTTTGGTTAAAAAAAACCATCATGTAAAAATGCATATATTAAACATGCTAAATATAAGGAGCAGGACTGATAAATACATAGATAGCATAATTAGAGTTATGAGAGAAAACATGCATATGGAAAAATAAAGGACTAATGTACTGAAACATTAATAAATAATAGGGCTATGGGTGATTTTTAAAAGTTTCCTCTTTTTGCATTGTTTCAATGTATCTATAATGAAAGTACAATTTATTTTGGATAATATAATTTTTAGAAGAGACAGATAAATATGTGATTTGGTGCACTGCTATCTTAAAAAAGAACAGTAGCACAGAGAGAAAAGGGAAAGTATAGAACATCTGGGGGAATGGGACAGTTATTGAAAATTACTGGCAAGAAACTGGGAAAAAATGAGAATGAAAAGGAATATTATACTGATAATAAGAATCTGGGAGATAAGCAGAATATTAGGTAAAATCAAGCACGGTGTTTAAGTTCCACACAATTCAATGGGAAATCAAAGTAATTTTGGTAATAGAACTAACCATATTCTGAAGTCCTGATTAAGATCAGCAGGAAACTTATCAGATTATCAGTTTGTCAGCATGGAGGGTACTAGGAATACTCTGCTATCTGAGAAAGTAAGAAACGCCTAAAGAAGTTTGTATGATTCCAAAAAACAGAAGGTACTGGGGAATGAAACCAACCAAATTATGTTGTTCTATTGTGAGTATGTATGAATAAGTAACAACGAACCCTGCTATTATGTGTAAGTATAATGTATTAATAAAAAAAAAAAATTCCAAAGAGCAGAGTCAACTACTTTGTGAGACTAATCTGGTTCCAGAAAAGGGACTGCTAGGCTGGTGATGACTCCTTCGTGGCTCGAGCAGCGAGCGGCTCAGTAGCAAATTGAAGGAGAAGCTCTGACCTTTCTCATCCATGCACTGAGGCAAGCTGACAATAGCAGAGAAGAAAATGAAGGTCTTTCTGCTGTTTCATTTGTATTTTATTGCTGCAGTTCGCAATCAGGCTCAGATGCCACCCAAACATGACCCTTGTCCAAAAGTGGGCTGTTTGCTGGGGGCTAAACTAAAAAGCATGTCTTTCAAGTTTAAGAGAATCATTTCACTGTTAATTCCACGCCACGTTAATGCATCAGCCAGCTAAGTGCCTTTGCTGTAATCTTTCTTTTCAAAGGTTTTCAAATCTAAGGCCACCACAGAAATCATAAGACAGAACTAATGCACATCTTACCTTAATGCTTAGGAACTATTAGATTAACTCATCCAATAACTAAAAGGAGAGTTGAAAGCAGTGTCGTTATTTCTTCTCTTCTGTTAGTATTAGGCTGTCTGTGTATCTAGGGACCAGGGTACAGGCTTTTTCTTTTACATTTGCTAAACTCCAGTACATGGTGGTACACGCCTGTAATTCCAGCAGCTTGGAGGCTGAGGCAGGAGGATCGCAATGTTCAAAGCCAGCCTTAGCAATTTAGAGGGGTTCTAAGCAACCTAGTGAGACTCTGTCTCAAAATAAAAATTTTTTTAAAAACGCCTGGGGATGTGGTTAAGTGCCCCTGGATTTAATCCCTGGTGTATCCAAAAAAAAAAAAAAAAGTTTGCTAAACCAGTATAAAAACTTACCTACAGGAAGCTTAGAAAATCAAAGAATTCTCAAATGTTTCTGTCTTTTAAAAACAATGAATCATGAACAGTAATAACAAGATGGAGAAAATCGTGATGAAGTTAACACAGGGTCAAGGTATCGAGCGCTTGGCAGCCTCCAGCGTAAGCCTGCCCTGGAACGTGGGACAAGTGCTTCCCACACACCCACAGTCCAGGAACTGAACGCACCTATTTCCCTTTCCACGTTTCCCTGTGGTTTGCCATTGTTGCAGCAGCATCCTACAGGAGGCCTGCTCTTCATCCTAAACTCCTTGTATCACACAAGGATTATTTCTCAAACTGTTATGTTTCTTGAAGTGAGGAATACACTGCAATCAGAGATTAATTTCCTTACAACTGCAGCACACTTGTTGGGACATTTTTCTTACAAGCTATGAGTTTGAGCACTGGTACCAAGAAAGCACTGAGTATACTAACATGTGGACTGCTGTGAGGGTAGAGCCATGCTCAAATTTACATGACTAACTTAAAAAACTTTACACCAAAAATACAAAGAACCCAATCAATAAATGGGCTAAGGAACTGGGCAGACACTTTGCAAAAGATATACAGATGATCAAAAAATATAAGAAAAAGTGCTCATCATCCCTAATAATTAGAGAAATGCAAATTAAAATCATCCTAAGATTTCATCTTACTCCAATTACAATGCCTATTATCAAGAACACAAGCAATAGTAAGTGTTGGCATGGATGTGGGGGAAAAGGCACTCATACATTGCTGGTGGAGTCGCAAAGTGGTGCAACCACTCTGGAAAGCAGTATGGAGATTCCTCAAAACTTGGAATGGATCCACCATTTGACCCAGCTATCCCACTCCTCAGTTTATACCCAAAGGACTTAAAATCAGCCTATTACAGTGATGCAGTCACATCAATGTTCATAGCAGCTCAATTCATAATAGCTACATTGTGGAACCAACTGAGATGCCCTTCAATTGATGAGTGGATAAAGAAACTGTGGTATATATACACAATGGAATATTACTCAGCCATAAAGAAGAATAAAACTATGGCATTTGATGGTAAATGGATGAAGTTAGAAAATATCGTGCTAAGTGAATAAGCCAAACCCAAAAAACCAAAGGTCGAATGTTTCTCTGTTAAGTGGATGACGATATATAATGGTGGAGGCGGGGGTGGCAGGAAGAGAAGAATAAATGCTGGATAGTATAGAGGAAAATGGGGTGGGAGAGGGTGGGGGACGAAAAGATAGGAGAATGAAACAGTATTATCCTATGTATATGTATGATTACATAAAGAGTGTGAATCTACATTGTGTACAACCATAAGAATGAAAAGTTGTACCCATTTGTGTACAAAAAAATGCAATCTGTAAAAAGAAAAAAATTTAATAAAAACATTTACATAACTATAGTAAACAGAAAGTCATACAGTGAAGCTCCCTCCTTAAAAATCAGGAACTATAAGTGTATCTACCAATGGTTCAGCCTAAAATGGTGTCTCAAACTGTGGAATATCCAATTCTTGAAGTACTGTATTTTCTACATCCTGTCTCTAGGCCTTTTCATCCATATTCACAGTTTTAACCACCATCCAGAACAGGATAAATCATGAAAATTTGTTTTCTAGCCCTGATTTTCATCTTAACTTCTCTACACGATAAACATCACAGACATCCCCACTTAGCTATCTCTCAAGTACCTCACACTCCATGTTTCATCTGAAGTCATTAACTGCCTTTTCCTCCCTCTCCTATAATCATCCCAGTGGTAAAAATCCAGTCTTTGAAATCTTTCCCTTTTATCTTCATTTCCTACAATGAATCTATAACCAAATTATATCCATCTTAAATACTGCTCAAATCTGTCTCTTCTTTTCATCCTTAGGGCAAGTAGATGAACTTGAGGATTTTTATAACATTTTAAAAATGTATTACATAATACAAGTCTCAACCAGGTGAATTTTAAGGTTCTTTTCCACATGGACTCTATTTACCTTGCTCAGCCCCTTATAATCTACACCTGAAATATAGTAGATACTTGAAGCAAGTTGTAACATCAGTTTTCACTGAATAAATGAGTCTAGGGTTGAACCATGATAATACCAAGTCCTCTTCTTTCTTCTGTATAGCCCCTTATAGTAACAGAGCCCCTATATACTATCTCCTCTCACACCTACAACTTCTTAAGACAGATGCCAATAACATCATTAGGTCTGCTTTGCCAATAAAAGAACTGAGACTCCGAGAAGTTAAAAGTCCTGCCAAATGCATCTACCACTCAGCTAGTAAACAGTTGTGCAAAACCACCTTGATTCTGACTTCTGTGTTCCTCCACTGCTGGGTGAACTTGTGCTACAAGGGTGACAGAACACCACTCTGGGCAGAGAGAGGCTGAGGATGATTTGGCAACAATGATGATGTTCTGACATAAAGAAGAACACTGGGCTCAAGTGACTTCCTGTAAGGTTCCTTTCAATTCCAAATCCTTTAGGCTTGGTATCACTCTAAAGTAGGCAGAGCTGGTCTCCAAGGTCTTCCTAGTACCACCGTCTCTCCCTTATGACACTGATCCCCAGAGCAGCAACCTGGCCTTTCAGTGACCACTGAATTTCTTAAGCTCGATCTGCCATCCAAGGGGCAGCATCAAGCCTGCAGGAACTTTTGTAACTCTTCTGTCTAGTTTCAGAAATCTTTCTGTTCTACCTGTGATGTGTTCTGGCCTGTGTTAAAACTGAATATATTTAAGTCTCCCAAGTCAACTTTCTATTCAGAGGAAATATGGAGTTTGAGAACAAGTTTCCTGACACCAGAAAGAAACAGACTAAAGTAGAATGTGAATGTGGGTTGTTCCACAGGACCAATGATGTGATCTCAACAAGTCACTGGCAGGGGAAAAAAGAGAAAGAGCTGCTGAGAGACAGAGCAAGCAAAGGTAAAGAAAGACTCTGGATTCCAACGTAAGCAGACCAAATAGGAAGAAAAGAAGGCCTTTAAGGCAATCAGGAAATTCCACGAACTGGTAACTGCCAATACCAAATAATTATTGTTAATTTTGTTGAATACCAGCAGCATTGTGGCTATGCAGTAAATCATCCACAGGTTTTAGATGCATACTAAAATAGACAGTGATGAATTGACACTGTCTGGGTTTGCTTTAAAATGCTTCAAAAAGAAAGAAAAGGAACAAACAGATGAACCAAATGCAGTACATCTTGATCATTAATGAATCTGGGTGCTGGGTTTATGGGATTTCCTTACACTAGTCTCTCTACTTTAGACACAATTGAAAATTTTCAAAATAGATAATTGTATTCTGGATCCTTTTTGTAAGAGTCTTAGAAGTCTCCAAAGAAGTAGTAATTAGTTAGATTTAATGGTTTTAACTACTATTTTTTTGCTAAGGGGTATGCTAATATTTGACCCTTTTCTGTTTATTTTTGAATTCCAGTTTCCAGAAGACTGTCACAGAATCATGGCCCGTGTGGGTTTCTGGCAACATGGTAAATGAGTGACACACTCGAATTTGGCTTTTGTACAACAGCTCCTGCTATTATCTCTGTATTTACCAGGAAAACCCACAAGCTATTGTTAGCCACAGGAATTGTGGTTAGAGAGGCTGAGGACTCAAGTGGACTCTGAGGGGCCACACAACTCCCTAGTGTGGGTTTGCTGGCAACTGGGTGGAACTGCAGAAGTCCTGAAGACATAGGCTAGATCCAGAGAGGGGAGAGACATCACAGCCGCTCAGAGTTGGACTCATCTTCTACGTGGGCTTACTCAGAATCCACACCAACCTTCCCCTCTGCAGTAAACTGTTCCAATGCACAGACTCTCTTCAGGAGCTGAACTAAACTTAGGTCAGTGTCCTAAATTGTCAGTTTATACTGAGAACCTGTTACATGACAAATCAGTCCCCAGCAAAAGTTCCTATCCTCTCACTGACAACAAGATACTTCCTGTACCCTGCCTGGGTGCTGCAAGTCACTGTTTTCAGAGAGGATAGAAAAGGTGCAAGGCTGGCTTCTTGGGAAGGCCAAGGAAAGAGCACAAGGGGGAGCCCAGGGAGGAAGGCTGCCGATAGAGAAGGTAGCAGTGGCAACATTCATCTCCAGGACAGTGTCTCCAGAGTTCAGGAAGTACTGTGCAGCAAAAAAGTGTAAAAAGGCAAGAAAGAAACAGTGAGTTACCTCTGCAGGCACATACGTAAGTCTAGAAATGAAGGGAGATCACAGAGCACTAACAAACTAAAACACTTTAAAACTTCATACAATAAAGATGCCACATTAAAAATTCAGAGTGATTTTTCTAGCCCCCTTTCAAGACAAGGTCTCTTTTGGAAGGAACAGAAATAGAAAAGGACTGAAAGCATTTGGCTGTTTCCCCAGACCAATGCAAATGCAAAGAAATGCAATGCAAAGAAATGACCTCAAATGTAGTAGAGTATTTCAGAGTTTCTTCCACCAAAATCAAGAGAGCAATTAGATTCTTCTTTTTCTTACTGCATTAAAGAGCTTTAATGTAGGTAAATATTTTTTAAAAATTAAATTTTTTCCTATCATAAAGTTCCAATGATCTCCCTACTTAAAAATTCTTCCAAGACCAAGCTGAGTAAAGAGTGTTAAATGTGTACCTAACTGAAAGACAGAGATAAGAGAGGAGAAAAATTCTTAAAAACTTCCATGCTACCAGAGAGGTAGTAGATATAAGGTCATATGTACTTCCAGAGAAGTGACCTTATGCGAATTAGAAGAGGGCTTCTAGGGGATAGGAATATTTCTCTTGCTTGCTCTGCAGCCGGGATTAATAGAAAGAAGCAGAAAAGGATATCATTTGGAACTGAGCTTTCTGTTTAAGAGAGGGAGGAAGCATACAAAAGCCTCTGGATCTGTGTCAAGGGAGTGAATGATATTTTAAAAGTCTGGCAGGAAACCAAAGAGCTACACCCACACGCAAAGCTCAACTGCTTCCAACACACTACCTAGACCACAAACTTCCTCAGCTGGGAGGCACTGGCAGGTCTGGAAATTCTGAGAAGGGTGTGGCTGCCTGGCCTTATTGATTAGTGACATTCCCAGATGAGGGTGGAGGGACTTGACTGCATTCTGAAGAAATGCTCACCTTTAGCCTTAGTCAAAGGGGCCCCTAGCAAGACCAGAAACAAACAAAAAGGGAAATTACAGTGAGGAATAGTTTACCTTCGGAGAACAGTTGAAATGCATACCGGGTACTGGGAGTGTAGTTACATACATTGTAATACACCGATACAGGTACAGCGTGCCAACTATGCAGAAAAATCTTCTGCTAATAATAGACCTAGAAAAAGGGAAAAACAGGGCAGATTCTCAGTCAAATTCTGCAGGTTCATTTAAAGTTTTTAATGACCCAACAAAACAAACCCAAAAAAGTACTGAAGTGCTTGATACCAGAATATTGCAACTTGAGGTTTGGAGAGTAATGTGTTTTTTAAAAAAACAAAAAACAAAAGCATTTAACTGGGGCAAAGGGTGTATGCAGCTCAGTGCTTGACCAGTATGCAGGAGGTCCTGGGTTCCATATGGGTGGGCAGGCGCACGCACACGCGTGCACACACACACACACACACACACACACACACACACACACACAAACATTAACTGTCCAAAAGAGTTCAAACTGCACTATGCTGCTACTAATTAGGATTCATAAGGCTTTAAACCTGAGTTGTCATTCAAATGATGGATGAGTTGAGTCCATTCAGTACATTTAGTTAAACACATAGTATCTTCTCTGTCAAAAAAGGGAAAATGCCCAAAAAATCAGAATGACATGAGAATGAGAATTTAAAATTTTTGTGACATTCAATGAGTTAAAAGACATTAAACAATTACACTTATACATATCAGAAACCAATCCTCTTAGGCATCACGGTGTCAAGTAAAAGGACCCATCTGTAAGACAGAATCCAACCCTTATTCCACTTCCCAATCACGATGGGGCTTCAGAATAGACTACTTCTTTGAGTCTCAATTTTCTCATCAGTAAAATAGGAATAATAGCCTTAAAAATAAGGCATGGAAAATTCCTACTGTAGAGTAGGCATAAATAGTAGCTATCAAATAGATAGCCATGTTCATGAATAAAACTCTAAGCAAGAATTAGAGTTTTTATCAGTGGCTCTAATGAAATGATTTGATGTACACATGTGAACTCGCGTACTGAATGTGATGACTTCTCCTAATATCAAATTCCACCTAAGTTTGTGCGACTTAACCTCAGCAGAAGAATCCTGTGTCTCCTCAGACAAGAATAGTTCTGCTCTACCTTCCTCCCATTCTACCACAGATCAGAACTTCGCCCTCTCAATCTCCTCTTCCTCAACCCCAGGGATTCAAGTTTTCCTTGCCCTGGAGCAACCTGAGTCGAATAAACACCGAACATTTACAAACAGCGGGTAGGCTTTCCTCTTAGAACATTGAACATTTAGTCACTCTATAATTGTGCGGTGTAGCTGTTCTTATACTGGATGGCATGCCTACCAAAGTGTGGTAGCTATGGAATAATTTGTCTCATTCATACTTTTTGTTTTAACAAGAGGAATGAAATGATAAAGTTATCTGTATGGTTAAAAATTAATTTAAAAAATACATGCAACTATAGTAGCATTTTATTGTACATATAGTCCCTTGTAAGTCAGTTGGGTTTTATCAATATAATCTGGATGTTTTGTCTCCTCATCTACATTTTACAAACTGGGTCAGAAACACCTGCCATAGAAGATGTCTTTGATTATTTCATCACCTCTGAAGACGAACTTATTCAGCATGAAGTTGTCTTGGAAAGGCATGTGCCTCTAATTTCAAGTATAATGAAAAATAGAAACATAACTGAATAATGAGACAAAACTAAATAAAAATGCCTTTCTATAAATGTTTGTTAAGAATACTACAGAAGAAAAACCAAAGTGAATTGTGCAGAGTGAACTCTAACAGCTGAATTTCTTAAAAAGAAAATGCTCTCTCAAATAGAAATTATTTGCAATTTAACCTGACCCATCTGAGAAACACCTAAGAGAAAACTATCAAGACTAGATCTGTTTGAAGTCTTTAGAGAATGAAAAACAAAATTACTGCTTTTGGTAAACAACACTATCTTAAAATTATTTTGCCCAATTATTTCATAGCACACAAAAGATAACCACACTCACCCCCAATAGCTATTTCCATAGTTCAAAATTGAGTCAAATGAGTACCCTGAAGTGATTTCAGTTATCTTGAGAATGAGGCGTATGAAAAAGTGATAACACTAGAAAAGCCAACTCCATTTTCTAAAAAAATTAGGTAAAAACATCGCATATTTAGTTGCATTTACTATTTGCTAGAAGTTAAAAAAATGGAATGAAGTTATTCATGTGAATTTATCAATGTTAATAATAAGATGACAAGTTCAAGTGGTTGTTAAGAATTTTCTGATCTTTGGTATTTACTTAATCTTTTTGAAATTAAGCTTGGAATGTCTTCCATGTGTAAAGTTAAACAAGGATCTCCTACCACCAAAGTTAAAAAGCAGAGCACAAAAGTGTTTCAAAGAACAATCTACACTTCTGGGCATTTACTTCCTTAATCAAAGAATTTCACACATTTGGAATTCTTAAGTTACTTAAAGGTTTAAATGGTCGAGATGTGCTTAAAAAGAAAAAGAACCACAAAAGAAACACTGATGAGATATTAATAGATTAATCAAATGCCAATATGAAAAACACATGGTATCACCCTCAAAATCCCCTGGTGCTCTTCCCAGATGGAGTATACCTCTCCTGCCATGTATCCTATGTGCTCATACTCAGCAATGACTATCATCTCAAAAAGCTATATTTGGTCATGGTTATCTATTTTTTCCCCAATGTTTAAGCATAAGATTCACTATTATTTTTTCTGAGAAAAGAAAAACACACCTGTTAAATTTGATTATAAGGAAATATGAATGAAAGTGTTCATACTCTTTATAGATCATTTTTAAGACTTGCTAGAATAGTGGGTTATATAGAGTACAGGTGACCTTGTTATTAAACTTGTTTTTTAAGGTGCTGGCGATTGAGCTCAGGGCCTGCTAGGCAAGTGCTATACTACTGAGCTACACCCACTAGCTCCTTATTTTGCTTTTTAATACCTTTATCTAGAAATGAAAAACGTGCTCAGAAGTAGATTACATATTGCCAAATCTAGGCTAAAAACAGCATGACTATGTTTTTGGCATTTGCTAGAACAGTCTAAAACTTTAAAAAATGGTGAATGAAATAAATTAATATACTATAAAGTACAGTTAAAATATCAGAAAGTTCTTTTATTTCCCACAATGTCTCTTTCAACTAATCCACAATAGGAAGATATATACAACTCTGGGCATGTAAGGAGAGATTTGACTATTTGCTAATAATATGACCCCTGAAGAAACACCTCAATTGAAAATACAATTTGACAGTGTCATAATTGACTTTAAATAAAATTATTTCATTTTCCCAAACTCTTATATTAGGAAAAAAAAAAAAAACGTTTAAAGAAATTATAGGCAATGAGTATTCTGGTACCCATTCCTGGTACTACTTCATAAACTTTCCATTTATTTCTAATCCATTTCTCTGAGTAGACATTATTTCTAGTTCTTTATGAAGCTATGGGCTTTTAGAAACAGAACCCTGGTGCACAGCAATGTAGCTAAGACACAAATAAACAAGGGAGAGAACATGAAAGTGTCAGGGAGACACTTGTCTCCAAGGCAGTCATCAAGGTCAATGTGTAACTGAGGTCCCTGTGAGTGACTCCAACATGTGAAACATGACAACACAGCTGATGGTATCTTTAGTTGGAGGCTAGTTCACTTGGTGACTTTGACCATCTCAATGAAGTTCATTGAAAACTAGCTTCCTCATCAGCAAAAAGAGGAAAAGGACACGACTTTTTATGAGCCAGAGAAGTGGCTCATAAAAATAAATAAAAGGCTATGAAAAGTGACCAAGAATGGTTATCAGAAAACTCATCATCTAATTTCTTCAACATTTTTTAAAGAAGTTGGCTCTAAATAAAACTATTTCATTTTTCTAACTACCACACTACCAAATAAAATTGGTAAAATATCATGGATGATATGAACAGTGGTAACTTTCGCCAAATTGCTCTTTCATGTCAAGCTCTGTGCCATTTAGTTCCTACAACACCCAGCAATGTGTGGCTATGACCTTAATTTTACAGAAGGGGAAACTAAGGCTCAGAGTCTAAAGTGAAATGTAGATATTGTAGGTAACACAGTAACATTTAGACAAAATTGTTTCACATTAGGTAACAAATCCAGATGTTGAGTACCAACAGGTTAACATTCTATCACATTTCAGTTACGTTTCAAAAGTTCCTTAACTCAAAATTTTTAATGTTAGTGGTATATGTCATACTTAATGCTACCCAGAACTCTACAAATGTTTTGGTCATAATTTAATAACTATATTAGTTATTAAAGCACTGAAAAAATCCTAATAGTGTCACACAGATGTGCAAAATTCCAGATGCCCACTTTTCATTACAGTTTACAGACTGTGGCCAGTTAGATGTGCTTATTACCACACCTCATGTGTTTAATCGGTCACTCTGATGTCATCCAGTTTCTAACCCTCTAAATTACCTGAACTTCCACACTGACATCTTTCCATCTATTGTGCTGAATGCCATCCTCACCTCCAGCTATGGTCTGAATATCCATAGGCCCCACAAATTCCTATACTGAAATCTGATCACCAGAGATTAGATAACAAAGGCAGAGCCTGCGAATGGGATTAGTGCCCTTGTAAAGGAAACCACAGAGAGCTAGCTAGTCCCCTCCCACCAAGTAAGGAAACAGTGGGAAGGAGCCATCAATAGCCAGGAATGGGACTCTCACCACACACTAAGAAGCCTATACCTTGACCTTGGATTCCTAGTCTCCAGAAGTGTGAGAAATAAAGTGAAGTCGTATTAGTCACCCAGACTACAGTATTTTGTTACAGCAGCCTGAACACACACCTCCCAAAAATCTATTCTTCATAGAGCATCCAGAATCATCTTTTTAAAAATAGTCTACAGAGTATGTCTTCTAAAGCCCTCCAAAGGTTATCAATTATACCTTGAATAATCTCCAAATCCTTCTGTAAGACCATAAGGTCCTAGATCTGCCTGGCCTCTCTCCACCTCAGGCTCCCTCTGCTCTCCCCATCATTCTGCAGCCTTCGGCTATAGCCCTCGGTGATTTCTGAGCACACCTTGCAAGTCCCCTCTGCCTTGGGGAGGATCTCCATGCCAGTCATTCTCTGGCTGGACTCCATCTTCTGCCTTCTTCCTGGAACATGCCCCATCACTCCACCTGGTACAGACATTAGTCCAGAGATGAATGCCTACTCTATTACTCTAATGCAGTCCCCTGCTCCCCTCTTATTCTTCTATTTGAATTTCTTCACAGTTTGACAACCTTTCTCCACCCCCAAATCCCCACATTCTGAAATCTGAGCCAATTCCACAGAGATGGTAAAATCTGTTTTCTTCCCTTTAATTCTTTGCTACTACCCCTTGTTTCCCTGGTGAAATGACGGCTGCTCTCCAACTGCCATGTTTTAACTCTCTCAAACTCCCCTCACAGCGCCCTTCAATTCCCTTTCAGGACTCTGAGCCACCTTTTCTGCCTTATCTTTCAGACAGGAATCCTACTGCCTGGGCAAGAAGAGTCACTCAGTGTTCCCTACACCCCAACCCAGTTTGTCATGTTTGCCTACCAATCTCTTTCCCTGGCCTCTCCCATCAGTCTGTCTGCTAAACTACTATCCGTTCACTTCGAGCATGCCACAGTCGCCATCTGGACAGAGCCACCCCACCCTACCAACCACTTCAGAACTTCATTTCTATTTTATGGTACAGTTGCCCCATGGCACATCTGAGGGATTGGTTCCAGGATTCCTCTGGGATACCAGAACCCACAGATGCTCAAGTCCCTTATATAATGCACACACATCCTCTCATACATTTTAAAGCATCTTGGTGACTTATACTTACTACCCAATGCAATGTAAATTATACGTAAGTCATTGTTCTACCACATAGTTTAGGTAATAAAGGCATGAAAAAACAGGTCTATGCATGTTCAGTACAGACTAATTATTTTCCCCAGAGTATTTGTGATCCAAGGTTGGTTAAACTCATGAATTTGGAGGGCTGGCTGTATTTTTAATAATAAGACTGCTGTCAGTTCTCCTGACAGAAACAACGTCTCATCCCCTATTAGAGGCAGCCCTCAGGGAGACCTGGGCCTTACTCATCTTTTATTCCCAGTGAGACTATTAATGGAGCATATGAAACCAGCAGGACAATACCCTTCTGTGCTCTGGAGTTTTACTTCTGACTCCCTCTGAAAGTCTTTACCTATTTTTTTCCATAAATGTTTGTCCTACAAAGTCTTCCAGTGGTCTGTCAAAATTCATCTCCCTTGATGCTCATTATCCCTTCACCCTACATCCTTTATTTAATTTAAGACATTTGTTAAGATGGCTCCCCTCATTCAACTTTGCCTATCAACCCTGGAGACTGGGGACTGTGTGTTCTCCCATCTTCCTCCCTCCCATCGCCTGCATCCTGAATGCCCATGCAGGCACTCCACGTATCACAGCTTGGGCACTCCGCATGGCTCCAGAGGGAGAAGCATAAAAACCCAGAAATTTGAATTCAGTACTTTGGCAGAGGAAAGACTAGTAAAACAAATGAAAGGGCAAGGTTAAATGTTGGTCAACAAACACAAACCAAAATAAATGCTCTCCTGAGAGATTTAGAACTCATTTAATATTTCTTGGGTACTTACAGGGCAATGGCCACTTATGAATAAGGAAAACGAGACACACCCAAGCTCCCAGCCCAGAAATATGCCTGTACACGCACAATACTCTTGCCTTTAAAAAACCCAACTCAAAGCAATTTTACAGCTTTGATATTATCTTAATCATTTTCCTATTTAGCATGTATTATTATCCCATTTTATAGAAGAGGAAATTAAAGTATTAAAGTACTAACCTGGCCACAGTCAATGAAAGAGTAACCACCAAACCTAGGGCTCTCAACTTTTAATCTGCTGCTCAAAAAAGGAGGTTAGCAGCTAAGAATTTTTGTTCCTACTCACTCTGTACAATACCTGCAACATAATTCAAGAGCTGACTAAGCTCAGGAAGTGCTCTATACTGATGTAGATAATTTGCAAGGAACAGATCATATTATGAAAGTGTCCCTGCTCTACCCGCCTTTACAAAAATACTATTTCCAGAGTCACATAGATTGTAACAGAATGTAAAGAGAAATATTACAAGATGAAATAAAGATCAAGATGATCTACTTGAGACAGTTGAGAAGAAGGATCCTCCAGAATATCCTATATAAAACCTTATGAAATGGAAAAGTCACATTACTTTGTTGGTATTTTAGAATATCAACAAAAAAATCTATGTATGTGTACATGTATGTATGCAAATGTATATATGATATATAAAATGTAAACACATAGATTCATATGTAAATGATGCTAAGTAAATGTATACTTAGATTTTTCTTCATTTCTTTCTTTGATCAAACTTACTCACCTTAAATTGCTACCCTAGGGACTTGTCCAGCTACAGCTAGTAGAATGGAACAATTTATGTGTGTTCTTGGTCTGGAGTAATGAGTAACATACTCTCATAACAGAAATTTCTAAAAATATAATAACCACAAACATCACCAGCAGTGGCTAACATTTAATGAATTCGAGGTCCAGTGACTAGCATATGCAACATGCGATGAATGCTACCAGCTATCCCTATTTTTATTCATTCATATGATGGATATACCTGTACTAGGTTGTGTTCTAGGCACCGGGAATCCAGCAGTGAACAGAATGGAAAAGCCTGCCTTACACTGCTTATGTTCTAGTGGGGATGGGCAGACAATAAGCATGTAAATAAGTAAAATTCAGAACATGTTAGATATGTGCTAAAAGGTAAAAATAAGTGACAGGGTCACTGGGAGAAGGTAGGTAACAATTTGGGATTAAGTTGGTCAGAGAAGGTCTTCCTTTGTGGGGGTTAACCATGCAGACATCTGTGGGCAAAGATTCTATACATAAGTGTTTGCTGATCAGCAAGAGGTGAGGGAGTAAAGAGCAAGAGGAGACAGTAGGGAATGTTGCCGCCCGCAGCAACAATCTCGTGGGTATTTATCAGAGGTGTACTGGAAATAAACTACTTCTATTCCTGAGCCGCTTCCTTGCTTTCTTGCTTATTCTCTACATTATAGAGAAAAAGAGGCTTGCTTGATTTTAGAGGAAGAAAGGCTTTGAGAGGGAGAAAGACTTTGCTTAGAGGAAAAGAGACTTGCTACACTTTCAAAGATCTACTTCTTCTTAGAGTTCTGCTGCTTCTTCTCAGAGGTGTGTCCTGCGTCCTGCGAGCTTAAAGGTGCTGTCTATCAGAGGTGCTTCTTAGTAGTGCGTCCCACGTACTGCGATCTGTGATCTGCAACCTAGAGATGTGTTCTTAGTCCTCCGCTCTGCGATCTGCCATCTGCCTTCTGCCTACTGCTGCTGCTGCTTTTTTGCCTTCTGCCTACTGCCCGCTTATATTCCCTCCAGGAGGAAGAGGGTAGGGCCACGCCAGTTAAGCGAAGATCAGGCAAGGAGCCAGCTGCCCAATCACGGCAAAGGTCAAAACGAGCAGGCACGAGCAGGAGCACTCGGGAACACGTGCACGCGTTGTGTGCGTGGACTCACTTGAATACGGCCAATGATAAAGCACCTGAGTGTGTCTATGTTAACCGACTTCCTCACCGCCCATGTGATCAAAACAACTTCTGGCTGGCTGCCAGGCGCCATCTTGGCATAGTCCACATGGCATAGCCTCCAACAAGGGAAGAAACCACTGGGTCTGGTGGGACCCACTGGGTTACCATGAGGACAATAGCTCTAAAACTACATGAGGTGAGAGAAGAGTCACATGTGCTAACTTAGTGTTACAGTAACATACTCTTTTGGCCAAGTTGCAAAGTGACTTAAGGGAAATAGACCACTAAGAGGCTCCCATGATAGGGTCAGAGATGGTGGTTAGACCTATGGCAGCAACAGAATTGGTGAGATAGGCCAGATGTGGGGGAAGAGATTATTCAGAAAAGAAAAGAAAAGAAGACAAATCAGGACACTTGAACTGAGAACCAGGAAGAACAGTGAGGCTTACTGACTAAGAAGGGGACAGAACAGGGGAGGCTTGGGATCTATTAGGATGCCAAGTACTTTGTGAAATGCTCTTTACATACTTTATATTCAATCCTCATAAAAGGGCTGAGACAGAAATCATTACTGTCATTCTCAGGTTACAGACGAGGAAACAATGCTACTATAGCAGGTAAACAGCCTGACCAAAGTCACCCCAAAGTCACCCAGCAGGTAGGTGACAGGATCTAAATCAAGGATAAGCCTCCAGTAACCACCCCTGGCATGGTATTAACAGTGGGGTGGGAGACAGATGTAGTGATTTCTAAATCAGATCATCACCAGGCACAGTGGTACACACCTATAATCCCAGCTAATCAGGAGAGGCTTAGGTAGAATCGTAGGTTCAAGGCCAGCCTCTGCAACTTAGTGAGATCTTGTCTCAATATAAAAAATATAAAAGGCTGTGGATGAAGCTCAGTGGTAAAGCGTCCCCAGGGAAGGCAAAAAAAAAGGATTATGATTAGATATCACTAATGGTAAAAGAGAAAACTTGGGCATGGTACAAAATACAAGGCAAAAATAAAACCACTTAAAAATACACATTTAAGAGCATATAGAGAAAAACATAAAAAAGGATATGAACCCAAATGTTAGCATTATTTATCTCTGGTAAGATTATAACTTTTTTTCTATGTATTTATTATCTTAGTTCATTTCTGTTGTTGTTGTTGGTATAACAAAATACCTGAGATCAGGTAATTTGTAGAGAAATGAAGTTTATTTGGCTCATAGTTCTGGAGGTTGGGAAGTACAAGAACAAGCTGCTGGCCTAAGGGCCTTCTTGCTGTACCATAACATGGTGGAGGTCATCACAAGGTGAAACAGCAAGTAGACTAGCTTGGGTGTCTCTTCCTCTTCTTAGAAAGATGCTAAGCCATGATGGGGGCCTCATCCTCAGATCTCATCTAATCCTAATTAAGTCCCAAAGGCCCCATCTCCAATCATTATCAATCATCTCATATCATTAACATATGAACTGGGGATTGAGTTCCCAACATGTGAACTTTTGAAGGACACATTTGAACAATTATCGTTTATCAATATTTTCTAATCTACCTATTAGCAAGATGCATTACTTCAGTTTTCTTTAGTGCTATAAATTAAAATTAACTCATAAAAACTATCACTTTTTATATCTCTGCGTTGTTTTACTCTCTCTCTATTTTATCCTGTTAAAAAGCCTCTTAAAATGCTTACAGTATCTTAAAAGCCAAATTGCTGGGATTACTGAATTTTGGGGCTATCCAGGGTGAATCCAGTTTCCCTACAATTCCTAGGACTTAGACTAATATTTAGGTCATGAGATCTAAAATGATAAAAATCAGAAAAAGTGGCAGCAGATGAAACCACCAGTCCCCTAAGGTAAGAGGAAGAAGCAAGGAATAATTGGGTATTGAATGTGCCATTCAGCCCCTAGGGCATTCATCCTCCCAATGTCCCTTGTAAAAGAGGAGAGAAGAGAGGAGACCACGCAAAGGATCTTGGCCCCAACTCAGAACCCAGAGAGATGATGGGCCAAAATCAAAGGGATGGGAGAAAACTTGACAGAAACAGAAAGAATGAAATTGGACATATCTGTCCAGTGGAGAAACAGGAAAGGGGATTTCCCAGACTGGAGGTGAGTAGGAACCATGCCACACCTGGGAGGGGACAGCATGGCAGCAGTCAACTAGGAGAAAGTTCGGAACATTTTCTGCAATATTTAGGGATCAGTAAGATGTGACAGCTATCAAGGCTGGCTGGTCCAACCTAGGGCACATGTATGTGTCTTCTGGGTGGAACATAACACATAAACCTTATAACCAAGAAACTGAACTGCTCCGTTTTTATTCTATTTTTCCTATGCATATGGAATCTGTGCCACTGTATCTGCTAAGAAAGGACACTTTTAGAGAACAAGCTTGTTATACCAGGATTATTATACCTTATTATACCAGCTTATTATGCCAGGATTTCTAGACTGCGTTCATATTAAGAAGTCTTCATTCTCCAATGAATGTTGCTGTGATATGGGGGCAAGCCAACAGCTTCTCCTAGTCTTGGTTACCTTCTCTGAGAAGTGAGTGTAACACTACTAATTTTAAGGACTGACTGAACCAAATGTCACAACGCATGTAAAAAAATATCGTTACTACAACAACAGCTAGTTTGGAACTTGTCTCTTGAATAGGATGAAAATGGTTTTTGACAACACAGATGAAAAGGAACAGAATAAAAGAGACTGAGAAAGCAGAGTAGGTGCAGCAACATGTGTAGAGGGGAGAGACAATGCTTAAGTTTCCACTTGCTTTACTGCTAGAGAGGAATATGACAGCCAATTAAATAATGGCAGTTATCCAAAAAAGCTGCAGTATCAACGAGGGAATTTTGTCCTCCTCAGTTTTATACTTGGAGACAGCACGAATGACACACTTGGAAAAGCTGAGACGTTACTGCAAAAGCAAACAAAATACCCCAGGACATAACCTCTATATAAATATGCAATGTTCTGCCCCATGCTGCATCCCTAGCACATAGTCTCTAATAATTCCTGGTAACTAACTAAATATAAAGATGCCCCAAAGCTCCATTACAGACTAGCCTTCTGGTCCACTACAGTATAATTTATAAGAAAGTGAAATGACCTTAGTAAAGGTTCTCCTGAAACTTGGAAAACAAACTATTGAACAGGAACCTGGAAAGACCTGCTCCACATCAGTAAGTGCTTTTAAAACCTTTACTTAATCATAACCATCAAAGACATAAAACAATGAAAAAATGTTGACAGTATCTGTGCTCATAAAGTACCCTGGGGATGAGAAGAGGAATGAGCAAGTACTTTGATTCAATCAACTTAATGTGAAAAAGAAGCACTGATGGAATTAAAATATATAGGGTAAAATGAAAGATAAATGTTAGTGGACAGTCTAGTCTGTTAAATAAAACACAACCCAAAACAATCAGATCAGCATCTGACAGAAGCAGTTGTAATCAACCCAAATATTCTGTCCTTGGGAATTAGATTCCAGTCACACAAGAGAGGAAAATGCTATAGGGTTTTATGTTGGCAAAAACCCACCTAACAAATAAGGCCCCCCAAAGCACAGCCTTTATCAGAGGTTTAAATATGGTTTTATGTTGGCAGAAATCTACCTAACAGACAAGGGCCCTAAAACCACAGCCTTCATCAGAAATAAAAATATTAAATAAGGCTGGAGGTATAGCTCAGTGGTGAAGGACATGCTTAGCATGTGCAAGGCCCTGGGCTCAATCACTAGCACCAAATAAAAGAATTAATTAATTAAATAAAATTTTTAAATGACTACAAAATAAGTTCTTACTAAAGTAATCTCTGAACATAAAATATACAATGCCAGTAAACATCCAAAAACCCATCCCAGTACTCTCAAAATACACTCCCAGAAAGGCCATACTGGAAGACTATTTGTTCCTTCCTGCCAGATCAACAAAGGCCCCAGAAACATTCCTAAATACAGATGTTACAGAAAGCCTTAGGCAGGATCTGCCCACCCCTTCCCTTTGGCCTGGGCTCAGTTTTCAAAGAATCCACTCAGTGACCACTTTCACCCCACCAGCCTCACTATGTCTCTTCCAAGTGTTTATGACAAAATGTTCTACCCCATCCCCCAAATACCTCTACACTAAGCTCTGTCAAATGTCCAAGGGCTCCATTTCCTTTTTCTAAAACAATTTTCACCACCAATGGACCAACATAGCCTTCAATATTTAAGGAATTCTTATACACTCTGTTCCCCAACCCCCAAATGACTTATACTGCTCTTTTTGGGAAAATGTCTTACCCCAACAAAAAAATGAGAGGCAGGTGTAAATGCAACAGACGCCAGGACTTCTAGAGAGAGTTCATTCCTTCCCATCACCCACATAACATCCACTGGACAAACATTACATGAATCAAGTCAACCACCTGGAGTTCTGCAGTGGTATTCTATTCAGTCCTCCTGCTTCAAACTCTGCTTCCCTGTTCTCTAGACTCAGAAACAGTCATTCTTTCAAGATATAAATCTGCTCACATCCTCCTCCTCTAATGACTTAACATATGAAACAAAAATCCCAACTCTGGTGGTTCCACAATGCCCTGAAGGAACCACCACCCATACTGCATGAGTCCCCAACTCCACCAATTCCAGGGCCCCAGACCCTTGGGTGCTCCTCAAGGAACTCTGCACCTGCTGGGTCTCCTGCCTGTACTACTCTTCCCCTGAAAACCCCCATGCCACTCTCATGTGATTCAGGTATCTGATCAACTTCACTTCGTCACTCACTTCATCTTAAATACCATTCCATCCCACCATCTCCAACACTTGCCCTTTACACTCCTTTATTTTTCTCCATTTTCCTTACACTAGTTTTTATCATATATTCATTTGTTTACTGCCACCTCATCCCAGCCAGAAGATAAGCTTCATGAGAACACCAGGTCCCCTGATCAATTACCATCTACAGGGTCTACAAGTACCTGGCACGCAGTAAGTTGCTCAGTGAACACAAGTTGAATGAACAAGTACATTTTAAAGGAGCATTTTCTGTGTGTTTCTATGTGCCAGGCTCTGTACCAGGCAGCAGGATATAAAGATGAATGATGAACAAGATCTAGTCTTTTCTTTGAGAAACTTAAAATCTAGTGTGAAGGAGGCATACATACAACTAATAGAGTGAAATGTGCTACTAGCTAGTTCAAGGAGAACTATGGAATGGAATAGCTAGAGGTTAGGTAGGCCAGTTGGGGAATGGATCATGAAGAACCCTGAGCCTCAGGCTGAGGAATTGGTTCTCCACACCGACCAGGAATGCAAAGAGGAGACATCTCTGAAATTAGAATTGACATAGCTAGACCAGACTCACCTAAGTGACTGTATAAAAGGAAATGAGGAGCCTTCTTATGTTTCTAATAAATGCCACTGGTTAGAAAGGAAGGAGAAAAGCTTGGAAAATTCTAAGCTAGCATATTTGGCTTCAGACAAGTTGAGTTTGAGGTATCCTGATCACCATGCTCGGTCATAATCATTTCTCTAGTGACTAGAAAACCTTTGGCTTGGATATTCTGCCGTCTGCTCCTTGCCCTGTCTGGGGTTTACAACGTCTGACAGTGGAGGCACACATATCACACATCGGTGCCACTGTGTTAGCCACGACTTAGCCATGCAAGATCTTTCAGTCTTCAGGGTTTTTCAAATCTGTGTGCTTAATATATTCTTTATCATGCTTTCTTAAAACAAGGGATACCTGTTTTGCAGTGAAGTCTGACACAAATGCAGAGAGATTCCCAGGAATTTTTCCTAGTCAGTGGCTTGAAAGTCCAACTCTAAATGGGGAGACAACATTATTTACAATTTTAAAAACCAAAGAAGCTCTCAAGGACAGGCATTATTGTTGCTTTCCACTTCTCAATGTCACGGAAATCCCACGTGGATATATGCTTATATAAACATATATACATCCAGACATGAGGGAAGATGTAAAGAATGAAAAAAGGGAAATTAAGCACAATAAAACAGAACCTATGTTTAACAGTCAAGAACTGTATACACGTGAGGATAGAACCAAATGAGGATAGAACCAATTTAAGCACCAAGGTTCACCAGCATCTCCAAGAGTGAGGTACAGGTTTTTTTTTGTTTGTTTTTTTTTTTTTTTTTTGCGGTACTGGGAATCAAAGTCAGGGCCTTGTGCTTGCGAGGCAAGCACTCTACTAGCTGAGCTATCTCCCCAGCCCAGTACAGGGTATTTTGTTGGGGGATGTTAGCTAAATTCCAGAGGTTTCACTCTACAATTCTAAGTCATCCTCTATAGCTTCATTCTGTTTCTTTTCTGAAAAGTAGAGGATACAAAAGTAAGATGGAATATGTTGATTTTTTAAAAGGGCTTTAGGATTCTTAAAATCAAAGTCAAGGGGCCCTTTTGGGAATTAACATCCAAACAGGTTTAATTCTGAGAAACTGAGTAAAATGTGTTATTAAGTGACAAACCTTCTAGTGGATGGTGGGGAGACAGGTTGAAACTCAGGAGAGTCAAACACAAAAAAGAGGGAGCAGTTAACTCTGTTAAATAGAATACTCCATAACCAGAGGATCCATTTCCTCAAAATGTTGGAAAAATAAAACTACTATACTGAAATACGTAATTAACTAGCAACAAGGGAACTCTGATACTACAAGATTTAAAATTTAAATTAAAATCTTTTTAACCTTAATGAGAGCCAGGGAAATGCAGTTCATCAATACCTACTGCTTGATGCGTCAGTCTATATCTTCTTGCCCCTTACAAGTCTGGTGGTCCACACACACTCATGAGAGATCACAAGGAACAAGATGGGACAGCAAGGGTGTGACCCAGTAGAAGGACAGGGGCAGGGATATTTAGGACAAGAGTTTATTTGCTTCCTGCATCCCTATCTCTCCAGAAGTGGATACCAGAGGGAAGTCTCCACCTTCCGGTCCCCCACTGGGGATTGAACCTAGGGCCTCAAACAGATGAAGCAAGCATTTTGCCACTGAGCTACACCCCCACTTCTTTTCAAAATTTTTATTTTGAGACAGGGTCTTGCTAAGTTGCTGAGGTTGGCCTCTAACTTGTGACCCTCCTGCCTCAGCCTCCCAGAGCAGCTGGGATCTCAGGCTTGCACCACCATCCATGGTTCAAAGAGAACTTCAAAGAATTCTTAGTTGGATATATTCTGGACAAAAACACTCTGAAGCTGAGAGGTACATCCAATAATGTTAAAGTCAAAGAATACATAGTTGCCTAAGACAACAGAAATTTAGACTTGAGGGGATCCTATTTTCTCTCTGAGAAAAAGAAGGCTCCTGATATTTAGGGATCCATCCAAACCACCTAGCAATTTAGGCCTTGGCTGGGCTGGAACCCAGCTGCCTGCATCCCAGCACTGGATTAATTTTATAGAAGACACAAATTAGCTAGTTTATTGCTAAACAAGTTAAATATACAAGTGTCAGCAGTATTGGCAATAAGTACCAGAAAAATACAAAAGTAGAAAGTTTACAATTTCAGGAAAATCTCTTGCTGGGAAAAATACAAATATTTAAAAGAAAATAATCCTATACTGGGGATACTTCCTTTGAACAGAATAAACTTATTTAAAAGTCACAGTTCTGTGAGAGTCATGGTCCGATTTACTCAAACACTCAGGAAACAAACACACAAACAAAAACAAAACAACAAATATCAGGGGGAAAAAAAAAAAAACCCAGGAAGCATAACTTGAGTTAATCTTGCCTTTGCAGAGGAGAAGTACTGGCATTTCCCCTGGGTTTTTAGGAAAAAAGTTACAAAGTCAAAAAGTTTATAAGTCAAAAGCAGAACTGAAGTTTGGCAGCCAAAAGAATACTTTTAAGGAGTTCTGAGCATTCATATTTCTAAAGACTATTCCACTCCTTCCTCTAGCCTCTCAAAATTAAAGCAATAGAAAGAGCTCTTCGACCAAAGCAAATGCAGCACAGATCACTAGTTTTATTTCAGTTTCTGCTTAAACTTTAGGATTGCCGAACTAGCCCCAAATAAACACTGGCTACTTCAATGACTTTCTCTATCAAGGTTAAGACAGTTCTTCCCTGGCCAGGAGTTAGCAAGGGTCATCATTTCCATGTAATATATAACATAAAGCAAAACAAAACTCAAACATTTTTAATAAAAGACCAGGAAAAAAAAAAGCATCATTTCTGTCAGACAGTTCCACATAAACTCTATATCCACAATTGATTTTCTTGAGTTAAGGTGATTTCTTTAATACCTACACTGTGAGTCATGAAACAGTCCACCAAGAGAAACTGAACTTCCTCAATGAATGGCTTCCAGAACCCCTCACAGGGGAGTCTTGAAGACATTTCACTCGGAGGAAAGTCAGACACCAATGACAAGGGCATTAATTAACAAGGATAAGTGCTTACCCAGGTAAATGGTTTTGAAAGTCTATGTTGAGTTTAGAGCTTGGAACCTTAAAACCACTTGCATGCACACAAAACTAAATGGAGATGCCTATTCACAACCTGAGAGACTTGAATGAACAGTCACACACTGCTTTAACTGCCACAAACCAAACAAGGCAAAATAATACAGATTCCTCCACATTCCACCTATCCAAAGTCATATCCTGAGGATATCATTTTCCCAACAACCCAAGCCACTGTCAAATACCTGTTCTGAACTCTATGTGTCAAAAGTCTTTCAATATGTATTGGTAAGGCTCCATGTCTGACTACATGTGGGGAAAACTATCCCCACCATTTACAATGTGTAGGCCAACTGCCAACAATTTACTTAATGAGTTTATAATACCAAGACTAGGTGGTTTATCTGCTGTTCATCAGCCTGTACTCTCTGAAAGATGTCAGAAGGTTTTCTTTCTTGTTAAATGAAAGCAGAACATCACCTCTCACAGTCCTAGTCATGATGCTGTATGAATCTTGCACAAAACAGGGAACAAACACAACATTTTCTTAAAGCTATCAGTTATAGCTCAACAGGGTATGTGATTAAAAAATGAAAGAAAAAGGAATTCAAATGCTTTGATTCCAACTGCTTGATAAATTTCACTTCCAAATAATTACTAGATGTCTGCAGTGAAAACCCCTCTTTCACCACATCTTAGAGCTTTGACTTTACTTACTTGTATTTTAAGAGCAGCCACTGAATTAACCAGAGTCCTACAAGGATCATGCCGTTAATTTCACAAATAGAAAAGGCCCACTGCACCCGGTTAAAATGGTCAAAAAACGTGTCCGGTAGTGGAGGCTGAACCTCCTTAGGAGGCACTCGTTCATGGACGACCGAGATCATCACTGTGGTGAGAACAAAACAGGAAAGTGCGTAAAGGAAGGCCAGAAAAGTCTTGCCCCACTCCATGGGGTACTGGGAGCGCTCCAGTTCTGGCATGGGGATCTTTATCATCTCTTTCCTATACCCATTTGGCATCCCATTGGGTTTAATCTTGATGCTAAAGCTGCCGTCAGGGGTGGGGACATCTACGCCAATGTTGAGGTGCCCGTTGGCATGGCCATTCTTGTGTGCTTCCATGTGGTGCTCCATTTTCAGGGTCTCTATCATGTCCAAGAGCCGCTGCCCGTTGTCAGAGGAAACTCGGCACAAGGGGGGTTTTTTGAAATCCTCTTGGGTTAGGTTGATCAAATCCCGGCCTGTGAAATGTTCTAGAGGTTCACAGTATTCTGGCATAGCATTCTCCAGCAGCCAGTCGGCCACCTTCTTGGGTGACCAATAAACCACTTCCTTCATTGTACTGGCAGACGACATGCAGTCCCCAGCTTGCTCTCAGAGGTCAGCAGTCACTGCTCCTACAGGGCAGGACACTGTCCCTCCTTGGCTGGTTCATCCTGTTGTGCCTCATGAGTGGAGACTTGTTTGGCAAGATGGTCAGGGCAGTTTCTAAACACCTCATGTAGCTGTCCGGGGTTCCTGAGTGCCTGAGCATTCATTCACCTCCTTTCTGAACAGAATTCTTCCTTCTGTGGAAGCAAAAGAAAAAGTTAGGCTACTGGGACTTCCAATATTAACCTCTCCAAACTGCATGCACACAAAAATGGAAAGCCAGTTGTGAACTCCATAGTTTTCAAACAAGTATTAGTTTCAGGGATCACCACTTTCCTGGTTTTAGTCTTTTCTGACAGAGCACTAACTTGGATCTGAGAAAGAATAAGGTCATAGCACACATGTATTACAAGATCTTCAGTGGTGTACTTACTAAGAATAATTCGATAGTGCTTTGAACACTGCTGTACAGAGACCATTGATTCTCTTTGTACTTAACTAAATGGTTCCTTGAGATAATTTGAAAGAATATGGCAAATTTATTTAATCCATCATTCTCTCTGGTGAAGAATGTTTAAAATTGTTTTTAATATGTGGCAACTTAAATAGGTACCATAGAAGAAATCACAGAAATGCAGATTATCTGGCCCAATGATTTTACAGTTTTACAGCTTGAACCCCATTAGAGAATACCAATAAAGCTGCCTGGGCCGAAGAGGGGAGGGATACAACTCTGCCTGCTCTGTTGATCTTTCCACTCCCAGCTCCTACAGATTTCTGTGGAATGTGCCATGGTTTAAAACTATAGGATTTGATCCAACTCCCTCATCTATAAATGAAAACTCTGACTTCGACAAGGGAACTTGCCTTTGGCCAAGGCGTAGCCTGTCTAGGAGAGTTACAGGTTAAATTTTGGAGCCCTGGTTCAGTGTATTTATTCATTAAAAATACATAACAAGCTAAGTCACAATAATCACCTATAAAGGTACCTGTAGAGGAGATTCAAAAGAAAGATTTCAAAAATTTATAAATGTATGCATAAATTTATATAACTATATATTATGCCTTTAAGAAGAGAGACCACAGTTTGCATTTTCCATCCATAACCCATTATGTGAGCTTCAGTTCATTCATCTGTAAAATGGGGATGAGGGTAACCAAAAAATATTTCCTTCACAGGGTTTTATTGTCAGTGATCAAAAACCGTATGTGGAAACTGATAGAACATAACCTAGCTCTAAAAGTAGTGATTTTCAAAAGGGTCTGTTGGTATCCAGTACCCCTTTTATCCTTTCTCACACTGTCATCAATCATGTCCAACAGCCACAGTCCACTTTATATCACTCTGAAAAAACTCTACCAGGGCTGGCTCTAGCTCACTGGCAGAGGGCTTGGCCAGCACATGTGGGGTCCTGGGTTCAGCCCCAGCACTAAAACAAAAGAAAATAAACAAAACAACCATAACTGTTTTCTTAAATGGTCAACATGTTAACTGAAAGAAAAAAAAAGCTTGCATAGAACTGGAGGTTTAAGAACTGGGAATCAATAATGACATTGTTTCCTTAATATATTTTGTGGACTAATAATCTGAAAAAATGTTCTATGTTTAAAAAAAAAATCCATAACCAACAAACCTAGGAATTGTATACAGTAATCTCTCCAAGGTATAACAGTACACATTAGGATGTTAAATGCATGAGGAAATTCTCCAGTTTTTTTATTCAAAAATTCAAAATTATTTTTTTTGTGGTGCTAGGGATGGAACCCAGGGGTTGGGCATGCAAGGCAAACACTCTACCAGCTGAGCTATATCCCCAGCCCGAAATTCTCCAGTTTAAAAAAAAATTGCCAGGATTTCTCAAATTGACTTCATCCTAGCTATCCTACTCTGTACCCCCTTTTCTCTCCAACTCATCTCCACGGGCTCTCAATCTGACTCTGGCATTGAGGATGGACAGCATGTTTCCTTTCAATTTCCAAGTCCAAATAACAACCAATTAATGACAATAAAAATTTTAACAGATATTCTAGGCCCTGCAAAAGCACTGACTGTCTGTTCCCTCTTGTGGGCATCCGCAGTGCTACACACCTTTCTTATCACACCCTCCCCTGGTTAAGTTTCTGTCTAGAATCCCCCAGGAAGCTTAGGACAACTACAACCTTCAGTAGCCAAGTATCTCACACACCCAGGGCTCAGCAGGTACCACTGCTCATTATCTTCAAAAATATTCCTCAGACCCTGCACCACATCATGGTTAATGGAAAACTAACCTACTGAAAAACGCCACTGAGAGGGAAAACTGCTTTAAACCAATTTGGATGTTGCAGGAGAATAAGATGAGCATTTTCCAGAGAAAGACAGAAAAGCAAAAGATCTCTGACCACCTGTCACCACCATAGAGGAACTTCCATTGCCATGGGAACTGCCCAGAGAGTGTCAAGGAAACATGCATGCCAGACAGAAGGTCACACAGGACAGGGATCTCCTCAGCATGAAGCCCAAGGCCTCTCCTTAAATACTCCTCAGCAGAATTAGGACAATACATTACTGAAGTGACTATAAGAACTCTAAAGATAATCCTTAGTGGAGTGTCCTGGCCGAAGGGAAATGAACACAGGCTTCTCACCTAAGTTCTTCATTTTTCCCCTTGCCCAACACAGGAAGTTGGCCAGCATGGGAAACTCCCTTAGAACCACAGAGCCCACAGCACGGCCAAGGCACTGTTTCACTTCTCTCTGAGGGGAGAAGAGGCACGTATCTCTCCTCTTAAGAGATAATCAACTTTAAAATAATAACAATTTAAAAAAATGGTAGGAGGTAATTCAATGCAGGACCATCAGATACCCATCTGGTATGGCCAGCATTGTAAGCATCCATCTAAATGAAGGAACACTAATCTTGAAAAGGTAAGACCTTCAAGCAGTTTCTGATGGCCAGAGCAACCCTTCAGAGACAGCAAGATAAATTAATGGCTTAAATTTCATAGTTAACTAGGACAAACAAAATCATTCCCTCAAGAAAGCCCCTGTGCTTCCTTTCAGTTTGGAACTCTCCATCTACTCCTCTTCAACAAGTCTAACAGTCTTCCTTTGGTCTTTAAGTTTCTTCTCTTCAAAACCTTCCCTGGTTAGTCATGTCATTGTTTTCCAACCCCTGAATTCCTACATTCCTACTGCCTGAGACACACCATAGAATTAACTATCTTGTGTGCACGATATGGTCAAAAGTCATGAAAGTCAGGAACCGTGTAGTACCTAGAACCCAACTCAAGAGCAGAAGCCACTTCCCTTCCTGATGCAGTCCTTTAACCACTCCTAGCCTCAGTTCTCTTCAGACAACAGCCTTAATTATCACCTTACCCACCTTGAACAGGCTCTGTGAGGATCCTCTATGAGGATTCAATCATCTAAAAGGAAGTTCTCCAAAATGATTTGTTCTTTTCTTAATGTCCTCTGCCTTTCTAATGCTCAAATGGGCCCACAGTGACATTTCATAAATATTTACCAAAGATGCCACTTCTAAATGGCACTTCCAAAAGCCCAATCATTCTGACATGAGTAAAGACAGTCTCCAAATTTCATGAGAAAATAAACCTTTATTTTCAAGCAAGCTTTGAAGCTTGAAAATAAAGTCATACATGCTATTTTCCTGCAGCTGATGCTGAAATTGTATGAAGGAGAAAAAGCTCATTTCCGTGGAAGTGAACTGCTAGACAGCTACTAGTACTTCAAAGGCCACTGCTAATGCTTGTTTAGAGACCCCAGAGTCTGGCAGCAGGGGTATAATAGTGAGAAGTTACTTTTCCCAGGACTCACAAGCTCAATTTAGATATATTGTGGCATTTCTAAAAAAAGGACAAAGCATTTTCATACCTAAACCCAAAAGGTGTATGGTCAGCAGGGCTAGGAAAGCAACTACCACCAACACCCAGAAAAGCCACCTTGAATCCATTATTGGGAGACTGTCAAGAAATCACATACACACTAAATTAGTAGACTTATTCTTCAGAATTAAGAAAAATTAATAGAAGAATAAAAACTGTAAATAAACTCATACTTTCCAAAATATCACAGAATTTGGGAAACAGTAGATATACAGGAACTCTTATTCATCTGTAATTTTTAGAGAGAAATACCAAAGTCCAGGGAGTCTGTGATTTGTCTAAAATTTTATACACAGCAGAGCGCTAAACCGAGACCCAAGATGTTCTTCACCACCCTCCTGCTGTGAGGTCTTCAACAGTCTCCCAGATCTAAGCATGTGGGCAGAGTCTAGAAAGTCCTAAAAGGTGGTAGTGTCCTATAGAATAAAAGGTGAATAACGGCACATAATCACCACAGGTTCTAAGTTCAGGAGAACTTTCAATCTGAACTCAATGAAGTAAAAGTAGGCTAAATTCAATTTGGCTCCAATTCTTCAAATAGGTATTTTAGTCTTCGATGTTATAAAAGCCTTTAGATAGTATGCTATTATGTGGTATAAACTATTTATAGATAATGATCAAGGCCAGCTCTCTAAAACAGAAAAATAAATTAAAGCAATTATTCTGGTAATGGAAAATCATTTAACCAATAAAAATCACTGAACAAATCACTTAGGAATGTTTGTTTATACTTCCCCAAAAGAATCCATTATGTTATAGTTGGGTGTGGTGGCACAGGCCTGTAATCCCAGCTACTTGGGCGGTTGGAGATGGGAGGATTGAAGTTTGACACCTGCCTGGGCAATTTAGCAAGACCTCATCACAAAATAAAAATAAAGGAATAAATTAAAAGAACAGGAGACATAGCTCAGTGGCAGAGCACTTGCCTAGTATGCATGAGGACCTGGGTTCAATCCCTAGTACCACCACAACAAAAACCAAACAGATCTATTATATTGTCTTACTATTTGGCATTGTTTAGAAATAAAGCAGTGTTGTGCTAACAAAAACCTACCATCAGAATTACAAACTGAACGCATGGGTTTTTAAGAATTAAAATACCACAAAACACACCATACAAGTATTGATGAAGAAATTTCTAGTTCTAATGCTTGCTCTATCATTAACTTGCCCTCTGACTCCAGTACTTCAATTTCCTGAAATGTGATAACTTATTCCATTAGTAAAAAGAACTTACATATACCCGACAGAACTTTAAAACCAAAGTAATACATAAAAATATAAGAGAATAATAAACTGAGTGCAATTGATTCTTTCCTTGAAGACTAAATGGTCTTTTAAAATAAATGCCCGGAAATTAAGAACTGAATTTTCAATTTTTTTTTTTTTTTTAAAGCACAATGGACCCAAGATTGAACAAACACAGCTGGATGTCAGTGAAGAAACTGCAAGGAAAAGATGGGGTTCCAGACGTTTCCAGATGCTGATAATGACAAGTGACAGTAGGAAATAGCATACAAAAGTCTTACATAGAGTAAACTAAATTTCCTGTCTCACTGATCAAAGGTCTAAAACAAAAACAAAAGCATCATGGAGACTATACACGATTTTATTCTAATAGCTTATCATCAACTTAATTCAAGATAAATTTTGGGTGGGCAGATGATACAGCTCACACTTTATTTAAAAAAAAAAAACTACCTATGGGTACTTTTTCAAAAGAGCAATACAAATAAAGAATTTATATTGTTATTCTATGAAACACTGGCTTTTTGTGAAGCATCCTGTTCGTATAAAAGTCTTCACATCTACTAGAGCTTTACATAAAAGTCAGTTATAATAACCTAATTGACCTTTTAAGGCAAAGCAGCCCACTGGCACACTCATAGGGGTTTAATCTCAGTTTGGATAGCTTCGGAGTACTCTTCTTCAGTCTACATTTTCTTATTTAGCACTTGAAGAGTTAATTCAAACAAGCACAGTTCATAAAATTATACATATTTGAAGGACAGAAATAGAGTAACAACCACACTGGTTTGGCTGAAAGACTTAAATATTTGTTTTAATCTACAGTTGGAAGTTTTAGATTACTTTTGATGCCTTAACCTTTAAACTACCCTTTATTTTAAACTACTATTACCTGCAGTGTTCACAATTCCACAATCCAACTCTAGTTGGCAAATAAAAATCATCCCTTATGAAACAGGTTCCTTAAACTAAGTGTCTGCTGACCTACTTTGCTTGGATGTGAGAAGGGCTTGCTGCAGAGTACATATTTGCCTTTCAGGCCACTCAGGTTGTTAAGAGTATGGGCTGTGAGAAGAGCCTCATTCGATGACATCTTTGTCTCCTCCAAACCTTGTCTATTTAATGGTGCTTAATATTTAGATTTCACAATATCTGAAATGCATTCCTTCTCAGAGGCTGCCCTACAACTTACCCAAATATTAGCTGCCCTTTTTATGCCCCCTTCCCAAATGTAGGAACTATATTGGAATGTGGTAGCCCTAAATGTGCCAGGGAAAAGAGATGATTTTTGGTTGCTTATAAACTAACAGGTGTGGTATGATGAAAAGAAACCAGCCATAAGAATTGTATATCACATATCATGGTTCTAGCTGTTCCCTGAGGGGCATGAAATATACAACCATTCCATCCATGTTAGAGTCCTTTCACCAGTGAATTCTACTTCTCAGACCCTGAGACCCCATTTGTGTCACTTCTGAACAAGATGTATATATAATTATTTAGTAACCAGAAAATATAAAGAATTATTACAGAAAAAAAAAAAAAACTAAAAGTTCTACAGTAGCAACTGATAATCATTATACAGCAGCATACTAAGCCTCCACTAGAGATTGAACTACATTTCTATATTATAGTGATATACATTTATAGTTCTGAATAAACAGGTTACTAAACAGAATATCATTCTTGTAAGAACATGTATTGTAAATATCATGAGACAAAAGTCCAAAGCTGTTTATCACTTTCTTAACTGTTACCTTTGGGTAGCAATTATGAAATAATTTTCTGGGTTGTTTTTTTTTTTCAATATTTTTAAATGTCTCTGATAAACACATTACTTGTGTTTGAAAAGGGAAAATGAATGCTCTTCTCTGAAGCATATTCTGTTTTTAAACATGCGGGCTGCATTGTAAAACTAAAAATAGATGCTGCCTACACTAGCTTTCTTTAAAAATATGAAACGAACTTGTAGGTTTCTCTGAATAGCCAGAACCTTTGCCCTCTATATATAATTAGGTTCCAAAAGCCTTCATATTCCCAAAACACAATGGTGCTGAGAGGCTGAGTTAAACTACCAACAAAAAAAGTTGAAATGCAAACCTAAGGACATGAAGAAATCCCAGTCTCAGACATTTTCCATCATGCCAGAGAGAAAAACAACAACAAACAGAATTTCAACTGTTTTATCACTTAGATCTCCTTCAATACCCATCCACCCAGGCTGCTACAAAATGGGAAAGACCACTTGAAAACTGTTGTCATTACAATTAGGAAAACTTTGCATAGTTCTTTTGACAGCTAATCACTGTAGTTTTCCCATTGGATTTCCATCTTAGAACTTAATTACCAAAACCTCTGAAGATGATCTATTCCCACTCAACTGATCAGCTGCCTCTCTGTCTGAAGCCAGCAGGGCTATTTTCATATTTGCCTGGTTAATCGGCAGTACTTGGACTTGGCTTCAGTTCAACAGCACTTGAGAATGTCAGGACACAACCAGCATTTCCAGATCCCATCCCTCTCACAGGGGCTGAAGTGCACAGTGCTGATCTCATCTGCCACAGAAGCCTGGGAAAGACTAACACAGACTCTATTTCTATCACACAACACTCTGCTCCTTTCTCTTCTTCCATTCTTCTTTTTTAAAATGAGAGCTACAACCTTCTCATTCACTGCTGGTTTAGCTGGACTTTAAAAAGGCCATCTGCACGTACTTCTGAATCCATCACAAAAAGAAATCAAGACTGTGACAAAAAATCAAATGACTTAGGAAAAGGATAAGGCCTAGTTCCTAGCCCCTGTTTTTAAGAAACTTGGATGCAGTACCCTAAGGCAGCTATTAGAGGTGCCTGGTTCACTTAAACTGCCCTTGGTTTACCCATTTCTAAAGCAAAAATAATTCTATCTTATAAAACTGTAAAAAATAAAAAAATTAGAAATCTGACATGGTGTTTAATAGGTGCCTAAGAACAGGAGCTACTTGGAGACATCTGAGGGAGATAAAGGTTCAGAATGTTCCTTTATCCTCCTTTTTCTGCAGAAAATACAATAGTGGTCCGTCAGGTGGTTGGGGCTAGTGACAGAGCCAGGGTCATAGGAGAGGAATGAGGCCACTCTGCCCAACCACTCCTTAGTCCCTTCTTATCCTTGCATCTTCTCAACTTAGGAGAAGCAGACATAAATTTAACAAGCTGCCAAGAAAGTTAATCCACCAGGCTTTCAACTGCATCAGATACACCTCCAGTAACCAGGCACACTTCGTCAATGGGTCACAGAGAATAGGGAATGGTGAGGGCTGTGGCAGGCAAGAATTTAACTGTATTGGGTACGGCCTGCCCTATCTTTTGGATAGCAAAAATAAGCAAAAACCTGCAAGCTGAATCTGTGCAAAGGAACTGCCCCTCCACAACTTCAATTTCCCCTTACTCGCTCTAACTAGTCGGCTGTAACTTCCTACAGGCCCTATACTTTGAAGGCTCTCTCCATCTCTTCCCTTTTCCTACTGCCATTTTCTGTGCTCTGTTTCTACTTCCAGCGTAGCTCAACTGCAACCTGCGGCCATACTGCTCTCAGATGGGTCTTAGTTTTGCACATCATCTGAGCCCAGCCTCATGTGCCTTTACAGCCTAAAACATTGCACACTTAAGAGAACTGTGTTAAATTTAAAAATAAAAGAGAATGCAAAAGAAATGGCTTCTAGTCCCAGAACATAAACCTAGTGACATAGATCTTTGTACACTAAGCACATGAAAATCATAAAATAAAACTGCTAAAATTTTAACACTTATAATCAGCTTCAAATTAAAGAAAAGGAATTACCCATGTACTACAAGAATAATAATCTCATAGCCAGAGTGGAAAAGTTGCAAGCCAACTTCTGTGACTCAGGAGGAGATCAGACTTAGAGCTGAGAAGCTAGAGGCAGGGACCTTTCAGATTCCAGCCAAGTAGGAAACTGGAAGCAAGGTCCTTGATTAAAGAAAGGATCCCTTTAAGATAGAAAAATTGGACCTATAAAATTAGTATATTATAATATAGAGTCCAAACGGACTCTACCTACATGGTGTGAGATTTCCAGGCCAAGAAATAATGTAAATATTAAAGATAAATAAATAGAAAAACAGATCCTTAGAGACTTCTCAATGAGCAAGTTTCACAAGACTCTCATGGAAAAAGGTTTTACTGAAGATGAAAAATAATTGAAAATTATGAATCACATGAGGAAATGATCCACCATGAGGAAAATTTGGCAGATATGAAAACAGGAAGTATGTCAAACCATGAATTTGAGAAAATAAAACAGATGGAAAGACTGAGAAATAAGTAAAGAGATAAAACAAAGAAATGAAATCTTAAGGATTTGTCTAACATGTGAGAGACCCTGGATTCAATCAAACCCCAGTAACACACACACACACACACACACACACACACACACACACACACACACAGGTGCATGTGCACACCAACTGACCAATCATTAGGAAAGAACATGATACAATTCTTCTTAAAGGTGTGCTTTGTGTTAAAAGAAGGTACAGGTAAACTGTAGGTTCTCTCCTCTGGCTTGTGAGCCCCTTATACTTCTGGAGGAAAGACAAGAGACAAGAGAGCAAAAGGGCAAAGGGAGGTCAAAAGAGGAAGAGACATTAACAAAAGTACAAAGTATATCAATATAAAAGCCATTGACCAGCTTTTACAAACCTCAAAGATCTCAATTCAGCACTCATATCCCCTTTTGGGGATGGGGGCGGGCGGGGAGAATCCTTTCTGATTGTCTCAACTCAATCAAAAGATGAATGAGATTTCAAACAAGATATCTAACTAAACATATTTATTTTCATGACCCCACAAAGCCCCTCTGAAATGGGAGTAATTTAAATAATTTTAAATGCATAAGAAAACAAGAAAGGTAAAGAGAACAGAGGAGAAAACAGCAACTCCATGTGATGTTGGGAAGCTGATGGACTAGGCATGGCAATCTGATTTATCAAACACAAGACCCGAAAGTATGGGGAGCTGGTAGCCTGGTAACCTGTGGAAGAGGCAGTAAAGCTGGAATCTATCACAGGAGGACTGTTTGAAAGACCACTTAAGAAGTTATCTCTAGACTCTCACTTTGCCCAACGGAGCAGTCAACCCTTCCCCATACCAGGGAAGACTGATATCTATTCTCTAAAAAAGAGGAAGGGAGACCAAACAAGCGGGAGCTGGCTACCTTACTAAAAACAAGAGATCAAGTAAAAGATGCGAACAGAAGGTCAGTTGTGGAATCTGCCCCTTACTTCATTAGGCACCCAGAATAACTTCCAAGTAAATGATAATTTTTTTTCCTAAACCTCCAAAAATTAAAAGACCTAAGCTCATTGAACATCTTGCACTTACCCTCATATAAACAAGCTAACCTCATACAAAAAGTTTCCAGATAGCTTTATTCCTGCCTACTTTAAAACAGACAACTAAACAAAACAAAACCAAAAAATGTACCAGGCCAAATGATGTTTAAAAAAACTCTTTAAATAAATATAAAAGCCGAAGAGTAAAACAAAAATAAATACATAAATAAATAAAACAGCAAAAGAACTTAGACAAAGGAGAGAAATAACAATGTTAAAAACAACATTCTCAAAGAAAGAAGTTATGAAACAAGATGGTACTTAAGAAGAAGAAGAAAAGGACAGTCTTTTCAAAGTAATCTCCCTGACACTCATGGTATATGTGAAAAATTCAACAGAAACAAAAGAAAAGTTGAAAAATCTTTCAGAAAGTAGAACAAAGCAAAAGATGGAAAATCAGGAGAAAATACTAAAAAAGTAATCTAAGAAGTTCAATATTGAAATAGTGGAAGCTGGAGGAAGAACAAAGGGAAAAAAGAAAATGATTTTAAAATCTTATTAATTTAAAAAAATTAACCGAACAAATTATTCAAAAAAATTTCCCAGAACTAGAGGGGACATAAATTGTCAGACTGAAAAGGTTCATCTGGTATCCAAAATCAGTGCCTGAAAATATGTTTCTATTATTATGATTCCATATTGATTATTTTCAAGGAAAAAAGGGAGGTGGGGGAGATCTTGACAAAAGCTCCATACTGCTTTTTACCATCTGGCTTTGTTTTCCCCCATTTAACCCCAACCACAACTCTTAATCCCCACCATTGACCATCCTCACTGGAATTTCTGCCCCAACCAGAAGACTGGCTGGGGACTTAATGCAGGGACAGTGTTGTTGATATCCAAAGGAGGAATTCTTATTGTACTTTCCACCACAGCCTTATAAAAGGCAATGGTGCCTTTTTAATGCTACATAATGATTGAAAGTAAAAATACCAAAATTTATATGTATCTTCTAAACAGTAACCATTTCCTCCAGATTTTCTAAGGCTGTTCAGATTTCAAATACATTTTCCCTTGTCTCATGCACCATCAAAACATCCTTGAAGATTTAATACTTCAGTTTCTAAGTTACTTCTCTCTTAGAATGCTTCTGTTAACTTAGATGTAATCAGAATTTTCTTGGTCAATTTGTGATTATTTTAAGTTAGAAGCATGGCCATGTTTAATAACGTATGAACTTTGAAAGACTGATTGGAGCACCTACTCCCTGTGCCTAACAGATAATAAAAAGCAACTGATTTAAAGTACACTTTCGTTTTTAAAATGGGAACTGCCTTGCATTGGTAACATACAATCTGTTGATTAATATAAAAATTGTTTTAAAAGTCCATCTATACTGAAGTACTTTTTCATAGTCCACTGGAGATTAGAAATACCCCTTAGCTGGATAACCAAAGGTTTTCCATTAACCTAAGAAAAAGCCTACCAAACTATACATATAAATTTGACTCAATAAAATAAAAAAAGAAAGCTGATTTAAAGAACATGACCCTGGGAACTAACACCATGTTTCAAAATTAGCAACAACTCACAGGCCCAGACAGGAGAAATCAAGTTCAAGTTTCTCTCCCAAAATAAATTTCTAATCCCTATTTGATAGCTAGGGATGCTCAAACTATTTTCAGACCATAGAATATTAAAAGGGATGAGTTTTAAATTGATGATACATCGTCAAGATACATCTTGTGAACATTTTTGGCCACAGAAGGTAAATTTTGGCTTTGTTTTCCTCTGTGTCCATGTTCCTAAATTTTTCCCCATCTCCTTCTCCTGCTCTCGCAGAAGTAAAATAGGATCAAATATTTCAAGAGAAGTAAGAGTAGGTCTCCTTGACCTTTATCTCTCCACTCAAATAAGCCCCTTGCCACAGCAACTATACCAAATCTTAAAAACAAACAATCATCAATTTATCAGTTTCACTCCAGTCTCGGTTAATTGTGACTTCTTGGTTCTAACTGGAATCTGCAAATTCCCAAACTTCTGGGGCTCATCTCCACTGATCTTTTTTTTTTTTTTTTAATCAACTTTTTTTTGGTTCAGAGCACCAAAGCTAGCTGACTAGAAAGGAACCTTATCCAGAAGTAGGCCAGCACTAGAACACAGGATCAGTCCAACTACAACAGCTCTGGCTTTGGACTAAGCTACAATACCACCAGGGGGCAGCATAACGTCAATGAAATTACTACCCCATCACCTTTCTCAAGTTATAAAGGATCCTGCAGATACTCTCACAAGGGAGGTCTGGGTAAAAGTTACACTAGAACACACTGAAAATGCAAGAACTACAACTCGTCTTCTAAGCCATCAATTGATGCTCTTTCCATGATATTCACATGATTTTATTGTGCACCTAGTGAGTTCATAATTAACAATATTGCTACTTTTTACAGTTTTTTTATGCAAGTATATTGCATATCTGAGCGGTCCTATAATCTCACAAGAACATGTGTAGGACCTCAAAGTAGTAAAAAAGCCAGTGAATGGCACACAGTTTACCAGAAAGACTATACTTGTTTGTTCTTTACACATTTTATTAAAGTTTATTCTCTGGCTTCCATAACTCTAAATGCAACAAAATTAGAATTTTAAAACTAATCAATGGTGACTATTGAATTATAAGTAAGTTAATAACTATATGACTTGTAAAATTAGTTAACAAAAAGCATGAAAACAATTTTAAAAAAAGGTACAAGATTTTTTTTTTTCTTTTTTTTTATGGTAAACAAATGGGATACATGTTGTTTCTCTATTTGGTACAAGATTTGAATAAGCACACTTAAGGCTGTTTTTGCATTAGGTCAAATAAGTTCTTTACTCACAAAAAGTCTTGAATATATATCACTGTTGGCATGTTACACCGAAAGAGCTAAAGTTCACGGCGAGTCATGCATAAAGTGTTCTCTCAAGTTCGCAAGTATTTACAGCATCCAACATGAACATATGTGTGATAGTAAGTGTATAAAACCATAGCTTTAACTATAATAACCATTTAAAATGTACAGTCAAAATACTCCATAAATAAAATTGAAAGATAAGCAACAATACACAACAAAGTATTTTTCAACCTGTCATAGACTGTAAACATGAAGGGCTCTTGAAATATCTAACAAGAAAAAGAAATTTATTTATTTATTTATTTCCATACTGGGGATTGAACCCAGGGGTACTCTACAACTGAGCTACATTCCCATCCCACCCAGCCCCACCTTTTATATTTTTAAAAAGTTGAGACAGGGTCTCACTAAGCTGCCAAGGCTGTCCTGAAACTTATGATCCTCCTGCCTCAGCCTCCCTCGTCACTGGGATTACAGGTGTGTACCATAGCATCCAGCCAAAATAAACCTTTCATCGGAGATTAGAAATAGGCCAATTAATACACAAGCAAAAAAATTAAAAAATACTAGCAGGCATGAGGATCTGAGTTTGATCTTTAGCACTGCAATAGTAAAGTAAAAGACAAACAAAAAGACCAACAAACATGAAGAATAAAGTTTATGCAATAAAGTTTATCCTCACCAATTTTAAAAAAGAAAAGAAAAATCAAAACAATAGCAAGATGCCCTTCTTTATCTACTGAGTTGGCAAAGATGAAGAACCAGGTTAAAAAGAACCATTGTTGCCAGGCATCATAGCACACACCTGTAATCCCAGGAGCCTGGGAGGTTGCAGGAGGACCACGAGCTCAAAGCCAGCCTCAGCAATTTAGCAAGGCCCTAAGCGACTCAACAAGACTTTGTTTCTAAAATACAAAAAAAGGTCTGGGGATGTGACTCAGTGGTTAAGTGCCTCTGAGTATTAAAAAAAAAAAAAAAAAAGAACCACTGTCACAAAATGTTTAAGTTTTAACAGATCTACCTCTTAAGATATTATGAATCCACCTCTACTTCACCTCCATTACAACCACCATGTTTTGGGCAACACCACATTTCACTGGCATTACTGCCATGGCCTCTTCAGTGCTGCTCCTGTGCAAATGCCATCCTAGCCAAACCACAGCTACACAAGGCGGCAAGAGGATGATCTAAAAACTGTGATTCCCATCTTTAAAATTCTGCAATGACTTCTCTTCTGCTCTTTGAATAAAATCTGTACTTAACTATTACATGTCAAATAAGCCCCTTTCTGTCAATTACTCTAGTCTGTTTTTAATTTCCAATTGCACCAGGGCCTTTGAACATGCTCTTACCTATACTCAGAGCATAACCACTCTGTTAATCATATGAATGGCTTCCACTCAACTTTCAGGCCTCCAATCCTATGTTGTATCTTCAAACAAGTCTTCTTGGACCATTCTCTTTGTCTTAGGACATTCTGTGCTATAACAAAATACCAGGGAGTAGATAATTAATAAAGAACAGAAGTTTATTTCTTCACAGTCCTAGAGGCTGGGAAGTCCAAGATCAAAGTGTCACTATCTGGTGAGGACCTTCTTGCTGCAATATCCCAAAGAGCAAAGAGAGAGCAAGGGTAGGGAGAGTCAAACTCATCCTTTTCTAAGGAACCCACTCCCACAATAATAGCATTAATCATACCTCAAAAGTCCCACCTCAACAAGCACAGTGGTGTATGCCTGTAATCCCAGCAACTTGGGAGGTTGAGGAAGGAGGATCACAAGTTTGAGGCCAGCCTCAGCAACTTAGAGAGGCCCTAAGCAACTTAGTGAGACTCAAAATAAAACGGGATGGGCATGTAGTTCAGTGGTTAAATACTCTTGGGTTAAATCCACAGTAACAAAAATAAGTGAATAAATAAAAATTTTTCAAAGTCCCTTCTCTGGACTCTGTTGCATTAAGTTTCTAAAAGTTAATGTTTGTTGGGGTACACATTCAAATCACTGCCCTCTTATCTTACTTGTTAAATGTGTTTACTAGAATGAAAAATATGTTTACCAGAATGTGTTTACCTCCATGAGGGAAGATCCCTTGGCTGGAATTCTCATATCCCTAGGAGACAACATGGTGCCTGGCACCAACAAGGTACTCATGTTCCATGAATGACAAAATGAATATTAGAGAAAGAAGGCAGTTAGTCACCTCCAATCCTAAGAACATACTTCTTAATTCCCAAAGTATCAGTTTGATCCAACCACCCTCTTTAGAACTCACTTTTCTACACACCTACAAAAAAAGAATAAACCCATAAACTAACTAGAGAAGAGAATTAACTTTTTAAATAAATAATCTTTAAAAATACAGCTAATATTTTCAGATGGGAAAAAGTATACTTCCTGTAATCATAGCATTTCTTCCTTTACATTTGCTTTGGTAGGAGAGGAAAACAGCAGTGAGTCCCACTGGCCTCTGATAAAAACTGAATTTCTTAAATATACAGAAGGAATCAGTCATTCAGTTGTTATGCCCAAAGAGAAGGTGCACAGAGGTTCTCCAATTTTTAACATAAAAACTAAAAGTACTAAAACAAAATTTGTTATTTATTCACAGTGATGAATTTAAAAAATACTTGATTTTTCTTTTTCAAATTGTATACACAGTCATATTCTGCCTAAGTTTAGGGCCTCATTCTTTTCAATAATACCAAAATCCCCTTTAGTAATATAAATCAGATTTTCAAAAGTCTCATAGCAGGAATACAGGACCTTACAGATTTTTCCCAACAGCTTCTGAAAGTATGAAGATGTCCATATCCTTAACACATGCAGTGACAGAAAACTCTGGTTGAAAGAAGAGAATACAGGTATACCTAAACAATATAGTATCAAGATGGCTTATTGCTAATTATTCTTTACCTAGTGGATCCTGGACATTCAAATAGAACTGCAGGTATCACTGTCCTTAGTTGCATTCTTTTGAAGTTGTTGATGGACCTTTATTTTATTTATTTACAGGTGGTGTTGAGAATCGAACCTAGTACCTCACACATGCCAGGCAAGTGCTCTACCACAGAGCTACAACCTCAGCCTTCTTAGCTGCATTTTAATAACCAGATCATGTAATGCTTAATTTTTCAAAATTCTTCATGCAATGATACCTAAACCACTGGACAAAAAGTTGGTTTCATATGCCAGGGCATTATGTTATCACAACCTGAGAAGGGGGCCTGGCTCATTGAAAGCGTTTCAGAGTCCTATCAAGTGATCTAAAGATGTACACTAGGAGATCAAACAGTTCGGCTTTCAAATGTCACAGGTTATTTCAGAATAAAAGAGAAACAAGCAGTAGGAGAAAATATGGATTCAATTTGTAAAAGAACAAAATGTCAGTCATGAAGATCAAAACTGAAAAAATGACTAAGAAGAGCAGTTATGCACTATACCGAGAGAAAAAGAATTTCTTGGTAAGGGAAGGTAGAATTTAGTACTTGAAAATGCCAAACAATGGCTTTTCAAATTATTTCTACAAACTTTTGGTATCATAAAATAATAATGGCAATCTCATGGGTGTTGTCTATTTCATATCTTGGTAACGATCCAGTATCATGACAGAGGAATTACACTATATACCTAATAAAAGTCTCATGACCTCAAATAAGTTCTGTTTTTATAGAGCTCAGTGTGATTACATTTTTAAAGAATTTGGGGGGGGGGGATTCTGGAGATCGAAACCATCAGTATACATTATAGAGAGGTCCTATTTATTAAAGGAACTCGGCAATCAGCATTCAGAGAAGAGATTATCAAAGTGCTCTGTCAAAGCTGGAGACACATCCATTTCACTAAAGACACAGCTCAAATTTATCCTCTATTTATAAACCTAACGAGCTTTTCTCCTTGGTATAAAGAGAGCCGACACTAAGGAGCTAAGGAATGAAAATTACACATATTTACAAAAGCCAAATCACTGTACCAAAATAAAACCAAACATTTATTAAGCAACTTGTGTGCGTGAAGCATTGTCCTGGGCACTCTGTGAACCCAGGGAAGCACACACTAAGGGTTTTGCCAACTAGGTTAAAATGGTCAAAACCAAATTCCTGTTCTTAACCTCCAAACTTACTCCTCTGGCATGCCTTCAATTTAGTAAACTGCAATTTCAGCCAGTCTTCTGTTCCAGCCAAGACTCTGAGATGGTGACTATGTGCACACATAGTATCTCTCTCTCTCTACCAGCTTCTCCTCCCCGCCCCCCTACCACTTCCCCCATTCCAGTCACATCAGCCTTAACTTCTAAATACAACCTCCTCTGATGCCCCTGCTGTTTGGGCTTCCTATTGCCATCTTTAGATCCCTAGTGTTGGATGCTACTCCAAGTAAAAATCAAAGCTCTTATTTTCTAGGCCCCACAAAGTCCCAGATGATCTTGCTCCTGCTACAATCTGACCCTGTCCTCTTGCCTCTTTTCATCCTCTCTCCTCCCACTTGCCCCTTCCCATACCAATCACATTGATCCCCTTGCTATTTCTCAAATGTTTCAAGCATGCCCCCACCTCAAAAGGCCTTTGCACTTGAGTTGCCTTCTGGAATGTTCTTCCCTAGAAAGCCTCAGAGCTTACTCCCTTACCTCTTTCAAGTCTGTGTTCAAATATCCTTTATGTTAACTGAACCTCACTAAACCACCACCTTTTGTATTATATATTTTACATATTTCACTTGTTTAGTGTCTTTGTAACCTGAGGCAGGTGGGAAAAAAAAGAGCTAACCTAGGGTTGAGAATTCAGATAGGACAAATTATAGAACGCAGGACAGAGTCAATAAGAGATCCTAGGCTGTGATCAAGACGGTATTAAAAACCGTAGCCAGGAGCGGTGGCACGTGCCTGTAACACCAACAGCTGGGAGGCTGAGACAGGAAGATTGCAAGTTTAAGGTCAGCCTCAGCAACTTAGTGAGGCACTAAGCAACTTAATGGGACCCTGTTTCAAAATTAAAAAAAATAAAAAGGGCCAAGGACATGGCTCAGTGGTTAAGCAACCCTAGGTTCAATCCCCAGTACAAACAAACAAATCCCATGATGCTATCCAGACACTATGGTACAAACCTGTTGTCCCAACCTACTTGGGAGGTTGAGGCAGGAAGATCATTTTTTTTTTTTTTTTTTTTTTTTTTGCGGTGCTAGGGATTGAACCCAGGGCCTTGAGCTTGCAAGGCAAGCACTCTACCAACTGAGCTATATCCCCAGCCCAAGGAAGATCATTGAGCCCAGGAGTTTTGAGACCAGCCTGGGCTCAAGACTATCCCAAAACAACAACAAACTGTGACCACAGCTTGGATTAGAAGGCCAGAGCAAAGAGCAGGAAAAAATAAGTATTAGGTAATTACCATTAAGTGATTAGTATCAGGAAAATCCCTGGAGTTTGAAGAAAAAGCAGGTTGGGTGGCAGTCCTTGAGGGATTGGTACAGATAACTCTTATCAGAAAAGGGACAGAGATAAACCAAGGCACAGAGAGCAATCTAAGAGGGAAAAAATTAAAGGGTGTACCTGGTGCTTGTCAGCCTAGTCACAGAGCACAAAGATTTACAAAATGGGTCATGGTTAAAGATACTAAGGGCATCAAAGATGATATAAGACTTTTAAAAAGTCGGGCTCTGCCTTGAGGCAATTTGGCCCAAGATGGAGCATTAGGTAGAACAGATTTAAATGAAATGTGTGTGTGTGGGAGGGGGTGGCTTAATAGCTGGGCAAGGTATAAAATTTGAGAAAGAAGCTCAATTACCTCCCAGTTATGGAGGAAAGGGTAAAAGACACCATGGAAGAAATGAACAGGGAATATCTGCTTTGCAGAATGGGCCACGTTTCTCTCAAGACAGAATGGAAGAAAGGGGATCAGGTGGTGTGAGATGGAGAAAGGCTTGCCCCCATGCATAGCTAAGTGCCATGCTGAAGTGAGAGACAGAAGGCAGCATAAGATGGCAGAAGGCAGACACCTGCTAGCCCAGATTAAACCATTTGATCACATGTCGAGGGACACACTCCTCAAAACAGTGAAGAACACAAGAAGTCAAGGTTGTTTTATGTTTGCTAAATAGTTCACAGTAAGTTTATAGCAAGATGTGAACATAAAATAACCCTTTTCCCCTAATTAGTTTTCCTCACAAATGTTTCTCTATTTTACAGGTTGCACATACATCCCTTATCCAAAATGCTTGGGATCATAAGTGCTTCTGACTTTGGATTCTTAGGGATTTTGGAATATTTTCACACATACATAATGAGATTATCTTGGGGACTGGGACCCAATTCATTTATGTTTCATATATACCTGGTGCACATAGTCTGAAGGTAACTGTGACAGTATTTTTAAATAATATGCATTATGACTGTGACACACCACATGAATTCAGGCATGGAATTCTCCACCTGCGGTGTCATGTCAACACTAAAAACGTACTGGATTTTGGTACACTGTGGATTTGTCATTTCAGGCTAAGGACAGGCAATCTGTGTTCTGTTAGAAGTCAAGAGTTTTGTCTCATGTTTTTATTTCTCTCATTTAAAAGACAGGTTTACTGGGAAAAAAATTCAAGAAACTTGTTTAAAGAGGTGAATGTGCTTCCACACGAGACATGAAATGTGGCCATGTGCCACATCAGGGGACGAGGAGGAGGAACAAAGGCATATAACACCATTACCAAAAATACAGGCTGTCTCAGAGAGTGGCCAGTTCCTAAAGCTGTCCCCAGCTCTTGCTGGTTGCTCCTTAACAGAGATCTCCTTACAACTATGACCCAGGAAGTCTCTCAACCTCCAGGCTGCATAAAATAAGGCAATCTGGTCTCTGAAGAGATTCTCCAAATACTATTTCTGGGTATTTGTTAATATGGGCAGCTCTACAGAAACAGTTTCCATGGGGTGGGTGGTGGGGAGGCTGCCGTACATTTCTAGAGTGAGTACAGCATTAGACTAGGAAAGGGGGCTAAACACCTTCTTGCAATTTTCTCCCTTGGAAGGTTCTGACACATTCTGTTGCTGATGGAAGATGCACTCATTCCATCTTCTAGTCTTCAGATCAGTGATTATGTTACAGCATCCACCCACTTCCTGGTACCCTATTCTCACTGACATGAAATTTTGGACTGAGTCAAACAGCAGTGGGTTGAGATCTGGGGGATCTCAATATGGTTTATTAGTTAGTTTCCAGTGGCTACTGTAATAAACAACTAAAAAACCAAAGGGCTTAGAACAAGACAAATTTATTCTCAGTCTGGAAGCCAGAAGTCTGAAACCAAGGTATTGGCAGGACCATACTTCCTTTAGAAGCTCTGGGGAAGCACCCATTCCCTGCCTCTCTATCATCTGGTGGCCACTGGTGTCCTTGGTGTTCGCTGGCTTGTGGCTCCCCAAACCTGGCCTTGGTCTTCATGCTGTTTTCTCCTTTGCATGTCAGTTCTCCCTGGCTCTTAACAAGGACAGCTTCGAGTGCATGAAGGACTCACCCAGATGATCCAGGAGAAGCTACTTTTTTCAAAAACCTTTATCACTTCTTTTGCCTGAAAATAATTACTCCTCTACCAAGATATCCAAACACGAGTTCTTGATTTTGCTTCTACATCTGATTTTTTTGGCTATAATTTCAAGACCAATGTAACTCCGTATAAAGCCTTAAATTTGTATTTAGACATTCCATTTGCAGTTTTTACACTAACCGCTTCTCTAGAAAAGTCTTTCACATGTGAGTAATGGAATCATTGCCTCTTTTTACTGATTCCTCTTCATTCTTCTTCTTTAGGACAAAACAACCCAAATAAAATAACTTGTTTTAAAGTAATGGCACACAGACAGATGGGAGGAGGAAAAGAAATGAAAAGGTTGTAATAGGGCTGGGGTTGTGGCTCAGTAGTAGAGCACTTGCCTGGCATGTGTGAGGCTCTGAGTTCGAGTCTCAGCATCACATATAAATAAATAAATAAAATAAAGGTCCATCAACAACTAAAATAATAATAATTAAAAAAAAAAGAAAAGAAAAAGCTATATAATACTCGTTTCACTAAATTTTAGGGCATAAAAGAATTTTAGCTTTAGTTATATTCCTTGAAGCATTTAGCCTGAAAAATGAATGTTCTTCCACACAGGCATGTAGATCATAAGCAAACAGGGACTTACACAAATGTGTCTGAAGTCTGATCTGAGCAGTTTCTTCAATAACAGCCCACCACAACAGTAGTATCTGTTTTAACAGCCACTCAAATGCATATTCATATACTAATCTGAAATTTTTATTCAGAAGTACTCCATCCTTGCATAAAATTACTTAATGACCCAAAACTTTGTCAGACTAATACTACACTTAGCCAAGAAAAGGCTCTTAATAAATACCTGTTGAATGGATGAATACATGGAATTATTATTACTAGTGTCTAGCAAATCTGAGCACTTCCTCCCTCTTCATGCTTTGGTTTCCACATGATGGCTATTATGCCATTTTAAGAAATATCAAACCAGTATCCATAAGAATGACAGAATAACAAATTGAACCTGGAGTTACTATATTATTCTCAAGTAATTCTAAAACCCATATTGTACTGAACCTAATATTCATTCCCTATATATCTCTCATAATGAGCAATCCATTATCCAGGCAGGAAAGCAAGGAGAACAGATGAAAGGTAGCTATATGGAATAAAATGTGCTGATGTGTCAATCCAAGCACAGTAGCACATGTAATCCCAGCTACTTGAGAGGCTGAGACAAGAGGATCACAACAAGGTATATAAATGGAGACAGTAAGGAAATTTTACTTTTTGTAAGTTTTTATTTTTTTTAATTAGAAATGCTAAGTTTATTTTGTGTTTCGTTTTTTTGGGGGGTGTTGGGAATTGAACTCAGGGGCATTTAACCACTGAGCCACATTCTTGGCCCTTTTTTATATTTTATTTAGAGACAGGGTCTCGCTGAGTAGCTAAGGGCCTCACTGAGTTGCTGAGGCTGGCTTTGAACTCACAATTCTGCCTCAGTCTCCCAAGTCAGAGGCATGTGCCACCATGCCAGGCTGAAATTTTACTTTTTTATATATGATGTATATATTATGATTATCATTATATTCTTGAGAGAGAGAGACACAGAGGGAGTGAGTTCACATGAGAAAAAGAGAAAGAAGTAAAGAAGAAAGATTTCCCTAAGAATTCTCAGGTCCGGAGTAACATGCCTTCTTTTTTTTTTTGCAGTGCTGGGGACTGAACCCAGGGCCTTGTGCTTGCGAGGCGAGCACTCTACCAACTGAGCTATCTCCCCAGCCCTAACATGCCTTCTTAAATATGATGACTATCTGGGAAATGCTGTCAAGGCAAGGCAGTCACATTCTCTTGCAGCCTCATCTTACGATTTCTATCCCTTCCCTCTTTCACAAGCTAGGTTGCTAGGGACCTATCTCAGGCTTTCTTGGCAGTAGAAGTCCTGGCAAGAGAAACAGGGGAAAAAAGAACAGGCAGGATCTGAAGAGTTAACTCCCTCCTCTCCTCCTAAGGGCCCTGCAGGCACCATCTTCCCCAGTCCCAGGACTGAGCTCATCCACCCCATCGCAGGCCTGACAGTTGTGCAAGTGATAACTCTCCCAGGAAAGGCTGAACACTCTTCAGAAAGACTCGCTCAACAAGACCTACCATGGTTACCAAACAGACCTTTATCCTTTTAGCCAAGATTTGAATCAAAAAAGAGACAGGCTTCTAGAAGATAGATTTTCCTATCTTTTCTTCCTTCTAATATACAAACAGTAAAACCATCACTAATAGTGGAATGCAATCACAGAGATGGGCTTCCTGGATATGGAGCAAGTCCCTGGAAATGTAGACCAGAGAGACCTGGCCTTTTCAGTTTGTACAAAGTCTGTGAGCTCCTCTGCAGCCCAGGACAATCAGCAGAGAAGCCTCGATGCTGTCCTCTACCCATATACTTCTGCTGCTAGAGTGAGTCTGCAATGGAAGGTAGGCTCAAAGAACACTCAGACCTGATTTCCCAACAGCATTTATCTGTACCTCAATGTGCCATCCTAATACCACCAATACTATAATTAACTAATGTTCCTTTAATTGAATCACATGTTCCCTTTTTTAAACTAAGCCTTGTTGGGGGTAATAATATATGTGAAAACAGGTATTGAGTATACTGGCTATTTTTTAAAACCTAATAAACATTAGAACAAATACATAACTGAAAATTTAAAAGTAGTTGAGTCCTGTGGTATATGAAACAGTGTCTGAGAATAGTGTTTCCTAGAACACTCTAGGAAAAGGTTCTGAAGTGCAAACAAGAGTACTACAAAAAAACTCTAGGAACACTTCCCATGCCCAAGTGTGGAGCTGCCCTTGGTGGCCACCAAACTCTTGTATTTAACTGAGAGTAATTGTAAAAGGAGAAAAAAGGGACCAAGAAATCCTTTTGTGAGTGGAGAAGTACTTTACTTTAGATCAAACTGTTTGGGCCTTGGGGACTCATTTTTGTTCTGGACCTAAAAATTTAAAAGATTTTAAGTTTGAAAAGTTGGAAAGTTTGGAGATGGACGGCAATGTACAACATTATAAATAGATTTAATGCCACTAAACTATGCACTTAAAAATGGTTAAAGTGGTAAATTTTATAAATATTTTGCCACAACAAGAAAATGGGCTTTTATTTGTTTTTAAAAAGTTAATTACATTTAGCAAATGAGCTGAAAGAATCAAAAGAAGTTGCCCCACAGCAGGCCTGGGCAGATTCTAAGGGTGTCCTGTACAGCCGAGGTGAGCATAACCACATTGTCCCTTGACCTTTCTACCTCTTACCTTTCAGGGGCTTAATGACAGTATGGAAGGGAACACGGGCTATCAGGAGAGAATGAAAACAGTGACCAGCCAGTTGACTAAACGTTGACATTCCTCTGCTGTGAGGTTTGATAAAAGGAATGTGGGCTTTAGGCAATTCCCCCTCTCTCCCTTTGGAAAACACAGGGATGGCAGGTGGTGGTTTCTTCTTTTTGAAAAAAATTTTGAAACAACTAAAGATGAAACTACTAGATAAATTATCATGTATGATAATAATAATCATATATTTTATACTAGTTCATTTTCATATAGTAGTTACTTAGGAATTAAGAATTGGGATTATATTTAATTTAAGTCCTGTAGGCTTTGCTTGGCATTGGCCAGTCTCGGGAGATAAAAAAGAGTCTACTTGTAGAATAGAAAATGAATCGAATTAGTACCTGTAGAAGTAATTTCACACAATTGTAAATTATCTTCTTAGAAAATATTCAAGGATATGGGGGAAAAATGCATGTGATAATTTAATTTTTAGCAAGTTTATATTCAATAAATGTATGGCATGATCATGGTTTTGCAATAACTATCGTACACACACACACACACACAAACACACACACAGAAAATAAGAATTTAGATCGATGGTACCAAATTCATAAAAGTTACCCCTGGTAACTTCATTCTACATATATTTTCGTAGTTCAAATGTATTATAATCAACACATTACTTTTATAATCAATAAAAGGCTATAAAAATAGTTGTTTTAAAGGGGGATGCCCTCCTCCAACACACATATATAGATATATACTCAGAGTCTCCCTGGTTCCATCCCCCCAACCTCTATTGTAAACAGAAACTGAGAGGAAAGACCTGGTGAGCTGACAAACTAAATTTAGCAGACAGATCTAAGTTACAGTTCCTCTTGAAAACAGCCCTTGAAATAGTTTTGGTCTTGTAAAACTAAACTTCACAGATCTGTCACTCTGGGCTTCATTTTATGAGCGTCTAGTTTTATCAACTGGTCACAGGAATTATATATGTTTAATAAGGCACCATGACATGTTCTCTGATGTAATTGGCTAATAGTAACTTGTTTCTTGTACTCCTATGAAACACTTACTACATATAATCAATATAAAAGTCAAAGTCTTTAGGAGCAGGTTATAAGCTTCATGAAGCATATAAGCAACTGCATAAGGTGATTTAAAAAAGAAAAAAGTTTTCTTAAAAGAAAGAAATAGATGCTGAAATCTTTATTTGAAAGTACTTTGTACAGTTATCCAAGTCAGCAAAAATTCTGGGTTAATGTACTGTAGCTATTGTAAAGAGGACATCAAGGCTCAGAAAATTAGTGATTTGAAATTAGACCTTTGTACTAGAATTATCCAGAATTTGTCATTAAATTGTTTAGAGATAAATAGAACAAAAGATACATTTCTCCTGTTTTCATTTTAAAATTTAAAAGATTTCTGTTTTAATCAGGATTTTATTACTTTTACAGGGTTTTTGTTTCCTGCCAAAATTTTCATTCTTCATTTTATCCTGAAATCTCAAAACAATGTATTGCTTTTCATAATATGGATCCTTTAACAAAACAAAAAAAGGATCTTCTTGTATGTTTTGAATTAAAGCAGTGTGCTTCATTTGAATAACTGTACCAACCATAACTGTAGAAAAAGTTGGGGAAAGTTGGGTAGCAAGAAGAGAAGTAAACACAACATTTATAACTTGGAGACTCAGGATGTAGGAAACATTTGAAAAAATTACAATTATTCATAATGATTAGTTTTCACTTCCCCTGGTAAAAATATATGTAAATCTGATTTGCACCACTTCATGTGGTTGTCAAAAATTCTCCACTTATACACACCCAAAATACAGTCTATTTATCACATATGATTATGAAAATGTATGCACTGCTTTTTTTCTCTAGGCACAAAGATACCCTTTCAGTATAACATAAAGGCTATCTAATGGGAATGGGGTTTGGATCAAAGCTCATGTTTTAAACATGCATATTTCAGCATGAGGTAGCTTTAAAGCACAGTGGTCAACATGGTGCTAAAGACTAAATATAGCAATATCCCCCCATTTATATCTTACCCCATATGGTGATGGTATCAAGAGGTAAGTAAGGCCTTTGGGAAGTGATTATGCCATGATGGCAGAGACCTCACAAATGGAATTAGTGTCCTTATACAAGGGACCCCAGAGAATTCCCTTGTCCCTTTTGCCATGAAAGGGTACAGTGAGAAGTTGCAGACTAGCAGTAAGATACAAAATCTGCATTGATCTTGGACTTCCTTCCTATCTTCCAGATCTGTGAGAAATAAATTTCTGTTGTTATTAAGCCATTCTGTCTATAGTGTTTTGTTATAACAGCTTAAAAAGACTAAGTCATGGGCTTTGGAATCTCCAAGACGAGGTTAAAATTTTTCCTCCTCCTTTCACCAGTGAACACCATTTGCATGATCTTCAACAAAATGCCTAACATTTGACCTCTTGTTTGCTCATCCTAAAATGACAATAACTGATATCGACTTAAAAATGTTTTTAAAAAACTTTTTCATTTTGAAATGATTTTAGTTTCACAAAAGTTGCAAGAAGAATACAGAAAACTAAAACATTCCTTCACCTAGCTTCATCTGTATTAACCACAGGATATTAGCATTGTTAAAATATTAATTAAATGACATATCCTCTTTCAATTTCACCAATCCTCTCCCTCCAAATATCCTTTTTTTCCTATTCCACAATCATTTAGTTTTGTGTTTCCTTAGTCTTCAAGCACGTGGCAGTTCCTCAGTCTTTCCTTGCCTCTCATGACCTTGAGAGTGTTGAAAAGTACCAGTTATTTTACAGAATCTTAGTTGGGTTTCTCATGATTAGATTGGGGTTGTTATGCATTTTGGGTCCCCAAATGCAGAAGTGATGTTCTGTCCTACTCAGTGATCCCATCAAAGGGTATGTGCTGTCAATCTGCCTTATCACCAGCAATGCTACCCCTGATTCCTTGTTTAAGGCAACCTGATGGAGCTGTTTTTGCAAGCATGGTCTTGGGACACAGTAAGTCTTCAACGAATGGCAGTTTTTGTAATGTAAAGTTAGAACTAAAAACAGAAGTTTCAGAATCAGGTAGACTTGGGTCCCAAGGTCCATTCTACCAGTTCCTGGCACATGACCATGGGTAAGGTTTTTAACTTGTAGTCCTCTTTACTTTAGTATACCATGAAAACAAAGCTGTCCGTGGAGTTGTTAAAAGACTAAATGAAAGAAGTACTCTGTGCCTCGAATTTATAGTGTTCTATGAAATCAATCATTATTACTACATTATTATTTTTTCTGCAAAATGAGCACTATGAACTAATAAAAAGGAATGTGAGATCTGAGAAGAAAGGTAATTTAGGGACATTCTGGGAATAGGACAGGAAGATGTGAGATGAGCCGGGAGAGCTTGGGAGAGTCTGAGCTGTAGGACTGCCAGTGGCACAACTCTTAACTTACCCCAACTCATCTTTCCCTTGGATAAACAGGCTTTGTAATTAGAGCTTGGGAACACGAAAGGCACTCATGCTGGATTTCTAGCACTCTGACCATGTGATAGAGAAGCAGAACCCCTCCTATTGCCACAGAGGGACTCTGTCTCATTGTTTTCTCTTGTAAATCACTAATCTCTTCTGGGCTCTCTTGCAAGGATTTATACGTTTATAAGAACATCAAACTTTTTTCTTCTGCAGCTGCCTCTGCTATTATACTTGAGTTTAGATTATACAAGAGCGTATCTAATATAAGGTCATTAAAACCTATTATGAAACAATCCCTCCTTTTAAATATAAAATCATATGCTGAAGAAACCAGAAAATAAACCTAAACTAACACTGGTGGTCTGCAAAGCCAGTTGATATTTTAAACACTTCTCCATTAGACCACAAGAGAATTACACTACTAATTATTGTGCCACAGCCTTTGTGGATTTAACCTCAACTTTGGAAACCCACACCATTATTTATAAATAATGGTGTAATAAGATTAACTGCACTGCAGGATGGCTCATATTACTTTACACAGCTTAGAGGCCAACTACAAAAGCATTACAGGATCATTATGAGTTAAAGTAATTAGACAATCAATCTCATTATGGTAAAGTTAGGACTGTGAACAGAAGTTTCAGAATCAGTCCCACTTGGGCTCAAAGTCCATACTGCCAGTCCTACTTGCTCATAAGCAAGTCCTGTCTTTTGTTTTTTTGTTTTAAATTTCCCCTAGTCCTCTAAAAACAACTATAGGACACTGTCATTACTAACCAAGCTCTCAGCATCCACACCTGAAAGATCACTGACGGTAACGGCCGCCTGTTTTCTCAACCCCAAAGTGGGAACCTTGATGCTGCTTAGATAAAAGCAGATGTGGTCCTGCACAAACCAGTCTGACAGAGGGCTGTCAGACTGACAGTCAGGATAAGAACTACTGACCCTGGCAATTTCAAAGTTACTTAGAAGAACACTGAATTTTCAGTCTTAAATTGTCTAGCAGTTTGAGAACTAAACAACAACCCAGGGTTCCAGGGCTTTTCTCTGCACACTCCTGGAAGATCCATCACTTCTTTGCTTTCCCAGTTCCTGTTCCTCCTCCTAGCTGAGAGGAAGATGATAACACCTAACATATACTGAGAGCCTACTGTGACCTAAGTTTTTTTTTTTTTTTTACACAAACAGAAGCTCATTAAATGCAAAGCAATCCTACAAAAGGGGATAAGAATTCAACTGTGAAGAAACCTGGGCCCTGACAAGTGAGATGGTTAAAGTGAGATACTCAACATCACATGCTGGAGTGAAGCTCGTATAGTAGGCTCCAAAGAGTGTGTGCTGCACCACTGAGAGGTGCACCTCCAACTGCGGATGACATCAATCCCCTTCAAACCAACTGTGGGGTGCCATCAATCCCCTTCAAACCTTGCAGTATGCTGATATGATTTCAGTTCCTTAAAATGAGGTGCACGTAACCACTGGCATTAAATGGTAGTGGTTACTATTAACAAATTCGTCTCCGTCCATTCTTCCTGAGGCTTTCAGATACACACACTGGTGGTCAACATTCCACAACCAAGAGGCTCCCAAAAAGGATCTCCTGGACTCTTTCTCTTTCTTTTAAGCAAACCTGTTCCTGCCCTCTTCCATTAGTGGGAGACAAAAGCAGTTTCCCTGCAAGCCTAAGCTAGGGCAGAGCCTTCCTCTGGCTCTGGGGTACCCTTCTCACACCTTGGGTTCTTTCTCATCTATCACATGGTGCTTTTCTGAGCATAAGTCACATTTGAAAAGGTGTGGGTCACATGTGGGGACAAACTCTGCCAGAGGAGAAAATTCTGTGTGTTTTCACTTTCCTAAACCACTGAGGCCAAGATGTAAAAGCATTACTAAGGGATTTCTTCAGAGGTTTCCTTTGACAGGGCGGACAGCCCTCCACAAACACACCAATAAGTTCCCAGCCTGGAGGGAGCTATTAGAAGAATTTGAGTGTATGTGTTTTTGTGAATTTATCTCACAGGCTTTCCTTCGTTACCATAAAAGCAATATATTCTTATTAAAAAGATTAAAATGATAAAAAAAATACATAAAGTTAAACAGACAGGAAGACAAACACAGTAAGCTACATCCTCAACCTTATCTTTCTGACATGACCAGTGCTAATGTACTGGTATACTGTCTTCAGGATGAATCCAATGGTTTTAGTAAAAAAGCAAGAAAGAAGATTCCTATGTATAGTATACTACCATCTGCATAAAGGGGGGGGGCAATGTACACTATTTGCTAATGTATATATAAAATATAGCTTGAAGGCCTCGAAACAGCCAACATTCAGGGCGTCCAGGGAGTAGACCTGGGTAACAAGGTGGTAGGTACATTTGTTACTGTATTTTTTTCATAGTTTGAATTCTGAACCATGTGAGTGTATTATCTACTCAAAATATTAACTACTCATGTTAAATTTAAAATAAAGAAAATGTTTTTGTTAAAAAGTCCAAAATAGTACCTAGCATATAGCTAGGAAAAAATGAGTCTATACATTTTAACCTAACTGGAATTACACTATTTAGAAAGTTCATGATGTTTTATATAAAAGAACAACAAAAACAAAATACTGTAATATAGATATGGCAAAGTATCCATCATCAGTTCTTACAGAAGAATGCTATAAACTAAAAGTGAAAAAATTTTTTAGGTATCACCTAGCAACTAGCAAAAATATTAACTATCATTCTGAACATTTTCTCCTAAGACTTCTATGGGCTGAGGACCAATACAACCACCTGAAAGAGGGACAATTTTTTACATTGACAGTTCATCTTAAAAATACACATAAATTTTATTTTTGCTCTATAACATAGACACTATACTAACATAAAAATCACCGCGTTTGCCCAAGTTCTTAAACATATGCTGTGCTTGGCATGTTATTTGACACCTCTTGGCCCAGGGCCTCCTATCTGGGAGAGTTCAAGTACCCTAATTTGAAAGTCACAGATTATGGTCAAATCCTTCAAATTTTATACCAATAGGGATCATCAGAACACAGTGCTTTCCCCAAGGTTGTGAGGCCAACACTGGCAAAGCTGAGACCAGGCAATGAGAGCAGCTTAATGGAAGAGATTCAATTTCTACTTTCTTCCCCACCCTCCCCTCATATGCACACAGCCACTACCTCACCCCATCCCCCCAAATAAAAGCCTTCTGGTGTCCTATGCAATTCTAGAAGCCCATGCTCGTGAAACATAAACTCCTGAATAAGCCCCACGTCCCATTAGACTTCCTATGAAGTGTTTTGTTTTTCACAAACAAAACTGTTTCTAAGTATGTCAGTAATCATGTTGGCTGTACCATTTGCAATATTATATTAACATACTAACTGCAGATCTGCTTTATCTATTTGTTAAAACCAGAACCTCAGTTTGACAATATTTGTTCAACCAACCATCTTCACTACTTTATGTGTTTGCAAATAACATTGTTTAAAAAACCCCATTGAACATACTTCCCTCAATTTTAGCTGGGCTTTCCCTCATTTTTTCCAAAGCAACTTCAGGTGAAAACCTGTATTAAAATATTTCATATGAAGAACTCCATGAATAATATGCAATGGTTAAGAGATCCATACTAAAATTATTTTCCATTCTTAAACTATTGATGGTATAAATATGAGTAATGCTCCTAAATCAAATGCATAAATCATGTTTTATGAAATATACCTGTAGTAGGCAAGATACTTCAGCAGGAAACCAATGTTAACTAATAAAAGAAAATAAAGTATCTTTGGGAGAAATAACATGTACAGATTTTAAATTACTACTATAGTAATTTCCTGAATAAAGCATAAACCCTG